>NC_064920.1:950436390-951763265 GCF_023897955.1 Schistocerca gregaria
CGTTCGACAGGCTGCATTTTCCCTGTCTCACACTTTTCATCCGAGTACTTACTTCGTGATTGTCCATTAAAGATGTTTTATTTTTATTTATTTATTTATTTGTTCATTTTCTGTACATCTCGCACTATTTTGAACTGTCTAAGGACCTTTACTAGTTAGAAAAATCCTAATATATGTGTCTTGATTTATCTTAAGTCTTGCTAACATTAGCTAGCGCAATGTCAAAAATGACTCTCTGTTGCATTTATCTTTCACAGACTCACATTATTCGGCAAAGATATCCTCAATATTATTTCTTATTTGCTGTATAATATTCTCGAAATAAACTTTGGTGTATGAGTTATTAAGCTGACCGTTTGAGAGATTCCCTCTTATGGAATCCTGCTATCTTGGGACCGTGTGGAATACATTATTATTAAAATCTGATGATGTGTCTACAGTCTCATAAATTCTAGACAGGAACTTCAATAGCTACTTCATTGGCGCTTCCTCCAGTGTTTTCTGAAATTCTAAAGAACTATTATCCAAGCTGTCCGTCTTATTTGTCTTCCAAACCTCTTTTAAGTTCCGACTCATATAGTGGAACCTATATGCCCTTAATATCAACTCCTACTTGTTCTTCCAACACGACATGAGACGGTTCCCCTCCCTGGTAGAGGCCTTCACATATTCTTTCAACTATTCGCTGTGTGCATCTGACTGTGGCTTAATTTCATCAAAGTTTCTTTCCACCTTACTACATGCTGAATCAGTCCTCCCGAATATTTTTTCCTTTTCGGTTTCTTCACATTCTTCCTGCAGCCCTTTTGCCTTAGCCGATATGCATTTCCTATTTATCTCATTGGCAGTTAACTAATAGTGCTGCGTTCCTGTCTTTCCCTGAGCGTTTCTCTACTTTCGTCCTTTCTCTGTGAAGTATCTCCCCTGCTACTGGAGGCTTCTTCGCAGTTACTTTCATAGGTTCGTCTGTTCAACTCACCCCGCTTACAGATGGCCAGTTTTCCTCAGCTGTGCTGGCTGTTGGGGTATGTATTATCTCAGTATCTGCAGCCTTAGGGAACTTCAGGCACACATTAACCTGCGTGGTTTAGCAGTTTCGTATCCACTGCTTTGCACATTGAATCTCCGGAGATATTCTCTTGATCTGCGGCCTAAGCTTCATAAACTGGTGTCCAAAATTAAAGCAAGAAACCACTATTTTCCCGTCCTGTGTTTAATTCACAATATTATCGTACAAACTGTCAACAATCCGTACGATTGTGTTCTGCATGGAAGATGGCATTCCGGTCAATGGACAACCACGCCAACGATGGCGTGAGGGTATCTCTAAAACTGGATAGTGTTTGCCGAGTAGCCCCACATGCGCAATAGCGGTGTACACAGTCACAAACGGTGCAATATGTCACAGAGAAAACGCCTAACAGACTCTGCGGTGGAGGGCTTCCGGAGGAAGGAGAGTCGTAAACTCATGTGGCCCGATGGCTTAATGTAAATCGTTCTGTTGTTTCTAACCTGTGGGGACAGTTTATAGAGACCGAAACTGTATCCCAAAGACGAGTATAGGGCCCACCACATGTGACGTCAGAGAGGGAGGACCGTTTCCGGCTGTAAAGGCACGACGGTACCGCCTTAATACTGCACGACGACTAGCCTCTGACCTCGCATCATGCACCAGACGAGTTCTATCGAGACAAATAGCGTACAGAAGACTCCGGCAGGGTGGCCTTTATTTTTGAAGACCTGCTGGTTTGTACTCCTGACGCGTCTTCAAAGAAGGGAACATCTAGAGTGGAGTCGTCAGCACGCCACCTGGGCGGTGGAATAGTGGGCCAGTGTTCTTTTCACAGGTGGGGGTCGCCTTAGAGTTGACATGACTCGGTGGTGGTGGTTTTTCCAGTCGGTATGACGTGGAACGGGGTCCGTCATTCACGACAACTAGTAGAAAAACACAAACCATTCGCGTGGTTTGGTCATGTTTCAGAACCGTCTTTCGTGATGAATGACAATATTTCGATAGAGCAGGGCGTCAGAATGTGTCAGCCGGTCTCGTTTCTTCACTGACAAACGCGGCCATTGCACCACTCGATGGCGCGATGAATCAAATGGTTCAAATGGCTCTGAGCACTATGCGACTTAACTTCTGAGGTCATCAGTCGCCTTGAACTTACAACTAATTAAACCTAACTAACCAAAGGCTATCACACACATCCATGCCCGAGGAAGGATTCGAAGCTGCGACCGTAGCGGTCGCTCGGGCGCAATGAATCCTTTGACCTAATGATGACTCTTTTGTTGTGAGTGCGTGACAGACTTTACAGCTTGCACGAACTGGCTAACTGTAGTGCTTCTTTTTATTATGCTCGGTTAGGTAATGGATGTTGAATATTAATAATAGAAAGTCGTGAATCTTCAATCCATCACCCAAGTCGTGGGCACATTTTGGAACTGAGGGGATGTTACGTTGATAAATTGCTATTCTGTCGTCAAGACGTCGCTACGTCGCGTGTTCAATAACTACACGACGTAATTCTAGAGATAACATATACTTAAGCAATGTTCAGAATGTGCCGTAATCTTGGGACAAATCGATGACTGTTCTCTGTTAAATAACCATGAATTCACTCTTCGCTTCATAATATTATAAAAGGCAATTAATTTTCCTAACACGGATGATAATGTCTATTCAGTTATGTAGGCGACACACCCGTATCTCGTGGTCGTGCATTAGCGTTCTCGCTTCCCGCGCTCGGGTTCCCGGGTTCGATTCCCGGCGGAGTCAGGGATTTTCTCTGCCTCGTGATGGCTGGGTGTTGTGTGTTGTCCTTAGGTTAATTAGGTTTAAGTAGTTCTAAGTTCTAGGGGACTGATGACCATAGATGTTAAGTCCCATAGTGCTCAGAGCCATTTGAACCATGTGGGTGACAAGAAGAATTAAAGATTGAATTCAATTTTATTGTTCCTTGTAATTAATTGTCCCTACGCTGAGCACACACACCGATTTCTCACTCAGAGAATTGCTTTCGTTTGCACCGGTAATCCTGTCGTTGACGACAATTTCTGACAACTCGGCCAATTTACCATCTGGGTCTAAACCTTCGTTATTAATTACTTTTCAATTATTTCTTTGATGCTTGTGTTGCGTGTCTTACCAGATTCTTTCATTCAGTCTCTATTTCATGATAAGTATTATTATTCACATGGCATTCCTTTTGATCAAATTATCACAAGTGTAGATTTTGTCGTCAGTAGTTGCCGTCTGCAGTCAGGATGACTGATTTTCCTACTTCTTTTACAACAAACGATTGTTTATTGGGGTTTCTGTAATTGAGGTGTTACACATCCGAACACTGTGGTAACAGGCCGATACCCAGGCGGGTTAGTAATGGTGTCGGCAGGGATTATGTTGACCAGCCGAACCCCATGAAACTGTATAGGTGAATCAGCCAAACTTAACTGCTGTCAGGTATCGTGAAGAGATCTTGGGACCTCATGTGCAGTTGTTGCGAGGACCTGTGGTCCTAGACGTATTACTGATGGACAATAAAGCTCGTCCTCACAGAGCACAGGTGTTTGATGTTTCCTAGGAAACGAAAGATATTGCACGCGCGTAGTGGCCTGATTGCTCTCCCGATTTTAATCCCAAGGAGCATGTCTGGGATGCAGTAGGGAAACGCGTTGCACCACATCAGCGTCCACCAAACACTCTACAAGACATGGGAGCAGCTTTTCGCGAAGAGCGGGAGTAACTGTCTCAACATGAGACTGATAACGTCATTTACAGACTGCCCCGTACTTGTCAGGCTTATATTTCTGCCAGAGATGGTCACACCCCACACTGAGCACATTAAGTAGTTCTCAGAATGTGTGTGTAAATACGACAAGCTGGGAGAAACGAAGAACGTGATTGTCTGCTTCTAGGCATGTTGTACTTGTTTACGTTCTGTATTCTTTAGATTGTTTCTACTTTACTAGCACCTGTGTATGCAGTTTCGTGGCAAAATAAAAGTAACCTTGCAAAATAACTGTTTCTTGCTTTATTTTTGGATATCGTTGTAGTTAATTAATTGTAATATACATATGTATCTGCTCATAGGTACCCCTTAAATTCAGTATGTGCCTTCTGAATATTCGTCTATTCATGAAATAATCCAGCTAGAATCTTCCTGCGTCCCCAGGACATACCCAACTATACTTCTTCCTCTTACTATTTTTAACAGTATAATAATCGAATCATGAAAAGTTACCAGGAAAAAGAGAAAAATCATCGAAGTATAAAAATTAGCCTTGTAAGCCTTTCAACTTAGGTAGAGACGTACAGTGCAAGCTGCTTTCGTGAGAGGCCACACGCGTTCGGAAAACGAAGATTTCAGTCTCATTGATTGCAAGCTGGAGGTAAACAGCGACGCAGTTATTTATCTTCTATAAACAAATATGCACGAACGCCTTACATAGATGCCCTCAACCGCCCAGAGGATTAAAGTGCGGGAGAGTTCGAGAATTCCAGCGAACGACAGCAGCGTCGGATGAACGAGGTTACAGCAGTTACTCTTTGAGTGAACACCAGACTCAATTAACTTTTTGCACTAAGAAGGACTTGCAAAGCTTGTCATTATGTACCTCTGGAGTAGCGTTATTGTTTCTCATCGTGAATTTGTCTATATGTGCATATGTCAGTGATCCACTTTCACTGTGACGAGTACTTAACGTTTCGTTTGGAACAATAGAATCTGACACTCCATCGTTCGTGGTCAGTAGTACCATATGCTACTGTCTCTTGACAAAGTTATAGGTCGAGGTAGCCATTTGTTTTAGTAAGCCTCATCTATATTTATGTAAACCACTATCTGTGCTCTTCTGAATGTTCGCTGCAGGCATGCGAAGAAGCAATGAAAAACATACCAGTAGGCCCATACAGAGTCTCATTTCACTTCATGGCTACACCCACCGCATTTAGCCTGACATCTCACTGTTTCTGTACTGTCTCCAACCGCAGAGACATGAAAAATCTCATTTTCACCCTTCTGCTATTTCACTCATGTACGCAACCGCTTGCATACCAGGAAACGGATGACCAACAATACCGCGTCGTCCCTGGTCTGAGCGTGACCTTCTGAAGTAAATATATCGTGACCCACGACAAATTAAGACAACAGTTATTCACTATTACTTCCTGAATTTTATTACAAAACTAAATTAGTATTTCTCCTGTCTCATTTCGTTCCTGCTGCTGAGCGCAAATTCTCCGTAACTTTGTCTGTCTGCTAGTACAATACCCCAATCCAACATGATTATTAGAGCGTTACACCCCTTTACATACTGAGTTATTCGTATATGCCCCTGGAGTTTGGAAAGACTGAAGGACGAAAGCAGAAAAAGAATGAAGAATGAGAAAGATTGTATGTATGAATAAGATAATACCAGGAAAAAATGCCGGAAAGTTTCGTGTCTCCAGTATTGGTAGTCATCTATTTTGACGTTACCTTCGGATTTTTTTAATTTTACAGAATCTTGTCTCTCAACTGATATACAGCACAGCTGGGTTTGTGTTAAGAATGTAACATTTTCTAGAGCTATAAGCCCATGTCATTGGTACGACAGATATATGATACATATTCTGGAACGCAAATTTCTTCGAATTTGAGTGATTCACAAATTAAATTGGCTTCTATATTAAGCTCCGTATCCATGATCACTGCGACCTCTGTCATGGGTTCACAATAAAACTTGAGGGTCGCAGCTCTCGTTAATTACGTCTCGCGACGCAGAACTGATTCGCAGCCTCAATACAGCCGCTCCTGTAAAGCACTGAATATGAAGAGGGCCACTACCAATATGGAATTATTGGCTTGTGGTGTGTGCAGATAACAACCCAGGTGCAAGAAATACTGCCGCTGCCAGACGAGAATAATGGGTTTCGATTCGCGTCGTGATGGAGACGCCCACAATACCACCGTGCCAACTCTACAACTCTCGTTTTAGCTGTGGCCGCAATGCAGGTTTATTCCAGGTTGCTTTCCCCAGTGGACGGCAGTTTTACAAATGACGAGCGAAACAGGCGAGTATGCGACTCAAGTCTGAACTTCATCCTTGTTCAACACATTTATACCTACACTTACGCTGTATCAATAACCTGGAAGTACAATTTTTTACTGAGCACTAATAACGTTTCGAAGAATTGACTTGTTTTTCAGCGATAGTAGTACTTAACAAACGCACACAGCACAGACAGTAGGAGATAAATGAGAATGTAATTAATGACTTTAAAAAGTTAGTTGTATAGAGTAGTAGTTCACGTAGGCTTCCCGTGTAAAAACCGCATAGACCGTAGCAAGAGCTCAGTCACCAAACTGTGTCAAGTATGAAGTGGTTGAGAGCAGAAATAATCAACAGCATTAGAGAAACACATTTAAATTAACCAATTTATGAAGCTATCTGAGATATTAAGAGATACTGTTGCATATAATATAGTAAAAAGAGTGTCATCGTTTATGTCATCTTATATTTTATTCAGCAACTGGCTTCCAACCTTTTCTACGTTATATTGATTCACTAATTACTAAGAAGGGAAGAAAATAGTGTACAGTAGCACAAAGATACTTGTATAGTGCCTGAAAAAGACATACAGTGGCAGATTACAAAATTAAAATTGAATAATATGACGCAAAAAACTTCGAATTAATGCGGAGCGCGCGTCACCAGTTGGCAAAAATTCACTTTAAACAAATGGATTTATGTAAAGTAACATACAAGGAGACTTATGCACTACTGACCTGTACCAAATGCAGAACGTTGTGATGGAAATTCAAGACTAATATTAGTGTCTCTGACTGTGACTTGGTTTATCCTAGTTAGTATTTACATGCTTTAGGATAAACTGGTACGTCCTAGTCTAGACTAATTTTGCCTGGTCGGAATGCATGTCGCTGCCTGTACGAACGGGCTCATCCCTCGAGCCTCCGCTGTCCGCTCTCACTGTTCTTTATATTTAACAGTATTTTGCATCGACGAGTGAGCGTGTTAAGTTGCTGGTTAGGTTTAAAGGATTTTATTAATATCCTAGTATAATTACTGTGTGGCGTTTCGTGATGGATGAGCCTTCGTGTTGTAGGTAAGCCAATCAAAAGCCGTGGAGAGGACAGTTTTTGGAGAAGATTTTGCAGAGTGAAAACCAAAAGTAGACGAATATGCGGATTTGGTTAATAAAGTACAAGACGCGAAAAATTTGAAAAAAATAACACCATTACAAAAAAGAAGACTGAAACGATTTGAAACTATTTGCTATTTTGGAAATTGTTGTTATGAAAACACTCATTGCACGGTATGAAGTAAATATAAAATACTTTGTTCCAGCTGGTGAACTTTATGATGTGATTGACGCAGTTCATGTAGCTGCTGATCATGGTGGTTGTGATAGGATGTTAGCAGAGACATCAAAAAAATATGCCAATATCACAAAGGAATTTTTTTATGAGTCTGTGATGTTTGTCAACAAAAGAAGACAAAAAAGAAAAGAGGGCTTGTTTCAAAGCAGACACCAAGTCGATTTGATTGATTTCCAAACAAAACCAGACAGGAATTTAAAATTCATTCTAGTTTACCAAGACCATCTCACCAAATTTGTTCTCCTTCGCGCGTTAACATCAAAGAGGACTGAAGAAGTGGCTTATCATTTGAATAATATATTCCTAACAGTAGGGGCGCCGTGCATTCTTCAATTTGTTTATGACAGAGAATTTGTCAATAATGTTATAAGTGAACTCACAAAGCTTTAGTCAGAACTGAAAATTGTGCGGGGAAATTCAAGGTAAAGCCTAAGACAGGGTTCTGTCTAATGTGCCATGCAAGACATTGGAAATGTGATAAGGTCCTGGTTAAAGGTACGTCCAATTCATGAAAATCGAGCTCGCCACTCTGGCATAAAACAATCACCTTACAAAGTATTATTCGGAATCGAACCTACAATAGGACTTTCGACTTCCTCGTTGCCTCAAGAAATTGGAAATGATATTCAGGATGAAGATGACCTAAAGAAAGCAATCGAAGATGACAGCAGTACTGAACAGTACGAATACAGAGATGATGATAACGTTGTGAAAATTGACATAATCGACTTTCAAAATGCTAGAAAAACTGCGACAGAAAATTAAAAAGGAAAAAAACTGAAACAATGAAAGCTTTCTCTGACAAATCCCATCCATAAGTTTATATTTAAGACAACGTAACCATTCCTATTCCAGATGTAGGTAAAGGCAGAGGTAATTGGAGTAATACTTCAAAAGACTGATGAGGGCCTCTACAAAGTTAGCACCTAACATGGCGTACTTCAAAAACGTTATTGCAGGAATAAATTTCCATATTTTTTGTAATAAAGCATTAAAAATATTTGTTTAAACTTCTTTTTTGTTTTTATGCACTGATTTAGACGTCTGCATTCAGAAGTTTTTAAATGTGGTAGATATTAACCAGGATATTGAAATATCTTAAGGACTACAGCCACAAAATATTCTGTCGGATCAGGGCAAGGCTTCGTGAAGTGCAATTGCATAAAGAGCTGTACAATCCACAGATGCAAGTACTCTGCAATTGTAAGTGCCAACAAAGTAAACCTTGCTAAAATAAGTAAATAAGCAAACTGCAGATAAGGTGATTTCTGTGGATAGATATCTAGTGATGGATGTAAAAATACTGATTAGTTAATAAATAATTTTAATGATCTCGGATCTCCGGGCGGGGACTACTCAGGAGGACGTCGTTATCAGGAGAAAGAAAACTGCCGTTCTACGGATCGGAGCGTGGAATGTCAGAGAGTTTAAACAGAGAAATGGATAGGTTAAAGTTAGATATAGTAGGAATTACTGAAGTTCGCTGGCAGGAGGAACAAGACTTTTGGTCAGGCGAATACAGGGTTATAAATACAAAATGAAATAGGGGTAATGCAGGAGTCGGTTTAATAATCAATAAAATAATAGGACTTCGGCTAAGCTACTACAAACAGCATAATGAACGCATTATTGTGGCCAAGGTAGACACGAAGCCCACGCCAACTATGGTAGTACAAGTTTACATGCCAACTAGCTCTGCAGATGACGAAGAAATTGAAGAAATGTATGATGAAATAAAAGAAATTATTCAGATAGTGAAAGGAGGCGAAAATTTAATAGTCATGGGTGATTGGAATTCAAGAGTAGGAAAAGGTAGAGAAAGAAACATAATAGGTGAATATGGATTGGGGATAAGAAATGAAAGAGGAAGCTGCCTGATAGAATTTTGTACAGAGCACAACTTAATCATAGCTAACGCTTGCTTCAAGAATCATAAAAGACGGTTGTATACATGGAAGAAGCCTGGAGATACTGACAGGTTTCAGATAGATTGTATAATGAAAAAAAAGAGATTTAGGAACCACGTTTAAAATTGTAACACATTTCCAGGGGCAGATGTGGACTCTGAGCACAATCTATCGGTTATTAATTGTAGATTAAAACTGAAGAAACTGCAAAAAGATGGAAATTTAAGGAGATGGGACCGGGATAAACTGACTAAACCAGAGGTTGTACAGAGTTTCAGGGAGAGCATAAGGGAACAATTGACAGGAATGGGGGAAAGAAATACAGTAGAAGAAGAATGGGTAGCTTTGAGGGATGAAGTAGTGAAGGCAGCAGAGAATCTAGTAGGTAAAAAGACGAGGGCTAGTAGAAATCCTTGGGTAACAGAAGAAATATTGAATTTAATTGATGAAAGGAGAAAATGTAAAAATGCAGTAAATGAAGCAGGCATAAAGGAGTACAAACGTCTGAAAAATGAGATCGACTGGAAGTGCAAAATGCCTAAGCAGGGATGGCTAGAGGACAAATGTAAGGATGTAGAGGCTTATCTCACTAGGGGTAAGATACATACTGCCTACAGGAAAATTAAAAAGACCTTTGGAGAAAAGAGAACCACTTGTATGAATATCAAGAGCTCAGATGGAAACCCAGTTCTAAGCAAAGAAGGGAAAGCAGAAAGGTGGATAGAGTATATAGAGAGTCAATACAAGGACAATGTACATGAGGACAATATTATAAAAATGGAAGAGGATGTAGATGAAGATGATATGGGAGATACGATACTGCGTAAAGAGTTTGACAGAGCACTGAAAGACCTGAGTCGAAACAAGGCCCCGGTAGTAGACAACATTCCATTAGAACTACTGATAGCCTTGGGAGACCCAGTCCTGACAAAACTCTACCACCTGGTGAGCAAGACGTATGAGACAGGTGAAATACCCTCAGACTTCAAGAAGAATATAATAATTCCTATCGCAAAGAAGGCAGGTGTTAAAGATGTGAAAATTACAGAACTACAATTTTAATAGGTCACAGCTGCAAAATACTAACGCGAATTCTTTACGGACGAATGGAAAAGCTTGTAGAAGCCGACCTCGGGGAAGATCAGTTTGGATTCCGTAGAAATATTGGAACACGTGAGGCTATACTGACCCTACGACTTATCTTAGAACTTAGATTAAGGAAAGGCACACATTTCTAGCATTTGTAGACTTAGAGAAAGCTTTTGACAATGTTGACTGGATTACCCTCTTTCAAATTCTGAAGGTGGCAGAGGTAAAATACAGGGAGCGAAAGGCTATTTACAATTTGTACAGAAACCAGATGGCAGTTATAAGAGTCGAGGTTACATGAAAGGGAAGCAGAGCTTGGGAAGGGAGTGAGACAGGGTTGTAGCCTCTCTGCGATGTTATTCCATATGTATATTGAGCAAGCAGTGAAGGAAACAAAAGAAAAATTCGGAGTAGGTATTAAAATTCACGGAGAAGAAATAAAAAGTTTGAGGTTCACCGATGACATTGTAATACTGTCAGAGACAGCAAATGACTTGGAAGAGCAGTTGAACGGAATGGACAGTGACTTGAAAGTAGGGTATAAGATAAATATCAACAAAAGTAAAACGAGGATAATGGAATGTAGTCGAATTAAGTCGGGTAATGCTGAGTGCATTAGATTAGGATATGAGAAACTTAAAGTAGTAAAGGAGTTTTTCTATTTGGGGAGGAAAATAACTGATGATGTTTGAAGTAAAGAGGATATTAAATGTAGATTAGGATATGAGAAACTTAAAGTAGTAAATGAGTTTTTCTATTTGGGGAGGAAAATAACTGATAATGTTTGAAGTAGAGAGGATATTAAATGTAGACTGGCAATGGCAAGGAATGCGTTTCTGAAGAAGAAAAATGTGTTAACATCGAGTATAGATGTAAATGTCAGGAAGTCGTTTCTGAAAGTATTGCTATGGAGTGGAGCCATGTATGGGAGTGAAATGTGGACGATAAATAGCTTATACAAGAAGAGAATAGAAGCTATCGAAATGTGGTGCTACAGAAGAATGCTGAAGATTAGATGGGTAGATCATATAACAAATGAGGAGGCATTGAATACGATTGGTGAGAAGAGAAGTTAGTGGCACAACTTGACTAGAAGAAGGCATCGTTTGTTAGTACATGTTCTGAGGCATGAAGGTCTCATCAATTTAGTATTGGAGCGCAGCATGGAGTGTAAAAATCGTAGAGGGAGACCAAGAAATGAATACTCTAAAGAGATTCGGAAGGGTGTAGGTTGCAGTAGGTACTGGGAGATGAAGAAGCTTGCACAGAATAGAGTAGCATGGAGAGCTGCATCAAACCAGTCTGAAGACTGAAGACCACAAGAACAACAACTTTAATGAATCATGTTGACTATTTTATTACTATTCCTTTATTCACTTTAGTTTGAAAAGATTGTAGAAGATACAAACTATGTGAAATTAGTTCAGACTAGGACGTGCCAGTTTATCCTAAGGCTTGTAAATTCTAACTAGGATAAAGTGATTTGACATTGGCTAAACTGTTTTATCCTATCGGTAACAGGATGAACTAGTTCGTCCTAGGCGAAACTAGTTCATCCTAAAATCTAAAAATACATGGCTTTTACTCACGGTGGTTTCCACTTAGTTTGTCGCCTACTTTGGGAAACGTCGTCTGCTAGGACATCTTTTTTTTTCGTTAGACACTTATACGTGTAGTCAAATGTTTAGTTCCTCTCCAGAACTACGCATTTCCTATGTCAACAAATTCACACCCAAAATAGGTAACACATTCAAAAAAACGAAGCGCAAAGATGACTTACAAAAAAAAACAACTCAGTGCAAAAGCACACCCTAAAATTGAAATCAAAACCACATACTAAGAGTCTGGTTTCTATCAGCTCAGTTGCAGAGATTGTGAAAACAGACACTGGAGTGACTGGCGTGGCATTCGACACAAGATATGATGCACACGTCATAGCATTTAAATACGATACAAACCATTCAACATTTGCAGGTCATCTAAAATAAGACCAAGAAAAATTCAAAAGGAAATGAACATCATTAGAATCAGTAGAAAGCCACCTCCTTCCTTTCCAAGAAATTTCCACATACACAGAGCATGAACACAAAATAAACCCATGCTCATTGACCAAATAAATATTGGAAACCAGACATTGTATTAATAAGTGAAGAAATTAAATGCAAAATAAAAGAGTTTTTTCCATCCTTCACCTTCTCGCACCCAACCCCCCGCCCCCCTTGCAATTTCATTTTAATTCTTGCTTCTCATCTTCTTCTCCAACCCAAACTTATGTCCACTCATCATGGCTTCTCCCTCCCACACAAAAAAGAAAGAGAAGAGGTCAAAGGCAAACTAGCGGCAATGTTACATTGGCAGCGCTTCAAAACACAAACCGCAATGCATATCTAGAAGTATAAAAATAAACAGAAAACAGTGATGTGCGGAAACGTCTGCTGTGCAAAACGTAAAAAATGCTTATTTCTGCAGGGTAACTACAGGTATCAGTGTCTAACGAACAAAGACACCAAATATGTGCTAGCTGACGGCATTTCCAGACGTAGGCGAGAAACCAATCGGATATCACCGTAAGCAATAAACAACACGCTAATGAACTTTTTTTGGATGTTAAAAACAAGTCAAATTGGAAATTTCGTTAATCACGGGCCACTGTTGATGCTTTACCTCAATAAAGCGAAACACTTCTGGTGAAAAAAAAAAAAAAAAAAACACGCTATTCCTCGTAGTTGCGACTTCAGAATGAAAATACCTTTAGGAATCCAGACA
Organism: Schistocerca gregaria; assembly: GCF_023897955.1. Lineage (NCBI taxonomy): Eukaryota > Metazoa > Arthropoda > Insecta > Orthoptera > Acrididae > Schistocerca > Schistocerca gregaria. The sequence continues at coordinate 950,449,535 of NC_064920.1, forward strand.
TCTCACTGAAAGTGTCCCCAGATGTGCTCAAGCCGTAACAAGGCGAAGGTTAGACATATCCCATATTAATGTCTACTAATAGGTGTTAGGATACCTTCGATCAGATAGTGCATGACCGCTTTTCAGCCGGAGTACATATGTGTCCAGTAATCGGAAGTGTATTAGAGACATACAACTCAGAAACTTATGTTTATTGTTTAAGGCAGCTATGTGTAATACTTAGGAAATTAAGATGCTAAAGTATGGTTTTGTCTAGTAGCTCTTAATTGGCATGCATGCTATGTACGATATTATAACAATTCTCATATTATAATAGGTCTCACAATTAAACGCTGAGAGCGTTGTCAGCTTTGTTAATTGTCAGGTGCTCCATAATGCTCCACATAGAAAGAAACCTGCAACAAATTTCAACAAAGTTTCTACAACAGCTGACGATGTATACAAACATGTTTCTTCATTTAATATATTACAGCTGGAGAACCTCTTGGGAAAAAAATATTTCGTAGAATTACACATAGTCACATTATGGCCACGAGCCAAATAATACGTGCCCTTTTGGCTTTGTATTAGTTCTTAAGTACTTTAAAATACAAGAGCAGGAAGGCCTCACTCGGTGTGTTTATTCAGCAAATCCGCAAATCAGATATACTGTGACCTAATGCTATGGTATTGTGGAATCCTACTCCAGAGATTTTACTACAGCAAGCAGACCGCGCCTCCCCTAACGTGACCGTAGTTGTCTTAGTCGAGAGTTTGGTATTTCTCATTCACTGACGCGAAACAAAATCGAGGGAAGTGAGTCCAGACCCTCAATCAGTCCGGTCTGTTTGGCGCAGCTCTGCCGTACTTGTTGCTTCACTCAGGGCTCGGAGGCTGTGGTTACCACAGGCGCCGTTTTCCCACGTATTGTAGCTCCAGCCTTTGATTTTCCTGCTGCGTGTATTTGCTTCACTGCACCGGATGACATGGACGTCTCGGCAAATAACGTATACGTTTCTTTCGGTGCTCGTGTTCCTGTGTGCTTCGAAGCAGCAACTATAAACTCGTGAACGTCGGATTCGTAATGTAGCAGCAGAATGCATACAAAGGCGTTCACCCTTTTTTCTTCGTAGCGTGCAGTCACAGACCTATGAAATCCGTGGTGACCTTCATAGTAATGAACTTCCGTTCTCAAGTGTTTTTTGGTGACAGAAGGAATGCAGATTGAACGAAGACGGAAATACGTCTATGGAAGTGTTACCTTCCTACCCTCCCCCGGTTCCCTCCACACCCGCTTCCGCCGTTTCACGTCCCACTTTCTTAGTTATCTTTTGTTCTAATTTCTGTATTTCTTTCTCTCCCTACTCCTTTAAATGCACACACGCACACACACACACACACACACGAGTAGCGCACACAGGAACAAACACAAACAGGAACAAAAAGGTAAACAAACTGAGATGGGAACGTACAGTGGACAGGCAGAGAAAGGAAGGAAAGAACATGTCAGGTTCCTTAAAGGAGTAAGAAGTAGTACAAACAGACGAGAATGAAATGAATGGCTTTACCGTTTCCTTTTCATTTTCCAGACCTTCCTCTCCAGAGGTTTCCTAAATTAGAGGGTGGAAAGCTATTTAAACGTAATACATAATTGGATATCAAAATAATAACATCTCTGTAGTATTTATGCTCTGGTCCCGAATTAATCATGAAAATGTTTTCTAATGAAACAGAAGAAAGGATCAATATTATAAGGGAAGACGAGACGTTCTGCTAAAGAAAACGAAATGAATAGAAGTTTCACTCTAAAATCGACATGGTTCGTTTTCGTGGTTAGTAATTAATACACCGTGTATCGGTAGCAGTGATTTAAATCGCTAATGCTGGTATGCATAAAAACGCGTACAGCAAATTGTAATCGGACGCCGGCCGGTGTGGCCGTGCGGTTCGAGGCGCTTCAGTCTGGAACCGCGTGGCCGCTACGGTCGCAGGTTCGAAACCTGCCTCGGGCATGTATGTGTGTGATGTCCTTAGGTTTGTTAGGTTTAAGTAGTTCAAAGTTCTAGGGGACTGATGACCATACATGTGAAGTCTCATAGTGCTCAGAGCCATTTGAACCATTTTTGTAATCGGACGTCGTAAATCATGAGTGGGTAATAAAGGCAAGATTTGTGACTGATCATGGAAATATGCACAATATGCTGCTACAATGGCGGCCCCTCAATTGCTTCACCTTATCAAGACTTCCACTTCACCTTCGTCTCAAATTATAGCTGAAACAGATAAATACAGATTGGGACAATGTAGGTGCAGTCGATCACTCTAAATAAGAACATTTCAGAGTTCAACGGTTACGTTAATATAACATTCAGACATAAAAATAGTCTGTCTGCTATCGAAGCATGCATCTACATAGGAAGCTAAGACAGGAAAGAATGACGGAGACAAGATCGCTCGCTAAAGAAATTAGAATTTCTTTCAAGAAACATTAGTTCACAATAGAAGAGTTAAGTCTACGTTTACATAATTTTCTTACTACGTGGCGTCGTTCCATCGCCCAACTTGGGAAGCAGTTCAACAAGCTGTGGTGTGAAGGCTGTTAATTGCCTGGTACCCTCATGATAATTTCTCGTTAACGCATATTCACACTAATATTTCAATAACTTATCTTTCAATAAGTTGCACATAGTTTTCACTTTATATGTATGTGTGTTCACAAAAATAAATGACAGTTTTATTTTCATACGTACTGTCTTTGATTAGTTTGGAAACTACATTGTCCTTTTCTTTTGAGTACAGAGTTCTAAACATACCACTATTTGTCGATATTAGATGTTACATAGTCATTTCACTGTTAACAAAAAGTTGGGTTTACATAAGGAATAAATGTCGCAGTTCTAGATTCTTAACTGACTGTGTAACACAATATATTATGTGTCTAGACGTAGAAACGTAGTTGACCTAAAGACCAAGTGTGACAGGAGGCGACACAGGATGACGAGTGGTACCAGCTCCGAGACTGGTACCCAAGCAAGGAGCTGTCTCTCCGGCCTAGCGCATGGCGTGGTAGAGTGTCCATAATGTCTTTCAGGTAGGCCTCAGATGCCCAAAAGGTGCAGAATGCACGATGGTTGTGCTGAAAGGAATACGTTAGACATAAAAAGCCAAAATTGCCGTTATTGACATCAAGTACAGGGATATAAATCTAACTCGTTTTTTTGCGTTTATCTTATTTTGTTTATTACTTTCCGACACGCTTTAACCACACAAGTTCTGTGATTGCCTTACATCACAACGAAGACTGTATCATTCCAGCTCATCACCAATGTTCATAACACTCATATTAGTGTCCTTGTCATTCCTTCTCTACACGTTCATTCGCACTTCACGTCATTTGAATTTCTGCTACGGCGCTACTTGCGCAGCAGTCAGCTCGACAATCAAGTGTGTGGTAAGCAGTCAGGATTGTCACCGGGCGTGCCCACGCGACGCCGCAGTCAGTTGAGCTCAGCCTCAGGGTGTGTGTGAGAAACGTGTTCCCGTGTGAGAAATGGGAATATGATACCGCTATGAAGAGTCCAAGGTCATCCACCATCTCACACCATAGACCAAAATTATTCAACTGCTCGCGGGATATAGTTCTGGTAAACAAATCATTTGTTCTTTCTTTAAGTGTCGGCGAAATATTCCGTTCACATGTAGCATCTTACACCGTATTCTCACCCCTGACAGTCTTTAAATTTTTACTTTCACGAATACGTCACGGCAGATTTCAGTCTAGTTTTCGTATAGTATCTTAACCTCATAGTTCGTCACAGATTTTAAAAGGCAAAATAACAGTTCAGATTTGTTCCTCCCATCTCAACAAGATATAGTTTTACTTATTCTGATCATTCTACTTAGAAACATTAACAGTTTTCTTTTGCGTGTGAGAGTCTAGCCTTGTCCTTTACAAAAGTCTATAATTTGTGTGTCATTTCATCGTGTAAAGGCGAGTAATTAGCAGTTAGTAATAAAAAAGTAAATAAGATAAAAACACTTGCTATCAGAATATTGCCTTAAATAGGCTTCCAATTTTTTTGTAACAGAAATTACCATTCTGATCCAGTGATGTAAACTATTTACACAAAGAAAATTGTTTCAGCGCTTGCCTTAAATGCTCACGTCATGCGTAGTCAGCATTAACCTGCGTAACTGGAGCTATAGACTAGTACATACAGACATATTCATATTATTCTTCAACACAACGTTATAGTAATTACTAAGGACTGTATAACACGTTAATTTTATTTTTCATATTGCACAATAGTGACGTATTACTCAGATAAAATGCTTGTCTTGCACAAAGTGTCCACATTGATTTCACATTATACTATACATACAAACCCTACTTCCCACTAAAGCTAGTTATTAGGTAACATAAATAAGCAGCTAAACTGTGATTGAAGAACTTACGTGCATATCTTTCCGTTCCAAACAAAATAGCGGAAATACAGAATAGATATTTAGATATTACATTGATCATTAGACTTTCATAGAAATAATTACTCAATCGAGTATACTCAGTATATTGACTTTAATGACGTTTGACAAAATGTATTTACAAGTATATAAACTTAATTTTATCATGGTATTTTACACTTTACCAGTAACAAACAGATTTTTCTTTTCAAATGTTTCTCAGCTGGGAAACTTTGTGGCTATGTAGATACCTCTTCAGATCCCATTGGGCAAGTAAACTTTAATTTTCTCCGATCATGGAAAAGTCAAATGATAATTGCCAGGATTAGGTTTGATAATGATCTTATATGGAATGGTGTAGAGCAGTTCTTATTTTCTGTTGTGTTAATGTAGTGCAGAATATTTAACATCTTATTTAGCCAATATTGTTTCTCCAAGTGTGTATGTTTGAGCTCGTCCTAACTCTTTACCATATGTTTTCTGTCGAATTCAGAAGTGTTCTGTCAGTGTGATTAGTATTTCTCTTATCTTTTCTTGTAGAATGATTTCTTCTTGGCAGGCTGGGCAAGGGATTTATTCAGTTAGTTGCTTCATTGTTGTTGTTCAGTAATTCAGCAGGTGTGTATGATGTAGCTCATACTGACAGGTTATTTCCTATTTGTTCAAAAGGTTCCCAAGAATCTACCCAGTAAGTGTGTTGTGTATTTGCGTATGTTCTTATAACTGGATTGAGTTTCCTGAAAATGCGTACGATTGAGTTGCTTTGTGGATGCATGCGATATATCAAAACATGCTTAATGCCATTTTCTTTAAGAAAATCTTTCCGTTTCCTACATGTAAAGTTCGAGACACTGACTGTAAGAAATGCCAACTGTGAGTACGTACTATTTGTGTATTCTTATTTTATAGTAGATTCTGATCTTGATTTCAGGGCACATAATTTAAGTTAATTAGAGGAAACATAGTAGAAATGTAGTAAATATTTGACTGCACCTCATGCAGTCGGCGCTGGTCCAGTCGTATCAATAGATAGTAAATGAATTGGTTGTGTTGGTAATATTGGATTTAGTTCTATGTTACAGATTGCAGTGTTTGTTTGTTGGCTTAGTCTTGTGGCACGTGAGACTGATTTTAATAGATGTTGAGGGTATCTGTGCATATTTCGGAAGTAACCGTATCAGGTCAGTTTCCTGGCGCATTTGGTAGCACCCGTAGTGACCGCGAGCATAGCGAGTACATCAAAATAAGGATCCTCTTCATGTATTTCTGATACCTACACACCACTCATTACTGCTAACAGTACTTTGTTAGAACAGTATATCATTGTGAATCTTGTAATGTCGTTGAATTCCATCAAATAGGTTCCCTCATAAAAGAGTTTTTGCCTTATACCACCTAGGATCTGAATCCTGAAATGTTGCCCTGCTAGTACACTTCTTTAAATAATGTTGTGTTTAGTGTGCGTCTTTCATCGAAAGTATTCAGTACTCTGTGGTTTTACTCAGTGAGATTATAAAATTCAATTACATTTTGTGGGAGAATGTATAAAGCATCAGCGATGACATTATACTTAATTAGGACACACATTTCTTCAGAATTGTACTCTTGAAGAAATGCTGTCCATCCAGCAATTCTCGAGAGCAGTAATTGAAATACTAATGTTGTGTACCAAAAACGTAACCATTAAATTTCTTAAAAGCCCAAATGACAGCTAGGGCTTTGATTTCGGTAGCTGAACATCCATGTTCACATTTAGACAAAGTTCTAGCTGCAAAACTCGTCATTTTATTCTAAATTCACCATCTGTCTTTGGCGTCTGAAAGAGACAAGCTCTGATTCCTGAAGGGGATCCATCAGTGGCAATACAGAAGTCTAACCTCATGTAAGAGTGATATAAGATATCAGAATCCACAAGCTCTTCTTTAATACCATAAAAATCTATTTTATAGCTATCTGACCGAACCCAAATTGGTCCTTCTTCAGTAAACCTAAGAGTGACGGGCTGTTCAGCAGTTTATTGTGTACAAAACGCTGAAGAAGGAACTTAAACGAACAAATGCTTTTAACTGTCATTTAATGTGAGGTGCAGGAAAACTATTAAAAGCACTTATTTTAATGGGCTCAGAAACTATGCCTGGTGGGAAAATAACATGACCTATAAACTTAATTTCCTCTCTATTAATATTTGATAAACATATAACATTATCTTGTCTATTAAATTCCGTCTGTGCATAGTGTCGGGCGCTGCAAAAAGTACACCAGAGCTCACATTACGCGAGAAGGCAAAACACGAAATTGATAGCTCCTAAAAATGTGGTAACAGCTGTATGTTTTTTTGAATCAACTTATAATGAGTTCTGCCAATAAGAAGATCTCTAATGTAGGCTGGGTATATAGTATACATTGGAACTCTTAAAGTTGGTTTTCCAAATTCTCAGATGTGTGTGTATTTACTGGTATTTAAACTTTGTTAACTGCTCATGTGTCTAGGACTAGACATCCCTCTCTATTAGGTTATACAACAAGTATCAAAGTACTACAATAGCAGGAGTGAGAAGGCACCATGACGTTCTCTTCATCTCGCGGCCTACAGCCTCACATTTCGATCTTATTATTTCCTACAAAAGCTATTACGTGGTGCCATGTTCAAGTAATAGACATAATCGTTTATTACTACAGAATACTTGTAAATGTGCGCTTATTAATTCTGTCAGTTGTTGTCGTTGCCGCTCATCAACACGTGGTAACGTGAGCATATAAGTGATGATCAGAAAAGTTCTTACCACTTATCTTGGCAGAAGTCTATCGTTGCGTCCTTGTCCCTTGAAAGCTCAAATCCTATCAGACAGTCAGCCATAAGATTCTTTAAGATTAGGAACGGGTGTAAAGTCGCACAATTATATATAGAAATATTTAGCTGAGTGTGCCATTTGACGGGCTATGCCCTCGCACCAAAAGCTGCTATTATCTGACAATCCTGTACTGGATATATTGGTACTTCGTTTACTTGTGTAATTTTGCTAAACATATTTTGCGACATGACAATCACAAAGGCACCAGTATGTAGAATAATAGTAGCAGAGATAGCCTTACGATAGCATTTGTAGATGTTTACACTAGAACTTGCATTTCGTTCGAAACTGTATGCTAATCGTTGCACGGTTCTTCTCTAGTGTCATTACCTTAATTACGTCTCTACATGTTATCGTGGCGACCAGCAGTGCCCCCACTCTACGATACACGCTTAAAATGAGATCGGAATAATTTTGTTGAATCTTCCACATGAACAGCTGGTGGCGGTTCATTCGTTACTTAAATGAGATTCGTGCAATGACCTTGATTTGGGCACCTGTGTCAGGTGAATAGGGTTACGACGGTGTGGGTAAGTAATATTTTCATAAATCTGGTTCTCGTTCACATTGTGTGCATGCCAATAACCATTGTTATTTTTTCTGTAATTATGTCCACCGTCATTTTCTTGATAGCCAGGATGATGCCTATTATTATTATGCGTCCTATTAATAAAATTTCTATTCAGATTCTGTGAGCGATGATCATATCGTCTCACGTCATACCCGGATGACGTCGGATGTGACGTCATAAGCGACTGCGGAAGCCATGCGTTACTGAGTTACTGAGTAGCTGTGCGTGGGGCTGGCTCGGCGGCGCCGCGTCCTTGTAGAACCAATTCTTATTGTTATTAGCGTTCAGCTCGTCGTGTATAAGGTCAATTGAATCTACAACCGACATAAAGTGTTCTAGATCTTCTTCTGGTACGTGTATTACGTTTTAACGAATATCCGCTGTCAATTCTGCCTTCAGACATCTGAGCACATGTTTGTACTTGATTGGCTCCTACCAGTATAGTGTTTTGCCCTCAGAAGTGTCTATCAAGCTTAGAATAGAATTTGTCTGTGTTAAAATCCTATTTTCAAAGCTTCAGTGACCGACATTTCGAACTGTTCATAAGCTGGACATTACTCGACCACTTTTGTCGCCCATACTGCTCCCTCTCCCTTAATTTACCCTGTCGTGAAGCATATCATTTGCTGCTCCAACCAGGATGGCAGCAAAACACCTTTGAAGCCCTTCAAGGACACAATAGAATGAGGAATTAACTTTTCTATTACAAAAATCTGGAATTGTCTGTGTTCAAGTAAGATATTGTGCAACGTATGTGTTGCTGGTATTTCGTACGGTGTATTAATCGGAAACAAACCACTAGGAGTCATAGCATCACTGTACTGCTTGGGAAGAACAGCACATATTGTGCAGGCAATCCGTGCTGCAATTCGAACTATGCCTCTGACACTGCAAATATTTCTTCCTGTATTGTTATCTTCACAAATGTAGTGACTAGAGGCTAAACTTAGAACCTCTCTTCATTCCCCAGAGATCCTAAACGAGTGCCGCCATTCAGGAAGGCAGCCGTCAGAGAGAACCATGGAGAAACTTCTGGACAAGTCCACAGAAGCGGTGCGGCAAAAAGATTTTTGTGGAGCGGGACACCGTCAAAATTAACTGGAATTGCCGAGAGCTGTCTGTCTGAATACAGACTCCCAGAAGCAGTTTTCTCAAGAATAGAAGCTGCCAGACGCCGTAAAAAGAACAAAAGATTTCCGTCTAGCCTCCTCTTGCCTTTAATGCGAATTGCACTGTTATTGCTGGCTACTGTCATAGTAATTGCGTAGTAGCACCGCTTTAATTGCCACTGCGACAACCGCAGTCCTATGAACTAAGTATACCACAAGAAGCTCTTTCAAATTGATACAATTATTAGCGGGATAATGAAGATAAAATGTAATGTTGGCAACTGCCAATTATATACGGCGAGACAGCAGAAATGTAAATCCCGAAGAAATGATGTCAAGTTAATGAAATTTTGTTGTCTTTATACAGTACGAACAGACTGTCTGTGGTAACGAATTGTGTATTTTTATAGCCTCGTGTATTCACTAATCACTCATTTAATCGTTTATTCAGACGCCCATAAGAGTTCTGTATTTCCTCTCACCTAACTTTATTCTGTTGTGCTCCACGTATTTTTGCGTTTGCTCACTCGATTTAGCCAGTAATGCGGACTACAATTTTTTACATTTCATCATGCCAGAATTATAATAGAAGATAAATCCGGGGATCGATCCATACGAAATTAGTAGAAACGGTTGTAGTTAGTGGAGGAAATGGCAGAACACTTATGAAGATCAGTCTTAGATTAAATCTCACTCACTCTCCCCCAAATCTCACCCGTGATAACCAGCACCATACCACATAATGGTAGAGAGGCCTAACATTGTTCGGATGTTCTAAAACAACTAAGTAAATCTAAGTAAGACAAGACAAACACTAAGACTGACAGAAATATGTGTCTGGCGTATCACAAGGAATAAATTAGAGAACAATTCACAGAATCTTGAAAGTCATACCACACGCTTTTCACCGTCGACAAATGAACTGCCACCATCTGGTACGAAAATGAAACATAGAGTACCAAAATAACAAACACAAACATCAAACATAGGAGGTTCTCTCGCCGGAGCAAGAAGTCTTTCACCAAAGGGTTGGGGCCTAGGTGAAGGCGAATAAGGAGGATCTCATGCCGCCTGTGGGGCTGGAAGAAGGTACGCCATGGCCTCGTTGTGGACTTTCCTAGAGGCAGCTTGTTGTCACTTCAAGTCACTATTCTACTCATTGACACATGACTTTGCACCTCGACAGTGAAGGAATAGCATGCACGGCATACTGAACTATCTGAGAATCACGACGCGTCTCCTTCGCTGCTACATCCGCCCTTTTGTTCCACGTAATATCCATGTGCCCTGCCACCCAGCAGTTAGACACCCTCTTGCCCAGCTTTTGTACGTGGACGAGGGCGTCCTGGATATTACAGACTACGTTATCTGCTGTTGTGGAGAGTGTGGGCACTCGGGGAATCGGAGCAGACAAGGAATAGAGCACTCAAAATACATCTCGCATTCTCCAATGCCCGCAAGGTCGCTTACAATTCTGTATTGAAGACAGAAAAGTCTCGAGTCAATCGGATCCTAGCCATACGATTAGGGGAAACAGGCGGGCAATAAACGTAGTGGTCCTGTTTTGACCCATCCGAAAACACATCTACAGAGCCATGCTGCTTATTCAAAATGTATAAAATGGTGTACTAAAACATATGCAGGCGTGCAGCCTCTTCTGTAATGGGCTACGTATACAATAGTCCAGACCTCTGCAGTAACCGAGGTTGCAGGCGGCAAAAACGCAGGATTTGGCATTCTACTTTCTTTACACGAAATAACTCCAGCACAGGCTGCACGTAGGTCCTAAGAGTTGTTGGTCTTTGACGATTGCAGAAAAGGCGTTCCAGAAACGGATAAGCAACAATACTGTATGAAAATTCCTGGGAGAATAAAACCGTGTGCCGGCGGATGTTCGAACTCAGGATCTTTACCTTTCACAGGCAAGTGCTGTGCCAACTGTGCTACCCAAGCACGAGTCAGCAGCCGCTGTTACATCTGTACTTCCGGCAATACCTCATCCCCTACATTTCAAACTTCACAGAAGCTGTTTTGGAAACAGAAAGAAAGGATAATGCGGAAACAAGGCTTAGCCACAGACTGGAAGATATTCCAAGATGAAATTATCACTCTGCAGCGGAGTGTGGGCTGATATGAAACCCCGTGACAGATTTAGTGAAGTTTGGAAGGTAGAAGACGAGGTACTGGCAGAAGTACAGCTGTGAGGACGGGTCGTGACTCGTGATAGGGTAGCTCATCATGAGTGAAAATTTCATTCTGGGAACAATATGGTGTGTTCGTGAATTCGGAATAGTGAAAAACTTGCATGCCTGACGCACCAGGAGGAGCTGCCACTGTATGATGAGAGGTTGTTCCCCAGCCTCAACACAGAGACTCTGCATGGGGCTCGTCCTTTAAGCTTCGTTAGCCGGCCATGCTGTATAGCGTCAACGATCTTCAGAAAAGAAGCCTCGATGATTCATACGATCTGCACTGCAGCCATTATCTGGTCACGATCTTAGGAAAGCACTAAAAAACTATTGACTTTTTTCGAAGGCAATTTAAGATATTCACTGTCGGCTTTCAGGCGCCTCAGGTGTGGAAACTACAACAGATGGAGTAAAAAATGAGACCCAGAAACCTCACTGCGTTTTTAACACGTACAATGGAGTCCCTCCTATACATGACTGACGTTAAAATGTACAATTGTATCCCTTATACGAAAGTCAGGTAAATTAAAAATACGTCCAGAGCGATTAAAAGGAACACACACTTCCCTACAGTGAAATGAAAACCTCTTTCTGTAGCCTCTCACTGTAGGTTGCAAATGACATGTCACTGTTGCAATAACTGGAAGAGGAACAGAAAACTGCAGAATCGTCCACAAATAAGGTGCATTTCACAAGATTCTGTATTTTTAGATGTATGGGTGTGGCAAAGAGGATAACACATAAATCACCGTCCTCAAAACGACCCGATAGCAAGTCATCAATTCAGAACCTAAAAGAGCGGTGAATGAAGGTGGGGAGGCAACCATAAAAGCCCCATCGGCGTAGCTGCCCCAGAATACTGCGTCTTCAAGCAGTGTCGTACTCCATCTGGTGTCATAGAGCAGACCTATACAATTCTGTTTGCTAAGGAAAGCTTGCCGGATTGAAGCCTCTAGCAGGGTCACTGTTGTCGAAAGTGGGTACGAATCTACAGAACACACACTGGAAGCGGCTAAGGAATTACCTGGTCTCTAACATCAAGACGACGGTGAACCATTTGTTTCAATGTCTTTCCTGCGCAGTTTATTAATGCGTCGCTACTGTAACTACACGGACAAATTGGGTCCTTTGCTAATGTGAGGAGGAGAGCTGTCGAAACTGCGTCTCTCCATGAGCTGCAAAAGTGGTCTGTCTCCCACATAAAATTCAAAAAAATTCGAGGAGGATTTTCTTTTACTCTTTGCAAATGTCGAAGCATGCAGCACTAATCTGGTTCAGTATCAAGAGCCTTAGATAGAGCCGATCCTGTTGCCATGCCGAGAAACGGCAGTTGTATGACCCCGAATTGACCGATCTGAACTATAACTTGCCCCTCTCAGCATCTCGGAATGCCGGATCCTGGCTGGCATTGCCAGTGATTGTTCCGTCGTCGTTTGAGCGAGGTCTGCTGCCGTTGTTTGGAGGCACCTGTGTTTCAACACTGCTGCTGTTGATATATAACTGCATCTCTCGGAAATCATCTTGATGATTATCCATATTCATGTAGAACAAACGTAACGTTTGACAGAGACCAGGAACGGTTGCCACAAACTTTTATTGTTATTTTTAATTGTGATCGAGTCTTGGCTCTCCCATCTCGAAAGTCTGCGAGGCTGTTGGGCAGCATTTAAACTGTAGTAGAGCCACATACCTGACCCAGACTGCTCAGTGGCACTCATTGGGCCACAAAAGTACAGGTTTCTCTCTGATATTCCCTGTCAATTTTGGGATCGATAAGTCAGTGGCATCGTGGATCAGTCGTGTGGTACGCCCCATCCTTTCCTGGAAGCTACCATGGTATTCAAACGAAGCAGCATAGTGGATCAGTCGTGTGGTATTGGACATCCACTCCTGGAGATTCCGTTGGTGTTGAAACACAGCCAGCTGGATGTACAGTGTTCATTTAGTTCTACTGACTATCCGTATCATCGGCTTCCTTTCAAATAACGCTGCATGCAGTCGATGGATTCAGAATGGGATACGGTCGTTCGGATGAAGGTCATCGGGTTTCTTCACTCTGAGCATAGTCTGCAAGGGCTGGAGAGCAAACAGATTAATCGAATGTATTAGGAGGACCCAATAGCAGCTGAGATATGAGCTAGACTGCCCGTGGTTCGTGGAGGTATAGCACCTGCTCCTTTCACAGTCATCATCTACCATCATGGTCATCATGGTGTGGGTCTGAAGATAGTTTAAAACCACCTGGGTAACCTTATATAAAAATTAATCTTTATTGCGGTTGTGACTGTTTGTATTCAGTTTTAGATAATAATCTACTGACCCTGCCTACTGCTTGTACATCAGAAATCAAGGAGAGAGCAGAATGATGGTGTGCGTTATTGACTAAATAGCATCTCTTCCATTGGCCCTTCCTCAGTCAGGTTGCCTTGGTGTTAGAATGTATATCCCCCCAGCATATGGGTATATGTAACTTTAAAATGTGTTTCTTGTGTATACGAGGGCAGGGGATGTGTCTGTGGTAAGAGTTTCATGTTCCCTCTCGTATGGGAGCCATTTATCATGGGGTTGCACTTTCATCCAGTGTTTTTGCTGGAAGGGAGAACGTACAATGGTTGCGATATCGTTGCTCCAGGTGGATTTTAAATTTCATTACCTCTGAAGCAGATGCAATAGAACTGTCATGTCAAATGAGACCGTTTTTTTAAGCCCATATATCTTCAAGGTAAACGCCGCAATCTCTACTCAAGGCAGGGTTGTTCCCAGAGCAATTTACACACATAGGAGATGTACAAATGCCACTTCCGTCGCCAGCTTTACCACATTTGCAACAATTGATTTCTGCCTTACTCCAACAGAAGTGTGCCCGAAGCGCTGCCGTTTAAAACAGCTCATTGGGTTATGGGCATAGTGCTGTAAGTGTATGTGAAGGAAACCCACCTTGATATACTCTAAGAGTTTTGTGCTTTGAAGATAAGAATAGTCGGATCTCTACCCATCGACCCCTTTTGTTAGGGTAAAGATAAAAGAGTCATATCTTAACCCAACGACCTCTTTCATGATATACTGTTCAAAAACTTTACAGGAACATGACTCTGGGCATCTGCCATACTCACTGAGCAAAGATTGGGGACTGTGTGTGTTATCAAATTGTACCCTTCTCTCTCAAAATTTGAGTGTAGAACAAAATATCATTATATCCTTGGTCATTTACATAAAAAGAACTGAAACGCGCGACAGGTGTCGAAAACGAAATCCTAGGTGCTTTTCATTGGATGATGAGAACTTCAGCAATGTGTATGCCCACTACGAGTGTTTATTACTGCCTGACGCCTATTTACAGTACGTATAAATCTACAAAAGTAACCCTGTGGAGTCTGTTCCTATTCTTCAATGAGATCCGATTTGTGTTCTTGGCTGCCTGTGGTGAAACAACAGGACCACAACACACAGCTGTCAGGTACGTCCACACATATAAGCGATGGAGTTCAGGTCGGAACTCACTGCTGGACATTCCATTACTACAATATCGAGGCTTCGCAAAATAACCCCACTGATGCCCGCCACATAGGCCTTGCCATTAGAAGTAATTCAGGGCCACCACCGTATGCAGCTGCCGCCACAAGGTCCAACTCGATTTGTTCGACTTACTGCAAGGCATTTAGGCGACATGGATGAAGATAAGATCCCTAAGGCTGCCACCACATAACAGAACTTTAGACAACATTTGGCATGTACCACTTACCATAAGTGTCCACATACAACTACAGCTACCATCTTGCGTCAAAGATACCTGGACTCGTCTGTGAATAACGTGTTTCACCAGTGACGATGTTGCCAGTTTATGTCTGAACGAGAGATCTGTGAGATTTTGTCGCGTCAGCTGGGGGAGTTTGGGTCATAAAGTCCTTTCTCTTAACTTGTTCCGTGCCGTCTGATCGGAAGTAGGGACTCCACTTGCCTTTCTGAGATCGTCTTGCAATTCTCTGGCTGTAGGCATACGACGCCACACCACAACGCAGAGATGAACAGATATCAGACTTCACGTGGAGTTATAATGAGTAGGCTACAATGTCCAACTCGCCTTGTGTGTGATCAGTCTCCCTGTAGTGTGTTCACAACCCGTACATGACACATGGAGAGGCATAGGCATTTGCAGAAACACAATCGAAAGTCCTCTCTTTCGGATCTACCAGACCGTCCGTGCACCTTGCACTGCATTAAGATGTAGCATCGTTTGTCCTTGGTTGAATAGAAAGTCCAAAAATGACAGCTTTCATCTGAGTATCTTACTAGAAAGCACTGGTACACCGATACTCACTTCCACATGAGGGGGTCATCTGACGCTGTAATGCGTACCATAGCCAATACATGAGGAATGATTTTAATTGTTGCCTATATTGAGAGAGAATATCGTAAGCGATATAATAAATCTAACAACAAATTATATTTAACATACCGGAAGCCGATACTCGTCTTCCCGTAATTCTTTTGAACAGTATTTTTCGCACATTAAAAATAGCTTCTCCAGCCCACTCATCTTTTAGTTCTTCTTTGGGAAATTCTACACGATCTCTCTATGACAAAACACCTTTGCTGTAGTTCAAGGTGTCGTGGAGCTCTGTTTCAGTGGCATATTTCCTGAGGTATTTAGTTTTCTGGAGGATCATCGCTTTTTGGAAACTAATAGTACTGGTGTAGGTATGTAGTATGTGGTGCATTTTAAACTTAAATCATCTTGTGAAGTGCAACTGTTGGAGGAGGCTACTTACAGTCTGAGGCTGAGTCAATGAACTTTCACCTTGACCTTATTCAAATCACAGAATCATAGCCCTCCCCCTATCCTCTTCTTTCCTCCTTTACCCTCCTCTCACGTCGCCACCACTTCATCTCCGAGCAATCACAGAGCAATATTAAAAATGAAACAAGGAATGAAAAATCCCATATGACGGAAATAGTCGAATTGCATTTGTGCAAAATTTCAGACCGCCTCCCCTCACCCTATCTCGAACCAATCACAGTGCAGAACTCCTTAACTCCGAACAATCACAGGACAGTAATAAAAATCCAGGTTGATGAAAATAAATCTTGTATGTGGATTGCACATCCTATCCCGTCACAAGTAATCAGAACATAGTATTTAAATAATGTGTGAAATTACATTATTTCCCCCATATACTTCCCTGTCTCCAACCAGTCAGAGAATGATCTTAAAAACAGTAGAAGCCTGAAATTAAAATCAAAGATTTCATTTTTTTTCGGAATATATTTGCCTTTGACGTAAAATGTGGCAATTACATTATTTACATACACATACACTATGTGATCAAAAGTATCCGGACACCCCCAAAACATACGTTTTTCATATTAGGTGCATTGTGCTGCTCCCTACTGGCAGGTACTCCATATCAGCGACCTCAGTAGTCATTAGACATCGTGAGAGAGCAGAATGGGGCACTTGGCGGAACTAACGGACTTCGAACGTTGTCAGGTGACTGGATGTCACTTACGTTATTCGTCAGTACGCGAGATTTCCACACTCCTAAACATCCCTAGATCCACTGTTTCGGATGTGATAATGAGGTGGAAATGTGAAGGGTAACTTACAGCAAAAAGCGCAAAGCCGACCTCGTCTGTTGGCTGAAGAGGGTCGAATTGTGTAATAGGCAAACATTTATCCAGACCATTACATAGGAATTCCGAACTGCATCAGGATCCACTGTAAATACTATGAGAGTTAGGCGGGAGTTGAGAAAATTTGGATTTCATGGTAAAGCGGCGGCTCATAAGCTACACATCACGCCGTAAATGCGAAACGACCCATCGTTTGGCGTAAGGAACGTAAACAATGGACAATTCAGAACTGGAAAAACGTTCTGTGTAGTGACGAATCACGGTACACAATGTGGAGATCCGATGGCAGGGTGTGGGTATGGCGAATGCCCGGTGAACGTCATGTGCCATCGTGTGTAGTGCCAACAGTAAAATTCTAAGGGGGTGGTATCATGGTGTGGTCGTGTTTTTTATGGAGGGGGCTTGCACCCCTTGTTGTTTTGCGTAGCACTATCACAGCACAGGTATACTTTGACGTTTTAAGCACATTCTTGCTGCCCACTGTTGAAGAGTAATTCGGGGACAGCGGTATCATCTTTCAACATGATCGAGCACCTGTTCATAATGCATGGTCTGTGGCGAAGTGGTTCCACGATAATAACATCCTTGTAATAGACAGGTTTGCACAGAGTCCTGAGCTGAATCCTACAGAACACCTTTGGGATGTTTTGGAACGCTGACCTTCTGTCAAGCCCCACAAACCGACATCGATATCTCTCCTTAGTGCTGTACTTCGTGAAGAATGGGCTGCCATTCCCCAGTAAAATGGTTCAAATGGCTCTGAGCACTATTGGACTTAACATCTTAGGTCATCAGTCCCCTAGAACTCAGAACTACATAAACCTAACTGACGTAAGGACATCACACAACACCCAGCCATGACGAGGCAGAGAAAAAAAATAGGGATACATAGCTGTTGAACATCGGTTTTACCTTAAATACCATTCCATGACCCTGAATGCGAAATAAAATCTGAAATGTTTGGTTAAATCCGCAGGACAGAACAGGTAGTTGGAATTGTGGAAAGGGGCCAAAAATGAGCTTCTGTCAGTTACACTCGAACACCCATAACTTTCGCCAACTCGAACATTCGCTATTGCTCACGGGAATACTCCCAACAGCCAACCATGAAAACCAACGGCACAATATGAACAGACTGGTTTCGGTAATTAAATCACTATTCAACTTTGATGTTCTGGGTCGGTGAGCCACGTACGTCAATCAGAACAGCTCCCAAACACTCCGACACTGCGTAGTGGGCTCGGCCCGCGACAGCGTGCGAAGATTTCCTGGCATATCCACACCAACCGAGCGACTGCCGCACACCAGCTCTCCTTGATCAACTGATTTACTGGGCCCAATAAACGCATGATAGTGCAAGACCCGAAAATACGAGGAGTAAGTTTACTACGATTCCCACCGCGTATCTGTCTCACCTGGAAATTGTGGACAAAAATTGGTCCCCGGCCTGTCCTCAAAGGTTTCCCGATTACGATTATAACGGTCCGCTTCCTTATTATGGCCTCTGAGTATATTACGCCTCGCCTGGTTCCAGTTTTCTTTGAGAACACACGGATTAATATCGGCTGCAATGAGATCTTGAATTCCACACAAGTTCAAAAGAGGGGAATTAACTGCATCGGAAAAGATCAATGATGCATTCGTAGCTCGCAAGGCTTCATGACTGGCGGTATTAAAGGCAAAACTAAGCCAGGGAAGACTGGAGTCCCATTTACTGGATGTTTTCTGATGATAAATAATCAAAGCGGACTTAGTATTCCGATTAACTCTCACCGCAACGGACCGCTGGAGATATACGGGGTGGTAGTGACATGCTTGACACCGTTCCGTAAACAGAAGCCCTTGAAAGGCGCCGAAAGAAAGGCACGGACGTTATCGCTAACTAGCTGCTTGTGTGTTCCAAAACACTGAATACATTAATTAAATGATTAATAGTGGTGGCAGCGGTAACGTTATGGCTAGGAAGGAAGCCACGTACATCTGGAGAACGCATCAATCACAACTAGTACGTATCGATGACCCCATCTAGTGCCAGGTAGAAGCTCCAAATAATCAATATAGAGCTTGTACATAGGACAGAACTCTCGTTCAGGGCTTAACCAACCTTGTTGAAGAGCATTCTTGGGTTTGGTTACATTCCACAAGCAGCATTGGGATATCATTTGTCTCACATTCCGATCCATGGAGGACCGAGTTAAATGCTCCTTGATTCTTTGGAGAGTCTCATAAGTCCCGAAATGGCCACCCACCAACGAATCATACAAATAACGAAAGAACGGACGGACCAAGGTTGCAGGCAAACAGATCTTAGACTGCTTAGCATAGTCCACCTTCCTACAAAGAATAACCCTCTTGACAACATACTCATCCGACAGCTCTCCTGCCAACACACATTACTTAATACCGGCCCAAACAGGGTCCTGATCCTGATGCTGAGCAACGTCTTCGAACAAAAGACGTCATCAAACATCATACAATTAAGGATGTCACCTTCTACCTGCTGCCTTCTCTCACTAGATGTAGCTGCGGTGAACCTCCGGCTGAGGACATCCGCAACGACATTTTCAGAGCCCTTCACATGTTTGACTTCAAACCGAAATGCCGAAATACGTACTCCCCACCTATCAATACTGCCAGTTTTACGCGGCCTAGCGTAGACCCAACTCAAAGCTTGACTGTCTGTTTCCAATTGGAAAACCCGATGTTCAAAGTAGAAGCGGTACTTCTCTAAGGCAAATAAAACGGCCAAGGCCTCGCACTCGTAGACAGAGTACTTAAGCTCAGTTAACCGACGACACGCGTAGGCTAATGGCTGTCTCTTCTCCTCCAACTCCTGGAGAAGAACAGCAGAAACACACGCATTAGAAGCGCCAGTTTGAACAATCAACCTTTTATTAAAGACGGGTACCCTAAGAGCCGGCAGATAGGCTATCGCCGTCTTAATGTGCTCAAAGGCAGCCTCGTGGGCGGGTCCCCATTCAAAACAGTACTTGTTCGATATGCTCCAAATTATCCTTAAACGAAAGACTATAGATAACCAAGTCGTCCAAATAATTATAGACACAGACTAACTTCAAGTCGCCGAGAATATTATCCAACAAACGACTAAGCACCGCCGCTCCGGTTGCTAGACCGAAAGGAACTCTGTTAAAGTACAACAAGTTCCAGTCAGTACAAAACGCAGTAACTTCTTTACATTCCTCGGCCAAAGGAATCTGATAATAAGCCTGATTCAAATCAACGTTCGTAAACCAGTAGCGCCGGCAAACCAAGTAAAAGAATTACGCAGATCCGGCAGAGTAACTGATTCAAGGACAATCTTGGCGTTCAAACGCCGGAAGTCAACCACAGGTCTGATCTTTAGGTACATGAAATATTGGGGAAGCATAAGCAGAAGTAGAGGGCCTTGTTGGAGCATCCTTGTTGGAACAACTGCCATATCGTAGCCTTGAGTATCTTCACCTTCGTGGAGTAAAAGGCGGTATGGAGATTTCCCAGCCGGAATATCATAGGACAGATAGATATGATATTCAAGAACGCTAGTGAAAACGAGGTTATCACTAAGGAGTTGGGGAAAACCGTGAAACAAATCGCACACTTGAGAAGCCTTGTGGGGCAAGAGATGGGCCAAATCGAATTCATTCGCTGCGGTCTCGACGGCCAAGGCTCTGGCAGTTTACCATACCCTAGGTTTAGCACACTCGCAAAGGCAAAACTTCTCCCTAGGAGTAAACGTAAAGGGAAAGGTATGTCCGGAACCATCCAAGATCAACCCGGTCTTTCGATGAAATCATACCCCATAATTAGACTAATAGGCAGTTCCTTAACCAAGGCTAAATACACAGGCCAGTAAAAATCACCAACCGATATACTCCACCGGATACAACCCTGCAGAGGTAACACCTGCCTATTGGCCACCCGACATCTCTGTACAGGCGAAGAAACCGAATGAAGGTTCGTAAGATGCCCAAATTACAAAAACCACTCAAAACCTACCCGAGAACAAACATAAGGCAAAAGAGGTGATGAGGGAGCACCCACCCGAGTATGCCAAGGTCTAAAAGTTTGAACCCGAGTTTGCGGGCAAACCTGGCGTCACCGGTTGGCTCTAGGAGCCCGAGGCTGAACACAAGAGCGTACCAAATGAGCCGTACTGCCGCATCTGAAACAACGCCGGGGTTCCCTTTCGATAACTTCAACGGATGTAGATACTCCGGAATCGGCGCTGACGTCGCGCCCCTAGCCCCCTGACGTTCATGGTTCTCAAAGGTTCATGCGGATGCTGCGATGACCACATCATGGAGTTCTCCCCCCGGTTGTAGGCTGCTTACGGAAAACAAAATGCGAATTATCCGCAGTACGCATTCCCTTAAGAACGACAGAAGTTAATTCTTGTTCAGGTAAATCAATCAATAAGGCCAACGAAGCTGTCTGGACTCTATCGACATACTGATGTAACTGCTCCTCACCACTGCACTTCCCAAATATAACGACAGTCAAGTTGGTTACGAAACGTGGTGGTTAACCTTTGCCTAATTACGAGCTCCCTTAATTGCTGCAAGGAAACCTCTTCCAACATGGCTGGCGAGAGGAGGCTCTGCAACTTGCCTCTAGCTAGTGGGTACAACAATGACAGAATTCCTTGGTGCGGAACGAGAAAGGCGGCCGTGTGTTGTTCTAGGCGAACCAGTAACTACAATAATTTTTCCAACTGATCAAGTCGCTCTAAAACCAATTCATTACTATCTCAGAAGAAATAGGCCAGAGGATTAGGCGACTTGGCAAACACACCATCTAACTTGACAGCCGATGGAACAGAGCCACCCTCGGGCTGGCTCTCATTCTCTCGATGACAGCGTGAGTCGATATCTTCAAACTTCCTCTCAACACGTAAGCTTAAACTGTAATGTGCTCACCAAAGTTCCCAACTCAACTGTTAATTTTTTGTGATTATCCCCCAAATCTAACGTACTTACACCGGCTACCCGATTAGTCAACCGGCTGTAGCACGGCAGCGCGCAAATGGGCTACCAATTCCGGAACACTTCCTTCAATTTGTTGGCGCCTTGTTGCCAACTCGTAGACAAGATGGTCTTCACGGAGCAGGCCAATCCTCGGACGTTGTCTGACTGTCGTTTTGACAAGCACTTAAAAAGAGTCACAGCCAAAGCAATACGGTACCACCAGTGAAACGTCCCCTTTGAAAAATTATACACGACTGTGCTTAAACTGACTAACAATAGTTTTTAGCGCAACGCAATCTGACTTTCAATAATCCCTACAAGAGAATGGCCCTGACTAACATTAACCTATACGTTTCACAAATCACTTACCTCACAAAAATCTTCGTTACTCGAGCTAATGCAATACAGCGAGCGCAACTACTGCCAGCTAAATAAAAGATTCAAACTATGGAAGTCACTAACTACTGATAGGAACAGTTAGAAAATGAAAGATTTTAATAGAGAACAAACAATGTATTTACCTTAATAGTCATAATATACATATCAGTTAATGACATCCATTCTTACAAATTTCAAAACTCCGCCATCTCTCTCCCCACGTCCACCACTGCTGGCGGCTCACCTCCAACTGCCCAATGCTACGCACTGTTAACATCCAGCTGCCCAACGCTACAATGACGAGTATTACAACAATGCCAACCAGCCACTGACTGCACACAGCACAGCCAGTGATTTTTCATACAGAGCGCTATGTGGCGTTACCAATATAAAACCTTAACAGCCTACTTACACCAGATACAAACAGAGAAAAGAGTGAAACTGATGGCAACTAGAATGGCAAGCACAAGCCCAACCACACAGTGCTACCAATGGAACGCCTGGTTAAATCCGCAGGACAGAACAGGTAGTTGGAATTGTGGAAAGGGGCCAAAAATGAGCGGCTTGATTTATAACACAACGACAATAAATTTTCAAAAGGCAGAAAAAGCAAGGTTTGCTCCATTGAATATATATTTTATAATCGAGGAGGCCAAAGCAACATATAAATATTCTTTGGAGCATGCTGAGTTTTAACAGCTGTTTGGGGGCGAGCACTATCCTGTTGGACAACTCCTCCAGGAATGCTGATCATGAATGGTAGCACAACAGGTCAAATCGCCAGACTGGCGTACAGATCTGCAGTCAGGCTGCATGGTATAACCGTGAGAGGGCTCCTGCCGTCTTACGGAATCGTACCCCAGACCAGAACTCCAGTTCTACGTCCAGTATGTCTGGCTCGCAGACATGTTGGTGCAGGCACTCAACTTGCGTTCTGTCCAACCAACACAAGGCCGTCAACTGACAACGAGCCAGTTTCCATAAGCAAACAATACGGACCTCCACTCTGCCCTCCAGTAAGCTCTCGCTTGTCCCCACTGAAGCCGCAAATGGCGGTGGTTTGTGGTCAGTGCAATGGACGCTGCAGTTTGTCTGGTTCGGGGCTGTCCTTGAAATAACCAGTTTGTAACAGTTCGTTGTGTGCAAACTGCTGCTTAAATTGCTGCCGCAGGTGCAGTATGATGCTCCAGAACCGTACGCCAAACACGGTGGTCGCCCTCCTCAGTAGTGCCACGTGGCCATCTGGAGCCCGGTCTTCCAGTGACTGTGAATTTTCGTGACCTTTGCTGCAAGCAGTCGTGTACAGTGGCTACATTCCTGCCGAGCGTTTTTACAGTATCGCAGAAGGGACATCCAAATTCTATTACCCCTTTTACACGAGCCCGTTCAAACTCAATAACGTGTTGATAATGGCGGTTTTTGTCTCCTTCTTGACTACCAGCAACTCATCACGAACAATCTCAAAGAAAAGTAAGCTCAATACCGCTACAACGTGTATTTAAAGCAAAACTGATTTGCATCTTCATAGTTGTGCTACTAGTGCCGCTTTTTTGCGATCGGCGCTAAATTTGAATGGACATCATCTTACAGAAGCAAGAACACCCCTACCAATTGTCGGTTATATCGCTGAACTCCTTCTGGGGTTGCGATTTTTCTCTGTGAGTGTATTCGATCATGTGGGCCATTACTGTGTAACATGAAGAATAATCATACTGTTACACGCCTGGGGTAAATTACATACTGTTCCTAAGTTACCTCGGAAACCAGATGATACGTCCCAAACGCAAGCACTTCCTCTATGGTTAGTGCGAAAAAGGCTTTCCAAATACTGGAAAACTCAAGTTACCCTGGAAACATCTGAGTGTAGAGCATTAGCCCATCATAATTTCCTTAAATAACGTGTTTCCACAAATGGCTCAATCCACACAAATTAAGAAGTAGTTAAGACTAGACTCAGCAGCCAAAATTATGTGTGATGTGATATGTGGCACTCAAACACCTCTACACATAAGAGGTACGAGACTGAAAGTTTGAGTTAGTTTCCTTAAAGACGGGTCAGTTCTTCCCTCTCGCTTATAGGAACTGTTTGCACGGAATGAAATCTCATTCTCGGAATTTAAGAAATCTGTCCATACAGGCCAGTGGTAGAAGAGCAACTTGTAAAACCACGCATTGCTTTCTTACAATATACCGCTGAAACCTGCTTATTAGAAAACACTAAGTTTCGAAGGGCACACTGTGAAAATCGGTATGGATGTTAACGTCGGCGATGATGGTGTAAGAATATCAACAGCAACGTCAAATTAGAAAGGTGTATGTTTGAAACAACTAAGCCCTAAGTATTAAAAAATACCAATCTAATTACAATTTAAAAAATTGAGAAGAAGAATAAATGATGGAACTGGAAATCTTGGCAGTTTCTCTCGAAGCCATATGGATTACAGCAAAAGAGGAGAGCATGTTGCGTTATGTCAGGTATTGTCGATAAATGTGGTCATCACTTATAATAAGTTGTATCGACAAGAATGAAACAACCACGATAATGAGATTGACAAAGTTGAAAATTTCTAGAAATTATTTGTGAGTGCTGGGGTCCAGAAGCAAGAAGGAAGGAAAAATATGGAGTTTGGAAGAATAACCTTGAGAAAGATTCGGTCATCGTTAATGGCGATTTAAGCACACGATAAAATAGTCTGTCACTAAGTAAAATTTTAATTTCCGATAATCGTTAGAAAGGACATACTGTCACAAACACCCAGCTCTCAAAACCGCCTCTGATGCTCTCTGCACATCTCATGTGTGATGTGTCAAAGTAACGGAGCAAGTGGGAGTATATTTTGTAAAAAGAACCTTCCCTTGATAGGCTTGACTAGAAGTTCGAAAGAAGTGAATCTGCAAGCTGAAACCCTTAAATACTTCAAGGCATGACTTCCATGTGTAGATGAATTAGTCTCGATTGTGTTGTTGATCGATAATGGGTATAATCAAATTGTGGACTATTTCGTTTTCAACAGTATTTAACGAGTCAGACCTAAGCTTTCAAGAAATTGTTTTTAAAGAAGCAATAAACAGGCGGCTTGCTACTGAAATCAAGCAGTAGTCCTAGTGAAAACAAAAAAATCTGTATGCATAATCATAACCTGATGATACCCAACTCCCATCTTTCGAAATCAGTTAAAGCTCACTTACTGTGTTTGGTGAAGAAACAGTACGCCAGAGCAGCCATGAATTTATTTCCTTTTAACTTGGTGATTTTCGGTTCAGTTAGCAAATGAAGCATCGCAATCTTTGTGAGATCCTACAGGTTACCAGAGACCATGCCATCTCATAGCCGACAGGGAGTATCCACTGCATTACAACTCTTCTCTAGGTAGGAGTATCTATGGCTCGTTCAACAGCTGTCAGCTGCCATCTCAAAGCTGTATCACATAAAAATTGTACATTGCATCAACTGACAGATACTTCAGATCGAGACCTTATACGGAATTGATGTTGTAAAATACTCGTAAACAAGACCTACTCAAGATAACAAATTATTTAGCTCAAGATATAGTTAAAGTTTTCATATGCTACCGATATATACATTATTTAAGATGTGCTATTACCGTCTATATGACTAAACGCATCAGACAGGCAACTGGCATCAGAGGAGTGCCAAATGGTTTCCTGCACCCAGAGCTACTACGCAGATTTTCTCTGTTAAGGCTCATCTTTGAAGTGCTCAATATAAATTGGTGGGTGTGAACAATGGTATCGTCGAGTTGAGGGATCTTAGGGAGAGCCTTTGCTGTTGTACTCATACTTGTGTCACTGTTGCTCTCCTACATGATCACACCATAGGAGCACGTGAAGCAGGAGGGCTGAAAATGCATAACACCATTTGCTGAAGCGGATTACGTTTACATTTCATGGAATGATTGTGAATGGTCCCTAGTGGTTCCAACCTGTAGCCTACACAAGAGAAAAATTACTATCGCAGTGCACTCCGAAGGGGTTTGAACACGTTCAGTGGGGGTGGGGATGTAGCCTCACTATGTACTTAGAGAGGGCATGAGACGGCAGGGTGTGTCAGCAGCGTCAACGGTTGTCAAGAACTCGTCCTGTCACTCATTTCACTGAGAAGCGTCGTTTTCGACCGGCAAATGAGTGAGAAACAACGCCCAAGGAAAAGGGTCTCATTGACGGCTTTTCTGCCATCCTCATATTCTGAGTCATTTACAAGTCGATTCTTAGCGGCGGTACGTCTCAATCGTTTCCTCGGCCATCAACAAGAAAATCGCGTGATTTCAACACTGGGCTTTGCCTTTCGAACCTACATTGCAGAGGCGTCAAAGTAAGGGGTGAAATGTGGGTAAGAGGGGTGTGAAAAGATTCCCATCGAGCGATACGTCCACGGTGACGTCGGGTAGAATTGTGGTGAGATTTTATGCAATTGTGAAATCACTAACCTACCTCACAAGTCACATGAACTTCTTTGCTCTGTCCTTTTTCTCGCATACGTCGGCAGCTTGGCGTTTGAGGAGTCGTCGAGCCAGAGAGTGATGTCGCATGGTGCTACGCTTTTGCAGTACTCCACAGGAAGATAGTAGATGCGTTTGAGCAAAATTTCAATCTTATACGTCTCACTGGGAGTCATTTACGGGGCTTAGAAAAAGTGATCTATTAATTCTGTTACTCAGTGTACAATAAACCATTAAAAACAATGAGTGCAGAATGGACGGGAAACGAAAGTGGACCTACGTGTACAGCATACGAAAATGAAACGTATGTGGGCTGAGCGAAGGAGAAAAATAACTGGAGTTGTTGAAAAGACAGGGGATAGTAGTGTTGCAAAATATGGAAGGAGAAGGTGGTATTATTAATGTTCTTAACTGTTGTCGCGGAAAAGAGAATGTAAGTAGGAGGAGCAAAAAGATGACACTAGCAGATGGGAGTGGCACATACAGAAGGATGTCATGAGAATGGAGAGAAAGAAAGTATGAAGATAGAAAAGAAGGTGTAGAAGCAAAAGAACATGAAGCGAAGAAAGTTTCAGTGGAGAAATCAGTATAAATAGAGAATTTAATAATCAATCTAACTTTTCAGAAGGAACAAGATCTATTGAATCTGGAGGCAGGGTGATGAAGAAAACGTCATAGCTAATAAGTCAGGCGCAACAGCAATCAGAGTGCTTAGATAGATGTAGGAAGGAATGGAAGTGTGATATTGTGTGAGCGTTTACAGATTCACATACAGCTATGTAAGCAATCTGAAGCATATTGACAGGTAACATTACGAAATTCTAATAATAAGAAGCAATTATTGGAATTTTTGAAGCATACGAGAGAAATCTATATTAGTCCCCATTTGCGTTTATATAACAGGTTTTCCACAAATGGAATACGAGGGTGGTTTGATTCTCGGAACGGGAAATAAAAAAAGTAGTTACATCACTGAAACTTTTTCTTATTTTTCAATGTAATCTTCTTGTAGAATAACGCACTTCGTCCAATGACATTCCAGTGCGTTGATCCCATCTTGAAAATGAGTTTCCTCCAGGCTTTGAAAATAGTTGTCAACTCCGGCTATCAATTCTCGTTTGACGTGGATGTTTGTTCACGAAGAAATATTTTCAGTTTTGGGAAGAGATGGACGTCTGACGGAGCCATATCAGGTGAATAAGGCGGGTGAGGTCGCAATTCAGACCTTAGTTGGTGTAATTTTGCCATGGCAACGGCACATGTTTCCGACCCAGCGTATAGACTCGCAGCACCCATCTTTCACATAACTTTTTCATTTTTAATTCTTCAGTTAAAATGTGATATAGACTTTCATATGGCATCTGGCAAGAGTGAGCAATTTCACTCACTTTCAATTGGCGATCCTCCATGACCATTTTGTTCACTTTTGCAATGATTTCTGAAGTAGTGACTCTTCTTGGCCGATCACTGCGCTGATCATCATCTAAGCTCTCCAGACCAAATTTAAATTCATTTGTCCACTTGGCAACAGTTGGATATGAATGAGCAGAGTCCCACAGTGTATTCTGGAAATCACAATGAATGTCCTATGTTTTCATACCGTTCTTTACGAAGTACTTAATCACTGCTCTAATCTCGATCTTTTCCATCTTAGGAAAGCACTACGTGAGAACTACAGAGCCACGTCACCGCCACAGCTCTCTTCCAAGAGCACTGACGTGGCACGTGTTTACAGGCAACAGTTAATGAATATCATGTGACAACTCATTGCACTAGCACTGACCCCTCGTGCTGATTCTGAGAACCTTTAAATCCACTCTCGTATCCAAAGTGAAGCATTATAAAATTGTAAGTACTCTTTCTATTTTCTTTCTTTTCAACTATTTCATTTAGTGTGTGATTTTTATGTGTATGAATATGTATCAAGAAAATAATATGTCAACTAATACTGTTATTTAATTGGTAATACTATTTCGGTGCATTTATGTATACTGCTTTTACATTTATAAAAGATTCAGCCCACTAAGAAAAATATCATCTACGTAAGAATTTTGACGAACATTGTATTGACTAGCGCAGCAGTTGATTGCGGTAGTGAGCAGCATAAGATGTTCGAGAGTGGCGTATCAAATTTTCGAAGGAAGGAAGCGTTTCTTGATAGCCATGACTAGAAGGAGTCTACAAAAAGTGAGTGTCAAAGTCTCAAGCCTTAAGTAACTCGAAGTCGGTCTTGGAAATGTAGATGGGTCAGTCGCTAGTGTCTTGTCAATCGGTGAAGGATGTAAGTAAGTGGTTGATTATTTTGTTTAAAACTATCTACTGATAGTGTTAGAATCAAGCTTCAAAATAATTAATATGGAAGTGGTAGCAAAAAGGCAGCTTGCTACTCAAACATGAGATCAAGCAGTCATCCTTGTGAAAATTTAAAATCTATTTTAGCAGTGCTTGCTTCGGCCTGTCTCGCTTCTTTTGAAATCAGTTACAGGTCATTTACCGTTTTCTTAGCCTATCAACAGTACGCCGGAGTACCCATATATTTTTCTATATCGGCTTGGTGATTTTCATTAATCAGCCAGATAGACATCGCTATCTTTCTGAGGTACTGCAGGCTGCCACAGACACTGTTATCGTATCGACGGTATAGAGTATCCACGGCAGTGCAGTTCATTTCGAGAAAGGAACAACTATGGCTCAATGAGCAGTTGTCAGCCGCCATCTCATAGCTCTGTTGGAAAGGAACAAAATTTCTAATGCCGGTGTTTAGTAAATGATACCAAACACGATATTAATTTACCTGAACTCATAAATTTAAAGGTAAAGATTTTTTTTAAAACAACAGGAGCACACTGCATTGAGCTGACAAATATCTTAAAAAGAGAACAAATACAGAATTGTTTTTATATTTACATTCAAGCTATCGTAACATGGAACACTCATTATTTAACGTATGTCACTACGATCGATCTAAACTTGTATCTCACTGACCTATCAGCACACACCAGTAAAGCTTCTCTGTTCGTATACACTGTCCATCATATTTACGTAAATGTTTTGATTTATTACAACCACATCTACGCCCTATAGTTAACAGCCAAATGACACAAATCATTTATATATAAGTGCCGCTAGTGTTTATGTCTTTTATCTCTCTATGTGCTTCATTGTGTATATAATATTGTTAGAGCGAATGTGGATGTGGACGTGTTTGCATTACCCATTGACAATCACAGGATTTCAAAGGTGCTTTCGATCAGTTTAGGAATTTAATTTCAGTTAGGAGCATATTGCATCAAGTTTATTCACTTAGTGGTTGTAGTTGAATGTTGAGGTATTGAGATCTAGGTAATCAGGACAACACAGTGTAGTCCGACAATCGGATGTTTAAGTTGGGCATCAGGTGGATTTTCGTTCTGCATTACTTGTCAACTACAA
The DNA here is from genome assembly GCF_023897955.1 of Schistocerca gregaria. Taxonomy (NCBI): domain Eukaryota; kingdom Metazoa; phylum Arthropoda; class Insecta; order Orthoptera; family Acrididae; genus Schistocerca; species Schistocerca gregaria. The sequence continues at coordinate 950,479,561 of NC_064920.1, forward strand.
TCGCATCTACTGTGGAGTACATCAACTATTTATAGGTTCCACAAAACGTCCATAAAAGCTGTTCTATATAGGTAAAGTCATGGGAATTAAAGTCGGCAAGTGAAATAGGACTGTTTCAGCACCCGTGTATATACCCCGATACTTACCTAGCCTTGAAGATCATTCGATTATGCAAAACATTGGCGAAACTGAAGCATCTTGGCTTCGTGAACAGACTACATAAGAGGAGATTGGAATGTATATTTCACGTGAGGGAAGTGTAAGAAAGCTACACTACTGGCCATTAAAATTGCTACACCAAAAAGTTGACGTGCGTCAGACGCGAAATTTAACCGACAGGACGAAGATGCTGTGATATGCAAATGATTAGTTTTTCAGAGCATTCACACAAGGTTGGCGGCGGTGGCGACACCTACAACGTGCTCACATGAGGAAAGTTTCCAACCGATGTATCATACACAAAGAGCAGTTGCCGGCGTTGCCTGGTGAAACGTTGTTGTGATGCCTCGTGAAAGGAGGAATGCGTAACATCACGCTTCCGACTTTGATAAAGGTCGGATTGTAGCCTATTGCGATTGCGGTTCAACGTATCGCGACATTGCTGCTCGCGTTGGTCGAGATCCAAGGACTGCTACCAGAATATGGAATCGGTGTGTTCAGGAGGGTAATACGGAACGCCGTGCTGGATCCAAAAGGACTCGTATCACAAGCAGTCGAGATGCCAGGCATATTATCCGCATGGCTGTATCGGATCGTGCAGCCACGTCTCGATCCCTGAGTCAACAGATGGGGACGTTTGCAAGACAACAACCATCTGCACGAACAGTTGGACGACGTTTGCAGAATCATGGACTAACAGCTCGGAGACCTTGGCTGCGGTTACCCTTGACGCTGAATTATAGAGATGAGCGCTTGTGATGGTGTACTCAATGACGCACCTAGCTGCACGATTGGCAAAACACCATTTTTTTCGGATGAATCCAGGTTCTCTTTACAGCAGCATGGTAGTCGCATCCTTGTTTGGCGTCATCGTGGTGTACGCACATTGGAAACGTGTATTCGACATCGCCATACTGGCGTATTACCCGGCGTGATGGTATGGGGTGCCATTGGTTACACGTCTCGGTCACCTCTTGTTCGCATTGACGGCACTTTGAACAGTGGACGTTACATTTGAGATTTTTTAGGACCAGTGGCTCTAGGCTTCATTCGATTCCTGCGAAACCCTACATTTCAGCAGGGTAATGCACGACCGCATGTTGTAGCTTCTGTACTGGTCTTTCTGGATACAGAAAACGTTCGACTGCTACCCTGGCCAGCACATTCTCCAGATCTCTCACCTATTGAAAACGTCTGGTCAATGGTGGCCGAGCAACTGGCTCGTCGCAATACACAAGTCAGCACTCTTGATGAACTGTGGTATCGTGTTGAAGCTGCATGGGCAGTTGTACCTGTGCACCCCATCCAAGCTCTGTTTGACTCAATGCCCAGGTGTATCAAGGATGTTATTACGGCCAGAGGTGGTTGTTCCGGGTACTGATTTCTCATGATCTATGCATCCAAATTACGTGAAAATGTAATCACATGTCAGTTGTATTCTAATATATTTGTCGAATGAATACCCGTTTATCATCAGCATTTCTTCTTGGTGTAGCAATTTTAATGGCCAGTAGTGTATACCAATGTTATGCAGCTACTAATAGCATACGCCGATGTGTAGTAACTTTTACGGTGAGAAGAAGAATGATAAAACCTGTAGGGAGATAGAGACTGCTCAATAAAATAATAAAATAATCATTGGAATGGCAAACGACCATCTTGATGAAAAAGTGGGAAGAAAGAAAACAAGAGCATACCTGAATAATTTTCGAAGTTGAAATGTAACGGGAAATAATTAATCAACGCAAGAACGATGATAACAGCTTACTAGGAAAGCACTTCAAGATGCATGAGATATTTTCATTATCGAAATGATGAATTATGTACATGAGCGACAAGTACTAATCTACAAGGTTATATGAAAGCTTAGCTAGACAGAATATGGCACAGCTCACTTAAATCTAACAGCTGTAGATAAATAACTGTAGCACTACAGAAATCTTTGATACAAAGCACAGGGTACTGTAAGTAGACAACAACGAAGTAGTTATAAGAAATCTTATAAATACGGGAGAACTGTAGCTCATATTAGGTGAAAGCTGCCGCCTGTGACAATATAAATAATTAGCTTGCAATAACTGAAAACACTTCACTCAATCTAAGGTTCGTCAATGTGTACAATTAATGTGGGAAAATTCAAGAAAGAACTGTAAACCAAATTAGTGTTTGCAGCAGGGAGACTGATACAACTACGAAAATGCATAAGAGTCACCTTTTAACTACGACTATGGAAGTCTGACTTGAGCTGATATCTGTTGTCATTGTAGCATATGCACTGTTACAAAAATAACGATCTTGACAATGTTGTACAGAGCGGAGTCCAACAAAGAATTTATTATTGCCTGTATTGGTTCTTTCGAGGTGTTTCATCGGGCAGATAATAATAACTTGTGGTTTGTGTAGAAGGCAGTCGATTTCCAAAGAGAGTGATAGCGTTCCTAAAGTTTTTTTTGCTCTTCATATCCGATCCTTGTGAAGATTTTAAGAACAAATGGATTGAGATTCTTAAGTATGGGAGGGCTTTAAGTATGGTCAGAGAAAATATATGAAAGTCTTATTTTTAACAGTGATCGGATTAGAGCTGAAAATAAATCTTAACTGAGTAATAGATTAAGCCAACTGGATCTGATGTATATGATACAAAAATTTCTAACTAAAGCTTAAAATTCGTCGTTTTCAAATAACTTCATAGAACTACAAAACAATATTTGGCTTCGACAACTAGTCAGTGGCAATGGATTCATGTTTCAATTAGCTAACAATTGACAAATGAAAGTATTTAAACTATGTTTGCCAAACATAAATATCTGGATTTAAGTAGATATCTTTTACAAACATTGAACACTAAAGAACGAGACACACTTGCGTTCTTCTATAAGAGAATCAGATTGCTTTCATTAGTTTACAGATATGAAAACTGAGTCACATCTGATACTGAAGAATTGAATACTTAGATAGCTAAGTGGGGTACATCCCAACACTAAAAGACAACATTGAACTCGAAAGATTGTAAAATACTGGCAAAAGGTAAGATTTAAACATTCACGCTGTAAGTGATAAAATGTAGCAAGATAAACAGAAACGGAAAACCTGTCCAGTGTGAATACTTGATGACGGATTGCACGTAACACAGTACCTTACAAAGACAAAAGAGAGCGTTGGGATGCTATGTAAGGATTCACAAGTGTGATAAGAGAACAATCAGTCACCAACATTCAAAAATGGAGAAAAAGAAGAAGAAACGGTAGCTAGCGATGAAGAAGAAAAATATTTTAAAATTATTCGACTACGTTTTTTTATATTTAAAACAATATGTTTTCAAAAGATTTGTATGGGTCTGCTACTTTTACGAGAACAGTAGTATGTATTACACAAGGGAGATCGTAACTTTTATAGAAAATTAAGGATCAACCATACTTAATTGAATAACAATCACGGATTTCAACTTCCAGCATAGGTAAAATAACGTATGATAGAACATGGTGTGTCGAATACCATCGATATGGATGGCATCTTTTGCTGTTAGCAAACTGTCCTGCTAGCCTCTGTATACTGTGTTACAAGAAGAAGAACTCCACCCCAGAGCGAAAAGGGTGGCGAGTACCACACTTTTTAGAGGACTCATCACAGGAATAATTTATGACGTGAGCTGTGTCTCAGAACTTTGTGTCGCATGAAATGTTTATGAGGTCCCAGTGCACCAGCTTCGGGCAAAGTAAAAAGCGAAACTGAAAAACAGGAACCGCAGGTGCGAAAGGCTGCTCTTAGTAAATTCGGCCCTTTGTACAATACGCTGCCTTTGGCCAATATATGTGGCAGAATAATTTTGGGGCTAAAGCATTATTCACTCTCAAGTTTCACGGATAGCAGTATATAGGCCTATATTTGTAAAATCTGTGTTATTCACAAACGTCTTTCTGTCAATTTCCGATTCTATATTTGTGAACGTGTAATTCAGTTCTCCTTTCTGGCACACATGAAATTCGCGAGTCTGGGCTTGTTGTATCAAATTCTCAAGCCATCCTTCTGTTTTTTCCATTAACTATACGACATTTCGTCTCTGTATTTTATAAGGAAATCTGTTTCCTCAAGTCCTTCCCTCCTTCTTCTCATGAACTACAAACTGCAACAGACTTTTAGTATTCAACAAGCTTACAGCCCTGTTGGCTGAAAATTTGACCATCAGTAACCAGAATGTCGTATTGAGGAGACACAACAGTAATTATTAGAATTTAACAAATTTAGGTGGTCTCGAGCTCTTGTGAACTCTTATATATGTAGAACAGTGCTTTTCCCGTAATATCGTAACACTGCGGTTCCATCCGTCCCTTCGTACATTTACGACGAACCTGCACCTACCTGTGAACATTGTCTCAGCAGATCATCAGTAGAGAAGCCGAGTGAAACCTACTGTACTTCGACGTCAAACAGGCTGCAATTAAAGTCACTAAGTTTTCACACGAAATGAAAGGTTGGAAATTTTGTCCTTAATATATTCTGGAACTTAGGCGAACAAGTATCACTGCCAAGCCTTTGCTAGTCTTAACGCAGTCACTCACAATCCCTTTCACTCACGTTAGCAAGTTTATGGCGTTGCATTTCCCGAAAACGTAACAGCTACAAAAATACGGATTACTTGTAACTGAGAATGCTCGCCAAATATTAAGTCTGTCGGTACCAAATGCAGTCACAGTTTTTAGCCACCGACCTGCTCAATACGCCACGCAGAATGCAAGTCTTTTTTCGTCACAAAATTCACTTAAGAATCCCGAAATTTCTACACACCCATCGGAATAATTACGCTGTCACTTTACAACACTTTTTATGTGTGAAACACTGCTAGATCCGGCAACTTGTCATTTTCATCGGAACTACTACTACACACGTCCGGACTGTTTCATGGCTAGGCTCCGACTCCTCTCTAGAATAGTCTAAGTCTTCTCTACCAGCAGAGAAAGGAGCGTGAAGAATATTGCTTTACCATTGGTCAGTTCACTCAACAGCCAATAGCAAAACAACATTCTCCCTCGTCAGTCCGCGCTTTTCATCGATAACCAATCGCAAAATAGTAAACCTAACGACTGCACGTCTCACCTACGTAATTATCTAATTTGCTGAAGTTTTGTTTATGCATTGTTATTTATACCTGAATTAACTTTCCCTTTACCATAAACTTACTTTACAAATCTATTCTACAAAAATCCACTTTGTCCACCTCCATACTTCTTCTAAATGTTCCCACACTAAATCCCACTACACAACTATTAAACAGTTATCTTCATATTAACCTAAAACTACATTCATGCATCATTCATACTGCTAAAATACATTTATAACATTTTACATACACAAAAAAACATAATAACACTTTATGAAAATACTAGAAAAGTTTATGAAAACATTCTATTATTTTAGTGTACTCTAGTGGGCACAATCGAAACTAAATCACAGTATCCTATCCAATACTGCCCTCTGTCGTCTGATACATAAACTACGTGCGCGTCCAGTCTCACGTCACCATCTGTCACTATCCAGCTCTGAGACACAAAGCCCCCTTAACCGCCTCCAAATCAGGATCGGTATACGGCTCTACGCCTCTACACGAACTGCGAAATTACATATATGGAGATAAGTGACATCAGGTTAGAAAACCAACTGAAATCTTCAACAGAGAAAAGCCCCTAGACCTATAGGTACACCAGCCGATTCCTCAAAGAGCAGAGTAGTCTGGCCCCTTTAATCCCACAAACCAACCAACCTCCACAAAGAGCAAGCTAAAGCTCTGGCTCCTCTTCTAGCAGTCTTGCTGGAGAAGTGAAGGGTTTCTAATGATTGAAGAGATATGTAGGTCATTCCCGTTTACAAGAAAGGTACAAAAGATGTACAAAATTATAGGCCTATGTCTCGGACTTGGATCTCTTGTGTAACGGGAGATCGAACAGTTTCCGTTCGAAGGCCGTGCAGTCCATAATCGGTATGCCAAACGCACAAAATTGCCCTGGGCATGGAGGAAATCTTTCCACCATCGCAGCAGGTTGACGATGCCCGTTTGGTGAAACATCGTATCGTGCTGCGTAAAGTATTTCGTAACTGCGTGATGCACTGGCTCGTCCGACAGGACGATGGCGTGATAATCACATGAGTAAGATCAGGGCTATAAAGCATCATTAGCAGCCCGTTTGTTTGTGTAGGTAATGGGTGAGGCCAATTGTGATTTTCGACAAACATGTTGGTGCATACGTATTCTTCATCCTGCTATAGATGTTTGTCGGTATTTGTCCTTCGGCAGCCAAGGAAAGAATTATAGCACATTGGTCCTGTTCGAACGCATTTGGCGACAACGTCACCGTAGTCCACGTTTCTACATTCACGGTGCGCACTTTGAAAAGATACCAATGCCACAAAAAGAAAGTTCAAATGTGTGTGAAATCTTATGGGACTTAACTGCTAAGGTCATCAGTCCCTAAGCTTACACACTACTTAATATAAATTATCCTAAGGACTAACACACACACCCATGCCCGAGGGAGGACTCGTACCCCCTCCGGGACCAGCCGCACAGTCCATGACTGCTGCGCCCTAGACCGCTCGGCTAATCCCGCGCGGCAACCAATGCCGCATTAAGCGCACGCCTACACATCGGTGCTTATGTACCCGCGTCGGAATTGCGCTACTTCAACACACACAAATATAAAGTACTGCTAATGCATATAGCCAGATGGAGCGTTTGCTGTATGATTATACAATTGCCGAACAATCGCTGGAATCAGTGTCATCCATAAAAAATCAACGACTATTCGTCCAGAGCGATTTAAAATGGAACGACCACACTCAGCTGCACATGTGCCACGCTGCTAGCTTCGACCTCTCGATTGATCGGCTGTGCGTTGATACTTCAGAAAAGTTATTTAATTCCAAGTCTGTGGTGTTTAAGTTTTTAATTTGTCAAATCAGTTAACTTCACGGTCTTGCAATAAAATGTCTTACAATAAAAATACACCCGTCTGGCTGAAGTAGTGTAAAGTTAAGAGAAAAAGCTGAAAGGTAGCGTTTTTGTAATAGCCCCATCTGTTTTTTAACTACCTCACTACATTCATTGCTACTTTTCTTAATCAAAAAGGAAATTCCTTTCCATATTTTGCTGAATAATACATTGCTATGACAGTTCTGCAGTTGTGAATGGTGCTGTTGTCGTTTCCCCTTGGATCACCCATTCCATTCCACGGCCGAGTGTGCTAAAACTTAGTGTCACCTGTTGAAAGTAGGCACCCAAATCTCAAAAACTGATCCTAAGGCAAATACCACGATCAGAGTCATTGGTAGAAGCTTCTGGAAACGTAGCGCATCGACAAGGAAAGTAGCATACCAAATCCTCGTTCGACCTATATTTGAATACTGTTGGTCGATCTGCGATCCATACCATACACGACTGATACAGAAAATAGAGGAGATCCAAAAAAAGAGCATCGTGTCTCCTTATACGTTCATTCAGGAAGCGCAACAGTGTCACATAGGTTTTAAGTTGACTCTAGTGGCAGAGGCTTCAGGAGAGGCCTTCTGCTTCAAGATGTGCTTTAACGTCTACGTTCCTCGAAGACTCATACAACACGAGCGTATTGCTTACTCGTGAGTACACTGCGCGAAAAGGGCATGAAGCTAAAATTAGAGAGACTGGAGCACACGCGGGGGCTTACCAGCAATCGTTCTTCACGTGAAACATTCGTGGCTGGAAAAAGAGAAGGGAAACGTGACAGTGGTAGGCAAAATACCCTCCACCACCTACAGTTCTACCGTTAAGTGGTTTTTGCAGTATATATGTAGATGTGGCTGTCTTGCTAGGTGACTTTTCGAGTGTGCCGTGTGCCATCATGTCAAAAGTATCCTTTACAAACCGAGTCATTGCACGTGCTGCCCCGAAATACCAGGTGCACGTGGGCCCATGCCATCGCTCCAGTCCAGAGAATCTCGAAGTCATACTAAGAAAACCGAATCACCAACAATATTTCAGTATCATCAACCGTGAACCTTGAATACACTACTGGTCATTAAAATTGCTACACAAAGAAGAAATGCAGATGATAAACGGGTATTCATTGGACAAATATATTCTACGAGAACTGACATGTGATTACATTTTGACGCATAGATCCTGAGAAATCAGTACCCAGAACAACCACCTCTGGTCGTAATAACGGCTTTGATACGCCTGAGCATTGAGTCAAACAGAGTTTGAATTGCGTGTACAGGTACAGCTGCCCATGCAGCTTCAACCGATACCACAGTTCATCTAGAGTACTGACTGGCGTATTGTGATGAGTCAGTTGCTCGGCCACCATTGACCAGACGTTTTCAATAGGTTAGAGATCTGGAGAATGTGCTGGCCAGGGTAGCAGTCGAACATTTTCTGTATCCAGAAAGGCCCGTACAAGACATGCAACAAGCGATAGTGCATTGTCCTGCTGAAATGTAGGGTTTCGCAGGGATCAAATGAAGCCTAGAGCCACGGGTCGTAACACATCTGAAACGTAACGCCCACTGTTCAAACTGCCGTTAATGCGAACAAGATGTGGCCGAGACGTGTAACCAATGGCACTCCATACCATCATGCTTGGTGATACGCCAGTATGGCGATAACAAATACACGCTTCCAATGTGCGTACACCGCGATGTCGGCAAACACCGATGCGACCACCATGATTCGGTAAACAGAACCTAGATTCATCCGAAAAAATGACGATTTTCCATTCGTGCACCCAGGTTCGTCGTTGAGTACACCATCGCAGACGTTCCTCTCTGTAATGCAGCGTCAAGGGTAACCGCAGCTATGGTCTCCGAGCTGTTAGTCCGTGCTGCTGCAAAAGTCGTCGAACTGTTCGTGCAGATGGTTGTTGTCTTGCAAACGTCCCCATCTGTTGACTCAGGGATCGAGACATGGCTGCATGATCCGTTACAGCCATGCAGATAAGATGCCTGTCATCTCGACTGCTAGTGATACGAGGCCTTTTGGATCCAGCACGGCGTTCCGTATTTCCCTCCTGAACACACCGATTCCATATTCTGGTAACAGTAATTAGATCTCGACCAACGCGAGCAGCACTGTCGCGATTCGATGAACCGCAATCGCAATAGGCTACAATCCGACCTTTATCAAAGCCGGAAACGTGATGGCACGCATTCCTCCTACTTTCACGAGGCATCACAACAGCGTTTCACCAGGCAACGCTGGCAACTGCTGTTTGTGTATGAGACATCGGATGGAAACTTTCTTCATGTCAGCACGTTGTAGGTGTCGCCACCGCCGCCAACCTTGTGTGAATGCTCTGAAAAACTAATCATTTGCATATCACATCATCTTCTTCCTATCGGTTAAATTTCACGTCTGTAGCACATCTTCGTGGTGTATCATATTTAATGGACATTAGTGTATATCAACTTCTTTGTACAGAACAGAATTGTAGGAAGGGCTGGAATCATTAGGACATCTAAAAATATAAAATGCTGCTATACCTATACCTTTCTCTGGAAACTGAGATCTTTTTAAGGGTCTCTGCCTCAATAGTTAAATACGGAACCCTTATAGGATCACGTGTTTGTGCGCCTGTCTGTTTGTGTGTCTATGTGTCCGACAGTTAAAACAGGTATACGTATCAGGTTGAAATTTATGTCACTACTAAAGTCTAAGGTATCTTGGCACTGTGACAAATGTAAGCTTCTAAGTCAATAGAATCAGCAGATACTATCATTTATGTCTCACATTATGATAGTCGCAAACTCAGTCATCAAAACGTATAAGGTACTTCCCTTTGGCCAAGAATCATGAAATTTTTGTGGAAAGCAAGGTTTCAAAGTACAAGTACACGAATAAATCCGAAAACTGTTAATTTGTAAGTATCTCACAGCAAAAAAAATGTTTTGTTATATGAATGTGTGTTGGTCCGTCCGCCTGTTAAAAACGGGTGGCCAAATCTAGTTGAAATTTACGTCACATACTGTGGGCTATAGTCACTTGGCGGTTTAGTAAATGTAAGCTTCAATGCAATGCAACCATACTACTATTTATGTCACATATTTTGATAGAAATTCAATCATCAAAACCTACAACGTTTTTGCAGGTGAAATAGAATCACAAAATTTGGCAGGGTACAAACTTTCACACTAATAGTAAAAGAAAAAATTGTAAAATGTTTAATCTGTAAATATGTCACACGGAAAAAATATTTTTTTCGACAAAGAAGGAAAAGCTGAAAGGTAGAATGAGTATATTGAGATAATATACAGGGGATGTACTCGGAAGCAATATTATAGAAAAGGAAAAGAAGTAGACGAAGATGAGATGGAAACTGATAGCGCGAAAAGAATTGGAGAGAGCAATGAGGGACCTAAAACGAAACAACGCTCCGGTAATGGACGACGTTTTGTGAGAACTGCTGATAACCTTGGGAGAACCAGCTATGACAAAACCGTTCCATCTTGTGTGCATCATATATAAGACAGGCGAAATGCCCTCAGACTCCAAGAAGAATATAATAATTCCAAACCAAAGAAAGCAAGGGCTGTCAAGTGCGAATGTCACCGAATTGTCAGTTTAATAAGAAAAGCGTTTCTTAACAAGAGGAATTTGTTACTATCGAACACAGATTTTAGTGTTAAGAAGTCGTCTCTGAAAGTATTTGTATGGAATGTAGCAATGTGTGGGAGTGAATTATGGACGATACACAGTTTGGAAAAGAAGAGGTTAGAGGATTTTGAACTATCGTGCTAAAGAAGAATGCGGAAGATTAGTTGGGGAGATCATGTATGTAATGATGAGGTAGTGACAGAAATGGGGCAGAAAGGAGTTTGTGGCACGACCCGATCAGAAGAAGGGATCAGTTGACAGGACACATTCTGAGGTATCAAACAATCACCGGTTTGGTATTGGAATGAAGTATGGGGAGTAGAGGGAGACGAAGAAATAAAAACAGTAACCACATTCCCATAGGATACTGCAGTTATTCGGAGAATGAAAATGCGTGTATCAAACTAGTCTTCGGGCTGAAGATCACAGCAACAACTTCAATATGACATACAATCAAAGAAATTTTTTAATAAAAAATTAGTGGGAGGTACGCGGGCAGCCATAATTACTGGCGGTGGACAATTGAGTGAGCTAACCATGGTACACTTCTATCGGCATCTCTTGCGATCCAACGTATAAAAGCTGTGCTAGTGCGTCCGACTCTCTGAAGAAATATTCACGAATTTGATGCTTCAGTGTAACCGAAGCTCTGAAAAATATTCACTGATTTCAAGTCAACTGTTTCCCATCATTCTAGACTTTGCTCAAAATTGTACTATTCTGGCTAACATTCATATTAATCATAGATTTGTTCAAGTAAGCCTAGGTGTTCTTGTCGTGTCGATGACAATGTCGTTGTAGGCGGTTCACGATTTCACAAAACTGAAAAAATTTCACTGTTCATCTACACGGACGAGACAAAATAATTAATAATTTGGTGGTCCTTCGTTGGGACGCATTACGTCACCTATTCTGCGTTTAATCGATTAAAAGGTGTGTAGGTGAGTTTTTTGGATGTATATCGCACCAGATGTCCTCGCACAAATCTTGTACGAGGGACCGGTCGCAGTGGCCGAGCTGTTCTACGCGCTTCAGTCTGGAAGAGCGCGACCGCTACGGTCGCAGGTTCGAATCCTGACTCGGGCATGGATGTGTAATGCCCTTAGGTTAGATAGGTTTAAGTAGTTCTAAGTTCTAGGGGACTGATGACCTCAGATTTTAAGTCCCATAGTGCTTAGACCCATTTGAATTTTTTGTACGAAGGTTGGAACTTAAATAGTGGCAACTATTTATTTACAGCTCTTACAAAACAGATACGTGTTTCTAAGTTTTACTGCCCTTCGAAGTAGTCACCAGCATTGTGTATAACCCGTTGCCAGCGATGTGGAAGTCGTAGCATACTCTTACCAGTGTCAGTTGTGTTGACACATCGAGAGACCCTGTCTGTTGCCCGACGAATTTGCAGCAGCTCCGTAGCGAATGCTGTGAAGTGTTTCCTTCAGTTTAGAAATCGAGTTGATCTCATGAGGGCTTAAGTCAGGGGAGTGCAGTAGGTGGTACAGCACTAGCAGTCCCATCAGTCAAACAAATCTGTTACAGCTTGCACTGTACATGATTGAGCATTGTCCTGCAAAATGATGGTCAGGTCCTGCAGAAAGTGTCATCACTTCTGTCTATATGCTGTTAATTTTTGGAACACACCCTACGACCAGCTTAGAGACAGAAGTGATGACACTTTTTGCAGGACTTGACCATAATTTTGCAGGAAAATTCTCAAGCACGTACAGTGCAAGCTGTTACTGGTTTGTTTGGTTGATGGGACTGCTAAGTGCTGTCCCACCTGCTGCGCTCCCCTGACTTAAGCCCTCGTGAATGCAACTCGATTTCTAAACTGAAGGAAACACGTGACGGCATTCGCCTCAGAACTGCTGTAAGTTCAGCGGGCCAGAAACCGCGCCACTCGATCTTTCAAGACAGATGGCACTGCTAAGAATATCCTACACTCCACATAGCTTGCAACGGCTTATCCACAATGCTGGTTACTACTTTGAAGGTCAGTAAAGCTTTAAAACACGTATCTGTTTTGAACGAGCTGTGAATCAATACTAGCCACAGAACAGACAAGTCTCCACGTTCTGTGAAGAGTTTTGGTCGCCCTGTCACTTGTCACCCATTTGTAGTTTTGCTGTAGCTCTACCACTTTCCACCATTTCTCACTACATTAGCACATGAACATTCGACTAGCTACACCGTTTTGGAAATACTCGTTCATGGGCTCTGAGTAATGATATGACTGAATGCAGGTGATCAGACATGATGCTTACGTACGCGTCACCTGTCAAAGTCGAATCTACACTATCACGGGTCCCATATCACTCCATCTACATACGCCCCACACCTTTACAGAGCCTCCACCAGCTTGAACAGTCTCCTGCTGACAGGCAGGGCATATAGATTCATGAGGTTGTCTCTATACCCGTACAAATCCATCCGCTCGATACAATTTGAAACGAGACTCGTCAGAATAGGCAACATGTTTCCAGTCATCAACAGTTTAATGTCGGTGTTGACTGGCCCAGGCGAGATGTAAAGTTTTGTTTGACGCATTCATCAAGAGCAAACGAGTGAGCGTACGGCTCCGAAAGCCCATATCGAAGATGTTTCGTTGAATGGTCCACATGCTAACCCATTTTGATGGCTGGGCATTGAAATCTGCAGCGGTTAGCGAGAGGGTTGCACTTCTGTCAAGTTGAACAAGTCTCTTCAGTTATCGTTGCTACCATTCTGGGAGGATCTTTCGCCGGTCGCAGCGATATCGGAGACTTGATGTTTTACCGGATTCCTGATACTCACGGTACACTCGTGAAATGGTCGTACGGGAAAATTCCCACGTCATCGCTACCTAGGAGGTGCTGTGTCCCATCGTTCGTGCTCCGACTGTAACACTATGTTCAAATTCACTAAAAATTTTGATAACCTGCCATTTAAGCAGCAGGAACAACTGCGCCAGACATTTTTTGCCTCATATGGGCGTTACCGAAAGCAGCGCTGTATTCTGCCTGTTTACATATCTGTGTATTGCAATACGCATTCCTATAGCAGTTTCTTTGGTGCTCCAGTGTACAATTCCACTACCCTGCCAAGTACCCGTAACATCCAACTTCGCGGTGGGTAGTGATTATAATGTTCTGGCTATCAGTGTGCAGCATTGGCCCCACACTATAAGTGCTAAAGGGCTCACATCAGTGCTTGTACACATAAATAATTATTGAGTTATTATATCACTGATGGATGCGCGATTTCGCACCGATTAATATGGAGCTTAGAGTTTAATTGTTGAAATTGCTATCTGAAGTTATTAATTACAGATTTTAATAGATTAAGTCAAATCATCACAATGTAGAACATGGTTCAATAATAACATAAATAATGAGTGCATCACGTTAGTTCTTACAGTTTTATCCTTCCAATTCCGGTGATACGAATACCTTCTTTTGGTCTGAATAGTGAATGAAATATATTTAAATCATGGGGAGTGCATGACTTTCTGAGTACGTTAGTCTAAACCTACTCCACCCTAGTACAAGCTAGAGCTTTGTTTAAATGGTGCTGTTTAAATAGTGTGGCAACTGCTGCTAACAAACTAGTGTTATGATCGATCTCTAGACTACGTGTGATTTTGGATAATACTGGTGCTGCAGTAAAATGAAAGCACATCTCAGTGGCTTTCATCCTTCATGTCTTGTAACTACATTCAATATAATGTTATAGATAGATAAACAATTATAAATTTTGCAATCTTTGATCGTCGTAGTGTCCAATGTGCGTGAGTCACATATCCGACATTAACATTACAAGATTCACCTTTACAGAGAACTTCTAAACAGTATATGTGCTTTCTGAGTGAGGCACGTGCTTCCTGCATAGATAAAGTGGCCCATAATTATACACTCCTGGAAATTGAAATAAGAACACCGTGAATTCATTGTCCCAGGAAGGGGAAACTTTATTGACACATTCCTGGGGTCAGATGCATCACATGATCACACTGACAGAACCACAGGCACATAGACACAGGCAACAGAGCATGCACAATGTCGGCAGTAGTACAGTGTATATCCACCTTTCGCAGCAATGCAGGCTGCTATTCTCCCATGGAGACGATCGTAGAGATGCTGGATGTAGTCGTGTGGAACGGCTTGCCATGCCATTTCCACCTGGCGCCTCAGTTGGACCAGCGTTCGTGCTGGACGTGCAGACCGCGTGAGACGACGCTTCATCCAGTCCCAAACATGCTCAATGGGGGACAGATCCGGAGATCTTGCTGGCCAGGGTAGTTGACTTACACCTTCTAGAGCACGTTGGGTGGCACGGAATACATGCGGACGTGAATTGTTCTGTTGAAACAGCAAGTTCCCTTGCCGGTCTAGGAATGGTAGAACGATGGGTTCGATGACGGTTTGAATGTACCGTGCACTATTCAGTGTCCCCTCGACGATCACCAGAGGTGTACGGCCAGTGTAGGAGATCGCTCCCCACACCATGATGCCGGGTGTTGGCCCTGTGTGCCTCGGTCGTATGCAGTCCTGATTATTGCGCTCACCTGCACGGCGCCAAACACGCATACGACCATCATTGGCACCAAGGCAGAGGCGACTCTCATCGCTGAAGACGACACGTCTCCATTCGTCCCTCCATTCACGCCTGTCGCGACACCACTGGAGGCGGGCTGCACGATGTTGGGGCGTGAGCGGAAGACGGCCTAACGATGTGCGGGACCGTAGCCCAGCTTCATGGAGACGGTTGCGAATGGTCCTCGCCGATACCGCAGGAGCAACAGTGTCCCTAATTTGCTGGGAAGTGGCGGTGCGGTCCCCTATGACACTGCGTAGGATCCTACGGTCTTGGCGTGCATCCGTGCGTCGCTGCGGTCCGGTCCGAGGTCGACGGGCACGTGCACCTTCCGCCGACCATTGGCGACAACATCGATGTACTGTGGAGACCTCGCGCCCCACGTGTTGAGCAACTCGGCGGTACGTCCACCCGGCCTCCCGCATGCCCACATGCCCTCGCTCAAAGTCCGGTGTCAATGTGTTCTTTTTTCCATTTCCAGGAGTGTATTACACTGGTGTGAAAAATTTGAGGACGCAAGTAACTTCGACACGCTATGTCACTGCCAAGTAACATTTATCGATGGAATTTGGAGCGTACATAGAAAGAACTGCTACAGTATATTACGGAAAGAAAGTGAAAGGAAAACGAAATGGAAAGAAAGGACAATAATTGCACCGTGACTGGTGAGGGTCCCTGGACAGGCCGAATATGATTCATAATAATGTGTGCAATCATCACCTCTGGCAATGACTGCTCTGTATCGTGCTCTAATGCAAGGCCACTAGTGTGGAATTGAGGTCTTCTGGTACGGTGTTCCGCTCCTGCACCAGCGCTATTAATATCTCTGGAGGCTCATTGGAGCATGCTGCAGTGGGTCTCCCCAATGCATCCCACAGGTACTGCCGGCTGCTGTGAGCGAGCAGTTCTAGGCGCTTCAGTCCGGAACCACGCTGCTGCTGCGGTCGCAGGTTCGAATCCTGCCTCGGACATGGATGTGCGTGGTATCGTGAGGTTAGTTAGGTTTAAGTAGTCCTAAGTTCTAAGGGACTGATGACCTCAGATATTAAGTCCCATAGTGCTTAGAGCCATTGTTGAACCACAGGTACTCGATGGGATTTAGGTCGGGGGCTACGGGCAGGCCAGCTCATATGCCGACTGTCCTCTCCTCCCAGAGGTCCTCCGCCTTCACTGTCCGACGCAGTTACTCGTTGTCATACATAAAAATGAAATCAGGACGGAATGTACCATTGGAAATAAGATCAAGGAGTACAGCGTCACAATTACGTTGACCCATGAGTGTACTGTGGTCAAAGACTTGGATGTCAGTAGGTGCATACAACATTATCTATCAGCATGCCAAGACACGATGACAACCAAAACGATCATGTGAGACAACGCTGCACGCGCCTACTTAGGACGAGAAGTGGAAACAGGTAATACATCCGGAAACATTACCGAAGACGATTGTTTTGGTGATCCAGGTGCTATGGTGTGAGTAGACAGAATATTGCATGGGCTAATTGACCTATAGATCATGAACACGGTATACTGAACGGTCAGACTCATTGTGACACTGTGCGCCTTCCACATTTGCGTAGTTTCAAGGGTGCATTTGGCCTTGACCTAATTTCTATGAAACTGTGAGTGCATCGGCTACCGCAGATGGAGGAGCTCTCAGGACGAGAGGATATTCGGCGACTTGGGCCCCTTCGAGTTCATGTCAGATGATCTGAGGTGACGTACTGTAGCACGTCCACTTGTTCCGGCGACGATCCAGCATTTGGCACCTGCGCTGATGGAGAAATGACAATCTATACCACAACACTCCTTACCAAACTTGTGGGCAGCACTGGAGCATGTTGCAGAGTGTGCGTTGTCATCCGCGGTGACCACTTACCCTATTAAGGACCATGTCGCGATTTTCGTAGTGTCTGGAAGATCATCATGAATCGCGGTTACTTCAGTATACACTACTGGCCACTAAAATTGCTACACCACGAAGATGGCGTGCTACAGACGGGAAATTTAACCGACTGGAAGAAGATGCTATGATACGCAAATGATTTCTTTTTCAGAGCATTCACACAAGGTTGGCGCCGGTGGCGACACCTGAAACGTACTGACATGAGGAAAGTTTCCAACGGATTTGTCACACACAAACAGCAGCTGACCGGCGTTGCCTGGTCAAACGTTATTGTGATGCCACGTGTAAGGAGGAGAAATGCGTACCTTAATGTTTCCGACTTTTATAAAGGTCGGATTGTAGCCTATCGCGATTGCGGTTCATCGTATCGCGACATTGCTGTTAGCGTTGGTCGAGATCCAACGACTGTTAGCAGAATATGGAATCGGTGGGTTCAGCACAGTAATACGGAACGCACGGATCCCAGCGGCATCGTATAACTAGCAGTCGAGATGACAGGCATCTTATCCGCATGGCTGTAACGGATAGTGCAGCCACGTCTCGATCCCTGAGTCAACAGATGGGGACGTTTGCAAGACAAAGACCATCTGCACGAACAGTTCGACGACGTTTTGCAGCAGCATGCACTATCAGCTCAAAGACCATGGCTGCGGTTACCCTTGACGCTGCATCACGGACAGGAGTGCCTGCGACGGTGTACTCAACGACGAATCTGGGTGCACGAATGGCAAACCGTAATTTTTTCGGATGAATCTAGGTTCTGTTTACAGCATCACGATGGTCGCATCAGTGTTTGACAACATCGCGGTGAACGCACATTTTAAGTGTGTATTCGGCATCGACATACTGGCGTTTCACCCGGCGTGATGGTATGGGGTGCCATTGGTTACACGTCTCGGTCACCTCGTGTTCGCATTGACGGCACTTTGAACAGTGGACGTTACATTTCAGATGTGTTACGATCCGCGGCTCTACCCTCCATTCGATCCCTGAGGAACACTACATTTCAGCAGGATAATGCACGAGCGCATGTTGCATGTCTTGTACGGGCCTTTCTGGATACAGAAAATGTTCGACTGCTGCCCTGGCCAGCACATTCTCCAGATCTCTCACCTACTGAAAACGTCTGGTTAATGGTGGCCGAGCAACTGGATCGTCACAATACGCCAGTTAGTACTCTTGATGAACTGTGGTATCGTGTTGAACCTGCATGGGCAGCTGTACCTGTACACGCAATTCAAGCTCTGTTGGACTCAATGCCTAGGCGTATCAAGGCCGTTATTACGGCCAGAGGTGGTTATTCTGGGTACTGATTTCTCATGATCTATGCACCCAAATTGCTTGAAAATGTAATCACATGTCAGTTCTAGTATAATATATTTTTCCAATGAACACCCGTTCATCATCTGCATTTCTTCTTGGTGTAGTAATTTTTAATGGCCGTCAGTGTAATTATTGCCTTTGCATGAAGTGTCATATGTGTTCGTCTCATCACTTATTTCTTTGAGATATCTGTAAGTTACTTCAGCAGATCTACATATGTATGACACACCTTTCATTGACCTTGGTTGCCTGACTGTGACCCATCATGCGAAACTTGCTTTTGCTCTTTCATTACACCGGTATACTTAGATATACGGCTTCTCTCAACGCTCAGACTCACGCGTCATAAATAACGGGCCGATAGACTTTTGAGAGGTGAGACTTACACCTCATTCATTTGCCTTATCTCGCTCTGTATTTGGACCTGTCACACTTAAAACGGCCTGGTATTCTCCTTTTACAGAATCCCTCAGTACCGCTTCCTCACTCTGTTATCATACTGTACGAATATGTAATGATACACTATCGAGGAGATCAGTACGGCAGAAGTCACAAGCACACAACTATTTCTTATAATCAGATGTAACGACCGTACAGAACTCTTTGGATCTTGACGGAATAACGTACACACTTCAAGTGAGTTCTGAGCGAGATATGGCATCGTACGTACATGCGACTTCGGTCTTTAATTATGAAAACATTTAGCGATGATCAGATTTTATCAAACTTTAAATTACTATCAAAGGTGCGTTAAAAATGGATCCACACGGGAGTCGTAGAAAAGTTAGGAGTTATTTTCAAAAATTGTTTAAAATATCATTTGGCTGCTCTTCCTCATCCACCCTACGGCCCGGACCTTACACCTTTCGACTTCCATCTCTTTGACCCATGAAGGAGTCACTTCGCGGGAAGTCGTACTTAGATGCAGCAAAATGGTAGCTCCTACGTCGACCAGTAAAGTGATACCAAGCGAGCATACAGGCCTACCAGTAAGTCGACGTAAGGCCGACGCAAAGAACGGAGATTATGTTGGAAAATATGCTTTTGTAGCCTAAAGATTCGGGAATAATACGATGTCTTGAAGTAAAACCAACCTGCTTTCGAAAAAAGAAATAATTAATTTACTACCTATTGAACGCCCCTCTTATTTAAGTTGTCTATTATCCATTATTTTTTAGTTTTTTATTTCACTAGTAAAATAGACGTTTTCTCGACCTCCTGGCCGCTTGAAGAAACCTATTTTAAAAAAAAATATTATTACTGAAATGGTATGTTCACCTCAACAAAGCCTTTGACGCCGTCGGGAGGGAGGGACTCTACAGCATATTGTAAAAAATTGGATGTCGCCCAACTTTTCTGTCTTTAATAAGATCTTTTCATGAGAATATGCGTGGCTCTGTAATGTTCGACGGCAGTACATCTAAACCATTCAGTATGAACTGTGGCGTAAGACTAGGCCGTGTGCTGGCACCTACACTTTATGGAATTTCCCTCTCGAGTCTGCTCAAGTGGCTTTCGAAAATTGCAATGTTGGAGTACATCTGCATACTGGGAAAGAGGGAAGGCTTTTCAATGTCAGTCTTCTGAAGAGTAAGGCAAAGCGCTACGAGATAGTCGCTTGTGAACTCCTGTATGCTGATGATGTTGCAATTGTTGCGAAATCCGCAGAAGAGCTGCAAGAGCTAGTATCAAGATTTAGTCACGCATGCCACCAATTAACGATGAGTTTAAACAGCAGTAAGACCTTAATTATGATTCAGGGTGCTAACAAAAAGCTGATTATCACACTAGATGGCACTACTTTGCAAGTCGTAGATAACTTCTGCTATTTTGGATCTACTATAGAATCAAAGGAAACTGATGCTCGCATTGGAAGAGCTGCGACAACTCTTGGCAAACTCTCTACTCGTGTTGAGAAAAAAAACTCTCTTTGACCACCAAAATTCTTGTATATCAAAATTGCGTCTTCAGTATCCCTTTGTATGCATCGGAAACATGGACTACCTATGCCAAACATGAACGTCGCCTTAATGCTTTCCACATGCGGTGCCTGAGATCGATCCTCAAAGTAACGTGGTAGGACTGACTGACCAACGAAGCAGTGCTATCTAAAACTAGCTGCAACAGTATTTCAGCTATCTTGAAGCAGAGAAGGCTCCTCTGGCTGAGACACGTCAACCTTATGGATTCTGATAGATTACCACGTCAGGTGATGCTTGGAGAGATCTCTATAGCCAAAAGACCTGTAGGACGTCCTGTACTGAGCTTAAATGACTCCTGTAAACGAGATATGGAGAGCTTTGGAATCGACACAAACAAATGGGAGGCACGGGCTAGCATGAGACCAGAGTGGCGTGATGATACATGATCTGGAATATCGAAGCATGATGAAGGCTTGTTAGACAGATTAACGCAGAAAAAGCTTCGCTGTGCTACTACTGCTCCTGCCTCGGCAGCCAGATACACTTGCGACAACTGCAGCAAGAGATCCCGAGCTGCCATTGGCTTGACAAGTCATATAAAAAATGCAACACATAAACACACAGATAATGCATCAATCATCTGCCAAGATGTCTTGGCCAATATATATGTTACAGAAAAAGTAAGACGGAGCTTTCGAGAAAGTATTCCGCGGTCATTGTCAAGTATTGCCCACAGACCAGTCCTCAAGTTCATTTGATACACCTGGCACCTCGAGAAATGCTCATGAATTTATTCTGAAACAAGAGTCAGAAACATTTAGGATAAATTTAAGATAGGACAGAGTGACAAGATACAAAAAATATATAAGAAAACGAGGAAAAAACAGTACCAAGTTACGAGAGAAAACGGCAGTTACAAGCTCCGGTGAGAACAGGGGACCGTGTGTAAGTCACCTACCAACATGACAAGACTGCTCAGCAGATGCGGTACGACTAGCCCCTTCGTGCTGAGTGCCGCTGGCCACTTTCTTGAGACAGCAGGCCAGGTTTGCCCGGCTCTCGCAGCGGGCAATCGATTGCGTCCTTTGAGCCGGGATGCCGGCCTTTGTGCGGGTCCTATGGAACGGGCGGTGGCGGCGCCGACGGAGCCGACGGCGGGCGGTTTGTACGCGAAACAAAAGGCTGGCCCACCTAGCGCCGAGAATGAAAGGACACAGTCGCCGTTTGTCCTGAGTGGAATCAACATGGCACTGGGCTGTTCGCGCATAAAAACTACAAGACAGCATCTTGTAGCAGTGAATTCGTCACCCATCCTAATGAATGTGGAGTTACTATGTCCAAGCATTTCTTGTTTACCATACTTCTGTAGCCAAGTATTTTACTTCCATTCAGTGTCCATCGCTTGAAGCCATAGGGGTGGTAATAATACGCAAGAGAGAGTCATGGCTTTATTCTCGTTCACATAAGTTTAACTGATTGTGGAGTACTTGAAATTTATAAATTTCTATTTAGTGAGGCGGTACTTTATGAGAACGCTGAAAATCCCAAGAAAGACTGAATGCCTATTCGGGTTACCTTTTATTTAAATTGCTGACTTTTACACTTTTTTTATAAAATGTACTTGTTGCAGCTAAGTAAAAACTCAGGCATCCATTCTGCCAATGCAAGTAGTAGAGGAAAGGGGCTCAAGCCGGGCGGAATTTGAGGAGTGTCCGCTGATATTGCAGATGTTACGGATGATCCACGACCTAGTTACCTCATCTCATTGCCAAGGTAGATGATCCGAGGCACCGAGCTACGAATTCAGCAGAAACACGAAGCAACTGCGTCTCAGATGGTCTGATTCGCCCGTGTCAGGGCCTCAGCGATGTTTTCAGTTGGGACAAGAAAACCTATAAAACCAGTACGGCATCATAACAAGCACAGGCTACTACCATGTATATATTAGACTGGTGCATCACTTCGTAGCGTTTTTCCATAACTTTGCTGAAAACAACTTGGAAAAACTTGGAACTCTTCCATTTGGTCAGTGTTTGCATAGAAAAACAATAATATTAGAGATTCCGGGAGAATAAAGACATAAACAAGTAACAAGGTGTTTTGCATCAAGGCTGACTCAATTTCTGATATTACAACATAAACATGTAACAGAGACTGTAATCGTGAAAAGTATATCGTCCCCTTAATCGATTATAGGTCTGCCCACGCTGGAGTAATTTTTCGTTTCCACGACTGTGGAAATCATTGTCTTTTGAGGCGAAGAACTCCTTGAACAATGTTCGGAGAGCATTTTCATCCGGAATGGAAGTATCTTAAAGGCTGTTCGACAGCGAGTGGAAAACATGAAGATCTGGGAAAACAAGATCAGGTGAATAACGTGGGTGTCTAATGACTTCCAAACCCAACCCCTGTATAAAGATTTTTGTCAGTCTATCAGAATGCGGGCTGTCGTTGTCGTGGAGAGCAGCATCACTTCACGCAGTGTTTATAGTTGTTGTACTTGGATTGCCTCTCCAAGACGTCTCAGTTGGTGACAATAAATGACAACAGTGATAGTTACACCACAAGAAAGCCAACTGTAGTACACCACATCGTCACTATTCCACCAGATGCGTAACATTATCTATTGCGGATGCAGGCACGTCTTCATACCGGGAGTTGCTGCTTTGTTTGGGCGCAACCATTCCTTCCATTTCCTTATGATACCATAAGAAACCATCTCTCGTCACCAGAATGGTCGGGTTTGTTGACAAGCCAATTGATACGAGCAAATAGAGATATATATATCGTCACCCACAGATTTTTGTGATTGTCCTAGAGCATTCGGTAACCATTTCTGAACCTTCCCCACTGCAAGCATACGTTGCACGACGGTGGAATAATCACAGTTCATCACATTTACCAGTTCTCGAGTAAAATTACATGTATCATTGTGAATTAATGGATACAAACGATCAAATATCAAACATCTTCCCTGGACTTGGAGAGTCACTAACGTCAAAATGTTCCACTTTAAAACAAGAAAACCATTTTCTTGCCACTCTGTCCAGTGACCTTATCCACTGTCGTGGGGGCGGGCATTCTCCGCTGCCCACTTCCTGCTCCTGTGGGTAGACTCCACTGCCAGGTGTCTGCTATATGACTCATCACCACTCCTCACTCTTAACATCTACAGTTGCCTTACACTCGGCAAGCCACATGACGGTGTGTGCTGGAGGGTATTCCTGGTACCATCAACTGGTCCACCCTTCTCTGTTCCGCTCCCGATTGATGCTTGGTAAGTACACTCCTGGAAATGGAAAAAGAACACATTGACACCGGTGTGTCAGACCCACCATACTTGCTCCGGACACTACGAGAGGGCTGTACAAGCAATGATCACACGCACGGCTCAGCGGACACACCAGGAACCGCGGTGTTGGCCGTGGAATGGCGCTAGCTGCGCAGCATTTGTGCACCGCCGCCGTCAGTGTCAGACAGTTTGCCGTGGCATACGGAGCTCCATCGCAGTCTTTAACACTGGTAGCATGCCGCGACAGCGTGGACGTGAACCGTATGTGCAGTTGACGGACTTTGAGCGAGGGCGTATAGTGGGCATGCGGGAGGCCGGTTGGACGTACCGCCGAATTGCTCAACACGTGGGGCGTGAGGTCTCCACAGTACATCGATGTTGTCGCCAGTGGTCAGCGGAAGGTGCACGTGCCCGTCGACCTGGGACCGGACCGCAGTGACGTACGGATGAACACCAAGACCGTAGGATCCTACGCAGTGCCTTAGGGGACCGCACCGCCACTTCCCAGCAAATTAGGGACACTGTTGCTCCTGGGGTATCGGCGAGGACCATTCGCAACCGTCTCCATGAAGCTGGGCTACGGTCCCGCACATCGTTAGGCCGTCTTCCGCTCACGCCCCAACATCATGCAACCCGCCTCCAGTTGTGTCGCGACAGGCGTGAATGGTGGGACGAATGGAGACGTGTCGTCTTCAGCGATGAGAGTCGCTTCTGCCTTGGTACCAATGATGGTCGTATGCGTGTTTGGCGCCGTGCAGGTGAGCGCAATAATCAGGACTGCATACGACCGAGGCACACAGGGCCAACACCCGGCATCATGGTGTGGGGAGCGATCTCCTACACTGGCCGTACACCTCTGGTGATCGTCGAGGGGACACTGAATAGTGCACGGTACATTCAAACCGTCATCGAACCCATCGTTCTACCATTCCTAGACCGTCAAGGGAACTTGCTGTTCCAACTGGACAATGCACGTCCGCATGTATCGCGTGCCACCCAACGTGCTATAGAAGGTCTAAGTCAACTATCCTGGCCAGCAAGATCTCCGAATCTGTCCCCCATTGAGTATGTTTGGGACTGGATGAAGCGTCGTCTCACGCGGTCTGCACGTCCAGCACGAACGCTGGTCCAACTGAGGCGCCAGGTGGAAAAGGCATCGCAAGCCGTTCCACACGACTACATCCAGCATCTCTACGATCGTCTCCATGGGAGAATAGCAGCCTACATTGCTGCGAAAGGTGGATATACACTGTACTAGTGCCGACATTGTGCATGCTCTGTTGCCTGTGTCAATGGGCCTGTGGTTCTGTTAGTGTGATCATGTGATGTATCTGACTCCAGGAATGTGTCAATAAAGTTTCCCCTTCCTGGGACAATGAATTCACGGTGTTCTTATTTCAATTTCCAGGAGTGTATGATTGTCGGAAAGCCTCTGCTTTTAGCTCTAATTTCGCAAATTTTCTCTTTGTGATCTTTTAGGCGATTGTATGTAGAAGGAAGTAATATGTTGTCTGACACTTCGCGAAAAAGCTCTCTCTCGAAATTGCAGTATTAAGCCTCTTCGTGATGCACAAAGCCTCTCTTGTAACGTCTGCCACTGGAGTTCGTTGAGAATCTCCATAACACTTTCGCCAGACTAAACGATGCCGTGACGAAACACGCCGCCTTCGCCGGATCTTCTCTATCTCTTCTATGACTCCTACGTGGTAAGGATACCACACTGATGAACAATACTCAAGATTCGGCCGAAGAAGCGTCTTGCAAGCCACTTCCTTCGTCACATATCCTTAAGAATCTTCCTATGAATCTGTCTGGCACGAGCTTTTCCTACCATTCTTTTATGTTGTCACTCCAGGTTATTCCCAGGTATTTTAAGTTCGGTTTCCAGCAGTTTGTTATGAATAGCGTATTTGTGTAGTAGTAGCATTCTTCACCCAGTTATGCGCAATATGGTACATTTATTTACCTTCAAGATCAACTGCCAAAGCCTACACCGTTCATCAATCCTCAGGAGGCCATTCTGAATGTGTATACTATCTCTCTTTCTTGTAGGCAACTACATTACCCACAACGCTTTGTCCTACATCTTTTACATATTCCGCAAACAGTAATGTTCCTATCACACTTCCTTAAGTAACTTTGGAAATTACCTTTATAACAGTTAAGGGCGTCGTGTTGAGTTCTGTCGGTAAGGATGTCTTGACTCCATTCGCAAATCTGGTCCGATAGTCGAAAGTGTGACGGTGTTAAATACTTTCTTGTATTCAAGGAACACGGCCATCAAGCTCAGCTCCGTTGACTACAGTGCTATGGACTACAAGGAGGAACAGAGCGAACAGAGTTTCCTTTCGTCTCCGTTTGCTGAATCTATGTTGAGTTTTAAAGAGATTTTCGTTTTCTAAAAATTCTTAAGCATACAACGTGTTCTTTGATTCTACAACATATTGACCTCATAGGTATACACCTATAATTATGTGCAGCTCCCGTAGGACCATTCTTGAAAACGATGATGATCTGCACTTTTTTCCAGTCAGTGGCAGACGAAAGTAATGAGTAATCGTAGAAATGAGAACAGCGAGTAATTTAACATCACCATTGAAGGTCACAAAGTAGATGAATTTAAGGAATTCTGCTACCTGGGCAGCAAAATAACCAATGAGGGAAAGAGCAAGGCTGACATCAAAAGTAGACTAGCGCTGGCAGAGAGGCCATTCCGGGCCAAGAGAAATCTACTAGTATAAAAAATAGGCCTTAATTTGAGGAAGAAATGTCTGGGAATGTACGTTTGTAGCACAGCATTGTATGGTAGTGAAACATGGACCGTGGGGAAACCGGAACTGAAGAGAATCGAAGAATTTGAGATGTGGTGCCACAGACGAATGTTTCAAATTGGGTGAACTGATACGGTAAGGAATGAGGAGGTTCTGCGCAGAACCGGAGAGGGAAGGAATGTGTGGAAAACACTGTGAAGGAGAAGGGCCAGCATGACAAGACATCTGTTAATGCATCATTGAATGGCTTCCATCGTACTAGAAGGAGCTGTAGAGTGCAAAATCTGTAGAGGAAGACAGATATCGGGCAGATAATTGAGGACGTGGTTGCAAGTTCTAGTCTGAGAGCAAGAGGTGGGTACAGGAGAGAGATTCGTGGTGGACCTCATCAAACCAGTCAGAAGAATGACGACTAAAAATAAAAAATAAAATAAAATAAAAGAAGATTACTTTCGTTGCTACAGCGATCTTCGATGAACTGCTCCTAGAAGGGGAGCAAGTTGTTTCGCATAATCTCTGTACAATCTTCTGAGGATTTCCGCCACTAAGTGATTGTAGTGGCTTTGCTGTTCCAATTGAAAGATGCTTTTGAACTTTTCACGTATGTGCTCCGCAGCTTGGTCAACAGTACTGAGTATAGGATGCTGACTACTAGGATTCTCTGCAGACTGTGTCCGTCCCGATAGCTGAGTGGTCTGCGTGACGGATTGCCGTCGTACTAGCCCGGGTTCGATTCCCGACTGTGTCGGGGATTTTCTCCGCTCAGGGACTAGGTTTTGTGTTGTCTTCATCATCATTTCATACCCATCCTGCACGCAGGTCACCCATTGTGGCGTCGAATGTAATAAGACCTGCGCCAAGGCAGCCGGACCAGCCCCGTAAGGAGCCTCCCAGCCAATGACGCCAAACGCTCATTTTTGTATGCTGCCACTCTTGCTAAGGGAAACTGATTTTCTACTTTTCTTAACACTCCATGTAAAACCCGCAGCCCTAGTTGTTACCACAGCCTCGTGACCACTGATACCTTCCTCTATGTTAAGAGGTCCCGTTTGTTGTTAGAAGGTCTAAGACTTTACCTGAAAAAATTGGTTCTCTAATTATCTGCTCAAAGTAACTTTCGGGCAAAAGATTCAAAATATCGTCACAGAATCCCTGTCTATGATAACAGTTGTAATTGTATGCTTCACGCTATCTGTACCTGGCAAATGAAGTCACCCCGTATTACAAATCCAGGATTCCGTTGCTACTGAATTCCGTCTCAACCAGTTTTATGTTCCTTATACTATATAGGCATTATAAACTTCAGTAATCGATATTAATTTTGGGGTCTTTACTTGGATGCCCCTGCGGTCTACTTAATCCGTCTGAGATGGTTTCGGAAGTCCCAAAGGTACCGACCGACCGCCATGTCATCCTCAGCAATAGGTGTCCCTGGTTTCGCATATCGAGGGGCATGTCATTACCATAGCGCTCTGTTTTCGTGACTGGAGCCGCCACTTCTCAGTCAAGTAGCTCAATTGGCCTCACAAGTGTTGAATGCACCTCATGTGCCAACAGCTCTCGGCAGACACGGAGGGTCACTCATTCAAGTGCTAGATAAGCCATACACTACTTAACTTCTGTGATCTAACGAGAACCTGCTGTTTGCTAATATCATATTAACTTTTATATATCCGATTTGCGAGAACGAGCGTTCCCTGAAAACATCGCGGCTGACGTAACTTGGGCTTTAGCAGCAATTCTTCTCTGATGCCACGAAGCAGGGTGGTTCTCTAACCTAAAAAGCCCCATGTACACCACACGTAATCCGCTCACCTAATAACCGCTTCCTGCTTGTAGCGTGTTCCTGATCCATTAAGTGGAAACCTACAACTCTACACACTACAGAAGAGGTCAAGAAACTGGCATCCAATTCCGTCGCAAAATCAGCTGAGCATCAGGTTTAGACTTTCCGCTCTGATCCAAACCAGAGCGCCGCGATAGATCCTGGGTACGATGTTACCACTGACAATGTAGCTGACGTACAGAGTATTGTCGCCACCTTAGCGGCCTTGTGCCCTCCCTGTCTTCATTGTAGCGTCCCCGCCGACCGCCCTCAGGCATCGGCGTGTTCTGCTTCTGCCTTGCTGCCGCTTGCGCCCTGGAAATTCATTGCAACATTTGTTTGTTGTTGAACAACAAATGTTGGTTCTTTACTACTTTACTAACAGGTATCCACTCTGCACGCCACTACTCAACCACATCCCGGGATGGTGGTCGTCAGCATCCTTACCTCGACCTGCCCTCATGCGCCCCCACTGTAACATCCGACCTCGAGGTGTTTCAGAATTTCAACATACATAAATTCTGCATCCCTGGTCAAGGGGTGCCGTCTTTGAATGGTAATGAGAGCATCCACTCTCCCGGATCCACACACCGCCACTGCTTAAATTTTGGACAAAAATTATCAGGCTACCGCCACAAGAAGTGATCGACATTTAGCCAACGGCGTTGTTGAATAAAGTGCGAACAGTGGTTGGTGGACACTCTGGTCCTTGGGATGGGAAAGTGCCTCTAAAAGGCAAAAGAATTAGCAACGGTCAACGGCATGAGGATGCAGAAGGGAATGTAAATCACTGCAGTAAAGACATAGCACATGTATCCACAGGCCATCGCTTGTAATTGGAAAAAAATGTAAAGAAAAAGTGTACTTTAGCAAAAGATTCCGGACTAGCTCCCTCCTCGGATTTCAGGGAGGGGACTGTCATGGAGGAAGTGACACTGAGGAAAAGTTTGAATAACCGACCAAACGATTACGAGCTATAAGTAGAGATGTGGAATGTCAGAAGTATGAAGGCGGTAGGAAAAGCTAGAAAATCTGAAAAGGGAAAATCTACGGCTCAGTCTAGACATAGTAGGTGTCACTGAAGTGTAATGGAAAGATGGCAAGTACTTATGGCCAGAAGAGTATAAGCTAAAATCAACTGCAGAAGGAATTGGAGAAAATGGTATAACGGGAGTATGATTCGTTATGAATAACAAGGTAGGACAGCGAGCGATTTACTGCGAACATTTCAGTGATAGGGTTGGTTTCGTTAGAATCACCAGCACACCAACACTGACAACGATAGATCAGGTATAAATGCAGACGTCGAAAGAAGAAGATGAAAAGAGAGGCAGTATATGAGGATTTGAAAAGGTGATCCAGTACGTAAAGGGAATTAAAGTACGTAAAGGGAGATGAAAACCTAATAGTAATGGGAGACTGGAATGCGGTTGTAGGGAAAGGAGTAGAATAAAGGTTTACCGGTGAATAAAGGATTGGTACGAAGAATGGGAGAGGATAAAGATTAATCGAGTTCTGTAGTAAATTTCAGATGGTTGTAGCGAATACCTTGTTCAAGAATTACAAGAGGAGGATGTACACTTTGAAAAGGCCGAGAGATACAAGAAGATTCCAGTTAGAGTACATCATGCCCAAGCAGAGATTCCTATATCAGAAATCGGACTGTAAGGATAGGAGCAGATACAGATGAAGATCACAAATTAGTAATTTTGAATAGCAGGCTGAATTTTAAGACACTAGTCGGGAAGAATAGATCCTCAAGGAAATGGGATACGGAGGTATTATGAAATGAAGAGGTATGCTTTAAGTTCTCTGGGCCGATAGATTAATAATGAGTAGCTCAGTAGGCAGTTCATCTGAAGAGGAATGGACAGCTCTAAAAAGGAAAATCAGGAAAGTAGAAGCGGAAACGTAGGTACAAGGAAGCTAACTATGAAGAAACCGAGGGTTACAGAAGAAATATTTGAGCTGATCGACGAAATAATTAAGTACAAAAATATTCCGTAAAATTCAGGAATACAGAAATACAAGTCACTTAGGAGTGAAATAAATAGGAATTTCGAAATGGCTCCATGAAAATGTCGAGAAATCAAACAGAAATTTTAGTCGGAAGGATTGACTCAGCATGTAGAAAGTCAAAACAACATTCGATAAAATTAAAAAATAGGGCGGTAACACTAAAAGTTGAACGGGAAATCCACTGTTAAATGGAGAGGAGTTAGCAGGTAGGTGTAAAGACTACAGTAAGAGCCTCTAAGACGAAGAGGACTTACCTGATGGTAGAAGAAGCAACAGAGCTCAATAGAGAAGAAACAGGACATCCAGTATTAGAATCAGAATGCAGTTGTGACAGATGACAAAGAATAGGAATTTCTGAAATCATTTAGGAAGTGGCAACAAAACGATTATTCTCGCTGGTGTACAGAATGTGTTTGCCTATCGAAATACCATCAGGTTTTCGAAAAAAACATTCTTCCACAATTCACAATATTGTAAGAGCCAACAAATGCGAAAACTATTGCATAATCAACTTAACAGCTCATGCATCAAAGCTGCTGAGAATAATAATATACAAAAGAATGGGAAAGAAAACTGGAGATCTGTTTGGCTTTTGGGATGATAAAGGCACCAGAGAGTCAGTTCTCACGTTGCGGTTGATAATGGAAGAAAGAATGTAGAAAATCAAGAAAGTTTCATAGGATTTGTCAATCTGGAGGAAGCGTTCGATAGTGTACATGGTGGAAGAAGTTGTAAAGCCTTAGAAAAAATAGTGGTAAACTATAGGGGTAGACGGATAATATGCAATGTCTACAATAACTGAGAGGGGACAATAAAAATTGAAAACCGAGGACAAACTCGACAGATAAAAGAAGAGTGTAAGACAGGGTAGAAATATTTCGCGCCTAGAGTTCATCTATACAATGAAGAAGCAATGATGGAGATAAAAGAAAGGTTCAAGAGTGGGGCTGAAATTGAATGTGAAGAATATCAGTGTTAAGATTCGCTGTGCACATTGCTGTCCTCAGTGAAAATGGAGAAGAATTACTGCATTTGTTGAACGGAATGAAAAGTCTAGCGAGTACAGAACATGGATTAAGGTAAATTGAAGGAAGACAAAAATAATGAAAAGCAGCACTAATGAGAACTACGAGACATTTGATATCGGGGTTGGTGCTCGCGAAGCAGAAGAAGTTAAGGAATTCTGCCACCTAGGCAGCAAAATAATACATGATGAACGGAGCAAGTAGGATATAATAGGAGCCTAGTACTAGCGAAAAAAACATTCCTAGGCCAGAGAACTCTACTAGATTCAAGCATAGGCATTCATTTGAAGAATAAATTTCTTAGAATGTACGTTTCTAGTACGGCATTGTACGGTTGTGAGACATGGACTGTGGAAAATCCGGAACGTAGGAGAATAGAAGCATTTTAGATGTGGTGCTACAGAAAAATGTTGAGAATTAATTGGACCGATAAGGTAAGAAATGAGGAGGTTCTTCGTAGCATCGAGAGAAGGGTTGGAGGATGACAGAGACTGGAGTACGTATGGAAAATAATTAAGAACGTAGGCTACAAGTGCTACTCTGAGAGGAAGAGGTTAAATAGGAGAGGAATTCGTGGTAGGCCTCTTCAAACTAGTCAGGAGACTGATAATACACAAAAAAAATCAATCAAGTAATTTCTTAACGCTGTATATAGATGCAAACGACAATATATAGGATCATTAAAAAATTTCCTGTTTTTCTGTAGTCACAGTCTCATCTTGTAATAGCATTATCGAATTTTTAGCGTAAATACTGCCAGATGGATTTTAGATTTTAGTCGATCTCGGACCACTGAACTTCCATTTCTCATGCAAATTGCGGATGATATATAAAAATCTAATATTCAAGATGTTATGTTTGAGGAAGGTTTACGTATATTGATGTTTATTGGAGCTCTCAGAACTTTGACAGGAAGTCACTCACAAATATACAACGCCTTTTTTTGTAGGGCAGCCGCTGGAGACATTTGAGTATATGCGTTCTGCTCTCGCTTGTCTAAACAGATCCATGACGAAGTGCGCACCGTTTAATGCATCATCTCCATCATTCAATCTAAGTTCTTAAGAGTTCGAGACTGACAGAAAATATCGAAGGTTTCGTCGGATGATCGTTTTTTTAATTGGGCTCTTTCTTGAGTGAATTGTGCTTACATAGAATCCGCATCTGTTGAATTCTACTTGCTGTCACCTCTATGCCTATGTGTTATAAAACGACAGTTACTTAGAAATTACAAACAATAAAGTATACATGGATGCAGATTAAGAATTGTAGAGATGTTAATTCTCAACACATTGCTAACATCAAAGAACTGGAGGAATGATGATAGCGTCGGAATATTTCCAGAGCGTCTAATTCGGTATGCAAAATCTTCTCACGTAGTGCTTCTGTTGTCATGCTGTAAAGGCAAATACTTTTATATAGCTTTGAAACGGAAGTGACATTTATCCACCACAAACAGTGAGTCAGCATCAATATTTAATTTTTCATTCATGTACAATACCATAGACCTCTTAGAAGTACTGTGGATTTCTAATAAAAAAGAAAAAAACAGAAATGGTTCGTTCCAAGCGCGCTATAACATCTGTCTTTCTCACATCTCTTACGACTCTCTGTAAATATTGCAACAGACTTTCCTCTGCAAATAGCTTCGTATGGAATCATATTTTATTTATCGGATAAAATACCTACATTCACGAAACAATAATAAAAAGTACGGATTCAGCGGTAGTGAACAAAAACATATAAAAACTTTTTTACACAAATTCTATGCTAGTAGTTTTTATGACTCATTCAACGGTAGTCGATGTAAACACCGGCGCTCTGAACTGTTGAATCAAGAGGCTTCTGTGTATTCAGGACGGTACGTCGGAATATCCGTTAATTTACTTTCTCGACACGGCTCCCCTCGGCAGAAAAGAAAGAAAAAATATTCTGCGAGAACGCTGCTGGGAGCGAAAACAAATTTCTTATTAAGTCTTCAGCCTCAACTAATGAATGTATATCTGTGCGTCCATTAACTTCCAGATATTGTGAAAATTAACAAAGCTTTGTAGGATTAATTATTTTGTAATGTCTGTAGCTATATGCTCTTCATTTCTTTATTTCATTTAAGTGCACTAAATCTTAAGCTACCTGTTCGCTTCTCACATAATATACAATATTTATTGGTTCATGGAAGATACGTGTATACCGCCACAATCATAATATATTCTTTAGAGTGACTGAACCAATGTCCTTTCATACTTTGCTGTTTATACTCGGTACAATAAAGCCCGTTCAGACGTACTATGAGACTGCAACACAATATGAAGGGGTGGAGCATTGTTAACACAACCATGTATGGAACTCTTCCTCAGTCTATGACGATGGTATGACATGTTCGAAAGAACAGATACCATCTTCAAATAGTTAAGGCTAACCGGCCATTGACCTTCTTCTTCTGTGCTGAATCACACGCATTACGCGATCTCTTGCGGGATTCGGCAAGATTGTCTGCCGCGGGTAACGAGTGTAATGGGTAGGGACACTATGAATGTAGTGTGTGGACACTAATTTGGGAATGTGGGTCTGACGCGGTGCGTGTAAGGGGTTAGTCCTTGCAGTCGCACTATCCTCTGGGCTTTCGGTGGCCTAGATGGATAGAGAGTCTGCAATGTAATCAGGAGATCCCGCGTTCGAGTCCCAGTCGGGGCACACATTTTCAACTGTCCCCACCGATGTATATGAACGCCTGTCGACAGATTAGGGTCTTCATTTAATTATCATTTCTTTCTCAGTCTGTGATTCCCGCTGATGTCGCACGGATTCACAATCCGCCGATGCACAAAAGTAGAACAGGGGTTTCTGCCGCAAAACGTTTCCATATCGCTTTCATTTACTGAAAGTAATTACGAAGAGGTCATACGAAAAATTTACGTAAATATCTTCCTTGATGTTACCTAATGCCCTAAATACTGTAAACTTTACACATATGAGTTTCGATGAATTCATTATGCAAATTAAATCTTACGAAGGAGCATTTTTTCGTTTGGTTTAAAGCAGAATTAAGACACATTTAACTAAGAAGGGGTAATTTAAGTTTAATTGTACACAGGATGCTCAGAAAATTCTCTTTTGATTTCACTACCACAAAATAATTGTATTTATGTCTATAATTCTGAATTTTGGGGTTTATAATTCTGAGTTTTCTACTAAAACCTGTTATGCAACAACTTTCCATTGGTCATAGATTAACTGACTTCGTACTTCTATCATGTTTCTGACAGCAGTGGAAACAGTGTACGTGTATCACTCCTGCCACTATGAAAATTTCTTTGGTTACTGTCCCTATTTAATTAAATGGTGCTTTCGCCCACTTACGTTTCACTAACAGCACCATTCGGCCATGCCCTTCCTCTAATCCAAGTGCCTGTTATCGATCACTTACTTCCAGACCGCACAAGTGGCACTCTGAGAAGCTTCACTGGTGAATATTTCGAACGCAGATTTTTTCCCTATTTAATTATTAGTGCCAAGGTTACCTTTAAATATGGCCAGGACGAATTCTTTTGCGTTGTATGCATTTCAAAAGGCGTCGCATTTCATGTCTGGGGACCCATATGTTTCTATAAGATAAGTTCATTGTCTTCATCTTTTAAGATTCAATTACTACTGCGTTTTGAGGCTAAAGGCAATCGGTCATACGCTTTTTTGCAGTGATCGGCGCCTTGACAAAACGAAATGGCAACGAGTTTTATAGATTTAAATACTTATAGGAATATGGGGTTACTTTACGGTGCGTTATTTTACGGTGCTGCCAGAGACTATTCGGGATAAATGCCTAGCAAGGTGCTTTCCTACCTCCGTAGCTACAAACATCACTTCCGTTCCATTTATTGTGTCAGCTGTCCAACCGTACTTGAAGAAGTGGTCAAAACTGACAAACGCTTCATCAAGCTACACCATAGCATTCTTATAGCGGATCTGCCTTAAAAACCTTCTATAACAACGTGCGGATGCTTTAATAAGTATCTTATTTCGTAATGGCATAACTTTTAAGCAACTGATCTTCCCCTGCCGTTGTAATCATAGATACCGTGACGTATCGCATCCTCAGCTAGTGAATTTTTGTTATGAATCTTACCCAAGATCTTCATTTAACCAAAATTCCCAGATGACTCCCCAGCTACAATACGCTTGTCGAATATTTCAGACAGCAATACTCAGAACCGAGTTTCTGTGGTAAGAAAGGGGCAGGGTATTTATACTAATATCGTAAAAGGAGAGAAGTCGAAGAAACGAATCACATTGTAAGGTGTTACGGTTTATTTTTAATTCAACCACTTTTTTGTGAAAGAGTCATAACTGCTTTCTTTCTCGTAAAAATGATTGAGTCAAAAATAAAAAATAGTACCTTACAATAAGTCAATCGCGGTCCCCAAAAACGGAATATCGTTTCTTTCCAGAATGACACTCTGTTTTAAAAGTCTAAGCTGTTGGAAAACTGTGATTATAAATTATCAGACTTACTAATACTACCACTTAGTTATATATAACTACGTTCTCATAGGTACTTGACTGAGATAGTACGTATGAAATCCGGATGTACCAGTTTACCATCAGTAAAGTAAATTTCACTGACAGCTTTTATACTGACACTCATTAAAATTGCAGCTCTATGATGGGGGCAAGCAAGCAATTTAGCAGTTTTGGATGTATTACATATGATAAGTATTTCAACAAAACGACATAAAGAAAGTTTGACCAACAGCAGTTACTTTTATTACCTAATGAAACATTAGGCAGTATTTTTGACATTCATAAAGTGCATTAGAATGTTGTTTGTTTGTAAGAAGATGGAGTTATCCCTCGTTTAATAATATGATTCGTTAACAAGCACTTATCGGAACTCTGCAGTGGTAGAACCATGGCCTGTCGAGACGGCGGTTTATCGTTGTGTGATTTTGTTGGCTGCGTTTGTTGCCATCCCACTACTGTGTTCTGATTACGGTATCGTTGCGTCAGGAGAGCCATAATCAATGCTCTGCAGGATATCAGTGGGTCCACGTGATTAGCGCGTGAGAGGAATTACAAATTGTTCCCTAGATCACGGAGGATCGTATAGTCACGTAATGTATCATGAATCGGGAAATGGGCATCTTTGCAGCAAGATAAGTATCTTCACGGGGAACGTGACGACGTGTAGTACACCGCGCACTTTTAGCACGATGACCGTTCTTGCAGTTTGCCTTGTCAGTGAAACAGAGACATAGCCTCTGTAGTATGCTCGATAAATCTGAACACAGTAGAGTCAGAATGTGCTCATTTTACACCGGTCCTTTTAGTGCGTACAACATCACAATGAACGCAACTAAGTGTCGAGGTTCCGACACGAATGGCCGTTAGCAGATTATATTCGTCATCACGAAGCTGTCACAGCATTTGGTGCGACGCTATGTGGTGGCATGAGGTTCACAACACCAACAGCTTTGGTGCAGATAGTCAATAATTTGGACCGAATTGGCTACATATATGACACGTTAAGCCTTGTGGCTGTATCAGAGATGGCAGCTCTGTATGCAAAATTTTCAACCTATATTCCCTCAAAACATTCACATATCTAATCATATATTATATCTACTTAACCATATACGTACAATAAGAAATATTTCGTGATTTGTTGTCCTTCACGCTGTTACAATGTTAGTGGATAGAAGTCTACACTTCTTGACATTTGGTCACAGACTGGGTGACGACTCCAACGATCGACCAAATGGTGCAAATTGCCCTGAAAATGACCGAATCTCGGGTTCAGACAGGTTGGCGGCAAAATAAATAATGCGATTTTGGCTGTAATTTTGAATAATTCATTATAAGTAAACCAATTTCTGTTATCGTCACACAAATACACTCCTGGAAATTGAAATAAGAACACCGTGAATTCATTGTCCCAGGAAGGGGAAACTTTATTGACACATTCCTGGGGTCAGATACACCGCATGATCACACTGACAGAACCACAGGCACATAGACACAGGCAACAGAGCATGCACAATGTCGGCACTCGTACAATGTATATCCACCTTTCGCAGCAATGCAGGCTGCTATTCTCACTTGGAGACGATCGTAGAGATGCTGGATGTAGTCCTGTGGAACGGCTTGCCATGCCATTTCCACCTGGCGCCTCAGTTGGACCAGCGTTCGTGCTGGACGTGCAGACCGCGTGAGACGACGCTTCATCAAGTCCCAAACGTGCTCAATGGGGGACAGATCCAGAGATCTTGCTGGCCAGGGTAGTGGACTTACACCTTCTAGAGCACGTTGGGTGGCACGGAATACATGCGGACGTGCATTGTCCTGTTGGAACTACAAGTTCCATTGCCGGTCTAGGAATGGTAGAACGATGGGTTCGATGACGGTTTGGATTTACCGTGCACTATTCAGTGTCCCCTCGACGATCACCAGAGGTGTACGGCCAGTGTAGGAGATCGCTCCCCACACCATGATGCCGGGTGTTGGCCCTGTGTGCCTCGGTCGTATGCAGTCCTGATTGTGGCGCTCACCTGCACGGCGCCAAACACGCATACGACCATCATTGGCACCAAGGCAGAAGCGACTCTCATCGCTGAAGACGACACGTCTCCATTCGTCCCTCCATTCACGCCTGTCGCGACACCACTGGAGGCGTGGGCGGATGACGGCCTAACGGTGTGCGGGACCGTAGCCCAGCTCATGGAGACGGTTGCGAATGGTCCTCGCCGATACCCCAGAAGCAACAGTGTCCCTAATTTGCTGGGAAGTGGCGGTGCGGTCCCCTACGGCACTGCGTAGGATCGTACTGTCTTGGCGTGCATCCGTACGTCGCTGCGGTCCGGTCCCAGGTCGACGGGCACGTGCACCTTCCGCCGACCACAGGCGACAACATCGATGTACTGTGGAGACCTCACGCCCCACGTGTTGAGCAATTCGGCGGTACGTCCACCCGGCCTCCCGCATTCCCACTATACGCCCTCGCCCAAAGTCCGTCAACTGCACATACGGTTCACGTCCACGCTGTCGCGGCATGCTACCAGTGTTAAAGACTGCGATGGAGCTCCGTATGCCACGGCAAACTGGCTGACACTGACGGCGGCGGTGCACAAATGCTGCGCAGCTAGCGCCATTCCATGGCCAACACCGCGGTTCCTGGTGTTTCCGCTGTGCCGTCCGTGTGATCATTGCTTGTACAGCCCTCTCGCAGTGTCCGGAGCAAGTATGGTGGGTCTGACACACAGGTGTCAATGTGTTCTTTTTTCCATTTCCAGGAGTGTATGTTGTCTAAACATTCTTGACATTTGCTGCGGAACACAGCCAGTGTTAGACGGGAACAACCACAGGCAAATATGGATCACATGAGACGAATAACGTACGTAACAGAGGTAGAATGATATACTTATGAAGAAAAATTGTACCAATTCCACATCATGGGAAAGCAGGATAACAGACATAAATTAAGTTCATGTGACACTGATCAGACTTCCATCATAAAGGTCGACAACGGACTCTTACTAAGGAATGTGACCTCCTCGCTCACTAATGCACGATTCCCACCTATTGTTCATACTGGCTACAACTCTGGTGAGAAGTCCTTGAGGCATAGTTTCCCACTCCGCTCTACACGAGCTTTTCAGTCCTTGTACGGCACGTATTTCTGTTACGTGGTTAAAAAGAGGAAATACGTAACGTGCACACCATTCCTCTAGATCCACCTCTTGCGGTAACCACTCACATTAGAGAGAGATGTCTAGCTTTTCATCTAACAACATTTAAAGAATAGGATTTTTACATTCCTGATTTCACGTTCCTGTATGCAATACGCGATATTCACGACAATATGTTTAAATTTAACTGTAGATTAAAACTGCAAAAAGGTGGGAATTTAAGGAGATGGAACTTGGACAAACTGAAAGAACCAGAGGTTGTACAGAGTTTCAGGGAGAGCATAAGGGGACAATTGACAGAATAGGGGAAAGAAATACAGTAGAAGAATAATGGGTGTGCCGGCTGCGGTGGTCTCGCGGTTCTAGGCGCGCAGTCCGGAACCGTGCGACTGCTACGGTCGCAAGTTCGAATTCCGCCTCGGGCATGGATGTGTGTGATGTCCTTAGGTTAGTTGGGTTTAAGTAGTTCTAAGTTATAGGGGACTAATGACCACAGCAGTTGAGTCTCATAGTGCTCAGAGCAATTTTTTTTAGAAGAATGGTTAGCTTTGAGGGATGAAATAGTGAAGGTAGCAGAGGATCAAATAGGTAAAAAGACGAGGGCTAGTAGAAATCATTGGGTAACAGGAGAAATATTGAATGTAATTGATGAAAGGAGAAAATATAAACATTCAATAAATGAAGCAGGAAAAAAAGGAATACAAACGTCTCAAAATTGATATTGACACGAAGTGCAAAATGGCTAAGCAGGGATTGGCTACAGGACAAATGTAAGGATATAGAGGCTTATCTCACTAGGTGTAAGATAGATACTGCCTACAGGAAAATTAAAGAGACCTTTGGAGAAAGGAGAACCACTTGCATGAATATCAAGAGCTTTGATGTAAACCCAGTTCTAAGCAAAGAAGGGAAATCAGAAAGGTGGAAGGAGTATACAGAGGGTCTATACAAGGGCGCTGTACTTGAGGACAATATTATGGAAATGGAAGAGGATGTAGATGAAGATGAAATGAGAGATATGATATTGCATGAAGAGTTTGACAGAGCACTGAAAGACCTGAGTCGAAACAACGCCGCCGGAGTAGACAACATTCCATTAGAACTACTGACAACCTTGGGAGAGCCAGTCCTGACAAAACTCTACCATCTGGTGAGCAAGATGTATGAGACAGTCAAAATACCCTCAGACTTTAAGAAGAATATAATGATTCCAATCCCAAAGAAAATAGGTGTTGACAGATGTGAAAATTACAGAACTATCAGTTTAATAAGTCACGGATGCAAAATACTAACATGAATTCTTTATAGACGAATGGAAGAACTGGTAGATGCAGATCTCGGGGAGGATCAGTTTGGATTCCGTAGAAATGTTGGAACACGTGAGGCAATACTGACCTTACGACTTATCTTAGAAGCTAGATTAAGGAAAGGCAAACCTACGTTTCTAGCATTTGTAGACTTAGAGAAAGCTTTTGCCAATGTTGACTGGAATACTCTCTTTCAGATTCTGAAGGTGGCTCGGGTAAAATACAGGGAGCGAAAAGCTATTTACAATTTGTACAGAAACCAGATGGCAGTTATAAGAGTCGAGGGACATCAAAGGGAAGCAGTGGTTATGAAGTGAGTGAGACAGGGTTGTAGCCTCTCCCCGATGTTGTTCAATCTGTATATTGAGCAAGCTGTAAAGGAAACAAAAGAAAAATTTGGAGAAGGTATTAAAATCCATGGAGAACAAAAGCAAAACAAGTATAATGGAATGTAGTCGAATTAAGTTGGGTGATGCTGAGGGAATTAGAGTAGGAAATGAGACAATTAAAGTAGTAAAGGAGTTCTGATATTTGGGGAGAAAAATAACTGATGATTGACGAAGTAGAGAGGATGTAACATGTAGACTGGCAATGGCAAGGAAACCAGTTCTGAAGATGAGAAATTTGTTAACATCGAGTACAGATTTATGTGTCAGGAAGTCATTTCTGAAAGTATTTGTATGGAGTGTAGCCATGTATGGAAGTGAAATATAGACGATAAATAGTTTGGACAAGAAAGGAATAGAAGCATTCGAAATGTGGTGGTACAGAAGAATGCTGATGATTAGATGCGTAGATCACATAACAAATGAGGACGTATTGAATAGGATTGGGGAGAAGAGAAGTTTGTGGCACAACTTGACTAGAAGAAGGGATCGGTTGGTAGGACATGTTCTGAGGCATCAAGGGATCACCAACTTAGTATTGGAGGGCCGCGTGGAGGGTAAAAATCGTAGATGGAGATCAAGAGATGAATACACGAAGCCGATTCAGAAGGACGTAGGTTGCAGTAGGTACTGGGAGATGAAAAAGCTTGCACAGGATAGAATAGCATGGAGAGCTGTATCAAACCAGTCTCAGGACTGAAGACCACAACAACAACAACATGTTTAAATTTTCTGCATGTGTGTGTGTTAGCGTGGAAACAAGTCTCTGCTGCGATGCAGCAATAAATTATTGTTAAATATGTCATATATATCACAATTGCAACTACATTTGAAAATGGTCACAGGCCGAAAATGTTCGGTAATATACTAATACATGATGCAATAAAACTCAACTGCGTAAAGAATTTGGCACTCCACGGTGGACATTTAAAACGATTTTGTCGACGCTATTGATGCACACTTGAAAAAACTAATGGATGTGGACTTGGTTCATTTTCACAGACAGGAGACCACTAACAATGAAACAAATAAGTATTGAATCCTGTGATGGAAAGACTAATTAATTTACACCGTGTCACCAACGATCGCAAAGAACAAAAAATTATCCGTGTCTAAGGCACAAAGCAAGCTACATTTGTAAAGGACCTAACAATTTTGTGGTCATACACGGAAAGAAAATAAATTTATTCTGCATATTCTGGATAACTGTTCTGTTCGCGACTAAGTTGCAGCTTGTGGTAGAATATGCTCCTCTCTGTGTCAAAACGTAAGTCACATTATAGCTTGGTCAGTGGACTGTAAAACATTGACTAATCGTGCGGAAATATGTCCAATAAACATGTCAAAATAAGAGAGAGACTGAAAAATAGAAGAAAATAAAATGACGCACTCATGCACGACAAATTTGTTTTGGTATTTACTTGGGTCACGGGAGTATCAACGCAATCCGGGGCCTAAGCTAATGCTAACAAGAAATGTTACAGTACACTATGGCATTGCAGTACAAAATTAAACACATTTTTAAATTTTGTAAAGAGATAATTTTTCCTTTGTCTCGCTGCTCATGTCTGTAGGCTGAGAAAAACTCTCTGGAATACAAGAGGTCATTGGTGCGCATTTCATTGACGCAATTGCTTGTTCTCCTCAATACAATCAACTTTGGAACTTCTCTCCGTGAATAATGGAGGACTTTTTCTTCATATCAGGGACTCCTCAGAAGGATATTACCTAATTTTAGGGGTACCTACTAGCCTACGTATTTCCTTGAGATATATCTGCCCTCGGAGATCACGTCTCCAGCATCTTTCAGTGGTGGAAATGTGGACTTCAGGCGTTGAACTGCAACAGGTACATTTTGGAAGTCAGCTCATTAAACTATCAAATATGCATTATTCCTGTTATTCTTGACAGCATCCATGGCTTTCTGAATAAAAGCAGATTAGATGGAGTCGAACGTGTCTCCTACGTCTTTCGCTTTTTGGCCGTGGGTGGCAAAATACGAATCTTCCAAGAGCCAGATGCACCAACATGAAAGTGTGGGTTCGTCCGGGAAAGCAATGTTTGGAACAATTTTCTTAAAGGACAAAATCTGGTTAAGAACTTAAGGACTTTCTTAACAGAAGAAATCATACTGTTGACCTCAGAAAAATTACTTTTGACGGTGTAGGCCATAAGAAACACTGCTAAAATGGATCATACTCGGATAAAATCCCTTCAGTGTTGCTCCCGCTTACAACAACATAGACTGTTCCCAAAAGCAATAATTTCTTCCAACCTATCTTCTACTGGGCACAGAATGCATTGGGCACCTGCGACATTGCAGGATGCAGTATCATTCGTTTTCTCCAATTTGTACGCAGGAATAGATGGAGTTTTCTTGGTGCCGTGGAATCTAATTTCACCACCATGACATCAACTAATAATCTGCCACAGCTGTCAGTGGTCTCGCCGGCTGAAAGCCAAATATGGTGCCCACCAATGGTTGTTTTAATACCAGAAGTACCCTTTTCATACATCTGCTTCAAATATTTTTTTTGCAATATTTTCTACTCATCTGGTAAACTGTGGTCACCAATTCCCGCCAGGAAGTATGGTTCCTTGTCCCTTTTCCTTGTGATACTTGTAATGTGGAAAGCAGAACAGTGTGTTGAAGAAAATGTAGTTTCCTTAACATTAACACTAACGAACACCACGAAGCTGACAGTAACAAAAAAACGGAAACATGATCACGTAAAATGTCAACTTCAGGTGAAGAGCATATGCGTGTCATTAAAGCAATTTTTAAGTTCGATTTGAAAATTGGAAGGAAGAAGACTAGCAAGGGGATTGGTATGTAAAGTGAATGATGTAAATAATCAGCATTTACTAACATGTTTTTGACTGGCTTGTCAAAAAATTGCTCGGCCATCAATAGTTGTGAAATTGGAGTCTCCTCCGATTCACTGCCGGAAAAGACCAATTTTTGAAATTTCTGTTTAGGAATGACAAAATTATACAGTACTGTACTTTACGAACTATAAGACGCACTTTTTCTTCGAAAAATTGCTCCAAAATCCGAGTGCTTCTTCTACTCGACGTTAATACAAAAGTGTCCAGTGGCCATAACATTCGATGCCACGGGAA
This sequence comes from Schistocerca gregaria, assembly GCF_023897955.1. NCBI lineage: Eukaryota > Metazoa > Arthropoda > Insecta > Orthoptera > Acrididae > Schistocerca > Schistocerca gregaria. Next base: position 950,523,488 of record NC_064920.1, read on the forward strand.
ACCTATTTCTATCTGGCAACACTGAATTCAGATTGCATGCAACATCGATGCGAATAGCACAAGTTGAAGAGATTCAGAAGCTTGCTAACACTGTCTTCCTTCCGCCCCACCATCACAAACACTGTCTAGCCTATGATGCGCCATTGCAGTCTACCGTGCCAGTGAACTTGAATTTGAAAGTGGTTTGTGTTATCGGTATCGGTACAATATTTTTGTAAGTAGCTTGCGTCGTAATGGAAATAAATGGAAGGTAATCGTATGACGAGGGCTACAAACTGCAAGAAATATTGTAAGCATAGAAACATGGAAACAGGCTAATGATCGACATTTCGGCCATCCAGCAAAAGAAAAAGCCATTCGCGACTGGCCGGCTAGTTTAGAAGAACTGAAAGAAATCAGGAAGACTAAATGTGCAAATAGGTGACTGAATGCGAAATGGCCAAAACCAGAAGACGATTTATTGAAACGGATTCAAGGACACCGTGAAATGGCGATGGAATGAATACAAAAATTATTTAAATACAAGTTCCTAAGATAGCGCTACAGTGGGACTGAATAGACTTTAAGGGTGGAGGTGGTTGGTACCATAGGTTTATGGAGCGTCGTGGGCTTAGCATGAAAACCAAAGCCAAAATATCTCAGATAATACAAAGAAGCTATGAAGAGAAAAAATTATCTTTCCATCCCCTTATTAGTCAACATCGAAAGAAAACCTGTGTGGTAAAAGCCAAGTAGCGAACATGGACGAAACACTACTGACATATGGTGTACCGAGTAACAGGACTGTTTTCATGAAAGGTGCTAAGACTGTGACCATAGAAACAAGTGGACATGGAAAAATGCTCTACACTGCTTTCCTTTAATGTTGTGCTAACGGTATTAAACTTAATTCGGTGATTGTTTCCAAGCGCAAAACAGTGACAAAATCTTCTGAAATACTGCCAGGTTCGCGTGCATGACAAGGGTTGAATGGATGAGGTTGGTATGAAATTATGAGTTAATCGAGTGTGATAGAGAAGGAAAGGGCATATGCTGAAGAGGAGTTTCCTTCTTGTGTTAGGTCAGTTTAGTTGTCATTTGAAAACTTCTGTGAAAGAGAAACTGAGACAGGAAAATACAAGGCTTCCGGACTTACTTCACAACAGCAACCTCTTGATGTCTTCATAAATAAATCAGAGAGAGAATGGAACAAATGGATGATGGATCATGTATGAAACCCAGCATACATTCGCGCCGAGGGGAGCTTTAAAATGATCTACGAACAGGGGTGTCAGCAGATAGAATAGTTGTTGCCTAGAGCGAGAGAAGACGTCATAGTTAAATCTTTCAAGAAGTGCTGCGTAAGTAACACTCTTCAAGGTAGTGAAGACCATCTTATAAAAGAAGAGGACAATGATGACCTCGAAGAGGAAGAAGAAAGTTCTGATGACGATTTTCAGGGATGACCACGAAGAGAAGAAGATGAAGAAATTTCAAATGACGATTTTCAGGCATTTTAAAGCTCTGTTTTATAAACCGAGAGCTTTTTGTTAGTCTGGCTTTGCAATCTAATAACAAAAATGTTAAAAATCATATTTAAAAAATCTTATAAATTTAAGTGCGTTTTATAGTCCGTTAAAATACCCTACTCACTGCTTGTCAACATCCCATGCAACTTTACTTTGCAACTACAAAAGGACATACGCGCAAGTGTTACCTATCTGTACCATTAGTATACCTCTCTCTCTCTCTCTCTCTCTCTCTCTCTCTCTCTCTCTCTCTCTTTCGTCGGACGGTATTTAAGTAGTCGCTGGCTGGGTTTGTGCCAACGCAGCGACCTGTGGACGTATTCTTAAAGCGGCTAAAACGCAACATACACATTGTTGATTTCAGTGCTGGCAACATTTCTTATCTCGTAACTATGAAACAAAGTAGACTCAGGTGACACCGTTGCAGCAGCGTTGTGACACATTATCGAGTTGAAAGAAGACATTGCTCCAATCACATTCTTGATTTCAGTTAAACGTATGAATTTATTTAGTGTGTCTTTTCTTAAACTGTTGAAATTCAATGCGATTGATTTTCCGCAGTATTCATTCAGAAAATTTTACAAAAACCATGTTTTTCCGCAGAAGTCCTCTTCAACCTGTGCTCTCTTTGTAAAACTCGTAATTAATCACTTTAAGCCTTTTAGCACGATTTAGCCCTTTTTAGGCTCCAGAAGGTTGAAATCTTGCAAACTGGATCACAGTAAGAATATAGCCAGTTAAGTATGAAGACATTGTGGTCCTGTATAGGAAATGTATATTGAAGAGATGTTCTTATGACGTAACACTACAGCTATTTATGTTGAAGTCATTTCAGCACGTCGTGAGTACATTAAAGAGTTATTGACGCAATTTTCGTTTGTAATTACCTCAGACAGCCGGAAATACAACATTAAAACCAACGGAAACAAAACGTAAGCTCTTCTGTAACTGTTCCTTTGACTTCTCAAGCGGATGACGCATTAAAATGTGAGCAAATTTAATACCACAGAGCCTTTGGGAAAAAATTTAATCAAGAGCTGTGTTAGGCGTCCGTCATGTGACACGTGTGATGAGTTGCCCGTTTACGCCGGCCCGAGCGCCTTGTCAGCGGAAAGCCACAGGTTTTCGCCGGGTGTGCGCTTTGCAACCTTCGCAGCACAGAGTTCGCCTGCTATGAATATGACGCCCTTTCATTACCATGCACCACGTTGGATGTTAAAAGCTTTAACTTAGACCTAGGTATGGGATTCCTGTCCTGCGTAAACTGATCAGTTTTCAGTAAGTTACAGTGTTATGAGATAACGTTCGTATAACCAACTGACATTTTCTTATTTTATTCGGGTTAGTGTGACAGATACGATAGAGAATGTGCGGTTATCATAACTACAAATATCTTCATTCGCTTTCAAATGTAATCCGTACCTATAACGGGTCAAGAGAAGTACTTCAAAAACTTTGAGCTGCGAATGTCTGGTAATTTTGATATGGAGAAGTTAATATAATTGCAGTAATTTGCTTCGGGGTCGAATTATGTTCTGCAGTCTTTAGATATTGGGAATTTATACAACAAAATGCGTAATAAACCAAATATGAGGACACCGTGTGTAGCTGTGTCTTTCTCAGCAACAATCCGCATAACGACAGCATCGACGTGAATTTCTTCTGTACTAACTGTACTTTAATGTCGGCACAACAGTAACATCTCTGAGTGTGATACTTGGACTAAAATATTGTCACTGCTCAATGTTCCATTCTGCTGTTGTACATAAATGAATAAATTAAATAACATTTTCTCCGAATCATGACTGAGCTAGATTTTGCAGCTATATCACGTAAATAGTTATAATTTTGCCCATACTTTGATGGAAAGGAGATCGCACTTGAAATTCAACAATTTAAGAATATACTTCAGTTCAGTCACAAATTTAAAGTTAATCACTTTAAGATCCCCTTACGTGTGAAAGACGTCATTCGAAAGAGCAAGGTTCAATCTACAGACAAGCATTTCACAGCTGTTAGATGAGCCTGCTTTTGCTAAACGCTCCAGTTTTAATTTGTCAGACACTATGGTGATTCCAAAACTTACTTTACTTAATTTCTTCCTTACAGTGATTATATTCTGTAAAGTAATGTTTGGTAACTACTTTATTTGTTAGTTTATTTGCGTTGTGTTTTTTATCAGATGGTTCATTTAAACATGGAATACAGTTCAATCAAAATGTTTACACGTGATGGTTACGAAAAATATCAGCATTTTGTCATATGAAAGTGACATGTTGAGTACACGACAACATGAATCTGTGGAAGACACCGAGAAACATACTTCCATTACGAAGTGGAAAAGAGTGTCACAGGGCACAGTTCTACCAAGGACATCGTTATGAAGAAGAACATAAGGAAGAGGAGATTGTGTAATGTAAATGCCGTTGATTTTTAGTCGAAATCGTTCGGTATATTTTACAAAGTCTAAAAAAACCATCAAAGTTATCTCAATTGCTGCTAAAATTGCTTGATCATCACTCGATTGGGATATATGAAATTGTGTGAAAATATAAGTGCTAAGTAAATAATTAGCATTTGATGAATGCTAATGAATTTCTTGTTCATATTAAATCCGCACACGATGTTCAGCATCTGGTACTCTATAATAAACATGAGAAGCGTACTGATCGATTCATCGAACAGTTTAGGCGTGCTGTGCGTTATATCAGTACATCGGAAGACGTCTGTACAGCTTAGTTTCAGTAAGCTGAAATAAAATGGGAACTAACTTACTTTTAAAAAATTCCTTATTTTCGGACTATATTTCGATGAGATCGATTGTCGTCTATATAAGTATTTTTGTTTGATATTCGTTTTCAAAACCAGTTATGATTCGAGCGTGTAGCTGTTACAACTCGGTAACATCGTTTAACATTGTAGCCTTGTAGCTTTAGGCCATTTTTCGACTCAACAAAGAGATTGACGCAACAAGTTGGACTGATATTATAAAACATTTGCCGAAATATGTATGCAGGTGATGAAATCGTTATGGCTGCACTCCCAAAACATGATGCACGACTCGTTATTCTAGCAAAACGTAACCATTCTCACTAACATTCACAGTTACGTGTTATTTTTGAATACTGGCTAGATCATTCTTATCGTATTCCACTCATGGAAATGTTTGCAGTGCATTAATTGTAAATAACTGCAGGGTACGTATAAGTTCTTCATTAAGAGCGCTGTAACAAATCTGCACTTCTTCTGCGCAGTGAGATCGAAAGTAGATCACGCCACAGTCAATGTGTCATGGTTCTGAAAATATTAAAGAAACTCGACGTACCGTACCGTACATCTCATACTGATGAAAGCAGAAGTAGGTTTCTCATGACGCTTTAGTGCTTTTCTATTGTTAACCATGTCACTCCGTTAATTATATCACATAACATCGATGGATTCTGGCTGACACATTTTTGAGATTGCGATACTCTATCCCTATAATTTCTGTTGTCAACGATAAGAATGGGGATAATCAAGGAGAATATTTACTTTTTCCTGGAAATGTTTTGGTCATCTATAATAGACCCGTTTTAAAAATTATTGCCGCGCCGTGAAGCATCGCGGTCTTGGGCGCCTTGTCACGGTTTGCGTGGCTCCCCCTGTCGGAGTTTCGATTCCTCCCTCGGGCATGGGTGTGTGTGTTGTCCTTAGTGTTTGTTTCAGTTAGATTACGAAGTATTTAAGCTTATGGACCGATGACCTCAGCAGTTTGGTCCCATAAGACCTTACCACAAATGTACAAAGAAATAGAAATTATTCAGCTGTTCTGATTTACACATATAACATTTGCGTAACGTTTTAAGACATAAGCTCACATTTCATTGTTAACTGACCAGACTCTTCGAACCACAGTGGATTCGAAATTTGTGGTTCTGCTATCTAAACAGTACGCAGCAAATTTTACTATAAACTTTAGAAGCATCAACTACACGACATAATATTTTTATGCTAATGGAAAACTACATATTCATTACTGACTTGTAATTCCTTATAATATTCTGTATTGGACCCCTCTGGTTTTCATCACAAAGATTTGATAGAGCCTTTAATTATTTCTTTGTGGAGCAGAGAATTTCCCTAACGCCTTCCACATACAGTATTCTCTTTCTATGAGACATGCGAGTGCAACTGAGCTAGTGTACTCCATAACATTAGTACATCTACCTTTCTCTCTGTCCCGTAAAATGATGTTTCCTATTACATCATATAACAATCTGTCCTTTCTGGCTCTATTACTTTCTGGTGAAAAACTTAAATGGCATCAGTTTAGAGAATCGTAATAGTTCTAGTATACTGACTGTGTGTCAGCTGCTTTGAGCAGAAAGTAAATAAGCTTTCAGGTTATTTTCTAACATTTAAAGTCCGTCCACCAAACATTTTGGAGTCAGCGTGTCTCTGTTGTCTATTGTTCAGTGGGAAATCATGGTCTACTGCTTAATACATCTTCCGGATTACACAACTTGTTCTCGTTCCCGGTGCTTTAGGTTTTTTTTTCCACTGGCGGGAGCAAGACGTGGAACGTAGCTCAAACTATCGGAAAAGAAAAACGTTTGCCAACATTTATTTATCCTTCCTAGGAAGCCAAGTAGCGAGTAAGCAGTAAAGAAACGATACCGCACTGGTTTGAAACTTCCCACAGCTTCCTCCGTAAAGTGAGCTGAGAAAAACGAGCCACCTGTCGCGTACGGCTCGCAGTGCGACGCTCGGCTGCACGTTATACACAGTGCTGAACGAAAAACGTTGCTGAGGAAATGAGGTCGTAATCATTTGTCACTACGAGATCCACCTGACTCGAGACTGTGAGTCAATATATCCGTGTTACATTCAATGTAAAACAGCGGTCGAGCATTTATACATACGACACGAGAAAAATTTACATTTGTAATTGGGTAATGTATTATTTGTGTGTGTTTTAGTGATACTGGTGTGTGCGATATTCTTGGAGACGTCTTGGTCGCAGGAAAATTTGTTAATTGTGACACGTTTCGATACATCATCTACACAAAACTACGATGATGAAACACAATGCATGGGTCATACGTAGAATATGCTGGGAGATATGACAAAGAAAACTCAAGTAGCAGCAGGAACAAAACTCATGCTGAGAAGCTCTCACAGATTGGTCAAAACTGCTCACGCTAGCAAGCAGTACAAGAAAAGTATACACTCTCGCGTGAGATGTGCACTTTAAGCCATTAACAGCTACCTCGTGCACATTGTAAACTTACTAGGGCGCTAGATGGCTTTCAGATAGGAGACCAAAGCATGACATATCGACACCACAGTTTACAGTTAGTAAAATAAAACTGTAATTTTTTTCACAGTTACACTAACTCAGTAACTTTATACATTTATGGTCTCTGTTCTCCATAGCAGAGTTTTGATTATTTTATTGGTGATGTAATCCATTTACAAATGCAATCGCTAAATATTTGCTGTTTTTTATGAAATAATTGCAATTTACGTGTCATTTGATTTCCCTTAAAGTTTTTACCTACGTTACACATACACTGCGATATTTCCTTGTACTACTTCGATGTCACGCTCACGTGTTTTTACAGTTTATGGAGTTTGTATACCATAATACGCTTTTTTCTTGACCCGTGTTATAATATTAGTAACAAAATGGTGGAACATTAAAAAATTCATGACAATATTCCACACGCTGTAAATCTCAAAGTCATAGCTTACATCTTACGGTATCTGTATGGTATAATAAGTTTCTATACACGTTATGCTTCTTGTAAAAACTCATCGATACTGAAAGGATCTTTACGATTGTTGTGTTGTTGTGGTCTTCAGTCCAGAGACTGGTTTGATGCAGCTCTCCATGCTACTCTATCCTGTGCAAGCTTCTTCTTCTCCCAGTACCTACTGCAACCCACATCCTTCTGATCTGCTTAGTGTATTCATCTCTTGGTCTCCCTCTACGATTTTTACCCTCCACGCTGCCCTCCAATACTAAGTTGGTCATCCCTTGATGCCTCAGAACATGTCCTACCAACACATAACTTCTTCTAGTAAAGTTGTGCCACAAACTTCTCTTCTCCTCAATCCTATTCAATACTTCACATTAGTTATGTGATATACCGATCTAATCTCCAGCTTTCATCTGTACCACCACATTTCGAAAGCTTCTATCCTCTTCTTGTCCAAACTACTTATCGTCCATGTTTCACTTCCATACATGGCTACACTCCATACAAATACTTTCAGAAATGACTTCGTGCCACATAAATCTATACTCGATGTTATCAAATTTCTCTTCTTCAGAAACGCTTTTCTTGCCATTGCCAGTCTACATGTTATATCCTCTCTACTTCGACCATCATCACTTATTTTGCTCCCCAAATAGCAAAATTCCTTTACTACTTTAAGTGTCTCATTTTTCTACTCTAATTCCCTCAGAATCACCCGACTTAATTCGCCTACATTCCATTATCCTCGTTTTGCTTTTGTTGATGTTCATCTTATATCTTCCTTTCAAGACCCTATCTATTCCGTTCAACTGTTCTTCCAAGACCTCTGCTGTCTCTGGCAGAATTACAATGTCATCGGCGAACCTCAAAGTTTTTATTTCCTCTCCATGGATTTTAATACCTACTCCGAACTTTTCTATTGTTTCCTTCACTCCTTGCTCAATGTACAGATTGAATAACATCGGGGAGAGACTACAGCCCTGTCTCACTCCCTTCCCAACATCTGCTTCCCTTTCATGTCCCTCGACTCTTAGAACTGCCATCTGGTTTCCGTACAAATTGTAAATTCCCTTTCGCTCCCTGTATTTTACCCATGCAACCTTCAGAATTTGAAAGAGAGTATTCCAGTCAACATTGGCAAAAGCTGTCTCTAAGTCTACAAATGCTAGAAACGTAGGTTTGCCCTTCCTTAATCTAGCTTCTAAGATAAGTCGTAGGGTCAGTATTGAATCACGTGTTCCAACATTTCTACGAAATCCAAACCGATCTTCCCCCAGGTCAGCTTCTACCAGTTTTTCCATTCGTCTGTAAAGAATTCGCGTTAGTTTGCAGCTGTGACTTATTAAACTCATAGTTCGGTAATTTTCACATCTGTCAATACTTCATTTCTTTGGGATTGGAATTATTACATTCTTCTTGATGTCTGAGGGTATCGCCTGTTTCATACATCTTGCTCACCAGCTGGTAGAGTTTTGTCAGGACTGGCTCTCCCAAGGCCGTCAGTAGTTCCAATGGAATTCTGTCTACTCCGGGGGCCTTGTTTGGACTCAGGTCTTTCAGTGCTCTGTCAAACTCTTCACGCAGTATCGTATCTCCCATTTCATCTTCATCCACATCCTCTTCCATTTCCATAATATTGTCCTTAAATACATTGCCCTTGTATAGACTCTCTGTATACTCCTTCCATCTTTCTGCTTTCCCTTCTTTGCTTAGACCTGGGCTTGCATCTGAGCTCTTGATGTTCATACAAGTGGTTCTCTTATCTCCAGAGGTCTATTTAATTTTCCTGTGGGCAGTACTATCTTACCCCTAGTGAGATAAGCCTCTACATCCTTACACTTGTCCAGTAGCCATCCCTGCTTAGCGATTTTGCACTTTCTGTCGATCTCATTTTTGAGTCGTTTGTATTCCCTTTAGCCTACTTCATTTACTGCATTTTTATATGATCTCCTTTCATCAATTAAATTCAATATTTCTTCTGTTACCCAGGGGTTTCTACTAGCCCTCGTCTTTTTACCTACTTGATCCTGTGCTGCCTTCACTACTTCATCCCCCAAAAGCTACCCATTCTTCTTCTACTGTATTTCTTTCCCCAATTCTTGTCAATTGTTCCCACCTTTTTGCAGTTTCTTTACGATAAAATATTTAAAAATGGATGAATTCGTCTGTCAAATGGAAAGAATAGTTGTACAGAATTTGTGCTGTACCACTGAAGACTTGACGCCTACGTAATGTATCGTAAAGTACAACTTATAGTTTACTATGTGTTGAACGTAGTGATTTTATCTTCGTAATAATCACTTAATACAGAACTACAAAATGTTGTTTTATGTCTTCTTTTGTGGTCTGTACGTTGCGGAATCGAGAGAGCACTCATCGCCTTTCTTTGCATGCCAGATTTAGCACTCGATGGCCGTCCGCGGCAACAAGAGACCCGATGCTGTACTACATAGCCCGTGGTGACCATGTCTCTACATAGCCAATTTACTGAATGTCGATGATGTTATTATCAGTTCGCCATTGGATCCCTATCAAGTCAACACGTACGTTATTGCTTAAAATCTATATAATACGTGGCATTTGAGTTGTGTTCAATGAACCAAGTCGAAGAGACTGTGGAGACAAAAAGTAATACTCCTCAAGTATTTATGAAGAAATTACTGTCAGTTGCTTCTTGATGTAAATGAATGCAGTGAGAAAAGAAATAAGTAAAATCTGCGGTTTGAAATCACCGAGACAAATAGTAATCTTTAAGGTCAGAATGATCCATTAATTGAACGTGAATGAAATTACTTTACTCCGTTAGATTGAAAATTACCACATGGTACATTAGACTGCTAAACATACCGTTTCATGGTGACAACGCACAAACCAGAGATTTAGTAAATTTAGCGGAGTTCCAAGTTACAAATTATCATTGGTTGTCTAAGCAAAGCATATAGTAGACTGCTAGCTTTTGATAGAGATTGTAATAAGAAGTATTTTTCCTTTCTCGCCCCGTTCTGTCTCAAAATAGACAAATTACCTAGTAACGATACTGAAGTCAAAATCAGTTAAGTGGCTAAAGAAGCTGTAGTATACAGACAGTACAAGGTCAACGTATAATATATTTATTCTTAACGACTGTCATATTGGCTACTTGTAATATTATATCTAAAAAGACGCAAACCTGCATACTATTATTGCATTAACGACATTCCATTCAAAAGCAAATAAATGTGTAAAGAAGTACCGCTAGCAGTATACGGTGAACTTATACTCTATACAGTATGTGTAGCTGTTATAAGTATGAGTAAGATACTCATAATTTCTGTATAAGATCATTACAGTTTTAGTTATTTTTTTCGAGGACGACGCCACCATTTCATACTAAAAACTGCTAAACACAGGTGTGATTCGCTGAGTAACGGCAATCCTCACATTTAATCCGATTTACTGACTATTTTGTCGACTATAATCTCTTTTATTTCACAGAGCTGTCTTCCATTGTGCGTTTGTGGGGTTCACATAGAAGTGTTGAAGATGAAAAGTTTGATAAACATCTTTTTACCTCGCCAGCCGCGCGTGATTAGACATGCTGTCTAGGGCGCTGCAGTCATGAACTGTGCGGCTGGTCCCGGCGGAGGTTCGACTCCTCCCTCGGGCATGGGTGTGCGTGTTTTTCCTTAGGATAATTTAGTTTAAGTAGTATCCCAGCCCCATATGATTTCACACACGTTTCAACATTTTCCTTTTTAGCTCCCCAGACTTTAGATTTAATGCTTTTCTTCATCGAGTGGAATGTCAGATCCCTTAATCGGGTAGGTAGGTTAGAAAATTTAAAAAGGGAAATGGATAGGTTAAAGTTAGATATAGTGGGAATTAGTGAAGTTCAATGGCAGGAGGAACAAGACTTCTGGTCAGGTGACTACAGAGTTATAAACACAAAATCAAATAGGGGTAATGCAGGAGTAGGTTTAATAATGAATAGGGAAATAGGAATGCGGGTAAGCTACTACAAACAGCATAGTGAACGCATTATTGTGGCCAAGACAGATACGAAGCCCACACCTACTACAGTAGTACAAGTTTATATGCCAACTAGCTCTGCAGATGACGAAGAAATTGAAGAAATATATGATGAAATAAAAGAAATTATTCAGATAGTGAAGGGAGACGAAAATATAAGAGTAATGGGTGACTGGAATTCGACTGTAGGAAAAGGGAGAGAAGGAAACATAGTAGGTGAATATGGATTGGGGATAATAAATGAAAGAGGAAGCCGCCTTGTAGAATTCTGCACAGAGCACAACTTAATCACAGTTAACACTTGGTTTAAGAATCATGAAAGAAGGTTGTATACATGGAAGAACCCTGGAGATACTGAAAGGTCAGATAGATTATATAATGGTAAGACAGAGATTTAGGAACCAGGTTTTAAGTTGTAAGACATTTCCAGGGGCAGATGTGGACTCTGACCACAAACTATTGGTTATGACCTGTAGATTAAAACTGAAGAAACTGCAAAAATGTGGGAAATTAAGGAGATGGGACCTGGATAAACTGAAAGAACCAGAGGTTGTACAGAGTTTCAGGGAGAGCATAAGGGAACAATTGACAGGAATAGGGGAAAGAAATACAGTAGAAGAAGAATGGGTAGCTCTGAGGGATGAAGTAGTGAAGGCAACAGAGGATAAAGTAGGTAAAAGACGAGGGCTGCTAGAAATCCTTGGGTAACAGAAGAAATATTCAATTTAATTGATGAAAGGAATAAATACAAAAATGCAGTAAATGAAGCAGGCAAAAAGGAATACAAACGTCTCATAAATGAGATCGACAGGAAGTGCAAAATGGCTAAGCAGGGATGGCTAGAGGACAAATGTGAGGATGTAGAAGCTTATCTTACTAGGGGTAAGATAGATACTGCCTACAGGAAAATTAAAGAGACCTTTGCAGAGAAGAGAACCACGTGTATGAATATCAAGAGCTCAGATGGAAACCCAGTTCTAAGCAAAGAAAGGAAGGCAGAAAGGTGGAAGGAGTATATAGAGGGTCTATACAAGGGCGATGTACTTGAGGACAATATTATGGAAATGGAAGAGGATGTAGATGAAGACGAAATGGGAGATACGATACTGCATGAAGAGTTTGACAAAGCACTGAAAGACGTGTGTCGAAACAAGGCCCCCGGAGTAGACAACATTCCATTAGAACTACTGACGGCCTTGGGAGAGCCAGTCATGATTAAACTCTACCAGCTGGTGAGCAAGATGTATGAGACAGGCGAAATACCCTCAGACTTCAAGAAGAATATGATAATTCCAATCCCAAAAAAGCAGGTGGTGACAGATGTGAAAATTACCGAACTATCAGTTTAATAAGTCACAGCTGCAAAATACTAATGCGAATTCTTTACAGATGAATGGAAGAACTGGTAGATGCGGATCTCGGGGAGGATCAGTTTGGATTCAGTAGAAATGTTGGAACACGTGAGGCAATACTGACCTTACGACTTATCTTAGAAGAAAGATTAGGAAAAGGCAAACCTACGTTTCTAGCATTTGTAGACTTAGAGAGAGCTTTTGCCAATGTTGACTGGAATACTCTCTTTCTAATTCTGAAGGTGGCAGGGGTAAAATACAGGGAGCGAAAAGCTATTCACAATTTGTACAGAAACCAGATGGCAGTTATTAGAGTCGAGGTGCATGAAAGGGAAGCAGTGGTTGGGAAAGGAGTGAGACAGGGTTGTAGCCTCTCCCGATGTGATTCAATCTGTATATTGAGCAAGCAGTAAAGGAAACAAAAGAAAATTTGGAGGAGGTATTAAAATTCATGGAGAAGAAATAAAAACTTTGAGGTTCGCCGATGACATTGTAATTCTGTCAGAGACGGCAAAGGACTTGGAAGAGCAGTTGAACGGAATGGGTAGTGTCTTGAAAGGAGGTTATAAGATGAACATCGACAAAAGCAAAACGAGGATAATGGAATGTAGTCAAATTAAATCGGGTGATGCTGAGGGAATTAGATTAGGAAGTGCGACACTTAAAGTAGTAAAGCAGTTTTGCTGTTTAGGAAGTAAAATAACTGATGATGGTCGAAGTAGAGAGGATATAAAATGTAGACTGGCAATGGCAAGGAATGTGTTTCTGACGAAGAGAAAATTGTTAACATCGAATGTAGATTTATGTATCAGGAAGTCGTTTCTGAAACTATTTGTTTGGAGTGTAGCCATGTATGGACGTGAAACATGGACGATAACTAGTTTGGACAAGTAGAGAATAGAAGCTTTCGAAATGTGGTGCTACAGAAGAATACTGAAGATAAGGTGGATAGATCACGTAACTAATGAGGAGGTATTGGATGGGATTGGGGAGAAGAGAAGTTTGTGGCACAACTTGACTAGAAGAAGGGATCGGTTGGTAGGACATGTTTTGAGGCATCAAGGTATCACAAATTTAGCATTGGAGGGCAGCGTGGAGGGTAAAAATAGTAGAGGGAGCCCGAGAGATGAGTACACTAAGCAGATTCAGAAGGATGTAGGTTGCAGTAGGTACTGGGAGATGAAGAAGCTTGCACAGGATAGACTAACATCGAGAGCTGCATCAAACCAGTCTCAGGACTGAAGACAACAACAACCCTGTCTTGTTCTAAACTTCTCATCTCTACGTAACTGTTCAACCCAATATCTATAACCTGTTTTGTATATACAAGTATTGCACTGCCACTACTATTTTTTCTCTGTACTGCTCCTCCAGTGTCTAGTCGACTATTCATGAATACATGTTGCAGAAACATGCTCCTGTGAATGGTATTCCACAGAACTCTTGCCTCGCCCTTTTAGTAGTTTGGATTCCTAGTTTATCTGTCAACTTATTTTCTAACAATCTTCAATAGCACCCTGACTACAATGCTTCCAGTTTCTTCTTCACTCTCTGCCATATGGTTCAATTACAGCTTTACACAATGCTGTGCTCGAGGCTTACACTTTCAGCAACTGCTTCCTCATTGCTGTATAAACTGCTGATACATGTCGAGGTTTTCTGCTGAACGAAACTTTGCTGGCACATACAAATTTTCCTGCGACATCTTTACATCATCCTAAAGCACAGAAATATGTATTGCTGATAGGAAATCTATCAGAAGTTTTCTTTCCACACTCACTGACCTTATGCCTTAGAGAACGATTTAACGTGTTGGGAGTACATTATGTCACTTGCGAGCTGGCCAGGCTCTTACACGAGTCCTTTGCGGCTAACAAATGTAATTATAAATTAAAAAAGACACTTCATGAAAATCAATATGCTATGATACTTTGCACAGCCTTTTGTAATGATAAAAGGTAACGTCAATATGACGTTCTCTTTAATATATCTAAATTAACTTCAGAAACATACAGAATTACCTACAACACAGATTTAAAACTTTCTATGACAAATAACTTCCAGAAATGCTACTATATGTTGCTGATTGTCGGTAAAGGACTTCAACTTGTGACTGTATCAATAAATAACTGATTAAATACCATTACGGTTAAAAACTGAAATTTCTGTATTACTTTCATTTCAGTTAGGCAATTTTATGTGTGCCATTGTTTTCATTTTATTTGTTGTATTTGTGAGAAGGAGTAAGTGCATTCGGCATACATTTGAAGTATGAATCGCTGGAATAGTTAATAACTAAGCGTACATGTGGGAATCAGATTATGCAACCTTGCCGTTAGTCACACACAAAGACGATTTTACTTTATTTTCTCTATGGAATTCATTAACTTGGATTTTCTGTACACTGATGTCGGAATTTGGAAAGGAAAGTGCCATACTGTACAAGCCGAAAAAGGAAGATGATTAGCTACCGTTTTCTTCGGTCAATCAGCTGGAAGATCTTTCGTTCAATTTAGTATCAGAACTGATTTCACGTGTTCGTCTCTTCTGAGTTTACGACGTTTAAGTCGGAGCTGTGATACTTTTCTCTAATATTATGCTAAATTGGTTTTGTGTAGAGATGTATTAATTCGTGAAAGCTTTAGTCTAGTCGTGGATGACGTGTACGGAAATTTGAAGCTTTTTTAATCGAGGGTTGACACCTACTTCCAACAGCTATAAGTTATGCATGTCATGTTGTTCAGTCTCAATAATGAACTTTCAGATGCCTAAAACATGATGAACAATATATTATGTGAGCGAGCATACAAAACAATCAAACACTGTGTGAACGTACAATCTACTCATTAACTTGTAGAAAATGGATTCTTGGAATAGAATGTTGCGAGTGCAAATATTAAGCTGATTGCGAGATACAGGGTGATTACTTTCTTACTCTAACTTCTGGAACTGTGTGCTAAAACGGATCTCGCATCAAAACGTGTGTAGTTTGAATAATAATACTGCATATTTATTTTATTCGATACTTTTAAAATTTTGTTTTTATGGTTAGACTTCTTTACAGTAACGATAAAGACACTCCCGTGCATTAAGTTGACACGAGTAGTACAGACAGTTTTTTCTCAGCTTTTCTCAGTTAAAGAACATTATAAGTCGCTTCGGGGTAGGTTCTGTCTTGAAGAGCTCACCAAGACGAGCAAGTTTGTAATTAGCAGAACGACAGATGAGACAGCGCCTCCTCAGGCCATCCCGTGAAATTATGTTTCCTAAAAAGGAGATTCCTTTCACTTCCGCTATTGTGTGATTCCCCATTGTGGTCCGAAGTGAATTGTAACTCCCATTTCTTCTACTCATCATCACTTTCACCTTTGCTCTAATTATCCATAAGACACAACGGTTGTTATGTTGTCCACCTCATTCAACAGGTTTTTTGAATCGTCTTTACTTCCAGAAAGGGCTACGTCACTTGTGACACTTCAACTTTGGTTCTTCTTCCGAATTCCTCCGTCACTTGCTTTATTGGTTGTGGAAAGTACAACTGGAACAGCAGTGGCGATAATTTGCAACGCTGTCTTACACTCTTCTCAGGATTTTCTCTCAGTTTCGCCTTGTTGTGTTTAAATACAATGCAGTTAGTTTCTGGTTCGTCAGATCAATGTCTTCGTATCTAAGGAAGAACTAATACCCTTTATTCTAAGCTTCTACTACTCTTCGTTTCTCTGAATTTACCCTAATCATAACTGAAAATTCGTGTCTTCATTTTGCTGTGTGTCATTGGTAAAATTACACATTGCAGCCTACACTGAGTTATAAGAAGCTCTCTTAGTAGCACTTGCAAAGAGTATTGCTTGGTCATCCAATGCTCCGAAATGTTGCATATGCGAATATGGAATACAATTCTCTACGTCAATTGCACGAGATTTCATTGCAATGGTGGCTCACGTCAAATTTGATCAAAGTGTTACAGTTTGATACCGTTTAGCCATTGACTAACAAGGGAATAATCTTAACTGAATTGAATGTACTAACTTAACATACATAAATTAAACTGTTTAAATACATTTTAATTTGAAAATTTATCTTTTAAAATTCCTAGTACTAAAAGAAATTAAAAGAAAGAAAAACAGCAGGAGTCGAACCCCAGCAGCCAAACTGCAAGTCCTCACTCTTAACTACTTCCTACCGAGGGATTTTACCTTTCCCCATGGCCCACTCAGGCGAAAGATCCTCGAAGTTTTGCTGGAGCATCTACTTGCCTCTAGTCACGTGGTTTGAGCCAAACCCCTCTATAGTTATATTTACGTTTGGAGAAGATCTGCCTGGTTCTTTAAATCTTCCTCTCTCCTCCAAAGATCTACTGGAAGAAGAACTCTTCAGCAGATCATCTACAAAAAACACTTATGCACTAAAATAAATTGGGATTTTCAACTTTTCATTTATTAATTTTATTTGTCACGAATAGTTTCATTCTTCTAAACAACTCTCAAGTGCTTTGGTGGTCCTGCAATTAAAACTGTGCCGTACATCCAGAAACATCATCATTTTTAAATTTGGTTAATGAACGCTGCTTGACATTTACAAAAGTATTATGACCAGCTGCGTAATAGCTTTTTGTTAGCCTTTCGAAGTAAATACTTCACTGATTATGTGTGAGATGGATCCGAAAGTTTGTTGGTGGGTTTGTGGCTGTTTGTGGCATTAGGTGTCTACGCGAAGGTCATGTAAATAATGGGCCGTTGATTTACGTATGCGCTGATAGCCCCGGTAGTGATTCAGATGAGTTCTATAGGATTTCCATTAGGCAAATTTCGTCACCGAGACATCAACGTGCGTTCACTATAATGCTCCTCAAACCACTGTAGCACAGTTATGGCTCCGAGACATGAACAATTATACTGCTGAAAGATGACATCACCGTCGGGGAGACATCAAGCATGATGAGATGCATGTGGTGTCAGCGTGTCTTCGATTACTACTGCAAGTATCATGTAAGAGCAGTAGAATATCTCCCATTGCATAATACTGGTCCCACCAGCCTGCATCCGTGGCAAGCTGCACTTTTCGAACCGCTGTTCACCTCTATGACGGCGTTTGTGGATACGACCATCGATCTAGTGTAGCAATAAATTGATTCATTCAAAGAACCGACAAGTTTCCATTGGTTGACGGTCGAAAGCCGATGGTTCCGTGCCCACTGCAATCATAATTGATGGCGTCTTTGGGTCAACATGTCAACACGTAGTGGTGGTCTGCTCAGGGGTTCCATGTTCTACAATGTGTGATGAACAGTGTGGTGTGAAACAATTACACGTGCACCAGCAGTGTGCTCTTTCGGTAGAAGTGAAACAGATCATCATCTGTCCTACTTTGCCGGGCTGACATGACTATACTTTTTTTTATATTCTGACCCCAGAGTAGCGCTTGCTGCCTACGTCCTCAATTATTTGTTGCATATATTCCAATCCTTGTCTTACTATACAGTTTTTTCCCTCCACATCACCCTCTAGTACCGGGGAAGTTATTCCCTGACCTGTCCTATCATCCCGTCTGTTCTTCTTGTCAGTGTTTCCCACATACTCTTTCCTTCTCCGACTCTGCGCAGGACTTCTTGCTTCCTTACCTTATAAGTCCATGTGTTTTTCAACATTGGTCTAAAGCATATGTCAAATTCTTCGATCCTATTTTGTTCCGGTTTTCCCACAGTTCATATTTCATAATCATAGATTACTCTACTCCAGTCGTACATTTTCAGAAATTTCGGCCACAAGTGAAGGCCAATGTTTGATTCTAGTAGACTTCTCTGTGACAGGAAAGCCTTTTCTGTCTAGTTTGGTTTGGACGTTCTCTATGCTCCGTATGTATATACAGCCTAGGCATACCTTAACTTCATCTGCTTCTTTACCATCAACCCTGATGTTAAGTTTCTTTCTGTTCTCATGTTTGTTACTTATCATTACTTTTGGCTTTCTATGATTTACTCTCATTCCGTATTCTGTACTCATTAGACTGTTCATTCCATTCTGCAGACTATATAATTGTTCTTCATTTTTACTCGGGATAGCAATGTCATCAGCGAATCCTATCATTGATATCTTTACATCCTGAATTTTAATTCCACTCCTGAAACTCTTTTTTACTTCAATAAATGCTTCTTCGGTGTACAGATTGAACAGTAGGCCATAGACTACATCCTTGTTTTACAGGCTTTTAAATCCGAGCACTTCGTTCTTGGTCATCCAATCTTATTGTTCCCATTTCCCGCTTGTACATAATATCTATTACCCGTTTCGCTCTATAGCTTACACCTATTTTTCTCAGAATTTCGAACATCTTCCACCATTTTACATTTTCGAATGGTTCTTCCAAGTCGACAGATCCCATGAACGTGACTTCATTTTTCTTTTGTCTTGCTTACATTGTCAACGACAACGCAATAATTGCCTCTCTGGCACCTTTACCTTTCCTAAAGGTATCCTCAGTTTAATTTTCCATTCATCTGTATATTATTCGTGTGAGCAACATAGTGTCATGACCTTTTAACATGATTGTGCGATAATTATCGAAGTTGTCGGCTCTTTCCGTCTTCGGAATTGTGTGGATGATATTTTTCCGATTGTCATATGGAATGTCGCCAGACTCATACATTCTACACATCAACGTGAACAGTCGCTTTATTGCCACTTCCCCCATGAATTTAGAAATTCTGATTAAATGTTATCTATCCCTTCTGCCGTATTTGATCTTAAGTACTCCAAAGCTCTCTTAAATTCTGATTCTAATACGGAATCTCCTATTTTCTCTGTATCGACTCCTGTTTCATCTTCTATCTAATAAGGCAAATCTTCCCATTATAGAGCCCTTCAGTGACTCTTTCAACCTATCGGATCTCTCCTCTGCATTTGACAGTGGAATTAGAATTGCACTCCTTATGTTACCACCCTTTCTTTTAATTTCATCAAAGGTTGTTTTGACTTCGCAATATACTGAGTCGTTCCTTCCGACAACCGTATCTTTTTCGATTTCTTCACATTTTTCACTCAGCCTTGTACATTACAAAGGTAGTAATCGTAGCGAAATTGAATTTTCGTATATGAATGTAACTATTTAAGATAAGCTGTTTAAACATATTTAAATTTAATAGTGAATTGTTTGACATAAAAAGAAAAAAGTTGAAATTGGTGTGACTCATGCCCAGGCTCATGAATTCGCAGTCAGTGTAACTAAACACTCGCCCAAGGAGACGTTAATGGGACTGTTTGTCAAAAGCCCCTCATACTTTACGCTTGTACAATACGCGCCACTCTACTCGGTACAATACGTTACATGCACTTTCAAAGAAAAACATTTATCTGATGCTGTGAGTAACGTACTACTCGTATTGTCGGAACGAATGACATCACACCAGTGCTTGTGCAGCTATGTGCTCCTTCCTCTTGTAGAGCGTAGCATGGTCACCATGATTTCGACATTCGATACTGGCTTCTTGTTATCACTGACAGAGCTCCACACAACATGTTTTTACTCACTTTATTTGCATTGGAGGTGAAATGACGTACTGTACCGAAATTTTGGCTTGCATTCGAAGAGACACGTGATAACTTTTTAGCGATATTTATCATGTTAGCAGATGATAACCGGCCGCCACGGATTTCTTAATGACTGTGCTGCACGGTCTTGAGGTTCACTTGTTTGAACTGAAGCGAAAGAAGCAGTAACACATTATAGCCGTTCCACCATGATTAGAACGTCGTAAAAGCAACAATGTTTGTGGTTTACGTCTGGAATTAGGGACACACACTATCTGGCAAGTAGTTTAAGATGGCATAAAGAGTCAATGCACGACATATGCCACTTATGTCTGAAGATTCCATTTTGGAAACTTCGGTTTAGAGAGTGCTTTGATGTTCACGTTCAGGCATTTCCTCTTCCTCTTTCTTCGTTTTACGTTCGCGTTCGCTAAGTTGTCAGAGTGTGTAGTAAAAGGCATGAATGAAGTGGACATAAGTGAGTATCTTTCCTTATGTGACGATAGAAACGGTATGCTTGTAATTATATAGTAATAAATATACAGTACTAAATTACACTACAGTACTATTTACGATGATAAGGTGTCATATTTTGAAACATGGTGCAAGTTTGCATTCTTTGAAAATTTTGGGCTGAATATTTTTTTATCTCGTTTTTCATTCTTTCACAATTTTTGTCACTATTATGCGAAAACATAGTAAGTACAATTAGCATGATGTAACACATTCATTCGACATTTTAACAACTGTATTCGGCCAACGTTGTCAAGCAGCGCTATTGACAGAATAGAAATTTTTTAAGGGTATGGTTTTGCTGCTGTGATTGGCCTTATCTTTAAAGGGAACACACAGAAAATGCACTTCCGTACTCTGCTCGTGAGTGACAAAATGTATTCTGTGTTCAATTAACTTCGGTAATATGGTTACAACCGGCATTTATCACAGTGTGAAGACGAGGAGGTGGGTATGCAGTCTTCAAAACGTTAGAGATCTTGTGACGCAGAAGGTCGTGTGGGCGTACATGACATCACTAGTATCATGAGAAGGTCGTTAGCTAGACAATGGGCATCAGTTACATTACGTAAGTAAACTTTGCAAACAATAGATTCCTTCTCGTTTTGTTACATATCTATGAATTATGTTCCAATCAAAAATTTTCCAGCTTTGGTTCTTTATAGGAAAAACATTACATGGCAGGTAGTCGGGGGAACCACAGGCACATAGACACAGGCAACAGAGCATGCACAATGTCGGCACTAGTACAGTGTATATCCACCTTTCGCAGCAATGCAGGCTGCTATTCTCCCATGGAGACGATCGTAGAGATGCTGGATGTAGTCCTGTCGAACGGCTTGCCATGCCATTTCCACCTGGCGCCTCAGTTGGACCAGCGTTCGTCCTGGACGTGCAGACCGCGTGGGACGACGCTTCATCCAGTCCCAAACATGCTCAATGGGGGACAGATCCGCAGATCTTGCTGGCCAGGGTAGTTTACTTACACCTTCTAGAGCACGTTGGGTGGCACGGGATACATGCGGACGTGCATTGTCCTGTTGGAACAGCAAGTTCCCTTGCCGGTCTAGGAATGGTAGAACGATGGGTTCGATGACGGTTTGGATGTACCGTGCACTATTCAGTGTCCCCTCGACGATCACCAGAGGTGTACGGCCAGTGTAGGAGATCGCTCCCCACACCATGATGCCGGGTGTTGGCCCTGTGTGCCTCGGTCGTATGCAGTCCTGATTGTGGCGCTCACCTGCACGGCGCCAAACACGCATACGACCATCATTGGCACCAAGGCCGAAGCGACTGTCATCGCTGAAGACTACACGTCTCCATTCGTCCCTCCATTCACGCCTGTCGCGACACCACTGGAGGCGGGCTGCACGATGTTGGGGCGTGACCGGAAGACGGCCTAACGGTGTGCGGGACCGTAGCCCAGCTTCATGGAGACGGTTGCGAATGGTCCTCGCCGATACCCCAGGAGCAAGTGTCCCTAATTTGCTGGGAAGTGGCGGTGCGGTCCCCTACGGCACTGCGTAGGATCCTACGGTCTTGGCGTGCATCCGTGCGTCGCTGCGGTCCGGTCCCAGGTCGACGGGCACGTGCACCTTCCGCCAACCACAGGCGACAACATCGATGTACTGTGGAGACCTCACGCCCCACGTGTTGAGCAATTCGGCGGTACGTCCACCTGGCCTCCTGCATGCCCACTATACGCCCTCGCTCAAAGTCCGTCAACTGCACATACGGTTCACGTCCACGCTGTCGCGGAATGCTACCAGTGTTAAGGACTGCGATGGAGCTCTGTATGCCACGGCAAACTGGCTGACACTGACGGCGGCGGTGCACAAATGCTGCGCAGCTAGCGCCATTCGACGGCCAACACCGCGGTTCCTGGTGTGTCCGCTGTGCCGTGCGTGTGATCATTGCTTGTACAGCCCTCTCGCAGTGTCCGGAGCAAGTATGGTGGATCTGACACACCGGTGTCAATGTGTTCTTTTTTCCATTTCCAGGAGTATATATATATATATATATATATATATATATATATATATATATATATATATATATGTGTGTATGTATGTGTGTGTGTGTGTGTGTGTGTGTGTGTGTGTGTGTGTGTGTGTGTGTCTATTTGAGAGACAGAGATAAGGAATGATATTGGGAGAAGGAAAAACAGGAACAAAATTAAATCGAACAGAAACAGAAAAATATATGTAGAAAGATGTTCTACAATCTTGTACAGCGAAGGTAATACGTATAATATCTTCACTAATATTAGTGAAATATGGATGTGACCTAAAAACTAAAGCTATTCATTTCAGGTGTGTTACATCATCAAACCCTAGTGCATTATCTTCGTCTTTACCTAAAAGTCTCAAAATGAAAGAGGACGATACAAATTCAACACTGGTATGTACGAGGTATTCATGTAGATAAATTCCAGAAATGGTACCAAACAATTGGAATACAAATAACTTTATGTTACGCACTGTGCTGTCTCAGCATGTGAAACTTAACTGTATATTAAAAATAAGAGCTTAGTTGCTGTTACGAAGATGCTTCAATATTCGCTACAGTTTACATTTTCGAACATTATAATGTGAAATGTCTGTCGAATCTTGTGAAACAGTTTGGAACGTATCAAGACAGTTTCAGGAGCACGCAGCTGAATGTTTTGGCTTATATCAATACAGCTCCAGTAGCATGTACCACTACATACAGGCTCATGTAGCTGAAACTGTTTTGAAATACGGAAAACCACTTCACCAAGTTACAAGCAGGTGACATGGCGAGCTGCATATTTCTTAATGATGGACGTTAACGTGTGGATAATTTCGCGGGAGCAGCATCGAAATTTCTTCTTTTAGGGCCATAAATAAGAGACCGAGAAGAGAGCGGGACTGATTTAATTGAGTGAGAACTTGACAGAAAATGCGAGGAGCAGTGTGAATACTAAACTAAGTGAATGAATTACTGTTTAGAAGCCAACCACATTCTCGAAACGTGCTGGAGCTCTTTATTATGCTGGTTGCGTATCTCATCCGAAAATAAAAAGAGAGGATCCTAAAAAAAGTAGAGAATGGGAAGGAGGACGGTGGTAAGGAGGAGTGGGAAGTGCAGTAACCGATCTGGCGCCGACCTCGCCGTCCTTGATTATTCAACGGGGCGGGCGCCAGTGGCTGGCAAGCACTTAAAGGGGAGGCGGCGGCGCGCCTTAATGAGTCGCGGTAGGCAACCCCGCGCTACGACGCGCAGATCCCCCCCGACCACGTCTCGCGGCGCACTGCTTCTTTTCTGAAAGAGAGGCCGCACAAAAAAGTGTCTTTTCAGCCGTGGTGCGGTAACTATAAAACGGGATAAAGACGCCCCAGCAGCTGAGTTGCAAAAAATTTCCTGTCTTATGCCCTCGCGCTAGCGAAATCTTTTAACAAAGTGCTGAACTCGAAGCAAACGTTGGAAGTCTCGGCCAGAAACAGAAGAAAGACAAAGTGCACATATTAAGGGGTTTTTATTAGAGCTTCTTAATTGTTTAGGGCTTTCCAACAATCGCTATCAGTGGCATGACTTGTTATCCTTGCTGTATTTGCATCTTCTTGACCCACTTGTGCAACGTGTTACCCATGCTGGGAAATTGTTTGTACATTTAGTGGCCTTCATTGTAATTCATTTTGCTTCTAAAATTGTTTGTTAAATCTACTTGCAGCCACGCCTAGTTGGTGTGATTTCTTTCATGTATTAGTGTAACAAAATTGTCTAACTTAAAAAGCTATAAGCCTTAGTAAAAATTCCTGACGGAGTAATACACACACTCCCCTAAAATATAGACAAAGCTGGGAAAGCATACAATTTAAATGAGACTCCAAACTGGTACACAAGAGCAGAAACATTGATAATGACCCTTAAATAAATTTACAGTTGCCCAGAAAACATTGAAAGATGGGAAGGCACAAAATGTAAATTTGAACCCAACTGGTATAAAAAAGCAGAAACGTTCACAATGGCCTTTCATAATTTTTTTTGAATCATCAGTCTTCTGACCAGATTGATGCGGCCCACCACGAATTCCTCTCCTGTGCCAGCCTCTTCAACTCACAGTAGTACTTGCAGCCTATATTCTTAATTATTTGCTGGATGTATTCCAATCTTAGTATACAGTTTTTTCGCTCCACAGTTCCCACCGTGGGAGTTATTCCCAGATGTCTTAACAGATGGCCTATCATCCTGTCCCTTCTCCTTGTCAGTGTTTTCCACATATTCCTTTATTCTCCGTCTCTGCGTAGAACTTCCTCATTCCTCATCTTATCAGTCCATTTATTTTTCAACTTTCGTATGTGGCACCACATCTCAAATGCTTCGATTCTCTTCTGTTCCAGTTTTCCCAGAGTTCATGTTTCACTACTATACTTTGCTGTGCTCTATTCGTTTATTGTTAGAAATATCTTCCTCAAATGAAAGCTTATGTTTGATACTAGCTGACTTCTCTTTGCCAGGAACGCCCTTCTTCCCAGTGCTAGACTCTTTTCATGTTCTGCTTGCTCTGTCCTTCATTGGTTATTTCGCTGTTTAGGTTGCAGAATTCCTTAACTTCATCTAGTTCGTGACCATCAATCTCGATATTAAGTGTCTCGCTGTTATCATGTCTGTTATTTCTCATTACTTTTGGCTTTCTTCAATTTACTCACAATACATATTTTGTACTCATTCTGTTCAGTCCATTCAGAACATCATGTCATTCTTCTTCACTTTCACACAGGATAGCAATGGCATGAGCGAATCGTATTTTTGATATCGTTTCACTCTGAATTTTAGTTCCACTCGTGAACCATTCTTTTATTTCCATTATAGTTTCTTCAATGTAAAGATTGAATAGTAGGGACGAAGGCTAAATCCCTGTTATACACCCTTTCTAATTCCAGAATTTCGTTCTTGGTCGTCCATTGTTATTATTCCCTCTTGTCTATTGTACCCATCTCTCCCAATAACTTACTCCTATTTTTCTCAAAATTTCGAAGCTCTTGCGCCATTTTAAATTGTCGAACGCCTCATCCAGGTCAACGAATCCCATGAATGGGTCTTGATTCCATTATAAATCGGAACGTCAGAATTTCCTCTCTGGTGCTTTTACCTTTCCTAAAGCCAAACTGATGTCACCTAACACACTCACCTCCATGTGGGTTCGGGGGTGAAGAAAGGCCTCAGGTACTCCTGCCTGTCTAAGAGGCGAGTAATAGGAGTCTCACACTCTTAGGCCTTTATGTGATGGTCCCCTGTTGGGTTTGACCCCCATCTTTCAAAATGTTCCCAAAGAGCGAGCCAGTTGGGGAAGGGAGGCTTGCATAGTGCATCATGTCCATTGTGCATCGAGATCTTTTGCCCACTTTCTTGTCGTCGCATTTTAGTCCCGATCATTCTCCATCTCTTGACCAAGGACACCTTACTGGGGGCGTTTTCCACCTTGCACTATGCAGTGTCGCTTTCTGCGCCAACGATGGCCATGGACTTCTTAGCACCTAATATCCAGCATGGTAGCCAGTCTGTTGTGGTAAGGCCACCATGTGCCCTGGCAACATAGTGATAGCTCTGCTGATGCCTGCACCGTTAAATCCGCGTGTATGCCATGGAGTAGATGCCCATCTCCCAGGGTCATCGGGACTCCGGCAATGGCCATCCTGCCCGCTGGCCGGTCCTGAGGCTGGGTGAAGCCCGTGGGCCCTTCTGGTTGGAGTGGGTGGCATCAGGGCGGATGACACTCCATGAAACGTAGTAAGTCACATCTTACTGGTGGTCCAACTCCAGCAGTCAGTAAGGGGTAAATGTCTAAATTCAATGCTAAGAAATATGATCCAAAATCGTTCCCCTCCCTGGCCAGGCTAAGGATGGCAGTGAAGCTTATTTGCCACAGTACCTCGTATGTACAATAGTTGGTGGGGAATCTTTTATGTCCATGGAGCCTCCATTTTTTCTGCAGCATTTTGAGGACAAATTTGGGAGGTGGAGGGCTCATCCAAAAGTGCCCCCTGGATCAGTATTGATAAAAATAGCATCCTGTGCCCAGTCACGGGCACTATGCGCTTGTGACAAGTTGGGTGCTATTTCTGTTACTGTCACACCCCATAAGAGCTGGAATATGTTCCACGGTATTACGTACAACAGGGACCTTCTTTTGCTGTCTGACGACGAGCTGCGCGCAGATTTAGAGAGGCAAGTAGCGAGGTGTTCACTTCGTGCAGCTCGTCCATTGGAATCTGAGGTATAGTGAAGTTACCACTGGTGACTTTACCTTAGCCTTCGAGGGTGACACATTGCCAAGAGGATCATATATCCCTCCACCGATATGGTGCTTCATGTACTGGAAGTTCTACCATATCTGTTCCTACTGTACTTTCAGCATTATATGTCGAGATTGTGGACGTCCATCATATCCCAATCTCCATGTGCCACACCTCCCATCTGTGTCAACTGTGGAGAGTATCATTCACCTTAATTCACAGCCTGCAGGATTTTACAGAAAGAGCGGAAAATCATGGAATATAAGACCCTGGACCACTTGACCTTCACTGAGACTAAGATAAATTTGAGTGCCTACATCCTATGGCTATAACCTCCTCTTACGCCACTGCTATGAGAACAGTTGTGGCCCCATCAGTTCCTCACATTCCTGTAGCCTGTCAGAACCAGAAGACTACAACTGCCCCGTTGATGGTGGAGCATTTCCTCCCTGTTGCTCCTGCACCACATACTATTGGAGCAACACCCCCTCCCCCCCCCCCCCCCACTACCATTGGGGATATCAGTCCCCGCATCTGAGCTGGAGAAGTGTAAGTCTTCTTCGGCTCCTTTCGCTGGAAAGCTGTCTCTAGGGTCCCTTCCCAGGTTTCTGCTAGTGGGAAATATGACACCTGCCAGTAGCTTAAGAGGCCAAAAGCAGCTGATAATAGGGCTTCACGCTCTTCCACAGTCCCAGAGACTGAATCAGTGAATTCCTCCCGGCCAGGGAATCCCAAAGAGGAGCGAAAGAAATCCAAAAAGAAGGTCCCCAAGTCCAAGAGAATTGCGGTGGCACCCATACCACCGCTATCTACAAGTTTTGCATCTGTAGATAAGGCGGAGATTCGAGCGTCTGCTGAGGATATAGATCTCGCTGGACCCTCAGACGCGGTGGGGTACCACCGTGATAACTGGCTGAGGCAGAGGTGTCGAAACCTTACTGTCTCAATTCGACCGCCGCCTCTTAAATAGTGGATCCGCCACACATTTCATTGTAGCTCATGGTAGTAACTCGGTCGTTGATTTATCAATTTGAACCCCAGGACTTCTCCCAACTATCCACTGGAGAGCACATGACGACTTTAAACAAGGTGGATGGGAAATTTTCACCTATGCGGTCACTGTTGAATCTCCCCAACAAGGTGACATCGATGTGGTGATTGAGCAGGTGACTACACCAGTCGTGTGCACCTGACGAAAGGCAGTCCCTTAGTGGTCGCCGGAAGTCGCTAAATCAATTAAGGAGCGTCGGCGAGCTCTACAGCGGTATAAGCGTCACCTTTCCGTGCCCGCGTTCGTCAACTTATCAAATGACGGAAGCATGAGTGTTGGGAGAGATATGTCTCGACCATTGGGTGCCATAAGTCACCTTACAAGTTTGGGCCAAGATCAAACGTGTTTTCGGGTACCAGAACCCAACAGGTGTTCCCGATGTTAATATAAGTGACTTGGGTAACACAAAGCTAACTCTTGCGCCGTGATGACCCACCTCAGTGTCGATGCGGTGCTCCGCTGACTGTGGCCCATATCTTGGTGAGCTGTCGTTCTTTGGCTGCACTGCGACATACTCTACAGTTACTGGACTCGTTGCCATTAATTTTAGCTGACAACGCCTCATTGGTTAATTTAGCTTTATGTTTTATATGTGACGGTGTGTTTCATCATTCCATATAAGTTTTAGCGCATGTCCTTTGTCCCTCTGTGTTCTCCCCTCTAATGCTTTGAGGGTGGATGTTTTAATGTGTCGCAGAGTGGCTGGCTATTTCTTTTTATTCTAGTGGTCGACCAGCCACAGTCATCTGTTCTCTTGTTTTTGCCGCTTCTACCTGTCTTTTGCTTCCCTCTGTGGTTTTCCTTTTCTGTTTCTCCATAGTAGTGTTGATTGTCGTCCTGTCGTTCTTCTGGTTCTTCCTTTCTGCCGTTATTGTTTTTTTTCTTCTTTCCCTTGTGTAATTACCTTACTGGGAAGAAGGGACTGATGAACTTTCAGTTTTGTCCCTTCCCCCACCCCCTCCTTCTTTGAAACCAACCAACCACACACTCAATTTTCTATTCCGTTCTTCTGTGAGTTATTCTTGTGACCAACTTGGATACATGAGCTAGTAAGCTGATTGTGCAATAATTCTTGAACTGGTCAGCTCTTGTGCGGATGATATTTTACCGAAAGTGAGATGGCATGTCGCCAGACTAACACATTCTACACACCAACGTGAATAGTGGCCATGTTGCCACTTCCCCCAATAATTTTAGGTATTCTGATGTAATGTTATCTATCCCTTTTACCTTATTCACATTACAAGATGGCCCCCCAAGTGAGATCAGAGGTATTTCCTTCTTCCACTAAAAGAACTTGTTTAGGAGGAAATAGTGTCAAACTTAAATTTTATTTGTTTTGTATACTTCCTGTAGTGTTGGTTCTTGTCAAACAACTGATTATTAGCTTCCCAGAACAGCTTGTTCTGGAAAAAACTTCGTGTTATCTAAAGTCCCAATAGTTGCAAAATAACCCGAAATTTTGCGTGACTTAAACACAAAAAGTTCTATTAAAATTCTCTTGATTGTGCAAAATTCATTTTAAAACAACAGCTTCTACTTTCAACAGAGTCTTTTGTCGCAATAAAAGTGTAATTATACGTTTCTAAGTCGTGTAAAACAAACACATTTCGTATTGTTTACTAGTCAGATAGGTGTGTTTCAGGCCAAAATTTTCTGAGTTATAAACGTTTAAAAACTTGACCAAACACGTCTCATAATGTAAATTCCCTAAAAAGCAAATAAATTACAAATTTATTCTTCTGTCATTGTATCTCTAAATCAGTACAGAAACAGCGACTACCGCAGATAAGACCTTCGTGTCGTTTTTTGTTTACACGCAGCCCATCTCCCGTCCTTGACAAATGTAAAACACTCTTTATACTTCTTTATTCTTTCGAAACTGACCATGAGTGAGAAATGTGGGAGCTATTGTAAGGTAGTGATTAGAGGGACTTGTTGCAAATCTTGTAGGAAATATTTTCACTGGGGGGGGGGGGGGGGATGTAGTGGGGAGAATGTTGAAAGGACAGAAGAGGCTGTTCCAGTGTCATGATGGACCATACCTTGATGGAGCTGTGAGGTGAATCACGGTGGGGTTAGGGATGGGTCTGAGGACTGCCAACTTTGCTCACGTTTCTATGGTGCCCATCAGGACTATCAATGGTTGGGTTTTCACTAGGCATGGCCTACACTTTAACAGGACTGGGAAGGGTACATTGGTACAGCAGACTCTTGATAGCATGGGGGGTGGATCTCGGGCCACACATGATCAAATACCTGTTCTCATTGGTAGGAAAAGTAAGTAGTTTTAGCATAAATTCAGACAACGAGTTCTTCTGCCTAAAGAGTACATCCAGCAGTTAAAAAAAATACAGAAACAATCACTCACAAGACAGATTTTAACACTTCAAATATCACACATACCAGATGCCACAAAGAAAAACGAACCATTGGAAGGAATAACAGGGGGCATTTCACAGGATTAAAAATCATCGATAAAAACATACAGTCAATAGAAAATAAAATACAACTATTAGAGGCTGAGCTCCAATCTTTGAACTACACAGTAGTTTGTGCTACTGAGTACTGCTGTAGAGACACAGAAATTCAACATGTAGCATTATTATTGTATGAAAGGGTAAACTCTTACTGCAGAACTGCTTCAAGTGGTGGGGCATCACGCATTTATATCAGAAAAGGAGCACAGTTCAAATCAAGAGATGACCTCAGTACAGTAAGTGAAGACAAACAATTTCAAATATAATCTATTGAATTAACAGGGCTTGATATCACCAAGAAATTAATCATTTTGTGTGTGTATACATCTCCCAATGGTAGTGTGGGCATTTTTTACAGTAAATTAACAGAAATTCTAGATAAAGTCTCAAGTACAAAGATCAACATAACTCTGTGTGAGGACATTAAGACCAACACTAATATCGTAAATGAATGCAGCAGCACATTCACAAATATCCTTAAAAGTTTTGGCATGTCCCTCTTGGTTACTACAATAACTGCATCAGTAACTGCCCATGTGACCACAAGTATGGACAGGGTAAAATGTGACATAGCTGTAATAGATCTCGGACTATCAGACTATCTCTGTCAAATAACAGTAAAATCAGGCATCGAATCATTCCCTAAACTACAAACAACGTCTATCAGAAATCAAAATAAAAGACTTCCAAAAGAACTAAGGAAACAAAGCTGGGACTAAATGTATAAGGAAACCAATGTGAATACGAAATTCTCTAATTATACACACAGTTTAAATTGAACTTTGAAATAGCATTTCCAAAAGTATGCATGTCTGTATCCACATCTCACAAAAACCGATGAATAACATCAGCCATTAATAAGTCCTCTCCAACATTTAAACACATGCGTTCCAGCGAAACGATTCGCAATGATCTAAAATTATTAAATATATATATCATTGATACAGTAAGATCTATAGGAAGGTGCTGATTGCTGTAAAAAGTCATTTAATGACAAAATAATATATAATGCAGAGAACAAAAGCAAAGTGGTCTGGGATGTTATAAAAAAGGGAACAGGGAGAGGCAAACAAACACAGGATAACTATGCAAACGAGCATTATTCAAGTATTGCAGAGAAGTTACAGCAAAATTCCCCAAAATAAATATAAAATCAGTAAATAATATTGCACTAAATACAATGATGTTACATCCAACCACAGAGAATTAAGTCAATAAAACTGTTCAAAAACTAAAATATAAAAAAGCCAGCAGGCTTAGATGAAGTACAAATGTTTTTACTGAACTAATGCAAAGGGATTATACAAGGTCACTTAACAAATATAATAAATCCTTCACATCAGGGTCATTTCCAGAGCCTTTAAAACTGGCATGAGTTGTACATTTGCTTAAGAAAGGTAATGCAGGAGACATAGAAAACTACTGGCCCATTTCCTTGCTGTCAGCGTTCTCAAAAATAATACAAACATTTATGAAAGTCAAATTAATGAATTAATTGAATGGATACAATATTTTAAGCGTATCACAGTTTGGTTTCCGAAGTGGCAAAAATACGTAGTGTGCCATAGTAGAATTGACAAACGTTGCACTTGATACTCTTGATAAATATGAGTGTGTCACTGGCATATTTTTGTATCTTTCATAGGTCTTTGATACAGTCGACCACAAGATTCTATTAAATAAATTAGAAGCATTAGGAATAAGACGGGAGCATACCTAGAAGATAGGACACAAAGAGTAGAGATAACACTTACTTCAAATAGATCAAAACATTTAGTAAAACACTTATCAGAACCAAAATACATTAACGTAGCGGTTGTGCAAGGTGGCATATTAGTACCAATACTATTCCTGATATACATCATTGACTTTCCCAGTAGAGTTACTCACAGTGGAAAAAATATCTTCGTTGATGAAAGCAATATTATAGTCACTGAGAAGACAAGAGAACTCCTTGCAGGGAAAGCAAATGAAGCTCAGAAGGAAATTTACAACTGGTCAATAAGCAATAAAGTGACATTGGACATAAGGAAAACTAATGCTATGAATTTTAGTTTGAAGAGGAAAAATGACAATGTTAAATTAAATGTAGATTACACCTCTGTAGCAAATGCAAAATTTCTAGGAATGAATATTGATTCTCAGTTGAAGTGCCATGAACACACAAAGATATCTTCAAACAGAATGTCACCAGCACGCTATGCCCTTAGAATCCTACCATCAGCGTGTAAAATGCAGTGTCTTTTAGTTACATATTTTTCGTATGTACACTCAATTATTAGTTGTGGAATTATTTTTTGCGGACCAAATGCATTCCTTACAAGCTTAAAACTCCTTAGAACTACTTGTAACTTAGAAGCGGAAATATCAGTGCCTGCTTATGCAATGATTAAGGCATATTCACCTACAAAGAGTGTTTTGCCCCCAACACAGACTAGGTTACAAATTTAATTTCGTCGATTCAATTTATATCAGAGAATACTCAATCTCTTGTCGAGAATATGGCCCGGAACACAAATTGCGATCAGTTACACTGACCGACGAACACGCGTGTAATCATTTGTATGCACGTTAATATAACAAGTCAAATTTCACGCAACACAGAAGTTGCCTGGTAATATCAAGTACCCCCTCCCCCCCCCAAAAAAAAAACAAAAAAAAAACACTTAAATACACTCAGATGTGAAGCACCCGTCGGTTACAGGATTGTAGCCAGTGCGTTATTGCCTCCAGTCCGTCCAGGCGGTCTTCGAGGTGCCGTAAAATTGAAGCTTGCAGAGTAGGCCGGGAACTTGCCGACTACGCTGCTTTCCCTGCAACTCGCCTCTGCCAGTCCTTAAGCGATCCGGCAAGGCTCAAAGCTTCCTTCCGAGCGATTTAACCACTCGCGGTTTCTCGAGGCCCGTACCGGACTGACAAGTTCCACAAAATCCACAAATTGCCTCTCACGCGGCCTCCAGCTAATTCACTATGCCAGTCTCCGGCAAACAAACAAAACACGTCTCGACCAAATACCTATGCAACATACCATGAGATCGATATTGACCACAAAAGTGGTGAGTTTCGTTATCACTTTAAGTGATAGAAGTTAATACTCAAAATTGTAAATTAGATAAGTCTCTGTAATGGGATACAAGAATAAACATTTACTCAGGTTGCAAGATTTAGACTGAAACTGGTCATTATCGAACAAACAAAACTGGCAGTAAGTAGGAAACTAATTTTTATATTTTTACAACAAGCACTGGTTTGCACGAAAAGGAAAACTTCCTGTCTGGTAATAATATCTGAGGACAATGTCAACACAAATGTCCTACCGAGCGAGGTGGCGCAGTGGTTAGCACACTGGAATCGCATTCGGGAGGACGACGGTTCAATCCCGTCTCCAGCCATCCTGATTTAGGTTTTCCATGATTTCCCTAAATCGTTTCAGGCAAATGCCGGGATGGTTCCTTTGAAAGGGCACGGCCGATTTCCTTCCCAATCCTTCCCTAACCCGAGCTTGCGCTTCGTCTCTAATGACCTCGTTGTCGACGGGACGTTAAACACTAACCACCACCACCACCACAAATGTATTACACGTTTTAACTACTGCATGTTAGTATTGATGAACATCATTAAAGTTTGTGAAACAAATTCCATTGAGTAATCCCTGTGGAATATTAGTTAACAGTCTTTCAATGCTGTAGCTGTTCGACGACGAAGTGTGCAGCCGACGACAAAGCTAAAGATAAACGACAGTTCAGTTACTGCCACTTTTTTTGCTACCTATATATTAAAGTAAATTTCTCTTAGCTAATACCCAGCAACTTGCCATATTTATAATTACAATCAACTGTACACATTCAGAAATAAATATACTATTACATCTATAATGTATTAAATATGGATTTTATAGTAAGGGTTAGAGACTCAGAATGAAACGTTCGGTACAAGTTATCAACGGATATTTAACGGCGAGAAATTCTGACACATTCAGAAATAAATATACTATTACATCTATAATGTATTAAATATGGATTTTATAGTAAGGGTTAGAGACTCAGAATGAAACGTTCGGTACAAGTTATCAACGGATATTTAACGGCGAGAAATTCTGGTTTGCGCAGAAGGTGTTTTATCTCCACTTTCGGCGTTAGGTGTGCCCCATATTTCCTGAGGGTTTCTCTGTAAAGACACAGAATCAGGGAATGTACGAAATAAAAACAAATGGAACTGCAGTTGCGTAAATGCATTCAGTATTGTTTTCATAGATTTTGTTAATCACTTATTACGTTCTCATTTATTATCAAAATTACGTGTGGACGCGTGAGTAGCATGACAATACAGTGCCATTATAACTCAAAACATCTTAATGTCCCATAATATATTTTAAACTATAAAATTATATCTTTCTAAGAATCATTACGTTTGAGGTGAAAATTTCATTTCAGTACTGAAGAAGAAAATGCAAGTAACATATTTAAAAGTATAGAAAAGAATAAGTATATAGATAAGAAATATGATAAGAAGCCACTAGTTACAATGTTTACTTTGTGTAGTTTTTCATAAATATCATAGTCATTAAGATATTCCATTTTACTCATTATGAGAATTCATGTATTTCAAGCAAGCGGTGAAATACATGCTTACAAGAAAGCTTTACACTCCTTGTGTTGAAAAGAAGTACGTCGCGTTCGCCACGCGGAGTGGCCACGTGGTCTGAGGCGCCATATCGCGGACTGGACGGCCCCTCCTGCCAGAGGTTCGAGTCCTCCCTCGGGTGTGTGTGTGTGTGTGTGTGTGTGTGTGTGTGTGTGAGCGGGTGGGTGGGTGTTGTTCTTAGCGTAAATTAGTTTACGTAGTGTGTAAGTGTATGGAGCGATGATCTCAGCTGTTTGGTCCCTCTGGAATCCACACACAAGTGAACGTTTGACGTCTTCTACCACAAGTGTATTTACAAATGACGCTGTAGCGTTCTAAGAGCCCACAGCAGCTCAGCCGACACATGGCGCCGTTGCGTGTTCCACAGCGGCATGCTTGATCTCTCTGTTTGTGCAGTGACATTCCAAAACGTCTAGCTCCCTTGAACGCTTTGAAATCGCACTCCCTAGTCATCTCAAGCAGTCCTTATGTTTCTGTCACGGTGGATATCTCAATACTGTCCACATTCACACTCAGACACAGACCTGAAACTTACACATTTTCTGAGTACATCGGTATTCACTTACACCATAAATGGTATAAAAGTATTATTTACAAAATTACAAATGGTATATATACAAGAACGATGTTTATACACATTCGTTGTGGCTTGGGTCTTACTTTCAGATAATTTACTCTGTAAGCTAAATTTTTCGTTATACCTTTTACAAATTCGTTGATGACCGACTGGTCCAAAAAAATGAATTTGGAACAAATTTTGAATATTACACTAATAATTAAGTTTTACTGGAAATTCTTCCCTGGATTAACCGGTTCTTAACTGATACAAGTTAAAGTCAACATCGAAAAGCTTGAAGAATTAGGAAAAGCTAAGCAGTATGCGTTAGTGTGGGAAATATTGACAATCTTAAATGGCCCTTTATGAACAAATATAAATTTTGAAATCTCATTATCAATCTCGATCGATTTCTCGTTCACTTTAACGAGAACGAGGTTGCCAAATGCAAATTTAGCAAACCGCTCTTTCGCCTCATGGCGCTGTATTTGTGCCTCAGCTTTCTTTTTTATTGGCTCTCATTAACATTCTTTCTTCGCCTCAGTGTCAATACTACCTCGCGAGGGAAAATCGCCTGTCTCTACCACCAAACTCTTATACTTGTGGTCTAATAGGATTTCCTCCGGAGTGAATCCTGTAGATTCTTTCGCCAAAGCATTTATAATCTTTTCAAAATTGTTTGTATACAAGGGTTGTCCAGAAAGTAGGTTCCGACCGGTTTCTAAATGGAAAACACAGTGAAAATCAGAAACATTTCATTTACAAGAGTTAGCTACACTTTCCAGATACTTCTCTACATAGTCGCCGCACCGATTTAGTCATTTGTCGGAGTGTTATACCAAATTTCCAGCACAATCGTCATGGAAGGCACCCGCCAGTGCTTTCCGATAATTCTCTACGCTGGTCTATCGCGCGTAGCCTGTACCCAAGTGTTGTCTTCGTATCCAGCGTTTCAAGTGAACAGAAATGATACGCAGGACGAACCAATTAGGGCTGTGTTGTGGGCGATCTAATACTTCCCATCGAAAAGGCTGCAGGAGCGTCTTCACTGCCCCTGCATAGTGCGGCTGAGAGTTGCCATGAAGAAGGAAGTGCGTGGCAGTTGTGTTAGGTGGGCTGCATTCATTAAGGCGAAGCCTCTCAGCAGGCCCTCCTACTTGGTGGGAGACATGGTTGCTCTAGGCACCTTTACTCATTCACATTGCTCTTACAACTGAAAAGAGCGTCTTGATGCGATCGACTGTCATACTAGAGACACTATGCAACACATCTGTGCACAGCTTCATCAGGTTTTCACTGTGGTGTCCACTTCGCGACCGATCGGAACTTAGTTTCTGGCCCACCCTCGTATGTGCCCCACGGCCTGTGATTGTGGAGACAATATGTTTAACAAAATCGTCCTAGCTCACGCGCGTATCGTTTCGTTGGATTCCCGGTCCGGTAATAAGCCGAGATGTGTATCGCTTTAACCCCTTTGCTTTACATACCTTCATTCCATAATTGGGAAGTAAACTGCTTCCCATTATCACAATGTCGGACAGAATCGCTTTTGGTTTGCCGATATGCACAAAGCAATCGTTTGCAAGCTCATTATAAACCGCTTTAGGTGTTGCCTTTCTTATCGAATATAGCTTAATGAACTACGAAAAGGCTTTCAGCACTATTAATATGTAGGCGAAATTACCTGCGGTCTTTCGCAAATAGAGGTCCGTGCACACTGTACTATGTCAGTCCTTATGCTCTGCAATAGGATCACGATTTGTGCAGTCTGTCACTTTCACCCTCTGACAGTTGTGGCAAGTCTTTATCCTATCACTTATTCTCTTTAACATGTTGTTAAAATTCACTACTTAGCCACTTTCTCTGTACATTTCTTTGGTTCGAAATCACTATAGGCTAAGCGATAATAGTCTACTACTTCGTGATGTACTTCGGAGGCCAGCACCCCTGCTAACCGTCACATATTTTGGGTATGTATAGGATACGGTTTTACATGATGTATTACTTTTCTCCGTCTTCATTCTTTTCGTCATACGTGGTCTTCACTATTGTCAAGAAATCGTCATCGCTTTGACGACGTGTCATATTTTTAGAAATACTATCTTCTTTCCTCCTTCTATGTAGTACAATTTCAGTACACCTTCGGATTCATTTTCCCGTAAGAGCTCGTCCACATCAAGGTCATTCCAGAAAATCTGTCCGGCTGTGATACCAATAGCTATATCTGCTGGTTTTTTCAATTTCATTTCCTTGAAAATTCTTAATTTCCATCTGCCTGTTCTGCGGTTTTTGAAGCCGTTTTGACCCTAACACTGTAACCTTTCCATCAATTTCTTCGATTAACGAAGCTTGTGTTACCAACACTTCGCCAGCTGTCAAGCCAGGAAATTTTTTTTCGCAAAAGTCAGGTTAATCTTTTTCGGAAAGAGGCTATCATCTTCCCAACTGCTCGGAGAAATTTGCTCTGACACTATTCTTCTTTCGAACTCATGCAACCCATATCACTCTCGTCTACCTGTAAAATGTCAGCCTTAACCTTGTAAATATGACAATTTATTTGGGTTTCAATTACTTGTGCCTGGTCATGATCGGCAAAATCGTCTTGCCTCTCTTTAGAAATTTCACCTCGTTTTTATTTAGGACCAGCGTCATTCGGTTTGGCTTCAGCAGTTACTATAACATTTGGACAACGCTGCCTCGTCATTTCAGAGCTTTCCATTACTTCATAAACGTTTATTTTATGCGCGTTAAGAAGCGTAGAATATTTTCCACCCTCCCAATTAGCACGCCTCCCATATAATCCACTGTAATTCTTCAGTTCGTCGTATATCCGACCGATCTGATCTAGCCACACCCCTTCACGTTCTGTGTTGCCCTGCTCAATAACGGAATTTCTATCCGATATCGGCTTCTTTAATTCCACCGGCGAATCACACTCTAATGAGGCCTGCGGTAACGTTGTTGCTTCAACAGCGGCCTCATCTTCTTCAATGACAGATACTCTATTTTCATCGTTAATACGGACAATGATCGCTTTGTCGAGTGCCGTTTCATCTTCAATTATTGTTACTGTGGGTGCTTTACTCACTCTGTCTCCCTGCACACTCCCCCATCACAAATTTATACATCCGTATATATTACAGCGCCATTGCCTAGGCTTTCCCCTGGGCAGCCTAGGTCTTCCCACGTCCGTATACTCTCCTGCTTCCGCTCTGACATATATTCATTCAAGAACGCATTCTTAAATTCTTGATAGCTCAAGTTCCCAGCATCGAGCTCTAAGACCCATCGCTTCGCCTCGTCTGCCAGCATGTCCATTTTTCACTTATCCGTACACGAATCATTCAAGACCCTTTCGCAATTTTTAATGAAGTAAGTAGAATGCTATCTACCCTGTTTTTTGAGAAGATCGAAATGCTCCTCATTCACTAAGACTTCAGTAATATGTGCCTGACATGACACATAGTGCAGCTTTTCGTCTAATCTCTTTTCTAGTTCGGTTACTTTTCTAATGGCTTGTGAAGTGGTTGTCACGAACGTTTCCACTTCCCTCCATTTCTTATCACATTTATCAGCTGTTTCTTCACTCTAGTATCTATGTCTGATACTAAAGTTTGCACATTCGTAACCTTTTCCCAATCGTGTTTCACGCTGATTCCACCTTTTCAATTACTTTATTTTCAATAATGAGATCAACAGTCGGTTCCAGTTTCTGTTCGATCCTCTCTACTTCCGTCTTAAAAAGACTATTAATTCTTCACATTTTTGACTGTAATTCTGTCATGTCCTCGTAAGATAGCAGATTTCGGTATTTATTACACTTATTTCTTTCTTGATTTCGTCTACTTTCTTGTTAACAAATCAAATATTGTTGTTAACTATCTTCATTGCTTTGTCCTGATCATCCGTTTTACTTAACTGCTCATAGGTTTAACTGTTAATTGATTTGGATTGATTCTTAATTGATTAGGATTGAGCTTTTATTGATTTCGACTGAGCATTACCTTTAGCATTAATTGCTTCTGATTAAGATTTTATTGATTCGAACTGAGCATTACCTTTAGCATTAAATGCTTCGGATTAAGATTTTATTGATTCTAACTGAGCATTAATTTTACTGATAACAAGCTCCACAGATCTTTAATATTTCTGGATATTGTTGGTTTTGGCTTTTAACTCTGGTTATTTCTTAATGGTATCCTCGTATCCACCGTCAATGGATTCGGTTTTGATTTTTATTCCGAATTCCGCAGCATCGGCAAATGCTAAGGATTCTATTTTTAACAGGTCATGTGTTTCAGCGATAGCGTCTGTGATACTAACCGCCTGTTCCTCAACAATAGTTTCCACTGGCAGCGGTCCCCTCCGCTCTACCGATTGTTTCCCGTTAAGTACAATTAAAATATTATTTTCATTTGTGTTCATCATTTTCCATGTTTTACTGGTTAAAGCAAATTTAGAAACTTTGTGGCTTATTTCCACCCCTTATTATTGCCGTGCGGAAGGGTTTAACTCGTTACGAATCTGCACAACTCAAAACTAACTCGTGCCAAGAACAGTACTAAACTGATACTGTCCTGTCACTACCGTCGCCACATGTAACAACCTCCTTCCTAATGGGCCTACTGGATTGCGATGTAACTGACCTGAGATCGCGTGTGCCTAGTGGAATTTTACATTGAGCAAGGCTATCTTTACCGAAGGGGAATAATAGCGGTTAGTAGGAGGAAAGTGTGCAACAGAGCCTTCTGAAAGAAGAATCTCTTCTAAATCTAGTCTAAAAACTGATGATAATATAGTGCAATCGATCGCGAATTACGCATGAGTGAAAGGGGTACCACGTAATATTTCATACAAAGGGAATACCGAATATCAGAAAAGGATAATTAAACGTTCACCAGCCTACTAGGACAATGAATTTCCAACAGTTTGCAATATGAACATTATACTTGCAATCAATTATATATATTCAGAAACAAATGCACTATCATATCCACCAAGTATTAAATATAGTTTCTTTAATAAGGGTTACAGTTACAGAGTAAGAAGGCAGTGCAAGTTATCAACGGATGCTAAACGGAGGAAAATTTTGAATGGTGCAGATGGTATTTCATCCGCATTTTCAGTGTCATAAGGTTTTGCACTAACACCGCTCAGAAATAGAGATGTGAACCATCGAGACGCATATTAGTACAATAAGCAAGTGACCAACACAATTCATATGATTTCAGTATTAGAGAACAAGGGAAAGGTAGCTAGAAACTAAATTTAGCTAAATTTACGTCGTCGAGTAGAGTACCACTTGGCCCACAGATAACTCCTCACAACGACTATAGAAGAAGTCGTTAAATACTTGCGTTCAGAGTCAGACGCAGTAACAAATAAGTGACATAATTACTCAAGAACATCGCCACTGAAATGTATGTTTTGATAAAGGACGAAGAATGACTGGAAGACAGATGCATATGTGAGTGCGTCTATTTTCCTCATTCCTAACAACATACTATCAGCGATGTCAAGCTACTATGATCCGTTGCCTCTTCTCGGGTGTAGTGATGCTGTTGGGGAAATACTGGCCAGCAAACTCTCATAAACATCTTCTCACTCACCAAAGGTCTGTGTACGTTACCATATCAGGCTCCGTAAGTGATGCTAACTCCCGCTACCTCCATCTGCTGACTTCGAGATAGAGACTGCTGCATTACTTGATGGGGTATCTG
The DNA here is from genome assembly GCF_023897955.1 of Schistocerca gregaria. Taxonomy (NCBI): domain Eukaryota; kingdom Metazoa; phylum Arthropoda; class Insecta; order Orthoptera; family Acrididae; genus Schistocerca; species Schistocerca gregaria. Next base: position 950,564,850 of record NC_064920.1, read on the forward strand.
GCCGTCATTTTCCGACGTCGTCCAAATAGCAGCAGGTATCTGCTTATGCTGCGGATCGTATGCAGTGCTGGGTTTCTCTTTGGGTGAATACTTCCTGCTGGCGACCACCTCTCTAGAGGGAAGCCTACTCGAGCCTAGGCTAGGGGTGGACCGTTTCCTCTTGTCGCTGTGCAACAGTTCCTAAAAGCTTCCATCGATGCCGATCATAGCCCAGGATAGGTATACGCCTTTGACATCGATGATGCTGTGGGGCTACTGTACTGTACTGTACTCTGCAGCATGAGGCGCCCCAGCACCCTGCACGGTGTATTCATACGTCATCCGTATTTCAGGCGTACGTGCTGACGATGGCTGACCGAGCTCTGCGGCTCACTACATCATACAGGGATCGGTGGCCTCTACTGCGGCCTTTCTCCAGCTGGTATCACACCTCTGCGTACAACAAAAGTAAGAGTCTAATTCAGCCAGTAGTCCGCAACTCGTTTCCAGTCATCAACACGACTCTCAAACCATGTCTTAGAGAAAGAGCTCGCGTTACATCCTGACCTTCGCGCACGTATTTCCTCACCCTCAGTAGAGGTGACAGCCGCAGCTTCTGTAGTACGTAAATAGTGTACAAAAGGCTTTCTGTAGTATGTAAATAATGTATAAAAGGCTTTAAAGAAGCCAGTGCATCAGCGTAGCCAACACTGTAACAAAAATGATGAATATTATGCTGCTGTTTTCCCTCTCTCTACTCCGAAGAATCACAAATGATGATTTTCTAAAGTATTTCCAAGCGGCACAATACTGAATACTGCTGCGAACTATGACGCACGTGGCTAGTTGAGACCCAGCCACCAGCAGTTAACTGTCACATTGATTTAATAGTTTCTGGAATGTTCTTGGAATATCTCATGTTTCTGATGCTTGTGTATTCTGGAATATTCGAGGTTTTTGCAAATACCAGACTCTCAAATATTCGAATTTTGTATAAGTAGCGGTCGCCAACATGGACAGGAAACGGAATGTAAGTATTTCATCGTTCCTAAGATAGATATACTCCTGAGACATATGGATGTCAGCTGCTCTTTTCTTTCCGGTCAGGCTCGTCAGGAGCCGACGAGATGGCTGAAAGGATTCGACCAAGTAGTCAGGTATAATGGATGGGATGCCATAATAAGTGTGAAAAACGTTTGCTTTTATTTGGATAGCAATACCCAGCAGCGGTCCGCGAACAATGAAGAGAAGCTAAAGAAATGGGACAAACTGCAGGCCGAACTGAAGAAAAAGTTAGGCGACAATTAGCAAGATGTCTGCTTACCGGAAGCACAACTGAAGAACAGGGTCCAATGTCATGGAGAAAAGACGCAATCCTAAATACAGAATGTTTTGGCCCTAAGCCTCATTATAAATCCGAATACGACAAAACTACAAAATCTCACATTTGATGAAAGGAGCCGCACAATGGATGTACCAATCTTTCGTAAGCGATGTTTCGACAGAGAAATTCATCAAGTGGTCAATCGAGAAAATGCAACACAAAGAGTGGGATGAAAGAATTTCCATCGAAGACGATTGCGGTCCTTGTGATTGGACAGATATTAAAGGAAGAGCTGCAGCACAGTGTGACAGCCAGAAATATTGCACCGAGTACACAAAAGACAGTAGCCACGAATGCAGAACCCACACGTCGCGAGCCAATAGAGAATGTCTTAGGAGATGTCTGTCTACCTGTATCTTTGGCACAAGTCTCCACTAGCCGAGCGCACCACAAAGACAGGACTCGGCCACCTAGAATTTCTGTCACAACCGTCTACCAAAGCTGATACAACCAACTCTTCCCACAGAAAAACAGACATTTGGAGGATGGAGACTAACACGCTAGTAATTTTTCACTAAGGGCGCCCTCGACACGGTGTAAACTACTGCAGAGGTACGAAGACTACTATGTCACAAGACATCAGCCACTATAACGCATCCACTCACGCTAATCCACTACAGACGATGACAGTCAGTCTCTGGGACGAGACTTATCGCCTTATCCTGGACGAGGTCGCTCTCGGAAGTCGTACAGAAATAGCGGGCCCTCTCCTAACCATCGAATTCAGGAAAACATAGCGGCGCGACGGTCTGTGGAGGTCAGGCAACCATGAAAATCCTCCATGACCGATAATTACCAAGACGTAAGAAAACTTCATTGACGTCATCACCAGCGCCGAAACTGCACGGCTCTGCTCGTTCAAGTGCTTCATTACTGTCACGTCGAATGGTGGTCGTCATAGACTAAAGGAGATATTTTTCATTAAAAAAAAAAAAAATTGCTATCGATCGCGATGAGAAATCGGTCCAGATAACTGGAACTTGTATTGCAAGAGTAACTATGAACAATAGAACACAGTCTTTTGAAGTTATAGTTTTAGCAGAAAATAGTAAAATATTTTCCTCTGATGGGACGTCTAGCGGACACAAAAAGCAGTCATATACTGTGGGGATCTACGCTCTAGATTAAAGAGGCTATTCTAACAAACACACATAATGTGTACTGCTTTTGACGGTTGTTTGCTGTTGAAGATGTCATTCCTCTGTCTTCAGTGCCAAGGGGTGGTCAGTCGAGATTCTCAGTTAAACTGTGAAGCTTTTGTCTATAGTGAAAAGTTACACAAACTCAGAAAGGAAATCTACATACCAGCGACGACCGTAAGCATTGTAGGTGGTGAAGGATTATTCCGGATCACTATTTGTCTCTAGCAGCCACAATATTTCTCTAAAGATAGCCGGCCGCGGTGGTCTCACGGTTAAGGCGCTCAGTCCGGAACCGCGCGACTGCTACGGTCGCAGGTTCGAATCCTGCCTCGGGCATGGATGTGTGTGATGTCCTTAGGTTAGTTAGGTTTAAGTAGTTCTAAGTTCTAGGGGACTGATGACCAAAGATGTTAAGTCCCATAGTGCTCAGAGCCATTTGAACCCTAAAGATATGTGCTTAGGGACATTCGAACCCGTCCAGGAAGAAGACCTTAGCGTCACTGACGAAGAATCGTGCTACATTCCCGCAGCAGACAACGCAGGAAAGGAAGTTACGATCAATTCAGACTGAGGAATACCATCAGCGAGTGGTAGCCGTTCTGCGTCAATTTTCGAGTGCGTTCCAAACCAGGAGCAAAGGAAAAACTTACTAATCTAACCTTGGTAAGAAACTAAGATCTTCCACCAATTATCAAGTGCTCATACCGAGTGTCGCCAGCCGGAAGACGGATAATCCAGGTGGAGGTGGAAAATATGCCGCAAGATGATATCATTAACACTTCAGATGTTCCTTCCTACTCTCTGTGCAGTCTTGGTAAAGAAGAAGGACGATACGTCACGTTTTTGCGTCGAGTAATAACTACTGCAGAAAACTACTATGAGATGTGTCTAACCATTGCCGTGGACTAATCTCATCGTAGACTGCCCGAAAGGAACTATGGAAAACATGAAGACAGGCTGCGATTCACTAAGCTGATCGGGGAAACGCTATCAATTCCTGGCGACCTTTACAAATTTAGACTGCGTAAAGCTCCAGCCAACTTTGAAGGTATGATGGACATCTTAAATAGACAATATGTTTTCGCTACATGGATGACGTTATCGTTTTCTCAGTGAGACCTAAGGAACGCCTAAGCCTCCTGACTCTGACTATCGAACTGAAACATATTCAGACTGCAAGTCTCTTCCTGAATCAGAAAAAGTGCCTCTTTATCCATCAAGAAATAGAAATCTTGGGGACGCTTTAAATAGACAATATGCTTTTGCTCCGTGGATGAAATTATCGTTTTCTCAGTGAGACCTAAGAAACGCCTAAGCCTCCTGTGCCTGACTATCGAACTGAAACATAATCAGAACGCAAGTCTCTTCCTGAATCAGAAAAAGTGCCTCTTTATCCATCAAGAAATAAAAATCTTGGGGCACTTAGGGAATGGCGACCATTTACGATTCAATTCAGAGAAAATGAGAGCTGTCACAGATTTTCCGACTCCTCAGGACGATAGTGATAAATTTTCTAGAAATTTCCTCGAGCTACCGACGATTCATAGAGGAGCTCTTGGACTGAGGCACGACCCTTGCACGAACTGCTGCAAGCAGATGCCAAGTTTTCCTAGAACGAAGCCCAAGAGAGATTTTTCCTTCTCTTCGAGGAGGCGCTAGACGGGCAATCAGGCTTCAGAAATGCTTCGTCTCAATGGTACCCAGAAATGGACCACACACAAGGATGTTACCGAAGGAGTTCTTCGGTGGAACATAGCAGCGTGCATGATAGCCTTCGCTGCAGTGAATTATATTTATGCTACTGAACAATGGGCAAATCCAGCGTTACTGAAAGCCATAGACGTCTTGAAGAAGGAGAAACCGACGAAAGAAGAAATCAGTCAGCAGCAGCCGGCAGAGACACAAGCAGCCACAGGGAAGTAACCGATTTTGTCACACTATACGAATTCCTAAACAGGAGGGAATTGTATAGTTTCATCTTTGTAATTTGCTAGATAAGTTTCTTGAGTGTGCGTGTTAATTTAATATTAAATAGGCACAATTCTTACGATTTCGTTTGGGTCAGAAAGTAAACCGAGCTTGTGACTTATTTAAGGTCATAATTAGCGAATTATTTAGTCTTACCTGTATGGTTTGGTAGTTCAGTTTTTGAATCTCTGCGAGTTAATATAATTTACTAGACACTGTTCTTGCGTGTTTCTTCGTTTCTAAAATAGAGTCCCGTAGCGCCAGTCGACTGTCTTTGTTTGTTTGTAAAATGTAGTTTTTGTAGTCTTTCGTGTGGATAGGAACTGTGAAGGCTCTGTGTGGATACGAGCCGAGATTGTGACACATTGCTCTCTGCTCCCGACTGTGATGTCTTCTGTTACACAGCTTGAAGCAGCAGTGGATGGGCATAACTGTTGTGGGCCCACCGTGCGGATCCAACGGACGTCCAGCCCGTCTGATTCTGCAGATAGGCCCGCGCCGGTGACCAGCCCACTTGCCGCTCGCACTAAGTTTGTAACTCACGCATGGCCGAGTATGAATTCGCCTCAGAGCGTGGCAGGCGGCGAATGACTTCAAGGGAGGCAGGACAAAAGGCCTGACAAACAGCTTCCAGGTGCTGTCTGTGGTGATACTGTCCCTCAGGCAGATGCAGTCGCTTGTACTGTTTCAGAGGGAACCTCTCAGCCTGGAAGATCCGGGCAATCACAGAGGGTGTGATTGTTGGGAGCTGTCGGGCGCGTTATGAGGCCTCTTAGGGACATGTCTGCCAAGGCCGAGAAGAATGCCAACGTGCAATCCGTGTGAATAACGGGTGGAGTCATTCCAGACGTGGAAAGGGTCCTTTCGGATGCCATGAAGTGTACAGGGTCAAGCCAACTACAGGTAGTGGCTCACGTCGGTGCCAATTATGTGTGTCACTTTGAATGGGACGAGATTCTCTCTGGTTTCGAGCGGCTAACAGAAGTGGTGAAGGCGGTCAATCTTGCTTGCAAGATGAAAGCAGAGCTGACCATTTGCAGCATAGTCGTCAGGACCGATTGCGGACCTCTGGTAAACAGCCGAGTGGAGGGTCTGAATCAGAGGCTCCAATGGTTCTGCCACCATGTACGCTACAAATTCCTCGATTTGCACCATAGGATGGTTGGGTTTCGGGTTCCGCTGAATATTTCAGAAGTTCACTACACGCAGGAGGCGGCTACACGGATAGCAGGGGCTGTGTGGTGTGAAACTGGGCGGTTTTTTAGGTTAGAGGGTCTCGGAACAATACAAAAAGAGGTTCAGTTTCAAAGCATGCAGGTCGAACATAGGAAGAACGTAGGTAAAGGAACCATCGGCATAACAATTGTAAATGGTGTAGCTGTGTACGAGGGTTCCAGGCGCTAATAGAAAGCGCTGAAAACCGGCTAAAGCCGGAGATAAGTTCTACCGAAGTTTTTGCGAAGGACCTAAAAGAGTTCCGAAAGGATAGTCAGAACACAGTTGGCAGTGGCGTGTTTGTCTCTCGATATGATGGCGAAAATACATGTTTAAATCCGAGGGTAAGCATAAAACATTATTAGAAATGGTGCTTAACGAATTCTCTGAAAATTATTTCGAGCAGTTAGTTCATCAGATCACGCGAATAGTAAACGGTTGTTCAAATGGTTCAAATTGCTCTGAGCAGTATGGGACTTAACATGTATGGTCATCAGTCCCCTAGAACTTAGAACTACTTAAACCTAACAACACCCAGTCAGCACAAGGCAGAGAAAATCACTTACCCCGCGGGGAATCGAACCCGGGAACCCGGGCGTGGGAAGCGAGAACGCTACCGCACGACCACGAGCTGCGGACTATCGGTTGTGAAAACACACTGGACCTCTTAGCAACAAATTATTCTAAAGTTATTACGAGCCTCAAAACGGACGCAGAGAGTAGCGAGAACAGGCTTGTCGTAGCGAGATTGAATATTAGCTTAGGGACTAATGACCTTAGCAGTTAAGTTCCATAATATTTCACACACATTTGAACATTTTTGAACTTACAACAGCTTCGACAACGAAGCTTTATATCTCGATACCTAGCTGAATATCCAAAGAGATTCTGCTCGTATGTAAAGTATTCAGCCGGCAACACACAGACAATGCCTTCTCTGAGCGAAAACAATAGAAATGCTATCGGCGCAGGTGCTGCGAAAGCAGAGATACTAAACACATCATTTCGAAATTCCTTCACCAAAGAAGATGAAGTAAATATATCAGAATTCGACTGAGTAACAGTTGCAAACAGGAGTAACTTAGAAGTAGATGTCCTCGGAGTAGTGAAGCAACTTAAATCACTTAATAAAAGCAAGTCTTCTGGTTCAGACTGTATACAAATTAGGTACATTTCAGAGTATGCTGATGCAATAGCTCCATATTTAACAATCGTACACGACCGTTCACTCTACGAAAGATCCGTACCGAAAGACTAGAGAGTTCCACAAGTCACACTAATATTCCCGAAAGGTGATAGGAGTATTCCACTAAATTACAAGCCGATATAATTACCTTCGATATGCAGCAGGATTTTGGAACATATGTTACCTCGAACAGAATGGCCTATTTACACACAGTCATCACGGATATAGAAGACATCATTTCTGTGGAAAAACTAGCTCTTTACACAAACGAAGTGCTGAGTGTTATTGACAACGGAGTTCAAATTGATTCCGTAAATCTAGATTTCCAAAAGGATTTTGACACTGTACCACACAAGCAGCTTGCAGTGAAATTGCGTGCTTTTGTGATTTCGTCTCAGGTATGTGACTGGATTCGTGATTTCGTATCAGAGAGGTCACAGTCCGTAGTAATAGACGGAGAGACATCGAGTACAACAGATGTGATTTCTGGTGTACCCCAAGGTAATTAGAGTCCTTATGCTGCTCCTTCTACATAAACAGTTTAGGAGGCAATCTGGGCAGCCGTCTTATGTTGTTTGCAGATGACGCTATCTTTATCGACTAGTAAAGTCATCAGAATGTCAAAAGAAGTTTCAAAAATATTTAGGAAAGATGTCTGAATGATGCAAAAACTGGCAATTGACCTTAAGTAATGTAAAGAGTGAGGTCATCCAAATGAGAACTGAAAGGAATACGTTAAATGCGGTTACACGATAAGTAAGTCTAATCTAGAGCTCGTAGATTCGAGTAAATACCTAAAAATTACAATTACGTACAATTTACATTGGGAAGAACACGCAGAAAATATTGTGAGGAAAGCAAACCGAAGACTGCGTTTAATTAGCGGAACACTTACAAAATGTAACAGATCTACTAAAGAGACTGCCTACGCTACGCTTGTCCGCCCTTTTTTTCAGTACTGCTGCGCGATCATAGATCCTTACCAGATAGGAACAACAGAGTACATAGAGAAAAGTTCAAAGAAGAGCAGCGCGTTTTGTATTATCGAAAATAGGGGTGAGAGTGTTACAGACATGAAACAGGTTTTGTGATGGATACAATTAAGACAAAGGTGTTTTTGATTGTGTCGGAATCTTCTCACGAAATTTCAGTCACCGGCTTTCTCCTCCGGATGCGAAAATATTTTATCAACGCCAACGTACCTAGGGAGAAATTATCATCTTAATAAAATAAGGGAAATCAGAGCTCGCACGGAAAAATACATGTGTCTCTTTTTCCGCGTGCTGTTTTAGAGTGGAATAATAGAGAATTATTGTGAATGTGGTTCGATGATCCCTCTTCTGGGCACATAAGTGTGATTTGGAGAATATCCATGTAGATGCATAAATACAATTAAACAAATTAAGCGTTTTAAAAGGGTGATTAAGATCCTAAGTAGCAGAATTAGTTGTTCGTCATCTCCGCTGGTCTACGCGCAGGTATCGTGAAGTTCCAAATCTAGTCACTTGGGTTTCGTGAGGACTATACAGAATTAGACGCAAGTAGTACTACCCAGGTCCGTACCATCGTGTTACTTAATGTAAGTCACTGTGCGGAATATCAACGACAGAAGCACTTATCGCATTTACCCGCCTACGGTGAAACTGGTACCATACACGCCTGCAGAAGCGCCACTCTATGGAACTGGAATCCACCTCTTGTGAAGGTTTCCGAAGTCATCAAATGGTCTGCACGACTACCTCACCAGCTGCGCTGTCACTAAAATTATGCCGACTGCCAAATCTTCGGAAATTTCTAAGTCTCTTGTCAAACACATCGTTTTGAAGCACGGGACACCCGGTGTGATGATATATGATCGTGGAAAAGCTTTCCATTCGCGACGAGTTATCATCATCATTTAACCGTTCCAGTTTCCAGGGTTCTGGTGATGAACCTTCTCCACTTCTTCCTGTCCAAATACAATTGTATTTGACGATGCAACATCGCCCACAGGATGAAAACTGCCAACCATCGACAAATTAATGGCCTCACAGAAAGCTTTAATAAGACGTGGCATATATGCGCTCGATGTACGTTAGTATCAAACAGGGAGAGTATGTCAGTTAATATCGGACAGGGAGACTGGGTTACCATACAGTCAATCCTGACATTCGAATAAAACAGAGCGAAGCAAGACACTACTACATGACTACTGGCTTCACACTGCTCATTCTACTCCACGGTGCGCAACCGAAGCGGTTCTGTATACTTTTCCACCGGACGATACTCATGATGTATACGTGGAAGATCTCGTCACCGTGACCGAAGAGACAAGACAGACGGCTTGCACACGAAGGAACCAGGAATAAATATCACGTCTAAGGCACGTGTAACGCACGTGTAGCGCACACTAAAAACCCATGTCACTGGAAGGAAAGAGGAAGTGCATATAAAGACTAATCCACTAACGGTCATGTAACTACTTATTTGACATAATCAAACGAAATTTTTAAGTATATGCTAATGTAATAGTAGTTAACGTAATTTGCAAATTGCACTAAAAAAGTTGACAGTAGTCACAAGCAGGGTCCCAACGTATCTGCTGGATGAATTCCAATCTCCTCTTTAGTTTTACCCTCTACACCCTTCCTATAGTACCACGGATGAGATTCCTTGACGCCTCAACAGATGTCCTATCATCCAGTTCCTACTACTTTTAGTGTTTTCATGTATTCCTTCCCTCGCCGATTTTCTGGCGAACATGTTTATTTCTTACCTTATCAGTTCAACTAATTTTCAATATTATTCTCTAGCACCACGTCTGAGATCCTTTGATTTTATTTTGTTTCGCTGTTCCCGCAGTCCATGTTTCACTACCAAACAATGTTGTGCTCCAAACGTACCTTCTCAGAAACTTCTTCCTCAAATTGAGGTCTGCTCATTTTTCTGCCTAGGTAGCGGAAGCTACTAACGTCATCTAATTCATGACCAAAATTCTCAAGTAAACTTCTCACTGTTCAGATTTCTGTAGTTCTCAGTATTTTGCCTTTCTTCATTTAGTTACAGTTCATATTGTATTCTCATCAGACTGTTCATTTTGTTCAACAGATTCTGATTAACAACGTGTTCAGCGAATCTTATCATTGATATCCTTTCACCCTTAATTTTAATTCCATTCTTTAAACTTTCTCTTATTTCCGTGCTTCTTCGATGTATAGATTGAACTGTTGCGGTGAAAGACTACAACGCTGCCTCACACCTTTTTCAAGCCGAGCAATTCGTTCTTGGTATTCAAGTATTACTGTTGCCTCTTGGTTCTAGTACCCCCTACAGCATACCCCCATTATTCTCTGAATTTCGAATACGACGTACCATTTTACACTGTCAAACACTTTTCTCAGGACGACAGATCCAATGAAGCGGTCTTGCTTTTCTTCAGTCTTGCGTCAATTTCCAACCGCAACGTCAGAATTGACTCTCTCGTCCCTTTACCATCCTAAGGCCAAACTGATCGTTATCTAACACATCCTTAATTTTCTTCTCCATTCTTCTGTACATTATTCCTTTTACAAACTTTGATGCATGAGCTGTTAAGCTGATCGCGGTAAATTTCACACTTCTCAGCTCTTGCTATCTTCGAAAGTGTGGATGACGTTTCTCCGAAAGTCTGGTGGTATATCACCAGTCTCATACATTCCACAAACTAACATGAATAGTCTTGTTAGCACTACCACCGATAAATTTAAAAATTTTGATACAATGTTATCCCTACTGTCTTATTTCTTTTTAAGTCTTCCGAAACTCTTTTAAATTCTGATCCTAATACTGGATTCATTATCTCTTCCGTGTCAACACCTGTTTCTTCTTCTATCACATTATCAAACAAGTCCTCTCGTTTATAGAGGCCTTCAGTGTAGTCTTTCCACTTATCCACTCTCAACACTACATTTTAACAGAGTAGATTCCATCGCTCTCTTGATGTTATCCACTTCACTTTTAATTTGACTATTCTATGCTGAGTCAATCCTTCTGACCATCATTACTTTTCCGAATTCTTCGCATCTTTTTCATGTGGCCATTTGGGCTTAGGTTCCTAACTCTTCTTACTTATTTCATTCCTAAGTGACTTGCAGTGGTGTGGTAAACTTTATGTATGTTTCTTCGTATGACAGATGTGATAAGTATTTTCATGAAAGGGTTCAAAAGTGTCGCGCAGAAGCAACACAAGTTGTTCGTCGACATTTTATCTTTGTGAATGATTATTGAAACAAAATTACGTTCTACACAGAAATACACTGATCAACCAGAACATTCTGACTACATACCAGCACTATCCATGCGATAGCAACATCACCTGGCGAGTAATGACTGCTAGTTAGGCACACGCGCAGCGATGCAGTATTAGAGGGCGTGTGGTCCGTGTGTAGAATGGGTAAGGTGTGTGATCTGCCTGAGTTTGCCTGAGGGCGGATTGTGATGGCCCGGAAACTCGACACGAGAATTTCGGAAACTGGACGTCCTGCTGATGTTCGAGGAGTGCTGTGATGAGTGGGCTCGCAAGGAAAAATTTAAGTGCTCGTTTTTTCCGCGTGCCGTTCGAGAGTGGAACGGTAGGGAGACAGTATGGAGGTGGTTCATTGAACACTTTTCCAGAGTAATCACGTAGATGTAGATGTAGATGTAGAGTGTCTTCAACACTGGCAAAACCCTAGTGAAACCAATTCCAGACTATAATCTCAATGGTCGCTCCGTGATACGACAACAAATTAACGGGCGGGAGGCAGGTGCAGACTGGGTTTGCTGAAGGCTATTTGTTGCTTTACAGTAGTTAGTAAACCTCTATTTAATAAGATATGTTTAGAAACAACAACAACAAAAATCTGACTTCACTACAGACCGAGCATTACCATAAATCGGAAACCACTCATTAGATAGTACACTTCAATCAAGGAAGATGGCCCGTATTTAGAAAAACTTTTGCAAATTCAAGGTTACCATAAAAATAACTTGCGGGTGCATTGGGCGCTAGGAATTCAGCAAATTAACAATAATCAACATTTTACAAGTTCAGCTGTTTACAATATTTTAAAATTTATACGTCCGGGGATTCAACAAAGATTTGGATCACCCTTCGGCCACTAACTATTTTGGAACAGGAGGTAACAAAGATTTCAGAATTTACAGCAATGCACAATTAAGAACGGAAATATCTTCAAAGCAAGCAGCAATAGCAGGCAAGACCTTCATTCTTGGTCGTGTACTCTTATAATCTCCTCTTGGCTCTTGTACATACTGTACATCACCCGTATCTCCCTGTAGCTTAGACCTATATTTCTAAAACATTCAAACATTTTGCGTCATTGTACATTGTTTAACACTCTTCCCCGGTCGACAGATACTTTAGTCTTCCTTCAGTTACCAACCGTAACGTCACAATTTCCTCTCTGGTGCCATTACCTTTTCTAAAGCCAAACTAATCGTCACCTAACACATCCTCAATTTTCTTTTAAATTTTTCAGGGTAACATTCTTGTAGTTAACTTGGATGAATGAGTTTTTAAGCTGATTGTGCCATAATTCTCGCACTTTTCACCCCTTTCAGTCTTCGGAATTCTGGGATGATATTTTTCCGAAAGTTAGAAGGTATGTCCCCAGTCTCATATATTCTGCACACCAACGTGAAAAGTCGTTTTGTTGCCTCTTCCTCCAATGGTTTTATAAATTCTGATAGATTGTTATCTATCCTTTTTGCCTTATTTGATCTTAAGTCCTTTAAATTCTACTGTTGTATCCATCATCGCTTCTAAATCGACTCCTGTTTCTTCTTAGATCACATCCAACAAATCTTTCCATTCATAGAGGCCTTTAATGGCTTCTTTCCACCTATCCCCCCCACTCCTCATCATTTACACTACTGGCCATTAAAATTGCTACACCATGAGAATGGCGTGATACAGACGTGAAACTTAGCCGACAGGAAGAAGATGCTGTGATATGCAAATGATTAGCTTTTCAGAGCATTCACATAAGGTTAGCGCCGATGATGACATCTACAACGTGATGACATGAAGAAAGTTTCCAACCGATGTATCATACACAAACAGCAGTTGACCGTCGTTCCAGGTGAAACGATGTTGTGATGCCTCCTGTAAGGAGTAGAAATGCGTACCATCACGTTTCCCACTTTGACAAAGGTCGGATTGTAGCCTATCGCGATTGCGGTTTATCGTATCGCGACATTGCTGTAAGCGTTGGTCGAGATCCAATGACTGCTAGAAGAATATGGAATCGGTAGGATCATTAGGGTAATACGGAACGCCGCGCTGGATCCCAATGGCCTCGTATCACTAGCAGTGGAGATGATAGGCATCTTATCCGCATGACTAACGGATCGTGCAACCACGTCTCGATCCCTGAGTCAGCCGACTGGGACGTTTGCAAGACAACAACCATCTGCACGAACAGTTCGACGACGTTCGGAGCAACATGGACTATTAGCTCGGAGACCATGGCTCCGGTTACCCTTGACGCTGCATCACAGACAGGAGTGCTTGCGATGGTGTACTCAACGACGAACCTGTTTGCACGAATTGCAAAACGTCATTTTTTCGGATAATTCCAGGTTCTGTTTACAGCAAAATGATGGTCGCATCCGTGTTTGGCGACATCGCGGTGAACGCACATTGGAAGCGTGTATTCGTCATCGCCATACTGGCGTATAATCCGGCGTGATGGTATGTGGGATGGGGTGCCATTGGTTACACGTCTCGGTCACCTCTTGTTCGCATTGACGGAACTTTGAACAATGGATGTTACATTTCAGATGTGTTACGACCCGTGGATCTACCCTTCATTCGATCCCGGCGAAACCCAACATTTCAGCAGGATAATGCACGATCGCATATTGCAGGTCTTGTACGGGCCTTTCTGGATACAGAAAATGTTCGGCTGCTGCCCTGGCCAGCACATTCTCCAGATCTCTCACCAACTGAAAACGTCTGGTCAATGGTGGCCGAGCAACTGGCTCGTCACAATACGCCAGTCACTACTCTTGATGAACTGTGGTATGGTGTTGAAGCTGCATGGGCAACTGTACCTGTACACGCAATTCAAGCTCTGTTTGACTCAATGCCCAGGCGTATCAAGGCCGTTATTACGGCCATAGGTTGTTGTTCTTGGTACTGATATCTCAAGATCTATGCACCCAAATTTCGTGAAAATGTAATCACTTGTCAGTTCTAGTATAATATATTTGTCCAATGAATACCCGTTTATCATGTGCGTTTATCCTTGGTGTAGCAATTTTAATCCCGATTAGTGTAAGAGTGGCTCTTAATGTTACATCTTTGTCTGTAATTTTACCGAAGGTTCTTTTGACTTTCCTGTATGAGTCAGTCCTTCCGACATGCAGCCGACATGCAGCCACTTTGTCTTATCATCCCTGCACATCCTGTTTCAATCATTCATAAGCAAACTGTATTTCTGTATACCTGAATTTTCCTGAATATTGTTGTGCTTCCTCCTTTCACCGTTCAGCTAAATTATTTTTTTTATTACCCCTTGTTTTCTTCTCAGTTACCTTCCTTCTACCTATATTTTCCTTTCCCACTTCTGTGACTACTTTTTTATATATGTCCATTTCTCTTGAACCGTTATGCCTACTGAACTATTCTTTATTGCTGTATTTATAGTCTTCAAACTTGTCTAATCATTCCTTAGTACCTCCGTACCTCACTTCTTTGGGTAATGATTTTTTCTGACTACCCTATTAAGCTTCAGCCTACTCTTTATCGATGCCAAATTGTAATCTGTGTCTATTTCTGCTCCTGAGTACGCCTTAGAGAAAGGTATCTAAGTTCGGAATCTCTGGCTGACCCTGATATCATCTAACTGAAATCTTCCCGTAACACCAGGCGTTCTCCAGGCCTCCTCCTGTTGTGATTCTTGAACAGAGTATTTGCTATTACTAGCTGAAATTAATTACGGAACTCGTTTCTTTCTCCTCTCTCATTCCTTGCCAGAAGTTAATCTTTTCCTGTAACCATTTCTTCTACTCCTTTCCCTACAACTGTATGCTAGTCTCCCATTTTTACCCTTTCCGTATCCTCATATACGTTCTCTAACGCTTCCTCTTTAGTTTCCGACGTCAGCTTTTATACCTGAACTACCTACTATATCTAGATTGAGCCTTTACATTTCCCTTTTCAGATTTTCTAGCTTCCCTACCACGTTCAAGCTTCTGCCTTGCACGCCCCGAATCCTTTCGTTGGCTATTTAATCCTTTTCGCATGGTCATCTCCACGTTCCAAGCAGGTGAAATAGGGGACGAAAGGCTTATTTTAAATATGTCGCTATTAATGGAATTCTGAAGCTAGAAGTACGAAATCTGGTACTTGGTTTCTCAGTCATAAGATAAAAAATAAGTGTTTCAGCATTTTTAGAAATTCAGCCACTAAAAGGGTAAAATAGTGTGCAATTTTTTTTGGGAAAGAAATAATTACTAAGGAACTACTAAAGGATTTTTAAGGATTTTTGACTTCTCGGTTATAAATAAAAACAATATTTGTTTCTGGAAACTCAACCGCTGATGGAGTGAAATAGGGGATGAAACTTTTTCAGAAAATATTTCATTAAATAGAAAAGAAATTAATATTAAATTTATAGAAACTGTTATTTCACTTCTCAGTTAGATACAAGAAACATTTGTTAGTGGATGAAGATTGCTACGGAAATATCTCCACAAGAACGCATAGGCATTATTAACAAGAACTTTGAACTACAGCTATGACAATCGCTTTTGGTCGGAAGCACATGCGGAAAATACCATGCTTATATGGCCTTAATTAACATGGAAAGCTTAGAAGGTGTTGCCGTTTGTGAACAACATAAAAATTCAACGAAATAAAAACAAAAGAAAACTCTGCTGTCCATAAAGTCTACGCGAGCGAAGCAGCGGGAGCTAAGCTAGTGATTTTCTAATAAAAAATATAAATAAAAAATTAAGATTATATTTATTTTCATTATACAAAAGATGTACAGTATTCTTTCTCTTTTCTGCTCTCTTGTGAAATTTAGAATAGGATTCCAGTTTCAACGGTAACCGTACATTCTTAAGACTTCGTTTCCAACAGCATATAATACGAATGGACTGATGGTCGGAAGTATTAGTAGAGAACTGTGTCTTATAACTTAAGAGCGCCATTTTAAGATGCAAAGAACAAAATACCAGAAGTAGTTTATCGACACCAAACAGGTGAACTCGCTCAATGGCAGTAACTGGAAAGAAATGAAAATGGAACAGCAGTCGATAAATATTCGAAAGAGAAATTCATATCCACAGAGCACTGCCGCGTTATTGCAGTCGAATGCGAAAAGTGAGTAGTGAAATGAAATACTCTTTGAGCCAAAGGAAGGAGAAACTTTCAAATTGAATTCTGTCTTCTTAATTACGCAAGCCACAACTCCTACGATTCATAGGACAATAGTCCCAGGGCGAAGATTTTCATAATTAAAGAGAGGAAACATTATTCGTATATATTACATGAATATAAATGAAGCTTCTCTCTTGGACGTAAATTGATTCATATTTCAGGAGCCTCATATAAGTTCGTAGTTGCCAGCTCTGTCCAGTGTTTCATATTATTTACAGTAAACATACACAATATTCGAAATGCTTTTATGCCCATGGAAGGACTTACGAAAATCTGTGGAGCACATACAGAAAACTTTTCGGAGAAATTGAAAAACAAAAAAATGGGAGGTTATTCACAATTTTAAGAGGAAGATTCTGTGGATATAAAACACTGTTTTACGTCTACTCGTTAACTAGAATCATTATAACAAAAGATAGTATACATAGAAACTGCAATTGTAATTGAATCTGTATATTTCGAACATGTTTTAATATTTCATTATTTTCTGGTGGAGGTTTATAACAAGTTCTACAACGAATTTAAGAGATACTTCTTAAAATTCTGAGTATTTAACTCGGTTTAGCCAAACCTTAGGATCGTGGCATATGTGCTGCTTCCCCCCACTGCGACAAAACCTCGACGGAAACACCTTACATCGTGCAGAATGCTTTATTTTGATTCAGAATTTACGGACGGTTCACAAATTATCCAGGTAGCAAACAACTGATTTTCATGTATGCATCTCCCGGGCAATAAGATCCACAGCTATAAAAGTAGTACAAGAATCTGGGTTCTGAAAGAAATATAAGCACTTGCTGTTTCACTTCAGTAACCCAGGTACTGTGTTATGTTGAGCATTATTTGATAATACGAATGTACTGTGTTACGTTCATCATTATTTAGTAATACGAGTCAGTGTATCACATTTCATACTAGTAACTGAGAGGAAGCATAATATTGGAGATGTTAAAGGCAATAATTCCTGTATTCCAAAAGAATGTATCTTTTGCCCGGTCAGCAGGGGAAAATACCGGTGCATCGTAACGCAATGGGGGCGTGCTGTGTGAGCGGAATGATCAAACTTACTACTTAGCTGCAATATTAATTCTGAGTTTCAGAAAATGCTTTACAAACGTGCTAAATAATACCTAGCTTCATCATTGAAGTAGTGGCACTAGACGAACTCATTGCAAACATATTGTTTAAATATTTATTAATGTTTGTAATTGTTATAGTTCATAATAATTATAACAAATTAACCAATCCTACGATAAGCGCTTGTATTACGCTTTATGAAAGGTGACATCAGAAATTAAGAAAAATGTTACTTTTAGGTTCAAACAAAAATATAAACTGTTATAAACAATTTACAATGTTGTATGTGAACTTAACATCAGCACATGAAAACATAATACATCACTGCGTGAAAACTTAATACAAGTCAGCAGTATCCCATTCAACTGCCCCGTAGATCATTATCTTTCACCAACTAAATTCAATGATTAAATGTATCTGTAGTGTCTAATTTGAATCTGAACACATGAATCCGCCACATATGGGGAGATATTCATAGGTTTATTAATATTTGATGACATAGTAGACAAACATTTTAATATGGTGTCACAAATTGATCTCCACCAATCCTTTGTGTACCGATGAAATCAATATTTAAAAATTGGAATGGTTGTCAGTTTTAGGCACAAATATTGTCATCAGTTGTAGTCACCTGACTACATGCTTAACGGAGCTTGAAGAGTCGGTCACAGCGTGATGGCGCAGGATGGCGTGAGATCTGGAACATGACAAGGGAATTAGAATTGAGAAAAACTGGCGTAGCTGGTGGATTACTAAACTTTAATCCATTAATGGCGAACGTCGCTCTTGATGGTGCATGATTTACAATATCAATAGAAAATCATGGCGCCTTGATAGGTCGTAGCAAATAATGTAGCTGAAGGCTATGCTCACTATCGTCTCGGCAAATGAGAGCGTAGAAGTCAGTGAACCATCGCTAGCAAAATCGGCTGTACCACTGGGGCGAGTGCTAGTAAGTCTCTCTACACCTGCCGTGTGGCGGTGCTCGGTCTGCAATCACTGATAGTGGCGACACGCGGGTCCGACGTATACTACCGGACCGCGGCCGATTTAAAGGCTACCACCTAGCAAGTGTGGTGTCTCGCGGTGACACCACATTCATCCCCCGGAAATCGGCGTATGGTTGTGGCATAAGGCTTCCGCCCGCCGTGGGGAGGACCCCATGTTGACGTATGCGACGAGGTGGGGAGCCTAACAACAGGCGAGGCTGTGCCACCCGCACCCTGCCGTTCGGACCGCGGGGAGCTAGGAAACGCCTGAAAACCTGCTCCAGGGTCCACGACAACATGCGGTATATGCGCCCGTAGAGAGACAGGAGGGGCCGAAGGGTCGACTTCCATCGGGCCGGGGCACCCGACGGGCGATGATGACATATTGTCCGGAGCGGGCAAGAGTTCCATGTCGGAGGACAACTGGTCACGGGAAGCGATCGGCGGCGCGTGACCTAGGGAGGCGCCCGGCGGTTGCAGCGACGCGTCGATTGCGGGCGTCGCCGGTGGGAGAACAGGCAGCGGTGGCGGCGGCGCGTAGCCATGGGGCAAAATGGAAGGCAGCGTCGGTAACACCTGGGGCTGAGGCTAGCCAGTAGATGGGTCCCTGGGTCGCTGTCCGGAGGGCACCGTCGCTGAAAGCAGACGGGGAGCGGCAGATCCCGTGCGACGACAGAGGCGCAGCTGATTGAGATGCCGACGCACCTCACCAGAGGCCCCCAAAACCAGATACATAGCGCTTCCGAGACAGCAATGAATGCGTCCTTCGAGCCAACGCTGTGAACCTCGATAGTGGAGATAGTAGACAAAGTCGCATGGAGCAAAAGCAGATGTCTCCCGCTGTACAGGAACCTGATGCGGTGGATGTAGCAAAGACATCAAGGTTCGATGATGACGACCGTGGAGCAATTCAGCCGGCGAGCGACCATCTCGGGCCAGAGAGCGATACGAGGACAAAAAGAGCAATAACGCGTTCTCCCGAGAATGCGACTCTTTCAACATCTCTGACTTGAAAGTCCTGACCAGTCGTTCAGCGGCACCGTTTGACTGTGGCGAAAACGGCGCGGACGTCAGATGTTGAACACCATTGGCCTTGCAGAATGACTGAAATTCTGCAGACATGAATTGTGGGCCTTTGTCGGAAACAATAGTCTGTGGACGACCTTCAATGCCAAAGATTGGCTTGGATGGTGGCAGATGATGTCGTGGAAGACATCCGGACAACAAAAGGAAAATTACTGAATGAATATACCACAACCAACCATCGAGCATTCCAGAATGGACCAGCAAAATCGATGTGTAAGCGTTGCCAAGGGGAAGTGGCTTTTGGCCATGCAAAGAATTTACGCGGTGGTGCTGATTGTTGTTCGCATTGTTTGCAAGAAGAGCACATATTCGTAATCGCGGCATCGTTTCCGAACCAGGTACAGTGCTGACGAGCAAGTTGTTTCGTTCTCACTATACCCCAATGTCCTTGGTGGAGAAGCTGTAAGACACAGGACTGTAACGAACGTGGTACCACGAGCCTGGACTGATCATTATCAGAACGCAAGAGCAAAACACCACGTCGCACAAAAAGTCTCTCCTTCTGGGCAAAAAATCGGCGAACCAACGGGTCCCCGATCCGTGACCTTGTCAAGGGCCATTGCGTAGCAACAAAACGCAGAACGGGGGCAAGGACAGGGTCGGCAGCTGTGGTTGCAGCTACACGACGAAAATCACAAGGAAACGATTCGACCACGTCATCGGTTTCCGCATCAATGAACATGCAAGCAAGTTCAGAGGAATCGAATGCCATATCCTCAGCAACAGGCAAGCGGGACAACGCATCGGCGTTTCCGTGCTTAGCAGTGGACCGATACAAGATATCGTAGTGGTACTGCGAGAAGAAAATAGACCAGCGATTGAATTTCTGCGCTGTACGTGGAGTTACAGGCTTGGTCGGATGAAACAGCGATGCCAAAGGTTTAGTGGTCTGTGATTATGGTAAAGTGACGACCATATAAGAAATCATGAAATTTCGCTACACCAAATACGAGAGCCAATGCATTTTTCTCGATCTGTGAATAACTTCTTTGCGCACACGAGATCAATTTGGACGCAAAGGCAAAAGGGCGATCGTGCGATCCATCTTTGTGCGCAAGCACATCCCGAAATCCGATGCATTCACCATCAACAAAAGGGGCTTCTTTGGATCGAATGGCGTAAGGCAAGTATTGGAAAGCAACGCCGATTTCAACTGGCGAAAGGCGCGTTCGCATTCCGTCGTCCAGACGAACGGAACACCTTTACGGCGTAAGCGATGAAGCGGAGCTGAAATGGAAGAGGCATGCGGAATATATTTATTATAATAGTTGATTTTTCCTAGCACACTCTGTAGCTGCTTCAAATTCTGCGGCGAAGGCAAGTCTTGAATGGCACGAAGGTGCGTGGGACTGGGATGTATACCTTGGGAATTGATTACATGTCCCAGGTATGGTTCGTCCCGAACAAAAAACACACATTTGTCCTTCCGCAAGCGAAGACCATTTTGTCGCAAGACATGAAATAATGTTCTGAGATTGACCAAATGTTCCTCCTCCGTCTTTCCGGAGATCACAATATCGTCCAGATAATTTGCTGCAGTAGGGACCGACGCACAAACAGTGTGTAGATATTGCTGAAACAATGCAGGAGCGGATGCACACCCGAATGGCAATCTTTTGAATCGATACAAACCAAGATACGTGTTAACCACCAAAACGCGCTGGGATTCTTCGTCCACCGGTATTTGCAAGTACGCATCTGCTAGGTCCAACTTCGAAAAATATTTACCCGGGCACAGTTTGGCAAAAAGACCTTTCGGGCGGGGTAAAGGAAAAGTTGAAATCACGAGTTGTGGATTCACTGTTGCCTTGAAGTCCACACAAAGTCTCAACTTTCCGGAAGGATTTGGCAGAATTACTAAGGGTGATGCCCAGAGAGTAGCCTGCACACGTTCAATTACACCTTGTGGTTCCAAATCGTGTAATGTGTTTGCGACCTCATCACGCAATGCGTGGGGAACATTGTGCGCTCTGAAAAATTTCGGTTGCGCGTTTACTTTCACTTCCAAATGTGCTTTATAGTTCTTAGTGCAACCGAGGCCCGGTGTAAAACTGTCAGCAACTTCTTCACATAGACGAGAAACACTGTCTGAAGGAACAGTCTGGTTCACTGATAGGACATGATTTACTATAGACAAGTTAAACAACTGAAATAAATCGAAACCAAACAAGTTCACGGCAGAAGAAGAACAAAGGACGTAAAATGACACAAGTTTTGTTTGTCCTTTGTATGTTGAAAGAAGGCTGCACTGTCCTAACACAGGAATCTTTTGTCCGGAATAGCTAGATAAGTTAACATTTGCGGCACGCAACGGAGGTGTGCCCAGCAATTTGTAAGTGTCTTGATTGATCAGTGAAACTGCAGCTCCTGTATCGAGCTGGAATTGTATCACTTTGCCGTTAATGTCGAAGGCTACAAAAAGTTTACTGTCCTGCTGACGACAAGAGCGACTGTTTCGTGCAACGTGAACTGACACTGGTACATAATTACTTGCTACTCGACGGGAGTTCCGGCGATGTCGACGCACACTATGTTTGGGACGAACACAGTCACTGTTAGAGAGAGTGGCAATGGGCGGAGTGGAATGAACTACATGAATTTCCATGGGCGAAGTTTCGCGAGCCTGAGTATCCTTGGTTCGATTCCGATTCCGGCGCGAAGCAAAGGGCTTGGAACGGGTTAGAGCTTCCGATCGAAGCTTTTTCTGGCAAACACTCTGAACATGTCCTTTTTTATTACAATAAAAGCAAATAGCTTGGCGTGACGGGCAATTCTCACGCGAATGTTTAGTAGCACACCGCGGGCATGATTTGATCACTGCATTTTCTTGCCTGCGCGTGGCTGAGAGCCTGGCGGCAGCGGCGCGGCCGGGCGCGAGGACTGTTTACTGTTCCGCGCAGCTCTCCCGGCAGGCCGATTAACCTGACACACTGCTGGCGAAGTTTCAAACGATTCCTGAGCAAAGTCAAGTGTGTCCTGCCGATCCAATATGTACATCACTTGTTGAAGGGAGGGATTGACTAGTTTCAAAATCTGTTCCCTTATATGAACATCAGAAACGTTCTGTGCAATTGCATCACGTACCATAGTATCTGAATAAGGGAGTCCACATTGACACTCAAAAGCACAATCTCTAGTAAGGCCTTGCAAGGTTGCAACCCACTCCCCATTAGACTGACCTGCCGTACGTTTTGTACGAAAGAAGGTATACCGTTTGGCAACTACATTGACTTTTCTACATTCCTTGAAATATGCATCTAATGCAGACAAAATTTCTTCGCAGGGCAGAGTTGCTACGTCGGGTCGGGGAAATAATTTGACTATCACACGGTACGTGGTCACACCTACTGAAGAAAGGTGAAAAGGCTGCCGCTCGTTACCTTGAATTCTGTAGGCGGCGAGATGGAATCCAAATTGGCGTGACCGTCCAGCTTTCCAGTGCAGCATCAAAAGGTCGAAAAGTGGGTGCAACAGCGTGTTGTGGCTGCGTTAGCGGTGAAGCGGCTGCTGCCGCATCGTTTTGCATCGCAGCTTGAAGAGTGCTTGAATATATATTGTTGTGGTTGGCAGGAGAGCCAACCCGTACCTGAAGGAGGCCGAAATGCACGCGTTTAATCTCACGCAGGATGGCGTGAGATCTGGAACATGACAAGGGAATTAGAATTGAGAAAAACGGACTTAGCTGGTGGTATACTTAACTTTAATCCATTAATGACGAACGTCGCTCTTGATGGTACATGATTTACAATATCAATAGAAACTGATCATGGCGCCTTGCTAGGTCGTAGCAAATAACGTAGCTGAAGGCTATGCTAACTATCGTCTCGTTACATGGGAGCGTAGAAGTCAGTGAACCATCGCTAGCAAAATCGGCTGTACCACTGGGGCGAGTGCTAGTAAGTCTCTCTACACCTGCCATGTGGCGGCGCTCCGTCTGCAATTACTGATAGTGGCGACACGCGGGTCCGACGTATACTACCGGACCGCGGCCGATTTAAAGGCTACCACCTAGCAAGTGTGGTGTCTGGCGGTGACACCATATATATATATATATATATATATATATATATATATATATATATATATATATATATATATATACATATATATATATATATATATCACTTTGGGTGACTATTTCTCATCCGCGACCATGCGAACTTTGTCCTTATATAAACAGTTAAGGCAGCTGTGAACTTTAGTATTTTTACTGCATTTTATTAATTTTATTATTTTCAATTGTGTGACGAGCTTGTTATGTGTTTGTGGTGACTGGATTGGTCGCTAATGAACTGTGACTGTTTGAGGTGGCTCCAGCTGACGAACTTTAAGATATTACTGCTGTTTTTGCAAATTAATGTGCAGATTTATGCCTTTATTTTGCGTACGCTGCTCTCTGGAAATGCTCTGCCTGCACTACATAACTACATTTTACATCTCTGATTTCGCTGTAGCTCAGCTGATTTATCAGTTTTATCTATGTAAGGCCGGTATCGACATTTATTTCTAAGTATGTTTGTGAAATTTACATTTGACTCGAGCTTTAAACAATTTCGCTTAGCTCAGAATATTATCCTACAAGATTTCATTTAACTAATTTACTCTTTATTTAAGTTATTTGTTCGTTAATTTTCTTATTTACCTGGCTATGTTACCCATAGCTGCTTTAAAGTTATTAAAGGTATTCGAAATTCGTCATTGCAACTGAAATAAAATGTTATTATTGTCACCAAACGCTTTTCAGTTTATTGATATAAAATATCGTCAGTGACCTGTAAACAAGGATATAGACAATTTAGCTTGCATTCCATATCAAAAAACAGTTAATTACAAAAGATTATTATTTTGGTTACAGTTTATGCCTCGTTTCTGATCAACTCAGGAATCGCAGTCTGCTGGCACATTCTTAAGTTAATCCTTCGTTTGACACTATTGATACCGCCGTCGTACCACAATGCTTTGCTCAACAATGCACATCTTGATGTGAAACACAACAAAATATAGCACCACTTCTGCTTTATCTTTCTGGATAAATATGTTTCGTGTAGTGTTAGCAACTTACCGCTAGTTTTCTCGTTTGGTCTAACAATATTCGGTTCCTCAGTGATTCCGTGTACGAGTATTATGTCTTTTAGTTATTCTGCTGTTAGGTACAGGTTGGACAATATTAGTGGGGGCATTTCGTACTCCCATGTCGTGAGATGTGGGAACACGTTATGCACTCAGGAACGTCTCGAACACGATCGTCCAGGTCCCATGATGTGCGAGGCATAACGTAGTGAGGGTTTACTGACCTCCAAAACTTTGAATAGGCTACACTCATTGCTCAATGTGATTAAAACAATGTACTTCTTCCCCACGTGTGTCATATCAGGAGTGCATTGGTTACTGGATGACAATGAGCGACAGCATCTAATTTTGTAGGTGGAGCTGCTTCTTAAAGTCCATGGAGCACGTGTGGGATGTTTTTCGGGAAAGTATTCCAGCACGTTCACAGGCACCAAAGACCAACCATCAATTTACAGACCCGGGAATGCCTTACCAGAAGAATTCTTTATCAGATGTGTGGCCAGCATGTTGCAAAGCATGTAATGCCGTCCGTCGTGATCATACGCCCTATTAGGAGCAATGGGATGTCCGGGGGGAACATAATTCGCGGTAGCTTCAGTGTACGTCCTGTCTTTGATTAAGAGTGATATTTCTCATCAGCTTAGTCCGTATTTATATCAGTTACCTACTGTGTTACACTTATCTTCCTATGCATGTTCCAGTTTTTATCTATCTACAGGTATGTTGCGTAGTAGTGACTCATCACGTGAATGTTATTTTCGTGCTTAATTTTTGTACAAAGTTTACTTTCAGTATTTAATTATTATTTTATTTTTCCACTAATTTTTCTCCACTAATTAAAGGTTTTACATATATTTAATTGTATGAAGCTCTGGGCTTAAAAGAGGTAGTACACTGTCAACCATTAATGACCTCAGCGAACCATACTGTAATTTTATGTAGTGTATTCCCCGCACCAAGAGGTCACACTATACCAAGTAACGCCACAGTTGAGTTGAATCTTTCAGCGATAAGAGAAAAGTGTACCATAATATATATTTTTTTCTTTTTAGAAAAAAGTCTCTTGTATTTAATTTGCAAGCATCACCTACCTTAAACCATTCTCAAGTATTATGAAAAAAAGGTAGTAGAAGCGTAGGTCTTACTATAACAGTGTTAAAACATTTTACTAACACTTAGTCTCTAGTCCGTGATAATAAATTTCAAACTGGAACTCATCACTGAAATTGGAGGGATACTCAGTTCGAATTTTCGACTTACTTCAAGATAATCTGACATAACAGCAACCTATAAACAATTGTAAGAATTTTTATTTAGCTTTACTGCCATCTTTCTTGGTGAAATATCGCTTTGTGATGCCTCTCTTCCTGATGTACCTCAATTATCAGCACAGAAAGAGAACGCAGTTTGTGCTATTTGTAAATGTAGGAATCGGTCAGATAACAGTAACCATCAGTAACGGTATCGAGCAGTTTGTTCGTAATTAAACAATGCTATGTATTTCCCCTCCGTAGACTTCAGAGACGAGTTCAAAAACTTGCTCCAAGCACTACGGGACTGAACATCTGAGGTCATCAGTCTCCTAGACATAAAACTACGTGGACCTAACTAACTTAAGGACACCACACACATCCTTGCCCGAGGAAGGATTCGAACCTGTGACCGTAGTAGGAACGCGGTTCCGGGCTGAAGCGCATAGAACTTCTCGGCCAGAGACCAGTTCGTTAAAACCCATGAAGGCTTTCTTCGATGCTTTACGTCTAATCAATAACCGGTAAGTCGTCAGTGATCCGACGGAAAGAAGTAATCAGTTCAAAGAGAACTATAGTAAGTTAACAAAACTAGAAACAGATTCAGTACGCCATTCACATAATAACCGAGTGCTGCCGTACGTTTCTAGAGCATAAAAAGACACTGTATCAAAGAATAAAGATTTGAGTACGAAATTGTTTTCTAAACATACCAGCCACACAAATATTATATCTAGTAGTATTATACCTTGTTCTGTTTGCAGTAAGTTGACATTGATTATTTATGCTGTTACTTCAGTGCAATATTTTTCAGATCAAATGGGAATTACATTTTTGTATGCTGTTTCCTTAATAGTTTCCGAAATAGGTGGCAGCATAAAGATAAGATGATTCTTGAAAATTTTGAGCAACGCTAGCGTACAGCCTGCATTCAGATCACAACAAACATCTTTTCACGTGAACCGTATTTGTTGGAATAATTTTTTTACTCTTTCTGCAATGGAATGAGATATTTTAAGAAATTTGCACATTTTAAATAATTGAACGTTACTGGTAATAGGAAGAAAAAGTGACCAGTGCAAGAACCTACAAATTGTGGCGATGTCCAGTGCTGACTGTATTGTTTTTAGTACTCTCTCTGGTTCTTTTTTTCTCATTAAAATGGTGATAAGTTTTCACAAGTTTTCGAATACTGTTCATTATAGCATCAAGTACTCTGGATGAAACGCTCTACCCTGCAAGCACGCGTGATCTAAAGCAAAGTTTACACTCTAAAAAAAAAAAAAAAAAAAAAAGTGATGCTTACACTTTGTGTAAAATATGGTGGTCGACCACGGATTAAGAGCTAGTCTGAGGAGCTTTGCAGATTCAACTCAATAAGTTTTAACACAATGTGTTATGCTAACAGTAGCGCAGTTGTTTAAACAGCGAAACTTACAGATCGAGCACGATTTACGTGCACAACATTTTTCCAATTCTCTTTTGAAATAATATGTTTATATAGTGACTGAGTTTGTGTTCTTGCTACAATGCAAGAAATGTTACTAGATGTGTAATTCGAAGACATGCACACTGAAATTGGCTGTAGATCTATGTGAAAGGCATACCTTATACGACTAGGTTTCCGCATCAATCAGCACACATTCCTTATCAAGTACATCCGCAACGGATGGAAATTAAGAATTTTTCGATTTATTGAATCCATTATATCCATTAATATAATCTGTTTTCCAGTCATCGTTCACGATTGCCCATTATCTCCATTCGAAGTGAAATGTCGCCGTCGGATGATGTCTTTTAACACCCCTAATGAGGTCGGACGATAGCAATGGACTTGTGTCTTCAAGTCTACATTTTAATTTTAACAGGGTTTGGTATTATTTCACTCAGTGCATGTCAAGAAAGTGGGAAAATCGAATCGTTTGGAACATAAGTTATGATTTATGCTGTATTATCCATTTGACGTCACAACCAGTAATTCCAAGGATTGTGCTGTCGGGAAAACATGACGGGAGGCGTCTCAGCAAGCGACTAACACCAAATGATGTACTCACATTTCCTCGAAGGAGCAGGGTGCGATCAAGACTGACATTGTAAATCCACACAGCATTGTGACTTACTCGTCATATATTGATGTTTCCACCACGGTCCTAGGATTTTCAGTAGCCCAAATTTTGTAGTTGTGGTTGTTCTCATGCACCGTCACTGACGTGTTACTGCCAGCACCATCTGTTACGACATTTCTGGTTTCAAGGAAACGTCATGTCATTTCAGATATACGTGTCCAGCCTTACCTATCTACCTACGTTATTCCATGAATTAGTGCGTTCCCTCCTTGAGCTTCAAAGCACATTATTTTTTGCAGAAAAACTCAGAGTCACATCTGATCAAAACTGCTTCAAATATTCTACCTTACTCTTTCTTTTTTGTTCCATTATATATTGAGCAATAAGATGTTTCATTTCAACCATGCAAGATGTTCGGTGCCACAAGAAACCTTCCGACAGGCGCTTACGTGGAAATGACATTACAGGCACTTATTTTTTCTGAAATTCTAATAATGTAGTCTACATCAATTCAATAAATCTTTTCGCCGTGATGACAATCATAATATCTACCGATTGGACAGCATCAGATAAAAGACCAAATATTGAGGTGTGAAGGACTGAAGATTGGTAGTTACTAAAGTGTTTGAGGGATCACCCAAACATAAAATAAGTGTTGGTGATATAAATAGTTAAAGTAGAATGATTTTAGTAAATGTCCTGTAATATTTCAGTATTTAACATTAACGTGTTGGCGGTTAGTGAGAGTTTCATTCTTATGTTGAAACTAGGCACTTTCTAGCATCAGTGTTCTCACGGATTGTAAAACATATGTTATGGATTTAGTCATTAAGATTGATCTTATGTGACGCATTGCGACATGAAAGCGGCTGTTAGGATTGCTAGTTTCCAACTTTCGCTTCACTTTCAATGATCAAGATAGTAGAAGCATCTAAAGTAACAGGAACGGTTTTATCTTTCAGTTACTAAAAATGAGCACCATAAAGATTGTTTTATGTGCCATACAAATTTACATCCATCATTCGTCTTTCGATGAGGTGAGAAAATTTACTAAATTTTGTCGAGCTACCTGTGAATAATCTAGACCACTGTATATTGTGCGCTAGTCACTATTTTCTCCTGATTTTCGATTATAGCAGCATCATTCCACTCAATCACACCAAAGCCGTCTGATTATGTACAATTTGACGAAATATTTTGAGACTTTTGCTGTTTTTAAGAGTCCATGTGGGTAAATAAGCATTTCCCTGCCCGAAAACCTCTCGTTGCTTAATAGCAAATGCACAACCCTGAAATTACGCTGTGCACTCCATGAAAAGTGGGAAAACAACGAAAGTAGAAAACATATGGGTATAAAATGTATTCATGAAGCCGATGGCCCTAGTATACGGCGACGTCTTGAGGGGGAATTTTCTCTAGTAGTGGATGTCAAATGGTTAAAGATTACTGCCGCAATGAGGTGCATCATCTTTGTTTCAAAGTGCTTTTTTTGTTTTAGGGTTCCTAACCGTCTGCTTACATTATCCCTTGGAGTGCTAAATGTGTCTTACTTCTACAACATTTCTTTCCAGGTTCTTTACAAGTAATTAGTGTATCAAGTGTCATTTAAACTGTTCCAGGCTTACTAAACTAACCTAAATATTCACTCATTCTGTGAGACGACAGACAAAGCTGGACGCTCAATGGATTCCAAGACGCCATGGTGCGGCGTGAGTGACGAGAGAGGCGAGAATACCTCATTAGAAGGTAACGACCGCAGCTGCCAGTTTGACTGGAAGTTGACACGTAAGTGAAACGTAGGGACCACAAGGTAAGCCGGCCGTCAGTTGGGCAGCGAGTAGTCTGTACGGCCACTGGAAGTGGTTTACCACAGCTGGGTGGCCACTGCAAACCAGCACATGCCCTGAGGATCTAACCACGGAGGAATCTAAAAGGCCGCAAATATCCTTAGTGGCACTGCATAAGTAAAATACGTAATGATGGAGCTACAGCATAAAGAAACGCACCACGTGAAAGAAACGAGGCGAGGAAGCACGTCTACTCCTTTTGTAGATGTGTTAGTATTTTATATACTGAAGGTGGAAGATATAAACGCACTTATTATCTTTAAAATTTAGTAACGTCTACGCGCCTTAGGCGATCAGAATGTACAAATTATTAGCTGATAGCACTTGAATAACACAATAGAAAACCGCTTCAAATTCTTAAATTAGTAAAATTTTACCCAGAATGTAATTTTCACTCTGCAGCGGAGTGTGTGCTTACATCAAGCTTCCTGGCAATTTAAAAGTGTGGCCGGCCGCGGTGGTCTCGCGGTTCTAGGCGCGCAGTCGGGAACCGTGCTACTGCTACAGTCGCAGGTTCGAGTCCTGCCTCGGGCATGGATGTGTGTGATGTCCTTAGGTTAGTTAGGTTTAAGTAGTTCTAAGTTCTAGGGGACTAATGACCACAGAAGTTGAGTCCCATAGTGCTCAGAGCCATTTTTTTTTAAAGTGTGAGCCGCAACTCGAACTCGGTACCTTTGCTTTTGTCGGCAAGTGCTCTACCAACTATTTGTTTTTTGTTTGGTCGTAGCGGTCATCACATGCCATCCGTTTAAGTTCGTTGATGATCCTTCCACTCAGTTTCTTTTTTTATTGCAGAGTCCAATCAGCTTTCTGACCGAACACGATGAGCTACCGTGCCAGCGTCCAACCTGAAGTACCCAAGCACGGCCAACACAAGCTCCACATAGCTTCACCTAAATTATGTTTGAACAGGAATGGTAATTATGAGGGTTAAAAACCCATCTGAACACAATAAATTAAAAAGAGTTAAGCGAAGCTGCAAAATTATTAGCCCAAAACTGTTGTGTGTAGACGTTTAAATTTCCTTAGATTTAAAATAAGTAATAGTAAGTATGGCTCGTTCTGCTCATTTCACTCAAGAAGCAAACAATGTAATACTGAAAAAACTAATATCACCAAAGAATAGTTAGTTCAGCCTTAGTCCTAATTCATGTGTAACACTTGCAATTTTTATTCGTTATGGCGTTCTTGCATAGCTAACGAAGGATATTACGTTAAATGAAACTATAAAAAGAGTACTTAAAAGCGTTTAGATGTGTTGTTCCTTCAGTAACACGTGCAGTTTGTGTAATTTTGTGAGGTCATGCAACTACGGATTGAAGTTGTATAAGGGCAACGGTCATGCTAGCTTGGGTCACCTGGTTCTGAGTCAAGATGTGCTCTGATGAGCGGCGTTTCAGTCACGATTAAAGTATTTGTAATTTTCTTGACGACAAGTCTAAAAACATTTATAATTACTGCAAGTGTTTGTATAGCTACGTTCGTGAATTGCAAACAGCAGAAATGTGTTTTAAAGGTTCACTGACTTCAACTCTGAATATTAGCGTGGTAAAATATACTTACTACTATACTTACAAATTTGCGGAACACTATGTCATCATATGGTTCATATGGCTCTGAGCACTATGGGACTTAACATCTTAGGTCATCAGTCCCCTAGAACTTAGAACTACTTAAACCTAAGGACATCACACACATCCATGCCCGAGGCAGGATTCGAACCTGCGACCGTAGCAGCCGCGTGGTTCCGGACTGCAGCGCTAGAACCGCACGGCCACCGCGGCCGGCACTATGTCATCCATTCAGGGTATTAAGTAAGGGTTAAATAAATATTTCAACTAGCGAACAGTAATAGAGGACAATTGTGGAAGACATACTTACAAATTTTAGGAACACAATGTCATTCAGTCGGGGTATTAAGGAAGGGTTGTTGTTGTTGTTGTTGTTGTTGGGGTCTTCAGTCCAGAGACTGATTTGATGCAGCTCTCCATGCTACTGTATCTTGTGCTAAGTTCTTTATCTCCCAGTACCAGCGGCAACTTATATCCTTCTGAATCTGTCTAGTGTATTTATCTCTTGGACACCCTCTACCATTTTTACATTCCGCGCTGCTCTACAATACTAAATTGGTGATCCCTTGATGCCTCAGAATATACCCTAACAACCGGTCCCTTCTTCTAGTCAAGTTGTGCCACAAATATCTCACCTCTCCAATTTATTAGATACCCCCTCATTAGTTATGTGATCAACCCATCTAATCTCCAGCATTCTTCTGTAGCACCACATTTCGAAAGCTTCTATTCTCTTCTTGTCTAAACTGTTTATCGTCCATATATCACTTCAATACATGGCTACATTCCATACAAATACTTTTAGAATCGACTTCCTGACACTTAAATCTATACTCGATGTTAACAAATTTCTCTTCTTCAGAAACGTTTTCCCTGCCACTGCCCGTCTACATTTTATATCCTCTCTACTTCGAATGTCATCAGTTATTTTGCTCCCCAAATAGCAAAACTCATTTGCTACTTTAAGCGTCTCCGGCAGCATCACCTGATTTAATTTGACTACATTCCATTATTTTTTTTTTTTTGCTCTTGTTGATGTTCATCTTATATCCTCCTTTCAAGACACTGTCCATTTCGTTCAGATGCTCTTTCAGGTCTTTTGCTGTCTCTGACAGAAATAAATTTCATCGGCGAACCTCAATGTGTTTTGTAACTTCTCCATGGATTTTAATTCCAACTCCGAATTTTTCTTTTGTTTCCTTTACTGCTACCTCAATATATAGATTGAATAACATTGGGGAGAGGCTACAAGCCTGTCTCAATCCTTTACCAACCATTACTTCCCTTTCATGTCCCTCGGCCCTTTCTGTAAAAATTGTAAATAGCCTTTCGGTCCCGTGCCACCTTAAGAATATGAAAGAGAGAATTCCAGTCAACATTGTCAAAAGATTACTCTAAGTCTAAAAATTCTAGAACCGTAGATTTTCCTTTCTCTAATCTATTTTCTAAGATTATTCGTAGGGTCAGTATGGCCTTACGTGTTCCAACATTTCTACGGAATCAAGACTGATCATCCACGAGATCGGCTTCTGTCATTTTTTCCATTCGTCTGTAAAGAATTTGTTTTAGAATTTTGCAGCTATGGCTTATTAAACTGATAGTTCGGTAATTTTCGCATCTGTCAACCCCTGCTTCCTTTGGGATTGGAATTACTATATTATTCTTGAGGTCTGAGGGTACTTCGCCTTTCTCATACATCTTACTCACCAGATGGTAGAGTTTTGTTAGGCCTGGCTCTCCCAAGGCTGCCAGTAGTTCTAATGGAATGTTGTCTACTCCCAAGGCCATGTCTCGACATAGGTCTTTCAGTGCTCTGTCAAACTCTTCACGCAATAACACATCTCCTGTTTCATCTCCATCTACATTCTCTTCCATTTCTATAATATTGTCCTCAAGTACATCGCCCTCGTATAGACCCTCTATGTACTCCTTCCACTTTCTGCTTTCCCTTCTTTGCTTAGAACTGGGTTTCCATCTGAGCTCTTGATGTTCATACAAATGGTTTTCTTTTCTCCAAAGTTCTCTTTAATTTTCCTATAGGCAGTATCCATCGTACCCCTAGAGATATGTGCCTCCAATCCTTACATTTGCCTCTAGCCATTCCTGATTAGCCACTTTGCACTTCCTGTCGAACTCATTCTTGAGACGTTTGTATTCCTTTTTTGCCTGCTTCGTGTACTGCATTTTTATATTCTCTCCTTTCACCAATTAAATTCAATATCTCCTCTGTTACCCATAGATTTCTATTAGCCCTCGTTTTTTTACTTACTTCATCCTCTAATACCTTCACTATTTCGTCTCTCAAAGCTACCCATTCTTCTTCTACTGTATTTCTTTCCCCGTTCTTGTAAGTTGATCCCTAATGCTCTCCCTGAAGCTCTCTACAACCTCTGGATCTTTCAGTTTATCCAGGTCCCATCTTCTCAAATACCCACCTTTTTGCAGTTTCTTTAGTTTTAATTTACAGTTCATAACCAATAGATTGTGGTCAGAGTCCGCATCGGCCCCCGGAAATGTCTTACAATTTAATACCACGTTCCCCAATCTCTGTCTTAACATTACGTAATCTATCTGATATCTTCTAGTATCTCCAGGCTTCTTCCATGTATACAACCTTCTGTCATGATTCTTGAACCAAGTTTTAGCTATGATTAAGTTGTGCTCTGTGCAAAATTCTACCAGGTGGCTTCCTCTTTCACTTATTCCCCCCAATCCATATTCACCTACTACGTTTCCTTATCTCCTTTCTCCTACTATCGAATTCCATTCACCCGTCACTATTAAATTTTAATCACCCTTTTATTATCTGAATAATTTCTTTTATTTCATCATACATTTCTTCAATTTCTTCGTCATCTGCAGTGCTAGTTGGCACATAAACTTGTATTACTGTAGTAGGTGCGGGCTTCGTATCTATCTTGGCCACAATAATGCGTTCACTATGCTGCTCGTAGTAGCTTACCCGCATTCCTCTTTTCCTATTCATTATTAATCCTACTCCTGCATTACCCCTATTTGATTTTGTATTTATGACTCTGTGTACACCTGACCAAGAGTCTTGTTCCTGATACCACCGAACTTCACTAATTCCCACTATATCTAACTTTAACCTATCCAGTTCCATTTTTAAATTCTCTAACCTACCTGCCCGGTTAAGAGATCTGACATTCCACAGTCCGATCCGTAGAAAGCCAGCTTTCTTTTGCCTGATAGCAACGTCCTCCTGAGTAGTCCCCGCCCGGAGATCCGAATGGAGGACTATTTTACCTCCGGAATATCTTACCCAAGAGGACACCATCATCATTTAACCGTATAGTAAAGCTGAATGCCCTCGGAAAAAATCACGGCTGTAGTTTCCCGTTGCTATCAGCCGTTCGCAGTACCAGCACAGCAAGACCGTTTTGGTTAGTGTTACAAGGCCAGGACAGTCAATCATCCAAACTGTTGCCCCTGCAACTACTGAAAAGGCTGCTGCCCCTCTTCAGAAACTACACGTTTGTCTGGCCTCTCAACAGATACCCTTCCGTTGTGGTTGCACCTACGGTACGGCTATCTGTATCGCTCTCGCTGAGGTACGCAAGCCTCCCCACCAATGGCAAGGTCCATGGGGGTGGGTGGCGGTAAATAAATATTTGAATTAGCGAACAGTAATACAGGACAACTGTGAAAGACGACGATGAAAGCAGCAAAATCGGTGGTGTGACTTCTATTGACTTGACATCAGCTTGCGACGCATTTAATCTTCGCATACTGGTCAGTAAAGTGTACAGAATAACCTAGGACTGTAAACCAACTTGAATGACTGAGTTCTTTGTGGGGAGCTGCTGGTTTTTTATTGTATTTCAAGGTCGGGGGGAAGATGGAAGAATTTAAAAAACGGCCTTTCACAAGGAAGTGTACAAGCCCATATACTCTTTAATATCTGAGCTAATGATCAGCCCAGCCGACATGGAACAACGAGCTTTGTTTATGAAAAAGATGTAGCCATAGCAGATCAAGAGGAAAGCCTTGAAGATTCCGAAGAAGGGCTCTCACTTGCTCTACAAACTCTACACAGTTGTTATCAAGGGAACCAGCTGATACAGAATACACGAATTGTGCCTTTCACCTCAGAAACAGACTTGCAATTTGCAGGTGATTTGTGAAGGTGAAGGTGATTTGTGAAGGTAAGTAACTAGAGCGCTTTTTCACTTCTAAACATCTGGGAGTAACTCTGCTATCTTGGCTCGGCGCGTTTGAAGGCCCGCCGGACTTTACGAACAGCGATGTCGGCAGCTACGCAACACTGAAGGAATTTCAGGCGCAGCGTGCGCCGATGTAAACTGTGCCTGCCGTAAGCTACGCATGTCGCACCAACGCATCGGGGCTAGCGACTGCCTTACAAACCCAGCAGCGCGGCCGCTCAATCGGTTATTTGTGATTTCTGTGCGTTACCACAACAAGTAACAGGTCCTGAATTTGCTCCCTCTTGGTATTTGATCATCGTTTGCCCTTTGGACTGTCTATTCTGCCGTGCCATCTGCGATATCTGTCGTCCTCTCTGTTCTCCATCTGTTGTTCGTTAGCGACACGCTGTCGACGCTCTTGGCCAGTCGGTCAGCCACCGCTAGTTCCGAAGCCGTTCCCGGACTTGTCCAGTTTCTGTCACTATAGGTAGTCTAGACAGAGCACTCATCTACAGAACACACTGTTTGAGCACCAAAGGTAATGTGTCAACAAGGAATATTCTCAGGAAATTATCTGGAATAACGTGGGGGTCGTATCTTCGCACCTTAATAACTTAAGCTATAGTCCTCATTTGCTCAACTGTAGAATATCTTTGCCCCGTTACTTGCAGATCTAGACACTCGAATCAAGTAGTTCCGCCGCCTCAAATAACACCTGCAGACTCATTACAGTTTGCTTGAGATCTAAGGCGCTCGAAGAAGTTTACTGTCTAGCAGGTACTCTGTCGTCAGATATTCTCCATGGGGGCTCATCCAGAATTAGGAGGCCGGCCGCGGTGGTCTAGCGGTTCTAGGCGCTCAGTCAGGAACCGCGCGACTGCTATGGTCGCAGGTTCGAATCCTGCCTCGGGCATGAATGTGTGTGATGTCCTTAGGTTAGTTAGGTTTAAGTAGTTCTACGTTCTAGGGGACTTATGACCACACATGTTGAGTCCCATAGTGCTCAGAGCCATTTGAACCATTTTGAACCAGATTTAGGAAATGTAAGGCACTGAATTGACAGTGCCGAATTCTACACTGTTATCAACCGGCAACACATAGACATACGTAAGAAAAGAGCTTCCTTCATGCAATAAGTCTTATAGTATCATCTCCACACTCCAGAATAAATTCAAGAGGTCTCCATGCAGCCATTTAGCTAGGTTGATTTGTTCAGCACAAGGGATGTGTATCACAGTAGCGGAAATGTACTAAGGCTCAAAGCTCTTGACCTGTGAATTCTAGAGCCTATGTTTACGTGACATTTCAATTTTGTTTTTGGGCATACTAACAAATCTGAAGATGTGGAAAGGAAAGAGCTTGCAGTATCAGAAATGTATTTCACAGTAGCGAAGATGAGCTCTTATGTTTTACGTTTAATGGAATTTTTTATTTGCTTTCATCGCTACTACCATTTCTCAAAATGTGGAATATATATTTTTAACACGCTTTATATCGAAGACGCTGAACATGCTGCGCTCTAAGGTTCGCAGAACAGTTATTAACATGACGAAGTAGGGATCGTCCCGTTACTACGCGTTATGTGATTGTGGTGAATAAGAGAAATGAAGTATCTTCTTTTCTGCACTTTGTGCCCAACTACATGTTTTCCACAAAACGTGTCCGACGCAAAAAAGGAAGCACGTGGATTATGAACATATTCACCATACACTATTTAACACCCATTTCTGTATCATATAATTAGCCAATATCATTACCTATAGTGCAAATGGTAACATAATAACGATCTGTTGCTGAAGTTTTGTTGATGTTTATGATAGCTTGAAAGCTATAGTATGTTTCTGGCAAGACTAAAGAAACAAATAAACCTAGCCTGTGATAAGGACATTTAACTAATATGCCAGGTATAATCCTCCCAGAAATTTAGTAAAGTCATAGTAACAGAGTAATGTGACAGGTGACAGGTGCGCAGCTTCGAAAAACTTTAAAAATCGGCATCACACTTTATTAAAACCCTTTTCTTCAATAAAGTAAGAGAACTTTGCTATCTCCTTGCTATCGGTACCATATTGATAATTACTAAGGTCTCCTGCGGTGTCACATCTCCGTAGTATCGGGGGTTATAATTACACTGCAGCTACTCACAAAGATCCAGTTCTGCTGTAGGTATGCTGTAAGTATCATACGGCAGCGAAACCTAGTGAAAACTAAAGCGTTACTGCGGAGTCGATTTACGCTGAAAGAAAGTAGTTCTGATCTTGGTTATCAGGTGCAAATCAGCTCCTGTACACTGTTTGTATGACAGTATGACATCAACCTTGTCATCTGACGAAGCACTGCGTGAATGAACAATATGGATATCGAGAAGAGAGACCATGCGCTTTTGCATGTGAACATCAGCTGTTACAGTGGCTTCTGACAGTATCGCCGACTGAAAGGTTTGAGGAAAGGACAAATATCACTAAATGGTTTAACGACGAAATTCGAAAACACAGTAAGCTGGGGTTGCAGCTAGAAGGTGTCCTGTCCCTATGGCAATTATTGACGAAACTGCTGTTGCTGTAACTGACCATGCCAGCACGTGCCCTCGAGTAGTCCCAGTGCCCGTGCAGTGTCACGCAAATTGTCCGCCCCTTGGTCAACAGCACGGAAAGATGTGCGGTCTGTATTACCCTGGTATTTGTCCAAGACCCACACGGTGAAGCAACTAGAACGTTGTGATACGTAGCAAAGTTCTGAATTTTCACTTCAATTTCTGGCAGAGATCGACGTTGATAACATATGACAGAAATATGTTCTGTGGAATGACGAGACACATTTTACACTACACAGTTC
Organism: Schistocerca gregaria; assembly: GCF_023897955.1. Taxonomy (NCBI): domain Eukaryota; kingdom Metazoa; phylum Arthropoda; class Insecta; order Orthoptera; family Acrididae; genus Schistocerca; species Schistocerca gregaria. Next base: position 950,603,090 of record NC_064920.1, read on the forward strand.
AGAGTATATACAGAACGGACAAATATGGGGTATTGTTGAAACCGTGTTTTGTGCGCGAAGAGTCACTGCAGTCGTCGCATGTGACTGTGTGTTGTGGATTGACAAGCACCTTTAATCTCGGTTCGTTCTTCTTTGAAGAGAATACACACAGAGGACCTGTCAGATGTACAGTGGTGTCTGCATGTTATTGATATCTCTTTGTACAGCTTTGTACAGGAAGTGATTCCTGCTTAAGAAGAACTCAACTCTGTGCAAACCAATGTTTTCGTGCTAGAGAGCGAACACCTCACGTAGCGCGTCTAGTGCATTATCTGTTATCGATCTACTGGGAGATCTTAATGCAACCTTCCACAAACAAGTTATCCCTAAGGTTTTCCAGATACACGGCCTCCAAGATCACCTGATCTGAATCCATGTGACTTCTTGCTCTGGGATATCCAAACGAAAAGGAACACGTTCGGCTCTATCTGATCTGAAAGCGAGCATAAAGGAACACGTTGCACAGATTGCATCGGAAATGCTGCAAGCAACTGTTGTAAAATGTAAACTTTCACGGCCGGAACTGTCATGATTAATAAAATTCTTTTCCGGGCTATTATGCCGTGGTCTGATGGATTTCGCATAAAACATGTGACGTCACGCCTATGCGCGGGAGCACGCGAAAACAAAAATTTGCTGCAGTCAGCAGTGAGACATTGTGTGTTTCGGAAGTTAACAGAAGCCACGAACCCCCTTGAAGATGTCCTCCGCAGATGGGGACGAAACGTTGGGTTACAATGCGAAATCCATCAGACCACGGCATAATAGCCCGGAAAAGAATTTTATTAATCAAGCAACTGTTGATCATGATGTTTTACGGATGCAGCCGATTCGCTGCTCATATTGGACACATTATGTAAGCGGTGGTTAATAACAAAATTTACATTAGGCGTTTCTCACTAGTCTGATCCCTTCTGCCCACGTCCGGTTCCTAAACAATTACATAAGGAAACATTTCTGCACGTCTTTATTGTATTCACAGCGTTAGATTTGTACCTAGTGTGCAAAATTGAACTAACTCAAGTTTTTCCAGAGTAAATTGGTTCCTCGTCAACTCATTAGCATACAAAGTTTCGCTGCCAGTCGATAATTACAGTCCACACGGAACCTCTGTGAGTAACTTCAATTATTAGCACCCAGTATTTGTTCCAAGCAGCGAGTCATATGTGTAACAGTTTGGTGCTTTTGCTAGAAGCACCCCTGAATTCCCATTTCCACCACATTACAAGAGAGTTATATGATATTACGGATACAAACACGTAATTGTCTACATTACGAACACTTGCATGTCTTATATCAACCAAAATATAGAAATTTTTGTGTCAATTTCTAATGGAACGATTTATATTTCAGAAGGACATTCGAAACCTCACGGATAGAGAAGTTAAGTCTTATAATGTTTCTTAAGTTTTGTACAGGAATTTTCTTAAAACATACCTATGTAATTTTCTTATTTAAACAGCCAGTACAGGCGGTAAATCGCACAGATATTATTACACTTTCTCTAATAGTTATATGTGAACATTCCATTTGATACGTTTAGGATACTGATAATCTGTTAGCTCCACGGTATGGCAACGGTTTCCACTCGTATTAACTACTGTGTTTCTGTATCCTTTAAAATCACTAAGATTACGACAGTTTATAATGTGGGAGTTGTTTTTGGTTCATGCAAAATACATTTTTGTGAGTAAATTTAGATAAGTCACTAATCTTAACTGTCGCTTGAAAATATGGTATATAAATGTTTACTTACAGTGTGCTGGATCACTCAGCATCCACAATTTTATGCGTTTATCAAAAGCATAGGGCTTCAGAGAGGAGTGAGAAGTCTATTAGGTTGTATGTTGCCTTTCGGAGATATGAATGGAGTCAAATGGAACACACTTTTGACACTCGTTAAGACTGAAGTTATGGAATGATTCTCAGTCAGTGACTACTAATGCGTCTTCGTTAATTCCGTTGTGTTAATTTATTTGTGGTTTCCCAGAATGATCCTGAATAGATTCAAAATTTGTGTTTCCCAATACATCCAACCATAATCAGTGCTTTCAAATAACCGTACTTGAAATTGTTATATATGAAACATAAAATCCAGCGGCTCCTTCGAGAGGTGGAGAAAGTCCACATAACAGTGAAGTGCAGAAATAGGTATTTCACAAAAATTACACTGCAAATGTGTATTGGCGTTATTGCAAACAAATGTGATTCAAGTTCAATAACAATCTAGAGTTGAATACACAAGCTTGTTCGTGCATCTACTTTCGAGTTGAAATATTGCTTATTATGTGTGGCATAAATTTCCGGATGGTGCACCATTACGATGTACTTACACTGTAGATGAACAGAATATTGTTGTTTCAGATGATTACGAAAACACATAGGTTTCTATTTTTGTGTCGTTTCTCAGTAAATTCACGAAACAACATTAACAATATTTCTGACACTCAAAGAGACATTTTAAGTGAGAAGACCGGGTACCATGCCCTGTGACCTGTAAATTTGCAGAGGAAGGAATTTAAGACGGTGCTAGATTGTGATAGAGTTTTATCGCCATAGAGGATAGTGAAGGCGAAATCCACTACCCTGAGAGGAACGGTTCAGCGAGGTCACGACACACTAACGTCAGAACGTTACGGCGACAGAAACTTCCGAGAAACTGGCTGGAAGAACGAAATATGGTGGCGAGGCGGTGTGGCGTTGGAACCAAAGCAACTTACGGCCCGACGCAGTGCTGCTACTCCTCTGATCCACTTACCGCCTCCCAGCGGGGGCGGTTGCCGCTCCGAGCAGACTGAAGACTGCGGCTGGCGCGAAGACGCTGGAGACGGTAAACTTGCTGGAACACTGTCTGCTGCAGCCCCCTTCAGTAGAGTAGTAGTGTAGCGCTGTAATGTCGGAGTGAAATCCAGCAGGCTATGGAGCGTGGACATGGGACAGGGGGGGGGGGGGAGGGTATGGGAAGAAGGACATAGAAGGTAGGAGAGGTTTGCTGACAGTAATTGCCACTCTGTTGCCATTGCAGTTTCGGCATTATGCCATTGCCGAGCATAATCATTCGATGCCACGTTACAGCAGATATAAGTAATAAATAACAGTACACTTATAGAATTGTGTCTCATTTTGTAACAACGGGAGTAACTTTACTTGATACAAGTAAAGAATGCCTAAACCTGAAAGATCCACATTACGAGTAAAATACAACTGCTTTTCCATCGACACCTCAACTGACAACAGATAAAACAAACACAATAACTATTACACACAGTGTCCTACTTTAGTTTTAAGAAATAATTTCTACGTGTTACCTCGATGAAATTATTTAGCCATGTTTGAAAACACTACAAGTAAGAACTTGCAGAAACGTGTTCCTAGGTCCGCCTACCTATGTTATTACTACTGCATACCAAATGAAAATAGTTACCTATCATAAAGAAGTTTTTAGTTCAGCACAAGTATTACTTGTCTTTTAAGGTTTCCCTAAGTTTTGTGATCAAGCCTAGGTTTAAAGATTACAACGGAGATGCTACACTAATTTTGTTAAAAAAAAACTGATCGGGTGTACTTAACCGTTTTTAACATTTAGAAACACAAATTATATGTTATAGAACTCTCCTGATCTTAGTTCTTGAAATATTGATGACTCCGGATTCCTTTGATTGTTTCCCTTTCACGTAAGTCACTAGCAACGAAACAGATCTGCTTCCCAATACTTCGAATAACGCTGAAGAAAAATTCATTTTTGAAACTACTCGGTACGTTACGAGCCTAATTTCTAATCCTACTCTAAGCACAGTTTTTGTGCGAGCTGCTTTCTTTCCGTTCCTGTAACTTCGTTATCCTTCCCTTACTATATCTAACGAAATCTCAAACAATTAACTTCACTAATTCATATGATTTCTCTGATTTAATCATTACCATTTCTTTACTGAAAATAGCACGAAATGCAGCCTGAATGATTGATTTTCAGCATATATGCTCCTTCTGAGTATTGTTGAGCATCTTAGAAGATTTGTTATACTGAATATGTCAAAATTTTAAATTATATGATTTGAAATACAGTAATTAAAATATGAAAAGTAGATAGATACATTACTTAGATTATAAACATTTCTAATATCGCCTTTGTCGGAAGTTCGGAACTTTTCTTCCACAAAAATTATAACTTGGGGATTTCCACAGAAATCAACAAAAAGAATAATGTGATGCATGCAATGAGTCATTAATAAAACGAAATTTACGTCAAACAATGATTAACAGATTTGTGAAATATTGAATTCCGTTATTCTCTTGGCTTTCTAAAGTTTTATTTTTGTGGGGCCCAGAGCCTCAATGTGTTCTGTGTATGAAAACATCTTCCATGTAGGCTCTAATCTGTTTATTGTTTGTGTAATAAGCCAGTTTCAACCGTGAATCATTTCCAAGGACATATTTTAAGCTTCAAGCTTCATTTCACATTTTACCACGGCGCTGGTACATGTGGAGAGGTATTCATTGCATTTCTATGCTTAGTTGGCAATGTTGTACATGATTATGTCCATTAGCCGACGAACAGATATAATCATGTACATAGGTACAGCCTACTTGGAACATGTTTTAATTCTCAAACTTCCCTTGTCAGCCATTTGTTACTGCTATCCCAAAGTTTCATATGGCCACATGAAATCAAATTAAGACTGCATATTGCCTACACTCGCAGTAACCACGGAAATTCTGGGTCTGTATGGTAAGCACTGAGATGTAAACGACAGACATGCCAAATTCACATATTTTACAATGCACAGAGGCAAAATAAAAAAAATCACCCAATAGACGAAACCAATTGCACATGATGGGATTATCTCGTTTAAATATACAATACATGATAGAAACAATCCTTTTTTCCGCAACAAATTTGGAGAATGGCAGTTGTCGATTCACACTCAAATAAATCTGAGTAAAGCGGTACAGAAACACTCTTGGTCTCTTTGAAGTAAAGACTTTGTAAGTTGCAATTTATTCTTTTAATAACAACGCATTTCGCCTTCATGGGCCATCCACAGGTTATCTACAGGGATAACAAAATAAACAAAAACTGGAGTATGTTTCTAGCATGCACGATTCTAAATGAGGCTAAAAATGGTACTAACTTTAAAATTTTGCTTTGACAACATTTTTAAAATCATGAAACAGTCTATGCAAGAATCAAGCACGCCTCAAGTCACATAAACTCGCAGCGGCCTGGCCGAACAGCTAACACAATAGTGTGCAATGGTGGGATAAATTGTTACATAAATAACCAAACCGAATAAAGTCCTACCAGCAGGCCAGAATGGTTCAATTGTTGGACCACTCTCACAAATTAGTATACACGGGTAAGTTGAATACATACATAGGGTGCTGCAACTTCACGAAAGGAGCGTCAAGCGGTCACATGGGCGAGTAGTGGAATGAATCTTGCATACAGTGACTGCAGAGGACACACATAGATGCCGCTCAGAGTAGTTTCATGTCAGTCAGAATATTTAATGCTTTCAAAAAACATGTAAGAATTTTTGACTCACGGTAATGAAATCAAGAATTCACGATTGATAAAACCATAGTCCCACAGAAAGGGAAATTTTAAATTGCACCAAAGAGATTAAATAATAACACCAGACGTACGATAACCACCTTTACGTCATCCCGTGAAACTAGGGCAATATAAATTCTTAAAACAGCAAGTCCCCATTCCACTTAAAAAGTATAATGTGAAATACTGAATCAGTAGGGGATATTAATAGAAACCGAAATGGAAACCAATAAGAAAATTACAACCAAAATCACGTAAAAATTTTAAAAAATGAAATTGAAACAGGTTTGTTTACTACTGGTGAGCTTATAGTTCAGCAATTTCTCATGGACCGTACGAGTATTTTTAAGGCTTTGCAACTCCCAATAAATCATGTTTTAGCCTTTCGAGCACAATTCAATACTCCAAGATCACCGAAGGTTAGTGACCAGTCCCCTGTAGTCTACAGTTGTTCACTGCTCCTTTACTTGACCGTTTTTGGATAACAAATGGCTGCTAAGCATTGTTGAATACTGGAAAACTAAAGGGTACCGTTCACCCACGCACGATGAACTCTGTATCTGCTCGAAAAGGCAAAAAGCTTGATTGATTGGAAAAGCAGGTCGACGAAAAATTGCTGAATGATCAGCTCACTAGTCCTACCCGAAGATATTATGATTTAGTGACGTCAATTTTTAAAATCCTTACATACTTTTGGTTATTCTCTTATAGTAGGTTTACATTTCAAGTTCGTTAAAAACAAGCCCCCTCCCCCTAACTGATTCTTACTTAGACATTACAGTTTTTAAGTCAAGTGGAGACTTGATGTTGTAAGAATTTGCTATCGGGATGATCCCCAACTTTGGCGGCTGTGTTACGGTTTTTATTTGGTTACGGCTGGTGTTACTATTTTACATATTTGGAGTAATTTAAAGTTTCACTTTTGTGTGACAAATTTTTGATTACTTATAAACTCTTAATTCCATTATAGTTATACAACCATCTGTAGATTATTTTGTAAGCATTAAATATGCTGACTGTCATATAATTGCTCTGAACGCCACCTATAGGAATCCTCTGCAGTCATTGTATGCAAGCCTCACTCTCTTATTCACCTATGTGATAGGCTTATCCTTCTGCTACGAAGTTGTAGTGGCCTGTCTGTGTACCCTGTCTATTTACGTATATATCTTTGTGGATGTGGTCCTACCATTTCACCATTACCTGCTGCTACGACTTTACAGTATTAAGATACAGAGAATAAATTGCAACCAGGAATAATTGCAATTCAAATATTTTACGTACTGTTGCATTACCACACGGCCTAATCCTGCTGAAGATATTTTACTGTCCATTCATTAATACAATTTGATAGTCCCCAACAATCTTGAATCAGATCATAGTATGCAGGCTTGCATTTTTGCCATAGGTACAACTACGTTGGAATTACATCTTCGGAGAGGCCACACTAACGTATGGTTTCTACCAGGAGCGCTGCTCTCAGAGTTATCCAGAAGACTGGAGAGCTACCAGGTGTGACACCTAACATACACTGCGATCTGCGTCGCTATCACTATTGTTGAAAGGAGTGGAAGCTTATTGAAATGTAATGCTGCAGCAGAGTACTGAACAGTGAGTGAGTAGCCGGATAACTAACGTAGATGAACTGAGTCTGCGACGGTGACGTAAGCAGTACTCGCGACTGCAGCGCTATGTGTTGCTGTTACCGGAAACACGTCGTGACTTTGGTGAACAAGTGCAGTGGTGGCGACGGGAAACTGATTGTGGTGTGAGTGCTTTCAGGTCAGTTGCGCATAAGCTGTCAGCCACGATTACGCACTGCCTTACTGTAAACGGACAGCTGGATCCTCATCCCCTGATGCAGTAACATCGCGCTCGATTAATAGAGAGTAGCGTGACTGTTTACAAACGACCTACGAGGTGAGGCAGGGGCCATTCGTAGGCCGCGAAGCATATACTGAAGTATGGTATCCGAATATGATGGAGCCCGGTCCTTCATATATCATACCTTCAACAGTTGAACTGATGCAGTGATCGAGAATAGTACAGTTCAACGTTGTCTCCGTATCATGGGAAACGAAGCAGTGCATCTCAGTATTTCCATGGCCCTTGATATGATAGAATTGCGTAACACATGGTGCTGAAGTAGAACGACTAAGCCAAATCGTGAACATACTGAGACACCAGGGAGATTTCGAATTGGTAACAAGCACAGAACAATTAAGCAATTTGTGGTTTTACAGATATACCCCGCCATGTGAAGAATCAAACAAATTCTTAGACAGAAGTTAATTAAAGAAACATTTGCTTGAAACGATCAAGGTAAACCTGATTTTATGTGCAGGCTCAGCAGCCTAAGTGGTAAACAGGTTCATATCCAGTGTATAAACAGAGACTTGATTAAAGCAGAATTCAATTTGAAACAGTTAACGAAAATATGATGTTACAGACGTGCTCAGCAATCTGAATAGCAAAACAGTCGCAAGTCCAGAGTTTAAACAGAGGTTAGTTATGACAGAATTAAACTAAAAAATTTTACTGAAATAAAAGTAGGAAAAATTCAGATACTTAAAAATAATATGAATACACATTCTTATCTTAACTTAAAATTCATATGGAAGACAACTTCCGTGCCATTTTAAGAACAACATATAACATGTTGGTGATGCGCTGATGCCCATAACTGGCCAAGAAGCCGGGCTGCACATGGAGTATTTTTAGGAAAGTTAGACAGACTGCTCTAGGGATCAGCAAGTTAGTTGGTAGCGACTAACTGAGACTTACACTTAACCTTAACACAACTAATAACAGGAGCCTAAGAGGAACATTAAGGTTTGATTCAAAGTAATGATTCCAATGGGTAAAATACAGACTGGCACCGTGTTACATGGTATATAAAAAAACTTCCCAAAACCAGTGTGAAACCTACTCTCAACCACCTTATAACAGTTGATTAAAACAAGAAACAAGTTTATCTTGAGGTGCCAGTAAAAAGTTATATAAAAAAAAGTCATCAAGCTTAAGCAGCGTTCAAAGTAGTCTTACCCCTTTAAACAACTACATACAATTGAAAATAATGCAGCTGCACAAAGCAGACTTTAGAGAAAGATAATTTTTTTTTCTAGGTCTTAAATAAATAGTACACTGAGCCACTCGGAAATTGCGATAACCTTACCCCCCCCCCCCCCCTTAGGTCTCGGCCAGGAAAAATGAGCGTGTGTCATTGTTGGCCAGGAGGCTCCATCTGAGGAGGTTCAGCCGCCGAGTGCAAGACTTATTTCAGTCGACGCCACATTAGGCGACTCGAGTGTTGGTGATGAGGATGCAATGATGATGAGGAAAAAACACAACACGCAGACCACGAGAGGAGAAAATCTCCAGCCAGGCCGGGAATCGAACCCGGCCCCTCTGCATGAGAGGCAAGCCCGTTACCATTTTTTAAATCTCATTTTGTTCGTTATTTTTGGTTGCAATTGTTTGGTGAGGACGTCCCATGACAACCATCCAAGTTCGTCGTTGATACAGTCACCCAGTTTTTTTTATTATAGAGGGCAGCTAAGCCTCTGACCGAAAACTCTGAGTTACAGCGCCGGCGCACTCAGCTAAGCGGGCGGACCACGGACAGGAGTTCCAGAATTATAAGAAGTTCGGTAGAACACGAGACACTTTAGGGGGCTCAGAAAACGGAAGCAACCAAGCTAAATCAAATAACAACTGCTCTGATGTGGTTTAGGAACACAGTACAACGCGGCTAGGGAAGCTTTAACAGTAACAACAATGATGAGAACCAAAGAATAACTTCCAAAGGGTAACGCGCAACGTGGCAATCAATATGGGCCGTGTCCAAAGCAACATCAAATGGCACTTTCTATTTCTTAATAATTTATTAGGGCAGTAATGTCAAGTAGAGGCACTGATGAGAACAAATTGGCAATTCATCGCGCTATGCTAAGAGAGATGGCTAAGGGTTGAGCATTGCGTTAAGTGCAAATATTCTTTCCAGGCAGAATGTTAAGAGGTATTGTACTAAGTGAGCAGGTGGCGTAAAGCCATCTGCGTGTTAGCCTTAAGGTCGAATTTGACAGCCTGCAGCATCCCCGGAAGTGCTGGCCCTACCAGGCCGGTCACCAGCGGCACGGCTTTGATGCGGCCCGAAGGGGACGCGGCATTTCCGGCAGAGTACCGTGAGACCAGCAGAATGTCTCCCCAAAGTGAATAACGCAGGAGACGCTGTCCCCCATCGGCCGTGTAGCCAAGGGGTCACAAAAGCGCCGCGTGCGGAATCGCCAAAAAGAACGTACCTCTGCGAATCACACCTCCAAATTTGTTGAGCGTGGGACAGAGGAGCGGAATATGTGCGTTTAGAGCCTGGCACCAAGGAAGGGTCTCAAAAAGTTTTCGGCCGAACGGGGACTCACACAGGTGACCACGATTGGCCAGATCGATGTCACGTAAGCAGTGTTTCCCTCGCACACAGTAAGGCGGGAGTAGCACTCATCGGTTAAAAATTTGTTAAAATGTTGCCACTGGGCAGAAGCAGAAGCAGAGAGGTAAGCAGCACTAGATTTTGGTTGAAATGATGCACTCGCATTTCAGCATCTGTCCGACAAAATCACAGTACTCTGCACTGGGCTATACGGAGTTGTTGCGGAATAGTGCGGTACCTGATCCGGAACTCCGGATAATTTAGCGGAACCATGTCGCTTCGCGCGCCGCTGTGGTTGTAGTAACGTCACGCCTGATCAGCATAACAGCATGACGAGAACACCCAGCTGGGGACCTTGGCGTGCAGCAGAAGCGCAGAATAGGTAATTTACGCATCTTCGGCCGTAGCACTATCAGCCTTGCAGTTTATAGACGTTCAACGGATGGATGTTCACACATTGAGCATCGCAACACATTCTCGCGTTAAATCTGTGACTAGATACTGAATGTAACCTACAATCTTGTGCTCTCTTTTAGTTAAGGAGAAGTGACAACCTTTATCGCTTAGTTTTGTAGTTGTAGATTTGTGACACACTCCTTTCTCTTTATTAAGATATTAGTATGTCCACATTCAAGAGGCATCATCTCATTCATTCGGATAACAAGTATATGTAAATTCTCAATTGGAATAAATCTCATTACCTTTATATCTAAATCTACATTTATACTCCGCAAGCCACTCAACGATGTGTGGCTGAGGGCACCTTACGTGCCACTGGCATTATCTCCCTTTTCTGTTCCAGTCGCTTATGGTTCGCGGTTAAAACGACTGCCGGAAAGCCTCCGTGCCCGCTCGAATATCTCTAATTTTACATTCGTGACCTCCTCGGGAGGTATAAGTAGGGGGAAGCAATATATTCGATACCTCATCCAGAAACGCAGCCTCTCGAAACCTGGACAGCAAACCACACTGCGATGCAGAGCGCTTCTCTTGCACAGTCTGCCACTTGAGTTCGCTAAACATCTCCGTAACGCTATCACGCTTACCAAATAACCCTGTGAAAAAATGCGCCGCTCTTCTTTGGATCTTCTCTATCTCAACCCGACCTGGTGCGGATCCCACACTGATGTGCAACACTTAAGTGTAGGTCGAATAAGTGTTTTGTAAGCACCACCTTTGTTGATGGATTACATTTTCTAAGGACTCTTCCAATGAATCTCAACGTGGCACCCGCCCTACCAACAATTAATTTTATATGATAATTTCACTTCAAATCGTTCCGTAAGAATACTCCCAGATATTTTACAGAAGTAACTGCTTCTAGTGTTTGTTGTCCTATCATATAATGATACAGTAAAGGATACTTCCTTCTATGTGTTCACAATACATTTCATATGTCTATGTTAACCGTTAGTTGCCACTCCCTGCACTAAGTGCCTATCCGCTGCACACACATCTTCCTGCATTTCGCTGCAATTTTCTAATGCTGCGACTTCTACGTATACTACTTCATCATCTGCGAAAAGCCGGATGGAAGTTCCGATACTACCTACTAGGTTATATATATACATATGTTTCATTCGCGTGACGCTGTAGCTATTACCGCAGAAGGTAGTATCTGTTGAAAAGTAAACACATCAGATTAGGACATTTGCGCGAGCAGTTAAGGTAACATAAGTGCTCGATCAGCCATTTATAAGAAACTACCTGTGTGCTGAGTGACAGAGTGGGAGAAAAATATCTATTTTAAATTACTGAAAAATGAATAAATCTAAATAACTTATTTTTTATCATAAGGCTTCGGGGTATGTATTTAAAAGCAGGGTCGCTAATTATGGGAAGCTATCGCCGAGTTCTCCTTTGCTACCGTGAAGAGAGATGCAAAATTTTGCTATATTCGGAATTCTATTATAAATTTCCCGAACGAAGTTCTTATACGCTTAATGAAATCTGTCTATGCAGGCTACTGTTAATAATCAGATTGAGTCACGTCGCTTGTCTTTCTATAGAAAGTAATGTGGCACATAAATTATTAACATGAAGTTAATGCGACCTACATTTTTTACTAGATGGTTGGATGGGATTGGTGTGTAATTATATGAAATCTGACACTCTGAAATATCGGTGTGCCACAGGGGAGTACTATGGGACCATTGCTTTTCACAGTATATATATCGGCCTCGAAAATGAATATGGCATAAAAGAACAGAAAGCTACGTATCGAAATTTTTGAAGAATGTTTTAAACAATTAAGTTAATTAAGTGAAATAATAACGGTCGCCAGCCTAACAAAGCATAGAATTGAAACACCTTTCATTTAATTAATCAGTAAATTGTGGTCCTATTGAAACGTAACCTGTCTTCCATTTCCACAGAAGTGCAATTACCCCTTACACAAGCACAAATATAGTACCATGGATATGCCCAGTTTCACTATCAATGTAAATTTACACACATAATAGACACTTTAGTAACCACCACTCATAAATACCTTACCTTCTATAAGTTCTTTCCTTATTACAGACAGTGGCAGTCAATGTTAAACAAAATACCTTACCTTTTATAAGTTGTTTCATTATTGCAGGCAGTGAAAGTCAATCTTAAACAGAATATGGGCATGGACCTGACCTGATTTCAACTGATTCTTTTCAAGTAACATAAATGGATGGACATTCACTTGCAATAAGATGCACAGATTTGATAACAATTAAATGTGAAACTACTTTCATGAATGAAGAAATCATTGCAACTTTACTTTCTTCAAGAGCAAAATAGAAAATAAAAAAGACAAGTAGGAGATCATGAACTGATTTTACATTGAGCAAAAATTACATGAAGTTCAACATCTATTTCAACTTCAGATACTATATTTCTTTAGCAAATAATAATGAGCAATCTTAGCAAACCAAATTTGGAGTACTGTAATCTTCACTGTCTCAACGAAACACCATGAACATAAATTTCTATGACAAATAGCACAATGATAGCTTTAAACACATTTACACTCACTTTGTATGCTTTACGAGACATGAAAGCAGCATATTTCTTCAACAGGTAGCATAAAGGTTTATTTCCAAAACTGGCTTTAAGAGCATTGTGTAACTAATTCCAATTACATTTCTTAATCTATTCAATGTCTGCGCAATTAATAAACTTTTCAAACTGACTTATAGGTAGAACATCTTTGAAATACAAAACTTTAAATGAAGTTAATCAGTTACTAGAAATCATTCACGAAGGAAACTTACTTTTTCCCTTCTTATCCAGAAAATGCAAGTCAATGTTAAGAAAGTCTTCCCACTGAATTAAACCAACAAATGAAAGCCAATTATTTAAGTAGCAGTGTTTATTAATCGTTACATTCGCAATTCTGTAGCTACAAGGAGAGGGTGCTAGAAGGTTCCATGGTGAGGAACAAATCAGAGTTGTTACACATATTTAAATGTATGTACCTTATTATTGAAATCCTTTGATAGAGTTGCTGATTCTCGCTTTACAGAGAATTAACTCTGGTGAAAACTATTCGGCAATATTGTGGCCGGCAGGCTACGGCAGGTGGAGATTCCGGTAGAAGTTTATTGCTCTGTTATAGTCCTCTTGGCGACGAACTTCTACATATATAATTTTCTGTAGTATTAGAGCAACATTTTAAAATGGGTCTGCCATCCGTGGCTTTCCATCCAATTACAGATAATGCAAGCTTCACTTGGCATTTGGGCAGTGCACTCCACTGTAGCTACCCTCCGATTGACTCGGTAGCTACCCTCTGACTGCCTCGGTAGCTACCTCCGACTGAATTTCTAGCCCACTTTCTGCAACGACCCAGCCACGTTTTGCGCTCCAAAACGTTTCCGCTTGAAAAGGGAAACGCTACGGGTTTTAAGCTTATGTAATACAAAAGTCCCTAAGTGAGAATTATCATACGTAAGTTTTAAACAACCGTTCCTTACAAAACATTAAATATACAAGTATTTTTAAGTTAGCAAACTGTTCTTTAACAAAATTCCAGTTACATATAATAAGTTTTGTTTGCCTCCAAGTATTTAACGAACGAAGAGAAAACATTACATACAATTTAACAAGGCCGAAAGTTTTTACAAACAAAAGAGTATACACTTTTATACAGTATCGAACTAATCACACAGTAATTACAGAAACTCAACGATTCAATGTTGAAAAAGCCAGAAAGCAAAATGAATCATCAGAAAGTATTTAATATCTGAGCTATAGAGTTACAAATGTTGCGACACTTATGAGGTATTTATAGAGAAATTAAAGTTGTTTTACTGGTCACGAACAGAATAATCTCGCGACAAGCACGACACCACCATGTGTCCACACTGAGTGTTGGCGTCATTGAGTTAGTAGGCTGTTCTGTCTGGCTCAGGAGTAGTATCGACTATCCCTCTTGCGGCCCCATTGCCAATAATTATGAGGAAGTGTTAGTATCTGTTGGTTGTGTCCTTGGGAGGTCTTCGCTTGCCGATATCTATACGGGCTCGAGAGTAAGAGACACGAATTTAAGAGATTGGTGGTAACGTCGTGACAAGAGATGGTCACGAGGCCCAAGCGGCCGAAGTCACTAGCTGCGCAAGGAGGGCCTGCGCAGAGCGGAGACACCGGAGTACTTCACCGGGGTCAGCGCCGACTAGAAGCATCAGCAGACATGCCGTCGGCTGGTTGGCAACATTCGTGTCAGACGACCGCTCGTGGCCTGGCTGCCCTCGTCTACCTGGCTTTCATTGACACCATTCAGTAAGCGCTGAGATGCACCGTGGATCCATGGAACTGCTTGCTGATAAAGATGAGTAATATTCTGTAATTCTCGTGGTGATTTGTGTCACTGTCCACCTGTTCTCCTTATTATTTTCTGGTTTGTACCCGAAACCTCAGAGTTTGACTTGGTCAGTTCTTTGGTCGTAAATATAGGCCGTAGTGTGGTGCTAAGACACTACTTGTGGGCAGAAATTTTGTCCTGTTATCATATTTCGTTTTCTTTCTGGTTTTTACCCGATCATTAATGCTGTAATCTATCAGCTCCTGGTCGTGAGCACATCCAGAAAAATTTTACTAAGGCACAGGTTGCTTCTTAACCAAAACAAGGGTCTTATAGTTAAATTTAGATGTTAACTGGTTCATTTCTGTTATTATAATTGAGTTAGTTATAATCCTAACAACCTGTTGTAGTAAGCTGTGCATGCTGTCTTTGAAAGACCGGGTCATTCTTGTTGTATTTTTAGCTCGACCTTGTGGTTCCGCCATGTCAGTTTTCTTGTAATATGTGTTCATAAGTAATGCTTTAAGACGTTCCTTCAAAGCGATCGTGATAACTGAAAATAAGTTTAACTTTGAAAATATTAACAGCCAACTGTCATCAGGGCTTTAGTCAAGACAGGATTGTCAGAAGGAATGGGTTGGGATACTGTCGCACCTTGGTTGTCGATTGAAATTAAGAGGTTGGTTTCTTCGATATAAGCTTTATCATTGTTATATTGTATCCTAATCTGTTTAACATTTAAGCACAGGTGCGCATATTAACCTCGAACGTCTTCACATGTAGCTATCGAATTAAAAGTTACGTCATCTGTTTTGCGTAACAGAATCACTCTTGTCATTAGTGATGCTTATATAGTTTTCATGTGTTGCAGAAGAGTATTTAATAAGAGAAACTGCGTCCAGCGCGGTAGTAAACACCGCTGTTTCACCCGATAATGGGCGGGCTGCAGGCCGTCAGTCTTGTAATTATTGTAATATTATTTGCTGTTTTCATTTCTCTTGCAAAAAATTATCCATTTTACAAATTTGTTCATTTCGTAGAAAAAAAAATTCTTTTGGCTGCAACGCCGCTTCCTTTGGACGCAAAATTGAAAATATAAAATAATACCCAACACCCAATAAAAGTCCCAAGATCCAAGATCAACATTTCAAGTGACACTGGAATAGCATCACTTGAATAATAGCAAGTATATAGAAAAGAAATCCAGTATAAAGTTATTGAATGTTTTGAAAAGGAAAAGAACAGAAATAGAATCCATTAGTTTCAAATAAAAATAATAGTAGATCGCAAAGTAGTGTACTTATAGATCACGAAATAGAAAGAGTGAACTCAAAGAATACTCCTTGTGAGTACTCTTTAAGACAATGCTTAATACAGAAGAAAAAAAGTCGTACATTGTTAACGTGCTTCTAGCGCTTGCTAGATCAGGTCGTATCTCAATGTGTGTTCTTGTACGTAGGCGCGACGAGATGCTTTTTGTGCATTTTTGTAAAGTTTGCGATCTGCTAGGAATTATAAGCTTGGATAGGTAGATCAGCAACCTTGACTATATCATTACATAAAGCCAAGAGAGGAAAACGTCCGAACTTGTCTTAAATTGATTATTATACAGGGAAGACTGAACTTTGCCCCAAAGTAATAGGCTGTTAGCAATTTACCAACATAGAAAGTGAACATTGGTGTTGAATTATTGGAAAGTACTGAAGTTTCGTTAAAGTAGCAAATGATATCTGGATCTTGCTACAAATTCTTTGTCTAAAACTTACGTAACTAATTCCACCCAGCGTAGGGAAAGTTACTTCTTTAATACGATGACAGGACGTGAATAATATAGAATAAACCAGTATAAAGTGGATGTACCGTACTACCCATTCAATATTGTGTGTTTATGAAATATTTATTTGTGCGACGACATAGATTAATGACAGAGTGCAGCTTGTATAAATATTCTTTGCAGCGTTAGAAAGTTATTGCTATTGGACAGTGACCCACTTCCTGGCCACACCCTGGGTAGCCCTTTCCTCATGCCACAGGAGACCACGAGCTGCCTACACTCAGGTCGAGGGCCTCCACAACTCACTGATGGGTGACCGCACTGTCACACATAACAATGCCTACTCCATTCATCCAGCTGCTGCGTATTTTCCGCAGTTATGCCGCTCTGACATAGTCGACGCACCCTTGTGCGTACACCATGTCAGAGGTGACACCAACAACACAAGTCGCCACTGAGGCGTAGCGCCATATGACGATCCTGCTTTGGAGACGGTTAAGTGGGAGATGTGTCTCGGAGCTGGATAATGACAGATGGTGACGCGAGACTGGATGCGCACGTTGTTTATATATCAGTCGATAGAGGACAGTATTGGATAGGGGACTGATTTAGTTTCGATTATGCCCAGTAGAGTGCACTAAAATGATAGAATGTTTTTCATAAACTGTTCTGGTATTTTCAAAAGTGTTATTATGCCTTTTTGTGTATGTGAAATGTCATTAATGTATTTCGAACTATTAAGCTTACGTAAATTGAAAACGTTAGGGGAGAAACTATTGCCGTACATGGATTGTAGCCATAATTAGTATAAGGATAGTCAGTGGTGTGCAACTACGTTTAGCTGCGCTGGTACGCGTCGGTGAGCATATAGTTATTTGAACTGGCCGGTATTATTGATACGCACTAGGAGTGAATACAGTGCAGCAGGACAGATTTTTTTATGTAATGTTCCTCATCAGAAAATATTACCGCCAGTTGGTCGGAGCATGAATTTCATCAACGAACATTTCCAACATATCTTAAGAGGAGGAGTTACACAAAAATTGTCGGCCAAAACGTGGGGCACGAAAAAACCAAGTCACGTAAAAATGGGAGCCCATAACGTGGGGCCCGTAGTAAGAAAGCCGTAGGCGCCACATTTGCGCCAGGATATAACACGCAGAACTTCTAGTCGACGTCGGAGGACGCAGTGCTGACCGAGCTACGACGACGCAGCGACTTCGACTACGCGGAGGCCACCGACTTCTCAGAACGACGACTTCCGGCGGCGTGAAGACTGGGAGGCGCTGTTACTGCCAGAGCTGACTGCGCGTCCGCCGCCTCCACGCAATGAAACACTAATAAGTAGAGAACTGGACAACTCAGGTTAGTGAGTACTAGTGGAAAGTTTATCCTCTGTGGTGCAACACCGAAATCTTTGTACGATTATTTGTGTACTATTGTGTACAACCCTAAAGTCAACTGAGTATTTATTGAAACTTCATGGCAGATTCAAACTGTGTGCCCGACCGAGACTCGAACTCAGGACCTTTGCCTTTCGCGGGCAAGTGCTCTACCAACTGAGCTACCGAAGCACGACTCACGCCCGGTACTCACAGCCTTACTTCTGCCAGTATCCGTCTCCTACCTTCCAAACTTTACAGAACCTGTTCTGCGAAACTTACAGAACTAGCACTCCTGAAAGAAAGGATACTGCGGAGACATGGCTTAGCCACAGCCTGCGGGATGTTTCCAGAATGAGATTTTCACTGTGCAGCGGAGTGTGCGCTGATATGAAACTTCCTGGCAGATTAAAACTGTGTGCCTGACCAAGACTCGAACTCGGGACCCTTGCCTTTCGCGGGCAAGTGCTCTACCAACTGAGCTACCGAAGCACGACTCACGCCCGGTACTCACAGCTTTACTTCTTGCAGTATCCGTCTCCTACCTTCCAAACTCTACAGAAGCTCTTCTGAGAAACTTGCAGAACTAGCACTCCTGAAAGAAAGGATACTGCGGAGACATGGCTTAGCAACAGCCTGCGGGATGTATCGGGCGTGAGTCGTATTTCTGTAGCTCAGTTGGTAGAGCACTTGCCCGCGAAAGACAAAGGTCCCGAGTTCGAGTCTCGGTCGGGCACACAGTTTTAATCTGCCAGGAAGTTTCATATCAGCGCACACTCCGCTGCAGAGTGAAAATCGCATTCTAGAAACATCCCGCAGGCTGTGGCTAAGCCATGTCTCCGCAGTATCCTTTCTTTCAGGAGTACTAGTTCTGCAAGTTTCGCAGAAGAGCTTCTGTAAAGTTTGGAAGGTAGGAGAAGGATACTGGCAGAAGTAAGGCTGTGAGTACCGAGCGTGAATCGTGCTTCGGTAGCTCAGTTGGTAGAGCACTTGCCCCCGAAAGGCAAAGGTCCCGAGTTCGAGTCTCGGTCGGGCACACAGTTTTAATCTGCCGGGAAGTTTCATATCAGCGCACACTCCGCTGCAGAGTGAAAATCGCATTCTAGAAACATCCCGCAGGCTGTGGCTAAGCCATGTCTCCGCAGTATCCTTTCTTTCAGGAGTACTAGTTCTGCAAGTTTCGCAGAAGAGCTTCTGTAAAGTTTGGAAGGTAGGAGAAGGATACTGGCAGAAGTAAGGCTGTGAGTACCGAGCGTGAATCGTGCTTCGGTAGCTCAGTTGGTAGAGCACTTGCCCCCGAAAGGCAAAGGTCCCGAGTTCGAGTCTCGGTCGGGCACACAGTTTTAATCTGCCGGGAAGTTTCATATCAGCGCACACTCCGCTGCAGAGTGAAAATCGCATTCTAGAAACATCCCGCAGGCTGTGGCTAAGCCATGTCTCCGCAGTATCCTTTCTTTCAGGAGTACTAGTTCTGCAAGTTTCGCAGAAGAGCTTCTGTAATGTTTGGAAGGTAGGAGACGGATGCTGGCAGAAGTAAAGCTGTGAGTACCGGGCGTGAGTCGTGCTTCGGTAGCTCAGTTGGTAATGCACTTACCCGCGAAAGGCAAAGGTCCCGAGTTCTAGTCTCGGTCGGGCACACAGTTTTAATCTGCCAGGAAGTTTCATATCAGTGCACACTCCGCTGCAGAGTGAAAATCTCATTCTGAGTATTTATTGTTTAGAAAGGTTTAGTAAACTATTAATTAGAGAACAATAATTTTCAAAATGTCAAAGAGAACCAGAAAGGGTAAATTAGATCATGACAAAGATGATTCTGAAATCAGAGAAGAATCGCTAGAGAAAATGAGTCAAAATATAGAAAACATTTCTTCTCTGGACACAGAAAATGAGCCAAGAGAAAGAATGTACGAACAGTAAGAGCTCACGACTTCTGAAGATGAGATAGAAGAAATTCCGGCTGTAGTGGAGGCTCAAGTAACGGTAATTAATGATGAAAGAGAAAGTTCTGGGTAGGCAAATGTTTCTTCCAGGCAACACTTTGATATGGATATGTTATTCAATTTCATATCGAAGATGGAAGAACGGGACTCTCATCTAGAAAAAAGAGATACGATTTTTAAAGCTGATATATCTGAATTTATAAAACGGAAACAACAGGAAAGAGAAGAAGTGTATAGAAAGTTTAAGCGGAAAATGTTAGAATTACAGAGAGCTTGTGAGCTCAGATATAATCAGAAATTCGAAAAAGTACAGACTGAAATCAATAACATCACTGGTGCTGTACAAACACTATAAGAAAATCTCACTGCAGTGAATTCAGATCAAGACTCTGTAGTACAGAACGTATCGGAATTGTCTGAAAAAAATGAATCAACTTGAGTTAAACAACAGCTCGAAAGCGTTTCTTCCGTGGACTGAGTGTTTGTTCACTACATTATTTTCGGCTGTTTAAGCCTTTTGAACGTTTGTTAGGGTGTTATATATGCATTATTTCGGTGATTTACTAGTAGTTTGCAGATCTGTAGGCTATGTACGGCATTATTTGGACAGTTTAGAATTAGTGAGAATGTTGCAGACCGTTTTACATGCATTATTTTGACAATTTTCGAGCTGTTTTCATGTCTGCACTTCAGTGTAGAGAATTATTTCGGTGACATACGAGTAGGTTGCAGGTCTGTATGCAATTTACGAGGTGTTTGTGTGTCTGTACGTCAGCATAGTGCATTATTTTGATAGGTTACAAGTAGTTTGCAGGTCTGTAGGCTACGCAACTCGACCCCAAGCTCGGCAGGTCGAGTGTTTTGTAACAGTGTAATAAATGAATTACATGAAATCGATCCCTAAATGAATTGTTTCAAAGTAAATGATGTGCGCTCCTTCCTCTCTCCAGCAGCCCAGCACAGGCTGTGTCCTTTTCCCGCAATTTTCCCCCAAGACCACCATCTTGGATTACATCACGGAAGAGACGATAGTGACATCTGATGGCGGTACTGTGCACTAAGTCAGGTGGACTCCAGACCTCATGGTGAACACACTGCAGGGATTTACAAATTCACTCCAAAGAACCTGAGTCTTTTTCCCGCCAGTTTTCGGGAGGGAGTGTGAGAAGGGAGTGGGTTAACCAGAGGGGGAGACGTTAATTAATTGATCAATTTACTTAAGTAGTCAAATAACTCAGACCTGAAAGTGAACCTGTAGCCACGAGTGGGACAGGTTTTGTGAGGGTTGGGGATGTGGGGGGCGTGAGAGTGGGGCAGGGAACAGTCGGTTAAGGACCTGTCAAGCAAATTGGTGGATCCTTTCAGCATAAGTTAAGGACCTGTCACTCAAAAGAGAGTAATAGGTTTGCCCTGAGTGGTTACCTGTCCCTGATGTAGGCAACCCATACTAACAAAATGTACTGGTGCCACCCTCATCCCACTACTGTCACATAGTATGTGTGATCCTAACCGAGGAACCCCAACTGCTTAATAATTTGGAAACTGAACATGAACAAGGCCCATGTTGGTGGGCGGGGGAGGGGGGGGGGGGGAAGGGGCTCAGGATGCATATACTAGACGGACTGAATCCTGTGATTATTTTCTGAAGAATGGCATTTTGTGTAACCACAGAGATAGTTCTGAGGAATTCGTCTCCCACGAACCTTAGTTATTTCGATCTTCCAGTACATCGATAACTCTCGTGTAGGAGGGCATTTAGGTCTTTATAAAACCTTAGAGGAGGTCACAGAGCAGCTGACCGGGCCGACACTTTATAAAGACATTAGAGGTTTAGTCAAAGAATCCCGAGATTGTAAGAAGGGAAAACCCAGTAACTCCCTGGAGAGAGGACTGCTGCAGTCGGAATGGGAAGAGTATCAGTAGGACAAATTGTTTGATGATTGTGTGGGCCCATTCCGCAGGACGAGAAAAGGCAATATGAATTTCTTGTAGTGGAGGACGCCTTCTCCACGTTCGTTTGGTCGATACATAACCATGGTGTGACCGCTCTTATCACCATCTCTCATCTTACTGATATATTAAGGTGGTTCAGGCCACCATGGGCGTTGGTTATGGATAAATCTCCTAGCTCTCTGTCAAGGTCGTTTGGACAATTCTGTTTTGGCAATGGGATAAAACATTGTATCGCCACACCTTATCGTCCTCAGGGTTCCTTTGCCGATAGGATTAACCGCAGCTTGATTTCAGCCTTGTGCTGGTTACACTTAGCGTTTAACTCAACGCTTAGCATGAAGCATCCCAAGCCACCCCAACTAGCATAATTCTCACATATCCCATGAATTCCCTGCCCTCCAATTTATGGGAGGTAAGTGATCTTTAACCAGCGGCCCTTTCAAGGGAAGATAGGGGATCTTGTCTACATCAGGAACTTCCTGGGCGGACTTTCTGGGATAAATGCTTAGGGAAGCTTGCCCTGTGTTTTCTAGGTCCATACTCGATTGCTAAAATTTTAAGACTGGACAGTCTTTTGGTCAAGGAACTGGGAAAGCGGAAGGTCATAAAGGTTCATCACAGTCAGATTAAACATTCCAGCAGAGTGAGTGACTCTTAGCCTCAGGGGAGGCTTGTTCAGGTTTGAGATGGGGAGTTTAAGCTATGGCGCCATTTAGTTAGTAGACTGTTCGGTCTGGCGCCACTGGCTAGGCTCCTGTTTTTCCTTATCTAGTGTCCTATTCAGACTAATATTAATATTTCTCATTTTATTTTATTTTCTCTTCTGAATTTTGTTCAGGGCATGTTATTTTTGTGTCGTTTTTGTTGTTCTAGTCAGTTCATCTTTGAACACATAGGTTGACTAGTTCTCTTTAACTGCGAGTTTGGCCACTGACGATATTCATTACCCAAAAAACAGTGACTTTTTTTAAGATAAAATTGTCATTTACCACTTTTAGACCTGATGAAGTAATTTTCGCAGTCGCAGTTCGCTTTGTATTGGGTACATGTGATGACATGGGGATTCCGATATGGAGAAATATGCGGAAGGATTTGATGGAGGTATCTGTGCCGAATTATGCCGTTAATGAGGTACTGTGCCGTTTCTGTACGTCTTTACGCAAGTAGATCAGAATTTGCTGTTTTGGGTCAGGTTGATTTGGCCCTACGAATGACCTACTGGCCTCTGTGACAGAAATAAGTCCTGTCTGCGATACGCAAATGTTTTAGACATTAGCCCATATGTCCTTGCCATTGCAGGGAGAACCACACTTTGCCCACTTTCTTCACTGGTGGAAGTCACCGGGGCCTTAGCTGTGGCTGGGATGTAATACTGCCTTCAAGAGGCGTCGCGCACTCGTCACATAGTGACGATAGCAAGTAATAACGGCACTGTGCTGCCTACCTTACGTACAAACCTTTCCTACGACATAAATCAGAACCAAGCAAGGTATTCATGTATTCATGAGCAGCGCGGTTTGACCAAAATGATGTGTGACATATCAATACTTCCACAGTTTGTAATGCTACTTGCAAAAATTTCAGATACACAACTTCCTTCAGAAGAGGGGAACGCCGACTAGGGTGCTGTGTTCGAGAGCTCTGCAGAGATTTGGACGACCTTGCAGTGAACTTACTCCGCCGAGTAGTCGTAAAATACGAGAGTGGCCAGCGTCTCTTCAAAAAGAAAAAACAGAAAGCTTTCGTGCTTGAGACCTCTGTCTCGGCTTTTTAATTGGCACTTATCACATATTCTTATCTTGTTTAACCATGTTTGTTTCAGGAGTGGGCAGCAACAAATAGATAGTGCCAGCTAAGAAATACAAACACAAAAGAAAATGCTTTATTAATAACTATTTTTGCGAATGTCGTAGTTATTTACGAATGCTTGCTGTATTTCAAGTACTGTTACCTCACCATAACTAATAATTGCGTGCTAGAATAAGTGCATGTAGACTAAATTCACAAGGTCGCATGCTCAAACGCGCTGTGGTTCCTTTCCTTCTTCCACTTTTCCCACAAGCATTCCTTCATCACACTATTTGTAGAACTACAGGGTTACTCTGACGTAGGTTACTTTTAATCCGCCGGCACACCGACCGTGCTGTCGAACGTTAACGTTGAGCGTGCCAAATTCAACGTGCTGCTGAACGCTCAGGAACGATGCGACTTGTGCATACGGTAGGTGGGTCTCAGCGTGGTATACGCGATCGCAACGCACTCCAGCGCAGTTGAGGAATGTCCCTAGTTCGTAAATCACACTGTTTACTCAAAGCGCGCGCGTAAAATTCCCACGTTATCTTTATTAAAACGCACATAACTTCCATCGTCCACGGAAAGGAAAGAACCGTGTCCAATCAATAAGGACACAGGCTTATAGAAGTTCCATTACAAACAGTGCGGTACAAATTTGGAATAGTTCTCCGCATTAGATAAACATTATTTCATCATTCCCACATTTTAGTAAAACCCCAAATTCAGTCTTACTTGATCACTGTTCCTACCCAGTAACAGAATCTCTGCAACGTGTGAATTACAAAGTGTAAAAGAAAAAGGAGCAAAATATCTTTATACAAGTAGCCTAAGCTGTCCTGTAGAGTAAGCCTATCGAACAAAGTCACTCCTAAAAAAAAAGTGAACTTGTATTTACATAACATCAAATATTATAGTGTATACTTATATTAAACTAATAATAGAGTATCAGAACCTAATAAAAACGCAGATGTGAAGAAAAACATTTGGAAGTGTCAAGACTCGAACCACCGCTCCAAAACACAACTCAAAATAGGCCACAGACGCTACTCACTACGCTAACTAATCATATTATGTTACCACTTGCTGAAAACCTTAATCGTAGATACTTTACTAATTGAAATTTAATTATAACAGATTTTATGGAGAACAATGCGTTTTCAGTATGTCGCTGCCTTCAAACAGCCTACTCTCATAATATGCATGTTACAATGTTGGAATGAATGCCAATATGGCGCCTCACAACTCCCAAACGTGCCATTCCACGCTATGACGTCAGAAACTCGGTACGCTCAACGCTCAACGTTCGGATGCACGGTCCGTTTGCCGACGGCTTTACGATAACCACCACTACTGCCTACTGTTTAGGATGTTATTTGCTAATATACGATTTGTTACAATGTAATAATTTCCAGTCTGCTCTTATTTAATATAAACCTAGTTCATTCGGCTGTATTGGTGAAATTTGGATTGTGGACGAAACTACCTTGCATGTCCATGCCTAGCAAACCGCCCCCAGCCAGAGCTGCGCCAAGACGCAGACAGACTCGAGTGTGCAAGACACGCGGAGGAGGGAACCAGTAGGGTCTAGTAGAGAGGCGGCGGCCCCAAGCCGCTAGGTAAGGTGGGAAGCCTGCTGAAGACAGGCCCAGCTGCCGCCTAGACAGCTGTCCCTTTCATCGGGAGTGCGGCCGACTCAGGCAGCCAGCCCGAGGCGCAGAACTTCCATACAGCCACCACGCCGCTGCCGGCCCCCCCCCCCCCCCCCCCCCCCCCCCCGCCATGCCGCTCGGTGTTCCCTAAGGCTTGCCGTGTGCCAGCGACCCACTTTCTGGCCGCGCCCTGGGGAAGCCCTTCCTTGCGGCACTGTAAACCGCTGGCTATCTACACTCGGGCGGAGCACCGCTACCCCTTCTCCCAGCCGTCGCAGATGTTTTGTTGATGCGCCTGTCTGACGTCGTCGATTAGGCGGATGCACTTTAGTGCACATGCCACGTCAGAGGCGGCGCCGAAGGCACAAGTCGTCGCCATTCTCCAAATCACAGCAGAGACACTCTGGTGTGCGACCACAACCCCAAACTCCCACGGTGGTCAACGCAACAACAGAGGTATCCACTGCACATCTTCACGCCATCCCCTCCTACCCACCACGCCCTGCACCCATCCTGTCAAGATCACGATGCACCCCACACCACTTAACACTGCAAGTGGGTCTTGAAGCTTTTCGTCTGCAGTCTTTGTCTTAGCTGAATTGTTAGGAAACACTCAAGTTCACCACAATATTACCTCAGTTTTTCCAAGTGATGTTTATGGAGGTACTACAAATGTATCTCTGTTTTGTAATATCTTTATAATTAATCAATATCAAATTGTTATTATTACTGAATCACCGACCCGTCACGTATGTGTCACCTGTTTCATTGCATCCATGTCTTAACTTTACAACAAAATACGTTATTTAATGATTGGACTCTACATACATTTGCCTGATTACTCATGTCTATCTTATCCTAATTGGTACCTATATCTGTATCACACTGTTCTAGCAGAGTCAGTTCCATTTTTGCATTTTTAAATGTTTACATATAAAGTGAAACTTTAATGTTCGTTGGCATTATTGTGGGTGTACTTTGTTAATCCACGGATTTGACATTTATCTCAAATATTAATTCTTAAAGTTCTCTCACTAAAACTACAGTCTTCATTTACTGTATGACCACTACGTCTTTCCATAATCCTCTCATGTCCAATACAGCATGCCATGATAAATTAATTATTATAATGTATTTAAGATCAATGTCGCTACGTTCACCTGTCTTGCCAGGCAATGTGTCCCCTTACATCGCCCTCAGAGGCAAGAGACGAATGCTCTAGGGCCAAACTTTATTCATATAGAGACGTCGTAATTGGACAGTTTACTTTAGAAATGTGTGTGTTTCATCAGAATCTATACATACATGTTACACAATGCGGATTGGCACCCAATCGTTTTTCTTTGATTTCTGTCTGACATTTGTCCCAACTACCATGTTTGTAAACTACTCCCGCAGAATTTTACTAGGTCCATACCACACCTATCTTACTCTAAGCTGTGTACACACCGGCATAAAATACAAGTGTTAAGGAGGGGCCAAAAAAAAAATGATTCAAATGGCTCTGAGCACTATGGCACTTAATTGCTGAAGTCATCAGTCACCTATAACTTAGAACTACTTACACCTAACTAACCTAAGGACATCACACACATCTATGCCCGAGGCCGGATTCGAACCTGCGACCGTAGCGGTCGCTCGGTTCCAGGCTGTAGCGCCTAGAACCGCTCGGCCACACCGGCCGGCTAAGGAGGGGCCAATGCAAGTTGTCGCCTATATGGACCGTGCACTGCGAGGTCAAGGCCCACATCAATCGCCATCAGTGACGAGTGGCACTGTTTATGTGAACAAGTTTGCGGTACGTCACACTATGCTAACAATGATGCTAAGAGATGAGCAATGACAATGTACTGTATTGTGTTAAGTAGAGATAAGTTTTGCGGACAGAGTTTCATGCTGGATTTTCGTCTGGGAGTCGATGGTGTGAAGCCAGCTGCGTGTTAGCCTGAATGTTGAATTTTAAACCTGCAGCAGCCTGGGAGGTGCTGGCTCCGACAGACCGGGCTCCAGCAGCAGCTCTTTGATGCGGCTCGAAGGGGAGGCGGCATTTTCGGCAGAACACTGCGAGGCAAGCACAAAGTCTCCCCAAAGTGAATACATAGAGAGACGCTGCTTCTCCCTCACCTGTGTCGCCCTGCGTCGCCGATGACATTGCTAGAAACGAATCTACCTCCGCAAATCCACCACTCCACATTTTTCGAGCGTGGGACAGAGGAGCGGAATATGTCCATTTAGATGCTGGCGCCAAGGGAGCGTCTGGAAAGTTTCTCGGATGAGGACGACTCCCACAAGCGACTGCCACTGGTCACATCGATGTGACGTTAGCAGTGTTTCCCGTGCATTCACAGTCGAGCAGGAATAGCGCTCATTCGTTAAAAACCTGTAAAACTGTTGCAGCAGTGGAGCGGCAAGCCGCACTAGAAATGACACATTCGCGGTTCGATGTCCATCTGATACGGGCGCAATACTCTGTACCGGGCGATACAGAATAATTGCGGAGTAGTTGCGTACGTTATCCGGAACTCCCAGATAATTCCCCAGAACTGTGGCGTGTACGCTCGCCGCTGTGGTTGTAGCAACATCACAGATGATCGGCATAACAGCAAATGAGAACAGCCAGCTTGGTACCCTGCCGTCGAACAGAAGAGCAGAATAGGTAATTAACGCAGGTCCGGCCGTAGCACAATCGGCTGTGCAGTTCTCGCATTATTTCAGTGATTACACATTGATGGAAAGGAAGTGGCCTAGAGTCTTGTGCTCTCATGCAGTTACGGGGAAGCGCGAATCCGCATTACTGGTTTTAAGGTTGTAGGTTCGTGCTATACTCTTTCCGCTTTATTAAGTTATTAATATGTCCACATTCAAGAGACATCACTTCGTTAATGTGATTTAAAAATACATGAATATTCTCATATGCAATAAATCTGATTATCTTTCCCGATGTTTTGGGCTGCATACGTTGACATACCAACCCTATCCTACTACCTAGTCAAAAACTTTGGTGAACTTAACTTGGTGTTGATAATTTATATGCATCACTACTTTCTATCAGGGAAGCAACCACACCCACTCCGATTCTTCAACACAGGCCTGTGTTACGTAGTCACATGTAATTAGGCGCATACGAAATTCATTGGAGGAATTTGTAATACAATTTCAAGTTCAGTAAGTAGTTCCTTTGCTTATTGCCTTTTAATAGAAAAGGAGAACTCGGAGGTCGCTTCGCAAACGTTAAAATAAAACGCCTCACTAAGAAGGGTAGTGACCAGCAGAGCCTCTCACAGTATCTCAGTGCAGTTCCTTGATACAAGCCTCATTATGCCGTCCAAGCCCAGTTCCGCCATGCAACGCGTATTTCCTGTGGAGCGTTGTAACTGCCACTAGCAGCTGCTGTCCGCCTGGGCGCACCCTTGCTCGCGACACACCGCCAAGGCCCACTGATCCACCCACACAAGCTGCTGTTCCACCGTCAGCCTGCGATACCGTGTCGCTCACGAGCTGGCTGTCCGCCAGCTCTGCCTACAGACTCTACTCCTACTCCCCTGGCCAAACCAAAGTATATCAGAAGGTAAACCCTTTGCGCAACGATACGGACACAACTTACTCGAAACTCGATGTCAGATTCACCAGTGTGTAATGTGTTACAAAGTGCCATTTTAATACTTAAAGACACTTCTGGGACGCAGACCTTGACCACCACAGAGGTGGTCAAGAGTAATCATTCACGAAACCTATGGTACACTACTGGCTATTAAAAGTGCAACACCGCGAAGATGACGTGCTACAGAAGGGAAATTTAACCGACAGGAACAACATGCTGTGATATGAAAATTATTAGCTTTCCTGAACAGTAACACAAGATTGGCGCCGGTGGCGACACCTACAACGTGCTGACGTGAGGAAAGTTTCCAACCGATTTCTCATACACAAACAGCAGTTAACCGAAGTTGCCTGGTGAAACGTTGTGATGCATCGTGTAAGGAGGAGAAATGCGTACCATCACGTTTCCGACTTTGATAAAGGTCGGGTTGTAGTCTAGCGCGATTGCAGTTTATCATATCGCGACATTGCTGCTCCCATTCATCGAGACCCAATGACTGTTAGCAAATTATGGAATCGGTGGGTTCAGGAGAGTAATACGGAACACCGTGTTGGATCCCAATGGCCTCGTATCACTAGCAGTCAAGATGACAGGCATCTTATCCGCATGACTGCAACGGATCATGCAGCCACGTGTCGATCCATGAGTCAACAGATGGGGAAGTTTTCAAGACAACAACCATCTGCACGAACAGTTCGACGACGTTTGCAGCAGCATGGACTATTACCTCGGAGGCCATGGCTACGGTTACCCTTGACGCTGCATCACAGACAGGAGCGCCTGCGATGGTGTACTAAACGACGAACCTGGGTGCACGAATTGCAAAACGTTGTTTTCTCGGATAAATCGAGGTTCTGTTTACAGCAACATGATGGTCGCATCCGTGTTTGGCGACATCGCGGTGAACGCACATTGGAAGCGTGTATTCGTCATCGCCATACTGGCGTATCAACCGGCGTGATGTTATGTGGGATGGGGTGCCATTGGTTACAAGTCTCGGTCAGCTCTTGTTCGCATTGACGGCACTTTGAACAGTGGACGTTACATTTCATATGTGTTACCACCCGTGGCTCTACCCTTCATTCCATCCCGGAGGAAACCCAACATTTGAGCAGGATAATGCACGACCGCATATTGCAGGTCTTGTACGGGCCTTCCTGGATACAGAAAGTGTTCGACTGTTGCCCTCTCCAGATCTCTCACCAACTGAAAACGTCTGGTCAATGGTGGCCGAGCAACTGGCTCGTCACAATACACCAGTCGCTACTGCTGATGAATTGTGGTATCGTGTTACAGCTGCATGGGTAGCTCTACCTGTATGCGCCATTTAAGCACTGTTCGACTCAATGCGCATGCGTATCAAGGCAGTCATTTCGGCTAGAGGTAGTTGTTCTGGGTACTGATTTCTCGGGGTATATGCACCCAGATTGCGTGAAAATGTAATCACATGTCAGTTGTACTATAATATATTTGTCTAATGAATACCCGTTTATCATCTGCATTTCTTCTTGGTGTAGCAAATTTAATGGCCAGTTGTGTATATAGACACTCCATCACAACAAAAGCTAACGATGTCTATAAAGTAACAACTCTCTCTGTAATTTAAAGCTGACGTGGGAGTTAACATATTCCTCTACATTGTGTATCAGCATGCAGCTATCAAACTTCCAGTTGAAATCAAATAATGTAGTCATTTCCACAAGGCTGTTTGATTAAAATAGGTACTTTATTTTGTATTACTGGCCAGTATCGTGACATAGCTCACTTTCAATCTCGAAGTTGGTCAGAAGGGCAATTGAAGTACGGGTTTTAAACAAACAGCCTTGTAGAAACGATGTGTTTCTTTGAACTTATCGAGAATTTGATGCTCACCCAGAAGAAATCAATTCCAGTTAATCGTTCACAAAAAAATTCAGTAATAACGATTTACATGCAATCTCAATCAGCGAAGTTTGTGATTTTGAGACGGTTCGTTTACTGTTTCGATTTCTGAAACTTTCCACTAGTCACATAATATAATAACTCGTTTGGTTCCATATTGCCAATCTATGATTATACTGCAATGACCAAAACCGGCCCTATAATTACATATTATGGATTATATGAAGGGCTTTTTTCAATAGTGGTACATGTCCATTTTTGGTCATATTGAGATATAAAGTCCTAAAATTAAATGAAGGCTAAAAAATCTGCAGTTGAGATGTCAAAAATATTGAAGATTATGGCTTCTTGCTAGAGACGAACATTTCCACCTGTTTGTTTGGATCATCAATTTCAGAAGCATTATAGGCAGAAAAGTGGAGGTAATGGACTTGTATCACTATTGAAATAAACCCTTCATATGTGCTCGATTGTACACTCTGTAAAGCGTAATCGTGCTGACCTTGACAAAACTCTTAGCGCACTGAGAAATATTTCGTTATTCAATAGTAGTATGTTGAGCGAAGTAAACGACAACATAACTGGCAATTAAATGGCTTCATTTCAACTAAAATACTGTAATAGTTAGGGAAAATCTCATGTTCTGCACTTAGTGGCAACTCAATAGTAATATTATGAGAAAGGCAGTATTCGTAAGTCTTCTCCATGTGAAATGAGAGCAAAATCCCTTAGACCTTTCACGTGACTCCAAGAAAATAGGTTCAGCGATGACATGTATACTGCAGAGTTGTATGTGGAACAGGAAATCCGCTAAATTGTATATTCATATGTTTCCAAGCACATATGTTTAAGAGAGTCTCCACCACATCTGTTTTTGCGCTGAGTTTTCTCAGCGCAAAAACTCCTAAAACATACGGTATAATGACCCACTCAGTAAATAACAGAGAAGTACATATGTTGTGCTCTGTCCCAACAACTTTAATAACAGCAGGCAGTAGATTTATCTACATCTGCATGACTACTCTGCAAATCAAACTCAAGTGCCGGCCAGCGTTTTCATCGAACCACTTACAGACTATTTTTCTATCTTTCCACTCTCGAAGCACCCACGGGAAATCGAATACTCAAATGTTACTGTGCAGATTCGGATTCCTCTTACTTTATTTCGATGATCATTTCTCACTATGTACGTGACCGTCTATAACATATTTTCGCATTCTAATGATAAAGTTGATGATTGAAATTACATGACAAGATCTCGTCGCAACGACAAAAGTCTTTAATGATAGCTACCGAAGTTCGCATATCATAACTATGACGCACTGTCACCTGATTCGTTATAATACAAGATTTTCGATCCACTCTGTCGGTCCTACTTGGAAAGTATCTCATACTGCGCATCACAATTCCATGGTAGGACTTACAAGAGTAGTGCAGCTAGTCTTGATAATACATATGTTGCATCTGTTAAGAGTTACACCAATTAAATGCAGATTTTGTCGTTTTCCTCTTAACATTTTCTTGGTGATCGATCCAGTTTAAGCCGTTTACTTTTTCTCCGTTAGCGTTTAGTTCAACTGACAGCGCTTAGATTGGTGTGATTTATGGTGTAGCCAGAATTTAACGGCTTCTCCTTTCGTCGATCATCTTCGATTGTCTGATGATGTTTCTGTTTACAGTGTGTGTGTGTGTGTGTGTGTGTGTGTGTGTGTGTGTGTGTGTGTGTGTGTGTCATCTGTCGAAATATTGGAGCTTGTCGACGATGTCACCCGACTACATTCCCGTAAGTTATTTGAACATTGTATACACCGGAGAAATTTAGGTCCCACATTGTTTAGAAGCAGTATGTGAGGAACGGTGTCAAAAGTCTTCCTGAAATCTAGAAATAGAGAATCAATATTAGATATGTTGTCAATACACTCATTACTTCGTGTGAATAAATAACCAGTTGTGTTTAACAAGAACTATATTTTCTGTATCTGTGCTAAGTGCCAGTAGATTCCTTTCTTCAAGGTAATTCCTAATGTTTGATCACTGTATGCGTTCCAAAATCCTTAGGCAAATCCGACGTCACTGATGCGGATCTGTAACTCAGCGGATTACACCTATTTCCTTTCTTGAGTGTTTGTGCTACCTGCGCAGCTTTGCAGTCTTTAAGTAAGGTTCTTTCGTCGAGCGAGCGGGTTTATTCAATTTCGAAGTATGGAGCTATTATCCCAGGATACTCTGAAAGGAAACTAATTAGTATACAACATGGACCAGAAGACTGTTGATTTAAGTTGCTTCGCAATACTGA
Organism: Schistocerca gregaria; assembly: GCF_023897955.1. Taxonomy (NCBI): domain Eukaryota; kingdom Metazoa; phylum Arthropoda; class Insecta; order Orthoptera; family Acrididae; genus Schistocerca; species Schistocerca gregaria. The sequence continues at coordinate 950,636,153 of NC_064920.1, forward strand.
GGATATACAGGGTGTTACAAAAAGGTACGGCCAAACTTTCAGCAAACATTCCTCACACACAAATAAATAAAATATGTTATGTGCACATGTGTCCGGAAACGCTTAATTTACATGTTAGAGCTAATTTCAGTTTCGTCAGTATGTACTATACTTCCTCGATTCACCGCCAGTTGGACCAATTGAAGGAAGGTATGTTGACTTCGGTGCTTGTGTTGACATGCGACTCATTGCTCTACAGTGCTAGCATCCAGCACATCAGTACATAGCATCAACAGGTTAGTGTTCATCACGAACGGGGTTTTGCAGTCAGCGCAGTGTTTACAAATGCGGAGTTGGCAGATGCCTATTTGATGTTTGGATTAGCACGGGGGATTAGCCGTGGCACGACACGTTTGTATCGAGACAGATTTCCAGAACGAAGGTGTTCCGACAGGAAGACGTTCAAAGCAATTGATCGGCGTCTTAGGGAGCACGGAACATCCAGCCTATGTCTCGCGACTGGGGAAGACCTAGAAAGATGAGGACACCTGCAATGGGCGAGGCAATTCTTCGTGCAGTTGACGATAACCCTAATGTCAGCGTCAGAGAAGTTGCTGCTGTACAAGGTAACGTTGACCACGTCACTGTATGGAGAGTGCTACGGGAGAACCAGTTGTTTCCGTACCATGTACAGCGCGTGCAGGCTCTATCAGCAGCTGATTGGCCTCCACGGATACACTTCTGCGAATGGTTCATCGAACAATGTGTCAATCCTCATTTCAGTGCAGATGTTCTGTTTACGGATGAGGCTTCATTCCAACGTGATTAAAATGTAAATTTTCACAATCAACATGTGTGGGCTGACGAGAATCCGCACGCAGTTGTGCAGTCACGTCCTCAACACAGATTTTCTGTGAACGTTTGAGAAGGCATTGTTGGTGATGTTTTCACTGGGCCCCATGTTCTTCCACCTACGCTCAGTGGAGCACGTTATCATGATTTCTTACGGGATACTCTACCTGCTAGAACATGTGCCTTTACAAGTATGACACAACATGTTGTTCATGCACGATGGAGCTCCTGCACATTTCAGTCGAAGTGTTCGTACGCTTCTCAACAACAGATTCACTGACCGATGGATTGGTAGAGGTGGACCAATTCCATGGCCTCCACGCTCTCCTGACCCTAACCATCTTGACTTTCATTTATGGGGGCATTTGAAAGCTCTTGTATACGCAACCCCGTTACCAAATGTACAGATTCTTCATGCTCGTATTATGGACGGCTGTGATACAATACGCCATTCTCCAGGGCTGCATCAGCGCATCAGGGATTCCATGCGACGGAGGGTGGATGCATGTATCCTCGTAATGAAGGGCATTTAGAACATTTCCTGTAACAAAGTGTTTGAAGTGACGCTGTTACAGTCTGTTGCTGTGTGTTTCCATTCCATGATTAATGTGATTTGAAGAGAAGTAATAAAATGAGCTCTAACGCGGAAAGTAAGCGTTTCCGGACACATGTCCACCTAAAATACATTCTTTCTTTGTGTGTGAGGAATGTTTCCTGAAAGTTGGGACGTACCTTTTTGTAACACCTTGTTTATTTCTTAGTTACTCATATTGCCAGCTTTCCTGGTTCGAATTCTGATAACCTCGCAGTTGAGCGCCCCAAAAAGTCGTATGGAATGTTTACTTCGTCTCCTTTGTTTCAGGACTTTACGAAAGCCATGTTTAGTAATTCAGATTTAGTGGCGCTGTCATCAGTAACATTAACATTGTTATAGCGCAGTGAATATACCATTTGTGTCTTTCTATTGACTTACTTTACATACGACATGAATCTCTCAGGAGTTTGCTGCCAGATTTCGACACATAGTTTCGTCGTGAAAACTATGAAAAGAAGCTGCATTGAAGTCCGCGCTAAATTTCAAATATCTCTGAAACATCGCCAGTCTTGGAGGTTTTGTGCTGTTTAAAATTTGCCATCGTTTCCTCGTTGCATCTACTGCACTGTCCTGACCTGTCTTATACCATGGGAGATTTGTTCCACATCTTATTAGTTTAGTTGATATAATTCTCTCAGTTACAGTCGATACTATTTCTTGGAATGTAATGCACATCTGCTCTACGCTTATACATTTTCGAAGAAGAAGATTGTCCCTCTGGAAGGAGTGAAACGAATTTTTTAAACACATATATCGTTCGTTAATTTTTGGCGGATTTGGATTTTACGGAATTCAATCTCTGTGTAACGACCTTGCGGTCACTAATCCCTGCATCCATCACGGCGCTCCCTGTCTGTTCGCATTGATTTTTGCTAAAGAGTCAAGTATGTTTTTGTAACCATCTGCAGTTCTAGGTGGTTCCTGGTCTCGCTGTTCGAAATAGTGCAAATACTTAGTCAGTTTCATGCTTGCCATCGATTTTACACATCTACTTTCGCCATGATGTAAAGGTAGGTTCACTTCACCACCAACTGCAATTGTAGACGTGGGAAAGACATCGAGGTAATTAGAGACGGAGCATAATGTCGGGTGGTGTTAAGGGTGGGCAAGGAAAATCGGCCGTGCCCTTTCAAGGGGACTATCCCAGTGATTGCCTGGAGCGATTTAAGGAGATCAGCGAAAACCTAAATCTGGAGGGCCTCGTCCCCGGTAGAACCACCGTGAAACGTCCCCTTAGAATAATTATACAAGACTGTGCTTAAACTGACACACAATATTTTTAGCGCAACGCAATCTGACTTCCAAAAATCCCTACGAAAGAATGGCCCTGACTAACATTAACCTATACGTTTCACAAATCACTTACCTCACAAAAATCTTCGTTACTCAAGCTACTGCAATACAGCGAGCGCCACTACTGCCAGCTAAATAAAATATTCAAACTACTGAAGGTACTAACTACTGACAGGCATAGTTAGCAAATGAAAGATTTTAATAGAGAACAAACAATGTATTTACCTCACTAGTCATAATATATATAGCAGTTCATGACACCAATTCTTACAAATTTCAAAACTCCGCCATCTCTCTCCCCACGTCCACAACTGCTGGCGGCTCACCTCCAACTGCGCAACGCTATGCGCTGTTAGCATCCAGCTGCCGCTGCCCAACACTACAATGGCAGACAACAATGCCAACCGGCCACAGACTGCACACGGCACAGCCAGTGATTTTTCATACAGAGCGCTACGTGGTGTTGGCGTTACCAATAAAAATACTTAAACAGCCTACTTACATAGCCCCCATGCTCCCCACAAAAAAATTTACAAATTGTTTTTGGCAGTGGCCAATACAGATTTGAAAATTTTTTTCATAATTACAATAACAAAGATATCAAATGCACACACTTATTGATACAAATTTGGTCAAAAGCTAAAATGTTCTCACAGTCCATAAAGACAGTCCTGATCGTTCATCATAGTAAAATTGCAGTGTTTTTTTCAAAGTCTGAGCAATAAAAGAAATTGCACTTGGAAGTAGTGGATTTCTAAGCAGTCTTGAAGAAGTAGTGTTGTCCTTCCAACAAAAGACAGTGCTGACTCTTGACATGCAGACAGGTAATGGGCCACAACAGAGCAAACCCACAGCGGAGTCAGTCGAAGTTTTGAAGAATATTGGTAGGTAGCTCATCACAGAGTAGACCCCGTGTAGTCCTGGTAGAGATTACAGTATTGGTGGGCCACCAGAGGTGCAGACCCATTGCAGACCTTGTAGAAATAATGGTACCGGTGGGTCGTCAAAGGTGTAGACCCACTGTAGACCTTGTAGAGATGGCCAGCAACCATCTGTTTGACTGTGCAGACGCACAATCACCATTGAAGAGTCTTGCAGATAATATAGCAAGTCCATAACCAACACTTGTGCACTCAGAAAAATTGTTTTTGAAATGTTCTTACAACCAGCAATGCTGTTATCCAGTCCCTTACTGAATTATTAACACACGTGCAAACACTATCAGTCCCTACTTCTCACATATTGTCCATATACTATGACCAACAGAAACGTGTGCAGTGAAATGTAATTTACAAGTTACTTAATTTGATGAACTGGTGTCAGTTACAATTTTATAACATAAGAACGCAATAACAAAGGTACAAAATACATCTTTAAAGAACATAACAATACAGATAACATTTGCAGTAGTACAGGCTTTACAAAAGAATCGAAATAGCAAATACATCTGTGTTACAAAAATTACAACATAAGTACATACATAAAAGATCAGAATAACTTTTGAAACATCAACTTCACACATGAGCATTAAAACAAAACACAATAAATAATGTCTGAACATATTTACAAAGAAAATAACATAGTATTTGAAAAATTCTACGACATAAATCTTATTAGCTAAACACATAAAGACAGGAAAAAGACAAATACACAAGGGTACATAAACACATAGAGGGATAATATGAAAGGAAAGGACAGGGTTTGTTTTACTGCAGTATTTTGCATAGAGATCTCCACTAGTTCATCATTGTTTCCAAAAAGTCCTATCTATACCTGCTTTCTGTACTTTTCTCCTATAACCTTTCAGTGCATTTCTTCAAATTCATCACAACTTATTCTCTTATATAGGCTGCCCCCTCTTGTTGTTGTTGTTGTCATCAGTCCTGAAACTGGTTTGATGCAGCTCTCCATGCTACTCTATCCTGTGCAAGCTGCTTCATCTCCCAGTACCTACTGCAACCTACATCCTTCTGAATCTGCTTAGTGTACTCATCTCTCGGTCTCCCTCTACGATTTTTACCCTCCACGCTGCCCTCCAATGCTAAATTTGTGATCCCTTGATGCCTCAAAACATGTCCTACCAACCGATCCCTTCTTCTAGTCAAGTTGTGCCACAAACTTCTCTTCTCCCCAATCCTATTCAATACCTCCTCATTAGTTACGTGATCTATCCACCTTATCTTCAGTATTCTTCTGTAGCACCACATTTCGAAAGCTTCTATTCTCTTCTTGTCCAAACTAGTTATCGTCCATGTTTCACTTCCATACATGGCTACACTCCAAACAAATACTTTCAGAAACGACTTCCTGATACATAAATCTAAGCTAACTTAAATCTACTGAGCTCAGATGCTTAACTAAGGGACGAGGCATTGCATCAGCACAAAACATTTAATACAAACAGCAATGATAAAAAAATGGAAATTGGCAAAAAAGGCAGCAATATTACAACTAATATAAGGCAATGCGCAGCAAACAAGATAAATAAATCAGTAATAAAATTGGCTTAACCTAGTAATACAAAGTGACATTCAGTAACACTATGAATGGCAAACAGCCGCAGCAAATGCTATAACTTATACCTAAACATGACAAAGCTCAAACAGAAAAAATATTACACTAAAGACAACAATGCAGATCAGGGAAATGTATATTCACATCTTAATGTCTATGCAATTAAAGTGGTGCACCACAAAAATTTATTGTAAAAAAATATTACCATGTACTTCAAAAGACAATTCTGTATGCAATTTCTGTGAAGGGAAATGTCTTTTTGTGCTACTTCGTTTTTTTTAAGTACATCGTAAAGTTATTATTTACTGGATCTGTAGGCATAAAATATTTATATTAGTACATCCATAAAATTTATTTTATACCAATGCTTCAGTGCAGTTAGAAACTAGATATTAAAAAAATGAGTAAATAAATGCATAAAGCAAGCCACATGGCATTTCTCTCAACTAGCAGGACAATAGCCATGAAATGTTTCTCATCGTTTCATTAGGCATTTTAGTAAATATCATAAATTAAGAGCTCCACAGTGTAATCATATGTTTTCAAGTTTGGGCGTGTAGTATTTGCGATGCTTTCTACAAATGAATCTCAATAGCGAGGATAATGACCTCTTTTTTTTTCTCCACCTGTGCCTCTGACAGGCACACACTAATGGCTTTCTTTCGTCAGGTGGTTGTCGCGCAGCTGGGTGCCCACGACGCATTACATGCAGGTGGTCACTTAACTGTCTTATCGAAATATTTACGACACCAGTTTCCGCTACAGTGGCAGTCTCATATAAAAAAAATTCACAGGTAAAGAATTTGCGTTACAAATCTGTAGAAATAAAATCATTTAAACATAATTGTGTCCAAAAATTTTTTGCCAGGATAGTGATACATTCACGCATATACACTCATTTCATAACTTTTAAAGTACGATTCTCGGTTTCCAACATCCTTTTTCACAAATCAGAGACCCCACCAATACTCATTATTTCTTTTCTTATTACACATATATATATTCGTCGAAACTTCTTCAATATTTCATCATAACAGATATGTAGCATAACCAAATTCCTCATATAGCATCAATCTTATTCATCATAAACATACCTCACCAGCATAATACACTTCGTCGTCGTAAAAATAACATCATAACACCTCAGTCAAATCTAAAAATCATCCTAGCTTTCTCCAATAATTTCAAAACCTAAAAAAAATTCTCTGCTCATGTCAAAAGTGTCATCTGCCTCAAACGTACTTTAAAAATCATGATCCCATACCAAATATGTCATTCAAAGCTCTCATAGTATCACAATGGTTCCGAAAAATATGAACAGTTCACAAAGTACAGACAAAATACAATTTCATAGGCGTTAAATCATCCAACTGTGTAATTGCGTAAACATGTGTCACTGATGATGTAGTAAAAAAAAATGTTTGTCTCTCAGTTAAATGATCAGATAGCTGTGTAATCTATGTGTTAGATAAATATGGTACCGATGTGTAAAGTTGTATAAGCAAATACCATATTAGCTAGGGCTCCTTGTGCTTGCCAGACACACGGTACACAAAGTAAGCGTGTCCCCCCTGAGGATTAATGTAATTATATCTTCAGATGTTACAGATTACAGCAATGGAATGAAATTTATCACAAAAAACCTTTGTATCATTGTATTTCAAATATCTTTAAAAATAAATGTTTTAAGTACAAAATTAGTCACTCAAATACGCGTACTGTAGCGATAAACTGTGCGTCGTGTTGTAAGATAATCTCTGTGGAAGTGTCGTAGTTATTGTCCTCCGAAAGCTAAGTTCTGCAGAAGCCAATGTACTTACCTCATGATAAACGAAATTGAAATGCTTTGCGTATAGATATCTTAGTTATTACGCTTATTGCCGTGATGAAGTAAGTACTGTACTGTACGTATTGTTGTGCTACAGAAAAGGCTGTCTCATTGTAGCTATACCACAAACGTTACTACTAAAACATGTTTTACTTTCAACAAAAATTCAGAAAAACTGTGCAGATATAAAACAGATAAACTGCAAAAGCAACATTGTAAATTGTCACTCATTAGTAGCGTCGTGATAAAATCGTGTAGTTGTCACATAAACTAACCACTGTATCGTCTGGTATCTCACAGAAAGTACTTTAAATCCAGAATGTATTTTCAAGTAACCCAAAATGTTGCATTAAAATCTCATTAGCAATACTGGTAAATGTTCTAAGTATGTGAGCCTTATAGTCGTTACGTAATCGTGCAACTAACAAGCAAGAGTGTACACAGTGATGTCTGTTCACTATAACAATGCATTCGTAATTTCCGTTTAAAGATGTTCCCTAGGTTCTAGACTATATAGTTAACTGCAAAACATTGTTGCATGTTAACAGTTTCTCAGTGTGACAAATTGTACTAGTAGCGTGACGTGAAAAATTTTATGGCAAAGACAAAGTTAAAAAGCAGATTATCTTTCAATAAACGGTTTTATATGTGAAATGTGGTGTAAACCTTAACTATTCCTAGTACGCAGACTGTCAACTGAAAAGCAATTATCATATGGTTACGTCGGTAAGGAACACTGGAATTTTGCTCAAGGTTAGCTTATGTTATTTTTCTCTGAGCCAGCCGGCGCACGTGGCTGCCTGCGGTGCGAGTCATTGTTTCTTTGTTGGCGCGCGGCGTTATTGGGATTTGGGGACCTAACTTCTACAAATTCACCTTGTCGAGAGGGCCCTGCTCTGTTTGAATCCCGCCAGTTCTGCTGCAATTCAGGTCTGTCGTTATGATCATATCGTCTGTCGTCATGCCGGTAGATTCCATAGTTTCTTTCTTGTCGGTCACGTGGCCGAGAATTTCTCTCTGAATCGTAACTGCGCGCTGGACCGTTGCGTCTGAAGTTATTCTGTCTCCCTTGATAGTAATTATTTTGGTTCCCATATTGTCTGTTTCTCTGATTGTCTCTGTGATAGTCATTACCACGGAGAGGTGACCTTTCCCTGTAATTATTACTACTCTGCCAACGGTTGTCATACGGGTGGTGTCTGTTTTGGTCACGATTTGTATTGTGAGAATAGCCTTGTCGTGTCCAGTTATTATTTCTTTCATCGCGGAATTGCGACGGATGTGACCTGTAATTGTTGTGTTCCTGTTTTCGCCTTCCGCGATTGTAAGTGTCAATTTCTAGTTCTTCTATGAGTCGCTGAAAAGCTTCAGTGTCGTCTTTGCAACGTCCTACCAAAATAGTGTGTCGTAAATGTTCAGGCAATTTGAGTAAGCACATGTTCTGAGGGGCTGTATGGGTTTGAAAGATACTGATTCAAAATATTTCATAGGACTGGAAAATTCAGATTGTTAGAAATGTTTCATCATCATGATGCCATGTTTTACTCGGTCTTGTGTGGCTTGGGACCAATATGCTGAGAGGAAGGCATGGTAAAATTCTCCTTCACTGTGGCAATCGTGAATGATCGATCGCATTCTTACAGATGGTTCATTCTCCAAGTAGCCACACATAAATTCTAATCTGTGCTCTAGTGACCAGTTGGGAGGAAAACAATGAGAGAATTGATGGAGCCACGCTTGTGGATGAATGTCGTTGCCAGAATTCTTAAATGTTTTGAATTTACGTGTAGTAATGAACAGCTTATAGTCAAAATCATCGTGTCGGCGGGTAGCATATCGGTCATTGTTACGTCGTATCGGCGGTTCCATCTCAGAATTCGGTGTACCTTGCCAATTTCTTTCATAATTTCCGAAGTGCCCTGTGTTATTATTTTGTGGCTGTTCCGTATTTCTATGTCCCTCTTCCCGTATTGGAGCGCGAGTGTCCTCTGAAATACGTAATTGTTGTATTACCTGTGTCAGCTGATCTTGTACTTCCCGGATTTCTCTTTGGTGTTGCGTACTAATTTGATTCAGACTTTGTTTGAATTTCCTAATTTGTTCGCACTCTTCTGTGTCATTAAAGACTACCGGTTTTGTGTCATTCAAATTATCATCTACCTAAGTAGATAAATTAGTGAACTGATCCGAAAGTTCGGCTACTTTCTCCGATAGTGAACACATTTCCTCAGTGTGTTTTTCTGAACCAAGTTTCAGAGTGTCCATTTGTGTTGAAATCGAATCTACTGTGTCCTTTAAGTTTTCCTGAGTTCTTGCAAGTTGCGTAACCAAATCGGTGGATGCAACTGTGTCCATTTTAGCTTGCAAGGTGTCGTGATTTTCACGAACAACAGTTTGCAATTCTTTTATGGCTGCTTCGTGATTCTGTAATGAGTTTTCATGCCGCGAAAAAATAGGTTGAAAATGCTCACAAATTTGTGTTTTTACGTCATTACAGATTTTTTGACATTTCGATTCAATGTTATGTAACTCAGTAGTTAAATCTTCACGTGTTTGTTCAAGTGTGGTGTCTAACTTCCGAAGATTTTGTTCCATTGTGTCTAACTTTTGAAGATTATGTTCCATTGTGTCTAACTGTTGCTGTGTTTGTCTCTGATTTTGTTCCATTGTGTCTAACTTTTGAAGCTTTTGTTGTATTTGTCTCTGATTTTGTTCCATTGTGTCTAACTTTTGAAGATTTTGTTCCATTGTGTCTAACTGTTGCTGTGTTTGTCTCTGGTTTTGTTTCATTTGTTGCATTAATTGCAATAATAATGTATTAGTGTCTGGAATCTGATCATCTATGCTTTTCGGCAGTGCATTTGCACCGGCAACATTCACAGTTTGACAAGCAGAAAATGTGTCTCGGCTTATTTGAGAAAACGGTGAGGACGCAAAACCTGAATGTACAGTATTTGCAAGATTGTGTCCTGTCATATCGGATTCCTGACGCGAGCTGTTGCCGACCAATCGATCGATAATGCTTCCCTGTTCACTAACTGTTTCACTTCCTACACCATTATTTGCAGCCCGCTCCATTTCCTTATGCACTATTACCAAATTACTACTTTGAACATTTGTGAATTCATTACATGGTGGCGCTAACACATTGCTTTCGCCTTCACTGTCATTTCTCAGTTTACTTTGTAGCCTAGTATTACGTTTTTCACACGCCATTATTGTCACAATATTTCACACGATAACACAGAAAAGCACAATTTGAAGAGCAAAAATAAGAGAACACATTAACATAGCACTGAAAATAATATCTAGTTAATTGCAAGCTGCGAAATACTTGGTGCAACTCTACATGCATGCCACAACTGTTGTACTGTACAACAATGAAAGACTACAACTACAAAGGAAAATCCCTCTATGATTACGCGCTAGCAATAAAAAAAATCTACATTAATTACACAAACTACAAGAAAAAATCAGAAGGGTCGACATATGAAACGTCCCCTTAGAAAAATTATACAAGACTGGTCTATGTGAAACGTCCTCTTTGAACAATTATACACGACTGTGCCTAAACTGACACACAATATTTTTAGCGCAACGCAATCTGACTTCCAAAAATCCCTACGAAAGAATGGCCCTGACTAGCATTAACCTATACGTTTCACAAATCACTTACCTCACAAAAATCTTCGTTACTCAAGCTGCTGCAATACAGCGAGCGCCACTACTGCCAGCTAAATAAAATATTCAAACTACTGAAGGTACTAACTACTGACAGGCATAGTTAGCAAATGAAAGATTTTAATAGAGAACAAACAATGTATTTACCTCACTAGTCATAATATATGTAGCAGTTCATGACACCAATTCTTACAAATTTCAAAACTCCGCCATCTCTCTCCCCACGTCCACCACTGCTGGCGGCTCACCTCCAACTGCGCAACGCTATGCGCTGTTAGCATCCAGCTGCCGCTGCCCAACACTACAATGGCAGACAACAGTGCCAACCAGCCACAGACTGCACACGGCACAGCCAGTGATTTTTCATACAGAGCGCTACGTGGTGTTGGCGTTACCAATAAAAATACTTAAACAGCCTACTTACAACCGTTCTGCCAAAGGCGAGTCCAATGTTATTCGTGGGGTATCCATTTGATACGAGACTAAAGTTCTGTTTTTCAACCTTTCAGCAACTGCGTCATCTGGGTCTGATGGTCAGTTAAAAAGACAAGTTATTAATTTATGCCGGTTGTCATGTATAATCACTACACCTACTAAGTCAGGAGAATTATCTACTTCAATTTCAGTACAAGGTAAACTACTTGTAACAACGACAAATCCTCCATCAACAGCTATATTCATCTACCCTTTCTGAACACCATTAGGTTTTTCGTAAAAATTCCGGCTGAACATATCTCTGGCTTTGGGTAGCTTTTGGTACCTACAGGGCATAACGATTTGAGATCAGTCGCTCTCTGGTGTTTTCCCGTCGCCGCTACGACAATTTGTAGCTATAACACCGATGATTCTTGGTTCAAAATGGTACAAGTGGCTCTGAGCTCTATGGGACCTAACTTCTGAGGTCATCAGTCCCCTAGAACTTAGAACTACTTCAACCTAACTATCCTAAAGACATCACACACATCCATGCCCAAGGCAGGATTCGAACCTGCGACCGTAGCGTTAGCGCGGTTCCTGACTGTAGCGCCTAGAACCGCTCGGCCACTGCGACCGGCCCGACGATTCTTATGTCTAACTTCGTCCTATGTTCTATTTGCACCCTTTGAGGCTGGCATACTTTTTGTACCCCCCCCCCCCCCCAATACACTCTAACGTAAAAAAACCAGCCCACCCATGCAGACCTAGGTACCCGTTGGGCTGCCTCCTGTTTATAATTTCCCCCTGACCTACCAAGTGCAGCCTGAGATACAACCAAGTACGCATTAGGTCGTGTTGACGATGTTACAGACGGTGAGATCTGTTTTCTTCTCGCAAGACTGACTGGTAGTCTTTACCATTTCACACAGTCACCGTAAACCAGAGGGAATCCCTTCTGATCCAAAGTAACAATGGTTATTAGTACCAACATGAGCCACCATCAGCTGTTGGCTGCATGCTTGTGACCTCATGGTATCTGGAAGCACCCATTTTACATCTGAGATAACCCCGCCCCCAATATGCACACAGTGTGCACGTTGGTCTTCTTCTCCCAACGGTTTTCTGACTGCTACGAATTCCTCTCCTGTGGCAACCTCTTCACCTCAAAGCAGAACTTGCAAACTGCGTTGTCAATTATTTGCTGGATGTATTCCAATCTCTGTCTTTCTCTACGGGTGTTACCCACTACAACTCCCTCTAGTGCCACTGAAGCCATTCGCTCATGTCCTATCATTCTGTCTCCTCTCCTTGTTAGTGTTTTCCTCATATTCCTTTCCTTCCCGATACTGTGCAGAACCTCCCCAGTCCTTACCTCATCAATCACCTAACGTTTCACAACTGTACAATGCTGTACTCCAAATGTACATTCTCAGAAATTTCTGCTTCAATTAAGGCCTATGTATAATACTAGCAGACTTCTCTAGGCCAGAAATGCACTTTTTGCTAGACTAGTGTGTTTTTGATGAACTACTTGCTCCTTCCGGTAGTGGTTATTTTGCTGCCTAGGTAGTACAATTCCTTAACTTCATCTACTTCGTGGTCATCAATCCAGGTGTCAAGTTACTCGCTGTTCTCATTTCTGCTACTTCTCATTCCTTTCGTCTTTTTTCGATTTACTCTTAGTCGATATTCTGCACTCATTAGACTGTTCATTCCATTCTCGAGATCACGGAATTCTTCTTCACTTTCAAATGGTTCATATGGCTCTGAGCACTATGGGACTCAACTTCTAAGGTCATCAGTCCCCTAGAACTTAGAACTAATAAAACCTAACTAACCTAAGGACATCACACACATCCATGCCCGAGGCAGGATTCGAACCTGCGACCGCAACGGTGGCGCGGTTCCAGACTGTAACGCCTAGAACCACTCCGCCACCGCGGCCGGCTCTTCACTTTCACTCAGGATAGCAAGGACATTGCGAATCGTATCAATGATATCCTGTCACCCTGAATTTCAATTCTGCTCTGAATCTTTCTTTTATTTCCGTTATTGCTTCTTCGGTATAGAGATTGAACAGTAGGGGCAAAAGACTACACCCCCGTCTTAAACCTTTTTATCACGAGCACTTCGTTCCTGGTAGTTCACTCTCATTCTTCCCTCTTGGCTGTTGTACATATTGCGTATTACCCGCCTCTCCCTATAGCTTACCACTGTTTTTATCAGAATTTTGAATATCATGCACCAGTTTACATTGCCGAATGCTTCTTCCAAGTAAACAAATGCTATGAACGTGACGTGATTTTGCTTTATTCTTACGTCCATTATCAACCGCGTCGTCAGTATTCCCTCTTGGTAACTTTACCTTTCCTAAAGCCAGACTTTAATCCTCTGTTTTCTTCACATTCTCCTCTATGCTATTCTAATCAGCAACTTGGGTGGACGTGCTGTTAGGCTGACCGTTCCATAATTGTTGCACCTGTCAGCTCTTGCAGTCTTAACAATTGTTTGGATGATATTTATCCAAAAGCCAAATCGCATATCGCCAGATTCATACAATCAACACACCAAAGTAAATTGTCGTTTTGTTGCCACTCCCCAATGATTTTAGAAACCCTGATGGAATTTTATCTATCCCTTCTGCCTAATTTGATCTTAAGTCTTCCAAAGACCTCTTAATTTCTGATTCTAAAACTGAATCCACTATATCTTCTAAATCTACTCCTGCATATTCTATCACATCAGACAAATCTTCCTCCTCACAGAGTCCTGCAATGTATTCTTTCCACCTATTGTAAAACTGGAAATGCAGGATGCATGGCACCTGCTACCGATATATAACTTTTTGAATTGTATGTAAATATTTGTAATTTAAATGCTTTCTTTTAATAAGTAAAGACATTGCTTCACTGTATGTGTACATTTAGGTAAGCGTCTGTTGACGTTTCATTGTATTTATCAGTGTTTTACTGTGAAACTTATAAGCTCTGGGAAAAAGGGAAAGGAATAGTTTTTTGCATCGACTAGCAACGATAATAGCAATACTTGTGCGTTGTAAAATCTGTGGGTAGGGAGCTGTTGCGCAGAGCGCGCGGAGAGAGCGGGAGACGGGTTCCAGCGCTTGTGGTGTGCGGCAGTGTTGTGTTAACGCTCTCGCAGTAGAGAGTACCGTTTTGGCGGCATCATGTATGCGCGCCGGTCAGATGACTAGTAGCAGAAGGAAGGACAGTGGACGGGCGGAAGAGGCTGTATTAAGTACGATTGCCCGTTCCTGTAATTAGCCATGGCCGCACAAGATGCTAAAGTTTTCAACAACAGGAGCGGTTGAAGCAACACAGATTCGTCGTTGGCTCTGAGTTTCGTCACATGCACAGCACTGAAATATAACTGTTCATTGGTAGAAAGTATTAACGGCTAACCCAGCAGCGCAACTGAATGTGATTTGATTTATGAACTTTATTTAAATAATAATCAGTTAAATTCTGTGTCCTCATTGTCCCCAGACATAGTTATCATGCAGGGTCCTTGTTCCCTTCTTTCCTTATATGCTAACTGAGGTTTGAGGATCTATCACTGGAAAAAATCCAAATCTAAAGAAAATGAACAAATTAAGAGTGCGGAAGTTTTATTTATTTTATATATAGCTTGGAGCACATGGCTGTTTAGTTTTGTATGTATTCTAGTTTAATTCTGTTCAAGTCAGTAAAAAAGGCTCAGTTGTTCAGACAATAATATGAAATCCAAATTGAAAATTAAGCAACTGCAAAGTAAAAAGTGCTTGCGTTTCTCTAAATTCCTTTGATGACATTATGTTGAGGTCTCTGAAAGTCATTGTTCACGTAACGAAGTTCAATACTAACATGCAATTCAAGTGGATATTTTCAATTCATTAATCGATTGGCTTTTTCAAACCTTAATGACAAACTTACGTAAAAGTGACTTCTCAGTTTTCTTTATCATTACATATATTTTTTAAATTAAATTAGCGTCAGAAAACGTGACAACCTACAGTTGCCACGTCAGTGTTTAATAATAAATGTTTTTCTTTCCCAACATCTTGTACAGGATTTAGGATGTAAATCACCCTAGTGGGCTGGCGACCGTAATTATTTCCTTTTCGTTCATTAGTGTACCTTTTGGATTCATGATCAGTGGTACCCCTTTTATGTCCAGTGTTGTCCGTTTGTGAATCCACAAAATAACTTTCATATTTCTAAATTGTAGCCCTGTTCCGTTTAGTTACTTGTTTATTTTTAGTAGACTTTTCTATCAGAAATATCGGTTGTACACTTACCCCCTACTTATCGATATTACTTCTTCGGGAAAGATAGCCTTATCCAATTAGAAAAAAATCCATTACGTATACACGCGATCCACGGTCATATTTTGTATCGCAAGCAGGATAGTTCGATTAGTAAGGGGGAGGTTACACTATCCGCTTCTCCTCTGCACTTAGCAATTTGAAGATTGTTTCGACTTTCCTGTATGCTGAGTCTACCCTTCCGACAATCATTTCTTTTTAGATTTGCTTTCATTTTTCATGCAGCCATTTCATCTCAGTTTCCATACTCTTTCTATTTATTTCATTCCTCAATGCTTGTGTTTCTGTATTCCTGAATTTCCGTGAGTATTTTTGTACTTCCTTCTTTCGTCGATCAACTGAAGTATGTCTTATGTTACCCATGGTTTCTTCGCACTTACCTTCTTTGTACCTATGTTTTCCTTTTCCAACTTCTGTGATAGCCCTTTCTGATATGTCGATTCCTTTTCAGTGGTACTGCCTACTGAGCTATTCCTTAATGTTGTATCTACAGCCTTAGAGAATTTCGAGCCTATCTCGTAGTTCCTTAGTACTTCCGTATCCCACTTCTTTGTACATTGATTCTTCCTGTATAATCTCTTAAGCTTCAGCCTACTTTTCATGACTACTACACTGTGATTTGAGTGCATATTTGTACCTGGGTACGCTTTACAATCCAGGGTCTGATTTCGGAATCTCTGACTAACGGAAATCTTCCCGTATCACCTGGCCTTTTCCAAGTATACCTCCTCCTATATAGAGTATTCTCTATTACCAATTGAAATTTATTAGAAACTTGAATTAGCATTTGTCCCGTGTCATTCCTTGTCTGAAGACCATGTTCTCCTGTAATCATTTCTTCGTCTCCTTCCCCTACAACTGCATTCCAGTTCACAATGACTATTAGATTTTCATCTCCCTTTACGCACTGCATAACCCTTTCAGGACTATCATGTACTTCCTCTATCTCTTCATATTCAGCTTGCGATGTCGGCATGTATACCTGAACTATCGTTGTTGGTGTTGTGTTACTGTCGACCCTATCATTGAACTGCCCTTCCTTCCTGTTCACAACAAATCCTTCTCACGTCATACATTTTCTGCTGCTCTTGATATTACGGTATACTCGTCTGACCAGAAATCATTGTCTTCTTTCCATTTCACTTCACTGCCCCTACTACATGTAGACTGAGCCTTTGTATTTCCCGTTTCAGCTTTTTCAGCTTCCCTACCACGTCAAGATTCTAACATTCCACTTCCCGACTCGCAGAACGTTACCCACTCGTTGGTTAGTCAATCTTTTACTCATGGTCACCTCCCCTTTGACAACCTCCTCCCAGATATCCAAATGTGGGACTCTTCTGGAATCTTTTGCCAATCTTGAGATTATCATGACACGATTCCAATTACAGGCCACATGTCCTGTGGATACACTTCATGTGTCTTTAATGAAGTGGTTTCCATTGCCTTTTGCATCCTCCTGCATTTGATCATTGATGATCTTTCCACCTTTAGGGCCAGTTTCCCTCCTCAAGGACTGCAGAGTGCACTGAACCTCTGTCCACTCGTCCGCCATCTTTGACAAGGCCGTTGGCAGAATGAAGGTGACTTTTTTATGCTGGAATCTTCGGCCACCAGTGCTGATTATTAATTAAAATTTAAGTGCTGGCGGGTTTCGAACCCGGGATGGAGGACGTTTTGAATTCTAATAAAAGCAAACAGTGCTTGACGCTTTTCGGAATTTTTTCCGCCTTTAGAAATCCAAGTACAAAGGCAGTACAGGGACAATAGTGCTACAAGGTGTGTACATAACATGATAGACCTTAGTCATCTCATGCTAGTAGACAACTGATAAAGCTGTGGTTCCTCTGCTGCCTTTGTACGTTGTGACCAATAAAGTCATTCTTCACCTGCTGTATGACTTTTTATGTGACGTAGCCAGCTTAACTGCAGATCTACGTACATTTACTCAGGGACACTGAAAGGTAACTTGTTTGGGACTATTTAATTGATCGAGAATGTAGACAAAATTTAGTGTGCTAACAAACTTTACTTGTTTTAAACATATATAAATTAAACTAAACAAGTTATAGATTGAATACCCTAAACAACTGACAGGCTCTTTAATTCTTCACTGGCAGGATCGTGGTTGGCAAGGACAGTTTAACTAGGTGATCAGTGAGTCAAGTAATCAAGGCCTTAAAAATGTGGATAACGCGAGCTGAATTGATCTGATGCTGAGCAGGCTTTGATTCATCAAATCTACTCAAGTTTCTCTACATAGATGCTGCTGAGAGCAAGTTGCGATTGAGATTTTGTATGCCCTGACGATGCTGGAGCAGTAATACGTTACCTTGTGTACTTCCTGTGGCGACGTGACTTGGAGTCTCAAAGATATTTATCGGCTGTTCCTTGGAGCTTGTTAGTCGTAGCTATGAGGTGTAATAAAAATTCTCTAAACGCTCCTCACACACTGGAGTTCCCTAATACAACTGGGGTGGCAGAGGATATAGGTTTCCTGGATTATTTGCTCCATTGGTGAACAAAAAAATATGTAAATTTTTATTAGATGTAAATCTGCACACAGTGCTTGGTATACAAGTCCACTGTATAAATGCATTCCTTTAGACCGTCGTCCCAGTCCTTGCTTCTGCTGGTGCCATGGCAGGTATCATCGCCTGTCTCAACAAGGGACTGCCCTGTACCACTGTGGACCTGTCTGGCAAGATTTACTGAGGGAAGGACTCGCCGGCAATTCCTCTCAACTCCCAACACACCGTTTCTAAAAGCTAAGAATCATAAAAATACCTCATGCTTTTAGCGCCCTCCCAGGCTCCATCGTCTGCTGAGGCCGTTACTTTCTAATCTCACTCAAGGTGCGTCAGGTTGTAATGAAATCTTTAATAATTTTCTGTATGCGAAAAATAGGTGAGAGAGTAACTTGTCCTCTCTCAACCCCTCTCTGCTTGGAACACACTTCAGTTACAGGCACCATTTAGAAGGCTACATACAGCGTCGCCATCTGTCGGAACTTCATCACCTGTCGGATCTTCATGAAACTATAGGACCCGAAGGATGAATATTCCACTATGTCCCACAGAAAACTCTGCATTTTTTCGACCGCAATTGGCCGAGAAATAAAAGTGTTGCATTACTTACTGAACGCTCCTCGTACATTTCGAAAGAGGTTTATAGTACTTTATCCACGAATCAACGCGTTTTCTATTTCCAAATTAAGTAGTTGTTATTTATACTTTCGTTATCTCTAAAAATAAATGTCACTCTGTGTTGTTATTTCTACATACAAATATTTTGTACAGTACAACAGTTTCAATACTTAAGTGACAGCTAAAAAATAATTCATTAATTGCATAACAAATCTCGCTTGTAAATGGCTACATCTGTGTCAAATAAGTAAGACAGAAAACAATTTATAAAACATTTCAATAAGTACAGTCGACGTTAAGGTGCCTAAGTCGTCGTGGAACACACCTTCTCAAAGGTATGAGTTAGGCCTCTGTTCAAGTATCGTGCAAAGAATCAAATTCTTAACGATGGATAGTCACCAATTCGTTCAGGTAGTCCTTTTCAGTATTCAATATTTTCTCATAACTTGCGTGACCAGTGGCATCTGTTTTTACAAGTAACGATCAATTTGCCATAGGCGCCTAAATAGTTCTGTTTATGTATCATGTAGCACCGTTATGCCTCCTCACAGTTGAAACCTACAGCACCATGCAGTCTGAGCACATCGCACAAGTCTTCAAATGCAACCCCGCACATACTTCAGCAATGATCAATGGAATGAGGTTGCAAAAGGAAATGGGAACCACTGAATTAAAGACACATATCGAGTTTCCACAGGCTATGTGGCCTGTATTTGAAAACGTGTCACAACATTTCTCCATGGACAAAAGATTCCGGAAGAGTCTACCATTCGGATCTCCTGGACAGGACCGTCGAAGGGAAGGTACCAGTGAGAAAAAGTACTGAATAACCAACGAAAGTATAACGTTCTACGAGTCGGAGCATGGAAAATCAGAAGCTTGAATGTGGTAGGGAGTCTGGAAAATCTTAAAAGAGAAATTAAAAGGCTCAGTCTAGATACAGTAGCGGACAGCGAAGTGAAATTGAAACAAGAAAGGATTTCTGGTTAGATGAGGATAGGGTAGTATCAAAAGAATAGGACTCGTTATGCATAGGAAGGTAGGGCAGAGAGTGTGTTACAGCAAACAGCTTAGTTATAGAAGCTAAAGATGAAGAAATAGAGAAAATATGTGAAGACCCTGTAAGTGTAATACAGTAAGTAAAGGGAGATGAAATTCCAATATTTACAGGGAACTAGAAGGCAGTTGCAGGGGAAGGAGTAGAAGAAAACGTTACAGGAGAATATGGGCTTAGGGCATGGAAGGACACAGGAGAGAGACTGACTGAGTTCTGCAAGAAATTTCAGCTAGTAACTCCAAATAGTCTGTTCGAGAATCAAAGAGAATGAGGTATACTTGGACAAGGTGGGCTATACGGAAGATTTCAGTTAGATTAGATCATCATCAGACAGAGAATCCGAAATCAGATACTGGATTGTAAGGCGTACCCAGGAGCAGGTATAGATTCAGATCACAATATAACGGTGATGAATAATCAGGAAGAATCAATACGCAAAGAAGTAGGACACAGAAATACTAAGGAATGGCGAGATACGCTTGGAGATATCTAAAGGTATAGATAAAGCAATAAGGAATAGCTCAGTCAGCAATACCGTTGAAGAGGAATGGGCATTTCTTAAAATTGCACTCACAAAATTTGGAAAGGTGACTGCGAAGAAACAATGTTTTTTTTGGGGGAAGGGTCATCAGCCTTCTGATTGGTCAGATGCGGCCAACCAACAATTCATCTCCTGTGCCAACCACTTCATTTCACACTAGCACTTGCAACCTACGTCCTTATTTATTTGCTGGATGTATTCCAATCTCTGTCTCTCTCTCTAGTTTTTGCCCTCCACAGCATCCTTAAGTACAGTGGAAGTTATTCCCTGGTGATTTAATCGATGTCCTATCATCTTGCCCCTTCTCCTTATCAGTGTTTTACTTCTTTCCTCTCCGATTCTGCGCTGAACTTCCACATTCCTTACCTTATCAGTACATCTAAGTTTCAAAATTCTTTGGTATCACTACCTCTCAAACGCTTCGATTCTCTTCTGCACCGGTTTTCCCACAGTCCATATTTCACTACCAGAAATTACTGTATTCCAGATACCGAGCGAGGTGGCGCAGTGGTTAGCACACTGGACTCGCATTCGGGAGGACGACGGTTCAATCCCGTCTCCAGGAATCCTGATTTAGGTTTTCCTTGATTTACCTAAATTTACCTAAATCGTTTCAGGCAAATGCCGAGATGGTTCCTTTGAAAGGGCACGGCCGATTTCCTTCCCACTTCTTCCCTGACCCGAGCTTGTGCTCCGTCTCTAATGACCTCGTTGTCGACGGGACGTTAAACACTACCCACCACCACCACTATTCCAGACGTACATTCTCAGAAATTTCTCCCTCAAATTAAGGCCACTTCTCTTGCTAAGAAATTCCCCGTTTGACATTGCTAGTCTGCTCATTGTATCACTACCTCTCAGTCCGTCAGTCCGTCAGTCCGTCATAAATATTTACTCTACAGGTAGCAGAATACCTTAACTTCACCTACCTCCTGATCGCCAATCTTGATGTTACTTTTCTCGCTGTTCCCATTTCTGCTACTTCTCACTACAATCGTCTTTCTTCGATTTACTTCTCCTTTTGTTATTATTGAACAGAATATTCGTTATTACTAGCTGAAATTTATTACGAAACTCAATTAGTTTTTCTCCTCTCTCATTCCTTTTCCCAAGCCCGTTTTTTTCTATAATCTTTTCTTCTTTTCCTTCCCCTACAACTGCATTCCAGTACTCCATGACTACTAGATTTTCATCTCCCACTAAGTACTGCATAGCCCTGATATACTTTAATTCTTCATCTTCATCTCGCCTCTTCGGAAAGTGAAAGTGTTTAAGTGATACGATTCGCTGATGACCCTGTTACCTTCAGTGAAGAAGAGTTACAGGAACTGCTAATTGGAATGAGCAGTTAATGAGTACATAATAGGGATTGAGTGTAAAAAGAAGAAAGACAAAAGTAGTGAGAAGTAGCACAAATGAGAACAGCGAGAAAGTTAACATCAGGATAGACGATTATGAAGTAGAAGAAGTTAATGAATTCTGCTACCTAGACAGGAAAAGTAACGAATGACGAACGGAGCAAAGAGGACATCAAAACCAGACTAGCAATGGGAAAATGGCCATTCCTGGCTAAGGGAAGTCAGTTAGTGTCAAACATAGGTTAATGTGAGAAAGAAGTCTCTGAGAAAGCATGTTTGGAGTGCAGCACTGTATGGTAGTGAAACAGGGGCTGTGGGGAAACCGATACAGAAGAGAATCGAAGCATTTGAGACGTTGTGCTGCATGTGCATGTTGAAAATTAGGTGGACTGATAAGGTAAAGAAAGAGAAGATCCTGCGGTGGAATCGGAGATGATAGGAATATGCGGTAAACACTGATACAGAGAAGGGACAGCATGTTGCGAAAGACAGAGATTGGAATACATCCAGCAAATAATTGAGGGCCTACGTTGCAAGCACTACATCAGATGAAGAGATAAGCAAAGGAGAGGACATTGTGACGGGCCACATGTAACCAACCACAAGAATGATGACTAAAAAAAAGTAAAAATATTTTCGTTAGTGTTTTAACCTGGATTCGACTCCTACAAAGCCAACACCTTCTTTTCTACATTGAAAAGTCGACTGCGCTACGCATCCTAGGAGATATTTTCCCTGTCACCCCTTTAACAGCATGTTAGGAGATCTCAGCCCACATTATCATCAACATTCTGATAGCGCCATGGAAGTCACACCTTCATACAAAGCTAGTGACAGGACCTGCGCCGGAATGCAGTAGTGTGACGTGGAAGCATCCTTAATACTTATACTACATTTTCTGTGAATTGCGAGAATATGTTCTTCAGTGAGACGTCCGTATTTACTGTAATTGTTTACATATTGTGGTTTGGTTGACAAGCTACTGGTTAAAACCATGTCGTATGCAAAATATTGTATATCTCTGCGAGTTAGTATGATTGGCCTTAACTGATATTTTACGGATACGCTAGATTCTGCTGAGATACGTCTCTTACATGAGCGTCACAGTGATGCGTACATTGGGTCTTTTTTACACTTTGTGAGCAGATTTGAAAGACGGTTTAGTCCACTCGATCTGCCTTTCTTCTGTTTTATTTACTCAATCAGATTCATAACTAAACGCTCTACGGTCAATGAGCAATGAGATTTTTAGAGAGCGTTGCAGTGGTTGTAATGCTGAATTCAGCAGTAGCTGGATGCATGAAGTTATTTGAGATGTAGGAGGCGAGCACTTGTTTTGTTCAGACAGTCACAGTTGTGGCAGGTGAGGCTAAATGGTGCTACTTCGGCGAATATGGCAGACTACGGATATAAAGTAAATGAAGTGGCGAAAGCCGCAGCAGAAGACTCGGCCTTAGTCACTTTGGGTTACGGGTCACGGGGCGTGGAGAGCTCGAAGCAGGGACATGGCTCGTCGTCCCTGTAATCAGACAGAAAACAATTCATACAACTTCTCTCGCTGAATTGTGTCGGAAGGAGGGAGCAGCAGTTGTTCCCGAACGAAGTGAAGTGCATTACGTAGTTTCAGTAGGGGCCCTCATGTTGTCTCCTGGGGAGCTACCTATAAGATCGCTAACACCTAGGTCCATGAAAACGATTCGCAGAAACATTGCTGGAGACCGGATAATAGATGGCCGAGAAAGCTGTGACGTTTCTTTGTAAGGTACATAGAAGTACCGGACCACACGGTTTCCCATGCGCACTAAATTATAGTTTGCTGATTAGCAGTCCGTGACATCTAAATATTTGGTAAAAAGTGCCACGGTACTGTTTTCAGGGTCTAACACAATGCTGTGTTTTCTCATCTCTTTGATAAATTTTAAATAGGGTGATAGAGTTAATTCGGCCGGTGATTGCCTTGGCAAGCATCGATGAAACGTATTTAGCTACAAGAATAAAACAGTATATACTTCAGTGAGATGCTGGATTAATAGGTCCACGGTCTTTAACACAAGGAAATAATGTGTCTCTGAATTCTCATCCCGTTTTATTTATCCTTTGCATGTGACATAGTTACAAATCTTTGCACAGTTACTAATTCAGATTTTCATACAAATTCTATTCCAGTCACTACCATCTTGACACAGTAAGAGCCTCAACAAGTACTGCCAACCAGATAGTGGTTTTAACTGTCCCATGCGGTCGGAGTCACGTTCACTTGTATAACTTTTTGACAGTGAAGTGGAGTTTTCTTCTTAATTACGACTTTTGTTATAAATGTGCTTTTTACAATCCAAGTAATTTCACAACTAGATTCATATTATAAATCACTTAACATTTCATATTATCATAATTTGAATTGTAGAATTCATCAACCTGCCATTTTTGTGGTGAAATTAAAATAACTCCCACAATCATCTTTCATTTCCCTCGATTTAATATTATTTTTTCATTTTTTTCAGTAAATACTACTTTTGCAAAACTTACACCTTTTTTGGTAAATTGTAAGATTTAAGTTACGTAAAAAATGCACTGCTTGATTTATCTTTATTATTGACTGACATTATTAGCTTATGCACTAGCTGACTGGAGGGCGTAAGCGAAAGAAAAGTCACAGATCTACGCAATGAGGATTAGCCTTTCACCATTCTGAACTGCTTAAATTTTTTATCTGGGACTGTGAACACCAAAGCAACAAAGAGGGCTGTGGTGGCTAAACATCTTGAGAAGTTTACCATAAATAAATCTGTAAGTAATATTTAACACATTCCAGGCTGCTATTTAGAAAGTATTTTTGATTATAAAAAGAACATCACGTCAGCTCCGTCACAGTGGACTCCTGTTGGATGCCTCGAGATTTCATGGGATTGGAGGAACAGCTTTTCCCCTCTTATGGAAGGAGCCTTTACAGTACATGAAGTGCTAAGCAACTGGAGCGGGAGCTCTTTCCGAGTTCTCGATTGGCGGTTTCAGCTTTTTAGAGCTCTCCGCAGACTTCGTATTGTGTAAGAAACAGGGATTCCGTGGTGAACCGTTGAACTTTCAGTTGCGAACAGCGGAGAAGTGCACTTGAATTTCGTTCGTGAACCGAGAAGGAGATTTGGGTTTGGACTTGGAGTCTGGGGGCGACGGTGAACCCGAGCGACAGGAGGAGGTGGAGGGGGAGGGTGTCCGCCGTCCGACCCGACGCTGTGCCTCACTTGGCACTGCGTCTAGGGTCTCCTACATGCGCGTGGTGAACATTTCACGCTACTGGCACTAGGAACTTTAAAGTGGATTTCTCTTACTCTACTGCACACCCACTGAACCCGCATTTGTCCGATTTAAGAGGATTGGGATACTTTATTTCAGGGATCTCTGCACGGTCAATGACATTCTCATTAATCACAGTCAGATCACTTAATGCATAGTTAAAGCTATGTCACCACCCGTTGTTCAATTTAGTCAACTGTCTATCAGAACACTTTACGTTACGAACACTAGGTAGAACATAATCATAGTGTGATGTCTCATTTAACTCGTGTTTTTATGAATAAATCTCTCATGATATTGAAACTTCTATTCCATTTAACACCTGTTTTTATGAATAAATCTGTCATGATATTGAATCCTGTCTGTTATTCAAGTAGACAAAACCCATTGATCACTTTTAATAATTATACTTACTTAGTGGAAAGATCCGTTGATCACTTTTAATAATTATACTTACTTATGTTGGGAATAATAATAGTAATCTTGGAGTTAAAGAAAATACAATTCATTGTCCTCACTTGCATCACACAGGACAACATTTGAAAGTAATTCGCGTTTAAATCAACAACTGCATATAACTATCACAGTAGTGTCAATGAAGTGGTGGTTCGATGTCTTAGAGACATTCATGTTCATCTGAGGTACCCGCATCCCCTGCCAGCTAGAGATACGTCTTGTATCAATCATTCGACATACTGAAAACTGGTCTGGAAATTGTTCTCGCCTGAAAACTGTAAGAATCTTCATGCTGAGCATCTGCCTCCGCCACTGGGCAGCGACTTGAACTTGTTAATTGAATTTGCTTAACACGTCGCGACTTGGAAGTCTGTTTTCTGTTTTCACACAGGCGACAGTGCGCTGTTCTGTTAATTCTGTTAGTCTGTTTGCGGCCGTTTTGATCACACCTCACCAATTCACGGGTGAGTGTGTTTCGCTAAATTTTTTGTTAACTACACCAGGCCAACAGATACTGTACATACTGTAGGTGCATAGCACATTTTTGCTCATGATAGCTTCGCATTTGATGTTGTCATTCATTTTGTGAGCTGTGTTCGTAAGAAATTTAAACGTGCTAGCTAGTTTGCATTTATGTATTTGTCTGTACTGTCAATTTGATTTCTGTGGGGGGGGGGGGGGGGGGAGGAGGGAGGGGTTAATGCGTACTTGTGTTATTGGAACTTTAATAATACTACTTCGTACATTGAAGGGGATCGTAAGATTATTAAACTTCTTGGTAGATGTAACTCTATGCTGCCGGAGCGAGACTCGGGCAGAATTGAAGCTGTGATGACTGGTCGTGAGTCACGCTCGGGTGTCTAAGATGGTAGAGTACTTGCCCTCGAAAGGCGAAGGTCCTGTTTTCAGGTCTCGGTCCGGCACACAGGTTTAATGTGCCAGGAAGTTCCGTATCAGCGCACACTCAGCAGCAGAGTAAAAATCGCATTCATAAAGTTGCTAATAGTGTTATAGTGCGTACATGTTAAAGAATCCCGGAATGGGGCCTCACTGTGTTGTCCTAGGTGCCTGCTGTCGAGCACCTCAGTTTACAGCTAATTCAAAACAAAGAGACACCTTGACACACTGTTTAATTTCCGATTGCAGTGGCTATAAAGGTATATGTCTCCTTTCATTAAAGCAGCTCGTCAGTTATTTATATTTGTGTGCTTCTGTTGCAGTTTTGATCACTTAAGCCACACTTTGGATGAGCTCAATCCTCTGTGATAGTGCCACAAATTTCTGTTATCTGTTGTTCAGCCTCCCTCTGAAGCCCCAGTGGGCGAAATTTAATTTAATTATTTTGCTATTCACTGTTTCTGGCCTCCCAATGGGGTTAGTTGCAATTTTTTAAAAATTGATTATCAAATACTTCGTGTCATTTTTTTAAAAAAAATTATTAGTTTCTGGCAGTATAACTCATTAATAAGGTACCAGAAGGTATTTCACTTAAATATCTAGATTGTAAGAAGCCAGCGGCATCTATTTGCTATTCCATTTTTGAAGATTGTTGCTACAATTCCCTTGTTCCCAACGTACTTTTGTGTGGCCGTTAATTGCGTTTTCTTTTTGTTAAACAAACTAAAATAAATCGTTGTTAAATCGTCATCAGTCTGTTTTCAGTCCCTGACTTGTAACTGGTTGTTTCCGGCAAATTATGACTTGTAATTATTTTATCATCCTTAGTGGTCCTCGTTTATATTCCAGTTTGGCATTCTGTGTATGTTCAGTACAGTTTTGAGGCACCCCACATGCTGTAAACGTATAACTGGACAAATGGCCATAGGTCATATTATTCTTTCTTTTTTTAGATTATTGGTTATTGATTTGCCAGGCAGCCTTCATTTTTGTTTTGGAATTCTCTGTGTTTTAATATTGGCGTGCAGTATTCAAGCGGTTACAGCTTGTATTTGCCTGTGGTACTTATAGAACATTAGCCAACTGTCCTAATTTAATTCCTGGTACAGAAATGTAATATTTATTTATTGTGTGAGAGTCCACCTCTATAAAACTCTGCCGACATAGGCAGAGGACATATTCTCCTCAGTCACTTTCTACATTAATTATCAGTAACTCTACTGAAGGAGCAATTCAACAACTTACAGATAAAACATTATTTAATCTTTACCCTTTATACCACGACTAGCTCTTGAGTTTTACAGACAAGCTCTTAACATGACCATACAAAGAAGTCTTAATGGCGTTGACATTCTTGTCCGTCGGCCGTTTGGGTCATCTTGAAGCAGTATACAGTGCAGACGTCTCTTTGATGCACTTGTGGGTGACGCCAGGCGTAGCTCGACCAAAGAATGAAATTAAGAAGGTGGAATGATGTGAGATGCGTAGAGAAAAATCCATTCATGTCAAATTTAACTTATCCCACTTCACATTTGTGTTTATCTTTGAAAGTAGCTTTTCTAGGAAGGTATCCAGAAATTCATTTAAAAAGCAAGTTAGCAATGGATAAATCTCATATAAGAAGAAGTGTGAAATTTATATAAAGGGCTGAATAAGGCAAGACCGATGTTAACTGTATTCTAGAAAAGAAACTGTAATGAAAGGGAAGTCATTAAAATGTGCAGAATTTTGTAAACAGAAATTAATTATGCACATAGTAAAATTAAATCTGTATAGGTTGCTGTCACTTTGGAGATGAGACAGCCAGTCAGTGTACAAAATACCATAACAATGAAACTAAATTACTGTGTTACGACTGATAATTCACAAGTTGCAAGGATTGTTGTTACCGATAATTTACAGATTTAGAGAATTTTTAACGACCACGTTCTATATGTAGGAGCGATACTATGATGAAATGATTCAGTTGAAGAAGCTAGAGAATATATATTGAAAACTTCATTACACAAAACTTTAGCAACTAGATGTAGCAACAACATCCTCAACTGGAATTAATAAAATTAATTTTTAATTATAGCTAGGATGAGTTGTAAGGAATGGGGCCAACAAAAGCATATAAAATGTTAACAACAACTTATTAAAGTTCGTCATACAAATGAATAGTAAACATTAATGTGGTCTCTCTTTTGGCTCTCGAGAAAGTGAATTGCAGCTATGAGGTAATGAGATTGCCCATGATTTAATAAGCAATGGTTCTAATGGATGTAGTGGAATAGTGTGAAAATCACTTACGTAGCAGCATACAAATGAACAAGCGTGACGAACCTCGTATTGGTGAGAAGAGGGATAAGACCATATTTTAGAGCGTTAAAGTTATCCCTAGTTGGGATCTGAGTTTCTTAAGGTTATGTTTTATTGTTTTTGTTGCTGACGTGGTTTGTTTGCCTGAGGTGCTCCTTTTGGTTATTGTGTTGCGCCGACTTTGGTCGAGCTGCGCCTGTCGTCACTCGCAACTGCATCAAAGAGACGTCTGTGACCTACTCTGCTTCGAGGAATACCGATGACCTGTTTGTCTGCAAGACAAGAATTTCAACAGCGTTAAGAACCCTTTTTATGAACCTCTTAAGAGCTTGTCAGTGAAACTCAGTAGAGTTAGTTGTTGTATAAAGAGTGATGATTAAATAGTGTTTTGTCGCAAGTTGTTGAGTTGCTCCTTCAGTAGAGTTAATAATAATCATTGTAACGAATAACTGAGAAGAGTCATTTTCAAAACACTCTGACGTCATTAATAGACCACTCGGCTTTGTATGAACCTATCTAAAGGCTTAAGTACCATATTGTTTGTTCCCATGAATTGCTTATAATGATCAGATGGACAAGTAACAGATGGGTACAAATTAATTGATAGACATGAGCACTGTCCATATCAGGGTCCTATTATTTTGCTGTATAAGAGTTGGAAAATTAATTTCTGGAATTAGATCGAAACACCCAAATAACTTTTCCACTTCATTTTCCCTTTCCACATCTTTCAAGAAATCTACAATGAAATCTCTACCAACGACTAGTTGTTTCTTCCTGTCTGACGTATAGTTCAGTAAGCCATCTTCATTTCTCAGAAGAATCTGGACGTTTACAGGAGAAGGTCTGTAGACTGTCACAATACCAGAAAAATTTCTGCTGTAGCAACTCACAGCGCCATGCTTCTAGGTTCCGATCTACACGACGACCATTTGTTTCAAGATTTTTGACTTTGTATCCAAATGTTGCAAATCTAGAAACTCCTTTTTTTACTTTATGTTAAGTTCACACTAAAATGATCATAGATTATAATCCCTGATATTTTATTCCTCCATCCCTACAGGTACAGGTAGTTCAAAGAGGCACAGAACATTCATCATTTCATAGCTTTTCTTGTCTTCGAGACATATTAAGAGCTTATTTATTTTCTTATTCAGTGCCCTAATATTCTTACGAAAAAAGAATTACCACTCTATAACTGTTGCACATATATTATGACCCCGTTATGTATTAACTGAGATAGGACGAGTCACACTCTCAATATTCTCCATTCTCAAGGGTATTTTTTAATGTAGAAATTTTATCCGCGATGTCGTGTTTGTGAGGCGGCAGGAAATTCACAGCATGAGCAGAAATTGACGGAAGGGTGTATATTGTTAATGCTTGTGGAATCTTCATGGTCGTCCCGAACGATAAAGTGCTACCAGAATCGCGGCCACTGAAGTGAAAGCTGTAATTTATCTGTAGATTTTTTGATGGATCAACTGCCAAACGTAGGAGTATGCGCAGTATCGCTGAGAGTTGTCGCTCATATAAAGAGTTAAAGGACGCGTTTCCCAACAAATATTGGTCACAGGCACGCAAGTAACAATCAAGTAGGAGATTATTATGGGCAAGATCTAGAAGCATCAGGATTCCGCAGTCTGGTGAAGTTCTGTGAATCCCTAATCAAGAATAGATTTTTGGACCACTCGTAACATTCCAAGGTAATAATGAGGTACTGTTATTTCAAATTACCACTGCACTACCAACAGCTCCTCATCAGAACGTGCAACGATTCCATTGAATCCTTGAAGAGAGCGCTACACGAATTAGATTCTGTCAACGAGATAC
Organism: Schistocerca gregaria; assembly: GCF_023897955.1. Lineage (NCBI taxonomy): Eukaryota > Metazoa > Arthropoda > Insecta > Orthoptera > Acrididae > Schistocerca > Schistocerca gregaria. The sequence continues at coordinate 950,666,513 of NC_064920.1, forward strand.
AAAAGGCAAGAGACAGAAACAAAACAATGACCACAGATGGCAGGGCTCGTAAGAAAGGGACAACAACAGACGAAATGGGGGATATTATCGACCACAGGGAAACAAAAAGAAACTATACAAGGAGTAACCAGACAAGGCCATTACAACGATAACTACAACGAACAGCAAAAAGGCATACTGCATCTTCACCGCTTTCACCCGTCTCATGTGTCACTACATCAGCAGTTACATGGTGATGACTTTAATCATTAAGTGCAAATTCTGTCTGTCTGTTAACAGAGAATGTGTTGCAGTTCTACCTGTTTACCGATGAAGCGGGTTTCACGAACCACGGGGCAGTGAATCTACGGAACAAGCATTACTGGTCAGTGGACAATCCTTGCTGGCTCAGACAGGTAGAGCGACAGCGAACGTGACTGTAAATGTATGGTGCGGAATCATTGACGACCACCTCATTGGTTCTCACTTAATTGCAGGGGCCCAAAGAGCTGCAACATACATCGCGTTTCTACAGAATGATCTGCCAACGTTCTCGAAAATGTCCCACTGGAAACGCGTCAACGTATGTGGTATCAGCATTCTGCATTTTACACTAGGCAGACCCTTGACAGGATGTTCGATGGGAGTATCATAGGACGTGGAGGACTCATAAATTGGCCAGCCCGTTCTCCTGATCTTACACCTCTGGACTTCTTCCTGTGGGATACGTTAAAGGAGAATGTGTACCGTGATGTGCCTACAACCACAGAGGATGTGAAACAACGTATTGTGGCAGCCTGCGGCGACATTACACCAGATGTACTGCTGCTTGTACGACATTTATTACGCCAGAGATTTCAGTTATGTGCAGCAAATGATGGCCACCACATTGAAGATCTATTGGCCTGACATGTCGGGACACACTCTATTCCACTCCGTAATTGAAAACGGAAACCACGTGTGTACGTGTACCTCACCCCTTATGGTAATGTACATTTGCGTCAGTGAAAAAGACCAATAAAAAGATGTTAGCATGTGGACGTAATGTGCTGTTCCAGTCCCTTCTGTATCTAAGGTCCATCACCGTTCCATTTGGATCCCTATGTACTTCGCTGCTCTCCGATACACACGATCGAACAGCGGAGGATTGGTACTCAAGCGTCAACTTTAGGTTACAATATCTCAGGATGTAATTAACATTTTACAATGCAACAAACGACACTGATTACGAATTTGTTTATATGTTCAGATGCGCTAACAAAACTAATGTGGTTCCATTTTTTTTTAAACGTAGGTTTGTCTTAAAAAACATACTTCCCTGCATTTTGGTATGGTTTGTATTAAACAATTACACTAGCCCCTCTCCTCAGGTTCGGGCTGTGGAATCGGTTCGTCAGTATTTGTTGTGGTTTACGAAATATATCTAGCGGTAATGTTACGTGAGTCACCCTGTATATAGAATTATCTCCGACAATGGACCCCAGTTCTGGTCAGAGATATGGAAAGGAATGTTAAGGAAACACAGTAGTAAAGAGATATGCGCATCCATACGACATTCCCAATTGTCCCAGGCAGAAAGGGTAATGAAAAATCTCGAAACTCTTTGGGATGCACACTGTGCGAAACGACACTCCAACTCCGATATCTTCCTACGCTACGTCCAGGACGTGACGAATGATTTGCCATTTGGAATCATTAAGATAGCACCAGTGACTATTCTCAGAACAGGCAACTAATCGATGAAGTAGTAAACTTGCCCCCCCCCCCTCCGACAACTCGAGTGTAACACAAGAAAATTGTTGACCTGGCATTCAGGAGTCTGTGTGACATGGAAGCGAAAAGGAAAGGGATCTGCGATAGAAAGAGAATTCTGCATTGGTCAAAAGGTGTTGCTTAAAAGTCTCCGTCTGTCAAACAAGCTGAAACAGCTGCATCACAAATTGTATCCTGTCTGCAGTGGACCTGTCCGAATCCACAAAATCGCTCGCATCAACACTCACATGTCGGGCAACTTTGGAATGAAAGAAATCTCTGGGTATTCACCATATATGCCATGTAAAACCATTGAAAACACAGTTGTTTATAGTAGTTCAGTTAGGTTTGAATCAATTTGTACAGAGATCTTCAGGGGACTAGCAAATTCTAGCTGATATTGTGCAGAGCGGTCTACATTATTCGTTTATAGTATTTCTCAAATTGATGTATTTGTAATTGTCATTTATTAGCTTATTGTATGACCCCTTGGGGAACGTGGTGAAATGGATAGCTCTGTTGTTACATAGTCATATAAACTTGCACAATGACTGCTTGAATATCAAAGTCAGATTGCATAGAAATTCATCATAAGTGAGAGCACTTTGTATTAACTGACACCTTTCTGTGGCACGACAACGCCTACGCGTTGACTCAGCTGAGCCCCAGGCCCAATCAGCATTTACCTTTGTGACAAGTGGCCTCTCTATCTTCGGACTGCACTGTTGTTGTCCATTACCACACTCCAAGGACTATAAGAATGTTAGTCAAGAAGCGATTATATCATAAATAACAGATTCAGCTGTACAGTTCTTGTAGTAGTGTCTTCCATAATATCACCATGGCCAAGAGGTTGGTGTGCGCTACTTTCAGCTGTTTAGCGATGACGAGATTGCGGCCGTGATACTTCTCATCTTTTTCTCGATTTTCGGGTGTGTCATGAGTGGTATTAGCTGCCCACACATTAGGTGCATAAAGACGCTAAGTTTTCTGGGATTCTGGGCCGTTGATAGTCATGCACGACAGTGCAAGTCACTGTGGTGTGTCATACCTCGGTTTCAGGAAACGGAGGGCAGCAGCAGGAACCACTGATGAGGGTGTGGACTGACCTACATCGGAAAACTAAATTTACCTTGCAGCGGCGAGTCAATAAGAGGAAATTGAAGGTATTTTTGTAACAGGTAGAGCAACAGGTAAGTGTGACCTAATGACATTTGTAAGTTTCAGAAGTGCGAATGCAGGAGCAGGTGACAAAACACAGAGCATCTACGCTTACAAATTGGAGCATGGTTCGAGACCACTTCGACGTTGGGTGACAACTCTGTCGGAAATACCAAAAACAGGAGGAGTATTCGTAGCGTAGTCATAATCTAAGTGTAAAAAAGGTTCAGAGGTAAAGCTGGCAGATGTTGGGTAAGGAGAATAAGCGTTGAGTGGAAAGAGCATTTTGGGTGAAGATTGGATGCAGTGCCGGCCTATAATAGGGGTAATGCACGATGGGAAATGGTACTATCTTGGCCCTCACATGCAGGCCAGAGACACTTCACACCAAACATTTAGGAGAAGTGTAAGTATTCAAAATGGTTCAAATGTCTCTGAGCACTACGGGACTTAACATCTGTGGTCATCGGTGCCCTAGAACGTAGAACTACTTAAACCTAACTAACCTAAGAACATTAAACACATCCATGCCTGAGGCAGGATTAGAACCTGCGACCGGAGCGGTCACGAGGTTCCAGACTGAAGCGCCTAGACCGGCCGGCCAAGTAAGGATGTCATGTTTAGTCTGTAGGATAGTACATACCTCTCCTTCGAATTTTAGGATTATACCTATAGCAATAGTAATTTTATAGGGCTCTCAACATATTTATTCAAATGTTTATTTTTGGTTGTTACCTTAGACATAAGAAACTATGTATGTAGAACTTTGTAAAACATTGACACTGATACGTATCAGGAGCACTGTGCAGATTATGGGAAGTGTCAAACCCCTTATCGATGCATCCTCTGGTTCTCCTCAAGGCAACACTCTGCGGACGGCGACGAAGACCACGTAGCAGCCTGAAGGAGTGCGCTTGGGGCAGCATGGCCCAGAGATCTACCGAGTGAAGGGCTGGTCTTCCGCGCTGAATTAGTTCCCGGACAACTGGGGGTCTGCCTGCTGCCGTAACTGCCCAGCATATTTAAAAGTTAAGGGGGAGCTCTGGCACGTGCTGCTACTGCCGTAGACCAACTGGCTCCTGATGGTTGCGAATAGAGGCGGCCCTCCGGAAAAAGTTGGCCTGTCATTGATGCCACGTCCCATTCTTAACAGGCTGGCGGACAGGCCAGGTGCCGAGTAAATGAGAGTCGACAGCATCCACCCTCTGAGCGGTTGTGAATAGGACCGCTGGAGTGGGGTTCGTCCCTGACCTCACGACACACCTTAGAAGGACCTGCAGATGAGCTGTTGCTGCAACATGGCCCAATGGATTCCATAGGCGGACATACCCCATCCACAAGCGGCGTGCAGAACCGGGCAACTACGATTCGAACGAGTCGCTTCTGTAGCCACGTACCATGACACATACGGGCACTGGCAGTAGTGGAGACACCACAAGTTACCCACTCGCACAGTTGGAGAGAGGAAGTCCTCAATAGGTTAAGTGTGGCACGCCAAATGCAACGCTGTCTCGCCACATAATCGAAGAAAAGGTTGCGCCCTTTCAGCTACTGGATCGAGAGATATGATAGGAGCTGTGAAGTCACTACCTGAGATGGAGATGTTTTGCGCTATTTAACCGTATCAGTGTCTTATTCCCTCCCACAAAACGTCCAGTCGGTTGCGCTTGACACCACGCCAGACTGACGATCATCGGCCAGTCCGAGATGGTGCCAACAGCCCAGCTGCCTCACTGATGATGTCATAGATCAGATGGGGGACGAGAGCCACCCACTGCTGCTTCTATATCAAGCGCTGAGTGAAGGCTAACCATCACTCGAGTGGGACCGTGCTACTCCTGGATGCTTCAGCTAATCCAGGGACCATTTATGTGTGTTCAATGCCATTTTCTATCAATGTTTCTATGTAAATGTAAAATGTCTCCCCAGGGACCTTTGTGGAGTGAGCGACAGCATGATTCATGTTTCAGATATTCAAGTAATTCAGTATATTTTCTTGTGGAACAAATCTTTTACAGCTACTGTAATGTAGATAACTTGTGAAGTAGTGCTAAACTAAGTTAATGAGACTGATTTTCAGAGGTCTTGGAAGTAGAGAAATCTTTATTACACTGTCCTAGGAAATAAGCACAGCGGATGACAGTTATTATTTATTTTTAAAATTTTGGGTTTTGTGAATGAGTGTGTTGCTTGAGTTATAATTATTGTTCCCTTATGTATCAAGGATGGCAGAAACATTGTGTATGATAGAGCAGGGGAAATGACTGAGGCACAGAACGGTGCAAAATGCACAGAATTGTAATGTTATGAGGGACATTTCTCGTCTCTGACCTCACAAATGCTATGAGTAAGCAAAAGACATACTGCTGCAAAGCTTTTTAACCCTTTAGTAATTGTCTATCTGGATGCTGGGGTGTAGCAACGACCCTTGGGTACACGTAAATCATACTGCAGTATGCATCTTTCAGGCATGCAGCTTTGTGTGAGTGTGTGTACCCTGAGGTTAATGAAGCGCGCCGGCCGCGGTGGTCTCGCGGTTCTAGGCGCGCAGTCCGGAACAGTGAGACTGCTCACGGTCGCAGGTTCGAATCCTGCCTCGGGCATTGCTGTGTTAGTTAGGTTTAAATAGTTCTAAGTTCTAGGGGACTGATGACCACAGCAGTTGAGTCCCACAGTGCTCAGAACCATTTGAATGAAGCGCAGTTTGGGTGACTTTTTTATGTATGGTTAAGACTGTCTGATTCACCCCCAACAGTAATGTCATTCTTCTGAGATCTCAGTACTATTTGAGGATTTCCTCTGTTCCATGTCACACTATGACATTTTGAAGTGAGACTCTACCGCAAGCAGAAATCAGTCTGTGTGGGGGGCAGTGAGAGAGAACGAGCAACTCTCTCACTATTCTCCATATTCAAGAGTACAATTTAATGTTGATTTTTCACCCAAGATTTCGTGTTTGTGAAAACAACAGGAAGTTATCAGCGTGAGCAGGCATTGAAGAAAGCGTGTACAGTGTTAATGCATGCACGCAAATAATATTTTTGTTGCAGTTGAGAACAAGCAGACAGAATGGTCATTGAACAATAAATCTCGCAGTGGACATTTGGGGCTTGAAAGTCACTTGTAGCTATTAGGGAAAGGAACATCTCGAAGCACTTACTGAGCACAGCATATTGGCCTCAAGAATTTCTGCCATGGTTTGCAGACATTGCGTTCGATCAGAGAGGCGGAAAAACTGTCAACCTGGATTTACCTGTTAGGCGCCTTCTGCCACAATAGGGGCTGGGGACACAATAGAAATCTAGGCCGCCCAGCGAGCGTATTACAACGACAGCATGGTAAACGCCCTTTGTGAACAGGAATGGCAGCCATAAATGTTCGCCATCACCCTTGTTCACCATGCACCAGACACTATTAATGGAGCCACCATATAATGTCGACCCTCAGCCTAAAGAATTTTTTTAAAAAGTCCCAGACCTTCAAAATAATTTTTGCGGCCCTGAAATGATCTACGTTGAGACAAAAAGCACCTCTCTTAGTTTAGCTGGGGCCGCAGTTGGACACGTGGTAACTTTCAGGCCGTGCAGATAATGATCTCCATGATAAAAGCATTGTTCACGTTAGAGCTATACGGAAACTCAAAATAACACTGCATAAAGGGGCCGTGGGAAAAAAATAGAGAGCACAACGTCTCCTCCTCTCTGCGTAGTAATTTGCAAGTAAGGGGTTGGTCGCTCCTCCTCAAAAGGAAAGAGTATTGTTAATTTTGATTAGGACTGGCTGATGAGCACAGCAGATGAGTTATAGGGGAGACATGACGCTCGCAGAGTCTTGTGAATGGCACGAAATTCTTGCAAGTGTGGTTGCGGAAGAGCTTCTGAGGTTTTATGTGAAGTGAGGGGAGGTTAAACTTGGATTCTAACTCCGGGCTCGTGTGGGCCTCTGATTCAGACTCCAGTCTGGAGCAGATTCTAGTGTTCTGTCATGAGTGGGTCACATTAAGGACACTAGTTCCGGGAATCAGCTCGCACTAGCATTGTTCTTCACTGGGTAGCCTGTGGTGAGGACTTAGCTGTAACGAAAGTTTAAATCTGAGTCATCTAGGACAACTCGCTGTGCCAAGGGCAGTCACATTCGTGACAGGTCTTCTGCTCTGACGTTTGATCTCCTTGTGCTCACTGCCTTGTATGTGAGTCGCATTGGCCGATCGTAAGAATGGCGAACGTGAGTGTCACATGCTGGGATTTACTGGGATTTCAGGGTCCCATTAAAGAGTAATTGCGAACTGTGTAAGAGATCGCCAGCCGCGACTTCGCAATTTCTTGCCGGCGATAGGGAAATACAGGCGCCGCACATCGCTCTCTGCAGACGCTCGAACCGTCATCTAAGACAACGCCCCGCATGGAGAAAAGGGGTACTTTATTGCTGCTCTGGCTTGTTAGGGCAAACAAGGTCACAATCTTGCCACTTGTTCTCACCTGCGTCTACGTAATATAAATCCATCGTATAATAAATCCATCAAAGTTAATGCAGTGTTAGATGATGTCAGACTGAGCTACCCAAATTTTGAGCCAGAGTAAATAGTTCAATGAGACAAAACTTAGTCTTTGCCAGCCAGCAGCCACACAGGGTTTTGTTAACTGCCTGTTGCATATTTGTTCTGCTATAAGATAAAGTTTTATTTTTGTCATCACACTTAACACGTATTTTTGTCCAATTTTCAATAAATGAACTTATGCCTTCTTGTTTGTAAAAGATCAGTCCCGTTTTGGTATATTAATCATCCATCAACAATTTACAAAAGTAATGACAGGACCACCATTTCATTAATGCTATTTCCATATTGAAGTTCATTTTGGTTCTGGTAACTGTGATAAGCTTTAATTCAGGCTATGAATAACAAACACAGTTAAAGGGTAAAATCAACTTAGCAGACTCTTGGAGCAGGTAGTCAAGTAGAAGATTTAGTAGTTAAAATGACTGCTGTCAGAGCGGTAACTCAGAGTCGCCTGTCGTCTTCCGAAACATACCACAAGTTCCGTGTAGTCTTGCATAATTTCTTCCTAGACCGTCTGGCTGTAGCCCGAATCCTACATAAAAGTGTTCCCCTTTGACTCAAGTAACAGCAGCGGTTTTGCCTTATATGCTTGTGGCCACCTTATACTTTTTGCAAGATGCTCAGCTAATCTGTTCTTCTCCCTGGTATTCAGTTGCAGGCTTTGAATTGTGTGTCACCAACTTGCAGTTTCAACAACAGGCACATCACAGCCACGAGACTTTGTTTCAGTCAAAATCAATCCACTCAGATCTTTATTAGCACGACTGACAGCTGTGTTATCCCATGGCCTGTCATGGTGCTACAAAACCTCCAAAAACCTCACACGAGTTTGTAATGTTGCTACTCCAATTTCCTCCAGGTCATCTTGGAAGTAAGCTTGTTCCTGTTCTTCCTACCTTAAGTATCTGATCCTCTTCGACAAAACCTCTGCTCAAAGACCCTCTATTCTCTGTCACCTGACTAAGCTAGCCATTAGGTTTCACCATGTTTGTGATTCGGTATCCTGCACATAACTATTGTTGTAGCATTTGACTTTTGTGGTTCCTGTGATTGCTACCTAGCCGCGGGACTCTTTCCTTTCCGCTTGATATTTCCATCGACTTAGACCTAAAGTTTCCTTAAATATACATATACGTCTGCGCACACACTCCGCAAGCTACCATACGATGCGTGGCGCCAGGTACCCTGTATTACTGCTGGCCATTTCTTTTCCTGTTCCACTCGCAAGTATAGCAAGGGAAAACGACTGTCTATGTACACCTGTAGAAGGCCTAAATCCTATCTTATCTTCGTGGTCCTTACGAGAAATGTATATTGGCAGCAGTATAATTCTTTTGCAGTCAGCTTCAAATGCCGTTTCTCTGAATTTCCTCAATAGCGTTAATCCCTCCTGGAATTCCCATTTCAGTTTCCGAAGCAATCTGCATAATGTTCATTGTTCGATGGCCGAGCGGTTCTAGGAGTTACACTCTGGAACCCAGCGACAGCTACGGCCGCAGGTTTGAATCCTGCCTCAGGGATGGATGTGTGTGATGTCCTTAGGTTAGTTAGGTTTAAGTAGTTCTAAGTTCTAGGGGACTGATGACCTCAGATATTAAGTCCCATAGTGCTCAGAAACATTTGCACCATTTTTTAATTGTTCGAACTTGCCAGTAACAAATGTAGCAGCCCTCCTGTGAATTCCTTTGATATCTTCCTTTAATCACAGCTGAGCTTAAGAACAGGTCGCACTAATCTCCTTCATGTTGTCTCCTTTACGGAAAAACCTTACATTCCCTAAATTCTCCCAATGAACCGAAGTCGATTATTCGCCTTACCTACAACCAACCAAATATGCTCAATCCATTTCATATTTCTTTGCAACTTTACACCCAGATATTTAAACAAAGTGACTGATTCAGACAGAACATTAATAATGCTAAATTCCAACATTACAGGTTTGTTTTCTTCTTCCCGTGCACCATACGAGACTGGAACAGGAAAGGGAGGTAATGACAGTGTCAGGCAAAGTGCCCTCCGTCAGACACCGTTGGATGGCTTGCGGAGTATAAGTGCAGATGTAGATACTTGAGTATTGCTCATCAGGGTGGGATCCGTACCAGGTCGGGTTGACAGAGAGGATAGAGAAGATCCAAAGAAGGGCGACGCGTTTCGTCACAGGGTTATTTGGCAAGCGTGATAGTGTTACGGAGATGTTTAGCAAACTCAAGTGGCAGACTCTGCAAGGGAGGCGCTCTGCATCGCGGTGTAGTTTGCTGTCCAGGTTTCGAGAGGGTGCGTTTCTGGTTGAGGTATCAAATATGTTGCTTCCCCCTACTTACATCCCCTGAGGAGATCACGAATATGACAGTGGCACGTAAATTGACCTCCGCCAGACACCGTTGGGCACCTTACGGAATATAAATGTAGGTGTAGATGAAGTTTTTTCTAAGTCCTATTCTTCTACAGTCACTCAATGTCAACACCTTACCGTACACGACAGCATCATCAGCAATCAACAGTAGCGGTAGCTCGTCTGTACTTGGCTCAGAAACTGCTTGGGACTCTTCTCCTCTTCCAGGTAACAAGTCTAACTGATTACTGTCCAAAATTTTAAATGTGTTTTCTGAGGTTTTCTCGTTTTTCTTATTATTTGTCCCCTTTCCCCACTTCTACTGTCGATTTTGCCCTACAGTCTTACTAATGCAAGGAACACCGACAGTTAATGTTTTGGGCCAGAATCACAGCACCAGAAAGTTTAGCTGGCTATTACGGATTGTCTTCACAGTGACGCTGATGATCCAGCTTCACCAAACAGACCGAGCGAAACACTTTCCGACAGGAGACCGTTGTTTGCCGACCCCTCGGTGGCGCTGCAGCTGCCTCTGTTTGCTACCTGCCGTCTCCAGGCCCGACCTAGTGGGATGTCGGCTGCCGTCCCAGGGGCCCAAAGCACTTTATTTGCCGTTCGATGGAAGTGGCCGCTTGGTGGCGCTCGCCGTCCGCTGCCGCTGCCCGCCGCCGCCGCCGGAACGGCTCTCCTCCAAGGGGCTTGTCCCGCAAATAAAAAGACCTGCTGCTCTCGAGACGGCGCCTCAGCACAACAGCGACTCAGCTCCGAAATTACTCGCCACTCTAAGTAGCTGTGCTTCTTCCACGCCCTGTTTCCTCTCCTAATTCCGATCTCCTTTTTATTCTTATATCGCAACGCGTCCGCTTTGTAAATGAACAATCTTCTCTACTGTAATGAATCTCCATGCAGAAAACTGACTTAAAGATAGGTCTCCAGTTTCCATTACCACATACATAAACATTGTGAATCTTACGTGTACAAAGCTGCCATTGAATTTAAGGCAGCCGCCAGAATGTCATTGTATCAGATGAAATGGGTTTAATGGTGTAATCACCAGGTGGAATTACGTTCGGACTTATCGACCTCATTAATCCTCAAGTAGACTACATGTACACTACTGGCCATTAAAATTGCTACACCAAGAAGAAATTTAGATGATAAACGGGTATTCATTGGACAGATGTATTACACTACAACTGACATGTGATTACAATTCACGCAATTTGGATGCATAGATCCTGAGAAATCAATGCCCAGAACAACCATCTCCGGCCGTAATAACGTCTAGGATACGCCTGGGCTTGGATGGCGTGTACAGGTACAGCTGCCCATGCAGCTTTAGCACGATACCACAGTTCATCAAGAGTAGTGACTGGCGTATTGTGAGTAGCCAGTTGCTCGGCCACCATTGACCAGACGCTTTCAATTCGTATGAGATCTATAGAATCTGATGGCCAGGCCAGAAGTCGAACACTTCCTGTATCCAGTAAGGGCCGTAAAGGACCTGCAACATACGGTCGTGCATTACCCTGTTGAATTGTTGGGTTTCCCAGGGATCGAATGAAGGGTAGAGCCACGGGTCGTAACACATCTGAAATGTAGCGTTCACTGCTCAAACTGCCGTCAGTGCGAACAAGAGGTGACCGAGACGTGTAACCAATGGCACTCCATACCATCACGCCGGGTGATACGCCAGTATGGCGATGACGAATACACGCTTCCAATGTGCGTTCACCGCGATGTCTCCAAGCACGGATGCGACCATCATGATGGTGTAAGCAGAACCTGGATTCATCAGAAAAAATGACGTTTTGCCGTTCGTGCACCCAGGTTCGTCGTTGAGAAGACCATCGCAGGCGCTCCTGCCTATGATGCAGCGTCAAGGGTAACGCAGCCATCCCCATCTGTTGACGCAGGGATCGAGACGTGGCTGCACGATCCGTTACAGCCATGCGGATAAGATGCCTGTAATCTCGACTGGTAGTGATATGAGGCCGTTCGGATCCATCACGGCGTTCCGTATTACCCTCCTTAACCCACCGATCCCATATTCTGCTAACATTCATTGGATCTCGACGAACGTGAGCAGCAACGTCGTGATACGATAAACCGTAATCGCGATAGGCTAAATCCGACTTTTATCAAAGTCGAAAACGTGAAGGTACGCATTTCTCCGCCTTACACGACTCAGGACAACGTTTGACCAGGCGACGCCGGTCAACTGCAGTTTGTGTGTGAGTAATCGGTTGGAAACTTTCCTCATGTCAGCAAGTTGTAGGTGTCGCCACCGGCGCCAACATTGTGCGAATGCTCTGAAAAGCTAATCACTGCATATCGCAGCATCTTCTTCCGGCCGGTTAAATTTCGCGTCTGTAGCACTTCATCTTCGTGGTGTAGCAAGTTTAATGGCCAGTAATGTATCTCACTATCATGCGGTTTGATTCCATAATTGATTTAGAGTACCTAAAGCAGTCGCAATACTTTACAGTGTTTATATGATTATCAACAAAACTGGAAACCGAAAGCATAATTGTGTCAATTACCAATACCTTGTGAAATTAAATGATTTATTCATTTTTAACAGAGGGCACGTATTTGCCTGCTACCTTCTGTTAAATTACCGAGCAGCTAATTTCTGTTCTGTAATCACCACTATTCTGTTTTTTTTCCGAAATCTTGTATGGCAGTTGTGATATTCCCTCGTGTAAATGTGCCACTTGGGTTAATTGCTGTTGGCCGCCTTTCATACCCACTCATCCCACATCGACAATTTTAATTCTTTTATGTCGCCAGCCTCCCTTTAAGAGGTTCTCCCTGTGAGACGAAGGATATTCTAAATGAATAACGTTGGCCCTTCTGACAGTCACGAAGACCCAGCGTCCGTTCGTAAGGATCATCGAACCGCATTGAAACCAATGTAGAAATACAGACCTAGGATATTAATATATTCTAATATCACAGAAAGATTAGGGTTGACATTGCAATTTAATGACAGCACCTAGGGCTCCATAGCTGGAGATACTAACTATTAAAGGGACTTGGCAATGTAAATTATAAGTGCAAAGATTTTATTTATATCCTTTGATAACTTTTTCCATTCTTTTACACATTGACAAATAATCTTTATCTAATTTCTGTATTTCTGTGTTCAATAAACTATGACAAATAGGTTTACTCTAGGTTCTGTTACACATTTAGACAGTTCCAGTCCTCCCTACCAACTAGTAAAACACACGAACGACTCGTCGTCCATCTTTGACCGACCGGAATTATTTGCTCCCACGCGTAAATGAAATCACAAGAAGTTTACTCTGAACCTATACCAATGACGGTGAGAGGTGCGCGACTCTGTTCACCATCGGCCCTTTCGTAAGTTCCACCCTCGTCCTCCCGGCTGCTTCCAACTTCTCACGCTGCTGTCGTTATTTTCACTCCTGCACCACGATATCTTGTCCTCTATTGTTTCTTGACTGGGTGTATCATAAACAACCACAGCGACAAGCTGTTAGAGGTCACTCAGTTTTCTGCTTATCAAACTGTCTCTCTTTCTCCGTCCTGGTGACTTTCCCTGTAAAACGGTGTCCTGGAACCGCAGCTACTACTTCCAAGGAAATTTAACGCTTGGCAGATGCATACAAACCTCCATTGTATGTTTGCCTGGGGTAGCCTCTGAGTCCCCAGAGCCGCTATGGTTCCACGGCGACTCCAGAGGACGCAAGACGTCCGGGAACGGTTTAATTGGCTGTGTCTGTCGCTCGGCAGCTCCCAGGAGACCTCCGTTCTGTCTCCAAAAGCAGCCTCGGAGTTCTCAGAGCCGCTATGGTTCCACAACAACTCCAGTGGTCGTAACGTATCTTGACAAACATTTCCGAGAACATTTGCAAATCTCTCTGTCCAGCGTTCCCAGGCCTCTCGTAACCTAGTGAACGGCAAGTCACCCTCTGGATAGCAGGAAACCGTTATCGAACCAGCTGTTCTCCTCACGGCTGAAGCAGCAGGTTTCCTTCCAACTCCGTTTGACTAAAGCATGACCAGTGTGTATCTTAACTGCATCTACACACTGTAATCCCACTAAATGAACCATCATATAGTGAACCGCTTCCAAATTTTATTTATAAAGTAGGCCATTTTCCATTTATACATCACAGGCGTCTGAGACTTGAAAAATTCTCTGGAACCATGTACAGACATTTAATTTTCATTACGTGACGTATGTCTCTCTCTCGACCTTACAGTTGCTTCTAATAGTGTTAATCACTGTAAACTAATCTTTTGGCTTACCAAGGATTATGGTTTCGCCAAACTCATTGCAGAAGTACTGGGAAATAGAATGTTTCAAGTAGACTTTCAGGAATGAGGCAGCCAATAGCAATCCCTGGAAAATGGTCCGCCGCAAGGTAGCGTAAAAGGCGCCTGCGCTTTTTGACATATGTACTACTGACCTGCCAACTAATGACCAACCACTTTCACAGCACACGAAGGGCCTCCTTTAGCCAGATGCTATGGCTTTGGCAACACAGCCGAACTCGTTTCAGGAAGTGGAAGTTCACCTTACTGATGTTTGAACAAGATATTTACAACAGAAACATTAACCTCTCCAAAACCCAACGAAAACGTAACTGAGTAATTGTGTGCTAAACACACATTAGGCACGAAACTCGGTATCTAGTGGCAAGGAGTACATTGGATGCTGCACCATATCCAAAATATCACACTCGGAAACATATTGATTAACAATCGGAACTTACGTAACAGAAGTCAAATAACAGAAGCAACATATTAGATCCCAAGGAAGATAATTGGCAGCACATCTGATTGTCCGTCATTACGTTGTCATGTTATCAGCTACTATCAGCTGCTATTACGTGGCAGATATGCGTTCCTTGACTGCTACTTGACATGACACGGAATGAGATTTACTACATTTAAATCTACATCTGTATGGCTACTCTGCAATTCACACTGAAGTGCTGGGCAGTGTCTTCATCGAACTATTTTCACATTATTTTTCTACCGTTCCACTTTCTAACAGCACGTGGGAAAACCCTTAAATCCATCAGTGCGAGTTCTGAATTCTCTTATTTTATTAATGTTCATTTGAATACAATCACCTTCTCACACCAAACTGTTGCGCTTAACGTCACTCCACTCTGTGTTACGGCTGCTCACTACGTTTCGCTAACTAGCCACAGATAATTTCACAAAATATTTCAGATAGTCTTCACAATGTTATCGGTCAGTCCTGTTTCGTTGGTTCTGGGTGGTGTGTAATTATCTTATTATCTTGCCATCTTCTGATTTTATAATCCTGAATGTCGATTCACGTACGTACGAATCGCTACACGCTCGCATCTTCGTTTTCCGTGTTACCTTGATCACTGTTTCTTCTTTCATCGTTCTCTTCTTATATTATCCCATCTGCTCTTCGATATTCCATTATATCCGTCGGTGTAGCTTCTACGTCCATACGTGCCACTACTCCTTTGTACAAAGTTTCCATAACTCCTGAGCAATTCGGATGGTCGATTCTGCTGAAATTAGTATCCGCCTATCTGCTTCCTACATAAAAATTTTTGCGTTGCCCAAGGACTCCCTCCTACAAGTTCTTGCAGCACTTCTTTCATAGTTCTCTTAATCCAGTTCATCTTTTGTATTACATTCACCCAACGTTTTTTCTCAGAATGCTATACAGTGTCCCCTTCCGTCCTCCTGTAACCTGAGCTCGACATAAATTGTCTTACTATCTTCAAATGTTCAGATGTGTGTAAATTCCTAAGGAACCAAACTGCTGAGGTCATCGGTCCGTAGTTTTACACACTACTGAAACTAACTTATGCTAAAAACAACAAACACACACACATGCCCTAGGGAGGACTCAAACCTCCGGCGGGAGGGGCCGCGCAGTCCGTCACATGGCTCCTTAAACCGTGTGGCGACTTCGCGCGGCTTACTATCTACGACTGAACATTAATAATTCAAAAATTGTGAATCAATCTGTCAATAAACTTCTCAAAATTTAGGCACTGATCTTTGACTCCAAATGCCAACAACTCTTCATCTTCATCTCTTCTGACTACTGAGTTGGTATATTTATATGTAATCTTATAATGAAGTCCATCGGGTGCATAGATTACTCATTCTTAAACTACGTGCTATTCCGTATTACCTTTTCACAATACATTTCAAGGTTTTCATTCATCGCTCCGCATCCGATAACACTCATTCTACCACATTGTGCCCGGTGCCTCACGTGATTTGTGTCTCCTTCTGTTGTTCTTTTCTGTAGAGCTTCTACTTCAGCTCTGGTGTTTTCTTGTATTTCGAAAATATATTTTCCACTGTCTTCAATCAGGTCAGCCTGTTCAAACACTATTGCTTCCATCTGATCGGTGTCATGCGACATTACCGTTGCCTGTAATTGATTCTTACCAACTTTCGTCTCGTTTTTCAACTCGTTTCGAGCAGTCTGTATATCAGTTACCGAACAGTCGAGTTTTCTATTCTAGTCTTCATTCTTTTTATCTACACCTGTATCTTCATGACTACTCTGTAATTCCCAGTGGCAATTGCCAGTGGGAAGGGGCTCATAGAACCGTTTTCAGACTATTTCCCTATCCTTCCACTCTCGAAAAACGTGCGACATAAACGAATTCTAAAATATTTCACGTGAGCTCCCACTTCCGTTATTAAATTACGATGATCATTTCTCCCTAAGTAGGTGGTAATCAACAAAATATTTTCACGTTAGGAGGAGAAACGTGGAAAGCACAAGCTGAGAACGAGTATCAGTACCTTCAGCTATCGGAAAACAGTCGACACTATGACGTGTTCTCAAGTGCCTACAACCTGGAGTCAGAACCTCCAGATATAATCTTAACGTGAAATTCCAGTCACCACTACCAACTGCCACTGCGCTGGTCATGGACCACTTGCTCAGCTGCAGGCTCTTTCCAGCTCCCTGCATCGTTGAAGGAGTACTTCATCTTCAGATTCCATTCCGGCTGCCAACTTTCGGTCATCGTGGCACCTGTACCCGAATGCGTTTAGTATTGGATTGGATTGTTTGGGGAAAGAGACCTAACAGCGAGGTCATCGGTCTCATTGGGTTAGGAAAGAACGGGGAAAGAAGTCGGCTGTGCTGTTTCAAAGGAAGCATCCTGGCATTTGCCTGGAGTGATTTTGGGAATTCATGGAAAACCTAAATCGGCATGGCCGGAACCGAGATTGAACCACCGTCCTCCTGAATGAGAGTCCAGTGTGAATGCGTTTAGATCTTACATACACTGGCGGCAAAAAATGCAACGTGAGGAACGAATTGTATGACATGAACGAAAGTTAGTAGGCGTGTTTCTACATGTGAAAGATAAAATCCTTTCAAATTTCGCTCCAGTTGCACCCACTAAGAGGATGCAAATAAGGTTTGCTTCAAATACACAATTGTGAGCCTTAGTTACATTTGAGACTGATCGTGGTGAGTTGATGTTAGACAAGAATGCCTAATCAACACCTCAACGAGGTCTTGTAATAGGGTTACGAGAAGCTGGCTTTTTCTCCTGTGATAATGCAGAAAGACTTGGCAGGAATGTAGTCACTGTGCATTGCTCCTGGCAGTGGTTGTCAAGGGGGTGAACGGAAGACCGCGTTCCTAACGGCCACGTAGTACTATCGACAGAGGGGACCATCGTGACCGGCGGATGCATCTGTAGACACAATTTGAGCAGCTGTTGGCACCACGTTAACACGAGAGCACCAGTTACAATTCGGTTACTTCAGGAACAGCTCTGAGCCAGACGTCCAGTAGCGTGCACTCTACTGACCCCAAACTACTGCCATTTGCCGGCCAGAGTGGCCGAACCGTTCTAGGCGCTACGGTCGCAGGTTCGAATCCTGCCTCGGGCATGGGTGTGTGTGATGTCCTCAGGTTAGTTAGGTTTAAGTAGTTCTACGTTCTAGCGGAGTGATGGCCTCAGAAGTCAAGTCCCATAGTTCTCAGAGCCACTGCCATTTGTGACTTCAGTGGTATCAAACGAGAGCTCAATTGATGGCAGGGAGGATGTATGTTGTATTTGCTGATGAAAGATAGTTCTTCTTCGGTGGCAGTTATTGCCGTATGTTGGTTAGAAGGAGGCCAGTACAGCGCTTGGAACCAAACTGCCTGCCTGCTACACGCACTGGACCCACATCTAGATTTATGGTCTGGGTGCGATTTCATATAACAGTAGCGGCACTCTCGTGGTTATCCCACGCACCCTAATTGCAGAATTGTACGTTGTCTGGTGACTGGATCTGTTTTGCTGCTATTCATGAAGGGCATTCCAGAGGGTGTTTTCCAACAGGCTAACGCTCTCCAGCATACCGCTATTCTATAATTTGTCGACATGTTGCCTTGAGCTGGTGGATCACCAGATCTCTATCCAGTCGGTCACATATGGGACGTCATCGGAGGACAACTCCAGCGTCTCCACATACAGCATTAACTGCCCCTTTGTTAACCGACCAAGTGCAATAGGCATGGAACTTTACCACAAACCGACACTAGGCACTTGTACAACATAATGCATGTACCTCAGCATACCAGAATACTTACATTCAACACTCCGCTGCAGAGTGAAATTCTCTTTCTGGGAAGATTGCCAAGGATGTGGCTAAGCCGTGTCTCCGCAGTATCTTTTCTTCATCTACATCTACATGACTACTCTGCAATTCACATTTAAGTGCTTGGCAGAGGGTTCATCGAACCACAATCATACTATCTCTCTACTATTCCTCTCCCGAACAGCGAGCGGGAAAAACGAACACCTAAACCTTTCTGTTCGAGCTCTGATTTCTCTTATTTTATTTTGATGATCATTCCTACCTATGTAGGTTGGGCTCAACAAAATATTTTCGCATTCGGAAGAGAAAGTTGGTGACGGAAATTTGGTAAAAAGCTCTCGCCGCGACGAAAAACGTCTATGCTGTAATGACTTCCATCCCAACTCGTGTATCATATCTGCCACACTCTCTCCCCTATAACGTGATAATACAAAACGAGCTGCCCTTTTTTGCACCCTTTCGATGTCCTCCGTCAATCCCACCTGGTAAGGATCCCACACAGCGCAGCAATATTCTAACAGAGGACGAACGAGTGTAGTGTAAGCTGTCTCTTTAGTGAACTTGTTGCATCTTCTAAGTGTCCTGCCAATGAAACGCAACCTTTGGCTCGCCTTCTCGACAATATTATCTATGTGGTCCTTCCAACTGAAGTTGTTCGTAATTTTAACACCCAGGTACTTAGTTGAATTGACAGCCTTGAGAATTGTACTATTTATCGAGTACTCGAATTCCAACGGATTTCTTTTGGAACTCATGTGGATCATCTCACACTTTTCGTTATTTAGCGTCAACTGCCACCTGACACACCATACAGCAATCTTTTCTAAATCGCTTTGCAGCTGATACTGGTCTTCGGATGACCTTACTAGACGGTAAATTACAGCATCATCTGCGAACAGTCTAAGAGAACTGCTAAGATTGTCACCCAGGTAATTTATAGAGATCAGGAACAGTGGAGGTCCCAGGACGCTTCCCTGGGGAACACCTGATATCACTTCAGTTTTACTCGATGATTTGGCGTCTATTACACTTCACATGAGCGCTAGTTCTGCAATGTTCCCAGAAGAGCTTTTGTGAAGTTTGGAAGG
Source organism: Schistocerca gregaria (assembly GCF_023897955.1). Classification (NCBI taxonomy): domain Eukaryota; kingdom Metazoa; phylum Arthropoda; class Insecta; order Orthoptera; family Acrididae; genus Schistocerca; species Schistocerca gregaria. Next base: position 950,685,978 of record NC_064920.1, read on the forward strand.
TAGGAGACGAGGTACTGGAAGAAATGAAGCTGTCGGTACGGGTCGTGAGTTGTGCTTGGGTACCTCAGATGGTAAAGCACTGGCCTGCAAAAGGCGAAGCTCCCGAGTTCGAGTCTCGGTCCGGCACACAATTTTAATCTGCCAGGAAGTTTTATATCAGCGTACACTCCGCTGCAAAGTGAAAATCTCATTCTGGAAACATTGTGTCAGTTACACGGGTTATTAATATAACAGAATTTCACATTTCCTATGACTTATCTCACGCTTACATTAACCTGTGATCGTGCAACTTTAACCACTTAAATATATTTCATAGACAAATGTATTCCCGAATTTCATTAATCTACATTAATTACTTTGTCGTGTTGGGGTTTTGTGATTTCTTCTCGTGGTTCTTTGAATAAGTGCCCCTGACCTAAATTTAAAAAAAAATTCCGGCCGTCAGCAACAAAAGTAGCTCATAAAACATTTTTCCCTCCAACACTTGAATACTGAGTGTTAGTAATCCGTGCCGTACTTGACTGATAAACTAGACAGGGAAGATCGCAGGAAGACCAGCACATGTCGTTACAATCTCATTTAGTAAGCACGAAAGTGTGACTTACATGCGCTGTCTACTCGAGCGCCAGACGCTGCGACAGAGAGACAATGCTTCAATGTGTGGTTTATTGTTAATTTTTCGAGAGGTTCCGTTCCTAAAAGAATCAGCCAATATATTGTATTCTCGGGAAAAACCACGAATATAAAATCAGAGATATTGGAGCCCACCCACAGGGAAAGATGAAAGGGACACTTGTCCGTAAAGGACCGTCAGGTACACGCATTATGGTTTGCGGAGGATAGATATAGATGTAGATGTATCACAGTTGTACCCCCAGTGTTGAATTTGAGGGCAGAGCGGTGTTCGTTGCGCTATTTTCTTGAGGACGACGGTATGGATATACACTGTCCAGTCACATTAATAGACTGTCAAAAGCCTAATCTGCTTTCGCAGCGCGCATCGCAGCGACAAGTGCAGGAAGAGAGTCAGTGGAAGGTACCGACAGGAAAGTGGAGCCATGGTGACACTAGTGTCGCGACCAGCTACGCTACGTATCTTGGTCGAGAATCCATGGCGCCAGCAGCACAGTGGAGGTGATCCAACAGATTCAGGTTTTAAGTCCGGGGAGATTCGTGGCCAGGGGAGCACGGTAAAGTCATCCCAGTGCTACAATGCACGTACATTACGAGTAGTGTGACGCTATGCATTGTCTTCCAGGTAGCCGCCCGAAGTGGCCGAGCGGTACTAGGCGCTACAGTCTGGAACCGAGCGACCGCTACGGTCGCAGGTCCGAGTCCTGCCTCTGGCATGTCCTTGGGTTAGTTAGGTTTCAGTAGTTCTAAGTTCTAGGGGACTGATGACCTCAGAAGTTAAGTTCGATTGTGCTGAGAGCCATTTGATCCAATCTTCTAGGTAGGTGCCGTCATGCTGCCAAGTGCATGTAATGTTTGACGTATTCCCCAAGGACAGATCCACATGCGTGTTGATGAACTGTGTATTCACTCAGGGAATGCCACGAAAACATTTCACAGACCATAGCGCTCTGTTGTGGTCTTCAGCCCAGAGACTGGTTTTATGCAGCTCTCCATGTTCATACACTACAGCTGTAAGCCCTCGGGAAAAATTACTGCTGCAGTTTCCCCTTGCTTTCAGCCGTTGGCACTACCGGCACAGCAAGGCCGTTTTGGTTAGTGTTACAAGGCCAGGTCCGTCAATCATCCAGACTGTTGCCCCTGCAACTACTGAAAAGGCTGCTGCCCCTTTTCAGGAACCACACGATTGTCTGGCCTCTCAACAGATACCCTTCCGTTGTGGTTGCACCTATCATTTGGCTATTCGTATCGCTGAGGCAAGCAAGCCTCCCCACCAACAGCAAGGTCATGGTTCATGGGGATGGACCATAAAACTTGATTTATCAGAAAAGGCCACCGGTCGCCGCGCAGTGGACGTGACGTAGCGGTTTTGGCGTGCAAAGTCCAGCTTTCGTCGCCAGTGAACAGCAGTCAGCATGAATGCACTAACTAGGTACTTGCTGCAGAGGGGATAAGCACCAACTTCCATTGAACGATCGTTGAGGAGACGGCCTTGCGGGACCCTTGATTCATCTGCGCGGATGTATAATTACCTGTCGCGACGAGTGATGTGCTCGCACTACTCGTAACGGTTAGGCTTTAACAAATGTAATTGCTATATAGCTTGATGATAAATAACTATAAGACACCAACTTACCTCTGCTCTTTGCCAAACATTTATTAATGAACGATTTCTCCTTCTAAGTTTTGAATTTGAAAATAACGGAGGACACTATATTTAACTGTCTACCCAAGACTAATACTAAGATAGTGAAAGTTTTTAAGGATACTGAAAGGGAGATGAAAATCTTAGAGTCATGGTAGGGGAAGCAGCAAAAGAAAGGGTTACCGGAGAATATGGCTTGGTACTAGGAATGAGAGAGGAGAAAGAATAACTGAGTTCTGCCATATATTTCATCTTTTTTTTAAACCTCATGGTGAAATCTTCAGCTGCCCTCTGTTAAAAATAAAGGACAGCTGAAAGTTTCGCCATGAATTTTAACAATTATTTGGCTGCTGAATACACTCACCTGCCAACATACGTAAAATTCAGCTAGTAATATACTCTGAACTCCTGTCCAGTCGACTGAGTGAAATTCGGCTCTCGTTTAATACGATTTATTATTGTACAGGACGTTGTTGTTAGTGGCTATATTATTAAACAATAACTACTTTCCATTCATTTATGATAAGACACAGCACGTATATCACAAAAAAACAAATGGTTCAAATGGCGCTGAGCACTATGGGACTTAACATCTGAGGTCATCAGTCCCCTAGAACTGAGAACTACTTAAACCTAACTAACCTAAGGACATCACACTCATCCATGCCCGAGGCAGGATTCGAACCTGCGACAGCAGCGGTCGCGCGGTTGCAGACTGAAGCGCCTAGAACCACTCACCACTGCGGCCGGCAAAAAATAAATACTTTCATAAACAATGTGTGCAAGTGCACCTGATATGCTTCACATATTCCAGTACGCATCTGAACAATTTGTACTCTCTGATATGTATTTAGATGAGAATTTTTAATTTACTGTTTCTCTTTTGTTTTTTGTTACAACTGCAGTATTCGTTACGAATATTAGTATTCAATACAACTGGCATTACAGAATCAAAGGTATTCATGCACCACGAATGGTTTTAAACCATCAAAAACTGGTCAATTCGACGAATGATTAATCCAAGTAAAAATCACGGTAACAGCTACGCGTTATTAATAATGTATTGCAACACCTACAACACTTATTGTCACTTCAAAATTCACGTAAAATCGTTAAGGTGAATTTACCTTACTAGTCCATAGTCAGGGTACCTACACGAGTTTGGATCATCACTTCGTGATTCATTAATCCCTATTTTCACTATACGAAAAATTTGAAATTATGTTTCTATAAACTTTGTATTTTATTAAACCCAATGTCTTCTTCTCAAAAAATGATTACTTTTCATATTATAATATTACGTAGCTTGAATATTTCGTAGAAATGCTCTGCTTCCGTGAATGAAAAAATCTTTGCCTTTCCTTTATATCCACAATGTTAATAGTATATTTCGCTAATTCAGTTTATTTATAGCAATAATATCTATGAACTCTGAGTACATATAATAAAAATGAGATAGTATAATGTATCTCCATTTTCCTTATTCCTAATTGATTGCTGTAGAAAAAATTTTTATGGTCTTTCTCAAGATATTTCATTTCATACAGGCGAGTTCGTTAGTCATAATTAAAGGAGTTATGATGATATCTTTGTAGTGTGTCACTTTACTAAGAACGCACTTGAAATATATCGCTGTATCTTAAAGGACATATGGGCTGCAATAAGAAATACTGATTTTGGGTTTTTGATATTTATAAGGTCTTATTTTCTGTGAGCTCTTTATTTTTGTCAATTAAGTTGAGTATTTTACACCTCTTACAATAGATAATGACAGAGTTGTAGCAAATCAATTTAATTCTGTGCAGCGGAATCGAAACAGGAAGAAATATAAAACAAAAACCCAAAGTGTCCCCACGACATTACACTAACACTAAGACAGTTCACAGTTCACTTTGCAGACATGTGGAAGCGACAACTAAACCAAAAACGCATGACAAGCACTTTTACACAGACCAATAATATTGAAGAATTACAAGAGGATGAGCTATACTTGGAAAAAGCCGGGAGCGATGGCAAGATACAGTTAGATTACATCATGATCAGGCAGAGATTCTGAAATCAGATTTTGGAATGTAAAGCGTACGCAGGAGCAGATAAAGGCAAAGGTCCCGAGTTCGAATCTCGGTCTGGCACACAGTTTTAATCTAACAGGAAGTTTCACATTAGCACACACTCCACTGCAGAGTGAAAATCTCTTTCAAGTAGAAAAATGTTCACGAATACCGAAATACAAGTCACTGAGGTATGAAATAAGTAGTAAGTGCAGGGAAGCAAGGTGAAATGGCTGCATGAAAAACGTAAAGAAACCAAAAAAGAAATGACTCTCGGATGAACTGACTCAGCATTTAGAAAAATCGAAACAGTCGTCGACGAAGTTAAAAGCAAGGATGGTAACATTAAGGGTTCACTGGGAACTCCACTGTTAAATGCAAAGGAGAGAGCAGGTAGCTGGAAAGAGTTCACTGAAGGCCTCTATGAGTTGGAAGATTTATCTGATATGATAGAAGAAGAAACAGGAGCCTATTTAGAGGACATATAGAATCCAGTATTAGAATCAGAATTTAAGTGACATGTTGAAGACTTAAAATCAAATAAGGCAGAAGGTATAAATGAAATTCCAGCAGAATTAATGAAATCATTGGGGAAGGTGGCAACAAAGCGTTTATTCACGTTGGTGTGTAGAACGTATCAGTCTGGCGATATACTTTCTGCCTTCCAGAGAAATGTCCATATAATTTCGAAGACTGAAAGAGCTGAAAAGTGTGAGAATTATCAAAAATTGTTCAAGTGGCTCTGAGCACTATGGGACTTAACATCTGTGGCTATCAGTCCCCTAGAACTTAGAAATACTTAAACTTAACTAACCTAAGAACATCACACACATCCATGCCCGAGGCAGGATTCGAACCTGCGACCGTAGCGGTCACGCGGTTCCAGACTGAAGCGCCTAGAACCGCACGGCCACACCGGCCGGCGAGAATTACCGCACAATCATATGAACAGCCCATGCATCCAATCTGCTGAGAAGAACATTATACAAATGAATAGAGAAGAAAATTTAGGATATGTTAGATGACGATCAGTGTTGCTTTAGGAAAGGTAGAGCCATCAGATATTCAGTTCTCACATTGAATTTCACAATAAAAGTAACACGTAAGAAAAAGTAAGACACGTTCACAAGATTTGTCTACATGGAAAAAGCAGTTGAAAGTGTCAAGCTAAGCAAGATGTTCGAAATTCTGTGCAGAATAAGGGTAAGCTACAGAAGGAGGCGAATAATGTACAATATGTACAAGAGCCAAGAGAGAAAAATGAAGGTGAAAGACCAACAACGAAATGCTCGGATTAAAAAGGCTCTCAGACAGGGATGCAGTCTTTGGAAATTATTGTTCAGTCTACACATCGAATAAGCAGTAATGGAAATAAAAGAAAGGTTCAGAGGTGGAATTAAAACTCTTGGTGAAAGGATCTCAATGATAAGTTTCGCTCTTGACGTTTGCTTTCGTTAGTGACGTTGGGGAAGAAGTGCAAGATCTGCTGAATGTAATGAACAGCCTAATAAGTGCAGTATATGGATTCCGAGTAAATCTTAGAAAGACGAAAGTAATGAGCAGTAGCTGGAATGAGAATAGCGAGGAACTTAATATCGTGATTGATGGTCACGAAGAAGATGTAGTTAAGGAATTCAGCTGCCTAGGCAGCTAAATAACGGACGGACGGAGTAAGGAGGACATCAAAAGCAGGCTAGTGGCTAAAGGGCATTCATGGCCAAGAGAAGCCTACTCGTATCAAACATAGATCATAATTTGAGGAAGAACTTTCTGAGAATGTACGTTTGGAGCACAGCTGTGTATAGTAGAGAAGCATGAACTGTGGGACAACTGGTACGAAGAGAATCGAAGCATTTGAGATGCGGTCTTACAGAAAAATGTTGAAATTTAAGTGGACTGATAAGGTAGAGAATGAGGAGGTTCTGCGCACAATGGGAGAGGAAGGAACACGTGGGAAACGGTGACAAAAAAGGTACACAGGGTGATAGGGCGTCTTTTACGATATACGGAGTAACTTTCATGGTCCACTTGTCTCAGTATCTTTAGCTTTTACGTACGTCATTGCGTTTTATATTTTGTAATGGGCCTAGACAAATGTCTTTCCTCTATCGTATTACCTACTAAAATTGTCTTCGCTAGAAGCCAGTGAACAATATAATTCATTAGTTCGGGCTGATAGAATTTCTTACACGGAAAGGCGACAAACTTCGCCAGGAAAGACAAGTTATCTTGTTTTATAATTTTACAAGTAATGTAGCGTGTAGATGTATTTATATTGGTTTGACTTGTTATTGTCATTAAAATAATATTCTTCATCGCCTTATGGTAGACTTCCTTTCCTGCATTAATAAAAGGACACATATTTACAAACTGAGTTTTCACAGTTTTTATTGAATATATGCTATTCTCAATTTTACATGTAATTTCATAATATCTGTCAAATTCCCTGTTGCTGTAATTGACCATGAAGAAGTACGACATCTATTACCAAGTAGTGGTTCCTTTTCTGTATAGATTTACATAGAGTATTTACGTCTGTGAGTTGTTGACGGATGTCGGTCTGACAACAGATGAAATGGCAATGCGAAAGCAATACGACTTCTATCTCAACAGGAGTTCCCATCGTAGACCGCGAAGCAGTTCTGGACGAACAAAGTGATTCAGAAATTTAATTCAACAGAACTTATACACACCTGGAAATGGAGAAAAGAACACATTGACACCGGTGTGTCAGACCCACCATACTTGCTCCGGACACTGCGAGAGGACTGTACAAGCAATGATCACACGCACGGCACAGCGGACGCACCAGGAACCGCGGTGTTGGCCGTCGAATGGCGCTAGCTGCGCAGCATTTGTGCACCGCTGCCGTCAGTGTCAGACAGTTTGCCGTGGCATACGGAGCTCCATCGCAGGCTTTAACACTGGTAGCATGCCGCGACAGCATGGACATGAACTGTATGTGCAGCTGACGGACTTTGAGCGAGGGCGTATAGTGGGCATGCGGGAGGCCGGGTGGACGTACCCCCGAATTGCTCAACACGTGGGGCGTGAGGTCTCCACAGTACATCGATGTTGTCGCCAGTGGTCGGCGGAAGGTGCACTTGCCCGTCGACCTGGGACCGGACCGCAGCGACGCACGGATACACGCCAAGACCGTAGGATCCTACGCAGTGCCGTAGGGGACCGCACCGCCACTTCCCAGCAAATTTGGGACACTGTTGCTTCTGGGGTATCGGCGAGGACCATTTGCAACCGTCTCCATGAAGCTGGGCTACGGTCCCGCACACCGTTAGGCCGTCTTTCGCTCACGCCCCAACATCGTGCAGCCCGCCTCCAGTAGTGTCGCGACAGGCGTGAATGGAGGGACGAATGGAGACGTGTCGTCTTCAGCGATGAGAGTCGCTTCTGACTTGGTGCCAATGATGGTCGTATGCGTGTTTGGCGCCGTGCAGGTGAGCGCCACAATCAGGACTGCATACGACCAAGGCACACAGGGCCAACACCCGGCATCATGGTGTGGGGAGCGATCTCCTACACTGGCCGTACACCTCTGGTGATCGTCGAGGGGACACTGAATAGTGCACGGTACATCCAAACCGTCATCGAACCCATCATTCTACCATTCCTAGACCGGCAAGGGAACTTGCTGTTCCAACAGGACAATGCACGTCCGCATGTATCCCGTGCCACACAACGTGCTCTAGAAGGTGTAAGTCAACTAACCTGGCCAGCAAGATCTCCGGATCTGTCCCCCATTGAGCATGTTTGGGACGGTATGAAGCGTCGTCTCACGCGGTCTGCACGTCAAGCACGAACGCTGGTCCAACTGAGGCGCCAGGTGGAAATGGCATGGCAAGCCGTTCCACAGGACTATATCCAGCATCTCTACGATCGTCTCCATGGGAGAATAGCAGCCTACATTGCTGCGAAAGGTGGATATACACTGTACTAGTGCGGACATTGTGCATGCTCTGTTGCCTGTGTCTATGTGCCTGTGGTTCTGTCAGTGTGATCATGTGATGTATCTGACCCCAGGAATGTGTCAATAAAGTTTCCCCTTCCTGGGACAATGAATTCACGGTGTTCTTATTTCAATTTCCAGGAGTGTAGTTTGTTCATTGATGGGTGTATTTGCCTAATGTCAGCACGTACACCAGTGTTGACATCAAACTGAAATAGCATTAAAAGTGGAGCAAGGAAACATGTCAAATGTTAGCTACAATGGAGAATGTTTCAATAAAACGTTCTGCAATTTTCTGTCGCTTAACAGTGTACTTTGTATCGTTGTTTGTATTCTCTACTTTCCTGCTACCTTTCTCTGCTGAGTCTGAATGTTAACAGTTGTTAACAGAGCACAGCGTCAATATTAATTCTTTTTCTTTCCTGTGCTATAAGCCATCAATTTAGTGAGTTAACACTATTGAAACGTTGAATTTCTTAAGGAAAATGTTTTATAAAAGCAAGTGACATAAAGTTCAATGAAAATGAACTGCGACAGGGTTACCGTTTGTAAGGAGGGGAGGGGGGTTTCTCCGATTTACTCTCAAACCATACTGTGTACTCTTTAGACTGTTCATTCCGTTCAGCAGATCATTTAATTTTTCCTCACTTTCACTCAGGATAGCAATGTCATCAGCGAATCGTATCATTGATATCCTTTCACCTTGTATTATAATTCCACCCCTGAACCTTTCTTTCATTTCCGCCATTGCTTCCTTGATGTACAGTCTGAAGAGTAGGGGCGAAAGGCTACAGCCTTGTCTTACTCCCTTCTTAATACGAGCACTTTGTTCTTGATCGTCCACTCTTGTTATTCCCTTTTGGTTGTTGTACATAGTGTATATGACCCGTGTCTCCCTATAGCTTTTCCCTACTTTTTTCAGAATCTTGAACAGCTTGCACCATTTTATATTGTCGATAGCTTTTTCCAGGTCGACAAATCCTATGAACGTGTCTTGATTTTTCTTTAGCCTTGCTTCCATTATTAGCCGTAACGTCAGAATTGCCTCTCTAGTGCCTTTACTTTCCCTAAAGCCAAACTGATCGTCACCTAGCGCATTCTCAATTTTCTTTTCCATTGTTCTGTAAACTCTTCTTGTAAGCAGCTTCGATGCATGAGTTGTTAAGCTGATTGTGCGATAATTCTCGCACTTGTCAGCTCTTGCCGTCATCGGAATTGTGTGGATGATGCTTTTCCGAAAGTCAGATGGTATGTCGCCAGACTCCTATATTCTACACACCAATGTGAATAGTCAAATTGTAGCCACTTCCCCTAATTATTTTAGAAATTCTGATGGAATGTTATCTATCCCTTCTGCCTTATTTGACCGTAAGTCTTCCAAAGCTCTTTTAAATTCCGATTCTAATACTGGATCCCCTATCTCTTCTAAATCGACTCCTGTTTCTTCTTCTATCACATCAGACAAACCACCGTTTCTTTTAATGTCACCAAAGGTTGTTTTGACTTTCCTGTATGCTGATTCTGTCCTTGCGACAATCAAATCTTTTTCGATGTCTTCACATTTTTCCTGCAGCCATTTCGTCTTAGCTTCCCTGCACTTCCTATTTATTTCATCCCTCAGCGACTTGTATTTCTATATTCCTGATTTTCCCGGAACATGTTTGTACTTCCTCCTTTCATCAATCAACTGAAGTATTTCTTCTGTTACCCATGGTTTCTTCGCATCTACCTTCTTTGTACCTATGTTTTCCTTCCCAAATTCTGTGATGGCCCTTTTTAGAGACGTCCATTCCTCTTCAACTGTGTTGCCTACTGCGCTATTCCTTATTCCTGTATCTATAGCGTTAGAGAACTTCAAACGTATCTCGTCATTCCTTAGAACTTCCGTATCCCACTTCTGAGTGTAATTTTCGTCCCCCTTTACATACTGCATAACCCTTTCAATATCCTCATACACTTTCTCTATTTTTTTATCTTCAGCTTGCGACGTCGGCATGTATACCTGAACTATCGTTGTTGGTCTGCTGTCGATTCTGATTAGAACAACCCGGTCACTGAACTGTTCAGAGTAACAGACCCTCTGCCCTACCTTCCTATTCATAACGAATCCTAAACCTGTTATACCATTTTATGCTGCTGTTGATATTACCCGATACTCATCTGACCAGAAATCCTTGTCTTCCTTCCACTTCACTTTACTGACCCCTACTATATCTAGATTGAGCCTTTGCATTTTCCTTTTCAGATTTTCTAGTTTCCCTACCACGTTCAGCTTCTGACATTCCACGCCCCGACTCGTAGAACATTATCCTTCCGTTGATTATTCAATCTTTTTTCATGGTACCCCCCCCCCCCCCCCTTGGCAGTCCCCTCCCGGAGATTTGAACGGGGGACTATTCCGGAATCTTTTGCCATTGGAGAGATTATCATGACAGTTCTTCAACTACAGTCCACATGTCCTGTGGATACACGCTACGTGTCTTTAATGCAGTGGTTTCCATTGCCTTCTGCCTCCTCATGTCGTTCATCATTGGTGATTCTTTCGCCTTCAGGGGCAATTTCCCACTCCTAGGACAAGAGAGTGCCCAGAATGTCTATCCGCTCCTCCGCCCTCTTTGACAAGGCCGTTGGCAGAATGAGGCTGACTGCTTATGGCGGAAGTCTTCGTCCGCCAATGCTGATTATTTATCAAAATGTAGACAGTGGCGGGGATCGAACGCGGGTCCGAAGACGTTTTGATTATGAATCAATGACGCTACACCTAGACCACGGGTATCATAGGATTTATTGGGAATAGTAAAATAGATCTAGCCTGGAAAGCCAGACGAAAGGAAGTAGTTTCAAAAACATGTATTCATTTTCTGGTTATAAAATCAGCAATTCTTTCTTTTTCTTAACAGGAGTGGTACATCACGTCACGTTCATCGACTGCGAAGCCTTTGTCGCCTCCATCGAACTGAATGCGTCCTGTGACATAATAATGAGACGCACTACGGTACAATCATATTGTGGAAGGTGACGTTTTATGTCTAGGAATGCGATTCATTTTACTCAAACAATTTCACTCCTTCTTTCAGTATACATATATGCAGGTTTTCGTCAATAATTTGGGATAAACATGTGGAACCAAACTGGGATTAGAAACGTACACAAGACGAGATTCATTGTGACAAAGAGTAGCAGTTTGTTTAACAAAGATGTTACATGTCACAGGACATCTAACGTATGCATACTCTAATTATCGGTCATTAGTTTATTGCATTATATGAAGTGTGAAGGAGGTGAATCATTGTGTCATTAAGCATCGTTAAAGGACTATGATTCTTCTCTTTGCTAACTTGGTACGCTTTGTGCATAAAGGGGAGTTCTTCTGATGCGTTCCTAGCTGGAAAGCCTGGCGACCAAGTGGACACATGTAGTGCGCCGACGGGCGAGCGGCGGTCGCGCGCCCATGTTGGCACGCTTCACAGAGGGCAGGCCCCCAGAGGATTAGAGACAGGCGAAGACGCTGCATACATCAATACGCTGCCAAGGGAAGCCGTGGACATTCGCACGTGTGCCCGAGGCACCGGAAACTACAACCGTAGAGCGAAAAACAGTTTTGTCACGATTCTAGGTAACGCGGACAGAGTGGCGAGTTGAATAGCAACAACACGAGTTGGGTGTCCAAGAATCTCATGTGGTTCAGGGAATTTTGGCCGTTTCCCATGAGCAGAACACCTAGGAACGTAGCGGCAATATTCAAAGGGCGAAGTCTTGGTTTACTTGTATACTCTGTCTCACACGGGGTATCGCTCTCTTTTCCTCGCGGAATGCGACGGCAAGGAGGGAGGAAATTTTGAAATGGACCTCTTCATTTGCCAGAATCTCATGATCGCTTTGAAAAATAGTACGAGCTACGTAATTTGCGGAAGGTCGCAGACACGACGCTGGAGGGGAGAGGCTATCTTCAGGTGCGACGAGCGCACTAGCATTAGGGATTCCGAAATTTGCTTCAGAAGAGGCAGGAGTTCACTCTTGACTGCTTCCTATAAGTCGCAATGATTCTCTTATTGCTTGTCATGAGACAATGCACTTTGCATTCGTCGCAAACAGCGTGGAGAGCAAGTTTGTTAGATCCAAGTAGGGGAGCTTCACTCACTGTGCGCGATATCAAGAGCTTACCTCCGGATAATTTTGATTTACTACATGTGCAGTGACGGTAGTACTGTTAGAACAGTTTTGAGTTTGTTTAATGCAGTTACACGTTGGTTTGCACTTGCAGATGGACGCATACTGTCGTCCAGTAATGATAACTTCCAGTAGCAGGTTCCGGTCCCTACTTTCAGCGTAGGGCATGTTAGACGCTATCAACTACGTCGCTGGCAGAGTCTTGATGAAGCCGCACGCTATCAGCCGACTCCACCGCCACGCCGACCATTCTGTGGACATGGTAATACAGAAAACGCCCGCCTTCCTAGCTGCGCATTCTTCTTTTGCTTTCTTAAATTCCTATGCAATGTGTTAGATGCTCATACAGACACAAGGCACAGTATTCACCGTTTGCCCGTTAAGAGAGTCATATGATCAGCTGTTTTTTTTTTTTTTTTTATTCCTTCCTCGTTTAATAAACTAGGTCAACCCGTCTCACGTAATTTATTTATATGTTAAATTAGGATGAAGTCATACAATTCTCATGTTAAAAGGCAAATAACAGGGCAGGCACCTTATATAATTCACTTGATGTGAAGTCTTGGTGCCAATTCAATTCTATTTGTTGTTTTCTTATTAATTTCTACGGCATCTGGCGACTCAATTTTTTTTATATTTGTTTATCATTATTTCAATAATTTGTGAGTCATTGTTAAATGAATTTGATAAAATTTCAATAATTTTTGCATGTGCCGTTTAATGCAGTTACACTGAATAAACCACTTATATGTTGAACAGCACTCCTTGCATTTCATTTATAGAATTTAAATCAAAATTCAAATCTCTTGCTCCCTCCCACACGAGGTGTCCTGCAAGATTTAGACGTTTGGAGCATAATAATGGTACGTTTTAAGCTGCCGCACTGTTTTACTCTCACACTGTGATCCACCTGTTATCCGTACCGCAGCAGAACTTTGTCTCTAGGAATCCCAGAACATCTACTCTCTTCTTGCTACTCGGCTGTTTTAGCGTCCTACGACATGTGTAACTTACAATCTTAAGTCCTTCAGAACGTATAATATTGAATAGAAACGTCAGGTAAGCTCTCAATAAATGACTTCAAGTCTATAATTGCTTATGTTTACTTAACCGACTGTGACCGAACTTTGTAATTTTCAAATTGATTACAGATAACTTGAGTCTGAAGTAACTTTTAAAATGTTACACTGCAAAAGGTCTCATATAATACGCTCCATTGCATTCCTTGTAATGTGACTGTGCTAAAAGTTCACACAACAATGTGTGCATCCCTGGCTCGTTGAAGATAGCGGGCAGTGCAGAAAAAAAAAAAAAACGAAATTTGCGTGACATAAACCGTGAAACGTGCTATAATTACAGTGTTCCCAAAGATGATACGATAAAAATGTGATTATAATGCAGTTACAAAATGAATCGGTGAACAACAGTCTATCGTGACGCCGGCCTGAGTGGCCGTGCGTTTCTAGGCGCTACAGTATGGAACCGAGCGACCGCTACGGTCGGGTCACAGGTTCGAATCCTGCCTCGGGCATGGATGTGTGTGATGTCCTTAGTTTAGTTAGGTTTAATTAGTTCTAAGTTCTAGGCGACTGATGACCTCAGAAGTTAAGTCGCATAATACTCAGAGCCATTTGAACCATTTTTTTCTATCGTGACGTTTGTATAAATATGAGAGGCTTAACTAAAGTGCACATCTAAAATGACAGACAACTAGTCCTCAAGCTTGTGGGTATTCTAAGTATTCCAAGTAATTACACCGTTCTAACTGTGTTGCAAAATTGTTTCATGTCTCAATGCTGGAGTGCTGGAAGCTGTCCAACCATGCGGCTTGCAGTCTGAGGGGCAGGACTTCCTCAGGAAGGGGTCCTACTGGATCTTGGTTCATATAACTGCCACCGACAGACCTATGAGGTCCGCTAACTGACTCTCGACATAAGTTTCTCGAGAAAAGATCACACTGAGTCTCGTTTTATACAACACCCTGTCTCAGACCTAGTATGTCTAACACACGGCACTCATTCTTCCAGTCACACGAAATCGCAATAAAAAACCAACGAAAACATTGAAATTGTACGTTCAGTGTACACAAAAATGACAAACTCATGATTTTGCTGCGATTTTCAAGATGTTGAATCTGTTAATGAGCTACATGGTAGGCTCAGTAGGATGTAAAATGAAATATTTAAGATACTTTGCATGTATATGTATGTACATGTAGTTTTAATCATGAAAACTAAATGAGCTTAAACAAGGTGCACAGATATGTATGTTCAGTTAATGTAATAGTCTACATTGTTCCTGGTAGCGAAATTTAGACATTTCATAGCTAAAGTGTCTACGATTGAGTTACCAGTAGTAGTAGGGCAACAAGGACGCCAGTTCATTTTGTTAGTGCAGGTTGCTTACATCATGGGCAGGTATACACTAAGGGGAAAACCTATTGCTCTCATTTGTTGGACAGGTAATTAGCCTATTGTTCTCCTTTGATTGACAAGTACTTGAACTACTGCCCTATTAAGTACTTTTCTGTGTCACACCCATTTCCTTTTGATTAACAGGCACTTAACCTACTGTTCCCCTCTGCAACTCCTCTTCCACACAGGCCGGCGTCACGATACATTCTTGTTCACCGGTTCATTTTGTCACTGCTTTATAATCACATTTTTATAGTATCAACTTTGGAAAACTGTAATTACAGTACATTTCACGGTTTATGTCATGTAGATTTCGTTTTGTTTTTTCCTGCACTGCCCGCTCTTACCCAATTCCCCCACCCCTCGCTGCCACAGGAGCACTTTCAGGTCTGAGTTATTGGAATAGAGTCCCATCTCACTCTTATCAGTTTGATTGACTACATAATTAAATTTACCAATTAAATAACCTCTCAACTGCTGGTAAATCCCCTCCCACCTCCTTATCTACAAAATGGCGAGAAATTCAAGTTCCATCAGAACCATGCTATATACCATGGCTACCTCCATTAACCAATTAAAATGGCGGGAATAAGGGCCACTTGGATTGCCTGCACTGACCTGTCACCAGACTGCCACCTCTTCCTAGGAATTGGCTAGAGAAGGATTCAGCCTGTGCAGGATAGGACAGACGTAAGTATTACTTAACCTATTCTACTGTTAAGTGGTTTTCTGTGTAAGCGCACTTAACCTGTTGTCCCCCAACACCCTCCCACTCCCCTCCCCCTCGGGAAACCTCCCTTACAGTTACCGGTACACTTTCAGGTCTGAGTTACTTTAATCCCCCTGTCACTACTATCAGTTTGATTGATTATTTAATTATGTTGATCAATTAATTAACCTCTCCCCTTCTGGTAAACCCCCTCAACTCCAACCCTCTCCTCCCTCCAGGAAAATGGCGGGAGAAAGACTCAGTTCATCTGTCATTGAGAGGGAAACCGATTGCTTTCTATGGAATATTGTTTAAACAATTTAGACAATGTATGGAATACATACAGAGGGTATATTGTTTATTTATAAAAATTTACTTTGTGGGGGCTGGATTTCTCTTGTTCATCATTCTCTGCTGTTTGGAAACATCTGGGTCTTACAAGAAGCAATTACATGGACAAACATGTTCAGCACTGTACTCTGGGTGTCTTAACCTAATGTTTGGGCCTTTGTGGGTAATTAACCTATTGTTCTGTTAAGTGGTTTTCCATGTTAGCCCCTTTCCTTAAACTATTGTACCACCTTTGATACCAAATTAGGTAATTAGTTATTTCCTCTATCCATTTCCTGATACACTGAATTTCACATGCATCTGAACTACATATCTTACGCATTTTCCTCTGACATCGACTCTCTTAAACTATTGTACTACATGTTGCATAAAAACTATTCAAATTAATTGATTGTTAGTATTCTGCACATAAGCTGCAGATCTGCTATATGCCACTCACTCACACACTGCCTCCCCATAACAATTGTAACAAAACCACCATACCGATATAAAAATTTTATGCAATTAAATCGATATTCCTCACATATATGGGGTAGCTCTTTTTTAAATTCGTAGCATCATATTGATGACTGGTACATTTAGCTATGATGAGATTGTTACTAATCTCATTGAAACTTTGAAGTGGGACACACTTACAACTCGACGACGTGCTAAATGGAAGGGGCTGCTCACTAGATTCCAAAACCTTATCTTCGATTAGGATGTAGAGCGTATACACTCCTGCAAATTGAAATAAGAACACCGTGAATTCATTGTCCCAGGAAGGGGAAACTTTATTGACACATTCCTGGGGTCAGATACATCACATGATCACACTGACAGAACCACAGGCACATAGACACAGGCAACAGAGCATGCACAATGTCGGCACTAGTACAGTGTATATACACCTTTCGCAGCAATGCAGGCTGCTATTCTCCCATGGAGACGATCGTAGAGATGCTGGATGAAGTTCTGTGGAACGGCTTGCCATGCCATTTCCACCTGGCGCCTCAGCTGGACCAGCGTTCGTGCTGGACGTGCAGACCGCCTGAGACGACGCTTCATCCAGTCCCAAACATGCTCAATGGGGGATAGATCCGGAGATCTTGCTGGCCAGGGTAGTTGACTTACACCTTCTAGAGCACGTTGGGTGGCACGGGATACATGCGGACGTGCATTGTCCTGTTGGAACAGCAAGTTCCCTTGCCGGTCTCGGAATGGTAGAACGATGGTTTCGATGACGGTTTGGATGTACCGTGCACTATCACCAGAGGTGTACGGCCAGTGTAGGAGATCGCTCCCCACACCATGATGCCGGGTGTTGGCCCTGTGTGCCTCGGTCGTATGCAGTCCTGATTGTGGCGCTCACCTGCACGGCGCCAAACACGCATACGACCATCATTGGCACCAAGGCAGAAGCGACTCTCATCTCTGAAGACGACACGTCTTCATTCGTCCCTCCATTCACGCCTGTCGCGATACCACTGGAGGCGGGCTGCACGATGTTGGGGCGTGAGCGGAAGATGGCCTAACGGTGTGCGGGACCGTAGCCCAACTTCATGGAGACGGTTGCGAATGGTCCTCGCCGATACCCCAGGAGCAACAGAGTCCCTAATTTGCTGGGAAGTGGCGGTGCGGTCCCCTACGGCACTGCGTAGGATCCAACGGTCTTGGCGTGCATCCGTGCGTCGCTGCGGTCCGGTCCCAGGTCGACGGGCACGTGCACCTTCCACCGACCACTGGCGACAACATCGATGTACTGTGGAGACCTCACGCCCCACGTGTTGAGCAATTGGGCGGTACGTCCACCCGGCCTCCCGCATGCCCACTATACGCCCTCGCTCAAAGTCCGTCAAGTGCACATACGGTTCACGTCCACGCTGTCGCGGCATGCTACCAGTGTTAAAGACTGCGATGGAGCTCCGTATACCACGGCAAACTGGCTGACACTGACGGCGGCGGTGCACAAATGCTGCGCAGCTAGCGCCATTCGACGGCCAACACCGCGGTTCCTGGTGTGTCCGCTGTGCCGTGCGTGTGATCATTGCTTGTTCAGCCCTCTCGCAGTGTCCGGAGCAATTATGGTGGGTCTGACACACCGGTGTCAATGTGTTTTTTTTCCATTTCCCGGAGTGTATTATTACCACCAACTTTCATTTCGCTCAATGATAACCATTCAAAGATAAGGGAAATTAGAGGTCGTACTGAGGTGTTCAGACATTCGCTTTTCCCTCGCGCGATCTGAGAGTGGGACAGAAGGTTGGGAATATGGCTTTGGCGAGAATAATGCCCACCATCACCCACCACTTGGTGGCTAGCGGAGTATACATGTATATGTAGATGTTGAAGGAATATAGTTTAAAGAGAAGATGGCTAATAAAAAACACATCCCGCCACCTGACGCCAACACCAGAGTCGTGGTGCATCGGAGGTCCTCGCGAAGCTACGACGCGACGATTCGGGTTCCTCAAGAACGAGGCTCTGGCATCTCTTTCATTCTTGACACCTGAGAAATTCCTCTTGTAATACGTATTAACCTATCTACCATTGCTTGTGCGATGAGGCACAGGGTCCGGCACGGAGACAGATATGTTACAGTACTTCCCAGAACAGCGCAGGGTACATTATTCCTAATGGAACTTGCGAGCTGTGCAAGTGTGCACGCATACACCGCACGTCTAATGCTTCACAGCGAAATGTTCATTCTACTGTCAGTATACGTCTCGGAAACGTTAAACTTCACACCGCGAAAAAGCCTGTGCACTCGTGAGAAAACACCGTTAATCATAAATCATTCTTGTTGTTTGGAAAGATGTCACTGCCTAAGCACAGATGGGAAGAAATCAGATACAGAATTCAAAGCACTGTCATACAGAAGAGAAAAATGTCCCGAATTCTCTGTTTGCTGCAGCTACAGGTCTGGAGATATCCTAATGACACAGTGGTAGATGAGTGACGACATCCCTGCCAGAGATGGAATGACTGCTTCAACTTATCTTTGAACACTTGCTTTCTCAGAACTTTCTGTACATACCTTACCTCCATTCTTGTTCGAATCAAATTGTTGACACTCATGCATCCTGGCACAAAGGATGTGAGTGATTCGAGCATCATGATTGTATTTTGTACAGATCATCATATTGCACCGACAATTAAGCCCTCCAAGGTGCCCCTACATATCGTCAATTATGGAAAGGCTCTTACTCAATTACACTGCTCTCCCACTGAGGACAGATATTGAATATTAGAGATCGAAACCGATCTCCAACAGTGTCGATGTAGTAAACATACAATTCGCATCCTGTGCCAAACAAAATCATCCCTTTTACATCATTCTTACATATACCGTGAAGACAGACAGCACCATATATACTCCTCACAGTACTAGATATTTCACTGTGAGGTTCGGTGGCCAGCCACTCCCGACGGGTAACCAGAGCACCCTCAGCGGACCGATGTCAATGCGTTACTGTTTCTGGTCCCGACCTGCTCGCTTGCTTGCTTTTCTACATCCGTCTCCAGACTCTGGGATTACAGGAACACAGTGTTTTCGCATTGTTTTCCCCGATATTATACCATTTTCGCGGTACTTCTCGATATCAAGCACTTTACAGTAGACTACTTATCGCTCGCGCAACATAATTCGGAAGATACGGACTGGAAATTATTTCTCTGAAAACCCGAAACTTTATTGATTATCCCGTCTGCGAAGACCTTTACATGAAAAAATAAACCTCGACGAAAGAAAAATAGAAGAAACCGATATTGCCATTTGTGAATACCAATTTTTGTGATGTAACAGATTACAAATCAACACTATAATTTACAAAGTCAACTAATGTGTTTCTCGTGTCTAGAGAACCAGCAAATGTGTGTTTCACCTGGTAGATGCACACACCATAATCCATGTTGCCTCAACTAAATAAAGGCGCAAATGTGCAGAAGCAGTCAACCGAATAATTTACATGGGAGGGAATAACGGTCCATCGCAAACACACGTCCATATTCAATCTTTTAAAATTTCCACGCGTTCACGAAAGTTGCCCAACACATATTGGGTATTAATTCCCTATTCTGCCGTTTAGAGGACGACAAAGTTAACTCACCTACATTCCTGCATTCCAACAGGCCTTTGGAATCAGACGGTTCCTGCCATTAACGGGAAACATGAATCATTCCCGCACAGGTCACCGGCGCTGCAGGCCAAGCACACATAGACAGAATGACCCTACGAAATCGTTCACGAATATCTTTTATCCCTGGACTTACAACTAAATGTTACCATTGCCGTCTCAGTTGAATGACACTCGTCAGTAAGTGAAGTATCCGAAATACACATTGTTCACAGATGTGGCTCTGTAAATAGAAATATCGGTAGCCATTCTTTTGACTTGACATACTTTTCCCTTGCCATTGCAGTACTCCTCGTCAAATCATCCCTTCCGTATGACAGGACTCCTGCGTTCGATCATATGGAGAAGTGATTTAATGATTACAGCCACAACTGAATCATATATCTGGCACTCTCATATCTTGAAACGAGTCAGCCTTTCTCGGCCCTGTCTGCTACAGTAAAATTCCAATGTGGGTTCAGTCGGTCCCTACGCGTTCTGTGTCTGCTGCCATTTCCACAGCTTTGTGCATCTGATCATTCCAATTTAAGACAGAACTGGATAGAAGTCAGAGAAAGCCATATCCACCACCTCATGCAACCTGAGCAGGAACAGAGTGACCTGAGTTGGTGCGACAGGCCCGTGTTTTGACCATTAGTGGAAATGGTCGCATTGTGGCGCATCCCTCAAACTAGATACAGATACTACAGAACCACGTACATGAACATTTATCTCCCCAGCACGCTATATTCGTTATCAGAGAAATATTATGAACTATAAAAGCTCAACTAATTGCATCTGATAGAGAACTAGGTAACATTTTTAACCCATCTCTCTCCTCCCATATATCAAAAACAAATACTGCATATATGCAGTTATCGAGCACTTGTGACAATCCTATTAAATACATAGGTATTGATCAAGTGCATAGACCACTTTAAAGTTCCAACACCTTTACTCTAGGAAGATGATCATATCCTACAAACTATACTGTAAGTCGAAAGAGACGTTCCCCTGTGGACCTATTCTGTTGTTTGAAACATTATTTTCTTACCCACAGCAGAGCCCAAGTTAGCATTCGAGAGTGGATCTGCTTCACGCTGTATCCAGAGCGATGTTGGGCAATGGATCCACAATGTGTAGTGCACTGTATAGAGTTTGAAGGTGGAACCGCCACACACAATGTACAGAGTGGTGTTGGGATGCAGGTCCACAATATACTACACACGAGATAGCATTCGAGTTTGGATCTATGGCGAACTGTATATATCCAGACTGATGTTTGGAGGTGGATCCACCAAACATCACATCTGAGATAGGGCTAGCAGGTGGGCCAATCACGGTTTTACATCCGAACGTGTGCTCTGTGTTCTAAGTTTGGTCCCCTAGCAAGAGCACCGGGTCCCGGGAGCCGCCCGTGACTGAAGCGCGTACACAGATATACAGAAAACAGAACAGATGCTCTGCAAATGTGGAGGTGACTGAATACAATCAAGTACATTGCTATACCACACCTCCTGATCAGAAGAAGTAGTGATTTTGCACTAGTTATTGACAGCTGTATTACATTTACAAGCAGTTTTAGAGGTTATGTCATGATCGCATGGGTAGAAGTGACATAAAAATCGACAGAATAGCGGAAAATAAGATATGTTGAGGGAAAATACGCTGAAATGCGGGGAAATTGAGGAAGTCTCGTAGTGGCTTCATAGGGACTGCCGATGCACTCGAACTCTGGCATTGGGGTCGGGTGAAGAGACGTGTTTCTTACGAGCGATCTTTTGTTTAAACTATATTTCTTCTACATCGACTTGTATACTCTGCTAGCCTCCGAGCGGTGTGTAGTGGAGGGCACTATTCGCGCCAAAGCCTTCAGACCCCCACCCCCCTCCCCCTTGTTCCACTCACAGACCACATGAGGAAAAAACGAATGTCTGAATGCCTCATCATGAGCTCTAATTTCCCTTATCTTTGAATGGTTATCATTGCGCGATATGAAAGTTGGTGGTAATAATACATACTCTACATCCTCGGTGAAGATAGGATTTCGGAATCTAGTGAGCAGCACCCTCCATTTAGCACATCGTCTATCTGCAAGTGTGTCCCACTTCAAAGTTTCAGTGAGATTTGTAACACTCTCATGATGGCTAAATGTAACAGTCATTAATAGGATGCTACGAATTAAAAAAACTATCCATACATGTGAAGAATATCGATTCAATTAATATCCATAATTTTTTATATAAATGTGGTGTTTTTGGTACAATAGTTAAAGGGGGCTGTGTGTGAGTGGGTGACATAAAGCAGAACAGCAGGTTAAGTGCAGAACAGAAACAATCACTTAATTTGAATAATTTTATTTAAAACGCAGTACAATAGATTATGGGGTTGGACGACACAGAAGATTGCTCGAGAAATGGCGTTCAAAAGCATGTGAAATTCGAAAAGTGTACGAGACAATGGAGGGAGGAGATAACTAGTTACCTAATTTGTTATCAAAGGTGGTACAATAGTTTAAGGAAACGGGTGACATGGAAAACCACTTGACAGAACAATAGGTTAAGTGCCGACAAAGGCCCAAACATTAGGTTAAGACACCCACAGCACAGTGCCGAACAATAGGTTATGCAACATGTTTGTCCATGTAGTTGCCTCTAGTAAGACCTGGATCTTTCCTAACAGCAGAGAATGATGAGCAAGAGAAATACAACCCCAACAAACTCAATCTTTTATAAATAAAGAGTATACCCTTCCCATATATTCCATATGTTGTCTAAATCGTTTAAACAACATTGCACACAGCTCAGTGGATTTCCCTACAAATGACCGATCGCCTGAGTCTTTTTCCTGTCATTTTCCTGGGGGGAGGAGAGGGTCAGAGGGGATGGGTTTATGAGAGATTAATTAATTGATCAACTTAATTAAGTAGTCAATCAAACTGTTAGTAGTGACAGGGGGTATTCCAGTAACTCTGACGTGATAGTGTACCTGTAACACTGAGGGGAGGTTTCCAGAGGGGTTGGGGAGAGGGAGGGTGTATACGGACAATAGGTTAAGTGCGGTGAAATGGAAAACCACTTAACAGATCGATATTATAAGTAAGATTTATTTCCGTCCAACTAGCACAGGCTGAGAGGACAATAGGTTAAGTGCGGTGAAATGGAAAACCACTTAACAGATCGATATTATAAGTGAGACTTATTTCCGTCCAACTAGCACAGGCTGAGAGCTTTTCCAGCCAATTGCTAGGAAGAGGTAGCAGTTGGATGACTTATATTAGTAGAGGTAACCCAAGTTCCCCTTTTTCCCACCATTTTATTAATTTAGTGGAGGTAGCCTTGGTAAGTTGCATTGTCCTGACGAACTTCCCTCCATTTTCTGTGGGAGGAGGGGGAGGGTGTAACACCATGGCTCTAATGCTGTACCGATTTTTTTGCCTTTTGCTCTGGTTTAATGTTATAACATTGAGTATCTGTAAATATATTTGAGAAGATAACATAAAATTGTATACTCCTTTCGTTGCAAAAACTTTGGATGTCATGGTTGGATTCTATGCAATGTAGTATATCTGTCATTTAAACTCTTTGTCCCATTTGTAGGGAACAAAACTTACTATATATAACTGTTATTTCTGTGTGAATAATTTCTTGTAGAAACGTTAGTATGTGCAAATGTTCTGTTTTATTTAATGCCTTTGGCTGCTGTTATGTAAACTGCTGATCCTCCCTTAGGGGTCTTAGTTATTCTGTGTATAAGAGGTAGTGTGGTTCTCCTCGGGAACGGAACTGTGTAGCGCGCGCAAATTGTGGTTGGCCTAGGTAGAAAAGGTGGAACAAGAGTCGGTCGGGGAAGAGCTACCAAACTGTGCACTGCCATGTGAATCTTGCATATTGTGCTGGTTCCGAGAGAGGCTTTATCTGCTAGTTTCCAATGCCTCGGATGGATGGATAAATATCTGGAACGATTCTGGAATTGGTATCCATCATCGCCACCAAGAAGGGACAGTGTCCAGCAATTTTGCCTGCAAATCCACCTACCAACGTGCAGTTGCCACCACATATGTGCAATCACTGTAACGGAGTACTGTAATGATGTACAGCGAAGGATCAGTTTATCGGATGTTTAGTGTGCACAAATATAAGGTAACTTATAACTGAATTTATATACCTACCTTGATTTTTTCCTATCACAACACCACTCAGGTTCCTCTCCATTTGAATTATGATTTCTGAGTGTCCTATTCCGTGGAAAAAATTGAAAGCCTCGAAGTTAGACAGTTAATTACATAATGTTATTTGATCTTTGATGAGAAGGGCATATTCTGATTTACTGTGGATTTAGTGAAATTGTGGGAGGCAGTAAATGTAGTTTTGTGAAGTTTCAAAGTCACCTATTTAATCATTTACTTGAAAGTAAAATCTGCTGTTCCTTTTATAAATTAAAGTTCTTAAAATTGAGGCTAATAAAGTTTTGCTTAGTTAATGATCATAGTGCTACCTGTAGTAAATTTTAAAAGGTGAGTCAGTTTCGTGCAATTTTGTCAACATTGTGTTTCACTGTAGTAAAAGTGGAAAACTGCAATAGCAGAAAATTATTGTTCATGATTGCTAAGTGTTTGTATCTCTTGTGTATTGGAAGTGCATATTAGCAGTATAACAGGATTCACAGTTTGTCTATTATGCTAATTCTAGGTAACAAGTAATGGAAAAACCACTACTTATAAAAACCATAATTTCTTTACTCAAAAGATAGTGAGAAGTAACCTGTTAGTGAATTCCAATTAACTTCCATTTCAAACAGTAAAGTATTTAACTGAGAGGACTTAAACTATGTCAGTTTTCTGATCCTGCAGTGAATGTAATTAGTAATGTTATAAAGACCATTCAGTTTGAACAAGTCCTGAAAGTAATAAAGCGTTTCAGTATCTGTTATATTTTTGCAAATAGTTTGTGCTGCTCTAGCTGTTAGCTTCAATCTTACCGTAAACTTATGTATGTGTCAGAGTTTATTGCAATTGCGTGTGTCGAAGTCTAGGTTGTGTTTGTCCGTTAAAAGTTACTCATACCTACTTTCTTAAAGCAGAACGTTAATCTTCTTCTTGCCTAATTAGGCTGGCTAACGTTTCCCCTTTTCTTTAAACAGTGTACATAGGCAAAAATATTGTTTGTTACTCTTCGAATATTCACGTAATTCTGATTTTCATTTTCCGATAAGCCACCTCCATTAGGTACAACACGGTCAACATAACAAAATTCCTCTCAGAGGGTAACACTGCTCTGTTGCGTTGTACCATAATTGCTTTAATAAAATAGTTTTATTTCACAACCTGCCTCCAGCTTTAAGGTTATGATACAGCAGTAGCTGACAGGAGTGTGATAAGGGGATTTACCAGTGGTTGAGAGGTTAATTAATTGGTAAATTTAATTAAGTAGTCAATCAAACTGATAAGAGTGAGAGCGGGGATCTATTGTAATAACACCGACCAGAAAGTGTACTTGTAGCAGTGGGGGGGGGGGGGGGGAGGAGGTTAGGGGGAGGAAAAGGGGTGGGGACAACAATAGGTTATGTGCCCGTCAATCAAAAGGAGATGGGGGTGACATGAAAAGCATAGGTTAGGTACCTACCAATCAAAGAAGAACAATAAATTAAGTACCTGCCAATCAAAGGAGATCAATAGGCTTGCCGCTGAGTGCATACCCTCCCCTGACGTAGGATACCTGCACTAACGAAATGGACTGGTGTCCTTGTTGCCGTACTACTACAAGCAACAGTGTAGGGAATTACGTAGTTTAACTGCAGATACACATCTGAGCAAATTGTCTAAGCTCATGTCAGTTCTTAATAAAATATTTAAATATAATTTCTGGGAAACATTGTTTAGGATCATCCATAGTGTAAGTGGATATATACATCAAATGTTGTCATGATTCCTTCTGCTATGAGGGTAGTGAAGGAAACTTACATCGCTCCCAGTCCAGGTCTTCTGCAACCACTGCTTTTTATTTCTATGTGGCGTCATCAGTGAGTCATCGTGCAGGCCACCAAGAATTCTTCTCTCATGCTAAACTCTTCATCTCAGACTAGCTCTTGCAATCTATGTCCTCAATTATTTTCTGGATTTATACCAGACCGTTTTCTTCCACACTTTTCGCCCTGTGCAGCCCCTTTAGTACATAGAAGTTATTCCGTGACGTCTTAACAGATGTACAGATGTCCTATAATTGTGCTCCTTCTTCTCCACAGTGTTTTTCATATATTCCTTTTTTCGCCGATTCCCCAGTTAACCTCCTCATGCCTACCTTATCACTCCACTTGCTTTTGAACATTCTTTTGTAGCACCACACTTCAAATGTTTCCATTCTCTTTTGTTCCAGTTTTCCCACAGTCCATGTCTCACTGCCATCCAAC
Organism: Schistocerca gregaria; assembly: GCF_023897955.1. NCBI lineage: Eukaryota > Metazoa > Arthropoda > Insecta > Orthoptera > Acrididae > Schistocerca > Schistocerca gregaria. Next base: position 950,712,417 of record NC_064920.1, read on the forward strand.
GTTGTGCTCCAGATGCTCGTTCTCAGAAATTTCTTCCTCAAGTTAAGATCTACGCTTTATACTGCTCTTAGCCAGCTATGCTCGTTTTTATAGTGCTAGTCTGCTTTTGATGTCCTCTTTGCTCCATCTGTCATTGCTTATTTTGCTGCCTAAGTAGGAGAATTCCTTAACTTCATCTACTTTATGACCATTAATCCTGATGTTAAGTTTCTCACTCTTCTCATTTCTCATACTTTTCATTACTTTCGATCTATTCTCAATCGCCGGCCTCGGTGGCCGAGTGGTTCTAGGTGCTCAGTCCGGAACCGCGCGACTGCTATGGTCGCAGGTGTGATGTCGTTAGGTTCGTTAGGTTTAAGTAGTACTAAGTTCTAGTGGACTGATGACTACAGATGTTAAGTCCCATAGTGCTCAGAGCCATTTGAACCATTTATCCCCAATCCATATTGTGTACTCATTAGTTCCTTCATTCCATTCCGGAAATCCAGTAACTCGTCTTTACTTTCACTGAGAACAGTAACGTCATCAGTGCGCATTGTCATTGATATACTTTGACGTTGAATTTTAGCTCCACTCTTGAGTCTTTCTTTTATTTCCGTCGTTGCTTCTGTGATGTATAAATTGAAAACAGGGACGAAAGACAACATCCCCATCTCACACCCTTTTTCATTGGAGTAATCGGGTCACAATCTTCCATTCTTATTCTTCCTTTTGGTTTCTTGTATATTTTTTTAATCATCTTTCACTGCAGCTTACTACTGGTGTCCTCAAAATTTCGAACATCTTGCACTATTTAAAGCCGCTACACGATTTTCTCAGGTCGACAAATGCTATGAACGTGTCTTGATTTTTCTTTACTATTTCTTCCGTTATCAACTGCAACGACAGAATTGCCTCTCTCGTGCCTTTACCTTTCCTTCAGCCAACCTAATTGTCATCTAATACATCCTCAATTTTCTTTTCGATTCTTATGTATATTATTCTTGTCACACTCATTCATTCAGCATACCAACGTGAATAGTCATTTGTTGTAACTTACCGCAGTGCTTTTAGAAATTATGGTGGAATGTTGCCTGTCGCTACTGCCATTTTCGATACCACAGTTCTTTTAAATTCTAATTCTACTATTCGATTCTCTATCACTTCCATATCGAATCCTGTCATTAGACAAATTGTGGCTATCATAGAGGCCTTCTACGTACTCTTTCCACCTATCCGCTCTCTCCTCTGCATTGAACAGTGGAGTTCACTACCTTTAATATAGGGGAAGGATGCTTCCACTTTTCTATATTCTGAGTTTGTCCTTCCGACAATAATTTCTTTTTCGATTTCTCCACATTTTTCACCCAGCCATTTCTCCTTAGGTTCCATGCACTTTATTTCATTCCGACGTGGCTCCTGTTTCTGTATTAGTGAAATTCCTAGAACAATTTTGTACTTAGTTCTTTCGCCGATCAACCCCAGTATTTCTTCTGTTAGCCATGATTTCTTCGCAGTTAGCTTCTTTGCACTTATGGCTTTGATCCCATCATCTGTGATAGCCCCTCTTGGATATGTCCGTTCTTCTTCGACCGAAATGCATGCTGAACTATTTCTTATTGAGTTATCTATAGCCTCAGAGAACCGAAGTGTCTCTATTCACTTCTTAGTACTTCCGTATCCTACTTCCTTGAGCGCTGATTCTTCCTGACTTGTCTCTTAAGCTTCACACCACTTTTCATCACTATTAAATCATGCTGTGATTCTATATTTGTTCCAGGGCACATCTTACAATCGAGTATCTGATTTCGGAATCTCTGTGCAACCATGATGCAGTCTAACTGAAATCTTCCGTATATCCCTGCCTTTTGTAAGTACACCTCCTTCTCTTGCGATTCTTGAACTGGGTATTTGCTGTTACTAGCTGCAATTTGTTGTAGAACTCAGTCTTTCTCTTCTCTCATTCTTATTACCGAGCCCATATTCTCCCGTAACTCTTTCTTCTGCTCCTTCCCCTACAGTCACATTCCAGTCGCCACAGTCCCCTATTCAGGCAGCAGCAACAAGTCGAGACAGAATCAGCTACAGGGAAGTAACCGATTTTGGGACTTTTATGAGTACCTAATCAGAAGTGAATTGTATAATCTCTTCTATGTGCGTTAATAGTTTAGTTTCTTGAGTTTCTGCGTGTTAATTCAGTATTTAATAACCACAGCTCTTACGTTTTCGTTTGTGTCGGAAAGTAAACCGATCTGGCGACATATTACAACCACCAAATCAGAAACTAATTATTCAGTCTCGCCTGTATGTCGGTAGTTCAGTTTTTGAATCTCTGCATATTAATCTAATTTTTAGACACAGTTTTCGTCATGGTCTATGTTAGAGTCCCACAGCACGTGCCTATAGTCCGTTGGTCTGAGCAGTAGAGTTTTCCAAATCTTTATATGGATGGGGATTGCTGCGTGCGGATGCGAGTGGAGTTTGTGACACTTCGCTCTCAGCTTCAGACTGTGATGGCTTCGGCTACACAGCTTGAGGCTGAAGTGGACCGGCCATGGTGATCCCACGGACGTCCAGCACTTCTGAATCCGCCGATCGGCCCGCACCAGTGTTAAGCCCAGTGACCGGGGAAATCTTCACTTCTAATCAAGACGTTATCCCTAGACCAGGCTTCTTATCCAGTCCTAAGTCGTAACTTAAAATTTTTAATAATAATAATAATTTATTCATTTCTTTTGAGTCATCAGTCTTCTGACATGTTTTATGTGGCCCGCCACGGATTCCTCTCCTGCGCCTACATCTTCATTCATGGTAGCACTTGCAACCTATGTCCTCATATGCTGGATGTATTCCAGTCTCTGTTTTCCTCTACAGTTTTTATCCTCTACAACTCCCTCTAGTACCATGGACGCTGTTCCATAATGTCTTAACAGATGTCCAACGATTCTGTCCCTTCTTATTGTCAGTGTTCTAGATATATCCTTTTCCTCGACGATTTTCCGGAGAAGCTCTTCATTCCTTATTTTATCATTCCACATCATTTTGATAATTTTTCTGTGGTATCACATCCCAGACTTTCGATTCTCTTCTTTCCTAGTTTCCCCACAGTCTTTGTTTCACAACTATACAATGCTCTGTCCCGCACTTCCAGTCTCTGAAATGTCTTCCTCAGTTATGTATCTGTGTTTCGCACTAGTAGACTTCTCTTGGCGTGAAATTACCGTTTGGCCTGTGCTAATCTACTTTTTATGTCCTCCTTGCTCCGACCGTATGGGTAGCAGGATTGCTTAATTTTATCTACTTCGTGACCACCAATTATTATGTTAAGTTTCTCGCTGTTCTCATTTCTGCTATTTCTTATTACTTCCGTCTTTCTTCTCAGTCCATATTCCTCAATCAATACGTTGCTCATTCCATCCAGCAAATCCTGTAATTCTTCTTCACTTTCACTGTGGATAGCAGTGCCACTGAGAATTTTAATATTCATATCCTTTAAACCTCGAATTTTAATGCCACAGTTGAACCTTTCTTTTATTACCGTAATTACTTCTTTGATGTATAGATTGACCAGTAAGGGGGAAATACTACATCCCTGTCTTATAAAAATCAAATGGCTCTGAGCACTATGCGACGTAACTTCTGAGGTCATCAGTCGCCTAGAACTTATAACTAATCAAACTTAAGTAACTAAGGACATCACACACATCCATGCCCGAGGCAGGATTCAAACCTGCGACCGGAGCGGTCGCTCGGCTCCAGACTGTAGCGCCTAGAACCCCACGGCCTCTCGGGCCGGCACTGTCTTACACCCTTCTTAATCCGAGCATTTCGTTCTTCTTCTCACACTCATATTGTTATCTCTCGATTCTGGGTCTTATTGTAAATTATCCGCCTTCCCTATAGATTATCTCTATTTTTCTTGGAATTTCAAACATCTTGCCCTATTTGACATTGTTCAGCATTTTTTCCAAGTCAACAAAACCTATGAACGTGTCGTGATCTTTCTTCAGTCTTCCTTCCGTTGTCAGCCGCAAAGGCAGAATTTCCTCTGGAGTGTCTTTACGTTCCCTGACGCCATACTAATCGTTATCTACTTATTTCATGTACTTTAACAAATATTTAACACATGTTATTAATATTGGTATAATTAGATTCCAAAGAACCCATAGGAAACAGAAGCTAAATATGTAAAATTGTTTGTTTTTCTTTTCTTATAAATTGCAAGGAAATCCTTTGTTTCTCTCTCTTCCTGTTCATGCTTCTTGTGTGCTTGTGTGTTGGTCTGGGGAGCATTGATGTCTATTACAATATTTCAAAAGTTCTTATCTGTGAAAATACATTAAAAAAGGAGAAAATATGGGATTCTATTTGACAGAGTTTCAACCTGCTGTACAGATAATTAACGTTTTCAAGGAGAACTAATTCATTTGAAACTGTTTTGTTGCATTTTATAGACAGTGACTTAGTTAACTGAAAGTATTCAGTAATATTACCTGGCAAATATATTCTACTCAGTACATCCGCAGTTCACTAATTGCATTAGATAGTCGATTTTCGCGTTTTTGTGATAGCTCTAGCCAACGTTGCTTCCAACGATAATGAGACTTTAAAAATTAACTAAAACTCTTTTTAAATATCTCAATAGATAGAAGTGACTACATGAGACATCAGTGATTCTATCATGGCGTTGACTCTCAAACTTCGATACGGCTAGGACATTAGTTAATTATTGTGTCGTCTCCTGTACAAGATTATCCAAAAATGTACACGCCCCTGAGAAATAAGGCCAAGAGATGACATAACGTGAGCAAGACTTCACACGCGCTGCGCCGGAGGGAGGAGACGCCACATCGCATTAGTGTCCTATATGCGGTCTCCTTTACAGATGAACCACACTTTCCTAAAAGTCTCCCAATAAACCGAAGTCGACCATTCGCCTTACGTCCTCGTTCCATTTCATATATTTGATCGATGTGACTGTGTGAAGCAGCACACTACTAATGATGTATTCGAAGATTATGGGTTTGTTTTTCTTACTCATATGCATTAACTTACGTTTTCCTTCATTTAGAGCTAACTGCCATTCGTCACACTAATTAGAAATTTTGTCTAGTTTATTAAGTAACATCCTACAGTCCTTCAACGACACCTTCCCGTACACCTTAGCATCATCAACAAATAGCTGCAGTTTGCTGCTCACCCTGTCCGCCATTACATTTCTGCATAAGATAAATAATAGCGGTCAAACCTGGGGCAAACTTCTCTTGAACACTCCCCTTCGAAGACAGCGTACTAGGTTCTTATGAAGTCTTAGTCACTCGCGTATACCTTTTTTAACAACCTGAGTCGAGCTTGGTTATCTCTGCTGACAGAGCAACTGCCCGCGAAAGGAAACGTCCAAAGTTCGAGTCTCGGTCCGGCACACAGTTTAATCTTCCGGGAACTTTCATTTGAGCGCACACTCCTCTGCAGGGTGAAAAATTCATTCTTGAAACTTCACCCCCCCCCCCACCTAAAATTAAGCAATATCTCTGCTATAACATTTCTTTTAGGAGTTCCAGTTTCGCAAGTTTCGTCCGAGAGCTTCTGTGAAGTTTGGAAGGTAGTGGAAGAAGTAAATCTGTGAGGAAGGGTTGTGAGTCGTGCTTGGTTAGCTCAATCGGCACGAAAGCTCAGCGTGTTCGGTCATCGGGTTTGAACAGGGGAGTGGGAGTAGAGTCTATAGCAATTTCGGAAATTTGTTTTAAGATCTCATGGGACCAAACAGCTCAGGTCATCGATACCTAAGCCTTAACACTAATTGATATAAGTTAAACTGACTTACGCTATGGACAACACTCACGCCCATGCCCGAGGGAGGACTCGAACCTCGGACGGGGGCAGCTGCGAGGACCGTGACAGGACGCGTTAGACCGCGCGGTTTTCTCCGCTCGGCAAAGTCGGTAGAGCACTTGCCTGCGAAAGGGAAAACGCCTGAGGTCCAGTATCCGTTCAATATGCAGTTTTAATTTGCCGGGAACTTTCATATAACAGAAGAGGCTTTTCGTCATCACCGTTCTTTAAGATAATATTACGTTTGCATTTTCCCATACTGCTGGTATTCTGATCTATAGGGGGCCTACATTGACGAGTGGAGAGAAATACGTAGTACTGTGCACAAGAGGAAGAGCTGAACTTCGGAAGGAATGCCATATGGAGTTGGTGAATTGTTTCATTTTAACTTCAGTATTTCTTTTCGAATTTCCTCCTGCGCAAAAGGACACTCTCCTCGGTCTTATACATATATATATCTCTCTGCTTTTGTTACGAAGTCCCCCATATTCAGCGTTATCAGTCTCTGCAATGTCCTCTAGGAGCAGCGTATCAACTAATAACTGAGCTGATTTTGCCGGGTCTTGGTCGTACTATTACACTCAGTTTTAAAAGTTGACAACGTAGTCGAGGAATTTACTTTTTGACACAGAATTTTGTTACGTAAGTCCAAAAAAACAGGAACTAAGCTTGTTGTTGTTGTTGTGGTCTTCAGTCCTGAGACTGGTTTGATCAGCTCTCCGTGCTACACTATCCTGTACAAGCCTCTTCATCTTCCAGTATCTACCGCAACCTACATCCTTCTGAATTTGCTTAGTGTATTCATCTCTTGCCTCCCCCCATGAACCATGGACCTTGTCGTTGGTAGGGAGGCTTGCGTGCCTCAGCGATACAGATAGCCGTACCGTAGGTGCAACCACAACGGAGGGGTACCTGTTGAGAGGCCAGACAAACGTGTGGTTCCTGAAGAGGAGCAGCAGCCTTTTCAGTACTTGCAAGGGTAACAGTCTGGATCATTGACTGACCTGGCCTTGTAACAATAACCAAAACGGCCTTGCTGTACGGGTACAGCGAACGGCTGAAAGCAAAGGGAAACTACGGCCGTAATTTTTCCCGAGGGCTTGCAGCTCTACTGTATGGTTAAATGATGATGGCGTCCTCTTGGATAAAATATTCCGGAGGTAAAATAGTCCCCCATTCGGATCTCGGGGCGGGGACTACTCAAGAGGATGTCGTTATCAGGAGAATGAAAACTGGCGTTCTACGGATCGGAGCGTGGAATGTCAGGTCGCTCAATCGGGCAGGTAGGTTAGAAAATTTAAAAACGGAAATGGATAGGTTAAAGTTAGATATAGTGGGAATTAGTAAAGTTCGGAGGCAGGAGGAACAAGACTTCTGGTCAGGTGACTACAGGGTTATAAACACAAAATCAAATAGGGGTAATGGAGGAGTAGGTTTAATAATGAATAGGAAAATAGGAATGCGGGTAAGCTACTACAAACAGCATAGTGAACGCATTATTGTGGCCAAGATAGATACGAAGCCAACACCTACTACAGTAGTACAAGTTTATGTGCTAACTATCTTTGCAGATGACGAAGAAATTGAAGAAATGTATGATGAAATAAAAGAAATTATTCAGATAGTGAAGGGTGACGAAAATTTAATAGTCATGGGTGACTGGAATTCGGTAGTAAGATAAGGGAGAGAAGGAAATGTAGTAGATGAATATGGATTTGGGGAGAGAAATGAAAGAGAAAGCCACCTCCTAGAATTTTGCACAGAGCACAACTTAATCATAGCTTACACTTGGTTTAAGAATCATGAAAGAAGGTTGTATACATGGAAGAACTCTGGAGATACTAAAAAGTATCAGACAGATTATATAATGGTAAGACAGAGATTTAGGAACCAGGTTTTAAATCACCCGACATAATATGACTACATTCGATTATCCTCGTTTTGCTTTTGTTTATGTTCATCTTATATACTCCTTTCAAAACACAGTCCATTCCGTTCAACTGCTCTTCCAAGTCCTTTGTTGTCTCTGGCAGAATTACAATGTCATCTGCGAACCTCAAAGTTTTGATTTCTTCTCCATGGATTTTAATACCTTCTCCGAATTTTTCATTTGTTTCCTTCACTGCTTGCTCAATACACACACTGAATAACATTGGGCATAGGCTACAACCCTGTCTCACTCCCTTCCCAACCATTGCTTCCCTTTCATGCCCCTCGACTCTTATAACTGCCATTGGTTTCTCTACTAATTGTAAATAGCCTTTCGCTCCCTGTATTTTACTCCTGCACCTTCAGAATTTGAAAGAGAGTATTCCAGTCAACATTGTGAAAAGCTTTCTCTAAGTCTACAAATGCTAGAAACGTAGGTTTGCCGTTTCTTAGTCTAGCTTCTAATATGAGTCGTGTGGTCAGTATTGCCTCACGTGTTCCAACATTTCTACGGAATCCATACTGATCTTCAACAAGGTCGGCTTCTACTGGATTTTCCATTATTCTGTAAAGAATACGAGTTAGTATTTGGCAGCTGTGACTTATTAAACATATAGCTCAGTAATTTTCACATCTGACAACACCTGCATTCTTTGGGATTGGAATTATTATATTCTTCTTGAAGTCTGGGGAAATTTCGCCTGTTTCATACATCTTGCTCACCAGATTGTAGAGTTTTGTCAGGACTGGCTCTCCCAAGGCCGTCAGTAGATCCAATGGAATGTTGTCTACTCCGGGGGCGTTGTTTCGACTCAGGTCTTTCAGTGCTCTGTCAAACTCTTCACGCAGTATCGTATCTCCCATTTCATCTTCATCTACATCCTCTTCCATTTCCATAATATTGTCCTCAAGTACATTGCCCTTGTATAGACCATCTATATACTCCTTCCGCCTTTCTGCTTCCTCTTCTTTGCTTCGAACTGTTTTTCCATCTGAGTTCTTGATGTTCATGCAAGTGGTTCTCTTATCTCCAGAGGTCTCTTTAATTTTCCTGCAGGCAGTATCTATCTTATCCATAATGAGATAAGCCTCTACATCCTTACATTTGTCCTCTAGCCATCCCTGCTTTGCCATTTTGCACATCCTGTCTATCTCAGTTTTGAGACGTTTGTATTCCTTTTTGCCTGCTTCATTGACTGCATTTTTATACAGGTTGTTTCAAAAATGACCCGTATATTTGAAACGGCAATCCAAACAAAACGAGCAGCGATGGAAATACACCGTTTGTTGCAATATGCTTGGGACAACAGTACATTTTCAGGCAGACAAACTTTCGAAATTACGGTAGTTACAATTGTCAACAACATATGGCGCTGCGGTCTGGGAAACACTATAGTACGATATTTTCCACATATCCACCATCCGTAGCAATAATATGGCATAGTCTCTGAATGAAATTACCCGAAACCTTTGACAACGTGTCTGGCGGAATGGCTTCACATGCAGATGAGATGTACTGCTTCAGCTGTTCAATTGTTTCTGGATTCTGGCGGTACACCTGGTTTTTCAAGTGTCCCCTCAGAAAGAAGTCACAGGGGTTCATGTCCGGCGAATAGGGAGGCCAATCCACGCCGCCTCCTGTATGTTTCGGATAGCCCAAAGCAATCACACGATCATCGTAATATTCATTCAGGAAATTAAAGACGTCGGCCGTGCGATGTGGCCGGGCACCATCTTGCATAAACCACGAGGTGTTCGCAGTGTCGTCTAAGGCAATTTGTTCCGCCACAAATTCACGAAGAATGACCAGATAGCGTGATGCAGTAATCGTTTCGGATCTGAAAAATGGGCCAATGATTCCTTTGGAAGAAATGGCGGCTCAGACCAATACTTTTTGAGGATGCAGGGACGATGGGACTGCAACATGGGGCTTTTCGGTTCCCCATACGCGCCAGTTCTGTTTATTGACGAAGCCGTCCAGGTAAAAATAAGCTACGTCAATAAACCAAATGCTGCCCACATGCATATCGCCGTCATCAATCCTGTGCACTATATCGTAAGCGAATGTCTCTCGTGCAGCGATGGTAGCGGCGCTGAGGGTTTGCCGCGTTTGAATTTTGTATGGATAGAGGTGTAAACTCTGGCGCATGAGATGATACGTGGACGTTGGCGTCATTTGGACCGCAGCTGCAACACGGCGAACGGAAACCCGAGGCCGCTGTTGGATCACCTGCTGCACTAGCTGCGCGTCGCCCTCTGTGGTTGCCGTACGCGGTCGCCCTAACTTTTCAGCACGTTCATCCGTCACGTTGAAATTTTTCAAACAGATGCTTTATTGTATCGCTTTTCAGTCCTTTGGATACATTAAACCTTCGTTGAAAACTTCGTCTTGTTGCAACAACACTGTGGTCTAGGTGGTGGAATTCCAACACCAGAAAAATCCTCTGTTCTAAGGAATAAACCATGTTGTCCACAACACACTTGCACGTTGTGAACAGCACACGCTTACAGCAGAAAGACGACGTACAGAATGGCGCACCCACAGACTGCGTTGTCTTCTATATCTTTCACATCACTTGCAGCGCCATCTGTTGTTGAAAATTGTAACTACTGTAATTTCGAAAGTTTGTCCGCCTGAAAATGAACTGTTCTCCCAAGCATATTGCAACAAACGGTGTATATCTATCGCTGCTCGTTTAGTTTTTATTGGCGTTTCAAATTTACCGGTCGTTTTTGAAACACCCTGTATTTTCTTCTTTCATCAATTAAATGCAATATATCTTCTGTTACCCAAGGATTTCTACTAGCCCTCGTCTTTGTACCTACGTGATCCTCTGCTGCCTTCACTACTTCATGCCTCAAAGCTACCCATTCTACTTCTACTGTATTTCTTTCCCCCATTCCTGTCAATTGTTCCTTTATGCTCTCGCTGAAACTCTGTATTACCTCTGGTTCTTTCAGTTTATCCAGGTCCCATCTCCTTAAATTCCCACCTTTTTTTAGTTTCTTCAGTTTTAATCTGCAGGTCTTAAACAATAGATTGTGGTCATAGTCCACATCTGGCCCTGGAAATGTCTTACAATTTAAAACCTGCATCCTAAATCTCTGTCTTACCATTATATAATCTATCTGATACCTTTTAGCATCTCCAGAGTTGTTCCATGTATACAACCTTCTTTCATTATTCTTGAACCAAGTGTTAGCTATGATTAATTTATGCTCTGTGCAAAATTCTACCAGGCGGCTTCCTATTTCATTCCTTAGCCCCAATCCATATTCACGTACTATTTTTCCCTCTGTCCCTTTCCCTACTACCGAATTCCAGTCACCCATGACTATTAAATTTTCGTCACCCTTCACTATCTGAATAATTTCTTTTATTTCATCATACATTTCTTCAATTTCTTCGTCATCTGCAGAGCTAGTTGTCATACAAACTTGTACTACTGTAGTAGGTGTGGGCTTTGTATCTATCTTGGTCATAATAATGCGTTCACTATGGTGTTTGTAGTAGCTTACCCGCATTCCTTTCTTCCTATTCATTATTAAACCTACTCCTGCATTACCCCTATTTGATTTTGCGTTTATAACCCTGTATTCACCTTACCAGATGTCTTGTTCCTGCGGCCACCGAAGTTCACTAATTCCCACTATTTCTATCTTCAACCTATCCATTTCCCTTTTTAAATTTTCTAACCTACCTGCCCGATTAAGGGACCTGACGTTACACGCTCCGATCCGTAGAACGCCAGTTTTCTTTCTCCTGATAACGACATCCTCTTCAGTAGTCCCCTTCCAGAGATCCGAATGGGGGACTACTTAACCTCTGGAATATTTTACAGAAGAGGACGCCATCATCATTTAACCATACAGTAGAGCAGCATGCCCTCGGGAAAAGTTACGGCCGTAGCTTCCCCTTGCTTTCAGCCGTTCGCTGTACCAGTACAGCAAGGCCGTTTTGGTTATTGTTACAAGGCCAGATTAGTCAATCATCGAGACTATTGCCCTTGCAACTACTGAAAAGGCTACTGCCCCTCTTCAGGAACCACACGTTTGTCTGGCCTCTCAACAGATACCCCTCCGTTTTGGTTGCACCTACGGTACGGCTATCTGTATCGCTGAGGCACGCAAGCCTCCCCACCAACGTCAAGGTCCATGGTTTCGAACATAAAATTAGTCACTCCAGCGCGGACGTGCAGATGCATCTTCAGGCCCTTACAGATGACGCAGCGATCGAATCACGTGCTCAACCGCACACCCACTGCCACTGCATTACCATAAAGTAGTAGTGATCAGTGAGACTTTTATGTATCAAGCATACATTGAAGGAAACATGGGTAAATGCAAGGACGTGGCAGTGTGGCAAAAAGTGGCAATTGTGTTTGGCAGTGGCCATGGCTAAGAGCTGTGCCAAGTTGCTAGATTTCTTGCTGTTCGGTGGCGGACTGTTCGGCGTGTGTACGAGCAGTGGTGTAACACACGTGGCCATGAAACACGGAAATTGTGGTGGGGAAAACTGACTGGGAACTGAGACAAGTTTCGTAGCATATGATTCAAAATCGTTTCCAAACACTACAGCAACTGCCGCAGGCAGTGAATGTTTCTCTGTACTTGTTAGCGAGAGAATATAGTGACGGTCACTGCATGTGACGAAGGTGTGGAATTGGTCACCTCACCATTACTCAGGCAGGCGCATTAAAAAGCAGTAGAGTCAATAAGGGCTGGAAGAATGCGTAACTGTCTTTCTGCACAACCTCCCACCCTATTTTCATCGCAGCTGACCCATAAAATCCACTAACTTGAACACCATAGAAAATCTTTGGAATATGTCTGAGTAGAGGGTAAAAAGCCGACATTAGCTTCACAGCTCGCTGAGTTTACACAGAAAATCTTCCTCTCACTGAGAATAACAGTTGGAACGAAAAGGATGAGAAGTGTAAGTTGTGCGCCATCTGTTCGCAAATCTCTTCTCGTCTCAGTCCTTTTACACTGTTTAGCAATTATGTTAATTGATAAAACTTCCTGGCAGATGAAAACTGTGTGCCCGACCGAGACTCGAACTCGGGACCTTTGCCTTTCGCGGGCAAGTGCTCTACCATCTGAGCTATCGAAGCACGACTCACGCCCGGTACTCACAGCTTTAGTTCTGCCAGTACCTCGTCTCCTACCTTCCAAACTTTACAGTAGCTCTCCGCAATATCCTTTCTTTAAGGAGTGCTAGTTCTTCAAGTTTCGCAGGAGAGCTTCTGTAAAGTTTGGAAGGTAGGAGACGAGGTACTGACAGAACTAAAGCTGTGAGTACCGGGCGTGAGTCGTGCTTCGGTAGCTCAGATGGTAGAGCACTTGCCCGCGAAAGGCAAATGTGCCGAGTTCCAGTCTCGGTCGGGCATACAGTTTTAATGTGCCAGGAAGTTTCATATCACCGCACACTTCGCTGCAGAGTGAAAATCTCATTCTGTATGTTAATTGATTTTTAGTAATTCAGCTAGTGATTAAGACATATCGCGAACGTCATTCAACACAACGTCATTCATAAAGGGTATAAATCTTCAGACCTAAAAAAAAGGCGGTTTTACTCCGAGAGAGTTAAGATTATATACAAATGACTTAGTGAATACCGACGGATTCTCAATGAGAATGTTAGCAGATGTTTCCCATGTACTCAAAGAAATAACAACTCCAAAAAACCGTAGAGAAATGTCGAAGGAAATAAAGGGACTGGCCGGATGCAGTTTTTTCATATTTCAAGCATTTCTGTACTTCGCGCTATGAGTTTATTTTCATTTCGTTGTTGTATTTCTGAATCTACTCGAAATTGACTATGTCTTAACATTTTTTGCGCTGCCCAGCTTTCATGTTCAATTACTGTATTCTCGTCATATGTGACTTTCATACTACGTAATCCACTTGATCCGACGGTACTACCTATGTAACTATGAAATACACCACACGAAACGACGCAAAGCGATTTTAACTATTATTAGCAGGGAAATATATATGCACATGCGGGAAGACATCTTGGAATCACTTCTATGATAGTAGAGGAGCTGTAGAGGTTAAAAATAGTAGGTGAAGACCGAGATTTGAATATGTACATTAAATAATTGAGGACGTTGGGATGCTACACTGAGATGAAGAAGTTCAGACAAGTGGGAAAGTAGTGGCGGCCTGCATCAAACCAGTCAGATGCCTGATGACACAAAAAAAAGTCAGCGTCGTACAAGTTACATAATCATAAAGTTTATTTCCTGTATTAAAAAACAGCGCATCTAACGACAACGTTGAAACAGTGGCACGATACCCTTTAATAATTTACGTTGACGTAGGTCACGATTGAGATGGCGCTGTAATAGAAACCTCGGCTATTACTTTGAATTAAGGCAACAGCGTCTAGCTCTTGTGACAATGGCGGCAAGCAAACTGCCAGGGAGCGGAAGCCGTAAATGGAATCGTTCTGGTGAACTTCCGCCAGGTAATTTGTTCTCTGTGAATGTCTTCAGTGGAAAATTCCTGGAACTGTAACCCTGACGAGTTTATTTCGGTGAAATAAAGCTGAAATAAAGGAGGAAGGGGGGAGGTTGGACGCATCGCCGCTCACTCATCAAACATGTAATTATATTACATCTTCAGTTTAATATCACATTATCGTTTTCTGTTAACTCGGCCTTAAAAAAGAAAAGTCTGCCAGTCCTATTATCAGAGATTTAGCTGCAACAGAAAATAGGTCACAGCTCTTCATAATGAGCTAAGGCCGAAGGCACAATATGAAAGAGCAGCAGAATGACATCAAGTTCCCTAGGCCGCACTGCCAGTATTTTATTCCTTCGCATTATACACACTGTGAAAGCCAGAAGAATTCATTTTGCAAGGCGGCAGCCAGTGACTTTCGAGTCTCATTCGAAACACAAATAATATTCTCTCCCTATTGCTATTCTTACCAAGGGTAGTAGGAAGTTTTCTCCCCTTTCGTAATTGTTACAGAACCAATGCAACTTTACATATACACATTATTAACTATCTTGTCATGAACCATTCATAATATCATTGCGTATAATATACACCTAAACTATTATACTACAAATATTTTTCGATTCAATTAAGATGTTAAAACATAGTATCGGCATGCAAAGTACTTAAATTACCAGACACACGAAGAACCTAAAGGTGCGAGTTTTTTATACACTGAAATAGACAAGAAATTGTTGTCTGTGTTTTAAACTAATCTGTACTATTTCCTAACAGACTGGGTAGTGTTGGGAATATGAGTATCGTAGCATGAAGCTTGTGTATTAGTCTTAAAATTCCCGCACATATTTGACTGATTTCGCTTTCATTTTAGCGCTTTACCGATTTTAGGGTATCTCTCACTCTCTTCCTTAAAGGTAGTTATAACACTGGGTCACGAAAGCTGACGACTGGTAGAACGATATGCTGACCGCATACCGTCCTTCTCCTCACCTAGTGACACCGTCAGCTTAGGATGACACGGCGGTCGGTAGGAACCATTGGACCTTCCAGGGCGTCTTTGGTCGGAGCTTTTACTTTTGTCGTAGTGTCATATGGCTGCCATGTCACTAAACTGTCATTTACAGATACACTGACAAATTTATTAACGTACGTTAGGAAAGCAACATTAAATCTTTCAGTTGTCGGTACCTTGGCTTACATCAGGCACGTTTCGCAATTACATTATGTGTCACCATAACTGTTGTAACAAGCATCGCACAGATGGGCAAATACCAGCCATCCTTTCACTCCAAACGTGGTATACGTATCATAAGGACAGTTAATTACACGGTTCGTCTAATGTGGAAGAAGAACGATAAAGTACATCTCAGGTAGTTTCTCGGTAGTCTGTTACCAGGCTATAATGATTTCGTTGTTCTCATACGCAGCCTTGACCCCAGAACTAGGTTTTGTTTCACTGAATTTATATTCTTCTAGTTGCTGCATTGACTTGAGCTCTCTGCTAGCTTCCTGAAAGATACAAGAGAAAGCGATCACATCGTGAATTAGGTTTTCTTTGTTCAGTCATTGTTTGTGTCAGTCTTCCAAAAAGAGCTCGGGTCCGTCAGATCTAGGCCGACCGTTGTGACTAACTATTGGCAGTGCGATCCCATTTTTTTTAATTTTTTTTTGTGTAGGCCTGTGATTGAGTTACTTTGCGATTTATTTGTGATTTCATAAAACCGAATTATCATTAGCTTAGAGTATAAAATGGCCACAGAAAATCTTTCATAAGAGAAATTTAGAAAATTTTATGTGATGTTGAGAATGAAATAGACGATGGTCATGCGGAAACAGACTTCGAAATAAAGAGTGATCATGACAATAATAGTGAAATAAGTGGCGGTGAAGAGGAAAATATTCAGCCATCTTCCAGCACTGATGCACCTACAGTTGTTGATTCAAATATAACTCCCGTAACTGACTCAGGCCAGTTGCCTATGCGCTTTTGTAAAGGAGGGAACGGAGCAGCTAAATGGAGAAAGACTTGTTTCTCACAACGCGTTCGAACAACACGTCATATATTTTCCATGCATTTGCCGGGAATTATTCGAGCTGCAACGGATGTACATTCACGGTTAGAATCATGGCGTTTATTTTTTTGCAATCCATTGACTGATTTAGTTCTTGAATCAACCAGTTTCTATATTTAATATACAAGTGAGGCTAATATGGCTAGGCCTTGAAGTTTTGATGAACTGAAGACATATTTTGGCCTACATTACTTATCTGGAACGTTGCATGGCTGTGGAATGAACACTTATGACTCTTAGAATACAAACGGGAGAGGAATGGAAATCTCTATAGGAAGTATGTCACTGAAAATGATAAGATCTACGATTGGTTGCATCAGTTTTGACTACATGCATACGAGGGAAATAAGAAAAGCAGAAGATAATCTTGCTGCTACAAGATCCACTATTGACACATTTGTGTCCAGCTGCAGTGTATATTTTATCCCAACAGAAAAAGTTATTTTGGACGAAATGCTCATTTCACGCAGAGGCAGGTGCTGGTTCAAGATGTATATCACAAAGAAACCTTCCATGTATGATATTTGTTCTAAAACGTACTATGTAAAGCATTTGGGAGTCTACGCAGGTGCACAGCCACAAGGACCGTACAGAGTCAGTAATGAGGCAGATGATGTCGTTTTGCATCTTGCAGACCCAGTAAAAGGGATGACTGTCACTACCATAGTGCCATCGTCTCCTGTTTGCTCCTCTACTGTACGCAGTACGCAGTGGTGTAGAATGTATTGCCGGCCGTTGTGACCGAGCGGTTCTAGGCGCTTTAGTCCGGAACCACGCTGCCCTATGGTCGCTGGTTCGAATCCTGGCTCGGGCATGGATGTGTGTGATGTTCTTAGGTTAGTTAGGTTTAAGTAGTTCTAAGTCTAGGGGACTCATGACCTCAGATGTTAAGTCCCACAGTCTTCTTCTTTCGTTTCACCCTCTTTGGGGCACGATGGATCAATCATTTCTTTGTGCGTTGTTCGTTTCTTAGGGCCCAGAATTTCTTCATTGTTTTTGATCTTCTTTTCCTCTCTTCTTCTGAGATGAACGGTTTGGGCTTTTGTGTAGATTTGTCTTGGGACCTTATGTTTCCGTCTGTAGTAATTAATTTAGCTGTTCAATCAATAAGTAAATTTTCTGAAACCCTTAATTCTACTATGTCTTTCTCAGGCTCTTTAAAACAATTGGGTTTCTTTTTGAAACAGTAAAAGATTTGTTTAGTTAATCTGTTTGAATTTACTCTGAGAAGATGACCATAAAAACTTATTCTCCTTCTTTGCATAGTATCTGAAAGTTTTTCAGTTTTCTTGTAGAGAGTTTCATTTTAGATGTATATAAACTTATTGTCTAAAAATTTTGGCCCTATGATTTTTCTTGAAATTTTTCTTTCCTTTAGCTCCAGTTTCTCCATTTGGCCTTTGAAATTCATGTTCAGTATTTCTGCTGCATACAGTGCTTCTGGCATCACTGTCTTGTAATGTGTAATTTTTGACCCCCATGAAAGGGAGTTTTTGTTGTATATATTTTTTGTTAATTGGAAGGCCAATTCAAGTTCATTTTTTCTGTATTCCATTGCTTTGCTTTCCCCAGAATTCCAAGTAATCCATTCTCCGAGATACTATTCTATTCCTATTTCAATCTTCGGTTCTTGAATTTTGAGGTATTTACATGAGTGTGTAATGTTCGTCAGTATCTTAGTTTTTTCAATGGACATGTGAAGACCTATTTTAGCTTCTTGTTTTTTTAGTTGAAGGATTTGCTCTCGTGCTTCTTTCATTGTTTCAGCAAACAGGGTCATATCATCTTCAAAAACAATGCAATTTACTTTAAGGTCCTTCTTTTTGCAACCCAGTCTTATACCACTGTTAATATTTGTGTTCCCTCCTCTGACTACTTTCTCAAGCGTTCAATTGAACAGCAACGGTGAGAGCCCATACCCCTCTCGTACTCCTCTTTTTATTTCAAAGGGTTCCGATAATTCGCCCATAAATTTAACTTTCGAAAATGTATTTATGAGGGTCGCTTTTGTTATATTAGTTATTTTCATATCCAAACCCATTTCTTCCAGGACTAATAATAGAGATCTTAGAGTTATTTGATTTTTTAACCATTTGATTTTTCCCTTAAGCGCAGTAAGCCTATCATCTCTGACCACGTGAAATAATCTCATACCGCGAACCCAACTGTTCTGTACTTCACTGTTAGGAATTCACCTTATGGCAGCTCGGTTTCTATAGGCACTAAAGAAATCCAAACCCTTCCATCCGATTGCCACAGGACGGAGTGTGATTCATCATTCCAAATCTTTCATTTCCTCTCATACACTGGCCAGCGACATCGCTCTTCACACCACTTCAAGTGTCGCTTTGTATTGACCACATAAATGGATTGATGATGATGAGCTGCTGGACCACTGGACACCATTATTTTTAAGCCACTACGCACTGTCATTGAACTAGCTGGGGTGTCGTTAGCACATTGGAACTCACGAGTGGCTCCTTCCAGTGATTTCATGCGATTCTTCACAAACACCATCCCCGTTGCTGGACGCTCCCTGTCCAGTACATGAAACCTGCTAATTTTGGTTTAGCTGTGGCTGTTCCTTCGTGATTCCACTTCACAGCCGCATCACGTACAGTCGACATGGGCAGTGTCTGCATGGGTAAAATGTCCTTGATCGATCTGTTACTTACTTGAGATACAATGGGCAGTCAACGATCGAAGTTAATCAGTTCTTGTAACTGACCCATTCTGCTGCTACTGCCTCTGCAGTGACACTGTGCAATACTCCTCGCTTTCTTCTATGCTGTCCGTCCCGATAGCTGAGTGGTCAGCGCGGCGGTCTGTCACGTCGAGAGGCCCGTGTTTGATTCCGGCTGGGTGGGAGATTTTCTCCGCTCAGGGACTGTGTGTTGTGTTGTCCTCATTATCATTTCATAATCATCAGTGGAAGGCAAGGGAAAACCACCACTGGAATCACTTCCCTAGACGCTCGTGCGGTGGACATCACTGACGAGGATTACCCCATAACAAGACCTGCCGAAAGGCATAGCACAAAGTAAGTCTTCTGTGATGGCGGATTCGCCTCTCATGAGAGACATCTATTGTTCAATTCCGCGTCAGATTCAGAGTGGCATCTCCCGCTATTTTTATTAGACAGAACACAAACCCATCAAGTAATTGCGAGCTAGACATTTTCATTACCTTACTCCACTCATTTAGTTTGAAGCTACAGTGTGTCACAAATCATGTTGTTCTACATCTACGTCTACGTATATACTCCGCAATCCACCATACGGTGCTTGTCGGAGGGTACCTCGTACCACAACTAGCATCTTCTCTCCTTGTTCGACTCCCAGACAGAACGAGGGAAAAATGACTGCCTATATGCCTCTGTACGAGCCCTAATCTCTCTTATCTTTGTCGTCTTTCCGCGAAATGTAAATTGGCAGCTGTAAAATTTTACTGCAGACAGCCTGAAATGCTGGTACTCTAAATTTCCTCAGTAGCGATTCACGAAAAGAACGCTTCCTTTCCTCCAGAGAGTCCCACCCGACTTCCTGAAGCATTTCCGCAACACTCGCGTAATGATCAAACTTACCAGTAATAAATCTAGCAGCCCGTCTCTGAATTGCTTCTATGTCCTCCCTCAATCCTACCTGATAGGCATCCGAACGATCGAGCAGTACTCAAGAATAGGTCGTATTAGTGTTTTATAAGCGGTCTCCTTTACAGGTGAATCACATCTTCCCAAAATTCTACCAATGAACCGAAGACGACTATCTACCTTCCCCACAAGTGCTATTACATGCTTGTACCACTTCATATTGCTCTGCAATGTTACGCCCAAATATTTAATTGACGTGACTGTGCCATTTGCTACACTACTAATGGAGTATTCAATCATTACGGGATTCTTTTTCCTATCCATCTGCATTCATTTACATTTATCTATATTTAGAGTTAGCTGCCATTTTTTACAACAATCACAAATCCTGTCCAACTCATCTTGTATTCTCCTACAGTCACTCAACAACGACATCTTCCCTTACACCACAGCATCGTCAGCAAACAGCCGCATATTGCTATCTACCCTATCCAAAAGATCATTTATGTAGATAGAAAACAACAGCGGAGCTACCACACTTCCCTGGGGCACTCTAGATGATACCCTCACCTCCGATGAACACTCACCATCTAGGACTACGTACTGGGTTCTATTACTTAAGAAGTCTTCGAGCCACTCACATATTTGGGAACCAATCAAATATGTCCTTACCTTAGTTAGGAGTCTGCAGTGGAGCACCGATTCAAACGCTTAAAAAATGGTTCAAATGGTTCTGAGCACTATGGGACTTAACATCTGAGGTCATCAGTGCCCTAAACTTAGAACTATTTAAACCTATCTAACCTAAGTACATCACACACATCCATACCCGAGGCAGGATTCGAACCTGAGACCGTAGCTGTCACGTGGTTCCAGACTGAACCGCTTACAACCGCTCGGCCACAGCGCCCGGCTCTTCTAATAGTGAGAAGCATTTTCTACATTGAGCCATGCTAGTAACACACAATAATTTGCTGACGTGCTAGCTTTATCTCTGTAAGTAAAGTGATATTCATTTCTATATAGGAAGGAGATTAATTTTTATTTTTGGACATAATTTCACTTAAAAATTCCCTTTTTATCTTTTGTACCTTTAAACCGTGTTAGGTTCCTTTGTCACCGGTACCTAATGCAAATATTCTAGACAAAAACTCTAAATAGCAAGTAAATGTTCAGATGTTATTGTTAGAATGGGATTTTGTAGTAAAAGTTCGGGCGGCTTTCACCCTCGCCGTTAAAATGTGCCTCATATGGCGACGACAAAACACAATAGAGTTTTACAGTATTGGGCGAAGTCAGAAGCAGAGTACGTCTTTGTACTTTGTATAGAAAAAGAAAACAACGTGACGTGGAAGCCTGTGTTTAATTTCCATTGACTGCCTCTACAGCACACACACCACAACCTGCAACGTTAAACTCTCTTATTTGTAGTCGCGGACAGTTTCATTACGTCTGGCAAATGGAATCAAAGTTTTCAGCGAAAAATAGGGTTCAGAGATTGAGTGAAGCTGTGCACAATACAGCAACACTACGTCCAACACCTGGTTTCCAGCATTAACTACAATACACCTGCGACCGTTTTGGGCGCTGCTTTCATTCAGGCAGTATGTTTCCATCTCTATTGTCTTCAAACTCGTGCTGTAACTGTATCGTGGACATTCATTTAGATCTGAATTTTTATTGTACTCTAATGTAAATTTACATCATCCAATAATGCAAAAATATAGCATATATACGAACTTAGAACAACTAGTTTGCACTGGAATGTGCTTTCACTAACGGTCGGCCAATGCTAACCTACTTAGTCCAAGCATTGTCTGACGTTCTAATGTAAATGTGCAAAAATTATTATCTGAAAACCAAAACAAAAATTAAATACGGGAAATTAAATTTTTAATAGCGTTTTCCTTTCATGAAACTCGATCCAAGATGGAGAACAAAAAACCGCAAATTGTGAGGTTCAGGCATTTCTTAAAGAAGTAAAAAGCTATAGTTCTGAACGAAAAAGGTTAAAGTAGGAAGTTGTAGGGCTTAAAGACTACTATCGATTGCTATTTTAGAAACATCGACTGATTCGTTATGTTTCGAGATACATCGAAAAAACTCGTCAAAGTCACTTTTCCATTATGCTTTTACTAACTTGAGCTCTCGCAAACGGAAGAATTCCTGCGAATACTAATCCAGTACAACACAAACCGACAAACCTCTATGTCTCAATTAAGATTAATTTCAATAAATGACTTTGTTCTTATAATTATCTCCTCCGATTAATGTGTGTAACTATTTCAGAGCAAATTAATTTGGTCATTTACGTGAAGTTGCTAAAGTCGTACGATATGACAGGGTGTTAAAGTTAGACTCCGTTGCGACTCTTTTCGTATAAGTGTTCCCTTGAAGTTCTTGCAGGGCAGTACTTCCCTACCTCAGTGATGCTGAGGGATGGTGTGTACAAACGCATTCAAGAAAGTTAAAGTTGGATGATTATATATGTCAGAATACAACGATCCGACATTTCTTTGCTCTAATTGTAGTTGTAGTAAATTTTATCGTCTTTTACTTTGAGCCGCTGGTCGCGTCTGCGGGACTGCATGACCTTGCCGTACCCTTGTATGACCCTCATAGCTTCTCGCTATGAGGTCGCGAACAACAATAGACTTACACGTAGCGATATGTTTACCTTTAAATTCAACACTCTTACAACATTAGCTGAGTGTAAGCTCTTGTGAATGATATTCTGACTATTGTAATGTTTTGTGAAAACTTCGGAGGTCGTTCTGTTGAGAAATAAGTCAAACGCTTCACTTCCACTCCTTGCATATCGTTTTGCTATTAAATGCTTCTGAATAAAGCATAGTGCCTATATCCACCAATGAGTCAGGATGTAATATTAACTCACCTATCGACATTCCCACCAGGAAGTTAACAGCTCTGCTTTATAATTCCAGTCACCAGTCCTGAAGGAACTAATTTTGAAAATAAGTTTGTACCTCAAATTTATAACTGTTAATGATTTTATCTCTAAATGAAGGTACCTTCAACTTTCAGTACCACAATGAAACTCACAAGATCTTTAACAACTTCTTTTTAGCAATGACACAAGAAAGCTTTTCAGACTAAAATGAAAGCATTTATTCTTCTCAGATTGAATTTACATTAGCCTTCAGAAATTAAGCAAATGAATTTAATCACGTGCTGTTACAATGAGACCCATCAAAGTGCCTCTCATCACTGATCCATAGAAACGTATTAATAAATATAATGACATCTCCACTTAGTAATTAGTAAGTGAGATATCATTTAAGCAAAGTAACTATAAGGTACTTGAAATGAAAAGGTGGCATTTTTTAATTAATTGTTGTCGTGTTAATCCTAAAGTACTATCGTCACAATTATTGTTAAGCATAATCTGGTTTTCCTTTGCATGACGAACAGCGAAATAACATGTCATTAGTTTGCCTTGCGAGAAGCAGTACAATTAGAAATTTGTTGCAGAATTGCTTCTACCGACCCTTCACGTTTCTTGTAGTTTATACAGACCAAGAACTTCGTGTTGTCAACCTTCTGGAAACATACATGAAGTACAGTAGTGTAATCATCGCAACACCGCAATTATGCCTGGAAATAGCTTTCATCCACGGGTATAATTTGCCAGACGAAACTTATTGTTACATTTACAGTTACCATTTCCCAACGCAATTCACACCAAAGTCTTAAAGAAACATTCAAATATTCAAGAGCGCATCATTGCGAGACCACGCCTAACCACTGCTTGGTGGTTACTGCTCTCATTGCAGTCTCTCTCCAGTCTTCCTCATTCCAATGAAATTGTATTCCAGATACTGAAGACGACAAAGCCACCTGCCAGCCCTTATAGCGACCCTACACTCTGCGTCTAGCTGCAGCGCATTTCTCCCACACAAAAGCCTTTCTAAAACAGAAACATCTCAGGGGAAAACATGCCTGTTCACCTGCCTAATGGTTCACCGGTTTCTTTATCTGATTACTTCACTTTTCAGTACAAAAAGTTTGCTTTCTCGGGAAGAGCTCAGACTTTACCAATATGACTAATATAAATATGTAGCAGTGTAAGACAAAATACATTGTTCAACTTCCAACCACCACGTACTTTTTCAGTCATTCTGGAACATCTCTTTCCGCATAATCGTTAATGAAATTATTAAATGTAAATGTGACGCTGTCGCGCTACAAGAATAACCGTCCAACGCCAAATGAAGTCTCCAGTGTTAAACGGAAAGACAGTGTAAAACAGAATCCATAATAGATAACACTTTTTACAGGAAAGGGTAAAAAGAATTGATACTATTACAAATTTATCTCCGGATCATGTTGGAACAGAGTCCTGTTAAGTCTACGCCATATATACGAGTGAACAAAGTTTATTGTTACAAACAAACTACTATAAGATTTGCTATTAATAACTTTGGACATCATGGGGTTTGCATCATGTTAATAAATATCGGTGGTGGTCAGAACTTCGGAAGATTCCCATCTGGTCGCCATTCTTTTGTTTGCCTCTGCATTTTAGTTACAAAAAACAGGTTCGAGTAATAATATGGTATAAATGTTCACGTCAGCGTTTACTTGAACTATATCTTCGTGTGTGAGATTCCGTGGGCGATATATAAAGCTATACAGTGACGTATTGTCCCCATATGCGACAGAAATCATCATAAATAAATTTGTAAGCGCCGATTAATCTTGTAATTGTCGGTTTGTCAGACGATGCCTGCCGCAGGTGGTTAAGAAATGTCAGTGAATAGTTTTGAACATCGACAATGGCTTCTTAGCCTGTAAGCTGAAACTGAAGTGAAGACAGCTTCAAGATATTAATTCAGCTCGTAAAGCTCCATCAAAAATCTATTCGGTGTATTTTTAAGTTAATTTTTGTTGCTATCGGATTGTCGGCCTCGACTAAGGGAGCTTTACATAGAGAACACGCTTCGTTACGAAATAAACCTGGCCATGTGCCTAATACGAATATGTACCTCTTCAACTTTTCAGATACTAATGTTGTTCAGTTGAAAAATGTAAAATGTCAATTTGAATGAATAAAAGTAACAGTCTGATTACTTTTGTCCCTTTAGCATGTAACACTTACCTAGCAATGCCTAAACTCATCCCCTCTGGTGATAACATCTATGGTTTTTTTAAAAAATGGTTAAATGGCTCTGAGCACTATGGGACTTAACATCTGAGGTCATCAGTCCCCTAGAACGTAGAACTACTTAAACCTAACCAACCTAAGGACATAACACACATCAATGCCCAAGGAAAGATTCGAACCTGCGACCGTAGCAGTCGCACGGTTCCAGACTGAGGGCCTAGAACCGCTAGGCCACCGCGGCCGGCTATGGTTTATTCACATTATAACTGTACTGACCATTGCTACGTCGCGTCTCCACTTTAGTGAAACAAGTAATCACTGACCACGGAAGCATTTTCATTTACGTTCTACTAATCAAACGTTTCTTCTCGAAAATCATTCATTCACGAACATGGTATTGTTTCGAACTAAATTTCATAACTAATCCCGCTTTACTTTCCGCGAAATAACTGAATTACGCATACAATTTCTCCTGCGAACCGACGTAACACGCGTAACTGCCAGTTATGCTTTGTAGAAAATCCTTCGTTCTTGTTCATCAGCGACGCGATGGTGCGCAACAGCTCCCTGCGGAAGCCCGCCATCGACTGTCCTCGCACACCAAGGCAGCTAGTGACCACCACCGCAGGGGCATCAACGCCTTTATACTCGTGCAGCAAGACAGTGCTCTTTCAGCGAAAAGGCGAGCACGGCTTAGAAACTTCCAGAAATCAGCGATAAGTAAAGAGTACAATATAGATACGATACAACATCAAAGATAGCAGTATTCTTTACAAGTTCTGACGTGAGTGATGTATTCCAGAAAAATTGCATCGTTCGGGGAGTAACAGTAATGTTTCACATGCAGATAATTTTTCTATTTCGGCGCCAGGTCTGACTTGCGTAAATGCGAGTACTAGATTCCTGACAGCCCGTAGCGCTGTTGGCACCTTTCAATTGCGAAGCGTTAACGGCTGCAAGAGAAAACAGTAGCCGCCTACAGAGCTGTGACAACACCCACTTGTAACCATAGAGATGTTTATTAAATCATTTGACGTTATTAGTCGAGGAAGGCACGCGAAGCTGCCATGCTCAGTACATTACAACTGTCAGGGTTCAAATTACGACGACCCAGATTTTGCAAACTCTGCTTTACCAGCGGCCTGTAAATTCGAGCTGACCAGCCTGTGGTGTCATCTGTCGACAGTTCTCCAAACCTGTTGGATTACATAAACATTCCGAATCATTTGTCATGAAAATATTTAAAATGAAATGCAGCCATTTATGTTGAAAACAACAGTTAATGGTATTAACACTTATTTTACAGTTGCAAAAAGGCAGTGTGGAATGACGATGACTAGCATGGAACGCAAATGAAGTGCATGAAGCTGTGTGCCACACATGTTGCTGAATAGGCAACATTGAGGCTGATATTCGTGAAAAATATGCCAGAACTACAGTTCCAGCAGAGGCAAAGCATTTAAGTAAACACAGACTGGCTCACTACGTAGCTGCAGACACTACCAACATCTTTTTCCGTATCAAGTGCTACAGTAGTACTGAAGAAATGTTGTACATATGTTACGCCTCGTTCAGGATTGTAAATCGACTAGTCAGTGACTATACATTTCTATAAAAGGAATACAGTGTTTTAAAATGAGTTTTAGATATATTTTCTGTTCATGTGTAATATTTAAACCCGAACTAGAAGCTGTTCCCATGTACTTAATTATGGTCATCAGCTACTATTGCTTCTGTAATTAACAACCAGAAGAATATATATGTTTCTCTCATTTAAAATGAGTGCGGTTCTAGGCGCTTCAGACCGGAGCCGCACTGCTGCTGCGGTCTCAGGTTCGAATCCTGCCTCGGTCACGGATGTGTCTCATGTCCTTAGGTTAGTTAGGTGTAAGTAGTTTTAAGTCTAGGGTACTGGTGACCTCAGATGTTAAGTCCCATAGTGCTCGGAGCCGTTTTTTGAAAATAGAAAAATGTGTGACTGGAACATTGAGATAAAGATACTGTTGATATCCAGCCACGCCCTGGCACAACTGTTAGGGTGTCTAGAGTGCTGGGGTTGCGGTGTGTTCAGCAGGTTGAGCGTAGAATTAGGGTGAGTGGTTCACCGAATGCCTGGAGGCATCAGTGGTACAGCGACGTGTCTAATAACAATTATTGGCTGAGCACTTTTTACAAAGGTGTAACTGTCTTCAGAGCTGCATTTGGCGGCCGGGTACGAGCGCACGTCCCCCGAAGGAGTGCTGACGTCTTCTAAGTGAGTCGTGACAACACTGCCGCAGGTTAGGTGCCAGCGCCGCGTACTGTACGGGCGTCAGTAGCTGGGCGCAGAAGGCACTGCCCGCCCAGACATTCTACGATGTCACAGTACAGATATATCTCACGCAGGATACGGTGGCCGATGCGCAAGTGATCAGTTTTCGTCAAAAGTGCTGGGCAAGTTCATTCTCTTGTTTGTTAAGTGGAGGCCGATCAATGTTTTCAGCCTTTAGCCAGGTCAGCGATGTCAGAATCGCGGCACGTAACCTGCAATCTTTCTCAAACGTTTTTACTGAAACTATTCGGTAAAAACATATCATTTTTGCTTCACTTATAGCTTTATCTGTAGGGTTCATGATGACGTGCACATCACATCGTTAATGGTTATAGTTATTGTGATATTTGCTTGAAAGCAAGACACTGCGCGAAATTCGTAAAGTCTGCAATGAAAAATAGAGGTGGCTATGATTTGTTGACAGATGTGAAAATTACCGAACTATCAATATAATAAATCACAACTGCAAAATACTAATGCGAATTATTTACAGACAAATGGAAAAACTGTTAGAAGCCGACCTCGGAGAAGATCAGTTTGGATTCCGTAGAAATGTTGGAACACATGAGGTAATACTGACCCTACGACTGATCTTAGAAGAAAGATTAAGGAAAGGCAAACCTACGTTTCTAGCAATTTGTAGACTCAGAGAAAGCTTTTGACATTGTTGACTGGAATACTCTCTTCCAAATTCTGAAGGTGGAAGGGATAAAATACAGGGAGCGAAAGGTTATTTACAATTTGTACAGAAAGCAAATGGCAGTTATAAGAGCAGTGGTTGGGAAGGGAGTGAGACAGGGTTGTAGCCTCTCCCCGATGTTATTCAACCTGTATATTGAGCAAGCACTGAAGGAAACAAAAGAAAAGTTCGGAGTAGGTATTAAAATCCATGGAGAAGAAATAAAAACTTTACGGTTCGCCGATGACATTGTAATTCTGTCAGAGACAGCAAAGGACTTGGAAGAGCATTTGAACGCAATGGACAGTGTCCTGAAAGGACGGTATAAGATGAACATCAACCAAAGCAAAACGACGATAATGGAATGTAGTCGAAATAAGTCGGATGATGCTGAGGGAGTTACATTTGGAAATGAGACACTTAATGTAGTAAATCAGTTTGCTATTTGGGGAGCAAAGTAACTGATGATTGTCGAGGTAGAGAGGATATAAAATGTAGACTAGCATGGTAATGAAAACATTCTGAAGAAGAACAATTTGTTAACATCGAGTATAGATTTAAATGTCAGGAAGTCGTTTCTGAAAGTAAATGTATGGAGTGTAGCCATGTATGGAATTGAAACATGGATGATAAATAATTTGGACAAGAAGAGAAAAGAAGCTTTCGAAATGTGGTGCTACAGAAGAATGCTGAAGATTAGCTGGGTAGATCACATAACTAATGAGGAGGTATTGAATAGTACTGGGGAGAAGAGGAGTTTGTGGCACTTGTTGACTTGAAGAAGGGATCGGTTGTTGGGACATGTTCTGAGGCGTCAAGGGATCACCGATTCAGTATTGGAGGGCAGCGTGGAGGGTTAAAATTGTAGAGGGAGCCCAAGAGATCAATACACTGAACAGATTGAGAAGGATGTAGGTTGACGTAGGTACTGTTATACTAAGAAGTTTGCACAGGATAGAGCACCATGGAGACATGCTTTCAGCTAATGCTGCGCTCTCTGTTGAAGTTGGTTCTTTCTAGGCAATAAAACATCTTTAGTTTTATTCCATTTCCAAGTGTAATAATTATTCGGTAAATGAAACATTTACAACATTGCCCTTCCGCTTCTGAAAACCTAGAAACATACTAAACTAATGACCTGACTATTTCCTTAGCGGATTTCGTAATTTCGGTTGTGTATCATTAATTAGTTTAGACGGGTCTGCAGAAAAGCTGTCATCAGTACTAGTTTATCACTGTTTCAGGGAAACGTTTCTCTGCAGCTTACTTTGATGTACGGTGCAAAAAATTCATAAAATGAATGTTAACATTGCAGTCATTCGAAGGATGTTAATTTTGCATTCAAAGATGATACTGAACACGGACGTGATCCTACTCAGAATCTATTCAGCTGACAAGGATATGAAAAGAGATGTGAGCAATTTTAGCAATGTTCCCAAACAAAGGGATGTGCGAATTTCTAGGCTGGTTTGCCAGAACAAAGGGGGCTGTGCGACATTGATTACCGTTGCGCGTGAGATAGAAAATAGTTAGTCGCGATCACCACAAATAAATTTCATTTGTTTTACAATGCCTGTATTCCGAAATAGGATCGTGGTGATTTATTATTTCTTCCTCACAACAGTCTTACCCGTTTCTGGTCACATTCTGCAACTATGAGGTTTGCCTTAATGATATGAAACAATGAAGTGAAACGTGGCCAGCAAGGGATATTAATAACGCTGGTTTGCGTAACAGGTAAGCTGGATGAATTAAGATGAGCTTCGTTGGGTATTATTCACTAAACATACGTTAAATTGATGTCATTATCTTTTCAGATCTTACGTATCCATGTCACTCTTGAGATCATGGAATAAAATATGCAAGCAGATATGATGTGGATTGGGAATACGTCATAGAATCAAAAGAAGAAAGGGATCGTTTATGATAAATATCACGATTTATTTAAAATGCAAGTAGATTCGCTACACTCACAGATATTGAGTAAACATTTACAGTGAAAATTACTCATGTTCTTCTGAGAGAGATGTGGCTCACCATCGGTCCTCTTTCGTGTTAATAAATTAAACATGGGGGCCCTTAATGTACTGAAAAATTGGGTACACTGGGATCATTGTCTCATATAGGAGGTGACAGTGTGTGGGAGTAACAGAAAAATCATATAAGTTAAGTTCTTTGGGAGAAAACAGTCCTCTTGTACTTCTATAACCAATTACTACTAAAGCATTCAGAGAAAAAGTAGTCATGGCATTCTAGAGTAGCGAATGTGAGAGAGTGGTCGTAAAAACACGTTCGAATTTAGAGACCTGTCGACGAAAAACAATCCCTCACGAATACAGTTGTGCATTCTGCACTGAAATACACGTGCTGTAAAGGGAATAACCGTATTAAGTAACAGCAAAAATCCTGACAAACAACTATTGTACTTCACCGTGCTTGGTCAAGTTGTGACAAAGAAAATCGAAACCAAAAACATTTAGACCATAAAAGCGGTATATCCCGGACAAGCACGACATAATTGAGAAGGTACTTGTATATAACTCTCGGATACTTTATTCATGAAGAATTAAGTTAACCATGGTCGCTAATAATTCTTGTTATTAATGTTACCGATTTCGACAGCTCTATGTCGTCATCATGGTGACAGCGTAGATCTGTCGAAACCGGTAACAGTAATAAAAAGAATTTTTAGCGATTTTGACAAATTTGATTCTTCCAAAGTAATATAACCTTCAGATCGCAACAACTCTATAGGGGACTCAGTTTCATCCAGGCAACACGTGATGGTCTGACGGACAAAAGTTTCAGTTTCTAACATAGTGCCACATCGTTTAAAATAGCTATACATTCGACTGAATATGTAGCAGAAGTCTTTCAAAAGAATACTTGATCAAATTAAAGTGCAAATAACTCATGAGAATATAACCATTTCGTGATACGAGCACACCATACTGAATCACGGTGTGTATGCACAATCAGGTAAACATAGATCATACCAAGAACTTCTAACACAGAACAGCTGAAACAAATAGATGAAACCCCATTAGTATTAAGACTACTCATTCTAGTACCTCGAATCCGTAACTGAGATGGACCGCTCAAGACAGCAAGATAAGGTACTTGGAAATTCGGCGACAGAGTAACGCAATACCGCGTGACCGTTCGCGTCCTCTCCCTGTTGACGGAAGTGTGGGAGAAAAGTTACCGTTATAAGTGGTGTGGCCAACCCTTTGCTGTGAGACGCCGAACGATAGTCTTACTTTCGATACTTGACCGAAACTCTCTGCTGGACCTCTCTACTGGGTTAAGTAGCCAGGACTCATCCCAAACATTATAAACATTGCCTGCCACAGTTTTACAGTGAAAGCAGACATTCAGCATTTCGTGATATCAATCGCAGAAAAAGTAGGAAAATGTAGCCATTATATAAACAGTAGAATGAATATTTTGGCTCGTCCTTTCTCCGGTGCATCTTTATCGACTCACCTAAGCAACGTGCGATGATAACTCCCCAGTGCGCTCCTTCGTGGATGCTATTTATGATATTTTGCAAAACGACTCTGATCGACTCATTTCCGTCACAGAATGTTTAGTACATTATAGCAATGTTTAAGGTAGGATGAGAATGAATTTCGAAATTCTTTACGTCAATGAGGCGCTATGAAACCCTTTTCCAGTTTATTTATGGATTCTTTTCTTCACGTATGCGTTCCTTGGTACTTTCTATTAATGTCTTATTACTCAAGAAATATGGGTTCATACGTTAGAGTACATGCTCGCAATTACATATATCTCAACAGCTGTAGCGCTTCCATACCCTGTAAATAAATGAAGACTCTTAGCACACTCTTAGCAGATGATATCAGTTCCATTAACAAACGTTGCGATGAAGAGGAATTACGTCTCCACTGCCTTGAACACTAAGAAAAGTACCACAGTGCAAGGCTACACTACATTTCAGGTAGCATGTTGTTCAAACCTCTGCCTGAGCGTTCAGATTTAGCTTTACGTTGCTTTACCTAATATTGTTAAAGCCAATGCTAGGATAGTTCCTTTCTAAAGAACATGGCCGATAAGCGTTCCCATCTTACCCCAATCGAAGATTATGCTGCCTTTCTAGTGAACACGCCGTCGATGGAACATTAAATCCAAACAACCATTCCTTCTCTGTGACCGTTAGAGACGAAGCACAAGGATGTGGAATAAAACTGGCCATGACTGACATTAAGTACCGAACCTGTATTACCAGAACAATCTCTTCAGTTTTGAATAACCTTGTGTAAGAATTTTCTCAAAGAACTTTTGCTGCACTGACTGCAATTGATTGGAGTGAAAAGCATTTTTGTGTTGCACTCACCATTACTTCACGCCTTCGATTATGTAGTTTTTTTGAAGTGACTGCCGGAAAAAATGACTGGAGGACATAAAATGGGTATACGACGTAGGAGATGATCGTACGATAAAAAGTTTTACCACGTTGCTGGACGTAAACGCCTCTCCAGGGAACAGTTGGCGTCATGTCCTGATATACTTATGTCTGGTAATGTGGTGAAATGATTGATATTATGGTTGTCTGGCTGTTTTCTTGTCACTGTTAACCCTTCCTAACTGGTGTTTAATTACACTGCATAGTAGGATGATGCCCTACAACTCCTATCATTGTATGAATTGTCAAATGGTTGGACTGTTACCAAAGTATGATATGTTCACTTGATGGGTTCTACGGTGTAGGGTGAAGCAGATAAGGCAGGCCGTCCAAAATATATCCAGAATGAGTATGAATCGGCAAGATTTATAGAACAATATGGGGAATTTCCTGACGTTCGCAAGCAATTTCTATCAATTATAGTTAAGGAATTACGACACAGATTTTTTTATGATGGAAGTAAATGTTTTTATCTGTGGCATTTGAAGAAAGCTTCCAAGAGAAGTTCAAACAATATATATGAGTCTTGATCAAACAGTATCAACATAACAGCGCCGCAAACACCTGTTTCACCATCAGGTCAACAGAATCCAATAACTTCTGCCAAGTGCAAGCTTACATAACTCAGGCATGGCTCTTGTGTTTAGCCTTGTGCTGCAAGTCCGTCATCTGTGTTCTGCTGTAGTATCAATCAGACAACTTGCTCATACAACTATTGAGACACGTACTATGTACACAAAAGTCGGAAAAATGAATATCCTTAATGGCGAATGTCGCCAAGCTATTAGAACAGCTCTCCGGCTGTGTGCTGAAGAGTATCCAGGTTGTGCCAAGCATACGACCCGTCTTAGCAAATTTCTGGAAACTGGAAGTGTGGAAAATAAAATACGCCAAAGAAAAAGAAGAGAAACTGACGAAAGAAACGAAACCAACATTTTAGCAGTAATAACAGTCAATGGAAATGTCACCAAGAGGCACTTCTGATGTACAGAGTGTCAACCAGATGGGCATTCTGTGAACTCTACATTCCATCTCATTTTATCCTCGTCACATTTCCCTGCTTTACAGCATCAAGGCAATAACTTCCTAAATTGGTTACAGTTCTCAGAATTTTATCTACAAACAGTGCAAAGGGATGTGCCCTATGTATGCAAAATTTTGTTTAAGTAAGAACCATCATCTACAAACGACTGGCACGTCAATTTTCACAGTATGCTAATCGTGAGTTCAAACTCCACACTGACTGAAAGAAGAGGATTAAACCAATGCTCTTGGTCTATCAATATTTGAGGTACGTTCTTCAGGACCCACATTACTGCTTCCTTACTATAGTTGACGTAATCCTCTCCAGAGATTCATCAATAGTTTAGGTAATTTAGATAATTCGCATTTCCATTTCAGTTACACATTTGCAGTCAGATTACACGTTTCGATCTCACTGGATCTTTTTCATATGTAAGTAGCTGCGGAAGAAACCCATCTTGTCTACTCAGAACCTCCTGTCAGAGTGCTGTCAGAAGTCTGATATGTGACTCTGAGTATACGAGACGGGTTGCTAACGCAACTGTGCAAAGTGGCAACCTGTATGGGCCACACACTGTGAGTGTAAGGCCCACATCAATCGCCACTTTACATTTTTGAACAATGTTGGGTAGTAATGACAAGTAGCGGCACTGATGTGGAAATCATTTGTGGTTCATCGCACTGTGCTAACAGAGGTGGCTAATGAATGACTAGTGAACATGTACTGCACTGCGTTAAGTACAGAGAATTTCTGTGTACAGAAATCCGTCACATATATATTTTATCCCTGTGCTTACAAGTAAATGTTTCGATTGCGGTCTGAGTTGAACGACATTCGGCTGTATGTCAGTTCCATCTATGCGATCATGACATAACGTCTCGTTCTGTGTTCTAAAATTGCTTGTAAATGTAGTACATGTGCCAACACCTAGCCGAATTGCAGCGATTAGGAGGCATCGTATAGCATTGTACTTAATTGTATCCAGGCAACTCCACATTTGTAGAGTGATTGCTCTCTTTTCTGTACGTCTGTGTACATCCAGGTGCCGCAGAAGGGTCCCACGACCCTGACCCCGCGCTGGTGGACGAAACGTCGAACATAGAGCATGAGATTGGACATAACACACGATTGGTCCATCTGCGATCCCTATCCCATATGTGACATGTGGTGGACCAGCCTCTGAGCAAGGGTCCAGATATATATATATTGTGAGGCAGATCCAAACTCGAGCTGAACTCGAATGTGGTATATTGTGGATCTGCATCCCTACACCACTACGTACATTGTGCATGGTAGGTCCCAAAATTGCTCCGGATATTACACATGCCAACACCATTCTTGAGTGCTAACTCGGGTCTGCTGCAGATACTAGGAGCATAGACACCATTATCAAGTATGAAAAGGATGCTGCCACCTCTTTCTTGAGAGACCCAAACAGGCAAGTGTATACGGTTTGGCAGCTGATGGTGCATCCCGAGTTGTGGGAGCCTGTGCAGTGGCCTCCATTCCAATGCAGTGGAGAAGGGGCAGTCGGTGGTGCCTGTGCACGTCATTTGTGTGTCTGTTACATTACTTTGAGAGCAGGTCTGTAGGCTGTGCTAAGCATTATTTGGC
Source organism: Schistocerca gregaria (assembly GCF_023897955.1). Lineage (NCBI taxonomy): Eukaryota > Metazoa > Arthropoda > Insecta > Orthoptera > Acrididae > Schistocerca > Schistocerca gregaria. Next base: position 950,747,465 of record NC_064920.1, read on the forward strand.
AGTTTACGAGTTGATTTCGTGTCTACATATCACTGTAGTGCATTATTTAGGAGGAGTTGGCATATCTGTGTGCTGTGTACTGACATTATTTCGGTAATTTAGTGTTCACGTGTCTGCAGAGCATTATTTCTGTAATTTATGAGTAGTAAACAGGTCTGTAGGCTGTGTGGCGTGACCCCAAACATGACAAAGTGTGTGTTTTGTGTCAGTGTGATAAGTGTGCTATCTAAAATCCATCTTTAAATAAATAGTTCCAAAATAAATAATGTACACTCCTTCCTCTGTCCAGCAGCTGACAAAGGCTGAGTCATTTTCTCCTCCAGACAGCCATCTTGGGTTACATCAGGAAATGGACAGCAGTGCCCTCTAGTGGCAGTACTGCGTACTAGGTCAGTTGGATTCCAGTCCCCATGGCACCCACACTGTTTCTCGCCATTATGTCATGGAATGGACAACAGCGCCCTCTGGAGACAGGAGTGTGTACTAGGTCAGTTGGACTCCAGACCCTATGGCGACCACACTGTTTCCCGCCATTTTCCCCCACTTAAGACCGCCATCTTCGATTATGTCCAGGAATGGATGACTGCACCCTCTAGTGACAGTACTCTGTACTAGGTCAGTTAGACTCTGGACCCCACAGCGACCACACATGTTGGTGGTACTCTTAATTGTTTAAATAAATAGTGCATGCAAAATAAAGACTTATGAACAGCACAGCCTCTTCCTGCCAGTACCTAGGATAAGGTGGCGGTCAGATAACTTAGGTCAGTGGAGGTAGCCCAATTGACCTATCTTCCCACCAAAATCCGCCATCTTGGTTGACATCATGGCCACCATCTTGGATGATGTCATGCAATGTTGCCAAATCTACAGGCCCCCATCTTGAATGACGTAATCAATGCCACCTTGGATACATCTGGCAATAATGGAGAGTTGGGTGGTACATAGTTAGCTCCACTACTGTAGGTTTTATGTCGAAGTTCGTTATGAGGTTGTTTATACTTGTAACAATCCTTGCACCCAGACTGATAATTTTTACAGCATGAAATACTTTCCTTCCATTACGACAGTTAATTATTATTACAGTGCAGCTTTGCCGTACAATACGACAGTTCCTTTATTTTTCTACTCAGATTTTACAATCAGAAACACAGTACTATACTATTATTATTATTATTATTATTATTATTTAAAGAAAAATTTCAAGGCTAGCGACCTGAGACAATCTGATTCTTCAACAGTGGTCTGTATCATAGTCAGATGTCATTAAGCGCATAAGAATCGAATTGGGGAAGTTTGTAACAGAATAACGAGTTCAGTAAACAGTTAATTGGCATAACACTTCATGGAACCAAAGGAAACTCTATGGTCGTTCCACAGCTAATTAGATCTGAAGATGATACAGAGTGATCGAAACTTGTGAGCTAACTACAAATGCGCAACTGAAACGGAATATAAATGAGAATTATCTTAACAACCGCTCACTGGTTTATAAATCGGAGTCTAAATACACTCCAGTAACTCGAGTTCCTTAGATATGCTGCAGCCAAAGTTACTGGACCCACCTGGTCACAAAGGAGCCAGTGTTATACCAATATGACGGAGGTCCCTCCTATTCTGCACATGTAATGACGTTTCCTCTGAAGAGAATACTTGGAGAGCATCGGAACGGTCGCCCAAGAAACGCAAAATGGTCTACAGTCGCAAACATAACACTCCTATACTTTTATAGGTAGTGAAAATTAAAGCAAAGGGCTATTAGGAAACAGCAACGATTCCATAAGGCATTAAGAACCTGCTAACATAGGTCTGCGCTGCCACTAACTGCAGATAAAATTAAACGTGGAGTATTGTTTCTCCATAAACACTTAATAGCGCGCAGCAATGCTCAAGGTCAAGATTTCGAGCACTTGGCATGATACCCATGATAATAAGCTCTTGAATTACGCGCTTGATTGCATGTAGTATAACAGGGCACCTCTAATTCCGACGGCTGACTGTATACAAAGGCGAAAAACGAGATCCTCGCCTTCATCTCAGAGTAGCATTTCAAGCATACGCCTTCAGTTATTTACTGGATGTATTCCAGTCTCTCAGTCTCTGTCTTCCTCTACAGTTCTTGCCTTCTACAGCTCCCTTCTCCCATGGAAGTCATTCCCTCATGATGTCCTATCACCCTGCCCCTTCTCCTTGTCAGTGTTTTCCATATATTCCCTTCCTGTCCGATTCAGCACACAACCTCCTCATTCCTAACCTTATCAGTCCACCTAATTTTCAACATTCGTCTGTAGTAACAGATCTCAAATGCTTCGAATCTTTTCTTTCCCGGTTTTCCCCCAGTCCATGTTTCACTACCATACAATGCTGTGGTCCACAAGAACATTCTAAGAAATCTCTTCCGCAAACTGAGGCCGATGTTTGAAATTAGTATACTTCTCTTGGCCATGAACGCCCTTTTTGCCATTGCTAGTCTGCTTTGGTGTGTTCCTTGCTCCGTCCGTCATTCATTATTTTACTGCTTAGGTGTCAGAATTCCTTGACTTCATCTACTTCGTGACCGGCGATCCTGATAGTAAGTTTCTCGTTGTTGTCATTTCTACTACTTCGTCTTCCTTCGATTTACTCTGAAGCCATACTCTGTGACCATTAAATTGTTCATTCCACTCAGAAGATCACGCGATTCTTCTTCACTTTCACTCAGGATAGCAATGTCATCAGCGAATCGTGTCATTGATAGTCCTCCGCCCAGAATTTTAATTCCTCTCCAGAACGTTCCTTTTATTTTCATCGTTGCCTCCTCGATATACAGATCGAACCGTTTTTAATACGAGCATTTCGTTCTAGGCAGTAAACTGTAATTATTCCCTCTTGGCTTTTGTACGTATTGTATATGTTCCCTTTCTGCCTATAGCTTACCCCTATTGCTCTCAGAATTTCGAACATCTTGAACCATTTTATATCGTCGAACGCTTTTTCAGGTCGACAAATCCCATAAACGTGTCTTGATTTTCCTTTACTCTTGCTTCCATTGTTAACTGCAATGTCAGAATTGTCTCTCTCGTGCCTTTACTTTTCCTAAAGACAAATCGTCATCGTTCGCATCCTCAATTTTACTTTCCATTCTTCTGTATATTATTCTTGTCAGCAACTTGGATGCGTGAGCTCTTAATCTGATTGTGCGATAATTCTCTAACTTGCCAGTTCTTGTCGTCTTTGGAACTGTGTGGATGACATTTTTCAGAAAGTCAGATGGTATGTCACCAGGCTCACACATTCTTCACACCAACGTGAATAGTTGTTTTGATGCCAGTTCCCCAACGATTTTATAAATTCTGATGGAACGTTATCTATCCCTTCTGCCTTATTTGATCTTAAGTCCTCCAATGCTCTATTAAATCCTGATTCTAATACCGGATCCCCTATCTCTTCTAAACCGTTTATTTTTCTATCACATCAGACAAATCTTCCCCCTCACAGAAGATTTCAGTGTATTCTTTCCACCTATCCACTCTGTCTTCTGCATTTAACAGTAGAATTCCCGTTGCACTCCTTTATCACCCTTGCTTTTAATGACAACGAAGGTTGTTGTTACTTTCTTGTATGCTGAGTTAGTCCTACCGACAATCATTTCTTTTTAGATTTCTTTACATTTTTGTGCAGCCATTTTGTCTTGGTTTGCCTGCACTTCCTATTTATTTTATTCCTTAGCGACTTGAATTTCTGTACTCATGAATTAGTCACAACATTTTTATTCTTTCTCCTTTCATTGATCAATTGAAGTATTTCCTTTGTTACCCATGATTTCTTCGCAGTTGCCTTCTTTGTACCTACGTTTTCATTCCCCGCTTCTGTTAAAGCCCTTTTTAGGGATGTCCATTCCTCTTGAACTGTACTGCGTACTGAGCTGTTCCCTATTTCTGTATCTGTAGCCTTAGAGAACTTCAAGGGTATCTTGTCATTCCTTAGTACTTCAGTATCCCACTGCTTTGCCTACTGATTCTTCCTGTCTAATGTCTTAAACTTCAGCCTTCTCTTCATCACTACTAAGTTGTAATCCGAGTCTGTATCTGCTACTGGGTACGCCTTAAAATAAAGTATCTGATTTCGGAATCTCTGTCTGATCATGATGTAATCTAACTGAAATCTTCCCTTATCACCCAGCTTTTTCCAAATATACCTCCTCCTCTTGCGAATCTTGAACAGAATATTCGCTGTTACTAGCTGAATTTTATTACAGAATTCTGTTATTCTTTCTCTTCTCTCACTCCTCGTCCCACGCCCATATTATCCTGCAACATTTTCCTCTGATCCTCCCTTACACTGCATTCCAGTCCCTCGTGACTCTTAGATTTTCATCTCCCTTTACATACTGTATTACCGTTCCAATAACCTCATACACTTTCTCTATCTATTCATCTTCAGCTTGAGACGACGGTATGTATACCTGAAGTAACGTTGTAAGTGTTGGTTTGCTGACGATTATGCTAAAAATAACCCTATTACTGAACTGTTCACAGTAGCACACTCTCTGCCCTACTTTCCTATTCATAACGAATCCTACTTCTGTTATACCATTTTCTGCTACTGTTAATATTACGTTATACTGATCTGACCAAAAAGCCATGTCTTCTTTCCACTTCACTTCACTGACCCTTCTTATATCTAGATTGAGCCTTTGCACTTCCCTTTTCAAATTTTCTAGTTTCCCTACCAAATGCAGGTTTCTGACATTCTACGTTCCGACTCGAAGAATATTATTATTTCGTTGATTATTCAATCTTTTTCTGTGGATGTCCAAGAGATATCTGTTATCTTGATACTATTTGATCAAGTCCTCTACATGTTCTGTCACTGAAGTTCTCTTAGAAGCTGCCTTCAAATGACAGGCAAAATTTATACAGTTCCACCAGAAAAAGAAAAATCAGTCGGTGTTGCAATTCGGCGACTATAAACGATAAAAATTACATGCTGACATCAGGGAATTCGGCATAATGTCCAATATAACTTGGCAACACCTTATTTAGGATGCATTTCGGGTTTCCTGTCTTAGTTGCTTCGCCCTTCCTAGGGCGAGACGATGAAGGTGTAGCACCCCTTTTAGCTCTGAACGGTTAATGTTCTGAATCGAGGATTTTCACAGATAATTTGTGGAGAGGGGCATAAAATTATGTTTTAGGCTAACAATTTTAACTATTGCATCTAACGAGGTTTAGAAACTTGTATTTTTTAATAGCACCATATATTTATTAACAGCAATTAAGTTGAGATCGAAACGTCTTGCAAAACCTTTCGAGAAAAAGCTAAAATTTAAAGGCAAGGTGGCTGCAATCAGCTTTTGTTGTGTCGATGCCGAAATGCGTGGCTTTCATGCCATGTCGCATAGTTATGTACGTCAATGATGCACGCCTATACTGGTAAGACAAAACGTATTTTCTCTTGGCTCTACGTTATGCAGCACATACAGAGTGATCAGCAATCCCTGCTGCTGTTGTGTTATGTAACGCGCAGTGTTATATCTTGCCTGCTTAAATCACAAGCGAGATTACAATATTCTCTCACTCGATACATGCGAATTTATCAGTATTGCAAAAAAAAAAAAAAAAAAAAAAATTAACACGATCTTTTCTAGGAAATTTAATATTGCAAAATTTTGTACTGGGATTCGTTCTCACTGGAGAGGATGGTTTTCGATTTATTCAAGAAAAATATAGAATAGCGACTTTCAAACGTATCTTCACACAACACTCACCCCTCACCACTCAGGATTTCTAGTACGTTGTTCGTGGCATTAGCTCCTACCGGTGTACAAAAAATTCCGACTACACGATCTATTCCAGTTGTTCGAACTTTCTTGATTTCTGTTGACTGGGCTGTCCCGCCACCAGAGAATCGGCTACATTGTTTACATTATTAATTTGAACATACCCCTGAGGATAATGAACGAAAAACACATTTTGTAAACTTTACGCTAAAATAATTTACGCTGATAATTCGGTCCAAACTTAACCCTCACAGGCATAGTAGTTTAGTAGTCAGAAGGCCGTACGAATATAACGATGTAATTGTTTCTTTTATGCTGTCAAAATTCACAAAATCGTTATGTAAATTTATACGAAGATCACTTTTATAATTTGAGTATGCTCATCTACGCCGGTGGGTCAGTAGGGTCAGTCAATGATGAATATGGAAAATAACTCGTGAAGTCGCAATTATATTTAAACAGTGGTAGGAGGGAAAGCCATGAAGAACATACTTGAAATCATGACCGGTGGAGAAAGAGTGTGGGAGTGGGGGTGCGCTTGAAAGTCAGATTTGTACATATTTCTTCAGTAACTCGAAAACAAAAGCCTCTAGCGAAAACGTACCCTGGTACAAAATTTAACTAAATTAAATTTCCTAGAGAAAAGTCAGTTATTTTTTTCTGTCGAACTAATAGTTTGCGTGTAGGAAGCGAGAGAATATGCTGGCTGCATAACATTACAGCGATAGGGGCAGCTGTATCATCCTGTGTATGGGCTCAGCTACGGTTTTCTTAATGGCACTCCATGCAAAGTTTTAGCGTATAAGAGTGCTTAGCAAAACTAAAAATGTGTACAATATTTCGGTTTCAATAAATTTTACGCAAACAACTAATTAGTCGAAGGACATGGTACAGTGGCGGTGCGTAGACTGAAAGCCCCTCTTGAATGTTTGCACCACAATAGTCCTCTAACCTTCCAATATCAGCACGGTTCTAGAATATTTGAATGGAAAGTTTCATTGCTAATATTAAAAAGCGTTATGTCACTGTACTCGTTTATTAAGTGATTTCGAATATCACTAAAAACGTATATCTCTTCATTTATAAATACACACTTTCTTATCATCTGCTGAACCGTTTCGAAAGTTAAAGGGCTGTTACATACTGTTCGAGACCTACTTTCATGTGTTAGAATAAATTGTTCTTTTATACTTTGTATTTTAGCAACGTTGAAACTAGTACATATTTCAGTGAGTCACCTGAAAACTGCTGCTCATCCGAATCTATGTAGTGGAAGTGAATGAAAAACAAAATCATATTTAAATTCAATCAAGGACAGCCAGCCAGAAAAATAATTAGCACCCAGAAAATTATTTTCGAATATCGGCCCCAGTCAATCTAAAATGAAATGTGAAGATAAGCTGCAGCTGTGGTCCTAATTGTTTGCGACACAACTACATGAGTCCTCTATGTGGTTTTCATTGTCGGATGCGAACCACTGAACGTCAACAGATGACCACAACGCTTGTCGACCTCGCGGCCAGCTCATATCTAATCAGCTAATTACGGGATAATTGCATTTTGGTCTCCGGGAAGCCAGTATGGGACGACGGTGATTAGCGGGCGCGTCGGACACGATCTATCAGGGCGCCGGCTGCCGGCTGCCGGCTGCCGGCTGACGCAATACGCCTGCCGCGATGTCGCGCATGCTGGAGCGTGAAGCAGCAAGTGGGTCAGCCAGTGTCCTGGCAGCGTGGTGGCGGCGGCGGTGGCGGTGGAGGCGGCCCGGCGCGCAGCCTTTCGGAACGCCGCCCCCCGCTGCCGATGATTGGCTAAACTGGCGACGGCCGCTAGGGGATTCCCCGGCCTCTGTCGCTTTCTCGTCGATCTACCGAGTAAACGAAGTGAACCGTTACGATGAGCTCCCAGAAAGCAACTGGGCTGTGCGGAGCGGCAGATGACATTACCCAGTTTTCTGCAGGCAACGACATTATCTTCTGCGGGATAACGATGCCCGGAACGCTGCCATTCCATTGAATTTTGCGGGACAAAAAATGATAAAAGGAGAATGGGAAATGACCTACAAAAGCACAGCTGCATCGGATCCCGAACCGCGTTAAACAGATACAGTGGCTGCTCACACACTTGTGTAACGTCATCGCCATACGAAACTAAAATATATCTGCTTATGTAACACCATCGTCATACGACACACAAATATGTCTGCTTATCTCTGCTACATTCTTAAATTTTAACTAGAAGCACAAGAAGTTCGTCATTTTTAGGGTGTCGATTTGGGATTATATTTGCATAGTTCAGCGAACGGTTAACCCCGTTTCATGCACAATGAGAAACTGAAATGCAGTAATCTGCAAGTGAAATGTTTTGACTCTCCGAAAAAGAGAACGAATGAAAAATAGGAACAAAGGAAAGTGAACAATTATTTCCTTGTGATTCTGGGAATAAGTAAGCGTTTGCCAACGAGTAAAGCTTAAGTAACGCAGTGCAATTTCATATGTGACATTTAGCTTTCTTTGTGCACATAGTAAACAGCATTTGCCTGTATATATATGAGTATTTTGAATTATCTGTGTGTCTCCGTTACCTGTACTGCCTCGGGTCCCAATTCACCTGGATAACTAGACGTTTGCTGTATTCTAAGCTACTGTCTGACATGAATACCATCTCCAGGTAGCTCACATTTGCGTCTGTGAAAAGAAGAATACTCGCGAAATCATTTCCCCTTATGGTGATTCACACTACCCTTAGAATACCTGCCTTGTCGGACAACTATAGACCTGCGAATTACCTGATATCTAGCTGATTAATTTATAGATATACGTACTGTGCTACTGTAGCAGTTGTGCTTCATTCAGTGAAGACGGGAAGCAGGACTTTGTCACAACACACCGGGCTGGAGCAAGTATGTACCAGCGGAAAAATGCTCTATTTGAGCACAAAAATGGCTACTTTGCTTCTGTTTTAAAAGACTAAGACCAGAAAGTTGGGTACCAGCTGCTTCATTCTACCTCCCTCAGCGCCTTTACAAATTTTCGAATAAATTGTGGTATCTATATATATTCGCGCTGTTTTTAACAGCCAACCCACATATCACTTCCACAAGCTCCCATAACTGGAACTCGCTCTCACCCACCATTCCAACGCTGTAAGTACCTGAGTGGTCATCGCGACAGACCGTCAATCCTAAGTGCCCGAGCTCGATTCCCGGCTGGGTCGGAGATTTTCTCCGCTCAGGAACTGGGTGTTGTGTTGTCCTAATCATCATTACTTCATCCCCGTCGAGGAGCAAGTCGCCAAAGTGGCGTCAAATCGAAAAACTTGCTCTAGGCGAACGGTCTACCCGAAGGGAGGCCCTAGTCACATGACATTATTATAATTATTTAGCCCAACACTTTGTCGTAATCTCTTTGTGTCTTTGTAAGACTCAATGTCTCCTGTCTCGCAGCCATATTCTCCTTCGCTCTGTCCTGCTACTACTGTCTCCTCTCACTGTCTCTCTCTTACTGCTTCTGTCTCACTCTCAGTAATTCCTTCAAACAGCTGCTGTCTCTTCTCAATGTCGCTTTCTCTGACTCGTTCTTAATTATCAGTGGCTCTCAGTCACTTACACTCCCTCCTTCTCTTTATTCCTCTCTCACTGGCACAGTCTCCTTCACGTTTTACTCGCTCTGTTCTGTCAACATTAACTTTATTCCACCGCCACTGTGTCGATCTCTCTCTCTCTCTCTCTCTCTCTCTTTCTCTCTATCCCCTTCGTCACAACCACTATCTACTGTCTTCCAGTTGTTTTTAGCTTCCTCTACTCTTTCCGCTACCACGTCTGTCAACTGAAAAAATACGAACATGTTCACATGGCAAAATTTTCGGGAAAATTTTACTCATCTAAGGAAGGCAGGAAGAGGCAGCTGGTAACCCACTTTTCAGTCAGTCATCTAAAACACGACCTTATTAGCCTCTTTTGTGCTCCGATAAGAACATTTTTCCGCTCGTTTCTTTATTTTTCCTGCTACAGCAGGGCATTTCATCATATGAATACCACTTTATAGGTCAGTATAATTATGATAGTTTACTTACATGAAATTGAAATAACGCTAAACGAATTTAGCCTAAGACTGTATATCACGTGTACAAAAAGTTTGCCCGGGCGAAGTGGCCGTGCGGTTCTAGGCGCTCCAGTTTGGAACCGCGTGACCGCTACGGTCGCAGGTTCGAATCCTGCCTCGGGCATGGATATGTGTGATGTCCTTAGGGTAGTTAGATTTATGTAGTTCTAAGTTCTAGGGCACTGATGACCACAGCAGTGCTCAGAGCCATTTGAACCTTTTGAACAAAACATTTTGCAAGTGCTTCAGTGAATATTGCATGTACTACAACATGGGAGTCCCAGAACTCTTTTGATGATGACGAAGTCATTTTCCAGCGTATTTCTCCGTGCTACGTCACTTTATAAACTACGTTGTCGCCTCACATCGGATAGTAAATGTGTATTCCAACCGATCTGCACAATTACCCAAACTGGAGGAAGTGTCTAATATTCAGACTTTGACACTGTACTGTAGGATAGCTACAGTAAGACTACCATTTTTTGGATATAAAAATGATCTCTAGCCGAAGGGCCACTCAAAAACTTGATCGGACTTCCTATCAGTAATAGTGCCCAAGATATTGTATCACCAACAATGTAGATAAAATACCTTCTCCACTCCAAAAGTTTTCGCCTTTCAATGTGTGTTGATGCATAGTAATATACTGCGATTTTGAATACTGACTTCACTCACTTAAATAATGTAGCATTTCACTGGCTAAACTAATAACACACTGCAGCACGAATTAAGAGTGCGCAGCTTCACTTATTCTGTCTTTAGGGTAGTGAGTGACTTCTGCTGGCCTTCTACGTACTTCATTGCTTTTGTTAAAAGTAAATCATTTGCTCATTTGCTTGACGTAAATTCAATTAGTTGGGTTTGGGGGTGGGGACCAAACTTTGGGGTTATCTGTCCCATCGGATTAGGGAAGGATGGGGAAGAAAGTCGGCGTGTCCTTTGAAAGGAACCATCCTGGCATTTGCCTGGAGTGATTTAGGGAAGTCACGGGAAACCTAAATCAGAATGGCCATACGTGGACTTGAATCTTCGTGCTCCTGAACGCGAGGCCAGTGTGCTAGCTACTGCACCATCTCACTCTGTTAAATTCAATTCAGTCTTCCATTAATTAAAAGTAAATGGCTTGCTTTTTACCAAATTTTGCATTTCGTCACGCTAAGCTTACTAAAAGTCATTTTTTGCGTAATAATCTTTCAGTTACAGCCAGTCATTTATTTAACCAGCAAATTCATTATTCATTTATTTTCTCGTGAACTGTTGTGTTGTGGAAAAGCGTGACAATCTTCTGTTGGCACGACAGTGTTCATTTGCTTAATTTTCTTTGCCATTACCTTCCTTAGGATTCTGGATATTCATTGCCCTAGTGGGCTTTTTCTGGTAATCACTATTTTTTTGCAGTAAATATTACATGGTATTCTTCTGCTCTTGTGTGGTGCGTGAGTGAATGCACTATATTCCACTATGCTTAGATTAGGTTTAGAACAGATTTTTCCTTCGAAAGTGCCTGTTGTACACTTTCCTCCTGCTAACAGTAACGATAGACTTAATGACTGTAAAATTTCATTAGGCATACGTGGTCATGGTAATTTGTATCGCATTCCATTAACCCGGTAAGGAGGAGGAGATTACAGTATGAGCGCCGGAAAAATGTCGCTTTTATTTGCGACGTTTTGGAACATGCTACATAGCGCATGCTGTCACATACCTACAGAGACTTCACACGCAGCCATAGGTATCACTTCAACTATGGGGTTTCAGTAGTGCCATTGGCCGTATGAACGATAATGCAGTGGGTACCAGCACTGAGACATGGTAATGGGAATGTCATTATCAAGACATCGTAAGTATAACTATGCGTCAGATATATGCCAACTAGAGAAAGATTAACATTGTCTTTGGAGAAAAGAGAAGAGGTAGCTGTATTTATATAAAGATCTCAGATGGGAAACCAGGATCAAACAAAGAACGGATGGCTGAAAAGTGGAACACGTAGACAGACTATAAAAAGTCAATGCACTTGAAGGCAATAATACACAAAGGGAACAGGAAGTAGAACATCAAATGTGAAATACAATAATAGGATAAGATTCTGGTAGCTCACTAAAAGATATAAGTAGGAGCAATGCCCGTGGAGCTGACTCTCCCTCAGAACTGCTGACTATACTAAGAGAGCCAGGCATGACAAAACTATTCCATCCGGTTTACAAGATGTATGAGACAGGGGAAATAGCTCCGATTTCAACACGATTGTATCGATTCCTGTTCCAAACAAAGAAGAAAAAGCTCCAGAAAAAGGCATAAATACCGAGGCAACACTGAGTCTACGACTTAGAAGGATTATATATACATGTAGGACTGAAACCAGGCGGCAGTTAAAAGGGTCGAAGGGCACGAAAGGGAAGCTGTGGTTGAAAAGGGTGTGAGACAAGGTTGTAGCCTATCTCCGATGTTATTCAATCTGTACATCGAGCACACGGTAAAGGAAACCAAAGAAAAATACAGCATAGGATATGGAAAAACAGTTGAACGGAATGGAGAGTGTCTTGAAAGGTAGATACAATATGAATATCAACAAAAGCTAAACAAGAGTAATGAACTTAGATGATAAATCAGGCGATTCTAAAAGAATGAGAATAATAAATGAGGCACTAAAAGTAGTAGATTTCAGTATTTGGCCAGTAAAGTAAATGATGGTGGCTGAAATAGACATTATATAAAATGAAGACTAGCAATAACAGGAAAAATATTTCGCAGGAGGAGAAATTTTTTAACTCGAACTTAAGTTTAAGTGTTAGGAAGTATTTTCTGATGATTTTAGTCTGGGGTACAGTCTCTTTCAGGAGTAAACCGTCGACGATATGCTCTTCGGACAAGAGGAGAATATAAGCTTTTATAATGGGGCGCTACAGAAGAATGCTGAACATTAGATGGGTAAGTCACATAACTAATGATGATGTACTGAAGAGAATTGGGGAGAAAAGATATTTGTGGTAGAGCTTGATTAAGAGACGGGGTCGGCTGAAGACGCTCATTCTGAGACATTAATCAATCATCAAATCAATACTGATGGGGAGTGTGGGGACTAAAAGTTGTACATGGAGACCAAGAGACGAAACCAGTAAGCGGAATCAAATCTACAAAGGTAGCAGCAATTATTCGAAGACAAAGAGGCTTCCATTAGGTACAGTAGTGTCGAGAGCTGCATCAAACCAGCCTTGGTAATCAAGACTACATACATCAAGAACAATAGATTTTTCTTTATTTGCATGCGTGTATGTGGTTCCTGACATTTACAAGTCGGGAGACTGTCTTTCAGCACTGCCGTTGTCGGCGTTTCCAGCGAAGTCGAGCGGTTTGAAATACATGGTGCCATTACTGTTCGCAAAATTACGGTCAGTAATTAGATTTTGTCACCTAAGTAATTATCTAGTCTGCCCTTCCCGCCAATTGTATGGAGACTTGATTTAAGCAACAAACAGGCCGTGGATACAAGACCATCGCCTCTGTGTTGAAAGGGAGAAACCGTCTGGGTTGAGACCCGGCGAAGGGTCATAAGGCTCTGTCCAAATTAACCGCGACAGAAGGAACCTTGGACAGGAGTATCGGGAACGACTAAAACACTGGCAGCCTTGTGGTGGCCGAAATAGGAACAGCAACATCACGAATTGGGTCATACCTTAACACTAATATCAATAAACGTTTGAACACATATCGATATTATTCATATCACTAGCCATTCAGATCTCCATATAGCCTAGAACTATGAACGAGATCTAACTGGAAAAATATGACGGTTGAATAATGGAAAAGCTAATCCTGTTGAAGTCCAGACAGCTGTGAAAGCTAGTGTTACATTATGATTGTGGTAACTGACTTTCAGGAAGTCTCTATCATAGCACCTTTACCCCTACCACCCAACAGACATTTCCCCATTTTTCGTTTAATCCTCATCGCTACTTAGCCTTTTTATTCACTTTTAGATATCGACACGAGATTACAACGAAGTAAACGGCACACGTTGCAGCAATGCTTTTTTCAATTATTCCACTCAATACATGGAACAACACATCAATGTTGCATAGCCTGTAAAAACAACGCCAATTCTTTACCATTATTTCCCTGCCGATCAGTACAAATTCCTAACAGATAAAACAAGTGCCAGCTGTACTCTTTACTCTCACTAAGTTGACCACTTAGATCAACGAGTAGCCAAAAATAAGAAACAAGCGTGTCTGTACCTAGGAAAGGTAGGTCTAACGGAACAGTTGTTAAGCAGAGTGCAATCTATATATCCTTCAAATTCTCTTTCATCTAAGTTCCATCCATTTTTTATTTTATTGCCCTCCAGTCAGTTCTTTTTGTTTTCACTTTTTACTGTTTCTTCTTCCCCATCTTCTACTTCACCGTTCCTGTTCGGCTTTTCTTTTCCCATTTCAAATTTTGTGCCTCTCACAAAAATTTCATCCCTGCCATTCTCTAGCTACACTGCTGTTTAATTGCCAGAGTAATTCCATGCAACCAACTTTATGAACACCATTTCAGGTGAATTATTAAAGATTGAGGATTCGAGGACGAAATTGAGGTTTTATCACTATTCAGGGAACTTGACTATGGTAGTAATTTAGTAAGTGAGTAGTTACGGCGGTAATAACTGTACGGCCTGAAGTGCGGTTGAACCCGGCCATCGTACATAAAGAGAGTGTAGCGATCTAGATGTTATAATAAAAAGTTTTGTAAACACCGCTTAGTGAAATGATGACATAAATCTGGAAAATGCGACCAGAGCATGAATGTCTCTCTGCACAACAATTAGTAATTTCCTGAATCAACAGCAATCTCGTCAGTGTGTAGGGTCATAGAGGGACGTAAGTCACTACTAAAGTAAAACTTCACTTCTGTTTTCATGCAGTTTACAACTTGACTCACGACTGCTGCAATGATAACCAGATGGTTCCAAAACATCTTGTAGAATTTCATACCTGTTATTGATTACTTTTTCCGCTTCTGTCAATGATTTATTTGACTCATGAGTGGCACTGAATGAATTTTAACTGAATTTCGTTATGAATCTTCACACATCGCTAAATTTCCACACTTTCATGGTAGGTCAGCAACGGTAATCCAGTATGACTGGTCTGAACGTTGACACTGACCGTTCCGCAGCCGAATGCGCATAATGTTTTGTAATTCGTAACGGTCTGGGGTACTTTGTCTTAGTATAACAGTTCTGTTGCCACGATAAGCTGAAATTAATTTTTATTAGTACAGCTCATACTAATTACTGTTTCTTCTTCCATTTACACCTTATATTTACTTGTTGTGTTTAACACAAAAAATGGTTCAAATGGCTCTGAGCACTATGGGACTTAACATCTGAGGTCATCAGTCCCCTAGAACTTAGAACTACTTAAACCTAACTAACCTAAGGACATCACACACAACCATGCCCGAGGCAGGATTCGAACCTGCGACCGTAGCGGTCGCGCGGTTCCCTATTGAAGAGCCTAGAACCGCTCGGTCACACCGTCCGGCTGTTTAACATACTAATCAGCATTAATATAGTCACACACATGTTTGAAAACAGTCTGACAAATTTCGGATAGTTTGTCAATTTCACGCCTGTGCATAGTATGTTGGTAGCACTTCGTCGCCTTGCCTGTTATGCTGTGTACTAGACTGTAAAGCTTTGCGGATCAGCATAACGAAACGGGGAGGAGGCTCGCTCGTTTTGTCCACGGCTGTATGTGCGAAATTCTCCATAACAAAGAGTATGATGGTATTTTACTTCCCTACAGATCCATTTGTACTATCGATTGGCATTGTAGTTCCCGAGTCTTTCTGGAAGACGTTGTACGAGTGGTGGTCGGCACGTAATGAAACAGTTCTTTTTTCTAAACGCATCTTGGTTTTACGCACACCTTTGAATAAAAACCACTAATTTTCAACACAAGCTCCCTTCAATGCGGCGACCTTACGCCACCTTACTTGGAGGGCCTGTATGATCGCTGGGCACCTCTCTACTGGTCGACGTCGGTGCCAGCGTCTCACCATCATCCATGCTCGCTCCTAGCTGAGTGCTGCCTTCCTTGGGTCAAACAGATGGAAGCCGGAAGCTGCGAGACCCCGGCTGTAGGGTGGATGAAGAAAAACAGTCCAATGAAGTATTCTGAGCTCTTCTTGGGTGCGTAGACTCGTGCAAGGTCTTGTGTTGTCATGGAGGAAAAGAAGTTCGCTTACATTTTTGTGGCGATGAACACTCTGAATTCCTGAGAGTAGCACAGTACACTTCAGAGTTAATCCTTGCAGCATGAGGGAGGACATCAAACAAAATAGCCCATTCTGAGTCCCAGAAGAGTTTTGCCATGACCTGGAAAGCCGGGAGACTGGCTTTGAATGTTTTTTTCGAAGTAGGTGGTTTGCCGTTTTGTTTCCGATTCGAAGTGATGAACCCATGTTGCTTCGCCTTGACGATGTACGACAACAAACAGCCTCATACCGCGAAGCAATTCCGCACAGATGGTCCTTCGTTGCTCTTTATTGTCTTCTGTTAGACTGCGAGGAAACCAGCGCGCACACACCTTTGAGTACCGAAAGTAGGAGGATTGTGTCAATACATACTGCAGACATGTCCAGTTGTGCAGCGAGGTGTTGGATTGTGATCCGTCGATAATTTGTAATGAGAGTGTCCGCACGTTCCAAATTGTGGGAGACAATCTGTGTGCGGCCGGCCGCGACGCCGGAGATGTGACAGTTTCGCGCGACATTTCTATAGTGACAGACGCCTTTCCCAACGTTCCACAATGCTTTTGTTGACTGCCCAGTCTCCTTTGACATTTAGCAAGCGCCTGTGAATACCTGGGATGTTCTGGTTTTTCTGCATAGCAAAGTCAGTGACAGCTGTCTGCTTGGAACGCTCCTCCATTACAGACGCAATTTTGTAAGCTATGTTTAACGCCGCCGCCTGTCTGATCTTCCCGAAACTCTAGAGGCTGAAGCGAGAATAGTCCACGTTGGCTCGCAATAAATTCTGCATCTATTCAAGCGAAATAGAAGTGTTACATTACTTATTGGATGTCCTTCGTATACCAGGGAGAGGGTGTAGTTTCTGTGCAAATATTGTATTACGCACAAAATCACGTGAGAGAACAAGAAATTGAGAAGAGGATGTCGAGTAAGATTCAATGTCGTTCTGTAATGTCAAGTTTGCTCTTGCGGCCACTTTAAATAGGTAAGATTTGTGGTTAATGTCGGTGAGTCATGGTAATGAGTAGCATATCTTTCGTCGGTGTGTTTCTCGGAAACGCAGATTTCCCTCCCTCTCTCTCCTTTTGTTGCTCTTCTTGTCTGCCGACGGAACACAGAAACACAGAAACACCTATTTTTCAAACCTTAAAAACTGGAAATGTTGCAAGATTTAAGAGGAAGTGATAAAGGGAAACGAGCTGAGTTTTGTGTAGAAATGTTTAAGAAAATGAGAACTAAAAGTGCTTTTCTTAATAAAATTTAGTATAGTGACAAAGTCTCATCCCATACCTGCCGTAAAGTGTGAATCGGCGTTGTTGTTGTTGTTGTTGTTTTCAGTCCTCAGACTGGTTTGATGCAGCTCTCCATGCTACTCTATCCTGTGCAAGCTGCTTCATCTCCCAGTACCTACTGCAACCTACATCCTTCTGAATCTGCTTAGTGTACTCATCTCTCGGTCTCCCTCTACGATTTTTACCCTCCACGCTGCCCTCCAATGCTAAATTTGTGATCCCTTGATGCCTCAAAACATGTCCTACCAACCGATCCCTTCTCCTAGTCAGATTGTGCCACAAACTTTTCTCCCCAATTATATTCAATACCTCCTCATTAGTTACGTGATCTATCCACCTTATCTTCAGCAGCCTTCTGTAGCACCACATTTCGAAAGCTTCTATTCTCTTCTTGTCCAAACTAGTCATCGTCCATGTTTCACTTCCACACATGGCTACACTCCAAACAAATACTTTCAGAAACGAATTCCTGATACATAAATCTATATTCGATGTTAACAAATTTCTCTTCTTCAGAAACGCTTTCCTTGCCATTGCCAGTCTACATTTTATATCCTCTCTACTTCGACCATCAGCAGTTATTTTACTTCCTAAATAGCAAAACTCCTTTACTACTTTAAGTGTCTCATTTCCTAATCTAATTCCCTCAGCATCACACGATTTAATTTGACTACCATCCATTATCCTCGTTTTGCTTTTGTTAATGTTCATCTTATATCCTCCTTTCAAGACACTGTCCATTCCGTTCAACTGCTCTTCCAAGTCCTTTGCTGTCTCTGACAGAATTACAATGTCATCGGCGAACCTCAAAGTTTTTACTTCGTCTCCATGAATTTTAATACCTACTCCAAATTTTTCTTTTGTTTCCTTTACTGCTTGCTCAATATACAGATTGAATAACATCGGGGAGAGGCTACAACCCTGCCTCACTCCTTTCCCAACCACTGCTTCCCTTTCATGCCCCTCGACTCTTATTACTGCCATCTGGTTTCTGTACAAATTATAAATAGCCTTTCGCTCCCTGTATTTTACCCCTGCCACCTTTAGAATTTAAAAGAGAGTATTCCAGTCAACATTGTCAAAAGCTTTCTCTAAGTCTACAAATGCTAGAAACGTAGGTTTGCCTTTCCTTAATCTTTCTTCTAAGATAAGTCGTAAGGTCAGTATTGCCTCACGTGTTCCAACATTTCTACGGAATCCAAACTGATCCTCCCCGAGGTCTGCATCTACCAGTTTTTCCATTCGTCTGTAAAGAATTCGCGTTAGTATTTTGCAGCCGTGGCTTATTAAACTGATAGTTCGGTAATTTTCACATCTGTCAGCACCTGCTTTCTTTGGGATTGGAATTATTATATTCTTCTTGAAGTCTGAGGGTATTTCGCCTGTCTCATACATCTTGCTCACCAGCTGGTAGAGTTTTGTCATGACTGGCTCTCCCAAGGCCGTCAGTAGTTCTGATGGAATGTTGTCTACTCCGGGGGCCTTGTTTCGACTCAGGTCTTTCAGTGCTCTGTCAAACTCTTCACGCAGTATCGTATCTCCCATTTCGTCTTCATCTACATCTTCTTCTATTTCCATAATATTGTCCTCAAGTACATCGCCCTTGTATAAACTTTCTATATACTCCTTCCACCTTTCTGCCTTCCCTTCTTTGCTTAGAACTGGGCTGCCATCTGAGCTCTTGATATTCATACACGTGGTTCTCTTCTCTCCAAAGGTCTCTTTAATTTTCCTGTAGGCAGTATCTATCTTACCCCTAGTGGAATCGGCGTAATGTTCGGATATAGGGTTAACGGAAACCACGTCAAGTGATAGGACGTGTGTAGCACTCGTCTAAGGATAAGTTTATTTGTGCCGTAAACTGTAACAAGATCTATGGTTCTTTCCTTTTTCCGAATCAGCTGTAACTGGCATATAGTTCTTGGACATACCTGAACATTATCTAACGTCTGAATTACAAGAGTAAATGAGTACAGACTTTCGTTTCGAGGAAGATAGCGCGCCACCACATTATTATCGTGACGTTATCGCTTACCTCCGCAGGAAGATGTGACAATATCCTGGTCACCATGATCAACTCTTTTAATCCCAATGGACTTCGGTGTCTAGGGTTACATTAAGGACAGAGTGTTCGTTCCTCTGCTTCCGGGAAATTTCGATGATGTATAACACAAGTAGTTGCCACCATACATCAAGACTTGTTGCATAACATTTGGCAGGAATGGACTTCGGTGTATAGGGTTAGATTAAGGACAGAGTGTTCGTTCCTCCGGTTCCGGCAAATTTCGGTGATGTATAACACAAGTAGTTGCCACCATACATCAAGACTTGTTTCATAACATTTGGCAGGAATGGACTTCGGTGTACAGGGTTAGATTAAGGACAGAGTGTTCGTTCCTCCGCTTCCGGCAAATTTCGGTGATGTATAACACAAGTAGTTGCCACCATACATCAAGACTTGTTTCATAACATTTGGCAGGAAATTGATTAACGCTGGAACATTTGTAGTGTTACAAAAGATAGCCTCATTGAACATTCATAAATGAAAATTTAACGTATACTGCATTCAATGGTGTATATAATATTTCTGTAGGTTAGTTATATTTTTTTTACAATTAAAGGTTACTTTTATGTAACTAGTTTATAAATACACTGTACGTGTTGAACATCCGATCAGCCGTAGAATTTTCTATAGCTGTTGTGGCTATTGAATATTTCTTCTCTTCTCAAGACAGGCTCGTAAGTAAACAGAACACACGTCTGGAAGTTAGGGATGGTTACAGTTTGGTGTAGATACGATTCTCATAGTTTCACGCCCTTGTGAAAGTTGTCAAATGGTTCAAACGGCTCTGAGCACTATGGGACTTAACTTATGAGGTCATCAGTCCCTTAGAACTTAAACCTAACTAACCTAACGACATCACACACATCCATACCTAAGGCAGGATTCCAACCAGAGACCGTAGCGGTCGTGAGATTCCAGACTGAAGCGCCTAGAACCGCTCGGCCAACCCGGCGGCGAAAGTTGTCAGCTGATAGGTCTCTTCACATCCGACACTTGAATGGATGGATGTCCGTCGCGTGCAGGACATTCCACACACTGGCGTCAGAGTTATCAAGTTTCTTGTCTGTGGATCGTGTGCTGGTGTCTGGTTTGTCCTCGGTTCGCTGTAACACAGCTTCCTCAAACTGAAAAGTTGGCCCACTGCGACGTCTACCAGTTACTCTTCCACAAAGACGGCAACCAAATTTTAGTACTGTGGCATCATTTGGTAACTTCCTCCATGGAAATCTTTCCATATACAGAGGCACCTTGCGGTGATCGCCTGCTGCATCGTGTCTCCTTATAAATGAGATTCCTCTCAGCTAACTCGGTTAGAGGTCAATCAGCTCTCAAGAAGATGTAAATTTCAGCAGAAGATATCATGTAAATGACACATACACAAAAATAATCTAATATCGAGGGAAGTGGACACTTCTAGCAATAACGTTCCCTTACCAGCAGTAAGAGGTAATTGCGTTGTAAATCATATCTCATTCTCGACGTGTTGCATACTAAACACGTATGAACATTGACCAAAGGGAAGCTATAAACGTTGACCGAAGGGAAGACCAGCTCAAAACCTTTCAAGGACACCTAGCAGGGGAAATGAGCGCTTGTGGAAAAGTGTTTCTTTTCTTCTCCTCTAATAACTTTACAATGTTGTTTACGTAGCCAACATGAAACTCATGAATCGATGCTTTCTCTGTATTAACAAGTCTTGACATTTGCCTTATTATTTTGATTTTTTCTATTCCTTTTTATGTGTTATTGCCGACAAGGACGATTTGGGGGCATCCAGGGAGGTGGGTTGGGAGAAATAATGTAGTTTCATCAACGTACACTCTTTCCTGTAATTTATCAAAATAATGATTAAGATATCCTTAAGGCAGGTGTCTACCGTGTAACCCTCTTTGTGGCCATGTTAGATTGCTATTCGTTCTCTTCTCTCGCACAATAAGGTCTCACGACTTTAACAGCACCAGTAACTTCGTACTTTCTAAGCATAGTTTCTTCGGATGTGCTGCCTTGCGACTTGCAGCGGAAAGTTTGTTCTTTCCCTGAGTGTAACTCTGGACAATACGAAAATTACCCCGTTCCATTTAACTGCTATTTTCCACGCTTCTCAGAAAGTTAATGACATTTGGCTGAATGCATAGGACAAAGAGACAATAAAAGTTTTTCACAGTATTTTATTCTCTTTAAGGGAATGTGAAATACTCGCCTCTTTCTGTGTTATTTTTCGTATTCAACTATGAGTTTCTTACCACCATTTCAAAGAAAATAAAAACTCGCAAGATGAAACTGCCCACATCAAAGTTTGCACGGGATAGTGAATGACGTTAACTAATAATAACAAGTCGGGTAAAGAGAATAAATCATTATGAAGAACTCAGTCCTATTAATAATGAATACTCTGCACACGGAACAAGAATTTTATACCTACATGAAGGCAAAATGTACTACCGAAGTAACTATCTAACAAGTACCGCGGCTATATCTTTTACAGAAAATACTGGAAACCTAAACAGCAGCGAAGTCATTCACAAAAATGAGTCCTGCAGTAGTGCAAAGGGCTATGGCTGCGCTTAACATGTGGTTTATGACAGCCATGTAATAAGATATCTTGCATACTTTGAGCAACAGCGTCTCATGTAATCTCCTCTAGCTTCAAAACCGTCTTTCAATGCTATGAAATCATTACCATAGTGGATTCGATTTCTCCATCGCAGTCGATTTTAACGGCGACTGCAGGACATCTGAACCATTACACAAACTGTTTCTTCCATTTGTGTTACATCCCCGTATCTTTCGCCAAAGTCGTTTTTAACAGAAAACCAGAACAGTAGGAAAGTTAAGGCTTATTGCCTTATGATCACAATACCATTACTCAATCTGAATCATCCGAAACTTTTTAATGCCACTTGTTTGCTGATTTAAACTATGCGCTGTAATGTCACTGAATTTACTATCTTCACAGATTCACCACTGGAGCGAAAAATGTTGTATATTACGAAGTGTTGTAATTCTGTTGTGAACAAGTTGCTGTGGAGACAACAAAAGCCAAAAACTAAACCAACGATGTCATATTCATTGACAATCCATAATTATGATTCATTACAATTCCGTTCTTCATACCACCATATTGACTAAAGTGGCAACGAGGAGCAGAAATCTACGTCTTGATAAGGTTCCAAGAGATATCCCAGATTAGTTCGTGCATCTAGTTACCGTACACATTTAGCATTTCCGAAGCATTGCCGGGTTCACTAGTTTAGTAGCTTTTAATGAGAGTCAACTACATTATGACTGAGCAGTGTATGCAGATACTACGAATTGATGTCATTTTTAAATTAAATAAAACAGCAACACTGGTCTACATTGATCTGTTTTCCTACCGGTAACTTATATCTGTATCTTACGGTACACATTTTTAATCCATATGTACTCTTTCAGTGGAACAAAATCATTCTGCTTTTTTATCACAGGTATATTAAAATGCTACGTTATTGAATTTTCTCTAGAAATAACACTTTTCTTATGAGCTTCGACTTTAACTCTTTCAAATCTTTCATGCAGATACCATGGTAGATAAATAGGAGCTTATAAACTAGTAGCATCAGTCAGAGCTTACAGAAGTTGTAGGTGGTTTTTTAAGACAATTCAGATGTTACTTCTGCGAGTCCACCATAAATTTGTTACATTCTTTTGAATACTATTACGTAGGGAGTTATACTGAAATTGTATCAATTATTGAGTGTAATAAGATCAACGATCTTAAGAACATAGGCCTTTAGATATATCCAATAAAATAACTTCATGCCACCTACTCTTGACATACCAATGAAAATTAGGTGCGCTGGCTGTAGTAATTATAAATTAATCAAATTTCACTGGTGGCGTTGCGGCTACAGATGTATGACGAGGTGCTGAAACTGTTTCTTCCTACGAAAGGAGATACTATGAAATTACTTCAGAGTTATTACAATTTTTGTTTTCAGTTTCCGCCACGTTTCGTTTTTTTTTATTTTGTTTTTAACCATTCGTTTACAAATTTGAAAACGCTAAAAGAAGACGTCTGGGTTTTGTTTTCAGCTACGCTTTTTATACATTTCTGGGGAGAGCTCTGTATTTAAAAAGGTCTGTAAAAGGGAAATGCGAATGCGAAAAATCCGTTCACTGACTTAATGATCCATTTCCCTACCGTCGATTGCGTTTCTCTTACAAGTAGGCCTACTTAGGCCTGTGCTTGGTTGAGGTCCTTGAGTTCTGCCGAATAACTGCTCCTCTGTTGATGCTGACGTAGGTACATCAAAGCAAAATCCGTCCGCTTCACTCCAGCCACTTCACGAATTTCATGTCTTTGTGCTTGCCATTATCGGAAAAGGACTCTCGCAATGAACCAAAGGGACTGTAATTGCGGTACCCATGGCAACAATGTTACTTCAAAATGAATAAATACTTGAATATTTCTTTCCACCTCTGCTGCTGTGACAATGTCTGAATTTCAAAGCAGAAATTCCCGTAACATAAAGGAAGCCGTTTTTGTTAAACCTTAAAGTCATCGACAGAACGCTTGATATTTACATTAAAGTGATTATAAAATGCGTAAAATCTGCACACAATTTAAAATTTTATTGTTACTACTGTTTTGCAGTGGGAATGCCTATGAAATTGTTGTTGGAATTGGAGAAACTTCGGAAACGTTCATGACAGAGTATAAATGTGGAATAAGTAGACCTGTATAGAAAACAATACAAAAAAGCTTTCTTAGGCGTAGGTAGCACATTACGTATCCAGTTATAAGTGTGAAAGAATCACTGATGCACTCCAGATGGGTATAATACTGTGTCAGACGTCGAGCAAAAATTGCTGTTATTAAATTTTATTTCATTGATGTCACGTTGGTACTATATTACGTGTTACCTTAATATTTACATATGCGTGCATAATGTTCGCTAGATGAGCAAACAGAAATTAGGCATAACGCTTGTGTGTACAAACCACTACACGACTGTCACATTAACATTGCTATAAATCAAATTGGTGATTATGGCATTAAGTGGCTGGTTCAGCGTATCTGGCCATTAGGACGTACTGTCCGGTTGCTTCAGCCGAGCTGAGACCAGTTACTCGCGACCCCACTGTTGCTAAAACTATGGCTGGAATTGCATTCAATGAGGAGCTATTACTTTGATTACATTGTTATGTTCAGGACGCCTAAGAACCCTTGGAGCCGGAGTTTCGTGCTTGTGAGCAATAGCTTGCGGGTCAGGAGAATTTTTGCCGATAGATGATTGAAATTGAAACCCGATGTAAATTTAAGCTACGAACAAAACATTTTATCTGAAGGTTTGCTTATACTTTATATTGATACGCTCATTGGAATGTTGTGACCGGAACTGTAGTTTGTGAAATTTGTGTTGGTTTCTGTTTTTGGTCATATCACAGTAGATAATCTAGTATCACTGTTAATCAGTGGTCAGAATTATTCATTGAATTGTGTAAGTTTGTTTAAATGATGAAGCTGTGCCAAGTATGAGAGCCTTCAGATCGATACCAATGGGCGTACGAATGTTATAAATATCTTATTAGTGTCCTAAGATCAAATTTTTGGCAGTTCGAAAAATTCCTGCCAACAGAATTTTGTGGGTAGCAAGAGACGCTTTGTGCTGAAAAGAAAGCAAGGGATGCACTTCTCTAGGAAAAATTGAAGGAGTCGATAGCACCCGGGAGGGGTAGCATGGAGTGGTTTAGTGTTTCATTACTCTAACGCTTTATCTTTGCAAGGTCTGAGCAAGAGGCGAAAATGAACAAGCGTTCTCTGTGCGGCTTTTTTTCCGTTGCACTCTTTTGCAGAGGGCAGGATCGAGCGTCGAGAAGTAGGTTGGTAGTACAGCTACGAGATCACACAGCCAGTTTTCCTGATCCACCCGAAGTGACAAAATCGTGAGTTGGAATGTTTTGGGCGAAGCATTTGCACGTAGAAAATTAACTTTAAGCATTTACAATGCACTGAAAAAACTTTCAGAGAACTAATCTCATAAATTTAGACGTTCATGAGTGTGTTGGTCTTTGAAGTTCCTATTACTTCGTCGCTTCATCAATCTGAATAATTTTGATTGGTCTATTCATATTTGAATCTCAGAACATTTTAGTGTCCGTTTTTTGCGTGCTATAAATATCACATGGCAGCGCTAACATATTATGTACCGTTACGATATTTAGTGGTTTACAGCAAGCATTCGTTTTATTAATGTACATTCTTCAATTGACGGGAGATAGGATTTTGATAGCTCGTTTTTTAAAAGAAGAATACATCACTTATCGATCATAATCTGTATTTACAATACAAAAGGCCTCTCACTATCCACTTCCTGATCAATAAATGTGCAGTCGTAGATTTTCTGGCTTCCTACGGTGCTCTGGCATTCCCTCCTACGCCCTCGTCGTAAGTAAGTCAGAAGATATCACGCGCGCATGAGCTAACAGAAAATTAAATGAGAAAAAGTCAATATTCTACCATTTAAGTTTATATAAAAATAACTAAACTGAGCCCCGCGGTTGACGTCGTTCTGCTTGAATTTCGGTACCTTCTTTCTTTTAAATAGTTATAAAGTGTTTGACAATGATTGGTTTTACTGTGCTCGTACCATGTGTTCTCAGAGTTTCAGGGAGAGCATAAGGGAACAATTGACAGGAATGGGGGAACGAAATACAGTAGAAGAAAAATGGGTAACTCTGAGGGATGAAATAGTGAAGGCAGCAGAGGATCAAGTTGGTAAAAAGACGAGGGCTAGTAGAAATCCTTAGGTAACAGAAGAAATACTGAATTTAATTGATGAAAGGAGAAAATATAAAAACGCAATAAATGAAGCAGGCAAAAGGGAATACAAACGTCTCAAACAGGAAGTGCAAAATGGCTAAGCAGGGATGGCTAGAGGACAAATGTAAGGATGTAGAGGCTTATCTCACTAGGGGTAAGATAGATACTGCGTACAGGAAAATTAGAGAGACCTTTGGAGAAAAGAGAACCACTTGTATGAATATCCAGAGCTCAGATGGAAACCCAGTTCTAAGCAAAGAAGGGAAAACAGAAAGGTGGAAGGAGTATATAGAGAGTCTATACAAGGGCGGCGTACTTGAGGACAGTATTATGGAAATGGAAGAGGGTGTAGATGAAGGTGAAATGGGAGTTACGATACTGCGTGAAGATTTGACAGAGCACTGAAAGACCTGAGTCGAAACAAGGCCCCGGGAGTAGACAACATTCCATTGGAACTACTGACGGCCTTGGGAGAGCCAGTCCTGACAAAACTCTACCATCTGGTGATGGCGAAATACCCTCAGACTTCAAAAAGAATATAATAATTCCAATCCCAAAGAAAGCAGGTGTTGACAGATATGAAAATTACCAAACTATCAGTTTAATAAGTCACAGCTGCAAAATACTAACGTGAATTCGTTACAGGCGCATGAAAAAAATGGTGGAAGTCGACCTCGGGGAAGATCAGTTTGTATTCCGCAGAAATGTTGGAACACTAGAAGCAATACTGACACTACGACTTATCTTAGAATAGATTAAGGAAAGGCAAACCTACATTTCTAGCATTTGTGGACTTAAAGAATGCTTTTGACAATGTGGACTGGAGTACTCTCTTTCAAATTCTGAAGGTGGCAGGGGTAAAATACAGGGAGCGAAAGGCTATTTACAATTTGTACAGAAACCCGATGGCAGTTATAAAAGTCGAGGGGCATAAAAGGGAAGCAGTGGTTGGGAAGGGAGTGAGACAGGGTTGTAGCCTCTCCCCGATGTTATTCAGTATATTGAGCAAGCAGTAAAGGAAACAAAAGAAAAATTTGGAGTAGGTCCACGGAGAAGAAGTAAAAACGTTGACGTTTGCCGATGACATTGTAATTCTGTCAGAGACAACAAAGGACTTGGAAGAGCAGCTGAACGGAATGGGCAGTGTCTTGAAAGGAGGATATAAGATGAACATCAACAAAAGCAAATCGAGGATAATGGAATGTAGTCGAATTAATTCGTGTGATGCTGAGGGAATTAGATTAGGAAATGAAACACTTAAAGTAGTAAAAGAGTTTTGCTATTTGGTTAGCAATATAAATGATGATGGTCGAAGTGGAGAGGATATAAAATTTAGACCGGCAATGCCAAGGAAAGAGTTTCTGAAGAAGAGAAATTTGTTAACATCGAGTATAGATTTACGTGTCAGGAATTCGTTTCTGAAAGTATTTGTATGGAGTGTAGCCACGTATGGAAGTGAAACATGGACGATAAATAGTTTGGACAAGAATAGAATAGAAGCTTTCGAAATGTGGTGCTACAGAAGAATGCTGAATATTATAGGGGTAGATCACATAACTAATGAAGAGGTACTGAACAGAATTGGGGAGAAGAGGAATTTGTAGCACAACTTGACAAGAAGGAGGGACCGGTTGGTAAGACATGTTCTGAGGCATCAAGAGATCACAAATTTAGCATGAGAGGGCAGCGTGGAGGGTAAAAATCGTAGAGGGAGACCCAGAGATGAATACACTAAGCAGATTCAGAAGGATGTAGGTTGCAGTAAGCACTGGGAGATGAAGAATCTTGCACAGGATAGAGTAGCATGGAGATCTGCGTCAAACCAGTCTCAGGACTGAAGACAGCCACAACAACAACACGTGTTCTATTGTGCAGATTTGTTGGTACATTATGATAATGAAGTATTATATTACACATGACGGTCTAAGCCTGTGGCGTGTTACTAAGGTTGTGGTGCCACCTTCAATGAATCTGTTAGAAAGCAAAGGAAAACAAATAACGTTAAAACGTACAATGGAGCGAGGGAGTGACCCGATAATGGTACTGCGTGTCGAAACCACCAGCCAGTACGCAAAATAAAAATTGCGGCTACAGAATAAGTCACATATTATTTCCAAAGTGTATTGGTAGCGGTTCCAATCGATAGGATGTCAAGAATATGCAACAAAGTTGGTCACCTAGAAGTATTCAAGCTTCGACTGTGTAACTTGGTTGATGGTTTTAGTCCTTCTCTACATATTTGGGAATCAGTGTGACACTTTTTTACAGCTACGAAAGAGATTGCGTAGGCCTTGGATGTGGAAGTAGGCATTGTGGCTGTTCACAGAACATTCAACCACAAAAACAAACCCGTTGTCATTATTGAAATGCCGGTAACGAAGTGGTTTATTCTTCTTAGCGAAGAGTCAGAACCCAGAGCATATCGTATCAAGCGAATAAGTGGCTGAGGCATAGTCAGATAACCCGACAAGTGCAGCACTTATGACGATATGCTGTTCAGAATGAGCTGGGGCGTGTTTCCTACAGTACGACTGCCCCCCATAACCTTCAGAGAAGGTTTTGGTAGTATGATTATGTAAAGGTTTTCTCCTTGCAAAATAACGTGTTAGCACCATACCACTGCAGTCACAAGAAATTTGATCACGCTGTGAGACGAATTTCGAGTATTTGTCTTATAGCAATGTGGTGAATCCCCATATCCCCACTGCCTACATTACTCTTCAAAGAGTGACACAGTAAAACATCCAGAACTAGTCTTTATTGACCATGCGACTACAGCTGTGACCTCAAATGGTCTGACACAACTGTAACATTTCCGGTGCTGTCTCGATTCTACGTGCTTCTGGAATGGGCGTGGACAGAACTCTGTCACGTGCAGAACGTCGCGCGAGATGTCGGAAAGTCATTCACCACTGATTTCCACTTATACTGTAATACGACGGTCTTCATGGCCATAACTTCCACTTCTCTTGTGGCTCTCGATTCTTCATGTGCCCTCAGCGCCACCGGGCAGCGTTAAATCTCACTGATTACTAGTAACCTCGACGTAGACAGCTTATTAAGCTGTGGTATTCCCTCTACTCGTACTCCTCCTCTTCTCCCAGTTCCTTCTCATGAATTTAACGACACTTAATGCTACCAATTTCAGTCATTTTCTGTTGGCACAAATCTCTGAAGAACAAGAGTTTCTGCTCTGTCCGAGCAACCACTGATAACCTCACCGTCGAGAGCCCGTAAGCTCTTCCGCCAAGCAACCTCGAGTTACAGAGCGAGGGGAAGTATACGGGCAATTTATCCTCTTCTTGGCGGAATGACTTCATAAATTCTACTCAAGGCAGCGGAAGCAACATGGATACTCTAGAATGCAGGTGGATGGTAACGGGATGGGTAATTCGCGGAATTACAGCAACTATTCATCGTTTGAATACAGACGCAAGAAAGTGAGCAACATTCACATCGACCGTTTTTCCCTAGGATGCCATTATACGAAAGCAATTTCTGATACGTAAGTGCAGGACTCTTCTCGGATGATCCGTAAATTTACTTTACCGCAGAACGAAAACTGTTCAAGGATTGATTTCAGTGGGCACTTAAACATAGTGTACTGTTTCAGAGTATTATTTAATTGATCAACAACAAATGTCAGAGCCGAAGCTAGTCCCAATCTTATTCGCTAGTGTTAACTAAAATATACAGATGACTGTTGTTCAAAGGAAATCCGATCTGGATATGTTTAGAAATGAATTTCCCGTTCTAGCATTCGTCTGATGACCAAGAGAAACCTCCCATAGTCTTTGTCTGACAGGGGCATTGAGACTGTTTTAGTTTACTTCTGGGAGATTGTTGGCATATGAGTGGAGTGTGGTATTTTCTTTCATATGTGCAGTATAATAAGTAGTCACGGGATTGACAGCTCCAACCACAACATCTTGTACCTCAGTCTGTACAGATATTTTACGGAGCTTACATAATATTGACTGTGCAGTAGGACCTAAGGTGAGATAACTAACCTTTACAACACATTGTAACGACGTTTGAAGAACTGTAATGTACCAAAGAACAACATTTCGAGTCAAACGAACTTGGGTCAAGTTCTGTGTAGATTTGTACGAATACAGCCTTCTACAATGCTACATTTCGTACACGGATCGTAATTCTGATCATGGCTATTATTATGGATCACTGTATAGCATTATAAAGAATAATTTGACCACATTATTAACACCGCATACAGATTTCATCAATCCTATTATAGCATCAAAAGAAGACTGTGTCTAACGATTGGCACTCGGTAAACAGTCATTCACTTGTATGCGTAAAAAACCCCTGAAATATTTTGCGATCTGAGCTCCTTTAATGCACCACATCCTTAATTTTAGCATATTGGCTTCAGTGGAATTACCTATTACTATATAGCCCACATTTAATCGAGCCACCTCCTCTGTTCTTTTTTCCAATTGGTCTGGCAGAGTTCTGTAGTGCGATACTGCATACATAATGATTGCTACGCCTCTCTTACAATGGCTGACTACCGCTGCGGTCGCGTTATTCACTTCCGCAGCAAATGTCATGATTTAGAACAGCACACGCAGAATTGAGAAGATCTTTTTTGTTCTACAGCATTGCGCAACCCCTTCAGGGACAGCGACTCGAAGCAAGAAATCCGTTCGGAAAGAGCGAAAGAAAACAGACTTTACTCCCCTGGGCAAAATGGCTTTGTGCTGAGTCTGCAGATAACATTTTCTTTTTATTCCTTACGTAAACAATAACGCAAATCTTTGAAGGAGCACGTGAACGCATAAAGCAGAAACAAATGTTGACTACAAAGTAACAGCGAGGACCTATGGTCCGTCGAAGCAGAAAAGCGCAGAACGTCTACATGAGGCTATTCAGGTTAGTTGGACCGTCAACGTTTCCACTTTTAAACTACCTCCACGAAATAACTAATCCTAAAGTTGTCAAATAAATTACCCAATAATACTAAATACTGGACAATAAATCCAGTTCGCATGGAACTAAGGTATAAAATGTTGGCCTACGTATGCATTTTTGACAAGTAGCATCTCTATCCTCGGAGATTAGAACCTGACAAAAACACTGTTTAACGGAAAAAGTGATGCTTCCAGAAGGAGAGCAGGAAACGAAATGAAATTTCGAGGTTTTGAGAGGGTATGTGACGTTACTTCAGTGATTACAAAATCGAATCATATTTACTAAGAACTTGGCAGTATGAGCCTTCTCATCGCTGTGGTGCCACATTCCCTCTGGCTTGGAGACATGCACCAATTTGGCTGTGAAGGGTGTTGCTCCTGAGACAGATTGACCCACAGCTGTTGTAACTGGACCCGAATATACATCTACATTTACATCTACATCTGTACTCCGCAACTCACCTGACGGTGTGTGGCGGAGGGTGCCTTGAGTACCTCTATCGGTTCTCCTTTCTATTCCAGTCTCGTAATGTTCGTGGAAAGATAGATCGTCGGTGTGCCTCTGTGTGGGTTCTAATCTCTCTGATTTTATCCTCATGGTCTCTTCGCGAGATATACGAAGGAGGGAGCAATATACTGCATGAATCCTCGGTTAAGGTATGTTCTCGATACTTCAACAAAAGCCCGTACCGAGCTACTGAGCGTCTCTCCTGCAGAGTCTTCCACTGGAGTTTATCTAACACCTCCGTAACGCTTTCGCAATTACTAAGTGATCCTGTAATGAAACGCGCTGCTCTCCGTTGGATCTTCTCTACCTCTTCTATCAACCCTATGTGGTGCAGATCCCACACTGGTGAGCAATATTCAAGCAGTGGGTGAACAAGTCTACTGTGACTTATTTCCATTGTTTTCGAATTGCATTTCCTTAGCATTCTTCCAGTGAACGTCAGTCTGGCATCTGGTTTACCGACGATCAACCTCATATCATCATTCCATTTTAAATCACTCCTAAAGCGTACTCCCAGATAATTTATGGGATTAACTGCTTCCAGTTGCTGACCTACTATATTGTACGTAAATGATAAAAGATCTTCCTTTCTATTATTCTGTAGAGCAACAAATTTGCGACGATGATGAGTACTACTTTTTACCCACTATTCAAAATACTCCTAGACCTTTTCTGCTGGGTTTCGATCTTGATGATGTACCGAGAAGTCTGATTTTCAAGCCATGAAAGTGTTGTGACCAGACGAAATTGCTTTCGACTGGCCAGAGCTCTGCATTGTGTGATTGGTGGAGGAGGTGGGAAATCAATCTAAAACCCATGAAATATTAGTTCACTATATTATTCAAATGAAGAAAAGATTTACTTCACTTCTACATACTTCTTTAGCACAAGAGTACCAGATAATTTACAACTGAGCACTAGTTAACAAAATGTTCTCTTGAGGTACAATTCAATGTTAAGAACACCACAAGTTCATCTGAAAATTAGAGCTCTTGCTAGCTTGAGACATGTTAAGCTCAGAGTGAGGGCACCGCTACAGTGAGAGGGGAGACGAGGTCTTCAGGAGCGTCTCTCAAATATCGTTGCGGACTGCAGCAGGCCCACCATAGTGTCAGTGGTAGCGATTTGTGTTGCAAACTACGATGTCGCACCGCGATCTCTGGACGATACCAAAGAATGCATGCGTGCTTTCCTGTGAATACGGCTATTGTCATTTTGAAAATGTCCCAGATATATACATAATAAAGAGTGTAACTAGGCTGTTTAGGTTTTTATGTTGGTGACGACACGTAGTACTCTGTATGAAAATCGCTGACTGCGCTGTTTGCTGTCTGTGGCTGGTTGGACTCATTGTTGGAATATTCGCTTTTGTAGTGTTGGGCAGTTGGATGTGAACAGCGCGTAGCGTTGGGCATTTCGAGGTGAGTTGCCATCATTGGTGGATGTGGGGAGAGAGATGGCAGAGTTTCGAGAGGTTACTTTGAGGGGATGATCTGGACGTGTGTCCGTCAGAAAAAGTAAATTTGTAAGACTGGATATCATGAACTTTTGAACGCTATTAAGGTAAACACATTGTTTGTTCTCTATCAAAATTTTTAATTTGCTAAGTATGTCTATCAGTAGTTAGTGCCTTCAGTAGTTAGAATCTTTTATTTAGCTGTTCGTTTAGGCACTCGCTATATTGCAGTAGTTCGATTAATGAAGATTTTTGTGATGTAAGTGATTCATGGAAGGTATAGGTTAATGTTAGTCAGGGCAATTCTTTTGTAGGGATTATTGAAAGTCAGACTGCATTGCGCTAAAAATATTGTGTTACAGTTTAGTGATGATCAGAATAAGTAAAGCGAGTAAGTTTAGTTTTGCTCAGATGTTTGAAAATAAAATAATGTAGACTTTTTACAGCACTGTCATTCATAATTTTCAAAGGGGAAGTTTCAAGAGGCATAGGAAATAGCAACATATATCTATAGAAGTTTCTAAAATAATTTAACGAGTTGGTCCTAGTCATGGAACAAAATTGCTCCATAAACATTGTAGAACCGCCGGCTATCTGAAGTACCGTACACCCCTAAACTTCTCTTTAGGCCATCGATGCACTCACCATGCATCAATCGAAAAGAAATCTTCGCTCATCGAACTACATTACACTACTCCATTCAGCTATGGTTCAGTTTTTGTGTGGATGACCCACTGAAGACTTGCAGAATAATGTGGCTCTCTGAGAAAAGTTCTCTTAGAAAGGCAACACCAAATGTTCATACATGGAGTTCACATCGCAATGTTCGTTCAAAAATCGGTTGAAATTGACCTGTATTCACTGAGAGCACCAATGTCTGTCGAGTTTGAAATGTTATTTACTAGTCGTCAATCTCGTCTCCGAATCCCATTATTAGGAACTTTTAACTAGCGCCGTTCTTACGTCATGTTACGTGTGTGAGTAGTACAGTATTCCTTCTATGCACAGTGGACTGCGTTGAGCCGGCCGGTGTAGCCGAGTAGTTCTAGGCGCTTCAGTTTGAAATTCTGCCTCGGGCATGGATGTGTGTGATGTCCTTAGGTCAGTTAGGATTAAGTAGTTCTACCTTCTAGGGAATTGATGACCTCAGATGTTAGGTCCCATAGTGCTCAGAGCCATTTGAACCATTTGACAGCATTGATACACCAAACATCGAGAAACTTTATTGTATCCAAACACAACAGGACTTTGCTGCCATTTTGTTACACTTCCACATCGACAGACCGTAGTGCCCTGATTTTATACATGATATAACCCTCTAGAACAAACACACACCACTTCCCTGTCATGACATACGTTAATGGTGCAGGGTACGTGATCTCTTGGTGCCCAGCTACAGTTCTCCATGGCTACCAGTGTGTTGCTTTGAAGAGGTGAATAGTGTGTGACCGTTGAGCTAATTTAATGTCTCTTAAATTGTCAACATCACACTCATTACGGTTCCTGTAACCCTATGGCAATATTCTCAAGAGTGGAAATTTTTCGATCGATATAACACAAAATTTCAAAAAGTCGACGACCTTCAAGTCTTGGATTTATAGGACAAAACTGATACGTTGCATAGTAGTCAATGGCTACATATTCTCTATCTGAAGTACAACACCCACCAGTCATTGTAGGATGTCAATATAACATTGCATATGCACACACCATCGGTGGGTATGTAAATGATTACAGTTGCTTATTACGTATATGAATGGGTGGCGTCTGTTCTTTTGGACATGACAAAAACAACAGATAGGCTACGCAGAAACTGCTGCAGTTATACACTATATACGTAAATTAGGTAGAGAAGGAAGAAAGAAAAGGAGAGGATCACTGCTGTCGGTTGCGTCGGGACATTACGCGTGAGCAGTGGTGACGAGTGAAAATGTGAACTGGATCGGGATTAGAACCTGGGATCTCGTGCTTATGGGGCAGCTGCGTTAACTGCAGCGCCAGCATGGACACAGCGATTTTTCAAGTGCACAAACTATCTCGGCTTGCCTCACCAGCGATTCCCATTCTTATCGAGCCACCTACCCACAGTTCCTGTCCATTTCCTCCATATTTGCTCTCTGACATTCCCATACGAGGTCGAATGAATTTGTACATCCGCAGAAGGCGATGGATCTATTGACTAGCTAGGTCCTCCTAATTATATAAATGGTAGGTGTCTGTTCTTTCGTACATTCACGTAATTCGAATGACCTAGCTGTGCAATGGATCCACCTCCTTCTGAGCGGATGCACAAATATGTCCGACCTCCTGTGGGAATCTCACGGAGTGAACATGAAGGAAATTGGGAGGGACTGCAGATGGGTGCAGCTCGATGGGAATGTGGATTCGCCTTGAGGCATGTCGAGATAGTCTGCGTGGTTGCGATAATGCTGTGTCCTGGATGGCGAAGCGGTTATCGCACAATTCTAATAAGCATTAAGTCCCGGGTTCGAATCCCGATCCAGTCCATATGTTCACTCGTCCACACTCATTCCGCGTAATATCCCTTTCCTTTCTTCTATCTCCACTTTAATTTATATATATAGTCTATAACAGCAGCAGTGCCTGAGTAGCCTATCTGTTGTTTCGGTCATGTCCAAAAGAACAGACGCCACCCATTCATATATGTAATAAGCAACTGTAATCATTTACATACACACCGATGGTGTGTGCATGTGCAATGTTACATTGACGTCCTACAATGTCTGGTGGGTGTTGAACATGTAGCCATTGACTCCTATGCAACGTCAGAGTGTGTCCTGTAAATCCAAGACTTGAAGCTAAGGTCGTCGACTTTTTGAAATTTTGTGTTATTTCCATCCAAAAAATTCCACTCTTCACATGTTGCCATAGGGTTACAGGAACTGTAATGAGTGTGATGTTGACAATGTAAGAGACATTAAATTAGCTCAACGGTCACACACGATTCACCTCTTCAAACGAACACACTGGTAGCCATGGAGAACTGTAGCTGGGCACCAAGAGGTCACGTATCTTGCACCATTAACGTTAAGTCATGACAGGGAAGTGGTGTGTGTTTGTTCTAGTGAGTTATATCTTGTATACAATCAGGGCAGTAAGGTATGTCGATGTGGAATTGTAACAAAATGGCAGCAAAGTCCTATCGTGTTTGGACACAACGAAGTTTCCCGATGTTTGGTGTATCAAAGCTGTCCACCGTGCACATAAGGAATGCTGTACTAGTCACACACGTAACATGGCGTAAGAACAGCACTCGCAAAAAGTTCCTAATAATGGGATTCGGAGATGACATTTTCCCCTCCAATTTACATGTATTAGGGTTGCTCGTGTTTCTTTTTCATACCAGGCCTGATAGGGTTTATAAGGAGCGCGGACAGCGTCAGATACTGAGTGATCTATGGGGAGGACAAGGAGATGTCGCGTAATAGTGTGCGAAACCGTTATCAGTATTTTCCACAGTCGGAAAGAGGCCCTCATTGTGGATCTCCCTTTTGGTCGGCTGGACGAATAATGCGATATAGAGGTTAGTGAGGCATTCAGATGTGACAGTGGCTCGATATTATAATGTGTGGGAACATTAGGGCATGAATACTAGTCTTCAAGTTTTCTGTAGTCCACGTCTGACCATCACAAGGGAGGACAGCGTATAGTGCACCAAGCATATAGTTACTCTTGACGTGTGCCCCTGTCTTCTGAGAACAAGTAATAGACTAACTGAAATATTTTCTGTCGTCTCGCACCAATGATGTAAGAAGACATGCGACTGGACTAGGGTATTACCAACGCCTGCCTAAACTGCCGTTAACATCACAATACAAATGGCTGCCCTGGAATGGTGCCGTGATCACAAAACCAGGGACTGAGGTTGATTAGTGTCACGTTGTGTGTAAATCGTGGTTCTGCACACCCATGGGTGACCATCGTCGACGAATGTGACGGCGAACCGAATAGAAGTTGGAAAGGCACAAAGGTGTTACTCTTAGCATCATGGTGTGGGTGTTTTCGCGTTTGACATCTGGTCACAGACTGTAGAGACAGGGAATTCTCACGGCACAACGGAACGTCACAGATATCTTGCATATTCGTGTCTTACCCTTCATGCAAGAGTGTTGAGGTGCCATTTTTCATCAGGACAGCGTCGCCCTCGCACGACACGTCTCTCTATGAACTGCCTGCGTATCGTTGAGGTACTCCCGTGGACAACAAGTTCCCCGATGTGCCCTCGATAAACATTTTTGAGACCAGCTATTACGTCCAATCCGTCCAAGTGCCACTATCAAGTATACCAAGTACTAGGTACAATACTTGTGGGGCATCATGCCTCAGGAGAGGGTGAAATGGCTTTATGACACCCTTCCCAACCGAATCAGTGCGTGCTTGCAGGCCACAGCGGTGCAGGACAGTATTGATGGTTGAGCCTCATACTGCGACGCTGGTTCGTTTTCTCTCTCTCTTTTGAATTCACTCCTTGGCCACCAACTGAGCGGTCCGCCTCCCTGTTGCCCCGACCGCTCATCAGCAGTGATCCGTGCTCTACTATCGAGCGGCGCTGCCGACACCGAGAGTGGTCAGTTGCCATAGAGTGCCGTCTGGGAGGTTCTCAGTGCCGTGCAGTCGGTGATGTCACCTACGGGTACCACGGTGCCGATGCCGAGTTTTGCCGTTCCCTGTAGTCCTGGTATTCTGTTTGATTCCTCAGGACGTGTTTGTAATTTGGTAACCTGGAGTTGGTAATAGGTTTTATTGTTTGTATATCTTAACTGCCACTGTTTGTCATGTTTAGTTGTCTGACCACAATAAAGGTACTGGTCACAGGAGTCCGTCGTTGAGTAGTGCTGTCGGTTCCGAGTGTTCGCTGGTGTGTTTGCAGATCGTTACGCCGTTGTCGGCTAAGTTGTTTTAGTCGTCTTTGAAATTTTCTGAGTTACGACTCACTCACCATTCACACCCATTTACACGGAGATAAGCGCCGGGTGGTATACCACCGCGAAGGAAAACCGCGCTTTACGTAGCTGCTGTATACTGCAGTAAGGAATGGCTGTATCAACAAGGTTAGTTGATGTGAAATTGGATTTGCTTGCGACAGTGTTGATTAACTTCTAGTTCGAGTCGTTGATCATCGGAGCGGAGTGTTACTTCGTTTGTGAATACCTGCAAGCTACAACTGTTTTATACTTTCGATTTCCTTAATCTGACAATTTTCTGCAATTGACTATTTTAGTAAGTCCTGCGCAGCGCAGTCACTTGATCTCGGTCTAGTTACGGCCCAACGAACCTGCTAGTGTGGAATGATTGTTGCGCTTCTGAATTATGTTTTTGGGTGGCCAGACGATTACGGGTTTCGTTTTGTTCGCAACTGAGGGGCATCAACATTGTTTATTGACTTAAAAGGATCGGTTGTTGTACAGCTGTTCTGACTTCGCCGGCCGCTGTGGCCGAGTGGTTCTAGGGACTTCAGTCCAGGACCGCGCTGCTGCTACGGTCACAGTTTAGAATCCTGCTTCGAGTATGGTTGTGTGTGATGTCCTTAGGTTAGTTAAGTTTAAGTAGTTCTAAGTCTAGGGGACTGATGACGTCAGATGTTAAGTCCCATACTGCTTAGAGCGATTTGAATAATTTGTTCCGCCATCTGTGATGGTTATTCTGTGTGGTACCTTATAAAGAAAAAGTTGTACTAATCCTCGGTTAATGTAGTAGGGTGCATCACTGTAGTTAACTATTGAATCTTTGCTATTGATTTAAGCGCAGTTATTGATCTGGGTACGGTCGTATTGAGACCCACACCACATAGCTATTCTGGTTATTCAACGGTAAGCAGAGCGGACGGGTGTCACACGCTTCAGAACTTACTGCTGTGTGTCGAGACCAGCCTGTTATCCTTTGTAGTCTGTGGATTTGTTGTGTGGCCTCATCAAACTGATGGTATATAGTTTCAGATGAGTAATTCTGTGCGGTCCAGTTTTAACGCCATTACCTACTCAACTTATCGTTATTACGGTAAAGTTTTATTATATTTTGAATAGGCCAGTGACGGTATTAGAATAGTTTTTGTGCAATAGCTAATTTAGTAGCCTTCTCGATGGCTTTAATCTTTGTCAGCAGTTCACCAAGGCAGTTATGGTTATTTTAGGGTTATCTGGTAATTCATAGTTAAGATATTGCTTTTTAAATTTGATTGGTGAAGTCACTATTTCAGTTTTAAATTAGCTGAATAGTTTTCATTACATCTATCGCTGAGTTATGACAGGCCCGTTGCTAAATAATACTCTCAAGTATAGTGATTAGAGGATCTGAGGCGGGATGCAAAGATATCGGTATATATACGTAGTAACTGTTTGACTGAAGAAAGATTTTACTAAATATCCTGATTTTTCAATGGAAATGCATCCAGTGAAAAAGTAAATCGTTAATAGCGCACTTTCTTTAGTTGTAGTACCGGTCATCATGGTCTGTACTAAACTATGCCCAAGAATGTTATAATGATATATGGTGACACTTCAAGCTTCCACGGGGCAGCCCGTTAAAGATCCTCCGTAACTAAGAGCTGAACACGCCTTTCCATATCCCGAGCAACAAGGAGCCATCACGTATCAGTCACCTTGAGAGCTCCCACTACTCTTGAGCTTTAATCACCAAATCAGGATCACATTGAACTCCTCAGAATTGGTATCCAGCCATCCACTCCGATCATACGACCATATTCTGGTTCATTTCCAAGTTCTTTGTAAATGCGACTTCATTTCATAATCGCTGAAACAACATCACGTACCCTCTCAATTCATAGAGCTACATTTAGTTTTTTACTCACCTTATGGATCTTCAGTTTTTTCATCGGATACCGTGTGTGCCATAGAATTACTAAATATGAGGTTCCCATGTCCAGTGGATTATGTGCAAGCATTCGTAGCGTGGAGTGGGTAAGGGACAGTGTAACTTTACGATCCTTGACGACTGAGTGTCCAATCAACTGTTGGTCTCAAGTCTTCAGCAGTTTCCATCATTTCTGATAAGCATTTGACCATTTAGAATGAAAATTTTGGATATGTGAAACTTAACACTCTTTTAACGAATCAGATATATCCTCTGCCAGTTTCACTGCACTGGAAATGGGTATCCTCCTTCGTATACCATTATGGTACAACGAGAACAGCTTTCATGCCTGAGAAATTTCGTAAGAAAAGAACAGTTGGAAGTTTTCTTCTTTGAAGATGGAGTCTCGCAGTCTAAAGGGTTCTATTATGGAGATCGCGTGTGACTTTCAGTAGAAAATATTGAAATTTTTTTTCTCTGACAACTTCGGTCGAAAAAGAGAGGAATTTTTTGTGGGATATCGTTGAGTATTCCAGCTTCAGCCACTATAGTATCATGAAATCCTGAAGGGGGGCGGCATTATATGTAACATTCAAAATGCCCTTTGTGACGGACGCGCGTTCCAACCACAAGACTGTTTCTTTTGGCGGAAAACCATAGTATCACAGATAATCATAGGCGATTGCAGAATGTCTATGGAGACCGGGCAGTGAACAAAATCACGATGGGTTGATGGGAGAGGCATCTGTCACCGCAGCAAGGTGGCTCAAACCGGTCCGATCTCTCCTGTGTCAGCCGCGCACAGCTGTAACTCATGCAACGTTGGTACGTGCGGTCACTCTCATTGGAAGTGATCGACGTATCATAATCAAACATCTCGCTGCTAAACGGGAACGTTTCTCTTGCTAATGCTGACACTGATTAGGGTACCCAAACGCTATTCTTCCTCATCCAACCATAGTCCGGATCTCGCACCTTCCGACTTCCACCTGTTTTGCACAGCAAAGGGTGCAGTCCGCGAGATATAGTCTGTGGGTGACAGAGGGATTATTGATGCACAAGACATTCACTCCAATGTCGACAAGTAGCAGGCACACAAGCCCTCCCAGTAAGGCGGGGCAAGGCCGTCAAATGAACAGAGATTACGTCGAAAAATAGGCTTTTGTAGCCAAAAGAGAGGGGAATAACATGGTGCATTGGAATTCTGAATAAAACCTACCTGCAATCAGAAAAAAGTTGTGTCGCATTACTTATCGAACGCTCCTCGTATTGTGCTCCATGCTGAGTCTCATGATTAGTGTAGATGATTTGTTACTTCACTCGCTGATTATAATCACCTGTATTAGCAAAACCATGTAAGATTGCGTCAACGGTAATGCTGAAACGGAACGTGTTATCCCGTTCCATATTTTTCTCAATAATTTCCGGTACAGGAGATTTATGGCGAGAATGTTTTTACTCTGCAGAAATAAATCTGTGGGTAACAGGCTGGAGAGAATAGACCAAGCGGTGTTTCTTTATTTATTCATTGATTTTTATTTCGTGTGTGCCGCGTTTCCCTGCATTCTTTCCCTTATGCTACCAGGGCTGTATGAATGAGGTATTATGTGGAGTAGCAGAAAGCTTTGGTCAGAGGTTGTGCGATGTGGCCGCAGGTACACTTGTTCCTGGGTAGCGGCGCTGGACAGACATGAAGGAGTGAGCTCACAATTTTGCAAATGTCGGCATAGGTATTAGAATGTTCAGATGTGTTCGTTTCGTCAATAAAGTGCAGATGTTGAAATCAGGTGTGAGATTACCACTAAACCTCAGTAAGGGATTTTATTTTTGTAATTTAGTCAAATTTCAGTGAGAACTTTGCGTTTGTATCTTGGTCAGGCCACGAACAATGGGCGTTATGCTCACTGCCATATTATTGCTCTGCGCTTAACAGAAATTA
Source organism: Schistocerca gregaria (assembly GCF_023897955.1). Classification (NCBI taxonomy): domain Eukaryota; kingdom Metazoa; phylum Arthropoda; class Insecta; order Orthoptera; family Acrididae; genus Schistocerca; species Schistocerca gregaria. The sequence continues at coordinate 950,789,396 of NC_064920.1, forward strand.
ACTCATTTAATGTATTTCAATGTGGTCTTTCTTTTACAGTAATATTTCGGGGTATTTGTTTTTATTTTTCATATATTTTCTTTGTGTACTTGCTTTCCCACCACGTGGTCGGTTGGAGCAACCACGACATTGGTAAAGTGCAGTTTCGGTCTGAAAATGTATAGTAGACGAGTGAATAATCATACGGTATTGGGTGAGAGCATAATACGGAAGAAATAATCTTGAGTGGATGTATTCTTTTGGGATTTCTCTTGGCTACTGCCACTTCGCCACATGTTTTGAATAGTATTGATGTGACAGTTAATGTTTCTTGTGCAGTCCACAACAATTTGTTTCGCTTACAATGAAGTGCGTGACATGGAATATACGGTTTCAACTCTTACGTCTAGGAAAGTTCAGTTTTTAATGTCCATTGATGGTATAAAGATTTGCAGAATTTTCCCGCCATATGCTAGTAAAGGTGTTAATTTAAGGAGATGGGACCTGGATAAACTGAAAGAACCAGAAGTTTCAGGGAGAGCATAAGGGAACAATTGACAGGAATGGAGAAAAGAAATACTGTAGAAGAAGAATGGGTAGCTCTGAGGGATAAAGTACTGAAGGCAGCAGAAGATCAAGTAGGTAAAAAGACGAAGGCTAATAGAAATCCGTGGGTAACAGAAGAAATATTGAATTTAATTGATGAAAGGAGAAAATATAAAAATGCACTAAATGAAGCAGGCAAAAAGGAATACAAACTTCTCAAAAATGAGATCGACAGGAAGTGCAAAATGGCTAAGCAGGGATGGCTAGAGGACAAATGTAAGGATATAGAGGCTTATCTCACAAGGGGTAAGATAGATACTGCCCACAGGAAAATTAGACAGACCTTTGGAGAAAAGAGAACCACTTGTATTAATATCAAGAGCTCAGATGGAAACCCAGTTCTAAGCAAAGAAGGGAAAGCAGAAAGGTGGAAGGAGTATATAGAGAGTCTATACAAAGGCGACGTACTTGAGGACAATATTATGGAAATGGAAGCGCGTGTAGATGAAGATGTATTGGGAGATACGATACTGCGGGAAGAGTTTGACAGAGCACTGAAAGACCTGAGTCGAAACAAGGCACCGGGAGTATACAACATTCCATTAGAACTACTGACGGCCTTGGGAGGGTCAGTCATGAGTGGATAGCACTCATTACTTCGTGAGAATAAAGAGCTAGTTGTTTCTGCAAGTACGTTATTTTCTGAATCCGTGTTGGCTGTTTCTCAGAAAATAATTTTCTTCGAGTTAATTCATAAAGTGCGAAGACAGTTCATGCTTAAAAGTCCTACTGCAAATCGACGTTAGCGATAATAGTCTGAGTTGTAGCGAATTACTCCTGTTTCCTTTCTTGAGTACCGGTGTAACTTGTGCAACTTACCCGTCCTTATGAACGGATCTTTCAACGTGCAAACGGCTGTATATGGACGCTAAGTACGAAGCTACTGCATCAGCATACTCCAAAAGGAACCTGACTGGCATACGATCTAGACAGTCCTTGCCTTTAGGTGATCAAGATACTACGCTACACTTACGATATGTACTTCCAAGTTACTACTGTTTGCAGCGACTCGATGTCTGGAGTAATTCGTCTTCTCTGTTGAAGAATTTCGAAAAACTGCCTTTAATAACCATGCTTTAATGGCAGTATCATCACTAATAACATCATCAGAATCCGGCTGAAGAAGAGATCTCTGTCCAATACTACAGTGAAGACACTGTAAATCATTTATCTACTACCAGTTTGCTGTCTAATGGTATTTCAATGGATAATTGATAAGAACTTATGTCTTGCGCAGAGAAGAACACAACTGAATTTGTCTTAATATAACATTCATGTGTATAAGAAACAACAACTTTTACATTTGTATTTTATCTAAGGTGGATAAGATTTGATGGTGTCCAAAATCGGTTCAGCGTGTAAAGTCGAACGCTTCAAGGTTATCCAGGGAAAGGAGAGGATAAAACGCAAAATAATTTTTATTGAGGAGTTGCGAAAGGAGGTCAGTGAAGTAATGAAAACATAGTGAAAAGGAAGATGTACAATCGTAATATGGCAAAGTATAGGAAACTATTGAAGTTACCCTAAATTTGGTTGGGCCTTAAGCACAGGAGGGAGACAAGTGCTGTAATAACTGGAATAATGTCGTTAAATTATGAAGTTAATGCAGCACGAAACAGTCTATGAAACACTCTCTGTGTTTGTTAACAGATAGATTAACGACAGAAATTAGCGGCCGGGCGCATCAAAGCAGTCAGGAGACTGATGGCTGATAAAAAATTAATCTGAGCGCCTCTATGGCCCGTTCAGTTGACGAGTTACAATGATATTTATTCAAGTGTACGTAGCTGTGTATAGGAATTTAACGTGTAATACGATTTCCTATCCCCTGGTTAACTATCCGCCTTTTTGTTTCTTTTTAAACAGTTCATGTCCTAATTAGGATGATGACACTAATTGTGTGACCCAAAGCAGCAAAACGGAATAAAAGAATTTCGTTGCAAAGCGGTCACTGCTTTCCCATTAGACAGTGTGCCTAGTTTGTGTACACCTGATACAGTCACGCTGCCCTTCTTCATACGCAGTCCAACGTGTCATGTTAGTCTTAGCTCAAACTGGTCGCGTACATTACTCAATGGGTTTTCGTCTTATAGGGTCGATGTTACTTAGTTTCCGTTGAAATGCTGGCTCGATCGAAAGGTTACTTGTTACCGTGTACTGCGAGATCTGGAGTCAGCCCCTCCCACGACGAGATCAAAGTCGGGTGCAGGGAAGAACATGGACACAGGGCGGGTGAGGACACAGGGAACGCCGAATGTGGGCCCCTTTCCGGCCGATGTAATATCGCGGAGTCTCGCGCCACACACCCAAGTTATGAGCGCGCTCCCTCGGGCCTGTCTAAATTGAGAGGCAAATATTTGCAAGGGAAACAGCGGTAAGACGTGGTCCCTTCGCTTAGGAGGAGCGCCGCCGACGTGCTGAAACCACACCGGGACTCGTCACTGGCGGCTAACAGCTTTCAAGAACCGGTTAGGCCCCGGAGATTACAGGAAACATCATCTTCACTTCCCAACTTCCTGCTAATCCCAGGGTTAATCGATCTCCTCAAGATGCCATCCTATTGAATTATATAAAGTTGAAACCTGATTGCTGCATGGTGATGGAGGATACAATTTAAGAAGAGACTGGTCAGATTAATTAGTAATAGGTAGTATAGTTATAATACTTGAAGAATTCCTCTTAGAATGAAAAATTGTTAACCTCAAAATTAATTTCAAACTATGGCTTAATGGTAAAATAATCACGAGACTCACTGGCAAAAAGTGGTCCCTTAATTACTATAAATAGAGAGCGTCAGGTTTCCGTTTCATAAATATGATCAAACGTGACATTTTACGACACCAAAATTACAGGATATGAAGAAAATCCCCAGGCAGTTGAACACTCAGATTCTTTTTCTGCATCTCACTTGCAATCATTGATACTGAAGTGAGAATTCTTATTTAAATTGTATAGCGTGTTTATATAACGAGAGATTACGAAGCATTGCTTAATATTGCTGTATCGAGAAACACATAGTAATTAGCTACACTATTTTTGTGCATTCGCAAGCGATATTTTTTGGCAAAAAGTGTTTATCGGGCTGATCTGCGTTATGTTGGAAAAACTTCGAATAGACCGCTGTGAAGGAACATATGGAGTTCCGTCTCTGACATTCTAATACACAAACCGTGTTATGGGTTTTGCGAAAATAATGTTCATACGGATATTCGACTTTCATTCACCGAGCCCCCTCCAGTGAAACACAGTCTGCACCTGAGAAGTAGTGCCTAAAATATGCTAAGGCTCCATTTTCTATAGATTCGAGAATGCTATTAGGATCTAATAGCAGTGGTTCTCTTGTTCTTCATGCATTGTCACATTCCTATGTGTTAAGTGTGCCGAATGTCTTTTGCTTTTTCATAAATGGAGTTTATGACCTAGAGATCCCTATAACTTGAGACTCGTTCCATGGCCTCGTAGCTTCCACTCAGAGGAGTCTATCAAAGCTGAGAAAATTAGTAATAATTAAGTAAACTGTTTCTGTGCTACGCTTTCGCAGTTCCCAGCTATACAGCGTAAACAAAAGACTTTACTTCTGCATAGTTATTTGTTATTGTTTCCCTAAGTATTTTCAGTGCTTTCAGACCGTGTATAGCCCTTGATAAGTCATTTAATTGATTTTTTCGTTGAATTAACCTTAAGGGTTTTCCTTTTCTTACGACATCTGACAAAGTTTTTTTCCTTTTTCGACGGTTTCTCCTTCCCAATATAAATTGTAGCTTATGTTCCATACTGATACCTGACCTGTATTGACATACCCTTTATCTTAATCATCAGACTGTAGAGGTTCTAGTTAAAACTTCGGGAGAGTTATGTTAGAAGCAACAAATTGATAAAATTAACACCAATGAAGGTAAATGAAGTCATTTGAATGTGATCCAATTAAATAAGTTGATGTTGAGGAAATTAGATTAGGAGGTGAGGCACTATGAAAATAACGATGTTGAGCTAGTTGAAGAGCAAAATAGTTGATAAAGGCCTAAATAGAAGGGATTTAAAATGCGAATTTGCAGCACCAAGGAAATCGTTACTGAAAATCGAAAATTAACTGACGCCGAACAAACATTTAAGTCATAGGAAATCTTTTCTGAAGCTGTTTGCCTAGAAAGTAGCCTAGCGAACTATGGACGATAAACTTTTCAGGCAAGAACAGTGGAAAATTTTTTGAGAGTTGGTGCTACATTAAGAATGCTGAAGTTACTGAATATAAGTTCCGTCTTTCATGCAAAACATTGTTTTTTCTTGTTACCCAAACATGTTTCGGCGCCTGTATGCCATCATCAGCGGGTTTTTTTATTTAAAAGGGATTTTACGTTATACTTGCGCGGTTACAGGGTGAGGGGTCCTGTTCTACATGGAACCATATTTTGTAATATAATTCGTGAAAAATGACCTATAACGGTCGTCAAATGTAGAAGAGATTGTAAATTTGACATCACTGGACCAAGATGTTGCCTCAGTGGCAGATTGACTGTAAGCGAAGTGCAATAGCAGTTGCCAGTGCACTCTATTATAGGTACGGTCCCAGAAACTGACAAACGGCCGGGAGAGCGGTGTGCTTCCATATCCGCATCCAGCGACACCTTTGGGCTGAGGATAACATGGCGCCCGGTCGGTCCCATTGGTCCTTCATGACCTGTTTGGAAGGCCTTTAGTTAAGTTTTAGTTCTGTTATACGTAGGATGAAAGATTTAAGGCTAGTGACTAGCTGTGAGAATTTAGTTGTTGGTCTATGGACGCAGCATAATACAGTTTTTATAAAGTGAAGTGATGAAAGATATTGTTTGTGCTCACACAGAGCCGGTAAATGGTAGGTCGTAGTTATTTCTATGAAAGTCTAAAGTGTGTATTATTAATTTGTGAGTCTGTAAGATTATCAAGAACTGAAGTGATTCTGATCGTTAATAAATAATGACCATTCTCCATGGCAGTTATAGAAGAGTATTTAATTTATACAATAGCTCAAAGGGAAAACAATTGGAACAAATTTGTAAGGTAATAAAATTTTGTATACTTGGTTTTAAGCATACAGGAATCCGATATGTGTATTTGGCAGACTTTTACAATACTGAACCTTCAATGTAGGAACCAAGTATTTATCATCAGATTCAATGTACAGGTTAATTAGGTATATCCGATTTGTAATATTTTGTGTGTTTTGTGATCCTGATACAGAGAAGTTAACTGTTGGAATCTACTTTGTCAAACGATGTCAAACTTTTTCTCATATAACATTCCAAGTGTTTTCAGTTACGACAGTAAGTGAGAATTTTGGAACAGTTGACAAGTTCACTGATTTTTAAGTTAATGTAAAATGTTTCATATCAGATTCTGTGAAAGTGAAACTTCATTTCGAGTACAATTTTCAAACTGAAGCATTTGGTCTTAGCATATCCCCTTATCAGTACCTCATACTATTCCGTGTCTCGTTTATTTAAATACAATGAATATTTTTCAATCAGAATCAGAAAAACATTAATGTGCCAGCATCAGAAAAGTATTAATGTCTGTAACAGTTTCAATGCTGGCAGCATTGCACAGCGCTGAGTCTAGGGAATTGACTAGTTTCAACCTGGGACCTGTTGCTGGTAAGGAGACGCCTGACCACACATGACATGTAGAATTCAGAAGAGTTCAATGAGACTAGCGATGTACAATCAAATACTTAATGATCTCAGTGTCAGCTCCACTGCACTCCCTGTAAAAGACTCTTAATACTAACTAAATTTAGTGTAAGCGGTTCAAGGCTTTCCTATTTTTAGTTAGCTGGTAAAATAACGTCGAAAAAGCAGTTAAGTTTACCATTGGAAATTTTATTCTACTCACAAAACACTGTTTATAAATTGCACTATTGATAAAAGGAAATGTTTTAATGCAGGATGGTAAAAACCAACTGCGTTCAACAAAATTGTGAACGAATATTCCCTGAATGGGTTTCCAAGTTCTACAATGGATCGAAGGATGACCCATGCCATTTCACATCTATAATCTAGGTTTCAATTAAGTTTCACAAAAGAGAAAAATTATCAAAATGGTCTACAGTGACCCTCAGTTATCTTTAATAACTTATCTAAGTTGTCGTAAATTACAGTGGCTGATGTGGCTTCTCAATAACTATATAACAGAGAAATCATCGCGTTTTAGATTTTTACTTCAAGTGGCAAATGTGAACACCATGAGCTTTAATTTACGATCGACACTAGTATTACGCAAAAAGAGGGGGGTGTAACAAATGAGACTTCTGCAGGTCTGAATGAAGGTTTAAGCGCTCAAAAATGCGGCATCGCGTGCGTTCATTACCTTGTCGGTGTTTAGGCAGCGTCAGGGCAGCGGCGGGCAGCACAGCTCCGCTCACGTCGCCATCTCGGAAGCAACTCTCTCCTAACTTCTCCTTACTACAATTTACCGAAGTTGGTTTAAAGAAACTTTCTGGCTGTGTTTTCATCTGACCAATCAGGGTATCAATGTTAACCTTAAGCTCCGCCTACTAATATTCTGTCTATCCATGTGAAACGATATACTTTTCGTGGTGGGGCAATGTTTTTAAGGTTTTTAACGTAACAGAGACGCGAAACAGTCTCACACTACAACCTGCAGCTGGTGTGGTCCTTTCAGCGTTATCGTAAGATCTATACTGTTCTTCTGGAGAGCTCAATCTTTTAACATGGTCTGGGGCGTGGTCCTAATGTAACAGACACGTGAAAAAGTATCACGCTAAAACTTGTGGGTGGTAGTGGCCCTTTTTGTGTTATCGTAAGATCTATACTGTTCTTCTGGAGGGCTCTAGCTTTTAATATGGGCTGGGGGGTGGTCCTTGACATAACAGAGACGCGAAAAAGTCTCAGGCTAAAACGTGTGGGTGGTAGTCTTAGAGGTAGGCTGGCGACATGGGTGTCCAGTCTGTCCCTTATCGTAGGGCCTTCTAGTTTAACACGGTTCTGCTCTCGGCTTCTCGTTTCTCCCGTCGGTACTGTGTCGGTCTCATGGTGGGAAGGTACGACATGCATATAGGCATTCTTGTGTTAGTCTGTGATATTCCATTTGCTCACTCGTTACTCATATTACTTTGGTTAATTTAATGCCACGATTTATTTGGAGCTATGTGACATACTACTGGATTTGCTTATCATGTCAGGGTTTTCATGGAAGGTGTTGGATTTGCCTGACACCTTACATATCACCACCCTTCGAACTTAATTTTTGCACTGAATTTAGGCAGTGATTGAATCATTGTCTAAGACAGTCAAAAATTTTCTAATTTATCTGAATGTTGTTGCGTACTGTTCAGCCACATTATTCTGTTCTATGCTAGTTTGTATTACTAATTTATATTTTTATATTCTTCAACATTATAATTAAAAATCACAAGAGAAGAATATTTTTATGCTACTATTAATTTTTAATTATTTTCTTTCTTTATTTAAATGAGAAGTTTGATTTTTAAGAAGTTTTTGATCGAAAGTGAGGAGTCTTTCACATCGATTTTCTTAATTATATTGTTTTTATAAATATAGTAATTAAGTAAAATCTATTCCTAACACATCTTCTAAATATCATGTACAAGTGAAATGTTTTGGTTTCTAGACACTCATTTCAACACTGTTACACTAACAAGAAGGAATTATTTCCAAGAATTGCTTTGACAAAGAAATACGCATACACAAGTAGTGAGATATTATCCTAATAAATAGTACAAATGTTAAAAAAGGGAAGACATCAAACAAGGTAATTTTTTATTCTTTGTTTTTATAAGGAGAAAATAAATGAAATATAGTTATTCTTTTATTTTTATGAGGAGAAAATAAGTGGTATATAGTTTTAGCGTTTATATTGCCTTACTTTGTGTTCTTTATATACTGTCCGTTTCAGTTCGTAGTCAATGACTGTTATTTTTTAGTTTATTAGCTGTCTGGTGTGCTTAACTTGTTTAGTTTTTCACATGTTTCTTTTGCACAATTCCTACATCACATTATTTGATTTCACACGTTCACACAATCCTATGAATGTATAAGCATGAGGTTGGCAAATGATTTTGCACAAAGGTGATGGACTTGAGCGAGATGGATGTGGACAAGCATTTGATGTACAGGTTCTTTCGTCGTTCCTTGTTGGTTTTGCAAGTGTATGTTGCTGTTGTGGAGGTCCCATAATGGAATGGAAGTGTGAGTGCAGAATCTCGTGGTTTACTGGCTTTGTATGCGTGAAAGTCATCGTTATGTGTCGCTGAATGCGGTCGTGTTTCGTTGTAATACTTCGCAGACGACTAGTTTACAATAGGATAGGGATTTGGGAAGGTATGTCATCTATTCTTCACCCATCTTCTTTCTTTCTCTCAATCTTGCGAATCTACAACTTCTGTTCTTCCTGCTTTTTCTCTGCATCTTACTTGATTCTTGGTTCTTCTCTGGGCAGGGTATGGAAATATTTATTGACAACTAGTCGCTTTGAAGTTCTCCTCCTGGTAACAGCTTGAGGCTGTTGCCAATGGACACCACTGTGGGGAGCCGGACTTCGGTATCACGGGGATGTCAACCTCGTCCCGTCTGTCCCCAGATCGGTCTGCCGCTGCGGTTGCCCCGGTTGCTGCCCACAGTGGGTCTGAGCCCTCGCCTGTGGTTGATTGGGAGGTCGTTCCAAGGCGTGGCAGGCAGCGAAAGGCGTCCCCGGAGGCTGATCAGAAAGCCTCCCCATTGCGTCTGACAAACCAGTTTCAGGCACTGGCTGAGCCAGATGCAGCTGCCTGCCCTGTTTCAGGGGATCATTCTCAGCCTTCAAGGTCTGGGCAATCGCAGAGGGTGGGCTTACTGGTAGTTGGGAGCTCCAATGTTAGGCGCGTAATGGGGCCCCTTAGGGATACGGCGGCTAAGGAGGGGAAGAAATCCAGTGTGCACTCCGTGTGCATTCCGGGAGGAGTCATTCCTGATGTGGAAAGGGTCCTTCCGGATGCCATGAAGAGCACAGGGTGCAGCCAGCTGCAGGTGGTGGCACATGTCGGCACTAATGACGTGTGTCGCTTTCGATCTGAGGAAATTCTCTCTGGATTCCAGCGGCTATCTGATTTGGTGAAGGCTGCCGGTCTTGCTTACGAGATGAAGGCAGAGCTCACCATCTGCAGCATTGATGACAGAACCGACTGCGGACCTTTGGTGCAGAGCCGGGTGGAGGGTCTGAATCAGAGGCTCAGACGGTTTTGCGACCGTATTGGCTGCAGATTCCTTCACTTGCGCCATAGGGTGGTGGGGTTTCGGGTTCCGCTGAATAGGTCAGGAGTTCACTACACTCAGCTGGCGGCTACACGGGTAGCGGAGGCTGTGTGGCGTGGACTGGGCGGTTTTTTAGGTTAGAAGGCCTCGGAAAAGTGCGGGATGGGCTGCAATGTCAAAGGGTGCTTGGCAATTACAGGACGTGCTTGGATCAAGGAACAGTCGGAATTATAGTTGTAAATTGTTGTAGTTGCGCTGGAAAAGTCCCTGATCTTCAAGCGCTAATAGAAAGCACAGAAGCTGATATCGTTATAGGTACAGAAAGCTGGCTAAAGCCTGAAATAAGTTCTGCAGAAATTTTTACGAAGTCTCAGACGGTGTTCAGGAAAGATAGATTAGGCAGAATTGGTGGTGGAGTGTTTGTGTCTGTCAGTAGTGGTTTATCTTGTAGTGAATTCGAAGTAGATACTCCGTGCGAATTGGTGTGGGGGGAGGTTATACTTAACAGCCGAATTAAGTTAATAATTGGCTCCTTCTACCGACCCCCAGACTCCGATGATACAGTTGCGGAACAGTTCAGAGAATGTTTGAGTCTCGTAACAAATAAATACCCCACTCATACGGTTATAGTTGGTGGGGACTTAAACCCACCCTCGGTATGTTGGCAAAAATACTTGTTCAAAACCGGTGGCAGGCAGAAAACGTCTTCCGAGATTGTCCTAAATGCATTCTCCGAAAATTATTTCGAGCAGTTAGTCCACGAACCCACGCGAATTGTAAATGGTTGCGAAAACACACTTGACCTCTTGGCCACAAACAATCCAGAGCTGATAGAGAGCATCATGACTGATACAGGGATTAGTGATCACAAGGTCATTGTAGCTAGGCTCAATACCATTTCTTCCAAATCCATCAGAAACAAACGCAAAATAATTTTATTTAAAAAAGCCTTCCTAAAAGACAATTTCCATTCATTCCGAACTGACTATGCGAATGTAGACGAGATGTGCCTCAAATTCAGAGATATAGTAGCAACAGCAATTGGGATATTCATTCCTCATAAATTGGTAAGAGATGGAACGGATCCCCCGTCGTACACAAAAAAGGTCCGAACGCTGTTGCAGAGGCAACGGAAAAAGCATGTGATGTTCAGAAGAACGCGAAATCCCGAAGATGGGATAAAATTTACAGACGCGCGAAATTTGGCACGTACTTCGATGCGAGATGCCTTTAATAGCTTCCACAACGAAACATTGTCTCGAAATTTGGTAGAAAATCGGAAGAAATTCTGGTCGTATGTAAAGTACACAAGCAGCAAGACGCAGTCAATACCTTCGCTGCGCAGTGCCGATGGTACTGTTATCGACGACTGTGCCGCTAAAGCGGAGTTATTGAACGCAGTTTTCCGAAATTCCTTCACCAGGAAAGACGAATGGAATATTCCAGAATTTGAAACACGAACATCTGCTAGCATGAGTTTCTTAGACGTAGATATCTTAGGGGTTACGAAGCAACTCAAATCGCTTGATACGGGTAAGTCTTCAGGTCCAGATTGTATACCAATTAGGTTCCTTTCAGATTACGCTGATACTATAGCTCCCAACTAAGCACTCATATACAACCGCTCGCTCACCGATAGATCTGTACCTACAGATTGGAAAATTGCGCAGTTCGCACCAGTGTTGAAGAAGGGTAGTAGGAGTAATCCATTTAACTACAGACCTATATCATTGACGTCGGTTTGCAGTAGGGTTTTGGAGCATATACTGTATTCAAACCTCGAAGGGAACGATCTATTGACACGTAATCAACATGCCTTCAGAAAACATCGCTCTTGTGCAACGCAGCTAGCTCTTTATTCGCACGAAGTAATGACCGCTATCGACAGGGGATCTCAAGTTGATTCCATGATTCTAGATTTCCGGAAAGCTTTTGACACCGTTCCTCATAAGCGACTTCTAATCAAGCTGCGGAGCTATGGGGTATCGTCTCCGTTGTGCGACTGGATTCGTGATTTCCTGTCAGGAAGGTCGCAGTTCGTAGTAATAGACGGCAAATCATCGAGTAAAACTGAAGTGATATCAGGTGTTCCCCAAGGAAGCGTCCTGGGACCTCTACTGTTCCTGATCTACACTCCTGGAAATGGAAAAAAGAACACATTGACACCGGTGTGTCAGAACCACCATACTTGCTCTGGACACTGCGAGAGGGCTGTACAAGCAATGATCACACGCACGGCACAGCGGACAAGCCAGGAACAGCGGTGTTGGCCGTCGAATGGCGCTAGCTGCGCAGCATTTGTGCACCGCTGCCGTCAGTGTCAGCAGGTTTGCCGTGGCATACGGAGCTCCATCGCAGTCTTTAACACTGGTTAGCATGGCGCGACAGCGTGGACGTGAACCGTATGTGCAGTTGACGGACTTTGAGCAAGGGCGTATAGTGGGTACGCGGGAGGACGGGTGGACATACCGCCGAATTGCTCAACACGTGGGGCGTGAGGTCTCCACAGTACTCGATGTTGTCGCCAGTGGTCGGCGGAAGGTGCACGTGCCCGTCGACCTGGGACCGGACCGCAGCGATGCACGGATGCACGCCAAGACCGTAGGATCCTACGCAGTGCCGTAGGGGACCGCACCGCCACTTCCCAGCAAATTAGGGACACTTGCTCCTGGGGTATCGGCGAGGACCATTCGCAACCGTCTCCATGAAGCTGGGCTACGGTCCCGCACACCGTTAGGCCGTCTTCCGCTCACGCCCCAACATCGTGCAGCCCGCCTCCAGTGGTGTCGTGACAGGCGTGAATGGAGGGACGAATGGAGACGCGTCGTCTTCAGCGATGAGAGTCGCTTCCACCCTGGTGCCAATGATGGTCGTATGCGTGTTTGGCGCCGTGCAGGTGAGCGCCACAATCAGGACTGCCTACGACCGAGGCACACAGGGCCAACACCCGGCATCATGGTGTGGGGAGCGATCTCCTACACTGGCCGTACACCTCTGGTGATAGTGCACGGTACATCCAAACCGTCATCGAACCCATAGTTCTACCATTCCTAGACCGGCAAAGGAACTTGCTGTTCCAACAGGACAATGCACGGCCGCATGTATTCCGTGCCACCCAACGTGCTCTAGAACGTGTAAGTCAACTACCCTGGCCAGCAAGATCTCCGGATCTGTCCCCCATTGAGCATGTTTGGGACTGGATGAAGCGTCGTCTCACGCGGTCTGCACGTCCAGCACGAAAGCTGGTCCAACTGCGGCGCCAGGTGGAAATGGCATGGCAAGCCGTTCCACAGGACTACATCCAGCATCTCTACGATCGTCTCCATGTGAGAATAGCAGCCTGCATTGCTGCGAAAGGTGGATATACACTGTACTAGTGCCGACATTGTGCATGCTCTGTTGCCTGTGTCTATGTGCCTGTGGTTCTGTCAGTGTGATCATGTGATGTATCTGACCCCAGGAATGTGTCAATAAAGTTTCCCCTTCTTGGGACAATGAATTCACGGTGTTCTTATTTCAGTTTCCAGGAGTGTATATAAATGACCTGGGTGACAATCTGAGCAGTTCTCTTAGACTGTTCACAGATGATGCTGTAATTTACCGTCTAGTAAGGTCATCTGAAGACCAGTATCAGTTGCAAAGCGATTTAGAAAAGATTGCTGTATGGTGTGTCAGGTGGCAGTTGACGCTAAATAACGGAAAGTGTGAGATGATCCAAATGAGTTCCAAAAGAAATCCGTTGGAATTCGATTACTCGATAAATAGTACAATTCTCAAAGCTGTCAATTCAACTAAGTACCTGGGTGTTAAAATTACGAACAACTTCAGTTGGAAGGACCACATAGATAATATTGTCGGGAAGGCGAGCCAAAGGTTGCGTTTCATTGGCAGGACACTTAGAAGATGCAACAAGTCCACTAAAGAGACAGCTTACACTACACTCGTTCGTCCTCTGTTAGAATATTGCTGCGCGGTGTGGGATCCTTACCAGGTGGGATTGACGGAGGACATCGAAAGGGTGCAAAAAACGGCAGCTCGTTTTGTATTATCACGTTATAGGGGAGAGAGTGTGGCAGATATGGTACACGAGTTGGGAAGGAAGTCATTATAGCATAGACGTTTTTCGTCGCGGCGAGACCTTTTTACGAAATTTCAATCACCAACTTTCTCTTCCGAATGCGAAAATATTTTGTTGAGCCCAACCTACATAGGTAGGAATGATCATCAAAATAAAATAAGAGAAATCAGAGCTCGAACAGAAAGGTTTAGGTGTTCGTTTTTCCCGCTCGCTGTTCGGGAGTGGAATAGTAGAGAGATAGTATGATTGTGGTTCGATGAACCCTCTGCCAAGCACTTAAATGTGAATTGCAGAGTAGTCATGTAGATGTAGACGTAGATGTAGATGTAGACAGTTTGATAAATTGTTTGGGGCGTGTCGTTTTTACTTTGTGGAAGTTCTTCTTCAGGTTTGTGTATCAGCGTGCTGTTTAATAGCAGTAGTGTGACTTTTAAACATATTTGTTGCCAGCGGTGGCTTGCCCAAGCGGTCTTCTCGTAGGGCCGGTTTTTGCTCGCTCTGCTGAGTCGGGGCGCTCGGGGGTTTAGGAGTGGCGAAAGTCGGTGTCTGCTAGTCTGCCCCTGCAACCAGCCCCTTCTGACGTTTGGCATCCGATCGCATCTCTGCAGGGTTCTGTCACTGTCCATCCCAGCAGGGTTCCACCTAGCGGGCAAATTTATTGCCCACTTTCGCTACAAGGGCCTTCTGTTGGTCTCGCTGTCCTCGTGTCTTGCTAATTACGTCCTTTTCTTTTTTGATACTTCTCGTGCTGCAACTTGTGGGTCGTTTCATCTCTTCCTTGCTGGAGTTTTTACTATGGTTCTTACAAAAAGTTTTACTTATAATCATCCAACAAATGTCTAGTATCTACTTGTTTTACACCTACTTAAAAATCTTTACAAATTTCGGCTCCCTTTCCATGTTACAATTCTAAGATATTTGGAGTCTTAACGTCTACTCAAGAATCCTCAATTTTGTTTTTTATTTTTGTGTAGTGTCGTGGTGTATAACATTTTAGTATTTCATGCTGTTAGACTATCCACACTTTATCCCTTCATCTTAATCTATGGTACTATTGGTGCTATTACTAAAACTACTTTCTTTTTCCCACCTTCCTCTCTCCTCATTCTTCTTTCTCCTGACGATCTTATCTGCAACATAATCTTGCAATATTGTGCGTATTATTTACCAGCAATAAAATTAATCTTCAAACTTGTACTGAAAGTGTTTAATACTGCCAGTCTTAGGTAAAAATACCCCTGCTTTATCTTGTAAAATACCCTCTATTTCTCTTTTACTGTGTTCCGAAACACCTTGAACTTCTTGCAATTTTTTGTCGATTTCTTTATGGACTTCTAACATGGGTTGAGGCGATTCCTTCTTTTGTGGATACGATTCTAATTCTTTATCCTCTTTATCTCACGTCATTCTTAATTGTTTGTTTATAATCTGTATTTCTTCTAATTTTAGCATTTGCTCAAAGAGAAGTGTGACATTCCCAAACGTTACGCTACTTTTCCCCATATCTATTTTCGCTCGTCTCTCATTTAAAAAATCTGCACCTATAATCAAATCTACAGTTAGTTTAGGTATAATCACGAAATTGGCTTTTATCGTTTGACCTTGACACGAAAGAGTTAACCTTGTTTGTCTCGTAACTTCCGCATCATTGTTTCTAATAGGACCTCTTACCTTAATCTTACGTGTTTTCAAAACTGACAATTCCTCATTGGCATTACACTGCATGTATAAATTTTCTGAGATCGCAGTCAGTTCACTTCCGCTACCAATTTCAATGATGGCTGGGATATGCTTTACCATGGCGTTCACAATTGGTTGAATTTGAAAGGGTTGGTTCTCTTCTTCTTCCTCCTCTTGAATCAACCAATCCTCCACTGAATCATATATAAGTCTTTTCAGGAATTTCCCTTGTGAATTCGAACTTTCTGTAGGATAAGCTTCGACTGCTACTTCTCTCTCTTTTATTTCCTCTTCGCTATTTCTTCCTTTATTTACGCTTTCTTCTACATCCTCTACGTTCTCCTCATCCTCGTCAATCTTCTCCTTCTTCGTCGCTACTTCCACATAATCACATCTAAATGCACTAATTATCGCTTCATAACTTCCTTCATTATATACGTTGGGTTGTGTGCCCACTCGTAACCTATTTTCAACTTCTGTCGACTGTGCATTATCCTCATTGAATTCGCTTTTCGTGGTTTCCATATCAAATAGCTCTGCAATACGCATTACTTCGTTATTTCCTCCTACATTCGTTGTGCATGTCTGTGGTAATTCATCTTCCTCGTCAGTATTCTCCCAATTAATTTCGTCCCAAGACGATATTGACATTTTCTTGTCTTCGTTTTCATCTGGTCCCTGCGGATTTGTTTCTTCCTTTTTTCCTTCTCGTGATAAGATTTTTACTTTTTTGTTCAAGGTGCTGCAATTGTCCTGGGTCGGTGCGTCATTCTCTTTGGCATGGGCGGTTAGCTGTCAACTCCAACGTTTATTGGGGTTTGGTGGTCTTACCTCCACGTCTTCTATCTGTATTCGCATTTCATGATCAGCTTGTCGATAGTGATTTCTTTGTTGATAGTTTGTCGGTCTATTGGTTCTCCAGTGCCCGTTCCAGTTGTCGTTATTCTCTCTGTAATAGTTCTTGCCATTCCTGGGTGAATTATAGTTATTGCCATATTCTCTTCTAAATCCATAACCGGTTCTTTGTTGAAATCTATTGTCGTTTCTTGGTGCGAAGTTATTACGTGGTTGGTAATTATTGTTTCTTCGTACTGTGTCTTGTGGATTCCACTGCTTTCTGCTTTCGTTTTCACGTGCGTTTCGTCTTTTTCTTGCGTCATCTTCCGAAAATATGAACTCTAGTTCCCCTAGAACACCTTTAAATGCTTCGACGTAATTGCCTCCGCGACCTACTGATGATTGCTGGTATTTCAATGGTAGCTTCATTGCGCATAATTTAATCAACTCTCCTTCACTGTAGGGTACACTTAAGCATAGATTTTTGTCTGCCATTACTTCGAAAAATTTCACGGGACTCTTCTCTCCTGAATTTTCAAAATATGGGTTCTGTAATAATTCGTACTTCACTCTGTTCTGTGCTTCGCTGGACCAATATCGTGAGAGAAGCTTCTCTCTGAAATCTTCGTACGATCGGCATGTTGCTGCAACGATCTGCATGGCTTCTGCGACTGTTCCTGACATGTGTGCACATATAAAGTCTAATTTGTGTGCTAGCGTCCAGTGTTCTGGTAATCCTACTCGGAATTGATCAATAATAGTTCGTGGATGTAATGAGTTTCCTTCCTGAAAGTGTTGAAATTTTTTGACTGTGAGGAAATGATCGTTGTCGTACTTCGTCATAGTTCCATATGAAATTTGCGATTCTTCGCCACTTTTGTTTCTAATCATTTCTCCCGTCTTTCTTTCCAGTTGTGGTAGATCCGTTGGATATTGTCCACTGTAACTTTCGCCTACCCTTGCGTAGTATCGTTGTAGTGGTAGGCAATAATTTTCTGCCATCGGTTGTGAACGTGAATGCACTGCAACTCTTCGCGACTTGGCTTTCCATTGTCACGTATGTTACTTTCTGCCTGTGATTGGAATCGCAAATGCGTAATATCTTCGTTAAATGCCTGTTTTTCCGGTGCTGTTACAGATACGGACGTGGTAGCAGACTCTGTGCTTGTTCGATCCTGTTCACTACGCTCTTCAATGATTTGCAACAACTCGGTTCGCAATTTCTGAAATTGTCGCTACGTTTGCGCTTCTATTTTGACTATGCGGTTATCATATCTTTTCAGCGCTGGTTTTGTTATACGTTTGTGTAACACACTGTTTTCAAGAATTTCACGCGCTGTACCTGCTGCTTGTCTAGTAATTACGTTTATCTATTTCTCTAATTTCTTCACTTCTCCGTGGGTGTTGTTACGTAATGTTTTGATCTCGTCCTGAATGTCATTACGCAATGTTTGTACGTCCGCTTGTACCTTGTCAATGTCTGTTCTCAATTGATTGTGACCTGTTATTAAGTGTCCTATCACTTCTCGAGATTCTTTTGCCTCGTCTTCAATATGACTTAGGTGTAACTGATTTATTTTGTTTTGTTCTTTAATCTCACGCATTTGTCTCGTGGTTTCTGCATTCTGAATTTGAATTTGGTTCGCTATGTCTTTAGTTTGCCTTGTCATGAATTCCGTAATTTGTTGTAATAATTCTGCTAGACTGGTGGGTCCTATTGCGTTTTCTTCCGACGTCCTAAGCTCTGTGTTTTCGCACAAATGTTGGTTCGTAACCGATTGCTTTGAACTGTGCTGTGACTCGTTTCTGCTCGCATTCCTTGTACTCTGTGATGAGGGAGCTCTGATTACTTGTACTATGGGTTCTACGTATTCAAGACGCAAGTTAGAATCCTCATCGACTGTCTCTCTACTTTCCTGCTCCTCTGTTTATGATGACTTACGTTTTCTATGCCTTGATGTACATTATCCTTCTTAAGATGGGTTATATGTCCAATTTCTATACTGCATCGTGTGTTGTACTGTCCTCTATTTTCTGTCCATTTTCATTCTGGGTCTCTACCTCAATTCGGTCAAAGTCTCGATCTGCCATTGCTAATCTTTTCGAATCACTTATTTTCTGTTTTAAAAGCAATTCACGCGCCCTACTTCGTGTCAACATGCGCTCATACGATCTCACGCGTTTGATAAACTTTTTACACACACGACGTGACAATCAATTCACTTACTTGTTGGGTCAGAACCAACTTGTTAACGATGTATCCGCCACCTGCGCGCTTGCATTGGAGAGAAAACTTAATTCTAACAATATTAAAATTCATAACTTAATTATGCTAATGCCTCTGCTACAATGACTCACTATTTATTGAATAATTTCTTACTATCTATCGCTGTAGCTACTGTTTTCGACTATGTATAACTATAGAAAAAAAATTACTACGAAAATTTTTTAGCAGGATATTTTTCTGACCTAGTTAGGCATGTGGTCGTCCTTCAATCATGCTATTTTACCACCCTGGCAGGGTCGCCATTTTCTAAACATTCATGGTGATGTCTGATTGTTCTATATCGTGTCTCCCTACCACTATCGTGCAAAGACGCTCTGAGCGTGTTTTTTAGGGAATTAACTAGTTTGAACCTGGGACCTGTTGCTGGTAAGGAGACGCCAGACCACACATGGCATGTAGAATTCAGAAGAGTTCAGTGAGACTAGCGATGATATAACCAAATACTAAATGATCTCAGCGTCAGCTCCACTGCACTCCCTGTAAAAGAATCTTAATACTAACTAAATATAGAGGAAAGGGTTCAAGGCTTTCCTATTTTTAGTTAGCTGGTAAAATAACGTCGAAAAAGCAGTTAAGTTTACCATTGGAAATTTTATTCTACTCACAAAACATTGTTTATAAATTGCACTATTGATAAAAGGAAATGTTTTAATACAGGATGGTAAAAACCAACTGCGTTCAACAAAAATGTGAACGAATATTCCCTAAATGGGTTTCCAAGTTCTACAATCGATCCAAGGATGACCTATGACATATCACATCTATAATCTAGGTTTAAATTAAGTTTCACAAAAGAGAAAACTATCAAAATGATCTACAGTGACCCTCAATTTTCTTTAATAACTTATCTAAGTTGTCGTAAATTACAGTGGCTGATGTGGCTTCTCAATAACTATATAACAGAGAAATCATCGCGTTTTAGATTTTTACTTCAAGTGGCTAATGTGAACACCATGAGCTTTAATTTACGATCGACACTAGTATTACGCAAAAAGAGGGGGGTGTAACAAATGAGATTTCTGCAGGTCTGAATGAAGGTTTAAGCGCTCAAAAATGCGGCATCGCGTGCGTTCATTACCTTGTCGGTGTTTAGGCACCGTCAGTGCAGCGGCGGGCAGCACAGCTCCGCTCACCTCGCCATCTCGGAAGCAACTCTCTCCTAACTTCTCCTTACTACAATTTACCGAAGTTGGTTTAAAGAAACTTTCTGGCTGTGTTTTCATCTGACCAATCAGGGTATGAATGTTAACCTTAAGCTCCGCCTACTAATATTCTGTCTATCCATGTGAAACGATATACTTTTCGTGGTGGGGCAATGTTTTTAAAGTTTTTAACGTAACAGAGACGCGAAACAGTCTCACACTACAACCTGCAGCTGGTGTGGTCCTTTCAGCGTTATCGTAAGATCTATACTGTTCTTCTGGAGAGCTCAATCTTTTAACATGGGCTGGGGCGTGGTCCTAAGGTAACATACACCCGAAAAAGTCTCACGCTAAAACTTGCAGGTGGTAGTGGCCCTTTTTGTGTTATCGTAAGAGCTATACTGTTTTTCTGGAGGGCTTTAGCTTTTAACATGGGCTTGGGAGTGGTCCTTGACTTAATAGAGACGCGAAAAAGTCTCACGCTAAAATGTGCGGGTGGTAGCCTTAGAGGTAGGCTGTCGACGTCTGTGTCCAGTCCGTCCCTTATCGTAGGGCCTTCTAGCTTAACACGGTTTTGCTCTCGGCTTCTGTTCTCGTTTCTCCCATGGGAAATGTGTCGGTCTCACGGGGGGAAGGTACGACATGCATATAGGCATTCTTGTGTTAGTCTGTGGTATTCCATTTGCTCACTCGTTACTCGTATTACTTTGGTTAATTTAATGTCACGATTTATTCGGAGCTATGTGACATACTACTGGATTTGCTTATCATGTCAGCGTTTTCATGGTAGGTGTTGGATTTGCCTGGCACCTTACAGTCTGTAACAGTTCCAATGTTGGCAGCATTGCACAGTGCTGAGTCAGTATCTAGCAATATGTCTGAACAACTTCAAAGGTTACCCATTTAAGAGCCAATCTACTGATATTATTTGTATGAAGGCATTTTATGGCCGACATTACACTTATTTGTGCCAAGAATGAATATTTTTTATGCCTACTGTGGAGAGAATAGAATACCAAAATTACATCTGTTGCGAATCTGGAGTTAAGGATCATTTACTTCAGTATTTATTTGCACAAAGAGTTTTGTCAGTTTCTTGTATACGGTTACAGAACTCGGTGCTGACGGGACTGGTTAAATTTCAGAGGGACTGATTTCATTATGGGCATTGCGTATTGTTTTTCCCGATTAAGTTGTCAAACTATGCCCAACCACACAACACAGAGTAAACTAGCATAACACAAATATTACGCATTTCATATTCATGGGCAAACACAATTTTTTAAAAATAACGTTACACTTTCATAAAGAACGGTACAACCGTCTTTCCTGTTTGCAGTGCTGGCCTGAGCTGTTTGCGTGCTTGGTTGTTCGGTGCTCATTCACTAGTATCAGACAATATTTTTATCTCCCCTAACTAATAGTGTACTGGGGATTGCGGTGCAATTTTGATATCAAATTGAAATGCAAATTAATTAAATTGATCAAATAATCCCCAAATTCCTGCCCACCCCCACTCCCTACCACATCTTTCCCTATCCCTGGATTATGTCGCGTGTTTTCTCAGCTGCAAATGTGCTCCAACCCCCTCCTCCCCCATCCAACTCCACTCCCCCTCTACTCCCCACTGCCCCAACAACCCAATTGGTAGATATTTTTAATTTGGGCGGGAACTTCGAATTTTCGCTGGATTGTCTTTGTCCCAGAGCTGTGCTGACGTTCAATCCCTCCCCCTTCCCCATCTGGGAATTGGCAGTAAAAGGACTTAGCCTGTGATGTATAGGTTTTTTTATTTAAACAGTCTTTATTTAATGAATTTGAGGCAGTGCATCCATCCAGCATGTTCACCATGGGGTCTGGAGTTCCACTGACCTAATATACAGCACTGCCACCAGAGGGCGCCATCGTCCCTCCCCTCCCCAAGATGTCGGTCTGCAGGGGAAAATTTGTGGGAAAAGGACTCAGCCTGTTCTGGGTTGCTGGAGAGAGGAATGAGTGTACTTTATTTATTTTTTGAGCAATTTATTTAGGGACGGATTTCATGTAGTTTATTTATTATGCTGATACAACACATTCACCCTGATGTGCTTGAGGTCATAGTAAATAGTCTACAGACCTGCAACCTGATGGCAGAGACGCAAAAAAAGTCGTAAATTACCGAAATAATGCAGCACGCAGCACGCAGACGTACACACTGCTCGTAGATCACCGAAATAGTGCATATGTATTGCTATGTAAACAAGCTCACCACACTTAAACACCCAAAAATAATACAGTGCATTTTAAACACTCAGTGCACATAAAAATGCAATGTATCAGCGACTCTAAACCTGGTCCTCCAGGGCAGAAAGCTTAGGTCCACGCACCTAACGCAATTAAATGACCAGAGGCACTGGGAATTAAAAGTGGTGGTGCCCTTTCCGAGACTCTAACCCTGATTCTACTAGATGGAAAGCCAAAGTGCAAGCCGTAAGACATGGAAACTGCACAGATGTGTGAGAGGAAGGTTACGATAGTGTACTTTATTTATTATGGTCGGAAATGTAACGCAAATAACGATCCTAATTACGTAATTAACCACGAAGATCGGTCCTAATTACGCCACGATATACTCACCGCTGCACAAAGACGGCATACAATCGCAATACAGCGCAAAAAGGAACGATACCATACAACTGGTGTTATCCTGCTGGGAAAACATTTCGCAGTACCACTCAAAACCAGCGACAGAAACACTCAAACTCTACCTTACACCTAAAAGTTGGTGGGAAAAAGGTTGGGGTGTCAGGTGATATCTATATTCTTTTTGGTGGGAAATGTTTTCAACTGAGAAGAAGCTGGTGGGCAGAGAGGAGTTCAATAGAGTATATTATCTGTATGCATACAGCATCTATCACTGTTTGACATTGGATTTCTCTAAAGACACCTACTAATAATCACCCTACAGACCAGCTAACTGAAGCAAATACACGCAATAACAGCTGGTGGGAAAAAGTAGTCATAGTTCTAACTCCACTTCAAGATTGTCATGAAAAACCATCACATGTAACGAATGGGACATAGTGCAGCACATACACAAGGGAAAATCACCGCCCCAAAAGAGTGCAAAGGGGCTGGTAGTTGAACATGAGTTCCCCTCCATGTACAACCACAAAATGCCGAAAATCAGGGTCCCCTCCTCTCCCTCCCTCCAACCACGTATGGGATGGATGAATGGTAGGAGGAAGGCAGCTAATCAGCCTACAGCCTCATGGCACTCTAATGGCCACTGTCTGCCGTGAGGTGATGGTCCTTCGCCAACACAAAAGCTGGTATAGTTAACTAAACATTTATTATTATTATTATTTGAGCTTTTCCTCATTACAGAGGCTTATCTCCAACATAATAATTGACTTGGAAATTACAATATAAACAATAACCTTTCTTAAAATATATTCTCAAAATATTCCTCCAGGTGTTTCGATGTGTCTTCTTCCTCTGCGCCCATTCTCCTCATTGCGTGCTGTACATTTTGGATCCAGGTGGTCATAGGTCTTCCTCTTCTTCTTCTCCCCTCCGGTTCCCACTCCAGTTTCAGTTTTGGTATTCTGATTTTCTCCATTCATCGTACATGCCCGTACCACTGTAATTTCTTCGTATCCATTACGTCATATATTCTTTCTTTTATTTCCATTCTCCTTATTACTCCGGTGTTCCTTATCTTTACTCTCCTGGAGATTCTTGCCGATCTTCTCCAAAAGTCCATCTCTAGAGCTTGTAATTTTTTAATGTGCTTCATATTAATTGTCCAGGTCTCCGTTCCATACAGAACCACACTCTCTAATATGGATTTGTATATTAATTTTTTAGTTTTGCTCATTACATTCCTGCTCCATAAGACTGAGTTAAGCATCCCAATAACCCTCCGTCCGCTACTAATTCTTTTATTGATTTCTGACTCTGATTTTCCCTCGATTTCTAAAATGGATCCCAAATAACAGAAAGTGTTTATCTTTTTGATTTTCTTTCCTTCAATGTATAGCTCATCTGAATCATTAGTCAAGTATTCTGTTTTTTTGGTAATTAATCGTCAAACCCCAAGTTTCGTATGCTACTGCTAGTTGATTGCACATCCTGCCCATCTTGTGCTACGACTACTTGATCATCAACAAATAATAAATGATGTAGGTAAACTCCATCTCTTATTTCTAATCCCATACTATTACATTTACGAGACCATGTTCTAAGGCTAATATCTATATAGATTTTAAATAATGATGGTGACATGGGACATCCCTGTAAAAGGCCTTTGCTTGTTCTAAATTTCTGTGAACGTTTATTACCAACTTTCACTTGCAAATGTTATCTTTATACTTCTGTTGTATTATTTTAATCAAGGAAGGGTTTATGTTTGCCATATGTAGTGTTCTCCAAAGTAATTTTCTTGGAACAGTATCATACGCTTTTTCTAGATCTATGAAAATTAATCCTATATTTTTAGATTTTTCCCTATGTTTCTCCAAAATCTGTCGTAATGTAAAAATATGCTCCACACATGATCTCACACCCGTGAATCCACATTGTTCTTCTTGAGTTGTAAAATTTTTTTCCAGTTTGTTTTTAATTACTTTCGCAAAAATTCTCATTAATGTGTTTGTAACACAAATTCCTCGATAGTATGAACAAATTTTGCGATCCCCTTTCTTAAATGTTGTATTAATGTAACCCAGCTTCATCTCGTTGGGTATTGAATCTCCATGTATCATTTTGTTGAAGAGCTGTGTTATCAGTTTCACAATTTTGTCACCACCATATTTCAGACACTCCAGATTGATATTGCCTGGTCCCGGTGATTTACCATTCTTTCCTGTTTTGAACGCCTGAAGTACTTCACTTTCTAAAATCTGGATCTCATCATCTTCATGTCCTTCATCTTCCCATGTTCCTCCTTCTAGATATTCTTCTCTGTCCTCATTTAATAATTTTCGGAAACACTCTTCCCATAAACAATAGGAGATGAAAGAACAGCCGTCCCGAATGCCTTTGGTCATCTAAAGTATATTCACACAGCTGCACCAAATGGTTAGGGGGCGCACCTGCGGCGACGAGCTGTCAGAGACTAGACAGACCCCCAATGCTTCCAATAGGCCTCTTGTTCTGCGATGGAACATAGTTTAAGACTCACGTAGGACGCTCCAGATGCCACCGAGGGAGAGCTGCCATCTCGCAGCAAATTTTCCTGCCGTTCTGCGCTGGATTATTTAAGATCCACTCGACTTTTATAATAAAGCAACTATTAAAAAATGGAAGAAAAAAACATTCGCAACGATAATAAATATCCTCTTCAAACGATATTAGACAAAACCAATTTTCATTTAGTTTTATGAGCAAAATCGGTATAGTTATTTACCTTCGACTGCACTCGCATTTCATTTTTTTGTGAAATATAGCGAAGTGTACCGCCACCGATCATAAATGATCAACAGCGACACACCCACTCTGTGTAAAAACTGTATAAAAAATTTCGACTATTCTGATGCTAAAACTGCAAACCAGTGCATAACGTTCCGGTTATTTCGCAATTAAATTGATCATAGGAGACAGTTTGCATCGCGAGTAACTTTTGTTTCTGTTGTGTTTTCTGTAGTCGCATTAAACTCACCAGGTAGGAAAAATGGGAACCTAAGCAGGGAACACGATGTCCTTGTCGAGAAACGCTATTGAGAAACGACATCTGAAGCTGACAAAAAAGGGATTCTATAGCCCACAACATACATTTCGCATAAGAACCGTGCTATTAAAAACATGATCGTCGCTACTGCGTTAGCGTCACCCTGAATGAAAAGCTGACTTGTGGCTGCAGGTACACACACAAGCCGCTGATAGTGTAACGCTTTCTGTTAGAAATTCTGTCCACGATTGGGTATCAAGTCTAACCAATCAACCACTCACTTGCGTTGGATCCTGTAGAGACATCTTTCAATGATTACAGCCACTGGTGAATCATATTCGTGGCACTCTGATATCTCGAAATGAGTCACTTTTTGTCTCTTAGGGTGCATTCATCTCAGTCACCCAAACATATGTGGTGATCCTATTAAATTTATTGGAGCACGCGGTTCGTGATCGAAGTCTCTTCCACAGACTGGTTAAAGTCTGTACTGCAGGATGACCATGTCCAACGGACTATCAATAACACGAGAGCGTTCCTGTATTGCTCCTTCATAAGCAGTTTAATACATTGTTTTTTTATGGTTGTAACACATCCAATCAGCATACAGCGCCATACACTTTTTTTTCTACTATGACTTACAGACCCATGTCAGCTGCTGCTAAACTGATATTAACATGATTCGATCCTCTGGCTCACACAGATAACTGAAAATCGCATGACATAAACTGTACAGCTACCACACCTCAGGCTGGTAGAAGTAACACACAAATGCGATTTTTCTCGTGACAAGATTACGGATGACATCGCAAGATATGAAAACTGGAAGAGTTTGCGGGATTGCAGAGCGCTTCTAACAACTATTCGAAAGAGATTACCTGAACAGTTAATCTCGTCATCGAAATGGTGGCGGATGTCTCTGTACTCCGTTTCGAAAAGCATTGTACCTTCATTTAGCGATCATGTACATGATTACTGTTCTGGTGTTGAGCATCGCCAGAAGGTGCTGTTCACGGCACGCGTGAGATACCACAAACAAAACATCTGCTGATATCTTATTGGTGAAAATAATAATAATAATAACATGTGTACGTTATAGCAGCATATGTAAATAGGACGAGTCTGTAGGAGTGAGGAACGCTTCCAAACAACTGTATTTAGGTGATGAGCTCTACATTTAATCCTATGTTCCACAGCGACAAGTACCAGATATACAGTATTCTGTCAAGGTTCCCTCCATCTCAACGGAGTGGCGTCGGTCAATTATTGTGCGGTAATCATCAGCGAACCCAGTGGACGGACAGAACTGGAAAGACGCCATTGATATGTAATGAAGTACTGTAATAGATACTGCAGCCGAAAGCGAGATCATTTTTAGCAATTTTACCCAGATGTCGGAGGGAGCAATATCGACCACATTCTGCAAACTGTTTAGAAACAGAATGAGCAGAGTTAATGCTATAAGAGCGTGATTTGCCCACTCGGTGGAAATGGGAACATCTTCTCGTAGCTCCACCACACGTGTAAAATGTGTAAAGCCAGTGTCAAACGAAGCCTGATCCAGCAACACGAACAGTTACGGTGGGGTTTCTTGCTTGGAATATTAGGAAGACTGGACATCGCAGCAGATCCGCGTCCCTCAGAATCCAGTCACGTCTATCACCCAAACATTTTTGGGCCATCCAGCAGAGAAAAAGTACAAACTATCTGCGTGATCTGCATGCCGGCATAGAGCACATGTATCGATCCTAGTACATATACAGGTATTGATCCGTTGCACAGAACAGTGTAAAGTTGCATCGCCTGTAATGTAGGAGGATGACAATCCACATACTATACAGTAAATCGCAAGAGGCGCTCCATGTGACCCTGTGTCGTTGTTTGGAACATGGATTTTTCTGCTGTGGCACACTTTGCACACTGCCATACATTTTGTTTCTTCCAGCCACGACTTCGAGGTCTCTGTCAGGTCCTAAAGTGACATTTACATGTTCTGATGCATAGCTACTCGCTGGAAACCAGGCGTCGTGCAGTACAAATCATGTTCCCACTGCTGCTACTATAATACACCACACACACTGGACTTTTTAAAAATAATAGACAGGTGCAGCATAAGGAAAGGACGGGGAAGGAAGTCAGCCGTACCCTTTCAAAGGAACCATCCTGGCATTTGCCTGGAATGATTTAGGGAAATCACGGAAAACGTAAATCAGGATGGCTGGACAAGGGACTGAACCGTCGTCCTCCCGAATGCGAGTCCAGTGTGCTAGCCCACTGAAACACCACGCTCAGTGGGCTGCTGGAGACAGGAAGGAGTGCACTTTATTTATTTTTCGACCAATTAATTTAGCGACGGATTTCACATAGTTTATTTATTACACTGGTACAAAACACTCAACCTGACATGATTCAGAAAATTCCAATTTTTTTAGGTGACTCAAATTTTATTGCTAATTTAGATGTTATAACTGAATATAATCTGGAATCACTGGTCCATACTACTAGTCGGCACTGACAAATATTGAAATAGCTAATTGGTCTCGTATTGCCAACCTATCAATATTCACCCTGTAGGGAGACCGAAGGGAATTCACTATCACACACCAGGGCGCAACTCTTTCATGCGTCGCCGAGCTGAAGCACAGTGCGAAACACAACCGCTGCTACACAAATTAATGCCAAAAGGCGACCGCACAGAGCTAGGATGCTACCCAAAGAGATGCTTGAGCACATAATTTTCAAGTACGCTCGTGAGACAAGGCAAACACATTAAGCTGGTTTGCGAACTGTATCTGCTGCGATATACTGTAGAGTGTCTCCACACTGCGCTCTCCTCAGCGCGTCCCGGCTATTGTCTACCCAACGGCCACCCAGGCCGTTGTTCGAACTGCCATATTCTTATTGGCTGAAGGCCAACCTCCGTCCTTTGCACTCTTCAGAAACTGTGTTTAGCTTCCCTGTTTTCTGTTTTGACAAACCTAACGCATCTACTGACAATCTTTTAAACAGCCCTTCACCTATCTAAGCCCAACACATTGGCACAACACGCCCTCATACATACTAGAAAGGTACAGAGAGGACGAGGAAGTGTGACACATTGAAAAAAAATCGAAATAAGAAGGTTAGTAGCCGTCTACATGTCCATTAGTTTGGTTATTCATGAAGCGCACTTACAGTACCGCTTTATATGGTTTTGCAAGGTCTATCTGTATTCTTTCCTGCACTGATAGTTTGTCACGTTTTGTTGTGACTGATCCTTTTTCTTTCGCGTGCTGTGAGCACTGCGCACACATATTATATGTACTTTGTTTAGTTTCGATTATACAAACGCCTTCTTATTTCGCAGAACACGGTGTACTCTACATGGTAATTGTGAGTGCATACACGAAAAAAAAAACAGGAGCTGCAAACCCAAAAGATGAAGATGTCTTAAGATTAGATCAGTAGCTCGAGCAATTAATGAGGAAGCATTGAGTCTATCTGAGAAGAAAAGAAGTTTGTGGTAGAGCTGGGCTAAAAGAAAGATTCGGATGACAGGGCACATCCAGTGGCGTAATCTTCAGCTTTTTCGGGAATGATAGACGTAGAGGAAAAATTGTAGGGGAAGACGAAGAGTTGACTACAGTGAGCATGTTTCAAATTGGTGTAGGTTCCTGTAATTATGCAGACATGAAGAGGTGTGAAAACGATACTCTACCGTGGAGAGCGGTATCAGATCAGTTTTCGAACTGAAGACCTCAGTATCAACTTTAGTAAGTAGTGAAATCAGTGACATCCCGAGACGAGCAGCTTAAGACGTTGGAAAAGCAAATAAACAAGGAGCTACACTGCTTCCTTACTTACATATATGTTGGCCGGTGTAGCCGTGCGGTTCTAGGCACTTCAGTCTGGAACCGTGCGACCACTACGGTCGCAGGTTCGAATCCTGCCTCAGACATGGATATGTGTGATGTCCTTAGGCTAGTTAGGTTTAAGCAGTTCAAAGCTCTAGGGAACTGATGACCTCTGACGTTAAGACCCATAGTGCTTAGAGTCATTTCAACCATACTTACATATCTGATAGAACGGACTATATTGACGAACCACAACTGTAAGAAGAAATTCCAAATTTATTCACAAACTGCAAGTTCATTGCCATCAGCTGTATTGGATAAAGATATACTATCTATTAGTGGCACATGAAAACACGTGCCGGACTGGGACCTTAACCCTCATTTCTCACTTTTCGTTAGTGATCACCTCAAACTTTTCAACTATCAGTGCATGCTTCCCGGACTGACCCAAACTCACATTTTCTATGTCTCTATGCCATAGCCCACGTCCGGCATTTAGCTGAACAGTCAGTGTGTCTGGTTGCCATGGAGAGGCCGGCGTACTATTCCCGGCCGGGTCGTAGATTTGGGTGTTTTGTTGTCCTCATCATCGCCTCATCATTGACAGGCAAGTCGCCCTATGTGACGGTAATTAGAAATACTAGGCACTCGGCGGTCGAACTCCTCCAGGCTGGAACTCGCGGCCTTCACTGCAATATGATAGTTCCATTTTCATGCCATAGTACACTACATATATCACCTAATGCTTTCCAAAATTATCAACCGGACTCCCGCGCCAGGCAAAGTGGGAGTACGGAGAACTGAGACCATGCTGCTGTCGTCATCTGCCCCTACAGACTTGTAACACCAAATCGCATGTCTGAAACAGCACAACTTGTTGACGATCCTCAGCGGTACGAAACAAGACGAAATTTAAACGTTAATTGCAAATTCTTTGACTCGGCTGTATTAAGTGCACCTGTACTGCCTATTAGAGACATCAGCTGTATTAGGTGTAATAGTACAATCTATTAGTAAAATACTGTCAACAACTGACAGTACATCGATACCTAATACAGCAGAGTCAAAGACTTTGATGTCAGAGAATAGATTGCTAATTACTTCGTACAGATTTGGATTGTCAATATCGTCTATTCTTTCTGACGTGCAAGGAAGTATTTCATGCACAGACTAGCATACGACGATTATAGTACTGACCTCGGTTTCTCATACCCTCATTCTCACTGGCGTTTGAATCCAATTAGTTAAGTTGGCAAGCATTAGGTGATGAATGTTGTGGAATATGGCATAAGAGTGTAGACAGTGTGAAATATAGAGGTTTATGTCGGTCCGGGGAGCGTGCCCGGAGAGCCGAAGTGGTTAAGGCAACAGCTCGCCATAAAGGGGAAATCCGGGATTGGGTCTCAGTCCGGCTAAAATAATAGAATGTCACTAATCTATACCTGACACAGGTGCGGTCAAAGAATTCGCAGTCAGCGTATAAATTTCGAAATAATGTTTTAATCCATATCTGATCTCTGTTTTTCACGAAGCGATTTCTAATGACAGTCACTGTACTCACTAGGGCAGCCTGAATTGCTGCAGTACATGAAAGGAAATCATTAATAGTTCTTGCGGATATATTTAAAGTTCCTTATGATATAATGGAAATTGTGTCCCATTTTCAGGTGTCCTCAGAAAACATTCTTTTAAATGCAGAAACGTGTACTACGTTAAGGGAACAAAAATTTCGCCATCGATGCGTTGCCGTCTATTAGGAGAAATAAGGGCACTGGAAATCAATTTTCGTCACATTCATCCCTCCATGGTGCTGTAGTGCGTAGACTTCGACTATTTGAGTGTAGAGTTCCGGAGTTCAATCCCGGTAGGAACAGGGATTTTTCGACGTTCCAGTCCGTTTAGAACTGGCCGAAGTCTACTCAGCCTTCTATTAAATGAGTACATGAGATCTTTCGGCGGGAATAAAGGGCGGCTGGGTGATGTGCTCGCCAAACTCGACCTTCTAGTGCCACGGCGAACAAAAGACTGCAACGGAGCGAGGCGACGTAGTGGTTAGAAATCGGAAGAACGACTGTTCAAACCCGCGTCCGGCGATTCTGATTTAGGATTTCCGTGATTTCCGTAAATCGCTACAGGCAAATGTCAGTATGGTTCCTTTGAAAGGGCACGGCCAATTTCCTCTCCCATCCTTCCCTAACACGATGGGACCGACGACCTCGCTGTTTAGTTTCCTCCCCCAAATCAACCAACGGAAATGCAGCCCTCTTCTTCCACTCAGACCAGAATCCTGCTTATGTTTGGTGAGACAGAGATTTTAATTTTTTATCTCTCGTGCTTTAGACTGAAAGGGATATGTAACGGCAAGGGGTTCAAGTGGTTATTGTAAACTGTATACCATAATAAATGGACTGCTTGCATCTGAAAAGAAAACACACCCCGAATGGAAACAGAGTCATCGGTTATCTGCATCATAACGTTACCTTACTGCCACTCTGTAACATTGATGTTTCCTGCACTTACTATTTGCTATGCCATTTCCTTTGTATTTCAAATGATGGCAAATAAAGTCAGCTATCACAATCATATTTGCGTAAGTTATATTTAGCATTTCGTGTGGGATGGAATTGCACTTCACATTATCGCGAATCGGTAGCGGCTTCTTATCCTTACGTGCGCTTATTGTAACAGTAAAATTACGGTTTCACTAAGCTGTCGACGGTGTAATGCCATCTATGTGTCCCCAAGAGACATGACGCAATACTGAAAGAGATTAGGACTATTTATATGCAAATTTGCCGTATAAATTCAATTTACCTCAGATGGAATATTAGCATTATAATGACTCAATTTTATGTAATACCAAAGGATTACGTTCAGAAAACTAGACCCTGCTGTATGCACGATATTCCTCTCAAGTAATTACGCTGTATTGCTCTTTTTACGCCGCTGAGAAATACTTCTCGTTACCCAGTTAAATTACTATGTTCGTAAAACATTTCTGTGATCGAGTAGACGGTGGATTATTGTTTTATAGCTCACTTCCCTTATAATACTGATTAACATCCATGGTGGATGAGTAAATTTCCAGAAACGTGTCTATGTTTACCACATACTGATAGGCTTTTACCACAACTTCCAACTGTCATTAGATGGGAATGAATAGACTGCATTTGAGAGAAAAAGTTAAGAATGATTTATGTTTATTTTAGTCGAAAACGGTCAGAACACTTCAGACGCCGTTTCCACTGTTTGCCTTTGCACCAATCCTAATGCCTTTCTAATGATGATGACTATACACAACATCATTGAGTTTATCACACCTGTTTATGAACGGTCTTCATGTGAGCACATACTGTGCTTCAAATTCGTTAAATGTGTGATCGAATTTTTCGAAACAATTTGTAGTAGATCGGTTTCTTCGACGTTACATACAGCTCTGAATAAGCTACGAAATGACTCGTTTTTCTGACCTGAAGTGTAACATCACTCTTTTCAGTCACATAAGAGGAATAAACGTCAGTCATAGATAAAGATTAGGGGTTAATGTCCCGTCCACGACGATGACATCAGAAACGAAGAAATAGTTCGGATTGTGTAAGGTTGAGAAGGGAGTTGGTTGTGTTCTTTTCAAGTATACCATCTGACTTAAACGATTTAGAGAAAAACTGAAATTCTGAATCTATATCATCTGATGGAGATTTGAACCCAGTATCGTAGCCATCAAGAACTAACCTCCATGGTACTAGAGGCAGCTGTAGAGGGTGAAAACTGTAGAGGACGACCGGGGTTGGAATACATCCAGCAAATAACGGAGGACATACGAGTAGGTTGCAAGTGCTACTATAATATGAAAAGGCTGTCGCAGGAAGAAATTTGCTGGCCTATTGGTATTACGAATTACTGAAGGTTTCTTGAACTGAGAGGCAAGGAAAAGACTGTCAGTGCTTAGTGATTGGGTTTGTTTCAAGAATGAATAGTCTGTATTTTCTAATACTTGCCCTTGACTTTACTACTGTCTGTACTTTGTGTGTGTCAAACCTTTTGCACAGCTACTTGTGATATTTGCTATGAGAGGTAGACAGATAAGACAATATTCAGAGATAAAGACACAATACAATGAGAGCTAGTTTTGGGACACCTCCGTGTTTAAATTACACGGAAGTCTAACTTTCACCGGTGAAAGAAAGTTACCTGCAAAAGATCTGGTGACCTATAGTGCATTTATGAGAACAAAATGTGCGGAATTTTGTTGGCTGAAAAGTCTATTGCAGGTTAATTTTCCCATTCATGAAGTGGTAACATAAATTTTGGACATCAGTTGAGGGATAGGTGCTACTGTAATCAATAAACGTCTCAGAAATGTATTAGATCACGATTATAGCAATAGAAGACCTCATCCTCAACGAAAAAGCAAGAGATAACGTGTAGCCCCAGTTAGGAAGTTGCTATCGCTATTATAACGAGATGGTATTTCACCAAAATCAACGGTATCGACCCATATAGAGGTTGTTGAACGATTGGAGTGTGTTAACAAGAGCCGGCCGCGGTGGTCTCGCGGTTCTAGGCGCGCACTCCGGAACCGTGCGACTGCTACGGTCGCAGGTTCGAATCCTGCCTCGGGCATGGATGTGTGTGATGTCCTTAGGTTAGTTAGGTTTAAGTAGTTCTAAGTTCTATAGGACTGATGACCACAGTAGTTGAGTCCCATAGTGCTCAGAGCCATTTGAACCATTTTTTTTTTTTTTTTTTTTTTGTTAACAAGAAAGTATAAAGCAGGGCTATCTGACTGGTCAGTTGAATATCATCGTTGACCAACATGGATAAGAGCTGAAAGGGGATGTCATATTTTCTGTAACCAATCTTACAAGAGACAAAGTCACTACGCAGTTATCGATACATGATCAGTAAGGTTTGGGAGACGATTGTCGGTAGGGTATGCTAAGGAAAATTTATACACTCAGGCGAAAAAAGTCGTGGGATACCTTCTAGTATCCTGTCTGACCTGTTGCCCAATGTAGTGCAGTAATTCGACGTGGTATTGGCTAAAACAAATCGCTGGCAGTGCTCCGCCTATATACTGAGCAATGCTGCGCTATAGCTTTCAATAGATGTGAATTTATAGCCGGCGCAGGATTTTGTGCACGAAGTGGTTTCTCGATTACGTCCCATAAATGTTCGATAGCGTTGACGTCGGGCGATCTGGGTGGCCTCAAACCAATCACGAACAATTGTGACCAGGTGATATGACATATTGTCATCCGTAAGAATTCCATC
The DNA here is from genome assembly GCF_023897955.1 of Schistocerca gregaria. Classification (NCBI taxonomy): domain Eukaryota; kingdom Metazoa; phylum Arthropoda; class Insecta; order Orthoptera; family Acrididae; genus Schistocerca; species Schistocerca gregaria. Next base: position 950,824,007 of record NC_064920.1, read on the forward strand.
GTTGTTAGGAGAACGTGAAGTCTATTGGCTGCAGATGGTCGTCAAGTAGCCGAACATGGCCATTTCCAGTCTGTGATAGATTCAGTTAGAGCACCGCACACAGTCCATTTGGTGTTAACACAGCGTGCAGCATTGGCGAGCCAGCTTGCTGAGTGTCTTGTTGACAATTGGAGTCATGGCTTCGTAGGGGCTGCGCCACAGTCTAGCCCTACCATCGGCTCTTATCAACTGAAATCGGAACTCATCTGAACAGGCCACGGTTTTCCACTTCTAAACATTCATGGTGTTGTCTGATTGTTCTATATCGTGTCTCCCTACCACTTTCGCGCAACGACGCTCTGAGCGTGTTTTTTAGGGAATTAACTAGTTTGAACCTGGGACCTGTTGCTGGTAAGGAGACGCCAGACCACACATGACATGTAGAATTCAGAAGAGTTCAGTGAGACTAGCGATGATATAACCAAATACTAAATGATCTCAGCGGCAGCTCCACTGCACTCCCTGTAAAAGAATCTTAATTCTAATTAAATATAGTGGAAAGGGTTCAAGGCTTTCCTATTTTTAGTTAGCTGGTAAAATAACGTCGAAAAAGCAGTTAAGTTTACCATTGGAAATTTATTCTAATCACAAAACATCGTTTATAAATTGCACTATTGATAAAAGGAAATGTTTTAATACAGGATGGTAAAAACCAACAGCGTTCAACAAAACTGTGAACAAATATTCCCTAAATGGGTTTCCAAGTTCTACAAGCGATCGAAGGATGACCTATGCCATATCACATCTATAATCTAGGTTTAATTTAAGTTTCACAAAAGAGAAAACTATCAAAATGGTCTACAGTGACCCTCAATTATCTTTAATTACTTATCTAACTTGTCGTAAATTACAGTGGCTGATGTGGCTTCTCAATAACTATATAAAAGAAAAATCATTGCGTTTCAGATCTTTACTTCAAGTGGCAAATGTGAACACCATGAGCTTTAATTGACGATCGACACTAGTATTACGCAAAAAGGGGGTGTAACAGATGAGACTTCTGCAGTTCTGAGTGAAGCCTTATGCGCTCAAAAATGCGGCATCGCGTGCGTTCATTACCTTGTCGGTGTTTAAGCAGCGTCAGGGCGGCAGCGGCCGGCAGCACAGCTCCGCTCACATCGCCATCTCGGAAGCAACTCTCCTAACTTCACCTTACTACAATTCACCGAAGTTGGTTTAAAAACACCATCTGGCTGTGTTTTAATCTGACCAATCAGGGTCTCAATATTAACCTTAAGCTCCGCCTACAAAAATTCTGTCTATCTAATGAGAAACGTTATACTTTTCGTGGTGGGGCAATGTTTTTAAAGTTTGCAACGTAACAGAGACGCTAAAAAGTCTCAAGCTAAAACCTGCAGCTAGTGTGGTCCTTTTAGCGTTATCGTAAGATCTATACCGTTCTTCTGGAGGGCTCTATCTTTTAACATGGGATGGGTGGTGGTTCTTGACGTACCTGAGACGCGAAAAAGTCTCACGCTAAAACTTTCGGGTGGTAGTGGCCCTTTTTGTGTTCTCGTAAGATCTATACTGTTTTTCTGGAGGGCTCTAGCTTTTAACATGGGCTGGGGAGTGGTCCTTGACGTAACAGGGTCGCGAAAAAGTCTCACGCTAAAACGTGCGGGTTGTGTAGTCGTACAGGTAGGCTGGCTCGTCCGTCCCTTATCGTAGGGCCTTCTAGCTTAACACGGTTCTGCTCTCGACTTCTGGCCTCGTTTCTCCCCTCGGAACTACGTCTGCCTCACGGTGGGAAGGTACGACATGCATTTAGGCATTCTTGTGTTAGTCTGTGGTATTCCATTTGCTCACTCGTTACTCGTATTACTTTGGTTAATTTAATGTCACGATTTATTCGGAGCTATGTGACATACGACTAGATTTACTTATTATGTCAGGGTTTTCATGGAAGGTGTTGGATTTGCCTGACACCTTACACAGTCGCCTTGGGTCCAACCGATATGGTCACGAGACGAGGAGAGGCGCAGCAGGTGATGTCGTGCTCTTAGCAGAAGGACTTGCGTCGGCCATCTGGTGCCATACACCATCAACGAATATTTTCGGCGAACGTCCCACATTGATAACTGCAGTTATTTCACATGGTGTTACTTCTCTGTTAGCACTGAGAACTCAACACAAACACGGCTGCTCTCGGTTGTTACTTGAAGGCCGTCGGACTCGGAATACTGAATTTCCTAACAATTTCCGAAATACGATACCTCATGCTTCTAGCGAAAAAGTTTTTTAACTCCCATCGTGCGGCAATAATCACGTCAGAAACCATTTCACGTGATCATAGAGTAAAATGACAGCTCCGCCAATAAACTGTCATTTCATACCTCCTGTACGCATTACTATCGTCACCCCATGTTTTTTTTTCTCCACAGTGTGTAGCCACAAATCTGTAATTTCACCTGTGAAAATATGTCAGATGGCTATAGCTTTACACTGTGGAGTAAATAAGCCTAAAAGCAAATATAGTTTCTGCAGTCGTCCACCAGCTTAATTAAACTATTGCCCTCCGAGAAAGGTACTGAAACTGAAGCGCAAATTTTATACGGATTTAATTAAATAAGTACCTATGGAATTAAGTGAGTTATCTCTTGGATCTCACTCCATGAGGAACCACACGACAAACTAATGACATGTGGCGGTCGTTTTCTTCGGTCTTTAATAAAAACCAGCAAACAAAATAAGTTTTGTGGTATGGTAATTGTAAAATGAAATATTAATCAACATGACTTTTGCGGCAAGACATCTCTGAAGTGTTCTACATTTTCTATAGTCTAGATATGACAATAAACTAATAATCTAACTACTATAGATTGTTCTGAGTAATTTGGTTCATAGAAAGACAATATAAGCAGTTTCTTTTTCCTAACTGTCCGTTTTCCTTGGCATTGAGATTACATCGCTGTTAATGGAGATGTAAAAAATTTTTATATTTCAGTAAGAGTATGAATCACCGAAGTAGATTGCGTTACCTAATGTAACCATATTCTAAATAAGTACATTACTTTTACCTACAAAATCAGTGGCACATAAGCTAATTCTCCTATATTACCACTTAACAATTCTCCTATACTCCATATCATATCATGCTGTCTTTCGTAGCAATGCAACTTGAAACAGAAACTGGTATCTGAATTTCTAATGAAGTAGAAATGTGCTGACAAATGTAGCTGGGAAAATCTATTTTCACAGCAATAAATTTTGCGTATAGAAGTGTCCTAATCAATGAATGTAAGAAGAGAACTATTCACTCTTTTGTATCTATTCACTCTTTTGTATCGAATGGCTTTACTACGGATCAGAACAATTTTCGCACGAAGTTTCACTGTTGAAATTGGAAGAGTATTTTATTTTATCCCTTTATCAAAAATTTTCTTTGCAGCAGTGTGAACCCCTTTTCCATCCTGATGATATTAATGATTTGGAGTAATAATGTAGCTTTCCTTTTTGGTATTGTAATAATGCACCTCACTGTTCCTTTGGAACTGCAGTGGATTATTTATTACTTCGAGCTTCATGCGGGAACCAATATTCTGTGAAGCAGTAGACAGAACTCCCGGCTCCTGAAACAGATGTATATAACCTGATCGTGGATGAGCACCACATTCTGTTCTTACTACACATTGTTGAGGTACGAAGACTTTCTTGCTTAGAGATAAGTTGCCGTATTTTACTGGGTATGAGATGCTACGGACTATAAGATACACCTTAATTTTGAAGCAATTTTTAAAGTAAACTTTTTACCATTTTTTATTATTGATTGCAAAGCCAGACTAAGTAAAATTCTTAGTTTATAAAACGAAGCTTTAAATCCCTGAAAATCGTCATCCGTTTTTCTTCTCCTTCCTCTTCGTTGTCATTATTGTTCTCTTCATATTTAAGACTATCTTCGTTGTCATCGAGAGCTCGACTTACGCCCCACTTCTTTAAAGGTTTAACAATAATGTCTTCTCCAACTGTAGACAACGGCTCTCTTATCCACTGACACACGTGTTTGATTGTAAGTCGTTTCAAAGTTCCCTTCGACTTGAATTAATGTTGGATTTCATCCATCACTCATTTGTTCCATTCTTCTCTCATATACACTTTAAATTGTTTATTTATGAAGACATCAAGACGTTGCAATTGTGAAGTAAGTCCTCCCGGAATAACAAAAAGCTCTGTGTATCCCCGTCTCAGTCTCTCTTTACAGAATTTTTCAAATGACTGCTAAACTTGTCTAGCACAAGAAGAGAACTCGTCCTCAATAAATCACCTTTCCATATCTCCCACACTCTTTTAATCCATAATTTCATTTCAGCCTCGTCCATCCAACCCTTTTAATTTAAGTGAACAATAACTAACCTGGCGGTAGTTCAGAAGGCTTTCATATCGTTTTGTGAGTGACAATTATCACTGCCTTTAACACAATACGAAAGGACTGCAGTCAAGTGCATTTCTCCATGTAAGCAAGTTTTTTATAGTTACAGTTTTAGTACCTTTCATAGCAACAGTTATGTTACTCTGCACATCAAATGTCAGAGGAGTTTCGTCCATATTTGATAATTGTCTTTGTTTCATACTGTTGTTCTTTTGGTATGGAATAATCAATCAATAGAAAGATAATATTTTCTCTTGATGCCCCTGTGGCATTTTAGGTACATTTTGGTTTTGGTTAACATGCTAAGACCATGACGCTTCATAAAACTGTAGCACCAACTAGTTCCACCCTTGAAGTTTGTTAAGTTCCACTGTAGCGCTAGATTACGAGTATGTATTTGAATAATTTTTTTATTAATTACAACGCCATATTGGCAGTGTCCTTGAATCAATTTCAGCATATCTTCTGGTTTTGGCCATTTTGCAGTCACTGCTGTATTTGCACATTTAGTCTTTCTCTTTGTTTTCGCTTCTTCTTTACTAGGCCGCCTAACGCGAATGGTTTTTTCTGGGGTGGATGGCCGAAATACCGCTGAGCCGCTCTGTTTCCATGGTCTTCTGCATATGCTATTACTTTCAATTAAATCCCGCATGACATGAAAAATAATTTTTTTCATTTACGAAACCAGGTACTACCAAAAGTATTATACTGTTCCCGATTACACTATTCCCTTTCAATTATACTTCACTGGCGCTGTAGACTGCAATGAAACGTCATAGGCTAGACACTGTTCTGGGTTTGTTATGGCTAGACGGGAAGAGGACTGTTAGAAATCTTGTGAATCCTCGCAATTTATGCTCGTGGCATCGGTGTACTGCTGCTGCCCGTTGAATCCCCTGTTGCCAGATAGAGATGGGTTTCCCGTGGCATCGAATATATATCCACTTGGAGGGAATTTTAAATCAGAACCTGGACTTTTTATATAACTTCGAGTATAGGACGTGACTGAATTTTAGAGGCGATTTTTCGAAGAAATATCTGCGTCATATAATCCGTTAAATATGGTACTTCAGAACATTAATTCATATTACAGTGTAGAATGAAAATGTGCCAATTATGTATATTTACTGTTATGTCTCTTCGAAAGATGTGAAATTATTGTAAACGCAACTTTTTGCTGAAGAGTGGTTTTAGGAATTCAAATATTTGCTTTTTCCAGTTTAAATTATCAACAGTAAGGGCAACTAACAAGGGAAACTCCGCATCACACCCCACTCGGATTTGGAGGTAAGATGGCCCAGTGGATAGCCCGTCACAAACTGAACACAGATCAAGCATGAAAAGAGGGAGAGATTGTACTGGACTGTGGAAAAAGAAGCAAATCAGTGAACAGCCCGAACTCTAGGTGTGCAACAGCGAGAGAGTTGAAAGAGACACGTCATCTGGTTTATGTGGTCGCAGTGTTAGACTGCAAAGGCAAGGATTTCTGTTTAAATCCTCTTCCTGTCCCATCCTTTTATTTCTCAAAATTATGAACTGTCCGTCCGGTCAGTGTCATGTGCGGTATCGGTATTCAAATTAGTGTCTGTGTCGTGTGGTAACGACCGTCTGCAGCAGAGAGGTGCAAGAAAGGATCCTATAATGTAAATTGATTCGGCACAACTACCTTATTAGCCGAAAGGAAGTGTCTCCAGAAAGGGATCCACAAACATTTGATGACAAGGCTACAAGTCGACCGATTTTCGACCGGGAAACACGTCTAGTTTGTCATACACGATACTGGTGACAGTAATGTGCGTTACTGTTAGGGATCTCTCATCGACGCGCCTAACTTTCACGCCTGGTGAATGAATGAGATAAGCCTTCTTGCCCGGTCCAGGTGTCCCTGTGAATGTGAATGTGACTACTCTTAACTAAATGATGAAAACATAGTAGTTCGTCACATAAGCTGCAACATATGAATGTAACAGTTTCACAACATATGTTTTTAACCTTTTTCGACGATTTGACTCTTGGTATTCTTTGTTGTAACACAGCTCATATCCCCTGATTTGCTGTTTTTAATTCTGTGAGAGGTCTATGCGCCGTCTCTCCTGCTGTTACTATTCATCACATTTACTTGCGACGGTATTATGATGTTACATATGACTCATGTTCTATGAGCAGTGTATAGTATGACAATTGTCAAGACTACAGAATGAGAACAGATACGCAAATGATGGAACAGACATTGATAAATTTGTGAAACAGAATAAAAAAAAAGCGCACGAGAGAGATTTGAACGCGGCTCCCGCCCTTTGCAGTCCAACACCGTGACCACATACGCATGACTCCATGACTCTCCGAATTCACTCTGTGTAGCACATTGAGGATTGGACTGTCCACTGTTACTATTTTGCTTCCTTTTCTACATTTCTGTACATCTTATTCCTATTTCTATGCTTGATCTCTGTTCAGTTTTTGAGTGGCTGTCCACTAGGCCATGTTACTACTAAATCTGAGGGGGGGGGGGGGGGAGGGGGAGTGGGATTGGGAGTTCGCTCTGTAAGAATATTGTAGTTTTCATCCTGTTTATTATTTCCTCACCATCTGTGATAGTTATATCCCTAGATGAGCCGAACTGAACATTCTGTGTCTTTTTAAAATTGATGGTGAAACCATTGATAGAAAACCAGTCAAAGGTACATTTAATAATGTTGTTCGCCATTTCTTCTGTTGCTGCATGTATTCTTGAATTGATTAAAATACTAGCGTCATCTGCGAAAATAACTAATTCTGCTTGGCCCATTTACTGAAGCTCTCGAGAAGATATTGTTATACATCAGGGCGTTCAACAGTCACTAGTGCTTTGTAACTTGAGATACCGTGGGATATTGGAAATACCAATACATCAAGCTATTAGGAATTTGCAGTCTGTTACCGGATGAAGTTCCCAACTTAACCGTTGCCGACGGTTCCAATTACGAGAATAGCACGAGACTTCCGTAATAACGCTGTTATGCGGAAGGACTGGAGAGGATAGTTATCAGAGTCTGTAACCAAATTTTTCAACGCTACGTGTTTCAAAGGGAACTGGAACGTCCGGTACAGATTATTATTTAGTTTAAGGCAAAAAAGTGTAAAACCTCGCGTTCGAATTCACTTCACGTCAGGTACTTTGCAGATTAAGTATTATCCAAGCATTCTAATAAATGTTGGAATGTTTAACCATATGGTCTTTTTAGGGACTTCCGGTAACAGGAACCTTTGACATAGAAATGTATAGGACTCGCTCTAAAAACGACAAACATTACGTCTATTAAATAATAATAAACATGAACTTAATTACATAGTTACTGACTCGCACCTTCTTGTGAATTTTTTCATTACTCTTTTCACTAGTTCGAAACTGGTATGTATTATTGTCTACCCACGCACTTCATTGCCGTGTTACGTATTCGCGAATGCTTGTAGACCAATTAATTCCTTGTTGTGCTAATAATTTGTCACGTGGCCAGTATAAACGAATACGTCTTTATTCTACGATTTAACCGCACTCTTAAGAATGTGTATAGTTTGATAAACTTTCACGTTTCATTTCTGCTCAGTGCTCTATTCGAAACATATTTTAAGCTCCTTCTAAAATTCCGAACCTTAGCTACTTCTGTTAATGTAACATATATTTCGCTAAATTTTTGCATGTAATTCTCCGTAATTGCTATGGCTCAGTATTTTTCGACAGTTACAAGTTTCTTTTATGTCCAAGCTGCTGTTGCAATGATAAGTTACAAAATTCGTCTCTGCTGTATATCGTCTCTGATGTACATCCCAAAATTTCTTACCCTTACAGGTCACAAAACGTTACAGCACCTACATATCGTCTTCTATTGACCAGTGCAATGCTGAGACTACTAACATTAGCCTGTAACAACCATACGACAGTGTGTTGCACATCTTGTCAATTTTCTCTTAAAAGATTTCTAACGAGATTTTCAGTAAGAAGAAAAATATAAATTTTGGCGAATGTATATTTATAACCAGATTCCTTTATAGTTTTTACATGCCCAACTTTTTAACTGTTTTAATTGTTGCCTACCGTTCAGAAATTTGCTTTAAGAAACCTTTTTTCAGTTGCACGGTAGTATTTCTTAATTTGCGCGAGGAAAACAAAATCGTCTTATACGACAATAGTGCTATCTGTACAACTAGAAAAGTCTACCTTACAAATACTTATCTTCAAGAAGGACAATGCCCTAGAGAGGCATATCGTATGTAGTAACGTTAGTTTGCAAATGGACAAAACATTTGATGTTTGGAATATATAGTCATAGTTTACAGAAGGAACTTTACGAGTCCAGTCGTAAAATGTTCACCGACAAGCTGCGTCAAAGAGCTCTGCAGTATCAGGCATGAGAACGAATGAATGTTGGCAAAGCAAACAGGAGATGGTTAAACTAGTGGAGAATTGAAATTGCGTCGGTCCTTTAGGTCTACAGCTTAATGTAATAAGATGACGAACACCACTGTGAAGCATTGTGGAATGTTGGCAGTTTTTACACCAAAGGAGCAGCATAGATCTCGTCTGATAATAGGTTTTCGGGAACTTGGATTTGTAGTTGTACTTCAGCTACTGGCTCTCTAATAAATATACTTAGATATAAGGAAGCATTCTAAGTTCCTCTCTACATATAGCTTCTGACAAAAGAAATTTGATTTCTTTAGTTATCTGGGAAATTTCTTTTCTGCGTAGACTGATGATAAGGATGTGTAAAATGTTTTTACAGAGTCCTTTTAGCTATTCAGGTTACATACTGCAGTGAAATGTTATTGATTGGGTTCTCGACATATATGTGAAAGTATTAATAGAATATTTTTTCTGTTACTTAACAAGTGTGCCAAACAGATACAGAAATTCCCTTGGGCTGACTGGTATTTTTCAGTGAACTCTGTGTCGGTATGTGCCATGATGATTTAGTCCACGAAAAAATGTAATACTATCAATATATTTAACGTGTCTGATGCCCGCTCTCTGTTCGCGTAACCGCTATTGTCCAAATTGTGGTCTAAGCTTCGTTTTGGCTTCGCAAAATTTATTACAATCGTAAATTTGACTATAAAGAGTAATAAATTGTTTTACAGCTTTAAATACTACAAAAAAGTACTGCAGTTTGATAGATATTCTTATTCGTGTAGTTTTTTTTTTGTCTGAAGCGTGACTCCTCTGTTGCTCGTGCAGCAAACATTTCTACTTCACGACAATATCACATGAGCAATCAACTCATAATAGTACATCCGGAGAATAACAGAATGCACTCGACGTTGTTGTGAGTCGCCAGTCTTGCGAAAGATGGTCGTCTGGAAAACAAATGAAATAGGAAAAGTATAATCAGATCCTTGGTAGTGCTTGCGAACGTCTAGAGAATTAATTTTCTCACAGTAGCTTCCTCTGGTAGGAGATCGTCCAAAGCCCGTTCCGCGGAGCGCAGCGATTTGTCGCGACCGGGGAGACGATCCACGCCTGTCACACCTGACCCATCTGTCCTAGCACCCTCGGACTTGTTTGGGCCATTAAAGGATGCCATTGGGGGAAGACATTTTTAGGATGATGGTGGCTCATACAGTGAAGCACTGGCTCCGCAGCCAGGACAAGGTTTGGTACCGTCATGGCATACACGCCCTCGTTTCGCGCTGGAGGAAGGCCACAGAACGGGATGGAGATTACGTGGAAAAATAGTGTGTCCTAGGTAAAACAACGTTCTTTCATGTGTGTAATTCTCATTACGTTCAATGAAGAATTTTTTAAGGAAAAAATGCGGTGCATTACTCTCTGGGCTACATTCGTACTTGCGATATAGTATAAGTAGAAATTAGTTTTATTCTGTGGCTACACCATGGTCCACGTCTTCAAATAACGCTCTAAACAGTCCCACTGCAAATCCCTGAGACTTCTTTCATAAATTTCTTATGTTAAAAATAAAAATAACACGTGACAAGTACAGGGTGGGCAAAACAAACCTGGCCAGGAAAATGTTTACAATAAGACTGACGAAGAATTGGACGTTGTTAACGTACGTCGCAGAAGATGTCAAAAATTGTCACGGACGAGGCTGACGCAAGGCTATGGGACATGAACAGTAGCTGTACCTGAGAAGCAGCAGCAGACGCGTTTTGAGTGTTCCGCTGCAGCTCTTCCAATGTGTGAGGTTTATTTTAGTACCCCTTACCTTTCAATTTGCACCACAGCTAAAAATTACATGGTGAGACGTCAGAGGATTGTTGTATCAAGGCGATTGCTGATACCCCTTTCCTCAGCAAACACCACATGCACGCGTGACAAGTGTGTCGAGGCAGTGGATGGTGTTTCTCCATTTTGCTGAAAATATCAACGCAGACGTTCATCTTCTGTGAGTTGATCCTCATCCGCATCAAACTATTTTTGGACTCATCTCTCAACATTAACACTCTGGTGGAAGACACTGCGCAACAAATATCAAGGTTGAAATTATACAACGGCTCTTAAACGTGCTGAAGGGGAGCTACGATGAATAATTGCATGTTTTGTGAGTTTACATACCCTGACAGGACGAACGAGGTCTCATCAGAAGTAATGAGTGAAGATCCAAAAGTCTTGACGGTTCTTCACTCCCAAACCATCAGCAGAACTCAAAAGGCGAAACAGAGTCTGCAGGTTTTAAATTTACACACATCTCGAAACTAGTAAGGAAATATAAAAAGCTCCATTTTTATGATCTGTTGACGTGAAATTTGCACAGATGCACGTCGTTGAGATTTCATCAGACGCTGTTCCAGGCTTTCCTTCACTTAAGTAATGTTTGTGTGGTTCAAACTCTTTTTGGATAGTTACAGTTTTTACTCGATACGCAGCCCGTTTCAGCCGTTTTTATTACAGACTCTGCGGGAAGTCTTCCCAAAACTCGTTTTTAGAGGAATTGGTCTCTTCCCATAACGGCCGACAATGAACGCGAGTTGTTTCATTGTGTTTCATTCAAGTAGTCACTAAATACGTATCTTCCTCTTCCTTAGGCAACCATAATGACAGAGCGAAGTACCCAGATCATACAGGGCTTTGTGCGTATCCCGACATGTGACAGGAACCGACTGTACATCGAAATTACGGTTTCTAACATTTCCTGCTCTCCTGCTTATTAACGTGAGTCAATTACGCCTCAGCATTGTAAGTATTTTCCGGGCCAGCTTTATTTTCCGTCTATGCATAAAACTATAGGACTGGTTCATGATGATTTTAGTCTTAATAGGCCGAAGCATTACATTTGTCCCTCCAGCCTCCTTCCCTCTCGTTCTTTTCATCTCCTTCTCTCTATCTCTCTCTCTCTCTCTGACACATACACACACACGCCCACACACACACTAGCTCTCTCTTTCTCTTTCACTCTCATTCTGACTGACTTACACAAGCGTACATACACATGGCACATGTTTCACCCATATACATGCACACTACTGGATAAGTAGCTGGGCAGATAAGCATTCGGATAGAACGCAGCAGTTACTTCCCGTAGTGAGGGCTCCACGATGCCACACCCTGACTACTTCATTATGCTTATGCAAAGAACTGTGATCTCTCAATGATTTCGTGGAGCGCGGAATATTACATCAGTTTTCGACTGTATCTTTCAGACACTGTCACGGCAAGATGTGATTAACTTTAGAGTCAGAAACGGTCACTCGCTGAAATATTGAAATTAACATCTTAGTTATTCTAAAGAGCACTTACGTCAAAACTTATTTATGCCATTCTTTGTTCACTGTTAAGCTGATATTTGGAGCTCAGAATATTTTCAATCACAAAAAAATCAACATTATTAGCAGGAAAGGAAGGAACATGTGAAAATAATGCAAGAAGGCAGACACCCTAAGAAATTAGCACTATATACCCGAGGGAGTAAGAGACGTAAGTCGGACCTGGTAAGCAGCTAAGAAGCTGGAGTCGGAACAGTTTCACCGAAGCTAATCCATGAATGTGATTGTTGTTGTTGAAGATGATGATGATGATAATAATTATTCACTGATGTTGTAACAAATGAAGTCACCACAGCTTCGCTTCTGGTGTGTCAAGAGACGCTGGTCGCAAGTTGCATGTGAATACGTGAACTGAGATTATTTAAACGTTAATCTTCTGAAATAAAACTTTTGGCGGAATGGCATTCCGTTTTCAAATTAGTTTCCACTGTACAGCATGTCCTTTCCAATTCAAGAGCTGTTCTTCTAATTAATTTTTCCTCGAACACCAGTCACAAACACATTACGGGATAAATTAACGCTGATTTCAAAGCGCAGTGACCGAAGTAGAATTACAGAGATTTCATAGTTCTGGTGCTTCATTTCTTTTGCGGATATAATATTTGCTCTGCGTGATAGCTGCAATTTGATCAGAATTATTTTCATTAAAATATTATACAAATAGAAGTGCAAGAATTGCATTACATCGCATAGAGCCAGTTATATGAATTAAGTGGAGTGTTGGCGCTACTTTGCGGATTCAACAGCGATCACTGCTAAAAGCTTAATTAAAACTGTTGAACGACATGCGCTGAAGACTTCTGGTAGGCTTTATCACCACAAATTAAGCCAACGACTTTTAGTAAAGTACGGAGTGTCAGAGAGAGAAAGAGGGAAGGTGAGGGGATAGCGGCCGATGGTATCATTTTAACATTGATTAGAGCAGCAGCCCCTACAGGAAATAAAATGTGCTATTTTCGACTATATGAGCAGGTGTAACTAAACGCCAGTCCCTGAATCAAAGCGGAAAAACTCCTACAAACATGACATGGAGTTCTCTGAAACAATAACATGGAAACTAAATATTTTTCAGAAATTTTCAAATTTAAACTAACATCGGATTTCACAGGAGGGACTATCCAGGCTACCTAAGTCGCCGGCACGGTAGCTCAGCGTGTTCGGCCAAGAGCTGAGTGCTCTCTGTAATTAAAAAAAAAAATAAAAAACTGAGACAAGGGATCAATGATCAGCTCGAAAGGATGTCTTGTGTCATCCGCCCAGACCAAACGCAACGAAGTATATCGGGAAAACAAAAGCTGAATCCACCGTTCCGGAGCGTGAAATCTGAAGCTATGGGGAAGACCTAAATCCAAAAGAAACGATTAGAGAGTTGTGTAATCCGTGACATCAAGTGGTGACAGATTTTGGCATTATTATGGATAGTAAATCAGCACGGTAAAAAACTATATGATATTGCAACGTGGAAGTCTACCTTGATTTGAATCTTTGTAGAAACGTTTAATCAATCGACCAAATTACAGTAATTGCAAGGACTGTCGGTTGCGATAGTGATGATAAATCATCAGCGCATACTAGTCCCTGACGATGTATTAAGAGATTACTTTGTATTCACTGATAGTGATCTTCTCAGCTGACCAAACGATCATTTAAGGAAAATAACAGACAGAATGATTTAATAAGGGAATTACAGTGAGTGAATTAGTTCTCTCATTGCTTAAAAGATGTCAGTATAATAATAATTTTAGAGCTTTATACACTTGAACTTCTGATGAAAAAATACATACCAAATAGTGTAATTTATTGGACATAAAGTTATGAAACTGGAAAGAACAGGAAACGCCGATAGATGAAGAAGTGCAATCTGAGATGGAACTCGTAGGTCGGAGACATTTCTAGATGACAAGACAGGTGGGAATAATTGGAGTATTTGGTTGAACGAATGTATGGAAATTGAGGGCCGGAGTTCAATCTATGTGCTCGATTGGATACGAATTCAGAAAGTACGTCACTGAAAATAAACATTAAACTGAGATGCAGAGTACAAATCTAAGTGAGTGTACGATTAATTCTCATAGTAAGTGACCACTAGGATAGAGAAAAGTTCAATAGGTGACCTCTAATCCCTGCTAGATCATTGCAGAAATTAACAGTAATATATAGGCAATTCTGCAACAACGAACATAGCACAATCGAAACACAAAGTAGACTTGGTAGGATTAAACGTCGCTAGGAGAGATAACAACAGTAATCGCATATGAAGATAACTAAGTAAGTGAAACAGAAGGAAATTTGGAAATAGATTGTCGTATGAGACCTTGGCGATGCAGTACGAGAATTTAAAAATAATCTCCGAAATGTACATGTTGTGTATATTATTTAAAGAGATAAGAAGGGAAACGTATTCAGAATGAGATTTTCACTCTGCAGCGGAGTGTGGGCTGATATGAGACTTCCTGACAGATTAAAACTGTGTGTTGGACCGAGACTCGAACATAGGACATGTGCTTTCCGTGGGCATGTGCTCTACCAACTGAGCTACCCAATCACGACTCACGCGCCCAGACTGTGGCTGATCCATGTCTCCACAGTATCCTTTCTTTCAAGAGTGGTAGTCCTGCAAGGTTCGCAGGAGAGCTTATGTAAAGCTTAGAAGGTAGGAGACGAGGTACTGGCGGAAGTAAAACTGTGAGGACGGGGCCTGAGTCGTTCTTGGGTAGCTCAGTTGGTAGAGCACTAGCCCGCGAAAGGAAAAGGTCCCGAGTTCGAGTCTCGGTCCGGCATACATATTTCATTTGCCAGGAAGTTTCAAGAGAAATGTATGTTTTAGAAATACATCGAAACCTTAACTGATGCAGAATAATTGTTCTGATGATAGGAAGAGCTTAATTTGAGGGCGACTATGGATACTAAGAATGTGAACTGATGTCAAAGAAGTCAACTGAGTGTTACTATATTCAGTTGGACTAAGAGAGACTATTACATTTGATTTTCGTCAAAAATTCATGAAGCGCGTGGCTTGTAATTATATTTAAAAATCTTTAGTGTCATCAGACTGCCTACGAACCTAAGAATTGTTATAAATGAAAACTACAGAATAATCGGTTATATTAATCGCATCTGTTGCTGAATAGAGTAACTCGACTAGGATCAGTTTGACTACAGTGTACGTCTAGGCAATAACTGTGAAACTACTCGGAAATGTAGAACGAAGAGCACATGGACTGAAGCCAGCACATGAGGATGAAGTTAGAAATTCCTGGACGTAAGTTAATGGCAAGTTGAGCTGGAAGAGATCTATTAGGGAGTGGCTCAAATTACTAAGTTCAGCACCTTTGGCAATTAGTGTAACTGCTAGGCAAGGAGACCATAGTTATGTGTAAAGACATTTTAATAACAATATTATAATTGCAATTCATGTGGAACAGTAAGTTTTACATAACTGACTTTGGCATTGCCATTGATACACCGATCAAAGCGTGTAGGATGAGAACGGATGGTTTCAGTGTAGAAACTTCTGAGTTGCTGACGGAATCAGTTTTCCACTGTATCCTGCACTACTTTGTCACAGGTGAACCTCTGATGTCAGATATTGTTTTAAGTGGCCTAAGATACACGAGCCAGCTGGAGAGATAGCGGCGCTGTAAGGAGGATGTTCCAGGACCTCTCACAGAAATTTCTGAAGGACTTCGAGGGTCGTCTTGAGTACTATGGCCTAGCCTTGTTCCATTCTATAGCTTGTCCCTACGCTTGTTCATGCTGGCTTGTTTGACCGACAGCAACGTGTTGCAATACTGCTCAGCCTTAACTGTTGCACCCCCTGATGAGTAGATGTCCTTCTTCTTAGAAAAAATTATTGAGTACAACTTTTCCGGCCTTCGGGGCAGAGTGAGCCTTTCTTAGAACGTGGGGAGCAAGTATGTGGTGACATATTTGCTCCAAACGTCACCACCCCATGCTCATTCGTTTGAAGGCAGGGTCCAAGAGGTTACACCATATTTCATAAGATGCTGTATTCTGAGCAACTAAATCGGTTTCTTCCTCCGCGTGTCTCTACTGACGAGACAGGTGAACACCTATTTTCTCTGTCTTCCTATCAACACAACAACAATAATGTGACGCGTGGTGCTTGGACGACTCGTTCGTTTGACCAACTGTGTGTTATTATATTTATCTTTTGTACCATCCCAATTTATGGTTATATGGAATTAAGTCATATTTGTTAAGGGATTCCACAGTAAGCAAATAAGGCTAACACATGCCTTTAAGATGTACCTGTCGAAGAATGTGACTCTAGAAGGCATGCTAAATATAGATTTCTATATTTACTATACCTTGAGTCTACATTCTTTAATTGCTACATCTTAAGGCCTGTGTTAGCCATGTTTACCTACTTTGGACTGCCGTATCAAATATTAATAAATGGTGATCGAACAATCTTTAGCATTGTACTTGATAGTGGCATAAAGGCCGACATCTGGATAGTGCAAAAGATAAGTATAATAATACACTATGAAATGGCGGTCTACTCTATTAAAAAGTAAGGCATGACTGTGGCTCAACGCCACTGAAAACGTTTTTCGTTCATAAGAGGTCCTCAACAGCCGAAATCATGGCACAGTTGGTAACAACGTGCGTCTGTCCGGGGTGTGACACGTCCCATCTCCAAATGCTGGAACTACCAAAATACCAGGGCGCACCATGCGAGACACTGCTCTCCGTAAACCCCTTTTATACTGTGATAAAATTGTGAAGCATGTCCCATTCTGCACAAAGAAGTTGCGTAGCCGTTCTCGATGCTGACAGGGAGGAACTGTGGCTCAAAAATTTATTGCGCTATTGACCATTATTTAGGCAGGATGACGCAACGTTGTGAAACTTAAACATGACCTTTGATACCCAGAGAGCAGATGTTCGAGAGTGATGTTGTATCCCTCGCACGCACACTGTCTCTCTTCTTATGTCTTTTGGTAGACATGTGCTGTAATTAGAAGGTGAGGTACTTTCTACATGTTTGTACATCTTTACTAAAGTGTTTGTAACAGTCGTATCCGAACAGATTTCTAATCTGTCTCAGCTTTAGCACGATACGAGACAACGTGGCGGTCTTCATACGGTGATGCGACTGATTATAATGGAATCCATCATGCAACAAACTGCGGAAGCAACTCTCCAGAAAAGAGGGAATCTCTGCGCAGCCGTCAAATTCGCTGAGAGCACATACACCACTAGAGCAACTGAGAATTCCTTATAAATTAACCTCTTACCATTTACGAATTTCCAGTATGCTGGAGTAACTTGTATCAGCAAATTCTGTTAACCTATGGAACAAAAAACCAGTGCAAGTTCCAAATACTTTATTTTTGATTCGATGAATAGTTTCGGACCGAGATTCATTTTCAAATCAACATAAATAAATCGAAAATGGCACTTCCGAATGTGTAACGCACAGTCATAGAGCATCTGTAAGTACTGTAAATGTACATTACTTTTTTTAACATTTTCGACTTTGTTATGTTAATCTGAAAATGGGTCTCTGCTCGAATCTAGTTATCGAATGAAAAATAAAATATCTGCAACTGGGACTGGTTTCTCGTTCTGTTAATATCTTACCATCATTAGCATATTTGCACTTACGCCGGAAAAATTATATTTGCTACCGGATGCACAGAACTGTATAGAAGTTTGGAAGTCAAGATACACTTCAACCATCTATCCTCCACCTAATTTTCTAGAATTTCTTGAACGAACAGAGCAATCAGAGTTTCCCAGAACTGGCTGTTGCGCATGGCCACAAATCATGCACTTCAGTTCTCCAACGTCGAGGGTAGGAAAGGTGTTGCGATCTTCTGTGGAGGCATTCCAGGAGACAAATTGTAGTATTTCAGCCTCCAGTTTGCTTCCATTTCGTTCCCGTCACAATCACGGAGTATTGTGGCCGAGGGCTTTGATCCATTGATTGATCTTACGTGGCACCATCACATTCTAGTAATTTTAATCACTCCACGTGATCAACCTTGATTTCTAATACATCTTTTTAGGGGTATAAGTGCAGATTTTTTTATTGGTGGCTGATGACAGAGTAATAAACAACATTACAACACTATTTACACCATTTGTACAATAATAATTGTAGCTATTGGGAGCAGTAAGTTTTAGGGTTGGTTGGTGCCTCTGGACGTATGCGACAAGAACCAGCCATTAATGTTTATTATTCCCTGCGCAGCCGGTCAGGAGAAGAAGTGTGGATACGTGGACACAAAATGGTTAGTCTATGCCGACAGCTGTAGTCCACTTAGTTGAGCAGCTATGACTGTGGAGAAAACATCAGGTGGTAAACGATGTGACATGTTTGTGGGAAGACACAGAGAAGGTATAACCAACACACTGAAGTAAACAGATGTTAAGGTTCAATCGCCAGCACTGCCCTTAACATCCTATACGTTGATTGCTATTTGAAAAGCTGTATTTACGTTTATTTTGACTTTTTCGGCTATTGTTTATCGGTAAGGGCTCCTTCAGAGGCTATCCCATGAATCGAGATGTATGAAGGTAAAGCGCTTCAGTACAGTTTTGTCAGCGATGCTCTTCAGTTTGTGAAGCGAATGTCTATCACCACCAGCGAACCCCTTTCCTCAAGTCGTGTGACGTCTCTGCTTATCGCCCTCCACGTTCAGTTTCGGCACACTTCGTCAAGTTAACAGCTCCTCTGCTCGTGGTCAGTGTACAGTGCCATTCATTAATACACGTTACAGAAAAGGCTTGTGTGCGTATTTGTCTATGACGAAAACTGTGACTGTATTCGACGCAGTAAGTTTCATTGCTGAAGATGAAAGTAGGACAATCCTGTGGGGCTGTTGCACAGATGATGATTCCTACAAATTAAAAACAGACGCACTTTGAGATAGCATATTTAGAACGTGTACATATATCTTTACGACTTCTCGCCAAAAGAGGAGAAAAGACGGGGAGAAAGAATTTACACTACTGGAGGAGGCTAAGTTTAATGTTAGTATCAGCCTAGTCCAGAAATCGGAAACTCACGGTTTCATCCTTCAGTTACGAGTACAAGAAAGTAATTTCCGTTTGTCCTTAAAAGATGTTTCTTTATGTTAGTGTCGACCATTTGAATAAACTGTCTTACTGCTGCACAGCAGTCGTCACTGGCACAAAACAGAAACAAAAAAGTTTCTCCCGACAGATGTACCTCGTGGAGACAAGCAAAGGCTCGTAAATTCATTCGAGACCTATTTAATGGGAGCTCGAGTTCTTTCGTTTTCGTGTTTTGAATTTCTAGGTAACGATAAAATTTGCAGCAATCACAGGGTGCAGCCAACTGCAGGTGGTGGCTCATGTCGGCAGTCATGATGTGCGCCTCTGTGGATCGGAAGAGATTCTCTCTGGTTTCCGGTGGCTATCTGAGTTGGTGAAGACTGCCAGTCTTGCTAACAAGATGAAGGCAGAGCTGACCATCGGCAGCATCGTCGACAGGCCCGATTGCGGACCTTTTCTACAGAGCCGAGTGGACGGTCTGAATCGGTGGCTCAGACGGTTCTGCGACTATGTAGGCTGCAGATTCCTCGACTTGGGGTTTCGTGTTCCGCTAAATAGGTGAGGTGTCCACAACACACAGGAGGCGGCTACACGGGTAGCAGGGGCTGTGGGGCGTGGACTGGGCGGTTTCTTAGGTTAGACAGTCATGGGAAAAATCAAAAAGGGCTCCAGTCTCAAAGGGTACAGGGCAAAGAAAGGAAGAGAATCGACCGAGCAACAGTCGGTATTGTAGTTGTAAATCGTCGCAGCTGTGTTGGAAAAGTACCAGAGCTTCAAGCGCTGATATAAAGCACTGAAGCTGAAATAGTTATAGGAACAGAAAGCTGGCTAAAGCTGGAGATAAATTCTGCCGAAAATTTTACATAGGCGCAAAACGTGTTGAGAATCGATAGATTAAATAAAGTAGGTCGTGGTGTGTTTGTGTCTGTTGGTAGTAGTTTATCTTGTAGTGAAGTTGAAATAGATAGTTCTGCGAATTACTCTGGGTAGAGGTTATACGCATCAGCCGTACCAAAATAATAATTGGCTCCTTCTACCAACCCCCCGACTTAGATGATATAATAGCTGAAAGCTTCAAAGAAAACTTGAATCTCATTACAAATAAGTACCCCACTCATACAGTTATAATTGGTGGCGAAAATACATGTTCAGAGCCGTTGGAAGACAGGAAACATATTCCGAAATTATACTAAATGCTTTCTCTGAGAATTACTTTGAACAATTAGTTCATGAACCCACACTATTTGTAAATGATTGCGGAAACACACTTGACCTCTTAGCCACAAATAATTCTGATCTAATAGAGAGTCATGACGGATCATGACGGATACAGGGATTAATGAACACAAGGTCATTGCAGCAAGGTTCAAAACCATATCAACCAAAACCACTATAAATAAACGCAAAACATATCTATTTAAAACAGTAGATAAAAATTCGCTTGATGCCTTCCTAAAAGAGGGTCTGCATTCCTTCTAAGCTAATTATGTAAGTGTAAACCAGATATTGCTCAAATTCAAAGATTAAGTATCGACAGCAACAGATAGACTCATACCGAATAAGTTAATAAGAGACGGGACTGCTCCACCATGGTACACAAAACACGTCAGAACAGTGTTGCAGAAGCAACGAAAAAAGCATGCCAAATTCGGAGGAACCCAAAATCCCCAAGACTGGCTAAGTTTCACGGAAGCTTCAAATTTCGTGCGGACGTCATGGCGAGATGCTTTTAATAGTTTTCACAATGAGATATTGTCTCAGAATATGGTAGAAAACCCAAAGAGATTCTGGCCGTATGTAAAATACACCAGTTGCAAAAAACTGTCAATACCGTAACAGCGTGATACCGATGGAAATGTTACCGATGATGGTGCTACTAAAGTGGAGTTAATAAATACAGTTTTCCGCAATTCCATCACGAAAGAAAACATCGTAAATATTTCAGAATTCGAAACCAGAATAGCTGTTAGCATAAGTGACATAAAAGTACATATCTTAGGTGTTGCGAAACAACTCAAATCACTTAAATAAGGCAAGGTGGTATACCAATCTGGTTCCTCTCAGAGTATGCAGACACAATAGCGCCTTTCTTAGCAGTCATATACAACCGCTCACTTGTCGGAAGGTCTGTTCCTAAAGACTAGAAAGTAGTACAACTCACACCCATATTGAAGAAAGGAAATAGGAGTAACCCATTGAATTAGAGACCCATATCACTGTTCTCAATTTGCAGTAGGAATTTGGTGCATATACTGTACTCGAACATTATGAATCACCTTGAAGAAAATGACTTATTGATATATAACCAACACGGCTTCAGAAAATATCGTTCTTGTGAAACACAGCTAGTTCTTTATTCCCATGAAGTAATGAGTGCTGTCGACCAGGGATCTCAGATCGATTCCATATTCCCAGATTTCCGAAAAGCTTTTGATACCGTTCCTCACAAGCGACTATTGATCAAATTTCGTGCATATGGAGTATCGTCTCAGTTGTGTGACTGGATTCGTCATATCCTCTTAGAGAGGTCAGAGTTCGTAGTGATAGATGGTAAATGATCGAGTAGAACATAAGTGATATCTGGCGTTCCGCAAGATAGTGTCATAGGCCCTCTGTTGTTCCGGATTTATATAAATGATCTAGTTGATAATCTGAGCAGCCCCTTAGATTGCTCACAGATGACGCTGTAATTCACGGTCTAGTAAAATCATCAGACAATCAATTCCAATTACAAAATGATCTAGAGAGAATTCCTGTATGGTGCGAAAAGTGGCGATTAGCACTAAACAGTCCGCCCCGGTAGCTGAGTGGTCAGCGCGTCAGACTGTCAATCCAAAGGGCCCGGGTTCGAATCCAGGCTAGGTCGGAGATTTTCTCCACTCAGGGACTGGGTGTTGTGTTGTCCTAATCATCATCATTTCATCCCCATCGACGCGCAAGTGGCCGCAGTGGCGTCAAATCGAAAGACTTCCACCAGGTGAACGGTCTACCCGACGGGAGGCCCTCGTCACACGACATTTCATTCCATTCAGCACTAAACAAAGAAAAGTGCGAGGTCATCCACATGGGTACTAAAAGAAATTCGATAAATTTTGGGTATATGATAAATCGCACAACTCCAAGGGCTGTCAATTCGACTAAACACCTAGGAACTACAATTACTAGCTATTTAAATTGGAAAGACCACATAGATAATAATATGGGGAAGGCAAAACAAGACTGCGCTCTGTCGGCAGAACATTTAGAAGATGCGACAAACCCGCTAAAGAGAAAGCCTATATTATACTTGTCTAACCTGTGCTGGAATATTGCTGAGCGGTATGGGATCCTTACGAGGTGGGATTAACGGCGGACATCGAAAAAGTGCAAAGAAGGGCAGATCTACTGGAAAAAAGCGCAGGTGACGTCAGTATATGAGAAGGGTAGAACGGATCCTCAAAATTACTGACCAATATCCTTAACATCGCTTTCTTGCACGATTCTCGAACATATTCTCAGTTCGAATATAATGAGTTTCCTTGAGACAGAGAAATTGCTGTCCATGTATCAACACGGCTTTAGAAAGCATCGCTCCTGCGAAACGCAACTCGTCCTTTTTTCACATGACATCTTGCGAACCATGGATGGAGGATGCCATATTCCTTGACTTCCAGAAAGCGTTTGATTCGGTGCCCCATTGCAGGTACGAGCATATGGGATGGGTTCCCAAGCATGTGAGTGGCTTGAAGACTTCTTACGTAATAGAACCCAGTACGTTGTCCTCGATGGTGATTGTTCATCGGAGGTGAGGGTATCATCTGGAGTGCCCCAGGGAAGTATGGTAGGTCCGCTGTTGTTTTCTAACTACGTAAATGATCTTTTGGATAGGGTAGATAGCAATGTGCGGCTGTTTGCTGATGATGATTTGGTGTACGGAAAGGTGTCGTCGTTGAGTGACTGTAGGAGGATACAAGATGACTTGTACAGGATTTGTGATTGGTGTATAGAATGGCAGCTAACTCTAAATATAGATAAATATAAATTAATGCAGATGAATAGGAAACAGAATCCTGTAATGTTTTATTACTCCATTAGTAGTGTAGCGCTTGACACAGTCACGTCGATTAAATATTTGGGCGTAACATTACAGAGCTATATGAAGTGGGACAAGCATGTAATGGTAGTTGTGGGGAAGGCGGATAGTCGTCTTCGGTTCATTGGTAGAATTTTGGGAAGATGTGGTTCACCTGTGAAGGTGACCGCTTATAAAACACTAATACGATCTATTCTTGAGTACTGCTCGATCGTTCGGATGCCTATCAGGTAGGATTGAGGGGGGACTTAGAAGCAATTCAGAGGCGGGCTGCTAGATTTGTTACTGGTAGGTTTGATCATCACGCGAGTGTTACGGAAATGCTTCATGAACTGGGGTGGGAGTTTCTAGAGGAGAGGAGGCGTTCTTTTCGTGAATCGCTACTGAGGAAATTTAGAGAACCAACATTTGAGGCTGACTGCAGTACAATTTTACTGCCGCCAACTTACGTTTCGCGGAAAGACCACAAAGATAAGATAAGAGAGATTAGGGCTCGTACAGAGGTATATAGGCAGTCATTTTTCCCTCGGTCTGTTTGGGAGTACAACAGGGAGAGAAGATGCTAGTTGTGGTACGAGGTACCCATCGCCACGCACCATATGGTGGATTGGGGAATATGTGTGTAGATGTAGATGTAAATCGTTTTGTGTTATCGCGCCATAGGGGTGAGAATGTCACTGATATGATACGCGAGTTGGGGTGGCAGTCACCGAAAAAAAGGCGGTTTTCTTTGCGGCGAGATCTATTTACGAAATTTCAATCACCAACTTTCTCCTCCGAGTGCGTAAATATTTTGTTGACACCCACCTATGCAGGGAGAAAAGATCATAATAAAATAAGAGAATTCAGAGCTCGAACAGAAAGATTTAGGTGTTCCTTTTTCCCACGCGCCATTCGACAGTAGAAAGGTAGAGTAGTAGTACGAAAATGGTTCGATGAACCCTCTGCGAGGCACTTAAGTGTGAATTGCGGAGTAACCATGCAGATGTAGATGCCGATGTAGAATACTACTTCCTCTACAGGAAGTATTTTGTGACAGGGCAGTTAATTACCTGCAGACAAGCAGCAGTTCAAATACAATGAGATATGGCTTTACATTGAGGGAAACTTCGGATCTGTACGCTGAAGACTGGCTGTAGCAAGCCGTTCTTTTCATCCAGACCCATCTCTTGTGGAAAAGAGGTCGAAGTTTTCGGGCCTACCTGTTTCTGCTACACAGATCCCGCTACTCTACTATTGCTGAGTCATGGTACATCTTAATGGGATTATCTTCCACATCACTGTGCTATATATGATCAATTTTCTCCTGCCATGGCCTTTATGCATCGCGAAGGTTGTCAGGAACTTTTAGCCACTTCATAATTCATATATTAAGCAAAAGTCTTCGATGAATGCTTAGGAAAATAAGCTGCTGCCTGCTGATTCCTATTATAATATTTACTGGATTTGTAAGTAGGCTGTTTAGGTTTTTTTATTGGTAACGCCGCCCCCACGTAGCGCTCTGTATAAAAATCACTGGCTGTGCACTGTGTAGTCTGTGGCTGGTTAGCATTGTTGTCTGCCATTGTAGTGTTGGGCAGCGGCAGCTGGATATTAACAGCGCGTAGCGTTGCGCAGTTGGAGGTGAGCCGCCAGCAGTGGGGGACGTGGGGGGAGAGATGGCGGAGTTTTGAAATTTGTAAGAATTGGTGTCATGAACTGATATATATATATATAATGACTATAAAGTTTGAATCTTTTAGTTAGCTGGCAGTAGTGGCGCTCCCTGTATTGCAGTAGTTCGAGTAACGAAGATTTTTTGTGAGGTAAGTGATTTGTGAAAGGTATAGGTTAATGTTAGTCAGGGCCATTCTTTTGCAGGGATTATTGAAAGTCAGATTGCGTTGCGCTAAAAATATTGTGCGTCAGTTTAAGCACAGTCGTGTATAATTTTTCTAAGGGGACGTTTCAGATTGAAAAGGCGCTCTAAGCAGAGAAAATTTCATCGCTGAAGAGACTGCAGTTCGTGAAACATGTCTGTTGCCAACAGATCTCGTATACATCCTTCGACAGCAGTTTACATAATGCAACTCAAATACAGAACAACTTGAAATTTTGACTAGCTATGCTAGGCGTACATGGATAGTGGGGAATGTCCATCGCGTCCCTGTACAACGTACAATTTCAACTTTTCACACATTTATGTTGTTTAATGTACACTGCACAATGCATAATCTGCTATATTGGTTACTTTCACGATGAAGTGATCTGTAGGTTACATTAATGTATGTGAATGTAGAAAAGCGCAGTAGTGGATGATTTTGTTAGCTCTGTTAAATTAATCTGTTAAATCTACGGGATTCTTGTCATACGTAAGATTTTAAATGAAATCGTCATGAAATTAAACACTTTGAACGGCTCTAAGGCGTAATACTGTTAACAATAGACTGATTACTTATGTTTCGTCTCTTAACATTATTTATAAAGTACAACGTACATGTCACTTGGCAACGTTATGAACAGGCAGTTGAGGTCGACATTAATCTCACTTAGTGCTGACCTAACTGTGGTGTCTATAGTTTGATTCCAATCTGCGTAGGGTTTTCTGTTGAAAAGCTGGCTCGAGGCTGCTTTGCAAGTGTGAATTTACTACAAGTCGTAGGACGACGTTATCGTAACCGCTTACGGTGGGGCTGATATAGGGATACAGTACGGGGTGATTTGCTTTCATAGCACATAGTACTATCAACCATAACCCGTTTTCCGCAGGGGACCAAGTACATATTATCCATTTAAGTGTATTAAACCAGTAGCTACTCAAAACAGAAAGGAGGAATGGCTGATTGCTGTACCGAATAAATTTTTCATTCACTTCCTTCAGAAACATAGACGGCTTAAATGCAGTGCGTTTTTTAAACTATATTAAATAACTCCTGCGTTCCGGGTGTAGTGGACAGCAACTCATTTTAAATTGTGATGCAAGAGAGGAAGACACAGGCTTGTGTTTATTTATGCGCTGACCGTTTCAGGCTACGTCCACTCTCGAATGAACCACCGTTTGCTAAGTAAAACGTCCGTACAAAGCAGCAGTAAATAAGATGGGTACATATGTGTGTGGTCCCAACTAATGTTCGTGAACTTTATTTACCGCTATTTTGGACGGACATTTAGCTTGCCATACACTGGTTGGTTTCAGACTGGGCGTATCCGGAAACCGGTTACCGATTAATTAAACATTCATTTCAATCGGAACTGTGGCTGTTTCTATTTGCATCATAAATAAAGTAATGTTGACATCATGCTTTCTGACTCAAATGGAAGTGAGGAAGGCCAAATACAGAAACAATGCTGCACTAGTTTTCTTTTTCATGTTTAATATACGAATTATCGGTTGTCATTAAAGTACTTCAATGAGGGGATAAACCGGGTCGTAACAAGGGTGATACTTTTCTTTTCTTGGATAAAATCAGCAGCAGCGATATTAAACACGACAGTGGACAGATGTCGTTAACCGGAATGTATCTATTAGACGCACACTTTACATCAGCACTTAGCAGTTACCTAATGCCGATCTTCGAGAACATTGAAGTTGTGCAGTACTGTTTACACTAAACCGGTATTTTATTTTTAACCCTAGTCGGGTCACTTCTAATTGCACCTATTACAGCCGGCTTCGCGTGTGTAAATTCATATAGACGAGCACTATGGCACACTCTTTTAGAGAAACCATGCAAAAGTTTGCGTACCGTATCAAGCATGCGAGACCTACGGCTCATGAAATAGAACGTTTTTGCTAGACGATTTCCGCGTTAGCTACACCGACCTTATTGGCATCCATTTATCAATCGTAAGCCGTGGCGTCTATGTCAAGCTAGTTACAGATGCGTCAGGTGACAAGATAATGCATAATGTCAAAGGGGGTTAAAGTTTCGGCACTGAGACGGGCACATACGAGATGTGTTTGGACGCAGGTTTACGTATGTGCACCATACAGATCTGTCCTTCAAGGTACCTGAAAGCATACTGACAGACACATTACGACAATATGGTACGGTGATAAGCCACACCGCCGAAAAATGGGCAAGTTTCACACAGTATCCAGTACTGGATGGGGTCCGCAGGTACGCACTGACTTGACAAAAAACTTCCCTCATATTTGTGCATCGGTGGCTGCAAAGCCATAGTGATACACGACGGACAGTAGAGGACCTATTCTGTATGCGGCACTGAGAGCCATGGTCGGGCCGAATTCCTCCATAGGAAATTAGCGATACTACCTACGTGCGTCCATCTTTCAGATGGTAATAGCGAATACTATATTCAAGAATCACAAGAGGAGACATACTTGGAAACGACCCGGAGACAAGGAAATATTCCAGCTGTATTACATTATTGTCAGACAGAGATTCCGCAAACAGTCACTGGATTGTAAGGCTTATCCAGGAGCAGGTATACATCCTGATCGAAATTCAGTAATTATGAAGACTAGACTGATATTTAAGAGAATCGTACAGTAGAATCAGTGTAGAAGGAAGTGGGATACTAAAGAACGATGAGACGCATTTGAAGTTCGCTAAGGTTATGGCTACTGCGGTAAGGAATGTCAGGGTGCACGATTGAGCGGAAGAGGAGTAGTCTGCTCTAAAAGAGACAATCACGATTGGTGGACTGAGAAACAGAGATACAAGGAAGGTAAGTGTGAAGAAACCTTGGTAACAGAAGAAATACATCAAAAGATCGACGAAAGAAGAAAGTTCAAAAATGTTCAGGAAAAGACTAAAATACAGCAATGAAAATCACTTCGACATGAAATAAATAGGAACTGTAGGTCAGCCAAGGCGAATTGGCTGCAGCAAAAATATAAAGAAACCCAGAAGGAAATAATCATCGGAGAGACTCGCTCAGCTCATAGAAAAGACAAAACAACCTGTGGCGAAATTTAAAACGAGGGTGTTAACATTAAAGTGGAATGGGAATTCCATTGTTTAACGCAGAGGAAAAAGCAGATGGATGAAAGGAGCACATTGAAGGCCTCCATGAAGAGGACGACTTGTCTCATGACTTGATAGAAGAAGAAACTGCAGTCAGTAAAGGAGACATATGGGATCCAGTATTACAGGCAAAATTTAAAAGACCAATAGAAGAATTGAAAACAAGCGAAGCAGAGGTGGTAGATAACATTCCATCGGAGTTTCTAAAATCACTATAGAAAATGGCAACCAATGTATTATTCGAGCATGCGTGTAGACTATATGAAACTGGAGATGGATCATCAGACTTTCGGAAAAATATCATCCACACAATTCCGAAGATAGAAGGGGCAGTTGTAAGCGAAAACTGTCACACAATTAGCTTAACATCTCGGACAGCTTAACATCTCAGAAAATAAAGCTGCTGACGAGAATATTGACCAGAAGAATGGAAAAGAAAACTGAGGATAAGTTAGATGATGATTAGTTCGGCTTCAAAAAAGGTAAAGGAATCAAAGAGGCAGCTCTGACTTTGCACTTGATGATGGAAACAAAACAGAAGAAAAATCAAGATATGTTCTTAGGATTTGGGGAGATAGAGAAAGCGTTCGACAGTGTGAAATGGTGGTGTTCGAAATTTTACGAAAAAAAGGGGTAAGGTACAAGGAAAGATGAGTGAGATACAATATGTACAACGAAACAAGAGGAACAGTAAGAGTGAACGAACAAGAACGAAGTGCTCGTACTAAATAAACTCTAAGACAGTGATACAGTCTTTCGCCCTTAGAGTTCAATCTACAAATCGAGGAAGCAATGACGGAAGTAAAAGGAAGATTCAAGAGTTCAAGCGTGGGATTAAAATTCAGGGCGAAGGATATCAATGATAAGATTAGCTGATGAAAGGAAGACCTGTTGAATGCGATGAATAGTCTAAGAGTATAGAACATGGAATGAGAGTACAATGGAAAAAGACAAAAGTTATGAAAAGCAGCACAAGTGAGAATGGTGAAAAACTCAACATCAAAACTGATTTCCTCAAGTAGGCAAAGTTAAGGAATTCTTCTATCAAATGGCTCTGAGCACTATGCGACATAACTTCTGAGGTCTTCAGTCGAATTCTGTTATCCTGGAAGCGAAATAAACTGTGACGAATGAAGCAAGTAGGACATGAGAAGCAGACTAGCACAGTCCAAAGATAGATCTACTGGTATCAAACGTGGGACTCAATCTGAGGAAGAAGTTTCTGAGAATGAACGTACGGCGCACAGCATTGTATGGTAGCGAATCAGGGGCAGTTAGTAAACCGGAACATAAGAGAATCGAAGCGTCTGAGATGTGGTGTTACAGGAAAACGTTGAAAATGTTGTTCACTGATAAGATAAGGAATGAAGAGGTTCTCCGCAGAATCTGCGAAGGAAGGAACGTTGACAAGAAGAAGGGACAGGGCGATGTGACATGTGTTAAGGGATCAGAGAATAGCCAGCGCGGTACTAGATGCAGCCGTAGAGCCTATAACCGGGAAAGGAGATAGACTGGAATACGTCCAGTAATTAAATGAGGATACCGACTGCAAGTGCTACTCTGAAATTAAGTGGTAGGCTCTGGAGTGGAATTCGCGTCCGGCCGCACCAAACCACAGTTAAGACAGATGACAAAAAATCAGTTGAGTCTCGCCATTCAGTTAGTCAGCAGCTCAAAGTCATGCAGTTCTGGGACACAGGGAGGCTAGCGGGCCCCCAGTCAAAACGGTCCCGTGGGTTAACGATAATCGTTGAGCAACCGATCACTCTTTCTGTAGTTTTAAGGTGGTTTCTCACATTCGACTAGGTAAATACCTGTCTGGCATAGACGCTCTGCCTCAGACACACACTGTTGAATGGCAGCATGATTTTACTCTGCAGGATCAAGATTTTGTTAAAGCCCCACCAGGCGAGCTTGGAATGAGTAGGTTAGTGCTGGGCTGCTGTGCCAGTCGGTATGTCAACAGGGCGCCCCTAGTGTACAATAGACCTCAGAATGTTGATACTATGTAACTTCATCGCCAGAGTGCCACTACAAAATCAAATGTAGAGGGGATAATAAGAGTGCTCAGTGACCCTGAATTCTTATTGTGAGACAAGGAACTCTGACAGGTTCGATAAATCCAGTCACCACTCCATACGCACAGACTAGGCCCTTTAAATAGAGAGTCATTGAAACGTCAGGTACACATTCCATCATGTGCCATTCTCTCCGTATCGCTGTATCGACAGAAACAGAGAAAGTGGCAGTCAGTTGAGTTTCAACGAAACCACAAGTAGCTGATTGATGATGGACAGCCTGCGGCTTGCTACCTGACTTCAACACCGAGAGGAAGCCAGCCGCTGAATACTGAATACCACAGTTATGGTCTGGCATTGCTCCCTACTGAGTCATCGTGGATGAGATGACGTGAGTGGTCATCCGTTCTGCACTAAAACCATCTTTGAACCAATCAGACGAGGCGCGTCCACCCAGACGTGTGGCCGAATCATTCCCATCTGCTGCAGTCTTGGTCAATCTATGGTGCTTGACCTCAGTCCAGTCTACACGACATCTGCTGGACCCAATCGGCAGTTTCTATAAGAGCGCACGATGGGCTGCCTTAGAGAGTGCTGAGGTATGAGCCATAAAGGTCACCACGGAAAGCCTTTGGAAGCAGTGCCTTCCTCACTCATCCACAGAACGCGCAACCTTGCCACTGACCTGGGGCGACGACGCCACGACTGATTGACGAGGCATCAGCAGTCCGACGCGGCACGAGACCTCACGAGACTTCTCTCCCCCCCCCCCCCCCCCCCCTCACGGTTGCACTTTGTACATTCTGTATGAAAAGTTATCACTGACGCCTCCATAGGAGCATGGCCCACTCTCCTCACATTTTGCTCTATCTCCTGATCAGAATGTGACGCGAGCTGCAACTTTGGTGACCGAATTGGCTGTTACCTCAAGGCACCAGTGGTTGTGAAGCTACATCTACAGCACCATATAGCACTACCAGTGCAATGTGTCGTGGTGAGTGAACTTTTTCTTCGTTGAAGGTCTTTGGAGTGTATTTTTGTATTTGTTATAGAGCATGTCAATACGCAAACACGTCATTATCATCGTTAAGACGGATTTCCGTTTTAATTTCTCTGCCATGCCCTTAGATATAAAGGGTAGCTGACTCGCACTATCTAGCAGAACTCTGCAAAGCTGCTGTCTACCCATGCTGTCTTTAATGTTGACAACAGCTGTTTCCAACAAAACATTACAATGGATGTTTGGTTTCCCGTTCGTAGCTTGATGGGCCAAGGAATGGCCTCCTGGTTCTCTATTCTGCCCATTCCTTGGTTCAGCAGGCTTGTGGAGCAGTATGTTGTGCCTTCCTTCACAGGCCGTACAAGGAGAAATCCTGCAGTTAGTCGAGAAATAACCAAAGCGGATGCACAAAAAACAAAGCTTATTTTTTGTCACATATGCCCGCCGCTCATAGACATTTAGTGATTGAAACCCTTTGTACTTAGTGATAGTATGAGGTTCACTACAAAAATTACATGACTCCTCAGTATCAACATTAGCGACATGAGCCCTCCTCACATGTCTAGTTTGATTTTAATTATTGACATTTCCCTGCAAATCCCTTGAGGTGTCATCCTTGAACCTGATCAATACAAGGGCCTGACATTTTGTTTCCAAAAAAATCTATTAGTTGATTTAATGGCGTGAATGTTGACCTAGACATCTTTACCTCCTATTCATGATGATCCGTGGGTCGCATACTAGACAGAATCTCTTCCGAAAGAATAACTTCATGAAGTGGAACATCAGGTCTGAGAGCTTCTAAGGCCTGTAATGGCTGCATAATTGATTAATTAGTTGCTTATAATCGCTCACTGCGCCATGGCCGACTGTAGGTAAGGCCAACAGAGCCTTAGCATGTCTGGCTGCAATTATTTTTGGGTTATTGTACCTCTGCGTAATAAGTCCCCAGGGTATCGATTGGTATATGTTTCAATAGTTCTTTAGATTTACCTCGCAAAGAAAAATTTATGTAATGAAGTTTTTGAACGCCATCAATCGAATTGTTATTCATAATGAGACTCAAAAATTTATCCCTGTATGATGACCACTTAAGGTTGTCACCTTCAAAATTTGGCAAGTTAATAGCGGGTAGTTTCAAAGAGCTGACACTGCCTGTTTGATTCGAGCCCATAGCCTACGAAAGCTGGGTGTACTTCTTCATTGAACCCTTGCTAGTGGATTCAACAAAGTCCCACGAATCCTCGAATTCTGCTCTGTCCTTACTATGATCTGCTGATTCGTCTTAAATTTCCAGCCGTGTTTGAGACGACTCAAAATCAGTCTGAATCTGAGTCAATCGACTTAATTTTGATTCCAACATTTCGATGCTGGCACTGTCTGCATACTGCACAAAGCTCGCTATGCGCGCAAGAGCATCCTTTGCTACACCTCTCTGCTTGACTAATTTTGTTTTCTCTGAGGGCTCCATTTTAGGATCAGGAAGATGATAGCAGGAAGCCAACAGTTGCACTTAACCAGGCTGCAGCGGCGGCAATACGAGGCAATTCGGACTGGAACAGCACTGGCAGCTGGCGTGGCAGGCGCTGCAGTCTCCGACGGCGCGAAGTTTCAGCGGGAGCAGGAGGTGACGTCAGCGATGATGCTGGCACTGACACGCTTCTGTGCTTCTCACCTTGGAATTAGAGAAACATTAAACGTTCACAAATATGTACCCGATCGGCTTTGTTAAAGCTGTTATTGTCGAAGTCCCGAACAGGAGACACTCGATATCGTTAACAACAAAACCCATAACGTGCGCCGCTCACACGTGGTTTTTTAGAAGTTCACAAATATCGGAAAAGATATCTTCGCGAACGTAAATTCGGCGTGACCACTGTATCCGGTCCAGAGGACCAAGAAGTGTGCGCGCGGTCTCTTACTCCCGTGTTGGCACATTGTAGTGTGAGTGTATAGTGCGAGAGGACTCACTGTCCTCCCGTTGTTTCCACTCACAATAACTGGACCGAACAAGTTGTCTAGTATGTGTTTATTGCATTAAACGTTACAACTTGCACAGGCAGCGCGCCAACTGCGACTCCTGGCTTATCTGGAAGACATACAAGCCTGTCCGCAACGGGGTCTTGCAGCTACCTGCTCGGCCGTTACAACCGCTAATCTTACCTGCGAGCACAAAGGACCTGGGAGATCCACTTCTGCAAATAGGTTTCAAAGTCTCCGACAGGGAGCAGACTATACTGGACGTCTGACCTGCCCAGTTTCAGGCTGCCACTAGATGGCAGTTGGAGTGAGTAGCAGAGTCCAAATAACTGCGAATGAATCGAATAAATACACGAAGACCGCCGTACTGTAGGCGAGAGAGAGTCGAAGAGAATGTAGTCTAGGAAGTCCCAAGGCTAAAAAGGGGAATTTAGAATGCCACTGTGCTTTTGTTAGAATTTATTTAGCGGATGAATAAAGTGGCACCAAGAGCGCTATTTATGAGATAGGGTGACGCAACGCTAACTTCTGTGAGCCATGGAACTTACGTGTAAGCTCCTTACCCGTAATTGCTGTCATAGTTAATTAAAGTTTATACGTGAGACTGATTGACTACTAGTAGGGCTCACCCCCCACCCCCTAGATAGATTTCGTAGCAAACTGCGACAGCATGTTTCAAAGAATACAATCGATGCTAAGATACTAACAATAATATTTGTATTAATGAGTGTTACACCTGAAAGCCGACCGGAGTGGCCGAGCGCTTCTGGGCGCTACAGTCTGGAACCGCGTGACCCCTATGCGCGAAGGTTCGAATTCTGCCTCGGGCATGGATGTGTGTGATGTCCTTAGGTTTGTTAGGTTTAAGTAGTTCTAAGTTCTAGGGGACTGATGACCTCAGAAGATAAGTCCCATAGTGCTCAGAGCCATTTGAACCATTTTTTTTAAACCTAAAAGAGGAACAGTTCTAAAATCTAATACCGACATTCTTTAGATTTTTTATGAGAAAATTGCGTTATTCCTACCAGTTAGTAGTAACATACCCACTTTAGATATCCAAATTCTGCAGATTAAACTGTGTAGTCATGTAGTGCTATTAATTAAGTAGAACTGAAAGGTCCCCATAGAAAAGTTATAAACGACTGTGCTTAAACTGACACACAATATTTTTAAGCGCAACGCAATCTGACTTTCAGTAATCCTTACAAAAGAATGGCCCTGACTAAAATTAACCTATACTTTTCACGAATCACTTACCTCACAAAAATCTTCATTACTCGAACTACTGCAATACAGCGAACGCCAATACTGCCAGCTAAATAAAAGATTCTAACTACTGAAGTCACTAACTACTGATAGGCAGTTAGCAAATGAAAGATTTTGATAAAGAACAAACAATGTATGTACCTTAATAGTGTTCAAAAGTAATAATATATATAGCAGTTCATGACATCCAGTCTTACAAATGTACTGTCTCTGATGGACACACGTCCAGATCATCTGCTCTCTAAATTCCGCCATCTCTCTCCCTACATCCACCACTGCTGGCGGCTCACCTCCAACTGCGCAACGATACGGGCTGTAAACAGCCAACTGCCCAACACTACAATAGCCAACAACAATGCAAACCAGCTACAGACTGCACGTGCACGCAGCACAGCCAATGATTTTCATACAGAGCGCTACGTGTCGGTGGCGTTACCAATATAAGAAGCTAAACAGCCTGCTTACAGAAATATGAGTTGATTCGTTC
Organism: Schistocerca gregaria; assembly: GCF_023897955.1. Lineage (NCBI taxonomy): Eukaryota > Metazoa > Arthropoda > Insecta > Orthoptera > Acrididae > Schistocerca > Schistocerca gregaria. Next base: position 950,859,016 of record NC_064920.1, read on the forward strand.
CTCGAACTGCTATTCCAAGCAATATCGGAGGTAAAACCTTGCAGTAAAAGTATCAAGCTCGTCCTAAAATCATTGGGTGGTGTGAACTAATCAATCAGCATTTCAATCGCTCCATTATAAGTCGACCTATTTAATGTACCTTTTATTTTCTCAATTCTTGATACACTTGACATATTCGTAAAGTATAAATTTTTCACCATGATTAAGTTTCACGGAATTACTAGCTACTTAATTGTGACTCTGTCATTTATATTGACCACTATCTACGATAGCAGTCAATGACTGCTCTCCTGCATCGCTTGCACACGCCTCGCACTCCACACCTACAAGTTGTTGTTCCTCGGAGCGATAACGTCTATGCTAACGTTAGCCATACAGCAGCTCAAAAACGACTAAGGACAGAAGAATACGTGGCTCTCCACAAATTCCATTCCTAGCCCATTTCTTCATCTGGCCATTAAAATTACTATACCAAGAGGAAATGCAGATGGTAAACGGGTATTCATTGGACAAATATAATATGCTAGAACTGACATGTGATTACGTTTTCACGCAATTTGGTTCCATAGATCTACGAGTCGGGGCGTGGAATATCAGAAGCTTGAACGTGGTGGGGAAACTAGAAAATCTGAAAAGGGAAATGCAAAGGTTCAATTTAGACATAGTAAGGGTCAGTGAAGTGGAAGGAAGACAAGAATTTCTGGTCAGATGAGTATCGGGTAATATCAACAGCAGCAGAAAATGGTATAACATGAGTAGGATTCGTTATGAATAGGAAGGTAGGGCAGAGGGTGTGTTACTGTGAACAGTTCAGTGACCGGCTTGTTCTAATCAGAATCGACAGCAGACCAACACCGACAACGATAGTTCAGGTATACATGCCGACGTCGCAAGCTGAAGATGAACAGATAGAGGAAGTGTATGAGGATATTGAAAGGGTAATGCAGTATGTAAAGGGGGACGAAAATCTAATAGTCATGGGCGACTGGAATGCAGTTGTAGGGGAAGGAGTAGAAGAAAAGGTTACAGGAGAATATGGGCTTGGGACAAGGAATGAAAGAGGAGAAGGACTAATTGAGTTCTGTAACAAGTTTCAGCTAGTAATAGCGAATACCCAGTTCAAGAATCACAAGAGGAGTAGGTATACTTGGAAAAGGCCGGGAGATATGGGAAGATTTCAATTAGATTACATCATGGTCAGACATAGATTACGAAATCAGATACTGGATTTTAAGGCGTACCCAGGAGCAGATATAGACTCAGATCACAATATAGTAGTGATGAAGAGTAGGCTGAAGTTCATGACATTAGTCAGGAAGAATCAATACGCTAAGAAGTGGGATACGGAATTTCTAAGGAATGACGAGATAAGTTTGAAGTTCTCTATCGCTATAGATACAGCAATAAGGAATAGCGCAGTAGGCAACACAGTTGAAGAGGAATGGACATCTCTAAAAAGGGCCATCACAGAAGGTGGGAAGGAAAACATAGGTACAAAGAAGAAACCATGGGTAACAGAAGAAATACTTCATTTGATTGATGAAAGGAGAAAGTACAAACATGTTCCGGGAAAATCAGGAATACAGAAATACAAGTAGCTGAGGAATGAAATAAATAGGAAGTGCAGGGAAGGTAAGACGAAATGGCTGCAGGAAAAATGGAAGACATCGAAAAAGATATGATTGTCGCAAGGACAGACTCAGCATACAGGAAAGTAAAAACAACCTTTGGTGACATTAAAAGCAACAGTGGTAACATTAAGAGTGCAACGTGAATTCCACTGTTAAATACACTCCTGGAAATTGAAATAAGAACACCGTGAATTCATTGTCACAGGAAGAGGAACCTTTATTGACACATTCCTGGGGTCAGATACATCACATGATCACACTGACAGAACCACAGGCACGTAGACACAGGCAACAGAGCATGCACAATGTCGGCACTAGTACAGTGTCTATCCACCTTTCGCAGCAATGCAGGCTGCTATTCTCCCATGGAGACGATCGTAGAGATGCTGGATGTAGTCCTGTGGAATGGCTTGCCATGCCATTTCCACCTGGCGCCTCAGCTGGAGCAGCGTTCGTGCTGGAGGTGCGTGAGACGACGCTTCATCCAGTCCCAAACATGCTCAATGGGGGACAGATCCGGAGATCTTGCTGGCCAGGGTAGTTGACTTACACCTTCTAGAGCACGTTTGGTGGCACGGGATACATGCGGACGTGCATTGTCCTGTTGGAACAGCAAGTTCCCTTGCCGGTCTAGGAATGGTAGAAAGATGGGTTCGATGACGGTTTGGATGTACTGTGCACTATTCAGTGTCCCCTCGACGATCACCAGAGGTGTACGGCCAGTGTAGGATATCGCTCCCCACACCATGATGCCGGGTGTTGGCCCTGTGTGCCTCGGTCGTATGCAGTCCTGATTGTGGCGCTCACCTGCACGGCACCAAACACGCATACGACCATCATTGGCACCAAGGCAGAAGCGACTCTCATCGCTGAAGACGACACGTCTCCATTCGTCCCTCCATTCGCGCCTGTCGCGACACCACTGGAGGCGGTCTGCACGATGTTGGCGCGTGAGCGGAAGACGGCCTAACGGTGTGTGGGACCGTAACCCAGCTTCATGTAGACGGTTGCGAATGGTCCTCGCCGATACCCCAGGAGCAACAGTGTCCCTAAATTGCTCGGAAGTGGCGGTGCGGTCCCCTACGGCACTGCGTAGGATCCTACGGTCTTGACGTGCATCAGTGCGTCGCTGCGGTCCGGTCCCAGGTCGACGGGCACGTGCACCTTCCGCCGACCACTGGCGACAACATCGATGTACTGTGGAGACCCCCCGCCCCACGTGTTGAGCAATTCGGCGGTACGTCCACCCGTCCTCCGACATGCCCACTATACGCCCTCGCTCAAAGTCCGTCAACTGCACATACGGTTCACGTCCACGCTGTCGCGGCATGCTACCAGTGTTAAAGACTGCGATGGAGCTCCGTATGCCACGGCAAACTGGCGGACACTGACGGCGGCGGTGCACAAACGCTGCGCAGCTAGCGCCATTCGACGGCCAACACCGCGGTTCCTGGTGTGTCCGCTGTGCCGTGCGTGTGATCATTGCTTGTACAGCCCTCTCGCAGTGTCCGGAGAAAGTATGGTGGGTCTGACACACCGGTGTCAATGTGTTCTTTTTTCCATTTCCAGGAGTGTACATAGGAGAGAGCAGATAGGTGGAAAGAATACATTGAAAGCCTCTATGAGGGTAAAGACTTGTCTGATGTGATAGACGAAGAAACGGGAGTCGATTCAGAATCGGAATTTAAAAGAGCTTTGGAGGACTTACGGTCAAATAAGGCAGAAGGGATAGATAACATTCCATCAGAATTTCTAAAATCATTAGGGGAAGTGGCAACAAAACGACTATTCACGTTGGTGTGTAGAATATATGAGTCTGGCGACATACGATCTGACTTTTGAAAAAGCATCATCCACGCAATTCCGAAGACGGCAAGAGCTGACAAGTGCTAGAATTATCGCACAATCAGCTCAACAGCTCATGCTTCGAAGCTGCTTACAAGAATAATATACAGAGAATGGAAAAGAAAATTGAGAATGCGCTAGGTAACGATCAGTTTTTCCTTAGGAAAAGTAAAGGCACGAGAGAGGCAATTCTGACGTTACGGCTAATAATGGAAGCAAGACTAAAGAAAAATCAAGACACGTTCATAGGATTTGTCGACCTGGAAAAAGCGTTCGACAATATAAAATGGTGCAAGCTGCTCAAGATTCTGAAAAAAGTAGGGGTAAGCTATAGGGAGAGACGGGTCATATACAATATGTACAACAATCAAGAGGGAATAATAAGAGTGGACGATCAAGAACGAAGTGCTCGTATTAAGAAGGGAGTAAGGCAAGGCTGTAGCCTTTCGCCCCTACTCTTCAATCTGTACATCGAGGAAGCAATGATGGAAATAAAAGAAAGGTTCAGGAGTGGAATTAAAATGCAAGGTGAAAGGATATCAGTGATACGATTCGCTGATGACATTGCTATCCTGAGTGAAAGTGAAGAAGAAATAAATGATATTCTGAACGGAATGAACAGTCTAATGAGTACACAGTATGGTTTGAGAGTAAATCGGAGAAAGACGAAGTTAATGAGAAGTAGTAGAAATGAGAACAGCGAGAAACTTAACATCAGGATTGATGGTCACGAAGTCAATGAAGTTAAGGAATTCTGCTAACTAGGCAGTAAAATAACCAATGACGGACGGAGCAAGGACGGCATCAAAAGCAGACTCGCTATGGCAAAAAAGGCATTTCTGGCCAAGAGAAGTCTACTAATATCAAATACCGGCCTTAATTTGAGGAATAAATTTCTGAGGATGTACGTCTGGAGTACAGTATTGTATGGTAGTGAAACATGGACTGTGGGAATACCGGAACAGAAGAGAATCGAAGCATTTGAGATGTGGTGCTATAGACGAATGTTGAAAATTAGGTGGACTGATAAGGTAAGGAATGAGGAGATTCTACGCAGAATCGGAGAGGAAAGGAATATGTGGAAAACATTGATAAGGAGAAGGGACAGGATGATAGGACATCTGCTAAGACATGGGGGAATTACTTCCATGGTACTAGAGGGAGCTGTAGAGGGCAAAAACTGTAGAGGAAGACAGAGATTGGAAAAAGTCAAGCAAATAATTGAGGACGTAGGTTGCAGTGCTACTCAAAGATGAAGAGGTTAGCACAGGAAAGGAATTCGTGGCGGGCCGCATCAAACCAGTCAGTAGACTGATGACCAAAAAAAAAGATCCTTAGAAATCAGTACCCAGAACAACCACCTCTGGATGTAATAACGGCCTTGATAGGCCTGGGCATTGTGTCAGACGGAGTTTGGATGCCGTGTACAGGTACAGCTGCCCATGCAGCTTCAACACGATGCCACAGTTCATTAAATGTAGTGACTGGCGTATTGTGACGAGCGAGTTGGCGGCCACCATTGACTAGACGTTTTCAGTTGGTGAGAGCTCTGGAGAATGTGCTGGACGAGGCCGCAGTCGAGCATTTTCTGTATCCAGAAAGTCCCGTACAAGACCTGCAACATGCTGTCGTGTATTATCCTGCTGAAATGTAGGGTTTCGCAGGGATCGAATGAGGGGTAGAGCCACGGGTCGTAATACATATGATATGTAACGTGCACTGTTCAAAGTGCCGTCAATGCGAACAAGAGGTGACCGAGACGTGTAACCATACCATTATGCCGGGTGTTACACCAGTTGGACGATGACCAATACACGCTTCAAATGTGCGTTCACCGCGATGTCGCCAAACATTGATGCGACCATTATGATGCTGTAAACAGAATCTGGATTCATCCGAAAAATTGACGTTTTGCCATTCGTGCACCCAGGTTCGTCGTCGAGTACACCATCGCAGGCGCTACTGTCTGTGATGCAGCGTCAAGGGTAACCGCAGCCATGGTCTCCGAGCTGAAAGTCCATGCTGCTGCAAACGTTGTCGAACCGTTCGTGCAGATGGTTGTTGACTTGCAAACGTCCCCATCTGTTGACTCAGGGATCGAGACGTGGCTGCACGATCCGTTACAGCAATGCGGAAATGATGCGTGTCATCACGACTGCTAGTGATACGAGGCCGTTGGGATCCAGCATGGCGTTACTTAGTACCTTCCTAAAACCACCTGCGGATAAGTTGCTAGTCATCTCGACTGCTTGTGATACGAGGCCGTTGCGATCCGACACGGCGTTCCGTTTTACCCTCCTGATCCCACCGATTCCATATTCTGCTAACAGTCATTCGATCTCGACCAACGCGAGCAACAATGCCGAGTTACGTTAAACCGCAATCGATATAGGTTACATTCCGACCTTTATCAAAGTCGGAAATGTGATGGTACACATCCTTCCTTCTTACACGAGCCATCTCAACAATGATTCTCCAGGTAACGCCGGTCAACTGCTGTTTAAGTATGGGAAATCGGTTGGAACCTTTCCCATGTCAGCACGTTGTAGGTGTCGGCACCGGTGCCAACCTTGTGTGAATGCTCTGAAAAGCTAATCATTTGCACATCACAGCATCGTCTTCCTGTCGGTTAAACTTCGCGTCTGTAGCACGTCATCTTCGTGGTGTAGCAATTTTAATGGCCAGTAGTGTACTTCTTACTTTCTCTAAGAAAAGCAGTGTTATCAGCAAATCTTATCACTGATATCATATCACCCTCAATTTTAGTCATACTTTGGAACGTTTATTTTATTACCATCATTGCTACTTCGATGCTTAGATTAAACAGTAGGAGTGAAAGACTGTGTCCATGTCTTACAGCGTTTTTATTGCTAGTACATCGTTCATTCTCTCCCATTCTCATTTTCGTTCTTGTGCATATTGCATATTATCTGTCTTTCATTATAGCTTTCTCACTTTTTCTCAGAATTTGGAATCTCTTGTTCCATTTTAAATTGTCGTAAGTCTTTTTTAGGTCCACAAATCAGACGAACGGGTCTTCTATTATTAAGCTTAAGGTCGGAACAACGTCTCTGTCTTTTTACTCTCCGAAATCCAAGCACTTGTTTATCTAACAGGTCCTTGAATTTCTTCCTTAAGCGTGGCGACGAAATGAATGATCACTCTGCCTGAAACTTTTTTTTCTCTAATTTTCACTTTCTTCAGGCACTCTGAGTGAATTCGATTCAAGACAGAAGGAAAATACACAAAAATTCATACCATAAACTTATTTTAGTTCTTTCGTTGTAGAGCTACACATCTTCAGAAACTAAATTTCATCTATTTATATAGAATACAAAGTTTTTATTTGTATTTTGAAAGAATTGTCACTTTTAACACTTAGAAAATAAACTCGAGTGTCGTAATTGTTCTCGCGACAACTATTTCCTTACAATCAACGTCCTCGCCAAGTTGAACACAACGGTTCTCCCCCGCTCACCGAAGTTGGCAAATTGAGACCGTTTAAGGTAAGACCACACTGAGCGGAACTGCACTGCAGCAGAGCAGTGCGCTACTAGCGGCCCTATTCGTTAACTGCATTTAAACTGTAGCGGAGCGACGATACGTAGCAAATTTTCTACGCAAGTCGTTCGGCAACCTCCAAATAAAGCGGACTAAAGTGTATAAAGCGGACGAAAGAGTCTTTTATGTGCTAATAATTTCTTTGTTACGTGAGAAAGTAAACTATAAATTTATATATGTCAACGTTGGTGGCTATCGAGAAAGTTAGCAACAAACCTGGAAACAAATATCTTGAACATACCAGGCCCAAAGCGATTAACAGGGAAGAGAGTTCAACTGCCTCACGTGCTAATTGAAGACAAAGATTTTCCAATAAAAACCCATTTGTTGAGATCTTATCCTGGTACACAATTAAATGACCAATGGGAAAAAGTATACCGTTACACACATATAACAGAGCCCGAACTGCTTCATAAAATGATTTTGGAATATTGTGCCAAAATATTAGAACTTACTATCGTGAGATCTGTCTCAGTCAGGAACATGCAGAGAACATGACTGTAGTCGTTTGTGCCATGCACAGTTTTCCCAGAGAGATAGCGTGTTGTTTGACACTGAAGAGACTGAAGTGACACAATTACGAGAAGTAATCTTATCAAGATACGGGACAGATCAGTGATTATTTAAATTCTCCGCATGATAGTTTCGTCTGGCAAAACGATACGGTCAACAAGAAATGTGGTCGAAGACAAAATAACCGGTTACATAATGTAATAATAAGAATGTAGCTGACTCCGTGGCAATTTCCTTCCAAATGTTGCTTATCCTGGCACTGTTCATATAACGTTCATTTTGGGGGTCATAATGTTTAACTCTTGGTATCCACATACACATAGAATTACGTTTCCTCGATTAACGCCATTTTGGTAAAGAAACGCTCGTTTTGTACTCCAAAAGAGCTACGATCTGAATGACGTGCAGTGTCCCGATACCTGCTGTAGCGACACCACTTGACGCCGCACGGTGTGCCACAGTGACCAGTTGGTCAACTTCCCACGCAGCACTGCGCGGCCAAGTCCCGCTGCCGCGTACTGACCCATACGATTTCGTATATATAATATTTGATGGCGTCAAGCCGCGCCCCTTTGCTGCAGTTCAGCTCTGCTCAGTGCGGTCTTATCTTCAGCAAAGCACTTGGCTGGCTGCCCGCATGTCCACACATCCGTGCTGCGTGCTCCGGCCACATGTAAGCGTTCATATCGGTGTCCCCCTCCTTATGGTTTATTGGAGGCCACTTCAATGCACTTAGCTGTGACCTTTCCCGAAATTCAGTGTGTGATATGGCAGAAAATGCTTGTAAGAATTTTGCGGTGCACTACACATCTGCAAAAACTCGCCGAAGTCGAGATGATTCGAAATCCATGCTTGGAATCGTGATTATTAGCGCCAAGGGACGAATTAGTAGTCATGCAGTTACGCATCTACCCTTATTCAGGCTTATTGAAATAATCAAATCACGGTATCTGTGAAAGACTGAAAAAACGAAACTCAGTCCGAAAACAAATCTTTAACATAATGCAGCGCGTACAGCAACCGTGAAATGTACAGAAAATAAACAATTTTTTAAGCCTTCAGTTGCTAGGTGATTTTTTCTCTTTTACCTAGGTTTCGATTCCAGTAATGGAATCTTCTTCAGAACCAAAAATTAAATTATTTTGAGAGCCAAACACTGGCCTTCTCACAGATTAAAAATTAAAACAATAAAGACGCATAATCATTAGATTATGTCTGTCAAAAATAAAACCATAAAGGCGAATCGGAGAAAGAGCTACGCCGGCCAGATTTAATTTTAACAGACATAATCTTATGATTATGCATCATTATTGTTTTAACTTTTAATCTGTGAGATGGCCAGTGTTTGGCTCTCAAAATAATTTAATTTTTTGTTCTGAAGACGATTTCATTACTGGAATCTAAACCTAGGTAAACGAGTAAAAATTACCTTGCAACTGAAGGCTGAAAAAATTGTTTATTTTCAGTCCGAAAAGGCCATGAAGGACCAACGGTACCGACCGCCGTGTCATCCTCAGCCCACCGGCGTCACAGGATGCGGATGTGGAGGTCAGCACACCGCTCTCCCGGCCGTATGTCAGTTTACGAGACCGAAGCCGCTACTTCTCAATCAAGTAGCTCCTCAGGTTGCCTCACAAGGGTTGAGTGCACCCAGCTTTGCCAGCAGCGCTCGACAGACCGAATGGTCACCCATCCAAGTGCTAGCCCAGTCCAACAGCGCTTAACTTCAGTGATCTCACGGCAACTGGTGTTACCACTGCGGAAAGGCAGTTGGCCTGTGAAAGACTAGTGTCAGAAAATAACAAATACAAAAATTCAAACACAGTTTCGGCAGTATAGTGTCGTCACTGTGCAGCTCGCAAGGTATAGCATTGGAACTGTACGGGTTTTTAACGTACCTATTGAATACCCGAACCAGGAAACGCCTTACGTTCGTACGGACATGTTCTTAGGGTGAGAGATGAATATTGGTGCAGTGCCTAGAACTGTCAAAGAGACAGCGGTGTTCGATCTATCAGAATTGCCTTAGGCAAGCATATACAGTCTTAGTTAATTGTACATCAGCGGAAGTAGGGCGTAAAATTTCATGCAGCAGACAATCGCAGACATGCATTACAAGGGCTTCGTTGGACCACCTGCGAAACGATTGCCAGAATGAAGGGTGGCGCTCTGCCTAACTGCCTAGGGAAGTCTTGGTAGCCGACAGAAATACATCACATCACCTATTGAGTGAGGTAATCACAGGTACTCCGTCAACACATCCACAACCCCCGCAAGTTCAACAGATGAATATAGAAGCGCTTGCGATCGAGTAGCGCCGTCGCCCCGATATAGGTTAAAACCCTACTTCAGTTACCGTTAAGGAATCAATAGAGATTAGCTCAGCGCCTCAACTTCTCACAACCGGTAGTTCGGGTGTTAATCATACGGGTAAGCCGCTAAGCACGCTTCAAACTCCTAAGGTAATACAAATGAGAGCCACTAACAGGTCTCACGTCCTGCACACTTCGAAAAACAAGCGAAAGAAAAACATATGCTCGAATACAGGGAGTAGGACATTTTGCTTGAGGTATGTCGCATCGGAATGGGCTCAGCGAAGACCACCAGGAAAGTAAAACACAACCGCTGCGGAAGGTTCCGAAATAGAAAACCTCACTTCCATGGACTGGGAGAAAGAAATGAAGAGAGGAGAGGGTCCAGGAACAGATACTGAATCGTAACAACGTGGTAGGTACTGGAATATTTTGATGCTCATTTTTTGCTAAACGGCTACATCAGATTTAAAAAAAAGAACTATGAATGACTAACTTAAAGACAGGTTCAGTTACTTTGATGTTCATATGCATGATAACAAAAGCATTCTGGTGCACCGTAGGATAGATACATAAAAAATCTAACATTATCGAAAGTCCAGCATTTCCTGTACAGTGCAATGCGTTTTTTTTTTTGTTACTGCTTATGCTCTGTCATGAAAAGACAACAGACGTGCAAAAAGGCATTTCTTTTTCTCCTGCTATGTATCCATTATCAAAAAACGGAGTCAGTGCCACTACACTAGGGAGGCGACTACAATACTGACGACGCGGACCAACAGTCAAGACTTCACGAGTGTCTCACACTAAACATGTTAATAGACCACCTCCAGATCTGTCGCACCAAGCGGAGTTCACTCATTACTACGCCGCGGGACAAATTATGATCGGCCGCATCCACATGAAAAACAACTGCGCGACTGTTATCAGCACTGAAGCACAAGTTCAGTTCTCGCGTTCTCCAAACCACTGTGTTCACACTTGCAGCCCAAAACTAGCTTTAAATATTGAAACAGAGGCGTCCCGTGATTTGTAAGACACCACACCTCGACGCGAGTTCCAGGAAACCTGGAATCAGGCTCTTGACAAACGCACTAATTTCCAAAATACCATGAACTGAGAGATGAATAGCGAGAAACCAGCTTTGAGATGGATACTGAAAACCTCCAGCACGGAGAAAGCATTTTGGTGAAAGTCTAGTAGGTAATTCTAACCCCAGTGCATAGTAGATGACGCACAATATGATCTCAGAAGCTCATCGAACATCTGCTGCGATTAAAACGCATCAAGGTGGCGCTTCCCACGGTACGAAGAGAAAATGTTCTCACTGACCCCTCGCCGGACTATCTTGGCCGCCCTGCTAACATTCTGAGATGCAGTATCCATTGCCACAATCACACACACCCCTCTGCGATGCTTTCAGTGGACTAATTAAAGCGTTCTGCAAAGGGAATGATACACACTTTAAAGAGATCATGTCGAAATTTTGCTTTGCTGCCAAGTTTACTACAATCGTCCAACTGACGTCAAGGATTATGATTAACTGACACTTGTCGCACTCTATCAAGGTCCAAATTTCAGTAAAGCATGGCTGTCCTCTCGGGCATGGATGTGTGTGATGTCCTTAGGTTAGTTAGGTTTAAGTAGTTCTAAGTTCTAGGGGACTAATGACCACAGCAGTTGAGTCCCATATTGCTCAGAGCCATTTGAACCATTTTGAACAATGGCTGTCCAATATCCAGGGCACACTTCACGATCACGTTGGATCCTCTGTTGTGCAAACTAATTTCAGTGTAGCAGGCCGTACTGGTTGGCGACGCATTGGTAATCTGGTAGTCTGTCGTGTGTACGCTGACAACTTTGACTTTTTTGTTAGTAACAAGGAGGACATCGATGCAGCAAACTCCTCCTTATGGTTACAAAGGCGAGCTTCATGGTGCGTTATGGTCCAATATCAACCTGCGTAATACTGTTGTGATCCCTATACGAATCAATATATGACTTACAGGATGCCAACTGCTCAGATTAAAGGTCAACACCAAAGCATAGTTGTCTACTTTCAGGCAAACCTGAAGTACACGACTGTTAGCGTTTGCTCCTGCACTCAATACGGGCTCTGGCAAATAGTGCAAATAGTGCAATAGTTCTAATTTTCCGAAGACAGAGTCAGGACCACCGTGGTAGGTATTTACTGGATGCTGTGGAGGAGGAGAAGGGACGCCATTTTTAAAGTATACCAAGTGAGTATGCACCGGACATGCATCGGAAGAAGGAGACTTATGGCTGACCAATCTGTTGGCCAAATGCGCCGCACTTATTGTGCACAGAACAGTGGTCGTATGGGAATGCATCCAGACAGTCCCACAGCTGAATTGTTCAGGACTCAGGACATACCAACTGATAACACAGGTGGCTGCACTAGACCCAATACCCATCAACAATATGGCATTTATTTATGCAGAAGAGCAAATGTGCTCCATTATGCTACAAGGAACAAATGCGAAATCTGGACCCAAAAACGTCACTGGAAAAGCGGGGTAGAACATCTCTGGGCATTTCCTCTCGCTAGGCTACTTGATATTAGATGGTTAATAAAACTCAGAGCAACTAACCAAACCATAGGATCAGTTTTACACCGTCCTACCTTTGTAACATCTGTGGTGTGATGGACACACTGAAGCATCGCTTCACGTGTCCGACATTCAGGTCAGTGATGATGCAGCCAGGGAAATTCGTGTATTGTTAATCTCAGGACAGTATACAGTTTCAACGCCACCACAAAACTAATACCTGATTTCTTCTCATTTCCCAATAGAAATATAGCAGCGATAGTTTGGATAGCTGCGTTGTAGTCCTAAGTACGAGGGTCAGTCAAAAAGTAATGCCTCCCATTTTTTTCTACTTAAAAAAATTAAGTTAAGTGAAAAATTTGAATTTGGCGCCATTCCTCAAACCTTCTTCTGCAATCCACTGCAGTAGTAACTTTCTGTGTCAACAGGTGGCAGCACAGCAGAAGTTTGTAAGATGGCCGACATCGATGTTCGTTTGAGACAGCGTTGTGTGATTGAATTCTTGAATGCAGAAGGTGAAACGCCCATACGCATTCATGAAAGACTGAAGAAGGTGTATGGTGTTGTGACAGTGGATGTCAGCACTGTTAGACGATGGGTTCGTCGTTGTAAGGAAGCTGAAGGGCAAACACCGTTGACTAACGAAAAGCAGAGCGGCAGGCCGGTGAGTGCAGTGACTCCACACAACATTCAGCAAGTTGATGACATCATTCGTGGTGACCGTCGGGTGACTGCAGATGAAGTGTGTCGCATTATTTCTCTTAGTAAAGGCAGTGTGATCACGATTATTTAACAATTGGGGTACTCAAAAGTTTGTGCACGGTGGGTTCCAAGAATGTTAACCGATCAGAATAAAGAGGCAAGGAAAACAATAGCCTCCCAACACTTGCAGCGCTTCCGTTTGGAGGGAGATGAGTTTCTGAAAAAAATTGTGACCGGGGACGAAACATGGGTGCATTTTTTTGAACCCGAATCAAAGAGGCAGTCAATGGAGTGGCGTCACACAAGCTCGGCGAGGAAGAAAAAATTCAAAACTGTGCGATCGGCAGGGAAAGTTATGGCAACAGTTTTCTGGGATACAGAGGGTGTGATTCTGGTTGATTTTTTGGAGCAGGGATGCACAATAAATTCTGTTCAATACGTCACAACCCTCAAAAAACTTAAAGCACGTCTTCAGCGAGTTCGCCCAACAAAATCAATGGCAGATGTTCCTCTTTTGCATGACAATGCAAGACCACACACCAGTCGTCACACCTCTGACGAGATTGTCAAAATTGGATGGGAAGTTTTGTCTCATCCCCCATACAGCCCTGACCTGGCACCATCAGACTTCCATCTGTTCGGGCCACTAAAAGAAGCTCATCGTGGGATTCATTTTGAAGATGAGGAGGCCGTCAAAACATCCGTGCGTCAATGGCTTAGGAAGCAGAGCTGTGATTTTTACCGTGCTGGGATACATGCCCTTGTTCAAAGATGGACCAAAACTGTAGAGATGGGCGGAGATTACATTGAAAAATGACAAAATGATCCTCAATGTTGTGGTTTTCAACCTATGTAATTGCATTTAAATTTCCTGACAATTAAACGTAGAAAAAAAAATAGGAGGCATTACTTTTTGACTGACCCTCGTATGTATATAAAAGAGGCGATCCAGTTTCTCTTGTGTAAGAGGTACTCAAATGAAAAAGATACCGATAGAAAAAATGTAAACTGTCTATTATTTCGAAAGTAATCGACGTAACTGTTAATAAATTTTGCCCACTGTGAGACCAGAGCGTCAGTGTCTTCTTGCGACTGTCTCTGCAACAATGATTGTAACCAAGTCCACCTGTTCGTCCGAAGCAAGTGAAGACAATGAATGTCTTCTCCATGGCTCCAACAGCGTGGAAACCGCATCGCGAGAGATCCAGACCGTATCGAGTATATGTAAGGACTTCCCAGGAAAATTTCTGCTACGTAGATGAAACAGCCTTGCCAACACGTTGCTGGGCGTTATTGTACTACGGAATGATGCCGCCCGTCAACGTTCCTGTGTATTTGTATTTGATGCCCGTTTGATTTTTTGCAAAGTGTCTACATAGCTGTGTGATTTGAATGTGGCATCGCGTCCCAAAGTCAATGATAACTCCCTGCAGTCAAAGAAAACGATTATCACGATCTTTTCAGATGTGGCGCGCCTGTTGTTTCGACTTCGCTACAGTTGTTTTGCCGGGAAGTCCTTACACATCTTCCGTAAGTCCCGATTCCCCCACCAAATGCCTATACTATTGGAGTCAGTACAATCATTATTCCGTAAGAAACCGCAAACATTTTTCCATGAAGTCATTTTACCGTCTTGGCTCACAGATATGTGGATTACTTGAGCAATAATGAACAGTATACGTACTCTTTCTCATCTGTTTCGTTTTTCGCTTGATTCTCCCTTACATGTGAGGGAGAAGAGCCTTATCCTATAGACACATGCGACGTTAGGAGATATTCCACAACGTTTTTAAAAAAAGAATACAAGTAACGTTCAACAAATTAACGAATTACCGCTGGAGATTTGAACGAAAAATTTTAATCAAAGCTAAAAGACAGTAGCAGTAATCTTCTACGATGTTTCACATGTGTTACACAGGGCTTTGGAGAGCTCACACTCCTAAAATCGAAGTTAATTCTTAAAAATGCAACCTACGTTTGTAAAAGAAACACTTTAGTATTAGAAGGTAACTATTTTCGCTTTATTGATTTAATTGTTTTAAGAGAAAACTTCAGTCTCCTCTCAAGGGATTTGTCTCTAGAGAAGACTATTTGTGGGATGAGCTAAGCACTTGATTCAAGAGACAAACACTCTTTTTTTTTCCCACTTACTTCACGTGCTCCAGGATATACCTATACCTGTGTGCAGTATGTCTCAGATTTATGTTTCATTTTAAAAAAAGAAGCGATCCATTTTTCAGTACGCTTAAGCCACTAACAGTATTCTTAGCTACAAATGTAGGAGTGAGTTTTTCTTTAGTTTTGCTTATCACTTCAAATTATTAATTTTTTTGGAAGAAACAGAGATCAGTTAAAGGTTTCAAAGCGCGTTTATATCTGCAAAAATCCACTTTTTGATGCAGATCAGCAATTTCACTTTACCACAGTATTGTTTCCCACAAAAAGAGGAATATGAACGTTTTGTCTGCTTTGAAAATTACTGTCGAGGAAAGCGTCAGTATTACTTAAGCGAGATTTATTGCTAAAAGGAAATCACAATGCAGCAGCGAAAAAAAAAAATTCGCAAACGAGGGGTTCTCTATGTATGGCTACCTCCTGAATTCGAAACTGATACTCAGAACATCGTATCACCAACAGTTTGGATACCAATCGTATACTTTCTCAATATTGATATCACAAATCGAAGTCATACATGTATATGGCACACGAATCGTGTTGAAGTAGGACACAATTTTAAAACAACACCTTATTGAAATATGAATTCAGTGAACAGATATATACAGAGAATTTTATGCAAAACATGTAATAACCTTGTTCATGCATGCTGTATTACTTATCATGGCGCTGTTTTGGTACATCCCCTGCTTTTCCTCTCATGGGGCATTTCCGTGTGCTCAAGGTAAAGCATCCAGCTGTAGTCGTCCACCGTCCAGACACGAAGATCCCTGGCATCGTTTTCCCATGTCCTTGATATGCTGATGGAATCTTTCACTCTGTTACTAACAGCACCCAGGTTTGGAAGAAAAAAGTAAAAGCAGGAATTTGAAAAATGCAATTTCAAACTCAATGAGCATCTCAGGATTTTGAATTTCGGCAGCACGTTCTCAACTACGTCCATATACTCTGAATTGTGATAGCTTCCCATAAAGTTTTCATCCAACAATTAAAGGCAATTCAGGCTTTTAGCTCAACGGCATTCATTGAATGAAGGAATTCTTCAGCTAGCATTAGCTACCGAATATCGGGGCCAGTATTCACGTCCTCTTTCAACTTAGAAATTTACAAGTTGGGGAAGTTATAACATAAATATTTTAGACAGACGCCACATTTAGGTCATGTCTTAAGAAACTGATTCATTAAGCCGAGTGTGATATGCAGAGGTGGCAAGAGGAAATCTTTCACTTTCCATCAGAGGGTCACACTTGATGTTCCTGTACCCTGGAACCAATTCCAAACTTTGGGGTCACTGTGTTTTCTTCCAGTGTTTGTCAGGAGACCGATTGTCCCATTCACAGATGAACAAGAGGAACCTGGTTTATCCTGATAGTTGTCCTAGAAGCATAGTCAACACTTTACAATAATCACACGTCATTCAGTGGTGAGTCTCATAATGATTACTAGTAAAAAGCATCTTCATATTGTCATATGGTTCCTTAAAATGCATAGAATTGAGACATTCATGTTACCATTGTGCAGCCGAACTGCCTTCAGTCTTCTTTGAGACGATGTAATAAACAGTCTACAGTCACATGACGTCTACGGAATGTTAAACTGCAATACACTAAAAGGTCGGTCAGAGAAAAATACTTTATTAATATCAGTTCCTTTTTCTGTAAAATGTAATGACCGAAAGAGTTAGTAACAAATGTCCTTCATGTAGTCTTGTCCCTAGAAGCTCTGCTTTATCCTTTGTCAGTTCCATATCATGAACTAAATCACTTAGATCTGGTTGAGTGAACCGAACAAGGCCCTCATCCATGCCTACTTCAAAGTCGGTCTCATCTACGTCCTACACGGTATCTCTGTCATCACTGTCGTCTGTATCTAATGTCTATGGGGGCTGTGGTATAATTATATCTGGGCGACGTGGAACAGGACAAATTGCTGAGAAAGTGTTGTTCAAATAATAGTCTTCTTGTTTTACTATCTCTGTTGATCCATTGTAGATCCGGGATAGTACCTGATCAAATACTTACCAAGGATAATGGCCAAGCAGCCGAACGTTTTGAAGTGTTATTTTATTTAGATAACCAATTTCAGAATATCAATAATTCCATCTTCAGGCTTCTGCATATTACAAGCGTCTATACACGTAGTTTCTGTCAAGATATACCGCTGTTAGCGTGACAGAAAATGAAGCGTAATTTTAAAAGTTCTTAAAACCGACAAAATGCAATGTGCAGCATTAAGACAGGTACCTCATACAGCGCAACAAAGTGGAATATCTGCTCATACTGGTTAGCTGGTTGACATTGAAACCATTTTGACAGCACAGCGTTATAAGAGAGCATATCAAACATTATGAAAGACCGCAAATATACAGTACAGAATCAGAAGCACAAACGAACAAAGCTTGTCTACGTTTTTTGCGTCCTCTTCCTATATATTTTTATATTTTTTTCTTACTTCCATGTATTTATTTTTATGTGTTCTAATTTTACAAAATTCTTGTTGGTGAGGAACACCCAAGATCGTAGAAATAGGTTTCTCAATCAAAGTAAAACCTATATATTGTGTAAGCATTCTCACTGTTGGTTGTATAGCAGAATTAGTTGTCACAACATCGAAAGTACAGCCAGATGCAGAACTCAGAGACCGAAAAATTTTTAAGTGAATAATGGTATATAAGGAATGTGTGAGGAATACTCATAAAATATCTCGAAAGAATAGTATGTTATACCAAAATAAAAAAGATGTGGCTTGGTGTGCCTTACATCATTCAATAGATGGGCAAATACTAAATAGAACAAACAAGAATCTCAAACCCGTATTGTCTAAGAGGAGTCATCCAAAAATGAAATTGACAATGTAATACTATTTCCCTGGGAAATACGATATCACACTATCGATCTGTCTATAAAATGACGAACCCATCCAAGTAAGAACTGACATATAGCAAGCTGTATCGCAATAGGTAGTGTGGAGATGGGATAAGTTAAAAGTGAGGTAAGTGTGCTAAGACCAACAAGACCACAGTAAAAGGCGACTTGTGTTAAACAACTTACAGGCGCTAAAAGGAGGGGGGGGGGGGGGTGACAACAGTTGTGAGGGAAAAAGGATTTGTTAAATTATCTTATGCCATAAACCAATCATGAATGGAACAACACTAAATCAAAGCGTTGTAAATGATCGGAAAACCAAGGCGATAAAAGAAACAGTTCATTAGCGCAATCCTAAAAGTGCCAGGAGTCTTGAGCCACGCAGTAAAATCTATGACCCACAAAAGTAATGCATAACATACTCAAAACTCACAGCTAACGTCACATCGGCTTAAGCTCAAAACACATAAAAATCAAAATACGACCATAATGTAAGACCATTATAACATTCAGAATGAGCATTTGACGTTCATGGAGTTCGAACCCCTCTTCCGTTCGCCGCCATCGCCTATCAACATGGTATGACGTCTCGAGGAAGTCAATAACTGATCCAAACAAGTATGCATAGAAATAAATGTTTCTTTCAGTAGAGACTGTTTATATTCATTTTAAAGTACTGGGGAAACCACCGTTCTCCACGAGAAATATTCTCATAAAGTAATCATAGCATTCTACGCAAACGCGTGGATTAAATCAAATCATTAGCAAACATTAACATCACCGTCCTAAATATTAAGAGGACTTCACTACGGTAAGGAAAATACCATCGTAGATATGTATAAGCTTACAAAAGACCAAAATATGGTCAACAAAATCTTGCTACATACCAATAGTATAGAGCGTTATAAAGCGAGGTTCAAAAGCACTGAGCATCTGTGAGATGTACCAACACTCATATTAAGGGGCCCTACCGTATGTCACAGCCAGATTAATAGTGATAGTAAGGTATGCATACTAAGGATCAAAGACAATAGACTACAGATAGAGAAAAGTGTAAAACATCAGAAACACAATGATCAAAGACCTAAGAAATTGAGTTAATAAGAAAGTACACAAATATAGGTAAATCAAGATAACAGATAAGAGACAAAGAAAACACAACGAAATAACAAAATAAAATTGCTGACATAAAACCCTTAAATGGCGCATAGCATTCAGACACCAAACATGCCCCGTATCATTTTTTCATGCTGAAACCAGTAACCTTACAGGACCTGAGGCAGCAATCGTCTTTATGATTCTTTGCTCCCGCCAGACCATAGAGATGACAAGTCATAATGACTTCTTCTTTCCTTTCACCCGTCCCCTACCATCGTAAAACTTCTACACACGTAACACATGCGACGTGTGGATCCAATGCTTTATTGATGTCGCCTAGTTTCACTTTGCAATAGGAACGGTTGACTTTCCTCGCGAGATCATTAACGATTCTTCGGTCTTCCTTCAACACAGGATCACCATAAACGTAACAAAAACTGTTAGCATAGTAGATATAGTACACTAACGCTAACACGCATTGCCTTCCAGAGACAGAACATAGTGACAGAGAGACAGTGTCATTTGTAAACTGACAGTTCACTGTGTGCTGCTAGGAGCGCTAGTGTTGAACAATTGAAAGCAATGTGCCACTTCCGAGCTTCGTATGGTGCATTTGTGTTCATTATCATTATTGAAAATATATGCGATCTGTGCAAAAACTGTGGGTGACACGATGTTTTGACGAACAGTTTCTTCGAAAAAAGTTTTTTTGGTCTTGCAGTGTGTTGCAAATATGGAGATCGTTGACGGGCAGTCGAATTGAAAGAATGGCACCAGTTTGTTGTGTCAAACGGCATTACTATCTCCATTCAAATAACAGTACATCCCATCGCACAATGACAGATACTGACAACTTGATAAAGTATCTGTGGTGAATGCTGGCAGTCCGAAACAATGTCAAGCTCACCTACCCCACATGAAATTGAATATTGGGGCTTACCCAACATTAAGTCCTTAAGTTACGTGGGTAATCTGATTTTGTACAAGTCCATACAATCAGAAGACATCAGTCCAAATCATTCCTAAATTCCACTTCGTAGACATCATTTGTAGCCCGCTGACCAAGTAAATGAAGGTTGTGTCACGTTGCGGTGTACACTATCCTTCCAATTGAAATTCATTCCGTTTCCGGTGAAAAAGTTAGTGTTCTAGGAGGAAGAGAGAATGACAATAACTCAAGGAATAACTCAATTTCGTCTGAAGGAAAAGTTCTCCTCAGTAGATTTCGCTTTGGCTACGCACCAGCAAAAATTTATTTCGAACTATGTGACAATCAATTACATATTGTGCTGCCTCAAGTCTGCTACAAGCCATTCGACGTGACCCCAACGAAACAGCTGTTATGTCCACTTCATTAGGTATTCTCCACAGAAATTGGCTCAGAAAAGTGAGAGAACTTCGTTACAGACTAACACCGCACCACCCCGCCGCGGAAAAAATCAGAGATCCTCATCGTGAATACCACCTATGGCCTTGTGTCAAAAGCGAGCGATATTTATCACTACACCACAGATGTTATGTCTAGTGTGGATGGGAGCATGTAAACAGGGGAATGCAATATAGCAACTACGTTTAACCAAAGGCACAACTTACCTGGGCAATCTGTGCATTGTCGTGGATACCCAGAGAATGAGTAGCGAGAAGAAACAAAGAAAACTTAAAACTGAAAGAATAAATGGAAAAATTAGTATATCGATCAGTCAGGTAAATTATTTCCCGAAATAAAAAAAATGGTTTTGGAAATTATTTTGATACAGGGAAATGCATATCATTTAGTCAACTGTAACTGGCAGACGACGCTGTATTTATTGCATGTATACACCCGTGAATGAAAGCAGACTAACATGCGGAGTTGAAGATAACAGCACTGATGTAAGTAAAAGAATTTGAAATTATGCAAATTTATCATTATTGTTACAGAACTATATTCTTGGCACAAAATATTGAAGGATAAGATAGCTTGCTATCGGAAACATATGAACGTCAGAAGGCATTCACAGTCTTTCGACTTTAATCAAGATAGCTACTTCCATCAGACACTGCTGCGAGAGTCTTCGTAGGATGAATGAGTAATACTTACTTCAAATGAGTGGGTGCATGATAGTGTAAGATGCCAGTTAAAATTACGGTCACCACTAAAAATTACTTATCACCAAAATGAATGCAACACTAAACGAGGAATAGTGTCAGGACTGTTCCTATAGCATTGTTTGATGGCTGAAGATCACAGCAACAGGAATCAACACACAGGAAGCTCGAATACCAACGACCTCCACCGATTCGACAACAGTGAGACGAGAAGCCAAGAAAATACGGGCGCACTGTATTGGGGCTGAGTGTACGAACTCCACTGGCAAAATGTCGAAAACTGACTCACCTTATTTAACTACAAGCAGCAGTTCTTCACAATTACTAAATACGTATGGGATTTGGTTATACGTCCTAACATACTTCTTATCCCTCTCTCTAACCGGCTCGTCCTTCCCCTCTCTTTGTCCATCTCCTCCGTCTCCTCTCCCCCACCCCCACCCTCCCTCTGTCCATAACATCCTTCCCCCTATCTCTAAACATTTAACCTTCCCTTTCTCTCTGCCCATCTCCTCCATCCCTCTCTCTACGTCTGTTTCATCCCTCGTCTCTCCCCCCTCTCTGGAAGTCTCCTCATGCTCCATTCGTTTGACCTGAGCCTTGCCGGCAGTAGTGACCGAGCGGTTCTAGGCGCTTCAGTCCGGAACCGCGCTGCAGCTACGTCGCAGCTTCGAATCCTGCCTCGGGCATGAGTGTGTGTGATGCCCTTAGGTTAGTTAGGTTTAAGTAGTTCAACGTCTAGAGGATCGATGACCTCAGATGTTAAGTCCCATAGTGCTTAGAGCTATTTTAACCATTTTTACAGTGGGTTACACAATATTGTTTACTGTTACTGCAATCAAAGTCTTAATTGTGGCCGAGCAGTACTAGGCACTTCAGTCCGGAACCGTGCTCCTGCTACTGTCGCAGGTTCGAATCCTGCCTTGGGCATGGATGTGTTGATGTCCTTAGGTTAGTTAAGTTTAATTAGTTTGAAGTCTTGGCAATGTGGACTGATGACCCCAGATGTTAAGTGCAATAGTGCTTGGAGGCATTTGAGCTAACAGAAATTACTGTATGGGTTCAGGGGTAACCATATCTTAGCAAAAAATTAAAATCTTAAATTTTCGCTGTTGAGGTTTATTTTAACTATAAGTATGACTTCATGACATAGCAATGTTTGCAAAATTACGTACAGGATGGTAAAATATTAATACTGGGTTTTCGCAACAGTGTAGCGAAATTCCTAACTATATAAAGTTCTTTAATGGTAAGATGGTTGATGACCGTGTCTGGGGGTCTATAAAGTATACAAACAAATTAAATACAAGGACTGGAACTTAAACAGTGGGAATTATTTATTCACAATCGATAAAAAAGAGTTACATTTTTCACCTGTTACTGTTCTTCAAGCAGTCACTAGCGTTGTAAAGAACCAGTTGCCAGAGATGTGGCAGGCGTAATACACTGTTAGCAGAGCCCGTTCCTTTGATGATGCGAATGGAGTGTCTACTGCCTGACGAATCTCTGGAACAGTTCTGAAGTGGTTCCTTAATCTTCTGAATCAAATCAAAGTCATAAGCACTTAAGTCTGGGGAGTATGGCGGATGGTACAGTAATTCCCAGTCCCATCGAACGAAGAGAGCAGCCACAGCTTACGCTGTATACGCCCGCGCATTGTCGTGCAAAATGATTGGCGGGTTGCGCAGAGCGTGTAGCCGCTTCTTTCGCAAAGCTCGTCGCAGGTGATGCTCCAAAACCGAACAATAATACTGTGCACTGAGGGTCCGCCGTGGAGGAACGTAATGCGTTAGGATAACACCATCACAGTCGTACACGAGACTCAACATAATTTTCACCATAATAGTGCCCTGACACACTTTCGACTTCCGCGGCGACCCATAATGGCACCCTTCGTTGGATTGGCGTTTCAGTTTTGGCTTGTACGATGTGGCCCTTGTCTTATCCAGTGTTACGATAGTGCCTAAGAAAGCCTCTCCTTCGCTCTCATAGCGCTCCAAGTGCGTCTGAGTAGCGTCGTAACGTATCCATGTCTGCATTTCCGTCAGTTCATGCGGAACCCATCGTGATGCAATTTTTCTCATTTCCAGGCGTTCCTTCAGCATGCCAAGCACAGACGAATGCACTAGTCCAGTTTCATGGGCGAGCTCACGAATCGTATGGCGTCGTAACTGTCCACTAACGCGACAACAGCATGCACTTCTTCTTAGGAAGACATGCCTGATGCATGTTTGCCACAGTTTTCCGACCTTCGTTGAAGACTTTTACCCAACGTTCCCCTGTTCTGTACAGCAACGCCGATTCCCCACACGCCTCCTGAAGACCTTGATGTCACTGTCGTGCTGTACGATCTCTGGCACATTCAGTGTTGATCAAACTCCGTTGTTCCTGTTTCGAAAACGTAGTGACACCTTTACGTTAGATCGCTCGCTCACAAGTGACTGTGTTTCCCTCAGTTGTGCGCAAGTCGGTGACGTGGGACGGGCTCGGAGGTAAGATATGTATGTCAACAACGTGTGCTATCAGCAACATTAGTAGATTCCATTGCATAGTGTCTCCACAGCAGTGTTGCCACTATTTAAGTTCCAACCTACGTACACTTGGGGCCAGAGATATCAATTAAGCTAAAATACACAATCAAAATACCCAAAATGGAATGGGGGTTGGTGAAGTGTAATCAAAAAGAAGTAAACAACTTAAAAATTCATAACACTACACTGGCTTGTTAATGCTTTCCGTTAGATCGGACATCTCACGTTTCAAGCTCAATTAGGCCTCACAATCTTGAATATGTTGAACTACATGTCATGGGTGAATGTACAAAAAATAAAAAAAATAAAGATACCGAGATGACACCAGTTCAGCGTGTCAGTTGAATATCGCTTGCTGGTGTGGTGCGAGAGCGCGTGTATTCATCTTGCGCAGGCGGTGGCAGTGGCGGCTGTCGGCGAGAGCTGTGAAACAGAGAATCTCTTCTAAATCTCTCTCCACTGTTCAACACCATGCGGATACACTTCCTACGTCTTTGCTGAAGCCGAGACTCATAGTTATAACATAGTTAAGCTAAATTGCCAATGTACACGCTATTTAGAAGGAATAGCACATACGTCACAGCCCTCAAATTGTGCGCAAATATTAACTATAAGTGTTCGGTGCGATTCTCAGTACTAGGAGACTTTGCAGTTTAACTCCTTATTAGTTAAGCAAGCCTGTGAACAAGAGTTCACATAATGACTCTCGCAGTCGTCTCAGTGCAGCCTGAGACCCCTTGCTCAAACACTCGACGATTTTTTGCAAGTGAGGAGCCAGTTACTATGTCTGCAATTTGCCTATATCAAAGGCGGTGACCACGTGTTTTCTTTCTGTCCATCGGGGCATTCGTATTTGTTATGATTCAACCCCCTAGAGTTTTGGAAGCCTCTCACAGGAATCGTTTATTTCATAGGGCAGAGTTTAATTTCTGCTACATAAAACTAAGATAAACAACTTTATCTTTCATGTTAGTTTAACCACAGGTGGCAACAATGAGTCACCAATGTTTTGAGTTAGGTTTTTTCCGGAAGTTTTATATTTCCTCCCTAGCTGTGTCCGTGTAGAAAGTATTTCCGAAGGGTCGTCATTAAAAGCATGTATGTGAGCTGCTTTTGCCGGTGGTCTACACAGTGGTGGCGGCATCTCATTGTGTCTGCTGAGTATCCTGTGGCGAGGGTTTTTTAGCTGTGCAGGATGGCATGCCATCTTAAAATTCTCCTTTCCCTCAGAACTGAATGTCATAGATCGGGTGGTAGAAATTACGAGCATGGAATTACTAGTGTGAATGTTAGTGGATTTTATACACGAAATGCTAGATTATTTA
The DNA here is from genome assembly GCF_023897955.1 of Schistocerca gregaria. Classification (NCBI taxonomy): domain Eukaryota; kingdom Metazoa; phylum Arthropoda; class Insecta; order Orthoptera; family Acrididae; genus Schistocerca; species Schistocerca gregaria. The sequence goes on from NC_064920.1 coordinate 950,884,231, forward strand.
TTACATGTGCATATTAATAAGTTTCGTTCAATTTCTCCTAACTATGTTGCATGACATATCGAGTTAATTTGGAACAGTTTCAGTTAAGGTGTGTTATTTGTTTGACACCTTACAATTACGAGTTACAATTTTAAACAAGAACTCATTTCAGTTGTTTTTGGACACAAAGCTCTCTGGCCACAGAGACATCGTCACAGCTACTTCATACTAGGTAGTACAACAAGGTGACAAAAGCCAGGCGATTCATGTGAAAAGGTTTCCGAGTGATTATGGCTGCACGACAGGAATCAACAGACTCTGAAAATACAATGATAGATGGAGCTAGACGCATGGGACATTCCATTTCGGAAACCATAAAGGAATTCAGTATTCTGACATCCACAGTGTCAAGAGTGCGCCGAGAATATCAAATTTCAGGCATCTCACTGCAAACAACGTTCGAAATCAGCGGCATTTGCATATAGTTGTTAGCGTTCAGAGACAGCCAACACTATGTGAAACAGCTGCATAAGCCAACGTGGTATATATGATGAATGTATCCGTTAAGACAATGTGACGAAGTTTGATGTTAATGGACTTTGGTAGCAGACGATCAAAGTGAATGCCTTTGCTAACAGCACGTTATCGTCTGCAGCGCCTCCCCTAGGCTCATGACTACACTGGTGGGACACAAGACGACTGCAAAACCGTGGTCTGGTCACATGAGATCCGATTTCAGCTGGTGAGGGCTAGATATTGTAGGGGTTAGTGGAGTTAAGTGTAAAGAAGACAAGGATTTCTGCTCAGATGAGAATAGGGGAATATCAACAGCAGTAGAAAGTGGTATAACAGGAGTAAAGGTTGTTATTAATGAGAAGGCAGGGCACAGGCAGTGTTACTATGAACAGTTCAGTGCTATGGTTATTCTTATCAGAATCGACAGCAAACTAACACCAAAAACTTTAGTTCATTCATATCTGCTAACGTCGCACGCTGAAGATGAAGAGACAGAGAAACAGGATATTGAAAGGGTAATACAGTACGTAAAGAGAGATGAAAATCTAATACTTGAAAGCATATTATATGTTCTTTAGAAAGAACAAACACCACTCACACCCCTGCAGCTGTGAAACTTTATATGTAAATTGAACGGGTATCAGTGTTATCAGGTGTAGCGAGACATTAAGCGGTATCAGCGGCGACGAGCGATAATGTGTACCGGATCAGGATTCGAATCCGGGATCTCCTGCTTAATGGGACAGCAAGTTATCGCAACTGCACAGACAATCTCGGTACGCCTTACGGTCGATCCACACTCACACCAAGCACCACCTATCTCAGTCCCTACACATTATACTTCAGTTCACTACTTAGAGATTCGCACAGGAAGTCAGTTGTATTTGTGCATTCTCACTGAAGAAAGTGGATCCGTGGTCCAGCCACGCTTATCAGTCATTTGAAATCATGGTGTCTGTTCCTTCAAGGACCCCGCAGCTGTGAAACACTATATGTGAACTGAAGAGGTGATACTGCATAAGCTGCAACTAGACATTAAGCGGAATCAGTGGTGACGAGCGAAAATGTGTACTGAACGGGGTTCGAACCGAGGATCTCTTGCTTACTAGACAGGTGCGGCAAACACTGTGTCATTCTGGACACAGCTTTATCATAACGGCACAGACTATATCGGTACGCCTCACGGTTTATCCATACTCCCATCGAGCGCCACTTATCCGCAGTCCCTATGTCTCACAGCAGATTGGACATATTTTAACATTCTCACTGAAGAAAGTGGATGCATTGGCCAGCCAGGCATATCAATTATTTGAAAGCATGGTGTCTGCTTCTTCGAAAGAACAGACTCTACTCAAATCCCACAGCTGTGAAACACTACGTGTAAATTGAAGGGGATCACTCCTATCAGCTACAGCAGAACATTAAACGGAATCACCTGCCTACTAAGCAGGAGCTCGTAATCGCTGATTCTGCCTAATGTCCCGCTGCAGGTGATAGCAGAGATCCCCCTTCAATTTACATATAGAAAATCTAATAGTCATGGGTGACAGGAATGCAGTTGTAGGGAAAGGAGTAGAAGAAGACTATCAAGGAGAATATGGGCTTGGGACCAGGAATGAGGAAGGAGAAAGACTGATTCAGTTCTGTAATAAATTTCAGCTAGTAATAGCGAATACTCTGTTGAAGAATCTCAAGCGGAGAAAGTATACGTGGAAAAGACCGAGTGACACGGGAAGATTTCGGTTAGGTAACATTATAGTCATGCAAAGATTTCGAAATCAGGTACTGGATTGTAAGATGTATCTCCCAGGAGCCGATATAGACTCAGATTATAGTGTAGTAGTGATGAAAAGTAGGCTAAAGTTTAAGAGATTAGTCAGGGAGAATCAAAACGCAACGACGTGTGATACGGAAGTACTAAGAAATGATATACTACAAGTTCTTTAAGGCTACAGATACAGCAATAAGGAGTATCTCAATAGGCACTACAATCTAAAATGGATAATAACAGAAATTGGAAAGAAAAACGTAGATACAATGCATGTAACTGCGAAGAAAGCATGGGCAACAGAAGAAATACTTCAGTTGATCGATGAAAGAAGGAAGCAAAAACATGTTCAGGGAAATTCAGGTACAAATAAATACAAGCCTCTGAGAAATGAAATGAATAGGATGTGCAGGGAAGCTGAGACGAAATAACTGTATAAAAATGTGAAGGCATCGAAAGGAAATGATTATCGAAAGAATCGACTCAGCATGTAGGAAAGTCAAAACAAACTTCGGTGAAACTAGTAACAGTAATGGTAACATTACGAGTGCAATGGGAATTCCACTGTTAAATACAGAGGAGAGAGCGGATAGGTGGAAAGAATAAATTGAAGGCCTCTATGAGGGGGTAGTTTTGTCTGAGGTGATAGAAGAAGAAACAGGAGCCGATATAAAGGAGATAGGGAGTCCAGTATTAGAATCATAATTTAAGAAAGCTTTGGAGGACTTACTATCGAACAAGGCAGAAGGAATAGATAACATTCCATCAGAGTTTCGAAAATCGTTGGGGGAAGTGGCAACGAAATGAATAGTCACGTTGGTGTGTAGAATGCTTGACGCTGGCGACATACCATCTGACTTTCGGAAAAATATCCGAAGATTGCCAGAGCTCACTAGTGCGAGAATTATTGCACAGTCAGATAAACAGCCCATCGTGTAAGTTGCTGACAAGAATAACATAGAGAGCAGTGGAAATAAAATTGAGGATGTGTTAGGCAACTATCCTTTTTGCTTTAGGAAATATAAAGGCACCAGAGAGTCAATTTTGACGTCGCGTTTGATAATGGAAGCAAGACTAAGGAACAGTCATAGGGTTTGTAGACCTGGAGAATTCGTTGTACAACGTAAAGGGGCTTAAGATGTTGGAAAGACTGAGAAAAATAGGGGTAAGCTATAGGGAGGGACGGGTAGTATACAATATGTACAAGAGCCAAGTGGGAATAATAAGAGTGAACGAACAAGAAAGAGGTGGTCGGATTGAAAAGGGTGTAAGATAGGGGTGTAGTCTTTCGCTCCTGTTGTTCAATATGTACATCGAAGATGCAATGATGTGAATAAAAGAAAGGTTAAGGAGTGGGATTAAAACTGAAGGCGAACGATATCAATGACACGATTTGCTAATGACATTGCTGTCCTGAGTTAAACCGAGAAGAAGAATTACATGATCTGCTGAATAGAATGGACAGTATAATGATTATATAGATTGAGAGTAAATCGAAGAAAGACGAAAGTAATCAGAAGTAGCAGAATTGAGAAAAGCGAAAAAATTAACACGAAGATGAGTGATCACGAAGTGGATAATGAAATGAATCTGCTGCCGGAGAAGCAAAATATCCAATGACAGACGAAGCAAGGAAGACATTGAAAGCAGATTAGCTCTGGCAGCATTCCTATCGAAGAGAGGTCTGCTAATATCAGACATAGGTGTTAATTTCAGGAAGAATTTTCTCAGAATGTGCGTTTGGAGCACAGCATTGTATGGTAGTGAAACACGGACTGTGGGAAAATCGGAACAGAAGTGAATCGAAGCATTTGCAGTGTGATTTTACAGGCGAAGCTGAAAATGAGTTATACTGGTAAGGTAAGGTAAGGAATGAGGAGATTCTACGTAAAATCGAAGAGGAGAAGAATATGTAGGGGCCGGCCGCGGTGGTCTCGCGGTTCTAGGCGCGCAGTCCGGAACCGTGCGACCGCTACGGTCGCAGGTTCGAATCCTGCCTCGGGCATGGATGTGTGTGATGTCCTTAGGTTAGTTAGGTTTAAGTAGTTCTAAGTTCTAGGGGACTGATAACCACAGCAGTTGAGTCCCATAGTACTCAGAGCCATTTGAAGAATATGTAGGAAACACTGACAAGGGGAAGGAACAGAATGATAGGACATTTGTTAAGACATGAGGGTGACTCGCGTGGTACTAGAGGGAGCTATAGGGGTCAAGAAGTGTTGAGGAAGACAGAGATCTGAATGTATCCAGCTCATAATTGAGGGCGTAGATGCAAGTACTACAGTGAGATGACGGTAGGATTCGAGTGTACCATTCACCCCAGGTAGCCATGGATCCAAGTTGTCTACAAGGCACTGCGCAAGCTGGTGGTGGCTGTGTAAATGTGTGGACTGTGTTTACCTGGAATGGGCTGGGGTCTCAAGTCTTCCTGGAGCAGTCATGGACTGGAAATGGTTATGTTCGCTTACCTGGAGACCATTTGCAGCCATTAGTGTACTTTATGTTCGCAAACAACGATGGAATCGTCATCGTGCCACAATTGTTCGCGATTGGTTTGAGGAACAATTCGAGAGAAATAGTTGACCACCCAGATCGCCCTAGATGAAACCTATCGAAAATTTGCTGGACATAAGCGAGAGGTCAGTTCATTCAAAAAATCCTGCACGGACAACACTTTCGAAAGTAAGGATGGCTATAGAGGCATCATGACTCCATATTTCTCCACACTTTCGAAGTAACAGCTTTTTGAAATCAAGCCATGTCGGGCTGCTACACTATACAGGGCAAAAGCAGTTCCGACACGGTATTAGGAAGTATCACATGAATTCTGTCACCTCAATGTGTTAGGTGTAATTCTTCAAATTTTTCCTGCGATCTGTTGACGTCGTAAGGTGTCGAGTGTTCTGCCAGATATAGCGTCGTTCTTGCGTAATATTTCGACAACATAATTCCTTATCTTCATACCATATCTACCGTCCCGTGTGACACCTGTTTGAGATAATCAGTCACGTTGTTGAAAGTCCCTTCGGGTTTACTACCGGATCCGGAAATCAATTCCAGTTGACCTCAGGCTCCGGCGGCAAACCTGAAGATACTTTCAATTCGTTGGTATTACCACTCTTTATACCTCATAGAGCGAGGATGAATTGAAAGGCATGTGTTTACTACGGATCGAACGTAAATGTCACGCTAAGTAAAGTATAATTTGTATTTAAAGTATTAGACAGGAACCGACAAATTCCTTATTTACATTCGGCTGCAGCTGCCTGTCTGTGTGTATTGAGTTGGAAACTGTAAATTCAGCTACAGGGTTTGTTATCAAATAATGACTTCTTAGAGACTTGTTTCGTACTTTTTCCATTTTGTTGCTTCCAGGGTGTATGTGAGTTTCATTAAATTTAAAGCAGGCTTCTTGAAATTGTTGTGAATAACTCACCTCTTCCAAATTTTTAATTGAATAGTGCTTTTTAGGTGGACTGTGCACCACGGGATATCAGGAGATGCAGCAGCAGAGCGGAATCTTGTCCAAGGAAATTTGTGCTTGCTATCCAACTGGTGTGCGTAGTAGATTTATTACGAAGCCCAACACCACATCGCTCGACTGTATTTCACTGCAATTCGACACAGTCTCGATATAACATGAAATGGTAGCGTGATCGTAGCTAGCTAGTACCATTGACACGGTACCACGCTATTAAGCGAAAATCCCTGTTTTGACTGACACCCATATTTTCGTGTTGTTGTTAGAGCAAGCACAGGGCCTATTGTATAAAGCATTTAACAGGGCCCATCTTGATATTCAGACGTGTTCAAGTTAGAACTCAGGTAGAATGAGCGCCATCTGAGGTGGTTAACGTATCAAGTGCCAAGTAACGCGGGTGTCGCTTTCAGCGGGCTTCTGAGATGCAGATCACTGCAACCCCATCTCACCCCAGCATCCATTACTAATACACTGCCTAACACTGAAATGACTTTTTTTGTTTATGTATATTTAAATAAATGATTGAAAATTCATGACTTATTTTGACAAATCGGAGGTGGAGTTAGGTCTTCTACTGTTTTACTTGTCCTAACACAAAATGATAATGAATTATTTACATATCTTGTAATGGAACTCTTCCTAATTTTGATATTCTATAAGAATTCAGCTTATTTCTACATACCAACGTTTTACACACCGTACGTTCACTAAATTCCTAACATTCTTCTGTAAGAGTACTTTTACATGCCACTCTTGGTACCTACTTCAATTTTCCAATTTCAGGTTGCAGTTCCATTTTAAGCTTTGAAGCACATGTGTAACAGTATAATCTTCTTCTTTACGGCAATTTAGTTGTCTCAGATGTGTATACATTCATGTCCTTAAATTATGAGGTTTTCAAGATTTCACGAAATGTAAGTAGGCTGTTTAGGATTTTTTATTGGTAACGCCGCCGCCACGTAGCGCTCTGTATGAAAAATCACTGGCTGTGCTGAGCGCAGTCTGTGGCTAGTCTGCATTGTTGTCTGCCATTGTAGTGTTGGGCAGCGGCAGCTGGATGCTAACAGCGCGTAGCGTTGCGCAGTTGGAGGTGAGCCGCCAGCAGTGGTGGACGTGGGGAGAGAGATGGCGGAGTTTTAAAATTTGTAAGAATTGGTGTCACGAACTGATTTATATATTATGACTATTAAGGTAAATACATTGTCTGTTCTCTATCAAAATCTTTCATTTGCTAACTATGCCTATCTGTAGTTAGTGCCTTCAGTAGTTTGAATATTTTATTTAGCTGGCAGTAGTGGTGCTCACTGTATTGCAGTAGCTCGAGTAACGAAGATTTTTGTGAGGTAAGTGATTTGTGAAAGGTATAGGTTAATGTTAGTCAGGGCCATTCTTTTGTAGGGATTTTTGGTAGTCAGATTGCGTTGCACCAAAAATTATTGTGTGTCAGTTTAAGCACAGTCGTGTATAAATTGTTCAAAGGGGACGTTTCATATGTCGACCCTTAGCCGAGGATACCTCACTGGAATCTTCTGATTTTTTCTTGTAGTTTGTGTAATTAATGTAGATTTTTTTTATTGCTAGCGCGTAATCATAGAGGAAATTTCCGTTGTAGTTGTAGTCTTTCATTGTTGTACAGTACAACAGTTGTGGCATGCATGTAGAGTTGCACCAAGTATTTCGCAGCTGCGCTTGCAATTAACTAGATATTATTTTCAGTGCTATGTTAATGTGTTCTCTTATTTTTGCTCTTCAAATTGTGCTTTTTTGTGTTGTCGTGTGAAATATTGTGACAATAATGGCGTGTGAAAAACGTAATACTAGGCTCCAAAGTAAACTGAGAAATGACAGTGAAGACGAAAGCAGTGTGTTAGCGCCACCATGTAATGAATTAACTAATGTTCAAAGTAGTAATTTGGTAATTGTGCATAGGGAAATGGAGCGGGTTTCAAATAATGGTGTAGGCAGTGAAACAATTAGTGAACAGGGAAGCATTATCGATCGATTGGTCGGCAACAGCCCGCGTCAGGAATCCGATATGAAAGGACACAATCTTGCAAATACTGTACATTCAGGTTTTGCGTCCTCACCGTTTTCTCAAATAAGCCGAGACACATTTTCTGCTTGTCAAACTGTGAATGTTGCCGGTGCAAATGCACTGCCGAAAAGCATAGATGATCAGATTCCAGACACTAATACATTATTATTGCAATTAATGCAACAAATGAAACAAAACCAGAGACAAACACAGCAACAGTTAGACACAATGCAACAAAATCTTCAAAATTAGACACAATGGAACAAAATCAGAGGCAAACACAACAAAAGCTTCAAAAATTAGACACAGTGGAACAAAATCAGAGACAAACACAGCAAAAGTAGGACACAATGGAACAAAATCAGAGACAAACACAGCAAAAACTTCAAAAGTTAGACTCAGTGGAACATATGCTTGAACAAAAACGTGAAGATTTAACTACTGAATTACATAAAATCGAATCGAAAAGTCAAAAAGTCTGTAATGACGTAAAAACACAAATTTGTGAGCATTTCCAACCTATTTTTTCGCGGCATGAAAATGCATTACAGAATCACGAAGCAGCCATAAAAGAACTGCAAACAATAGTTCATGAAAATCATGAGACCTTGCAAGCTAAAATTGACTCAGTTGCATCCACCGATTCGGTTACGCAACTTGCAAGAACTCAGGAAAACTTAAAGGTCACAGTAGATTCGATTTCAACACAAATGGACACTCTGAAACTTGGTTCAGAAAAACACACTGAGGAAATGTGTTCACTATCGGAGAAAGTAGCCGAACTTTCAGATCAGTTCACTGACTTATCTACGAAGGTAGATGATGATTTGAATGACACAAAACCTGTAGCCTTCACTGACACTGAAGAGTATGAACAAATTAGGAAATTCAAACAGAATCAAAATCAAATCAACACACAGTACAAAAGAGAAATAAGGGAAGTACAAGATTAGTTGGCTCAAGTAATACAAGAATTACATATTTCAGAGGACACTCGCGCCCCAGTATGGGAAGAGGGACATAGCGATACAGAACAACCACAAAATAATAACACAGGGCATTTCGGGAATCATGAAAGTAATTGGCAAAATACACCGAATTTTGAAATGGAACCGCCGAAACGACGTAACAATGACCGATATGCGACCCGCCGACACGATGATTTTGACTATAAGCTGTTCATTACTGCACGTAAGTTCAAAACATTTAAGAATTCTGGCAACGACATTCATCCACAAGCGTGGCTCCATCAATTCTCTCATTGTTTTCCTCTCAACTGGTCACTAGAGCAAAGATTAGAATTTATGTGTGGCTATTTAGAGAATGAACCAGCTGTAAGAATGCGATCGGTCATTCACAATTGCCACAGTGAAGGAGAAGTTTACCATGCCTTCCTCTCAGCATATTGGTCCCAAGCCACACAAGACCGAGTAAAACATAGCATCATAATGATGAAACATTTCGAACAATCTGAATTTTCCAGTCTTGTCAAATATTTTGAAGACATGTTACATAAGAATCAGTATCTTTCAAACCCATATAGCCCCTCAGAACTCATCCGCATTTGCTTAATCAAATTACCTGAACATTTACGACAGATTATTTTAGCAGGACGATGCAAAGACGACATTGAAGCTTTTCAGGGACTGTTACAAGAACTGGAAATTGACACTGACAATCGAACGCGAAAACAGGAACACAACAATTACAGGTCACACCTGTCACAATACCGCGATGACAGAAATAATACACGACAAGGCTATTCGTACAACGTAAATCGTGACCAAAACGGACACCACCCGTATGACAACCGTTGGCAGAGTAGTAATTATTACAGGGAAAGATCACCTCTCCGCGGTAATGACTATCACAGAGACAATCAGAGAAACAGACAATATGGAAACCAAAATAATTATTATCAAGGGAGACGGAATAACTTAAGACGCAATGGTCCAGCGCGCAGTTACGATTCAGGGAGAAATTCTCCACCACGTGACCGACAAGAAAGAAACTATGGAATCTACCGGCATGACGACACACGATATGATCGTAACGACAGACCTGAATTACAGCAGAACTGGCGGGAACAGAGCAGGGCCCTCTCGACAAGGTGAATTTGTAGAAGTTAGGTCTCCTAAACCAATTAACGACTCGCGCCAACAAAGACACAATAGGCAATGACTCATACCGCTGGCAGCCACAAAACGTACGCATGAAACTGACGACGCAGCTGCCGTAGCTAGTAATTACGTAAAAATGGAAGACATTAGGGACATCTTACTCCAGGAACAGGACGTAAAACATAACAACATTGCATATCCTGTGATTCACATTACAGTAAATGACGTAAAATTTACGGCAGTACTTGACTCAGGCAGTCCCATTTCAGTAATTAGTGAAACAGCTTTTAGTAAATGCAGCAAATCGAAAGATTGCCCCACACTTCCGTTACGCAAGATTAAATTACAAGGTGCAGTCATTGGGAAAAGTGTAGATGTACGCCAACAAACCAACTTAGAATTCTTTTGTCAAAGCCACAGGTTCTCTATGAATTTTCTTATTGTTCCATTATTGTCGACGGAAATTATACAGAGAGTAGACATTTTGAATGAAAACAAAGCAATCTTAAACTTTCACGATGCTGAAATAAGTTTAGAGAGAGAAGGTAAGTCAATAGCTTTGAAATTTGAAGATTGGCTCTCAAACCATGACGAGGAAATTAATCGGCTTTACCTTCTGTTAGACAACAGTTCGGAATTTTCTACGGAACTAGACACTAACAGTCGCTCTGCAAGTACTGACAGGGATGATATCGACGGCACAATTGAAACTAATGAGTTAATTCAGAATAAAATTCAAACAATTGAGAATTGTAATGACACTGATAGGCAGGACCTTTTTGAGATTTTACAAACACATTCCACAGTTTTTACTCACAAAACAGGAACAATCAAGGGATTTCAATACCAATTTTCGTCTTCGTGAGCATACAAAATTTTGTGTTAGACCATACGTAATTCCATCACATTATAGGGACCGTGTTAGAACAGAAATACAATCTATGCTTGACGAGGGCATTATTGAGCCTGCAGTAAGCTCATACAATAATCCATTACATATTGTTGAGAAGAAAAATGGGTCGATCAGGCTTGTCTTGGATTCGAGACAAATCAATACTATCATTATTCCTGAAACAGACAGGCCGCAAACGTTGGAAGAACTTCTTCAAAATTTTAATGGTGTAAAAGTGTTGTCTTCCATTGATCTCAGATCCAGCTTTTATCAGATCGAACTTCATCCAGAATTGAGAAAATACACAGCTTTACTTTGTTTCGGCGTTTGTTATCAGTTTCGGAAACTTCCTTTTGGCTTGAACATTTCTTCGGCAGCATTCATTCGCGCGCTAAATTCCATATTACCTGAGTTCTTAAAACGTCACATCACCTTATATGTGGACGATATTCTGATAGCAGAAGCCTCATGGGAACAACATAATCGCATCCTCAACAGCGTGTTACATATTTTTGCAGAATCTGGAATTACAGTTAACTCTGAAAAGTCTGAATTCGGTAGGACAAAAGTGAAGTTTTTGGGACATATTATTTCTTCTGAAGGCATCCAGCCGGACCCTGAAAAGTTAGAAGCAATCAGAGCCATTCCAATTCCATCCACAAAAAAACAAGTCCGCAGTTTTCTAGGTCTCGTAAATTTTTACCGTCATTTTCTGAATATGCAAATTCTAGTTACACCAAAACTTTGTTCTCTCACTGGAAAAAACACTATTTGGAACTGGGACGAACAAGCACAGTTGGAATTCAATTCTTTGAAAGAATCGTTACTTAACGCGCCAATACTAGCTCATCCAGATCTCTCACAAGATTTTTGCCTTAGCACGGATTCTTCTAAAGTCGGTCTTGGTGCCCATTTATTTCAAGAAGCCCCAGAAAATGACATTACTGTTCAGAAAACCATTGCTCTTGCTAGCCGAGTGCTAACAAAATCTGAAAAAAATTATTCCGTTACTGAATTAGAAGCTTTAGCTATCGTTTGGGCATTTAACAAATTCCGTTTCTTTCTTTATGGTAAGCACGTAAAAGTATACAGTGACCATCGTGCATTACACTTTCTTATGTCTTCAAAATTAAATCTTGACAGGTTAAAACGTTGGGCATTGTTTCTGCAAGAATTCCACTTCACAATAGTCTACATTCCCGGCAAGGAGAACATTGTTGCGGACGCACTGTCACGTGCACCGGCTGGGCTTGAGAAAAGTAACACAGAAAGCAACCTCGAGAAAAATTTCAGTATTCTTTACATTCAGAAAGTCGCCTTTGAAAACTTCATCACCACATCTTTAAAGGACATTGCTCATGAACAAGATAAAGATCCGATTTGGAAAGACATCAAAAGTAAATGGCATGAAAAGACACACACACAGATTCGGCATTATTATCTGGTTAGAAACAACATACTGTTCAAACGATGCACTGTTGATGACAAGCTATGGGTACTTTGCATTCCAGACGATTTTGTTAATAAGCTCATTTGGTACATTCATTTCAGCTATGCACATTTTGGTCCACGAAAATGTTATCATATTCTTCGAACGACTTGTTATTTTAACAATATGGAAAAGAGAATTCGAAGAGTCTTGTCTATTTGTAAACTTTGTCAAAAGGCGAAACCATCTACTGTCTCTCATCGTGCTCCATTGTTTCCTATCATTCCTTCTAAATTAAAAGAATTTGCTGTTGTTGATCTCTTGGGACCGCTTGTCAGAACATCTAATGGATTTTCGTACGTTCTAGTCGCTGTTGAACTTACTTCAAAATTTGTTTCTTTCACTCCGTTACGTAAAGCCACTGGACGGTCTGTATCCAACGCCTTTGTTAAAAATTTCTTACGTGAAGTTGGACACGTTAGTAAAGTAATTTCAGATAACGGACCGCAATTCAGATCTGCTGTTTGGTCACGCATGCTTCGTAACCTTAAAATCAAATCTGTTTTTATTTCATTGTACTCACCACATGGTAACCCGTCTGAACGGATTATAAAAGAAATCAATAAGCTTTGCAGACTTTATTGTCACAGACAACATCAGCATTGGGGCAGATATTTACACTTATTTCAAAACGTGCTGAATGAAATGCCTCATGACTCCACTGCTTTACCACCTGTTCTTGTACTGAAGAATAAAGAACCACCAAACAGAATCAGAGAGCTTGTACCTTTTCCGAATACACGTAAACTTCGACACAAAGACATAATTGATTTGGCTATTAAAAATGTAAATTCTGCTGCAGACAAAAGGAAAAAATTACACGGTAAAGCAAATGCAAAGAAATTATATATTGGTCACAAAGTTCTCATTAAAGCTCATCCATTGTCACATAAGAAGAAACACTTGAGTCACAAATTCTTTCTAGTTTACAGTGGACGTTACAGAATCCGACGTATGCCACATGATAATTGCGTTGAAGCTGAAACTCTGCGTACTAGGAAGAGTAAAGGTTTACACCACATTTCACATGTAAAACCGTTTATTGAAAGATAATCTGCTTTTTAACTTTGTATTTGCCATATAACTTTTCACTTCACATTACTAGTATGCTTTGTCAGACTTATAATCTCTTAACATGCAGCAATATTTAAGTTAAATATCCAATCAAGAACCAAGAGAACTTATCTAAACAGAAATTACGAATGCATTGTTACAGTGAACAGATGACACAGTGTCATTGTGTGTGTGTAAATTCTTGCTTGTTAGTGGCACGATTATGTAACGACCATAAGGCTGACATACTTAGAACATTTACCAGTACTACTAATAAGATTTTAATGCAACATTTTGGTTTACTTGCAAATACGTTCTGGATTTAAAGTACTTTCTGTGAGATACCAGATGACACAGGGTTAGTATATGTGACAGCTACACGATTATATCACGACGCTACTAATGAGTGACAATTTACAATGTTGCTTTTGCGGTGTATCTGTTTTATATCTGCAGTTTTTCTGAATAATTCTGGAAAGTAAAACATGTTTTACTAGTAACTTTTGTGGTATAGCTACAATGAGACAGCCTTTTCTGTAGCACAACAATACGTTACAGTACAGTACTTACTTCATCACGGCAATAAGCGTAGTAACTACGATATCTATACGCAAAGCATTTCACTTTTGTTTATCATGAGGTAAGTACATTGACTTCTGCAGAACTTAGTTTTCGGAGGACGATAACTACGACACTTCCACAGAGATTATCTTACAACAAGACGCACAGTTTAGAGCTACCCTTACATGTATTTGAGTGATTAATTTTGTACTTAAACATTTATTCTTAAAGATATTTGAAGTACAATGGTACAAAGGTTTTCCATGATACATTTCATTCCATTGCTGTAATCTGCAACACCTGAGGATATAATTACATTAATCCTCAGGGGGGTACACGCCTACTTTGTGTACCATGTGTGTGGCAAGCACAAGGAGCCCTAGCTAATATGGTATTTGCTTATACAACTTTACACATCGGTACCATATTTCTCTAACACATAAATTACACAGCGATCTGATTATTTGATAGAGAAACAAACGTCTTTTTACTACTACAGTGACACATGTTAACGCAATTACGCAGGTGGATAACTTCACACTTATGAAATTGTATTTTGTCTGTACCTTGTGAAATGTTCTTATTTTTCGGAACCATTGTTTTACTATGAGAGCTTTGAGTGATGTATTTGGTATGGGATCATGATTTTTAAAGTACGTTTGAGGCAGATGACACTTTTGACATGAGAAGAGAATTTTTTTTAGGTTTTGAAATTATTGGAGCAAGCTACGACGATTTTGAGAGTTGACTGAGGTGTTATGATGTTATTATTACGATAACTGTATGTATTACGCTGTTGCGGTATGTTTATGATCAATAAGCTGATGCTATATGTGTTATTTGATTATGCTACGTATCTGTTATGATGAAATATTGAAGAAGTGTCGACGAATAAGGTAAGGAATAATGAGCAGTGGTTAGGGACTCTGGTTTGTGAAAAAGGTTGTTGGAAACCAAGAATCGTACTTTAAGAGTTATGAAATGTATGTAAATGCGTGAATGTATCACTATGCTGGCGAAAATTATTTGGACACTATTCTATTTAAAGGATTTTGTTTCTACATATTTGTAACGCAAATTCTTGACCTGTGAATTTTTTTATATGAGACTGTCACTGTAGCGAAAACTGGTGTCTTAAATATTTCGGTAAGACAATTAAGTGACCACCTGCAAGTAATGCGTCGTGGGCACCCAGCTGGGCGGCAGCCACCGGGAAACAAGCCATTAGTGTATGCCTTTCAGAGGCACTGATGAAAAAAGAAAAGGGAGGCCATTATCCTCGCTATTGACAGTCCTTTGTAGAAAGCACCGCAAATACGATACGCTTATTTCTTGGAAACATTCTTACATCTGCACACCTGATTACGACAAGTGCCTTTCTACAAGAGTTGAGAGAATTTGTACTAACTTATGAAATGTCGCATGACTATTGAATGATATTTTTATGCTTTGTACATAGTTGCTTATTTCATTTGATATCTGTTTTCCAGCTGTGTTGCAGCATTGGTTTTATAAAATAAAATTAAATGCATTTGCTAATGTGAACACTTTCTGTCGACAGATCTATTAAATAATTATTTTATGATCCACATTCTGCGAAAAAGGAGCTCTTGGAATGGAAAGAGCAATAAGAGGCGACTAATAACAGTAACTGTATATATAATTTTCTTTTCAAGTACTTGGTAATTTATTTCATTGCATAAGTAGTAGTGCACCATTTTAATTATATAGACATTAAGATGTGAATATACATTTCCCTTATCTGCATTGTTGTCTTTAGCGTAATATTTTTTCTGCTTGAGCTTTGTCATGTTTAGATATAATTAATATCATTTGCTGCTGCTGCTATGTGCCAGGCATAGTGCTACTGAATGTCACTTTGTATTACTAGGTTAAGCCAGTTTTATTACTGATTTATTTTACTTGTTTGCTGCGCATATTAGTTGTAATATTGCTGCCTTTTTTTTGCCAATTTCCATTTTTTTATCATTGCTTTTTGTGTAAATTGTTTTGTGCTGCTGCATTGCCTCATCCCTTAGTTAAGCATCTGAGCTCAGTAGATTTAAGTTAGCTTAAGAGGGGGTAGCCTATATAAGAGAATGATTTGCGATGGATTGGAAGAAATGCATTGAGAAGTTATACGAAAAAAGTACAGAAATCAGGTATAGATAGGACTTTTTGGAAATAAAGAAGAACGAACGGAGATCTCCGAGAAGTAAAGAAAGTTTTGTTTGCAAAATACTGCAGTAAAACAAACCCTGTCCTTTCCTTGTGTTATCCCACTATGTGTTTGTGTACCCTTGTGTATTTATGTTCTTCCTGTCTTTATATGTTTATCTGATAAGACTTATGTTGCAGAATTTTTCTAATACTAAGCTACATTCTCTATGATGTGGAATACTGTTATCCTCAAATATAATTTGCATTAATAACATGTTATTTACTTTGTAAAAATGTTTAAACATTATTTATTCTGTTTTGTTCTAATGCTCATGTGTGAAGTTGATGTTTCAAAAGTTATTCTGATCTTTTATGTATGTACTTATGTCGTAATTTTTGTAACACTGATGTATATGTTATTTCGATTCTTTTGTAAAGCCTGTATTACTGCAAATGTTATCTGTACTATTATGTTCTTTAATGATATTTTTTTGTACCTTTATTATTGTATTCTCATGTTATAAAATTGTAATTGACACCAGTTCATCAAATTAAGTAACTTGTAAATTACATTTCACTGCACACGTTTCTGTTGGTCATAGTATATGGACAATATGTGAGAAGTAGGGACTGATAGTGTTTGCACGTGTGTTAATAATTCAGTAAGGGACTGGATAACAGCATTGCTGATTGTAAGAACATTTCAAAAACAATTTTTGTGAGTGCACAAGTGGTGGTTATGGACTTGCTATATTATCCGCAAGACTCTTCAATGGTGATTGTGCACCTGCACAGTCAAACAGATGGCTGCTGGCCATCTCTACAAGGACTACAGTGGGTCTACACCTTTGACAACCCACCGATACCATTATTTCTACAAGGACTGCAATGGGTCTGCACCTCTGGTGGCCCACCAATACCGTAATCTGTACCAGGACTACAATGGGTCTACTCTGTGACGACCTATGTACCAATATTCTTTAAAACTTCGACTGACTCTGCTGTGGGTTTGCTCTGTTGTGGCCCATTACCTGTCTGCATGTCAAGAGTCAGCACTGTCTTTCCGTTGGAAGGACAACACTACTTCTTCAAGACTGCATGGAAATCCACTACTTCCGTGTTCATTTTCTTTTACTACTCAGACTTGAGAAAAACACTGCAATTTTACTTTGATGAATCATCAGGACTGTCTTTATGGACTGTGAGAAAATTTTAGCTTTTGACCAACATTGTATCGATAAGTGTGTGCATTTCATTTCTTTGTTATTGTGATTAAGAAAAAAATTTTCAAATCTGTATTGGCCACTGCCCAAAACAATTTGTAAACTTTTTGTAGGGAGCATGGGGGCTATGCAAGTAGGCTGTTTAGGATTTTTTATTGGTAACGCCGCCGCCACGTAGCGCTCTGTATGAAAAATCACTGGCTGTGCTGTGCGCAGTCTGTGGCTAGTCTGCATTGTTGTCTGCCATTGTAGTGTTGGGCAGCGGCAGCTGGATGCTAACAGCGCGTAGCGTTGCGCAGTTGGAGGTGAGCCGCCAGCAGTGGTGGACGTGGGGAGAGAGATGGCGGAGTTTTAAAATTTGTAAGAATTGGTGTCACGAACTTATTTATATATTATGACTATTAAGGTAAATACATTGTCTGTTCTATATTAAAATCTTTCATTTGCTAACTATGCCTGTCAGTAGTTAGTGCCTTCAGTAGTTTGAATATTTTATTTAGCTGGCAGTAGTGGTGCTCACTGTATTGCAGTAGCTCGAGTAACGAAGATTTTTATGAGGTAAGTAATTTGTGAAAGGTATAGGTTAATGTTAGTCAGGGCCATTCTTTTGTAGGGATTTTTGATAGATTGCGTTGCGCCAAAAATTATTGTGTGTCAGTTTAAGCACAGTCGTGTATAAATTGTTCAAAGGGGACGTTTCAGAAAGAACACGATCCACTTAAAAATTGTGAGCAATAAAATTACTCTGGGAATATATATGACACACTGGGATACTGTACACCACGTTATGTGTATAGTTCAGATGTTTTGATCATTCGTATCTTTAGGTGTATTCGGTGCGTTAGATGAGTTTTCTCGGCTTGTAACAGTCTGTCCACAAATACAGCACATAATTTACTAGCAGACGTTTTCTGTATGATCGTAGCTGCAGCACTACGTGGACCATGTCAGTCGCTTTAAATTGTCCGTTCTACATCCAAATGTCCACACTTCAATGCCTGGCCTGTTGCCCAGGAGAAAACAAACATTAATGACAGGTGATTCTTCAATTTCTCCAGGCGTATCTTATGAGGAAATGAATCTCGGGTGAATAGCCTGTTATGAGTGTGCATTGGACACAATATTTCGGCAATCGACCACGTTGCCATCACCAGGTGCGCTGATGTACAGTACATCCGCGCACCTGATGATGGTAACGTAGTCGATTGTTGAAATATTGTGCCCTATGCACACTCCTACCAGGCTGTTCACCCAAGATTTATTTCGTCATTAATGATAGGCTTTTTCCAAGTGTACGTAGAGGTACTAACCAACTTAAAAATGTATTATTCGTAATAGCTGTAATTATTAGCCTGCAAATGAAGTAAATATTGGCATCATGTTGTTCAGTACTTTGTTTTCAGTCATCGATAGAAATACCTGCACTTATACCCAAAACACTGTGTATATAAAGGAAATCTGTACAAAGGATACTCAGACAATTTTACTCACCTGAGGTAATTCGAACTGTGACGGCAAATTTTCATGTCAGAACTTCTCTGTTTTTTTTTTTTCCTTATGGTAAATGCCGTAGGTAGAGACTTCAATCGCAGCAGTCTGTATTTTGGCGCGCCAGGAAAAGTTTCATCCCTAAAACTGCCTCGTCGTCATTCAGGAAATAGCTGCCACTCAGTGGTTTATTTCATCCAATGAAAGGGAGGAGGTCACTGGTTGACATGTCAGCCGAATACCAGGAGTAAAAACAAATTAAATAAAATATAAAAAATCACCTGTATGCTTCGTCTGAACATATTCTAGTATATTATTCTGACTATTTCGGTAATATGTGCCCCTGTGACACTGAGTCCCTTACAATGGTGCCGCCACATACTGCAGTCCAAAAGCCGACATAGTGTGATTTTTAATCTTTCTGCACCTTTGCCAGTGACAGTATTTCTGTATGCATCTACTGCTAGCTTTGCCCTTTTCTTTGGTCACAATGAAGACGGCGGCTAAAGACGGTCATCTCAATTAGTCTGACACTGTTGCAACATTACCACTGCCGCCTCTCTTCAGAGGGCTTTTTGAATTGTTGCCTGCACTCACGGAATACAGTAGGTGAACACCTTTGTCGAGCTCAAAATGTCGTGCCGGATGTCTAAAACGCATCCAAGAGTGATTTTGACCTTTCTTATTAGGCTTCCATTGTGGCTCGGCGGTTGTTCACAAAGACTAGACCTGCCACATTTTTCTTTGTCATATAGACGTGTTTCTGGACAGTGGAGTAATCTGCTCCACGTGAAGACTTTCGTATGATGATGCATTGTTGCCAAACGTTTCCATGAACTCATCATGGAGTGTCACAACATTATTTCCTATCAACTGCAGGAAACGAGTTACACTACTTTGTGAGAATACTACACCGCTTAATTTTAGCTTCTGTAGCGGAGTGCTACGGTGCTGCGGCGATGGGATTACCATGTGGACTGCACATGTACCTGCAAGGTAACGAGAGATTGATTACGTACCTTTTGTGTCTTCGTGGTCATAGTTGAAATTTATGTGTACCCTCGTAGACGAGGAGGCACGTATCGGGACACGTTCCTTTTGAGGTACCACTCAGACCATCAGTGGTAATGCAGGAGGAACAGTGGACCAACTTCGTATGAATCTCAATGTTAACCATGCCTTAACGACTCCAACTGCTCGAAAAGGGTTCTCCGGAGCAGGCCCGTATTTACACGCATGCTGTGTGTTCCCCAAAAACTGAAAAAGAATTCTTCGTTTTAGTACTGTGATACAGGCCCTCCTATAGTATCTTTTTGTATGGAATTCAACAGCAGTCTCATTGGGCGGCTGATAATTAGATCAGCATCCACTTCTCAAACATCACGTCAAATTCCTAATGGCATCGCCGGCCAGTGTGGCCGAGCGCTTCTATACGCTTGAGTCTGGAACCGCATGACCGCTCCGGTCGCAGGTTCGAATCCTGCCTCGGGCATGGATGTGTATGGTGTCCTTAGGTTAGTTAGGTTTAAGTAGTTCTAAGTTCTAGGGGACTCATGACCTCAGATGTGCAGTCCCATAGTGCTCAGAGCCATTTCAACCATTTTTCTAATGGCATCCTTTTAAACGTGTAGCCCCTGAATTGACAAAACCGATAAGGCGTTTAAAAGAATGATTAACAAAGCCTTGACAGTTTGCAGTGAGTTCCATTTTCACAAAACAGATATTTTCCACACTTCATTTAATGCAAACCGCAAAGTGTAAAATTCTTTGCTTGGCAAGGAGACTGAGATCTTGAATCTGGAGAAAATCATTTTCAGATAATATTTTTGGAAACTTAGACGACGTCTTAAAATCTGTAGCGTCAGACAGACTGTTTCTGCTTCGCGACGTCGTAGTAATGTTACACTCCCACATTGAGCATTTTAGCTGGAAATTCAAAAGTAACACTAGTAAAAGCCCTTATTTTTAAATACGAATGAATTTTTATAGTATTTTTATTGTTACATTAGTTATGCTACCATCGTTAACAAACACAAAAACTGTCAGCATCCATCTTAGAACTTTTCAGGGCTGTACGTGCGATTGTAGAGCAATACTCAGAACTGTTGTTGCGGCTAATCCATCGTTATAAGTGAATGACATTGCAAAAACCAAGCTATTTACTGGCATAAGACTTTTTTTATTGCTTCATAAAATCTATAGTTATGCACCACCATAAAGTAAAAACTAATCGCTTTAAAAATAAAGAGAACTTTTTTAAACGAAAATTGTCAAACTAGAATTCTTTGCATTTTTAATCTCATACATCCAAAAAATAATAACCTTTAACTTACAGCAAAATTTAATAGAAATAAATAATAATAAATTTATCAGTAATTAATTCAAAAATGCTGTAATATATTATCCAAGCTGGTCTGTTATCACAAAATTTCGCGTTTCAGGGCCTGGACCACAAATGAGGCTCGGTGACAATGTCGATTAGCCCGCTCTCCATATTGGATGCGACCATAGCGGGCATTCGCATACTCCAAATGGAACCACGATCCATGTTAGCCACGATACGTCAACATCGGTACTGCCTCCACAGCAAACCTAAGGTGTCACTGTTGTAGCGCCTCCTGCAAAGGGTGCTGCTAATCAGCGACCCTCACAACAAAAGTACTGTCTGTAGCAGGAAGACAGGATGTGGTTGAGAGTGGGGTATGTTGAGATGTTCAAATGTTCAAACGTGTGTGAAGTCCTAAGGGACCAAACTGCTGAGGTCATCGGTCCCTAGACTTACACACTACTTAGCTAACTTACACTAATATGTAGCCGGCCGGTGTGGCCGAGCTGTTCTAGGCGCTACAGTCTGGAACCTGGCAACCGCTACGGTCGCAGGTTCGAATCCTGCCTCGGGCATGGCTGTGTGTGTTGTCCTTAGTTAGGTTTAAGTAGTTCTACGTTCTAGGGGACAATTGACCTCAGAAGTTAAGTCCCATAGTGCTCAGAACCTTTTGAACTAATTTGTACTAAGAACAACACATACATCTATGCACCTATGGCCTAGGGAGACTCGAACAATCCGTGACTTGGCGCCTGTAACCGCACGCCTCTAACTCTGTGTGGCCTGAGATGTGATAGAATGTCTGTTCTAATATTTATGTGAAAATTGTAACTGTGACTGACCTGAAGAGGTTCAAGCAACATAAATGTACGGGTACACTCTAAGAAAAATAAAAAAAAGGAGAGTAAGGAAAGACGCACCATGAATAGACGGAAAT
Source organism: Schistocerca gregaria (assembly GCF_023897955.1). Classification (NCBI taxonomy): domain Eukaryota; kingdom Metazoa; phylum Arthropoda; class Insecta; order Orthoptera; family Acrididae; genus Schistocerca; species Schistocerca gregaria. The sequence continues at coordinate 950,906,259 of NC_064920.1, forward strand.
CGGTAGAGGTGAGGACATGTACACATAAACAGATGATTACGATTTCAGATAAATTGAATGATTTATTCACGTCAAACTGAGCAAGTCAATAACGCGTTGGTCCACCTCTGAACCTTACGCATTCAGCCTGACATTGATTGATAGATTTGTTGGATATCCTCCTGAAGGATATCGTGCTCTAAAGGTGCTCAAATGGTTCAAATGGCTCTGAGCACTATGGGACTTAACATCTGAGGTCATCTGTCCCCTAGACTTAGAACTACTTAAACCTAACTAACCTGAGGACATCACACACATCTATGCCGGAGGCAGGATTCGATCTGCGACCGCAGCAGCACGGTTCCAGAGTGAAGCTCTTAGAACCACTCGACCACAGCGTCCGGCTGTAAAGGTTTCGCTGATGACAATCAAAGTGGTCCTGCTATGAAACAAAATGACACCGCAGCCCGTCATTGCCGATTGTCTGGCAGTAAGGCGGGCGACGCCAACCTGGTTTCTCGCCTCTGGCCGAGACCTGGAATCTCATCGAATGTAGCAGAATTGTTGTCCTTGATGAGTACCGCATCAAAATAGCCACAATGACAAGCAGAGCGAAAACGTGTCTGAAGACGCTCCGAACAGCGGTCGGATAGCAACCTGACTGCCGTCACTAGCCATACTGGCCGACAATTAGGAGTGACAGTCTGAGGTGACCTCTTTCTTCAATGCTGGTCCCCTTTTGTTGTCGTTCTCGGCACTGTTACAGCCCAGTAGTACGTCGACTATATTTTGTTGTCCTTCATGGAAAGCCATCCTATCCTTACATTCCAGCAAGATAATGTGCACCCGCACACAAAGAGATTTTCTGCTGCTTTTTGTGATTTCCAAGCCCAACCTTGACCGGCAGTGTGTCACCAAATCTCTCCCAATCGAGAAAGTTTGAGGTATTATGGGCACAGCCCTCCAGTCAGCTGGGATTTTGACAATCTAACGCGTTAACTGACTAGAATTTAGTACGATATCCCTGAGGAGGACATTCAGCAATACTGCTAATAAATGCCAATCAGAAAAACTGCTTACAAAGGGTTCAGAAGCGGACCAGATTTGCCCAATCTGTGGAGCTCCTTCCCGTGAAGAAATCATCAAATTTTTCTGAAATTGTAATGAATTGTTTGCCTGTACATGTACATCACATCTACCAATCTCCATTTCATTTAGATAAATCCTTCGTGGTGCTTCTATTTTTTGTTCCTACAGTGTATTACATCATCGTGAGACTACTTATACTCCCGAAATGTAAACTGTCCAATTCTCTGTTTGTCCACATGGTATCAGTAACTGTTATATCCATATTCCAGGCCTGTTAATACCGGTACTGTACGTACAACTATTGAAATGAGTTTTTTCCGTTCCGAGTCTCATTTCGTTTTATTTAGTTAAAACATCGCCAGTGGTAGGATTTACTCGTCCGTTTCTTGTTCTTCCTACGAGAATGTTACTGTAAAATCTCCATTTAGTTTTCACTAGAATCTTCACAGTTTGCTGTGGCGCTGTATACATAATATTGATAGAGACTCTAAGACCACAACCGGTGAACAATGACACCTAACAATGCTGTCAAGTTGACGCGATTTAGTAAGGCAATATTTTTCAGGCGACCAATAGTGCACGCCAAAGATTGCTTGCCGAAGGGAGCGGTGGGAAAGACTGTTCCCCCGCTCACGCGTCACCTTTGCACGCATTCTTCTCAGCTGTCTAATGTAGTGTTTTAAAGTATCATGCGAGTGCACCAGATATGAAGATGGTTACAATCATTCACAACACTAAATGGCAACATATCTCAAAACAGGACACCACCTCATTGCTTGTCTTCAAAATGAAATGTCCATTATTTTCATCATATACCTCTGAGTACGGGATATGTATCCATTGCGTAGACGATAGCGTCGTTCATTGGCTATTTGTAATAACGTTCACTTCTTACACTGGAGATCAATTATAACAACAGAATTACAGGTGGAAGATGAGTGATACTTTTCCTATCTCAGTTACAAATATCCGAGAAGAATTTAATCAACTAAATGTCGTACACGGAGGCACTGAAAATATCACTGTCAGAGTGCTTCAGAAATGGGCGTCTAACAGTGTCTTAAATTTTTCTTGGAAGTCATAGTTGTAGTTCTTGAGTTTCAAATGGTTCAAATGTCTCTGAGCGCTATGGGACTTAAAGGTCTTGAGGCTACGTGTGGATAATATACAAATTCGTTGCTTAAAGGGAACATTATTTTGAATTTGTGCTCGTAGCTCCTGGGAGAATATCTCGTGACAGAACTATTCCACTTCGTATGTAAGATTTATAAGACAGTCAAACAACCTTCAGACTCACAGAATAATGTAACAAATGTAATTCAGAAGAAAGCAGACGCAGTCAGCTGCGAGTTTCACGTGACTGTCAGTTTAATGAGATACATTTCCAAAATAATGACAAGGGTTATTTATAGAACACTGGAAAGATTTGTCCAAGCCAAACTCGGAGAAAATCAGTTTGCCTTTCGCAGCAATGTATGGATACGGTAGGAAAAACATACATCACGATTTATCTTATGAGACGTACTAAAAAGTGGCAAATACACGTTTATACTATTTATGCGTTTAGAAAAAAAGGGTTAGAAATGATGTGTATTTCACTACTTATGCAGAGACGGATATCTTTCACAGGGTGGAATGTCGTAGCCCGCTGCACCAAAACAGTCTTCGTAATGAGTGCCACATCAACAGCAGCTTAAAATCAGTGTTGGAAACTGAAAATCAGGAAAAGAAAGACTGGGAGCATTAACCATTCAGACAGAAATCGTGCGATGCTAAAGTAAATGACACCATCGCAAGTTCGGTTTGTGTATCAAGAGACGGGCCGTTTCATCTTTGTCATATTTTTTTGCTGATGGGCATTCACGTTCAACGAGCATTCGCTGTGACTCCTGATCGCGATATATGCGCCCATTCTGTTCTGTAAGGTTTAAATGACGGCAGCAGTTCCCTCCAATACCGAAAAAAGCTGAAAATTATAATGTCATGTTGGAGCTATTAATCTCCATTTCGTCCCAAAAACAGCGGCGGGCGTCAAACCGCTGTTGGTTTTTGCAGCGTATTATGGGAGAACCGTGCCGCAACCGCAGCTAATCTCCGCAAACAAAACAGCTTCGCTGTCACATAGTGCAGTCCGGTCGCACACGTATAAAACTGAGGAAGAGGGAGCGCTGGCAATACAGAAGTGCTGTGAGTACGAATTAAGGGTTTGATGAAAGAGAGTCATCATGAAAAAGAGAGAGAGAGAGAGAGCGAGAGAGAGAGAGAGAAAGAGAAGTAGAAAGAGTGAATTTTCGGGGATGGAAGATACGGAAGACGACTGTGCCGCTAAAGCGGAGTTATTGAACGCAGTTTTCCGAAATTCCTTCACCAGGGAAGACGAATGGAATATTCCAGAATTTGAAACACGAACATCTGCTAGCATGAGTTTCTTACAAGTAGATACCTTAGGGGTTGCGAAGCAACTCAAATCGCTTGATACGGGCAAGTCTTCAGGTCCAGATTGTATACCGATTAGGTTCCTTTCAGATTACGCTGATACTATAGCTCCCTACTTAGCACTCATATACAACCGCTCGCTCACCGATAGATCTGTACCTACAGATTGGAAAATTGCGCAGGTCGCACCAGTGTTCAAGAAGGGTAGTAGGAGTAAACCATTTAACTACAGACCTATATCACTGACGTCGGTTTGCAGTAGGGTTTTGGAGCATACACTGTATTCAAACATTATGAATCACCTCGAGGGAACGATCTATTGACACGTAATCTGCATGGCTACAGAAAACATCGCTCTTGTGCAACGCAGCTAGCTCTTTATTGGCAAGAAGTAATGGCCGCTATCGACAGGGGATCTCAAGTTGATTCCGTATTTCTAGATTTCCGGAAAGCTTTTGACACCGTTCCTCACAAGCGACTTCTAATCAAGCTGCGGAGCTATGGGGTATCGTCTCAGTGGTGCGACTGGATTCGTGATTTCCTGTGAGGAATGTCGCAGTTCGTAGTAATAGACGGCAAATCATCGAGTGAAACTGAAGTGATATCAGGTGTTCCCCAGGGAAGCGTCCTGGGACCTCTACTGTTCCTGATCTATATAAATGACCTGGGTGACAATCTGAGCAGTTCTCTTAGACTGTTCGCAGATGATGCTGTAATTTACCGTCTAGTAAGGTCATCCGAAGACCAGTATCAGTTGCAAAGCGATTTAGAAAAGATTGCTGTATAGTGTGTCAGGTGGCAGTTGACGCTAAATAACGAAAAGTGTGAGATGATCCACATGAGTTCCAAAAGAAATCCGTTGGAATTCGATTACTCGATAAATAGTACAATTCTCAAGGTTGTCAATTCAACTAAGTACCTGGGTGTTAAAAATACGAACAACTTCAGTTGGAAGGACCACATAGATAATATTGTCGGGAAGGCGAGCCAAAGGTTGCGTTTCATTGGCAGGACACTTAGAAGATGTAACAAGTCCACTAAAGAGACAGCTTACACTACACTCGTTCGTCCTCTGTTAGAATATTGCTGCGCGGTGTGGGATCCTTACCAGGTGGGATTGACGGAGGACATCGAAAGGGTGCAAAAAATGGCAGCTCGTTTTGTATTATCGCGTTATAGGGGAGAGAGTGTGGCAGATATGATACACGAGTTGGGATGGAAGTCATTACAGCATAGACGTTTTTCGTCGCGGCGAGACCTTTTTACGAAATTTCAGTCACCAACTTTCTCTTCCGAATGCGAAAATATTTTGTTGAGCCCAACCTACATAGATAGGAATGATCATCAAAATAAAATAAGAGAAATCAGAGCTCGAACAGAAAGGTTTAGGTGCTCGTTTTTCCCGCTCGCTGTTCGGGAGTGGAATAGGAGAGAGATAGTATGATTGTGGTTCGATGAACCCTCTGCCAAGCACTTAAATGTGAATTGCAGAGTAGTCATGTAGATGTAGATGTAGATGAATAGGTAGGAGTGTAGATGGGGGTTGACAGACTTTAGGACAGCAGAGCTCCTGTTTGAACACTACTGCAAAAAAATAAGGAAGTTCGCAGAAGTTATCAATGATAATTTGCTAAGTGCTGATGTACAACAAAGTATTTCACACGGAACTTATCAACGAAAAAAAATTAGTTATAGTACAACGTATGCCTTTGTTCCTTCAGCAACTCGAACTGTTATAAAATCAAAAATTTTCAGTGTAGTCCGGTAGTAACAATCGGACCATTAAATCGGTAACACTTTGAGCAACAAGTAGCATGTTTTACAGTTGAAACACTGATGTAGAAAGCTGTAGATATGGATCTACATACAAATCGTGAATTAGTGTCTGTAAATCCGAAGTTGACGCCTTACGGTCTTTCACATGCTTGAAAACTTTGGATCTCCACATTCTTGAATGAATACCATGCCACTGCACTGACGTTATCTGTTTTCTATAGGTACCGACGACAGCAGTTGTAGGAATAGGCATCTGTTCAGATTTAAAGTAACACACTCGATTGTTTGGAATATAGATTACATTAAATCTATGCCATTCATTATATAAAGCAAGACTTAAAATTGATGAAATTGCGGAGAAATATTTCTATAGCAGACATGTTTTGCGAAAATGGAAACTACGTTTCCTCCATCACATTCCTAATTCTATGAACGATATCTCAATATTTTAGGGTGTGGGATGGTAACCCGAGCTAAAGAGGAGTCGTGGGAGAAAAAATGTGCTGACGTAGAACATGTAGGTGGATATATCAGGACATCAGAAGCTTGGCAATTTATGCATCAAGTGAGAGCTCCTGCTAAAATTAGGATCTAAAATAACTGCCATTTCTGAGTCGAAGACACATTTAAAATATCATTTTACAGAAGACAGAGAAGACTTCCTAGAAGAGCAGACTGAAGTGGGGATTTATCCTGAGGAGTAAGTGGCTCACAATGAAGATTTTCAAGCCCATCAAGAAATGTAAAGGCAGTCGCTGCTGGAGCTATAGTGATGGAATTAATGAAGTGTGAAGGACCTAAAGTAGGAGCAGTAGTAGTAACTATTTTTAAAAGAGTAGTTCAAATAGATGGAGTGCTCCAAGAATGAAAGATGTCATACATTACTGTCATAAATAGAGCAGAAGAGATCCAATTAATTCCAGGGAAAATGTGTAGTGGCTTTGATGACTAGTGAAATCGTAGGAGCGGGAGGGGAGTGGTAAGGCGTCAAGCAAATTTACAAACGGATTTATTGTTAGTCTCTACAAAAGTTTAAACACTTGAACGCAGAAAGGTCAGTTCAGAAAACTGATAAACAACGTAAAGAATATTATTAACTCTACAACTTTTATTGTTGACTTTTATTATTGACAAATCAAAATATATACAAAGACTTTCAAGAATCTTCAACTATGACCTTTTCTCCTGAAAATAAATTATTGCAACTCATTGCCGGAGCGGTTCTAGGCGCTACAGTCTGGAACAGCGCGACCGCTTCGTTCGCAGGTTCGAATCCTGCCTCGGGCATGGATGTGTGTGATGTCCTTAGGTTAGTTACGTTTAAGTAGTTCTTAGTTCTAGACGACTGATGACCTCAGAAGTTAAGTCCCATAGTGCTCAGAGCCATTTGAACCATTGACAACCAAGGGATAAACAACAGTACTTAGCTTGCTGGGAAGAGGGGGCGGGGGGAATTGCGCCAAATACTGCTATTACTTTTACAAATGATAGATCCTTCAATACACTTGCTAGCCTTTCCCTTTACAACAGTCCACGTCTTGACCCTCCTGGATAGTACAAAGTAACTGTGATGAAACATGGATACTCCAGTCTCATCCACAGACGAAGCGACATTCCACGCAATGGAGAAGCCCTAGAAAAAAGAAAGCGCGCATCCGCAAATCAAAAATTCAAATCAATGATAACTGTTTTCTTCAATACCCGAGGGTTATCCACATTGATTGCGTGCGTAGGTCAGACTGTCAATCAAGGTTATTATGTAACTGTTTTGAAGACCCTCCTTGAACGTGTGCGACGAAGGACACCAGATCAGTGGAAGAATCACTCATGGATTCTTCAACAGGACAACGCGTCGGCCCATAACGCCATGTCTGTGGAGACGTTTTTGGCGTAAAACCACAATCCAGTGATAGAACATCCACCGTATTCGCCTGAGTTAGCCCCATGTGAATTCTTTCTCTTCCCAAAATTGAAGTCTACGCTCAAAGGAAGCAGGTTCGAGTCCATAAGGAAGCACTTAGGAGTCCATGCATGTAGTGAAGGAAAAAGCGTCGAGCCTCGTCAACTGCATAATAAACAAAGACTTTTAGCACTGCTTCCAACCGTGTAGAACTCGCATGTAGAGGTACAGGGTTCGGTGAGGAGTTACATTGAACGGGAGAATATTTCAGTTGTGTAAGTTTCTTTCAATAATAGTTAGAGCATAAGTCAGGTCCCTTTATTGCCATACGTCGTATGGCTCTGAGTATTGGCCACTGAAAGAGAGACAAAGGGGGAAAAACAAGACTATCGAAATAGACGGATTGCGGCAGAGCATGGGAGCCATAGGCTTGTATCGACAGAGATATGATATTTAAGATGGATGCTGTGGAAACAGTCACAGGTACGATTGACACTCGAACACTGAGGTGGTGCGGCTTCGTCCAACGGGCAGATGAACAACGACGGGCGCAGTGTCTGCTCTATTGGTGTCCGACATGTAAAAGGAGCCGAGGGAGGCAGAGGGCAGCGTGGTGGGGTGGGGGTGGTGGTGGGGGGGGGGGGGGAGGTATGGCCGGAGCCATGGAGATGAGAGGTCGGTCTGGAGGAAATTAACAGGATAGAAGTTAGTGGCGTTTGAGAACAAGCAACTGGAGGTAAGCAGAAACGTCTGCTAAATTGAAAACTGGGTTAGAATAACCCAAAAAATTTTCGCTGGATGTGATGGCTGTCGATATTTGCACGTATTGGAATGCCTCGCAATTTTCAAAGATTGCCGATTTATATTTTCTTCGATTAAATGAGAAATAGCATTCAAAAATATGTAGCACGCTACAGTCACCCACAGCATAGATTATTGTATTGTCTACTTATGGCCTTTAGTTGTCGATTCTCACTGCTTTGACATATCAGTCCTCAGCGAAATGCGTTTTACGTAGTTCTACTTAAGCAGCAGAAAGACATTACTAGCTTTACTTTCTAAGGATCTGTTAAAACAGTTTACAATAGAACATAAAATCAAATTGTTCTAATACACCTCTACTCCATATTTTTTCTTCATTGATGAAGTCGTTGATTAGAATTATTCAAAGACAAATAAACGGCGAACAGCTTCAGCTGTATTTCCATTGTCGTCATCTGACTGAGGAGTCGCATTCAGACTGCCACTGTTCTGATGCAATATACAGGCTAAGCCCAGCAGAGCAGAAGTAGATGTGGCGCGATCTCGGGGACATTGCGCCGCGCAGTGGGTGCCCTGAGCGACTGCATTCAGACACAGCGGGGAGAGGTACGGTCGGGGGAGCAGATTGAGATTTACTCGGCTGGCTGCGTAGCGGCCGGAGGCCACCTTTTCTCGTTAGACTGCGCTCTTTCATTTCATCAGGAGCCACTGCTGCGCGTCTTTACTCAAACTATATCCCGCTGTCTTTCCCTTCAGGCTTTCTGCAGTCGTTGCCTACCCCTATCACAGGTTTTAGCATATGACGGGCGGTGGTTCCATCGACTTTCATTGTTTTTTTCTGCTTCAGACGTCGTTCATAATAGACCAGTAAAACTGCCACAGACGACTCTTTAAAGAATCAAGCTCCGACATATAAAACAGCTTCGAACGTCTGATTCCTTTACAATCGAGTTACTGTGTAAAATATTTGACGCAAAGCACGTAAAGTTGTTGCACATCTCTAGTTGCTCTCATTATCAAACACTGGATGAATACAGTCTGGAGAGTTTGTCTTCGATGTAAGCAAAAAGTAGTTTTCAAGGATTTTAAACTTTAGGACATCGTATCTACCTAATTATGTGTCGTATAGTAACGTAGCTATTGCAGATACAATCAGTGGTATGTGCGAATACTGTCTACAAATTTCGTTTCCAGCAGTGTTTGTAGTAAAGAAATAATAAGTTTAACTGTCATGCTTTCTCCTGGAGTTTTATAGCATGAACAGCGAAAATTTAGTAATCGATCAAATTCTTACTTCTCATAACTTTTGGGGTGGAGGTGTGTGTGTGTGGTGGGGGGAGACCAAAAACTTGGTTAATATTTTCTGTGTAGTTCGCGCTTTGTGAGCTATGCTCCCTCACGACGTGTACACAGTTTCATACTATAATACGAGGGTGGTTAGATAAGTCTGGAAAATTTCGATGCAAGAATGGATCATTTTTTCTGCGTCTTCGTGGTAGCTAAGATTCATTATTCCAAGGACTGTAAAAGAGTTTCAGCAACGCACAGCGTACGGTTCATTGTTGACAGGTCTCTGCATTGTTCGGTGTGTGGAATGCGATTGAAAATGAAGAAAACCGACTTCCGTATTGTTACTAAACGTTTTCATTTGGACAATTAGACTGACACACAAATTAAAACAGGATTGAATGAAGTTCACGTGGACTCTCCACCATCACTGAAGACCATTTACTTTTGGATTAATGTATTTAAATTTGGTCGGATAATCTCCAAAAACGAAACGCGCCTGCCCGTCCCCTTTGAGCCCAGCACAAAGGAAACCACTCACAAAAGTCATGATATGGCAATGCAAGTTCGGCGAGTAAAAATTCGTCTGGTTGCTGGGACTGTAATCGTCTCGACTGAGCGGGTACTTAATATCCTGCACAGAGAACTGTCCCTGAAGAAGCTGCTTGCGATTGCTTGCTATCGACCAAAGGCGCACCTGGCACAACATTTCAGCACAACATCGGATGATATTTAATCGCAGTACGTAAGGTATTTTGTGCCGCTTTTTGACTACTGATGAAACCTGAAGCCATCATAATGAGTCAGAGTTAAAACGGCAGTCGAAGCAATAGACTAAAGCTGATGAAAATGCACTGAGGAAGAAAGACCATTTCATCATCTCATAAGGTGATAGCTACTGTTTTTGGGGATTTCCAAGGAGTAATTCTCATGGAGAAAGGCAGAACTCTAACTGAATCCTTTTACGCTTCATTGTTCAATCGTCAGATACTTGATTTGGTTGAAGAAAGACAAAGGGTGGCATGCTGAACTGTTTCACTAGGATAATTCACCATCCCACACATCAGTGACAACAATGGAGAAAGTGCATGATTGAATATGTTTCTCTTCCATCCTATTCAGCAGACTTAGCCCCAAGTGACTTATACTTGTTCCCAGCTTGAAACTTTGTCTTTCTGGAAGAAATTTTCATCAAATGAGGAAGTATAATTGCAGTCAATGGCCGTTCTACAGTTTGATAGAACCTATTTTTCCGGTGGGATGAAACAGATGGATGATCTCTGGACCCAGTGTAAATCCCTCAAAGAAATCTATGTCGACAATTAAGGCGAACTGTTTACTAAACAAACATTTTTCTCGCTTTTTACCAGGTCTATCAAATCATCCTTGTACTTGTCTTACTGTGTTAAATATTAACAGAAAATTGTATCTTTCAATGCGTTGATTATGCCAACATTTTAAAGTTTGATCCTTTTACATTAACTACGCGAAAGACTGAAAATCCAATTTTGTTGATCCTGGAAGCCACTAGAGAGGCAATCTCCAAAAAGGGCCGTCCACTATGAATCGTGTTATCCTTTTAAAATGCAAACGGCTTCCGAGAAGCTACACATTGCTTTAATTTCTCCAAAGTTAACAGAAAAAAATATAAATTGAATATTTGAGTAATGTTTCCTTCACTATTCTCAGTAATTAGTTTCTAGTTAATTACAGTATTCGGCTACCCACGGAAGTAAATGGAATCGCTTTCAAGCTGATGTCTCTGTGTGTCATTTCTGTTGTTTGCAATAGCAGCGATGCGTTGTTCTCGTGACCACTGATAATTATCTTTTATAGGTGGTATTTCTGTTCTTTAACTGGAGCCATTAATTATGGTGGTCAGTAGAACAACGACAGAATAGATGTACTGGATGAATGCTCCTTTGTGAAAATGTCATTTTATTTCCCTTCTTGCGGTTATTATACTTCAATATATGTTCCTCTGTTGAGCTGGCTTCTAATTGTAACTGATCTCCTGCCCAAGATTTTCAATTATTTCCAAATATGATTCTATTGTGACCCACATACCACTATTCTAGTTAATACTAGCAATAACAGTTTTGTACGTCATCTGTCTCTGCTTCATACGAGCTTTGATCTATATCGTTCCATAATTAACCTTTTGTGCATTGTATTTAAAATGTTGGGATGGAGTAACGTATGAAAATTATTACTGATGTGCACGGGAAATCTTCCACAAAGCCAAATTCGCGCTGACTAATTATCCAGGCGCACAGTCAGTACTTCTACACATGGATCTGCATTTTTTTTATTTGCCTCAGTTCCATGTTCTAAAGGAAAGAGCACTACACGTCGATATACAAATTAGTTGTTGCACATGTTGTTAAAATATTTTCATTTCCTCATAAATCGGTTTCGACAGAGTCTAGCTCTCACCTTCGGATCTTCTGCAAATAGTGCTAATGTGCATGGGTCGCACAGCCATTAACGAGCATAACTAATACGTGGTGTCTTTCTTTCACATGTGGAGTGGGCTATCGTTGTGGTTCTGCTATTCATAAAGAGTACTATTATTCCAGGAGATCCTTAATGACAGTTACACACTGTAGAAACCGGTCAGTGAGGAAACAAAAATATTTCAACACATGAAGTTCTTATTTACCACTATCAAGTAGGTATACAATAGGTGGGACTCGTTCGGACATTTTGCAAGTCCTCCTAATGCAAGGAAAAACTGTTTTTTGTACTTCACTCGCTTCAGGTCTAGGTAGTAGAAGGCCAGGTAACAAGGAAACTAATAGTGCGTTTTTTTCCTGCCATTTCCGCTGGCTACACACTTAATATACTTTAAGTTAAAATTAACAGTCAAAGAGCACAATAATACATGTTTATTTACCAGTTTCGGCTCATGTAAAAGGCATCTACAGAATTTGTTGGCCCATATGGCTGGTGCTGCCGGCTCCTCGATTGTCCCGTGATACCACGATCGTCTAATCACGAGACAACCGACAAACCACCAGTACCAGTCATAGGGGCCCACAAATCCGGAAGATTAACTTTAAATGAGCTGAAACCGATAAATAAACATATATCATTGCGATCCTGAGTGTTCATTTTAACTGAAACATAGCATCAGGTCGCTGTTCTCCATAGGCTATGTTGCCTAAATTTATAGACTTAATATATACGGAGTACTAAGAAGCTAGGGGTTGTTGAGGCGTAAACACATATCAGCTTTAGTATTATTTATTAATAACATAATCCAATTAATGTTGGTACTCAAGGTTAAGAAAAGCCAGGAAGTATTACTAGCGAACAAATCAACTGACAAACATGACTTTACACATGGTAAATCACGTAAAACTTGCACAAATATTGCGGGAATGGAAATTGATATTAATGTGCGGTTTTCACAGAATGAATTGGTAATCAAGGGCCCCTATTGTTATGCAATAATCTTATTTATGGATTCCTCCGTTACTTCTTCGTAGAACAGTGTCATGTATAAAGGTGAATAACAACAACACTGCTTTTGTTCTGATGATATTTGTAGAAGAAAAACAACAAAAACATTGTACTTACTGCTCAGACTTAAAAGATTGTAATAATACTAAGAAAGAGTATTTTCTGTGCAAACTTACACTTACTTAAATAAACAATGATTAAATGTAATAAAGTTAAAAATAACAATGCCTATTGACACTACCAAACTAAAATTAGAATGAATTAGATACAATGTTACTGGTGCTTGTTGCACGATTCTAGTGCGAGTCGTTCAAGAGATTCCGTATTTTGAAAAGTTCCCACACTTCTACAATACCTGTGGCAGCACACACTATAGAACTGCACAAGGTTATGTTGAAAATGACCACCGGCTTCCAGTGTGGTATGGAACAACTGCTGCACACGAGCTAGCATTTCAGCAGGCTGCAGTAATACGTCGTTGCACGCCATCGGATGTCGTTGGCACTTCCCTGTAGACAACGTGTTTCAGCTTTCCTGATCGAAAAATGCCTATAGACGTCAGATCTGGAGAATGGGCCGGCCAAGGTATAGGTCCACCGCCTCCAGTCCAGTGATTTCGAAACAATTCGCGAGAACATGCCGCAGTACTTCACGCACTATTGGCTGAGCAGCCATAATGTCCGTAACACAAGTACCTCCTAGTCTGCAGAGGAACGTCTTCTAGCCTCCTTGGAAGACGGTTTTTAGGGGGCTGCAATACCTGTGCGCATTCGGTGTCCCGTTTGTGAGAAACAGACCCATGAGCTAATCGTTCGCTATCCCACATCACACGTTTACACCCTATGGACGCTGACGTTCCACCTGACTAAGCCGCCGGGGATTGTCGATAGACCAGCAGCGCATGTTTCGGCGGTTTAAATGGCCACGATTGGTAAACGTGGCTTCATCACTAAACAAGATGCATGATTTCCTGTCTTAATTTCCATGTACAGAAGTTGACACGATTCTCATAATCGTTTCCATGCAGCTCTTGATGAAGAGAGGTGTGATAGGGATGGAACCTATGGAGATGGAGAATGCTTAGGACACTTCCCTGATGCATTCCACTTCCTCGTGCGATAGCGAGGGAGCTAACGTGAGGGTCAACTGCAACAGCAGCAAGAATATTAATTTCCCCTTCTTCAGCCAGCAGTTGTTTTCTTCTGTTACGTTGTCTAGGCATTACAATACAACATTCACGTAAGTAATGTGGTTGCTAAATAATTGCCGAGATGGTTGACTTATATTGGGATATCTTGCCACATATACCGTACAGGAACTATCTGCATTATTCCTACATTCTCCACATACAATGAGCATGTGAGCCTTTCTTGCATTGGTAAATCCCATCGTCATCTCAAGACCGTATGATGGAACTGTCTTAAATTAACTAACTAGCACGTCGCAGTGCACTCAAGGAACACACAAGCACGCTGCACCTAGCAAACACGCAGGTTGAATGACACAAACAAGAGCCGAAGCCGAAACATAATACGATAGCTCGTAAACGACTCGAACTAGAGTCCTTCAAGAAACACCACTGATATTATAATTTACGCCACTTCTGGTTTGTTAGTGTTAATAGGCATTTTTCCATTAAAAAGTGTTTGTTTGCCCAAAAAATACATTTTCTAAGTATTATTACAATCTGTTGATTGGCTAACAATACTGACCTGACTGCAAATCTATTCCGTGAAAACTGCGCACCAATAGCGCTTTCCATTTGTGCAGTATTTGCGGTGCAAGTTTTACGTGATTCACCCTCCATGTGGCATCAGATACCAACAACATAAAATTTATAACATTTAAGTAAAAGCAGCTTTACCATAAAAAGGAGAGCGGAGAGCAAATGGTAAATCTACACGCCTGCACCAAATTATCTTTACGGGCTGGAAGGTACAGTATTGAATTAAGGTAGATGAGACCAATCTCAGGCCATAGTTACCAAGAATTTCAATGAAAGCTGACATAAGACACCCGGAGGCTAATATTATTTCAGCCATTCAACAACAGGTAGAAATAAATACGTAATTTAAACAAGGCAGAAACGGTCTATGTGATGGCAGAATATGAATAACACAGATAGCTTCAGCATTTCAAAACACTTGGTCAACCGATTAAGAAATAAAAGAAATTAATCGGTTAACATCATTTCAAGATAAAAAGAAGCTGTTGCTCAGGGTCCAATGCACAACGAAATTTCCACAGTTGAAACATATTTAAGTTAAATGTACTTAGAAAAATTAGGAAATTGTCATATTACCACCTTGAGCTGCTGGAAAAATACATACTTATAGAACCAGTTGCCGTCGCCTGACCATCATCAGGTCATCAGCATTCACGGTAACATATTACGCGAAATATAAAATCGTTATAGTCAAGTGATAAATCCGTGACCATATAATGTCACCATATGGTTATATGAGTTACGTCGTCATTGTATAAGAACTGTGCTGTGAGTGTACGTATTCGTGGCAACATGACTGTGTACACTTTATAGCACAGTTTTTTTTATAGATTGTTAACATAATGTATGTTACGATATGATGACAGTCTATTGTTCATGGCTTTGTTACTTACTTTTATATTTCGCCTATCATGGTGTCGTGAATACTTTTATGAACCTTATGATGGTGAGACGACGGAACCTGGTTGTATTTTAGCAGCAGACCATGGCTGTAATATGACATTTTTCAAATATATAGGCTGAGAGCTGTCGCGCACCACCTGCCGAAAATATCCTTAGGGCTTGTAGCGGCCCCACCGCCAGGACAACAGTACAAAGGAAAACATTGAACAATGCAACTGCTAGCATAACTTAGAAGTGAGCCACCGTTAAAACAGAGTCGACTGCACAATCGGTGTTTTCTCTGATAACCAGCTGTACGGTACTCGTCTAGTGTACTGCCGTTCAAGAGTCCACACCACACGCAACATTCTCGTGTGAAACAAGACGCAAGGAGCCTATATTTGTATGCTGATAACAAGCAGACGCTAGCCTCTCGCCAGGTCTTCCAACAAATTGCCGCACTTCTAGCTAAGGAAACTTGCAGTCCCCCTGTTATTGATCATACCCTATGCCACCCGCTTTTTGTCCTTCCTTGTTAGCTCTACAAACATAGGCTCACGTCTCTCACTCACTAGGGGCTGCCCTGTCCTCCATATATATGGAGCTGCTTTCGCAGGATGCAAGCAGCCAAATGCGCGTGTCTTCCCAAGCACCTGCTACCATACTCCATGGCGCCGTTGCTGCACAGCTAACTGCCGCACCTACAAAAAACTTCTTCCGACGCGTGCTCCTTCCATATGTGGTCGCTCTAGTTCGTTATGAGCTTGCTGCCTCAGACATCCAATCCGAGACGAGTTAGTGGTAGTTCTCGCTGGCCAAATCACCGATCAACTCCACCAACATGGACAGCGCGCCGCTCTGTAAATGCTGTCCTGACGCGCTGATCACGCCACTGCGGTGCTAGCTCCAACTTGAGACCGCTTTACTGTCCCACACCAGCATATCTTCCGATGCTTCTCCCAGACACCAGTCGCCTAACCGTAGCCTTGCGCTCGGCTACTTCGATGCGTCACATTCTCTCAGGGGTTGCAAGAACGCTTTATCAGCCCTTACCCAACTGATAATAAACGCAGGACTTTGACAGTGCTGCCAGTACATCACAGCATAAGCCGAATGTCTGAACTTCACTACAGATATTAAAGAGACACCAGTGCATAATGTCACACAGGTTCTTCTGGAGAGTCTTCACCGACAATGATAGATAGCATACACCAAGTGCGCTAGATTCATTTATTTCGAGATGAATGGGGTTTGGGGTAAAGGTAATGAGTTCTGAAATGGTCTGAATTTCAGTTTGTGTGACGTGGAATACGCACACAAGCTCCTTCATCTGATACGACTGCACTTGTGCGCTTGGTCTGGCGATACCGGAAGGAATTAGTGCATGTAACGAATGTCATGATTCACAATGATCTCCTCGAAAGTCTTTTTGCTGCTAGTGACATTGTTCGAACAACATATGTGTTTGCATGTTTCCAACAGTTCCATTACAATAATTATGGAAAACCTTGTGGTGCAATGCAGCTAAAATCAATAAAGAAAGTGCTTTTTGCGTCTGCATGTATAACCTACAACTCCATAATGTGATGAGATAGTGGTACTTTGAGTACAAGTGTTATTTCTCCTCTTTCCCTGTTCCGATCCAAAATTACGCCCAACATCGATTATTAAGACCCGTTAGGAGCTTGTATTTCTATTGTTATTCAAAAATGAATAGTAGCAATATTTAGTAAAAGAAACAGCAAAAAATATCCATAATGAAATTTTTACTTCGCAATGGAGTGTGAGCTAATATGAAATTTCCTGGCGTATTAAAACTGTGCGCCGGACCGAGACTCGAACTCGGGATCTTTGATTTTCGTGGACAAGTGCTTTACAGACAGAGCTACCGAAGATCAAATTATAATCTGTCCTCAAAACATTACTGCCTCCAGCACTTCATCTCCTACCTTCCAAACTTAAAAGAAGATTTCCTCCGAAATTTGCAGGAATATCACTACAGGAACAAAGAATAATGCACAGACATGTGTGATGTTTCCATAGTGAAACTTCCCCTCTGCGCCGATATGGAACTTCGTGGCAGATTAGAATTATGTACGGGACCGCAACTCGAACTCCGGACTTCTGTCTTTCGCGGCCAAGTGTTCTACTGATTATAGAGCACTTGCCTGTGAAAGCCAGAAGTTCCTAGTTCAGGTTTCGGACGGCACACAATTTGAATCTAGAAGGATGTTTCAATCAAAAATATTTCTCAATTTGTGTCAAAGACTTCCTCGGCCTTAACCATAGCTAAGAGAACTGGGGAAGATTAATCAAAATGATCTATGTTACATACAAGTCAGATATCAAATACTAACTTTTTTTATATTATTCGGGATCGTTATAAAAATAGGCTATTCTTTACATTGGTATGAAGTGTTCCATGTATAACAGAAACTAAGCTAAAAGTCAATCGTTGTGCCTTGCCATATTAAGTCTAAAGTTAATTAGTACTACAACTTACTGAACCAGTCGACCAGGCATTTTAGACTGTGATAATGTAGCAGTTAGCTCGTCCCATATACCTAACAATCATCGTTCTTGAGGACGTTTGTGGAAAAGTTGGACAGATTAGAGCAATCCATAAATCAAATTTCAACATAGTTATCACTTTTAATTGCTGCAGCTACAACATATTTGTTTTATGATTTGCCTGTATATATATATGCTACACACAGCCACACTTTTAATTACGTCGACAAATGGAAGAGATTGGGCTGTGCTGTGTTTAACGAATTGATTACGTCTTTTACATTCGTAGCAACGCTGCTGTTTTCGGTGAAGCAGAAGACATCGGCCAACGCTTCGTCGGCAGACTGTAAAATAGTTGGGCCAATTCAACAAACATTTTAGTAATGCTTGATTGCGGACGGTCGAGACGAACGTGGGATGACTTTAAAGTTCCGTCGTGTTGCTCGTGGCAGACAAGCTAGCATGCGGCCTGCATGCAGAGTAGAAAGTGGGTGCACTGCCAAACATCGGATCACTCTCTCCTCAGCCCAACACTGTAAGTCACATTCACTGTCCCAACTGATTCGGACCAATTACTTTAATTATGTGATGTTTTCATACTGCCATTCAGGAAATAAGCCAAATGGGGAAATGTTATAGAAAAAAGAAGAGTAAAAAAAATTTCATAACACCTAAGCACAGTGTACCTCCTAGTGATACGAAAATGAAATGTATACGATGTACATAAGTATGGATTACAGTTTTTTCCATTCTCTACTACACGTCAAGCAGTAACTCCGATGAACTTGTTTATTTACGTCTGTTAATACTGTAATATTCAGGAAGAATAGCTATTAACTGAAACGTGGATAGTTTGTAGAGCTATGTTAAAAATACAATAATTAAAACTAATGATTGATTGTATACAAGCAAGACTATTGTGACTAGGATGATCGGTGCTACGTTTTGTGGTCGTTATTCTTTTTTTGGTCTACCGTCCGAAGACTGGTTTGATGCAGCTCTCTACATAAGTCTAAACTGTGCAGTTCTCTTGATATCTGAATAACTCCTGAAACCTATATCCATTTCATACTGCTTACTCTGTTTCTCCATTGGTGTCACTCTACATGTTTCATCACCTGCACATCCCTCAGTTACGAAACTGACGATTTCTTGAAGCCTCGGGATGTACCGTGTCAACCGATTGCTTCATTAATCATGTTGTGTCGTAATTTCATTTCAGTAACTCCTTGTTACTTACCCGATTTACTCACCTAATCAGTTGCGTTCTTCCGTAGAACCAAATGTTAAAATCTATTGTTCTCTTTTAGTCTGAACGTCTCATCGTCCACGTTAAGGCCGTACAAGGTAGCACTTCAGACAAAATCCTAACACTTATAATTGTATCAGACTGTAATAAGCTTCTAATTTCCAAACTCACTTCTTGGTACTGCGAGTTTGCATTTTAAATCCTTTCTACTTCAGGCATCTTCAGTTACTTTCCTGCCCAAAAAGCAAAATTAGTGGGCTACTTTTAGAGCAACATTTTCTAGTACATTTCCCGCAGCATACCCTAATTTATTTCAACTGCATTTCATTATCCTCGTTTTACATTTGTTGATGTTCATGTGACCCTTTTTTCAGAACATTATCAGTTCCAATCAACCGCTCTGCCAAATCAACTATTACTGGTTTTTTGATTTATTGTCCATCTTTGTTGCTATTTTTATTATGGTATTCATTTATTTTTGGAAGCTGTTTGCGTCTAATGGTATTGTGCTTAATCTGTGGAGCATGTGTCTAAGAGTTGTCTGTTTTTGAGAATTCTGGTGTTGTGATGACTATATACTGATTTGGTTCGGTGTGTTTTCTTTCACCTGTGTAATTATGTTTATGATTTCATTACTGATTAGCTTTCTCATCAGTACTTGTTCTAGGCGCTACAGTTTGGAACCGCGAGACCGCAACGGTCGCAGGTTCGCATCCTGCCTCGGACATGGATGTGTGTTATGTCCTTAGGTTAGTTAGGTTTAAATAGTTCTGAGTTCTAGAGAACTGATGACCTCAGAAGTTAAGGCTCCATAGTGCACAGTGATATTTGAACCATCTGAGTACTTGTTTCGTTTCTGTTTTCCTGTGTGCGAATACTTTCTGACTCAGCTTTGAGGTTTTGCATGTGTGCTGGCGTTATTCTTCAGAACTTTTTCGAGCAGTTTTATTTCTTTTATGTGCAAAACAGTGTCAGTAAGCTTCCTTTTGTCACTTTTTTTTTCATTTCCTCTCTCACTGTGTATGTACGATTTCAAACCTCGCTAACACGATGGGAGAAAACAGCGACATTTTTCAGAATTTGCTTAAGATTACGATGTGTTTTATATAGCAAAAATATTTATGAACCATCGAGAACAATTTATGAAAATAGTGCCAGATAGGTACAACAGCAGCTAGTGGCTTAAATGCAGGGTCGACATCTTCTACCAGATATATGAATCAAACACTAAATTGACTAGTTACATACAAATGAAAATTCTGTTATTAATTGGATAAACTTTACAATCAAAAATGAGCAAATAAGGCACTTAAATTTCTGGGAAATCGCCATGAAGTTTCAAAACAAGCAACACACATTTGATTAGTTCAATTAGCTCTGAGCACTATGGGAGTTAACATCTGAGGTCATAAGTCCCCTAGAACATAGAACTACTTAAACCTAACTAACCTAAAGATATCACACACATCCATGCCCAAGGCAGGATTCGAACCTGCGACTGTAGCGGTCGAGCTGTTTCAGACTGAAGCGCCTAGAACCACTCTGCCAACCCAGCCGGCTACACATTTGAAATATACCGAAAACC
Organism: Schistocerca gregaria; assembly: GCF_023897955.1. NCBI lineage: Eukaryota > Metazoa > Arthropoda > Insecta > Orthoptera > Acrididae > Schistocerca > Schistocerca gregaria. Next base: position 950,926,906 of record NC_064920.1, read on the forward strand.
GACAACAATAGGCCCAGTTATACACGAGACATCACAACACACCTATTCTCAAAACAAGGCAGCACTTAGATATATGCTCCATAGATTAAACACAGCACTATTAAACACAAAAAACTACCAAAACTGAATGAACGCCGTAATATAAATAGACATGAACAATGGGTAGAAAGAAAACTTTGTAATAAAGCTGAACAATAAAAATGAAGAAACAGGAAAGAACAAACACACAGGTGTCACCAACACAAGGACGGAGTGTCATAGAAGCAAACACACAAAATACAAGAACAACCCAGAGTGAGAAAAACAAAGAACAGAAAACGAAGGATGGCGCACAGTGACATACTGCCACACAAGCACACACCGTCTTTTGAATACTTAAAAATAAATAAAATGAACAGTCTTTAATAACAGTCCACCAAACCAACAACAGGAAAAATAGAACTACTTACTAAATCAGGAATATACCACCTGAAACGCTATACATGTGATGCAAGGTACATAGATCAAGCTTGGGAGAAATTTAACACCCGATACAAAGAACATGTAAGAGTATGGAGGTACAGGACCAGTCATTTATCTTTTGAGGAACACTTACACCAACAAAAGCACAAAAATACCATTAGAGACAAAGACAGGGTCATGAGAATGAACCACAAATAGAACTCCTCCGCACCTGACAAGTCTTCCCAGTTTGTTCTGAGTTTCCCTCCGTAGACGATTTTCTCGAATCGTCTGATTCACTCGCTGAACAAGATCGTTTGTTGATACTCAAACCTTTTTCTGACAGCTTGAATCAAGTATTTCTCTAAGTCCTGTCTAAAAGTTCATGCAGCATTGCCGCGCTCTGCTACCATGCATGACAGCTACGTTACACTGGATGCATGAAATCATGCATAATCCTTCAGCTTGAAGAAATCAATCGTATGACAGCAGGCGCTTCACACTAGGTGGGAGACGCTATAGTACTAGGCATTTGCAAGTGCTAACTGTAGCTCAGAACTGTGTGCGACGTGACGAGCATACTATGTACCCTGTGCAACACCTCCGTCCAAAACTTCATCGGACTGCCTCTGTGGTTTGAATTTCGCGACTGATCAGACCTTCAAAATGAAATAACCCTCACAGAATTCTTACGTGATTTGTGATAAAGTATTAGAGACAATTAAATTATCCTCAGTACGAAACTGTGCAAGGCTGCTCCCCTTTCATTCCTTTCTCCCATGCGTTCCAGCTTGTGCTGCTCCTTCGACTGTAGGGACCCTCTAGTAGTCGAGTTCCTCGATCATGGAACCACAAAAATTGTCCACCACTTTGGAGACTCTTTGCAGAAACAGCGACGCGACATATAGTCAAAACTCTCCGGAATGCTGTTGGAGGGAATCATTCCGTTGAACGATAACGCACACACTCATAGTGCCAGTCGGCTGAAGGTTGCGTTCCAGCGATTTGATTGGGAAACACTGAAACATCCTCCGCACAGTCCGGATCTTTCACAGTGATTTTCGCATCTTTGGCTATCAGAAGAAGGACGTTCGTGGACGTGAGTGAGTGCAGCTGTGAATCAGTCAACAACCGACAGCGTTCTATGAAACAGGAATTGATCGCTATGTCTCTGAGTGGGATAAATGGCTGAAAACATGTAGTGGTTAACTTTGAATGGAAGAATTCGATGGTCCCGTTGTAGTGGATGCTCGTTTTTTGTTTTTTTGTTTTTTTTTTTTTTTTACTGGCCCTCATACATCCTTTCACTTGCTGAGGTATTTGGCGTATAAGCCTGTACTGTATGGTGGATGTTCGCTTCATATCTATCTCAGCTACGACAATATCTTCACTATGTTGTTAATAGTAGAATACTCTCAATTTTGTTTTCTTATTGATTATCGGCCCCAGCCGATTACCCAGTTTTGAATTTGTAACCCTGCTTTGGAAGTCCTGTTCTTCCCGCCACAGTACTTCACTAATCCACCCTGTTCTTTCGCTTTTGAAATTATGTAATCTACCTACTCGATTAAGAGATGTAACATTCTACACTCCGACATGTAGAATGCCTGTGTGGTTTTTCCTAATGGTGGCATCCTTCCAGGTATTCCTCTCTTGTGGATGCGAATGTGGGACAGTTTCATCTTCGGATCGCCATGATCGTTGAGTCATACAGCAGAGTTGCAAACCCCGGGAAAAATAACATCTGTATTTCCTCTAATTTTCTGTAGCTCGTATTTCTAACACAGCAAGGCAACGTCGGCTAATGTTACAAAGCCTGAGAAGTCTGTCATTCGGTCCTTTGCCATAGGTTGGTCTGGTTTTTACAATAGCTACTGCTGCTTTGTGGTTGAACTTACGGTACTCCTATCTTGGCCACTGACGCACGCAAGCGCCTCCAGCTTGGCACAGTCTATAGTACATGGTCTAATTACATAAACAATCAAAAATTTAAGTGGACACTTGAGTGAAACTCTATGGTTGATGACATTAACATCTGCTTATGAGTGGGCGTAAAATAGCAGAATGACCTGTCTTCGGGATAAGCGATATTAAGCATCATTTCTGCTCGTATAGGTTACACATCTAACGAAAAGCACGTCATTCATGTTTGGAAACTATAGCAGTACGACAGCTAGTGCAAAGTAGACGACGAAACGCGACAAATGTAGTGGACGATCTCCTTCTCGCCCGAATGGATCATAAAGTTTTAACACTCAGTTCTGTTTCACTTCTAGAGTACTGCAACAGGCACTGCTTAATAACCATCAATCGTTACACTCCAGGTACTCGTGACAGGACTGGCTGACTGCTTGCGATATGGTTGGATTACGTTAAAAGTAGCTCTCCAGCTGCAATTAAGGGTCAGTGGAATGCCAATAGGCTAAATGAAGTGTTTTGGCATATGGCGCTCCAAACTCTCCAATTGTGATGGTTGCATTCATAATAGCAAGAAGTGGCAGGGCTGGCTTGAGCGGTGAGCCATCGAAAGTTTAAAAGTTTTCCTTATTTACAAATCAAAGGGTTTTATGTCGCGATATCTTAAAGAAGCTTGTAAGAGTAATGCGTTAAAATCCAACGACTGTCTGAATAACAACAAATACTCAGTGATAAATTAATGCCGTCAAAATCCAGGCAAAATGCAATAACCGTTACAGTTCATTAAAATCCAATATCAGGTTACGGTCCCCAAAGATACTAACCACACTATCAGAAACAAATAACATAATACAATTAAACGGGGATAATTGAAACTATGAGAATGATTTTAAAAACATATTCAGATCCTGCCAGATCATCAAAAGCAATCCTACTGTAACACAGACAACATTTGCATCAAAGGTTTCCCTGAATAATCACTCCTACAGTACTTCCAAATAAAACAACGACAAGAAATTTGAACTGTTTCAAGGCGTAAGAAAATTTGTAACACTGCATTGCAACAAGATGAGAAAGCGTTTTTAAAGGTATTCCCAAAATAGTTTTAGGCCTTGTACTCAGGACGGCCGTGGTGGCCGAGCGGTTCGAGGCGCTACAGTCTGGAACCGCGCGACCGCTACGGTCGCCGGTTCGAATCCTGCTTCGGGCATGGATGTGTGTGATATCCTTAGGTTAGTTAGGTTAAAGTAGTTCTAAGTTGTAAGGGACTGATGACCTTAGAAGTTAAGTCCCATAGTGCTCAGAGCCATTTTGAACCTTGTACTTAGAACCGCCGTTATGAACTATAATATTAACAAGGATATTCAATTTCCATAACTCATTACAAAAGGAACCAGATTTGGTGTTAAGGGAAATAACATTAACAAGGTTGTGCAAGGCGCTCACGGCACCTACAAAAGATACAACAATATAACCCCGCGGTCCACAACAGAAGTTCTCATATTTAGTGATAGTCTATTACAAACATGCTTAACCGCCATGCAGTAATAAACAGTCACCTTTGAAAAGACTAAGAACCTATGTACACACGAATAACACTGGCTGCTGCTTATATATATATATATATATGGTCGTGTAAAAGATAAATAAACCATTGTTCTCTCATGTCTTCGGGTTGTAACTACTACAGGAAACCATATATTTGTCACTGTTTGCAACAGCCGATTATATACAATGCCGAGGGCATCACAGGCGTCACTCTGACTGGCAACAGACAATTACTTAAGAGATACAACCTCACGATGACTGAAGGATGCCACCTAACCTTACGGATGACCGTCTGATATCTGATATGAGCGGTTGACTACCTCATTGCTCTTGAGGAGGGACAAATTAGTGTGAATCACTGTATCACACATGTAAATGATTGGCATTATCGGAGGTACATCATGACTGGGACATTATCCAGTGCCAGTAATAATCCTCAAACTCTGAATTTCACTGGACTATCCCAGTGGCTTTTATACGAAAATGGTTACTGAAAGCGAGGCAATACGTCGCCTAAGGAAGTGATACATGAGACGTAACAGCCAAGTGACTATCGTAAGTGTATACTAATGAAGAGGTAAGACTTGGATTTGTACTTAGCTGTAAGATCTACTTACGTATACATTCGTTTCGCTTCAGTAATTTGTGGAAAGATCACAGAAACATTCATAAAGCAACTAGAATCGTGAAAGAACGTCAGCGGGACACAAAGAGTTTATAAATGAGGTATGGACATATGATCCAGGGTAGGATTTGCTCTGTGGAGTTGCCAACACCCACAGAAGCGGTTCAATGCAATATGCTTGTACTTAGCGTATTTGTCTGAAATAAATAGGATACAAACATTGTTTGCTATCGAAGAGGCAAATCATGTGTGATGTTAACTTGAAAAAGTGACTGAAAGCCTTTAAAAAAGAACAAAACTTAAGATCTTCACGTACTTATGCCCATACTTTCCTAAAATCTATAGTTACGGGCTTTATATTGATGGAATTGTCTCCTTTCCTTTAAGCCACCGGTGCTAGATAGAATAAGTGACTTTTAAGGATACCGTGCGTGAATGGTTGATAATGCTCCTCTTAACAGCAGAATCTGGTACTCTTATTTGGGTTTTCATAGTTCACTTCTTCACTCTCTGATACTAAAAGAAAAGATCGGGGTCTTTCGCGACGCCATTGTTGCATAGAACTGTAGCGGCACCACCGTTTAGGATAGGGAAAGTTAGTTTTGAGCAATATTCTGAGCACAAGTTACAGCCAGGTACGGGCTGGATTGCAGTGAGCTACGCATACCAACAGTTGCCAAGTGGAATAGAGGCCACAGGGCTGTCAGATTGCTGAAAGAGTATACACAGCGGTTTTGCAAGTAACAAATCAAAGGCAGAAGGGCCCATTGGCCAACCTAGCATGTTACGAGTACGCGAGACAAAGCAGCGCGTATGGCAAAACAGAGGCGCACAGCCGCGTATAAACAGGTGTTGGTTTTGGACGAGATTCATTCAAGAACACCAGCTCTCCTGGACGGCAGGTCGTGTAACACCACCAGCTATAGGCAGCACTGTTGTTGGAAACAACAGATCACTTGGAAAGCTCAGACGAGTCTTAATATGGCGCCTTCTACCTCTTCCCACTACATTTTGTCATCCTGATATATTCCGTGGCAGACGTTGCCACTACAGAACATTCACACATTTCTTGCTACATCCGTTCAGGGCAAAACTTGGAGCTTTAGGCGATTACCTACACTGTCTTTGTCAAAAGCAACTGACTGTCCAACTACGCTGTTGCAGATGGTCTCAACATCTTCGCTGGTTGCCATTTGTAAATGTTTTGGTACAACGACAGCCGGGTGGACGTCTCGGCCACTCAGTGTACTGCAAGCCGACGCCCACTGATTTATATCCTAGCGCCCACAGTTTTCGCCATCCAGTCCAGAAGAAAACTCCTTTAAATGAGCTGGAACACAGAGTAAAAACTGTTTCTGACGAGGACCAATTAGATCTGACGCATGTATGGCGAAAGAACAGCTATCGGTCACTTGATTTCAACTCAGCGTTTCCCGAGAAAAGGAAACGTGAAAATGTTGAACATTCAAGCGATGAACCACCAACTTAATTCCTTCCCTTCTGCGGCACTATATTTAGGCAAAGTTCTGGGAAGACGCGGTAACAGATCTGTTTTCCGACCTCTTAGGAAGATAAAGGTGATGCTACGTCCTGTTCAGGACAATCTCAGCCTCAGGATTCCTGGGATTTACAACACCCCCTGTGAGTGCGGAAGTAATTACGTAGGTCAGTCCACCTCGAGAATTCGTGAAATCTGCTGTTGCTGAGCATATCCTCACAAAGAAGTATAAAAAACTGCTTGACGAAGCAAAACTTTTGGCTCAGCCTCCCAGATACTGGGATTCTGTAATTAGACAGACAGTAGAAATAATTTTATGCTTCGGCGGGAGCGGTGGCGCCATCAGTGCAGACGTTGACACATGTGCGACTGCATGACGTAATTACTGACCAACCAGAAGCCTTCTTTGGGCTATATAAGGTGATCACAGCAGCAGTTTCATATTGACTTCCTCTTGACGAAGACGATAGAGGTAATCCTCGAAAGCTGGAAGTTTTATTCTGAAATGACGCCCCAAAATTTCCGAGGATGTTTTATTCTACTACGTAGATGTTTCCTAAGAGCAATGAAATAGGACAATTTGGCTACTGATGTTCTCTTAAGATGGAGTACTAGGCTACATTGCCTTCAATCACAATTTAGTAACTCTTAGAAATCTATTACATGCTTACACTACTTGCACTCCCTCAGCGATGTCGTTCTAGTCAATGAAAAAAACTCTAAATTGGCTCATATTTTTATTTTGTAAAAGACACTCTGTGGACTCCTATGATGCCGGATCTGCTGGAATGTTGCAATCCCTGTATCAGCTGACTCGGAAGACGCGAGTAACACGGAGGGTGGCACCCTCTACTCTACCACACCACCTCGCCGACTCGCCTCACAGTACCGCTCAACAGCCTCCCTGCTCATCCCTACTTCACTTGTAAGGAAAGACTCGTCGTAAAACAGCCCTCTGTCATCCACTGTTACTCCAAAGTAAGGAACGGCAACTAACACAAAATTACTTGGACTCAATCAATATTTGTCCTGTCACACTAAGTAAGGCCCCTATCACAATACCCTTTGTCCAGCGGAGCGTCTAACAAATCACAACCTTTGTAAGCCAGCATCTCTTTCATTTGTTTATTTTATTTAAAGGTCACCTGTTCTTACGTTCCGTGTGTGTTCTTTCTACTGAACACTGCGAGTGGTGTGCTGTGTGATGAAAAGAGTCGCAATATCTATCTGAAATTGTGTAATTCTATACCAGTTAAGGTTTACTAAACATAATTTAAAATAACCTACAACTTTTTACTAAAAAACCTATCATATTACACACTGTGTCTCCACAGCAGTAAACACTTCTACAATGCGAGAAGCCACAGTAGGTTTCTCGTAATTGTGACACACAAAACTAACAGCGTAAAAACACTGCATGAAATTCATGCTGAACTTTGAAAGGATAAATGGCCACGGTGCTTTTGTTAAAATGCTCTGAAAATTTGTGTACCCATACTGATAAAGTGAAATTCCGTACATTGAGTGACACACACGTGAACATGATACAGAGCACTGTATGAGTGAGAACATTTGGAAAAAGAAATGTCATCAGAACTAAACTTTAACTGAACCGACTTTGATGATAATTTGTAATACAATGCTTTAGTGTGAATAATCTTACTGTGTTATAACAGTGATGTTAAACAGGCCCTGACAAACTTTTCGTAACTTATCTTGTGGCAACAGAGACTCGATACTGCTCGAAAGTGGTGCATGTTAGAACACAGTGCTCCAGCAAAGCAGTTGAAGAAACTCTTACTCAAATGCTATAGAGAGAAAAACAGCTATTCGAACATTTTAAGCGTTGAGTAACTCTGCTCAGCTCCTGCTGTGCTGTGACACTAGAGTACAAGGAAAACCTTAGTTAAGGGACTGTGAATGAAACTGAACCTGCTGCATAATACAGAAGAGCCTAGAATTGAAAAAAAACTGTATTACGAAGGTAATCCCAAAAGTAAGGTCTACTACTTTTTTTTATAATTGCATACACGTTATTTCTACTATGGTTTACAATAGTTTACAGCTTGAACATTTAGCCATTTTTCGACGCAATCACCATTTCTGTCGATGCAGTTATGTAGACGCTGTGGCAAGCCTCTTCTGTCACCTCGTCGTCGGAGCTGAATCGCTGGGATCACAATTAACGCTGACAGGTACTGCGAGACTCTAAAAAACCTCAAACGGGCAATTCAGAACCGCAGAAGAAGAATGTTGAGCAAGGGCGCACACATTCTCCATGACAACGCTCGCCCACACATCGATCGGCCAACTGTTGCTCTCCTGCAACAGTTTCAGTGGAACATAATCACCCACCCACCCTATCGTCCTGACCAGGCGCCCGGTGACTATCATCAGTCCCCTAGGTGAAAAGAACATTTGGCCGGAAAGCGATTCAGCTCCGACGACGAGGTGAAAGGAGAGGTTCATAACTTTCTGAACAGCATGGCGGCGAGCTGGTATAACATGGGCATACAAAAACTGCCACAGCATCTACAAAAATGCATCCACAGAAATGGTGATTATGTCGAAAAATACCTAAATGTTCAGTCTGATAAACTGATGTAAACCATTGTAGAAATAAGAATGTCTATGTACTTATAAAAAATAGGAGACCTTCCTTTTGGAATTACCCTCGTATGAAACTCATTTCTAACGATTGCAACGATTTCCACGAAGTTCGCTTCTCATAAACATTGTAACTCTGCCATGTAACTCGCTGACAAACAGTCAAGGAGTGGTGAATCTATGACTCTGAGTCCAAGACATGATCCGATAATTTGGTTTAACTCGTTCCGACAATCAGGTTAACCGACCCGAATCAATAAAGAAAAGCCATACTGAAAATTTGCCTTTCTCACATACATCATAAAATATGCGTGGGCAAGCAATGCAGAGGCAACAATACCTCAGTATCTTCACACTTCTAAAATCAGTCTTTGCAGGACCACATTTCCAAAATCCAACATCCTCTGCGTGTGCACACTGTGTTGTGTTACGTGTATTATCAAACTCTCTCAAATGCTTCAATATCAGCGTCTATACTACTGACTACCTAACACATTGCTTGCATTCAGAAACTCTGTGGAGGAAAGTATTAAAGTCTTCTACCTGAAAAATATCTAGTTTACAAGTATGACTATCGAATGAAGAGAGAACTTACATCACCCTTATCGAACACAAAAATAAGTTAGAGTCCTTCAATCACCTTACAAGCTCGGTACTATATCCTTGTGGAATGGGAAAGGAATATGCAGGTGGCCGTCCGTTTGGAGGGGATCGGTATTTTTCGAATGGAAAGATTTTGCCTTCTCGCTTGGGAGTTCTACTAGATGCAAGATCGGTCGTACGTCTCGCGCATCATTCTGGCACACCAAGCCTGGCTAAGCTTAATTCGCTCGGTAAGAATTTCTCGCAGACGGACAGCTTGACCAAAGTTGCCAGCAAACCTTGACCAATGGAAACGAAGGACAAAGCTCACGTGTGGAATCTCGGACATTGGTAGTAGTACTGCAGCGGACCGAGACGCCTCTCTCTCTGTCTCTGTCTCTCTCTCTCTCTCTCTCTCTCTCTCTTTCTCGCTCACTTTCTGTCTCTCTCTGTGCTACTGGCTCTCGAGCCGAAAACACGACGTTCCCTACACTCGAATGATGTATTCCATACTTTGGCCGATACGGGCCCTCCGATCGTTTGTAGTCGCCTCTGTATCCCTGAACAAAGAAGTAGAAGTGATTGTAAAAATTAGCAAATCATTCTAGTTTTCAAAAAAGCGAATAGCCGCATGTCACTGTAAGCTTATATCTGACGACACATTGTTTAGGAATTCCTGAACACGTCTTAAGCTCGCGTGTTACGACCGTTCTAGAGGATAAAAATCTGCCATGTAGAGATCAACATGTAATTCGTAAACAACGATAGTGAGAATCCTAGTTCACTCCATTCGTACAGGAGACCCTGAAGACAGCAGGTATTGGCGTCCAGGCGGATTCTGTATTGCTAGACTTCTGACAGGCGCTCAGTGCAGTGACACACTACTGGCTACCGATCGTACGAAATGTTACACCATCTTTTGACTGTAGCAAGCATACAGAACATAGAATGTCTTGACCTGCCGTGTTTCAGACGGAAAGTGACTTCTGGCGTACCCCACGAGAGTACGACAGGACAGTTACTGTTCACAATTTATACGCAAATGACCTTGCGAATATCGTCGGAAGCTCCATGAATCTGTTCGCGGATTATTCTGTTAAACTTTTAGAAGTCACAACGCTAGGAAAGTGTTGAGAAACCCAGGAAAACTTGGAACAGATTAACGCTTGGTGCAGGAATTTGCAGTTGAGCATCAACTTACACAGAAGTAGCGTATTGACTGGTACGCAATATCCGCGTCAGCCTGTCTGCAGTTGGAAGGACAGGGTCAAAGAGAGATTGAATATCATTCATGTTGTGAAATTTCTATGTATTTTAACGGAACGCACTAGCTTGGATATATTAATCATCTATTGGAATACCACCTCAAGTTGCACTGACTACAAAAAATCAGAATAATTTACAATCATAATACCATAGCAAATAGATTAAATAAAATGAGTAAAACTGCAGCATTACACTAAAAGTAGTAAAAATTCTTGGTCGAAAGATACCTTAAGATTTTCAATCCAAAATAGAAGTATACTCCGCAAAGAATGATCATATAGCAAATTCACTGTACCACCGGACAGCGGAGGTGCGCATCTGAGTAACCAGACAAAGTTGATGTTAAATATTACGTCCTCAATGGTGCAAATAGTGACAACCTCCATAAACTTAACACATCTTAAATCTCCTAGTGTTTGGCCACTTCAAAAAACCAACAGTGCATACAAGGAGTAAGATTAATAACTATTCTCTTGGCCGAGCCACACTTGCACAAAAACATTCAAGTAAATAAATCTAATAACTATTCAACTGGCAAATTTGCCGGGACGCTTCAGGAATTTACCTCAGATAAAAATATATTTTGAAAGGAGAGCTTCAGTAGGCGCGCAATGATTAAGACAAATAAATGCATCGACGTGGTATATAGGCCTATCTTGGCAAGGCGTAATGGGCTTGGCAAGATTAAGAAAGATTAAGTGGTGCAGGACCACCTTTACCCGGCTGGCCGTTTGTCAGGCGCTGAATGGGCTCCGCATTCGGACGCTGTGTCTGTCTTATCAAATAGGCACATTTCACCCAAGACCCAACAAAAGAAACACAAATGGTACCCGCAGTAACAGAGAAAAACTGAATTTATACAAGAATTGTGCCATGCCTCTACTATAGAGTGAACGATGGTGCACGACAGTCCTAACTACAGCAACAAGAAAAACGAGTGAATGTTTCATTGAATTAATGGAGTCAAATGAACGAAATTTGTAAGGCGGCTAAAATGTAGGGGCAGTTACCAAGCAGCTTGTTCGACTGCCTGCCACAAATATTATCAAACCCGCACCATGTGGGCGAGGGGTAAATAAGTAACGTCCACGCTAAGGGAGCACTAAACCCGAAGATAATGGATTCGATTGGCTAACGAACCCCTGACTACCAACAGACAGAACATTACCTTCTGAATAACATTACAGCCATGTGTAAGAGAGCAGTTATAAAGGCAAAATAAAGTCCTTCCAAGGGACATTTGATGACTGAGATTAGGAGGCCCCACCTTTACAAACGAAGAAAAGGAAACACACAGTCAAATCTTGTAGTATAAACCACTGATAACACAATAGATAAATCGTGAGCTCCACATGCAGGACTTGGTACATGAATGAACCCATTTAGTATATAAACGCGCACTGTCACAAATCAGACGCCTCATTAGTTACGTGATCTACCCATCTAATCTTCAACAATCTTCTGCAGCATTGCATTTCAAAATCTTCTATTCTCTTCTCGTCTAAACAGTTTATCGTCCGTGTTTGACTTCCATACATGGCAACACGCCATACCAGTACTTTCAGAAATGTGTTCCTGAAACTTAAATCTAAATTCAAAGTTAACATTTTTCTGTTATTCAACGTGGATCCCACATCGGTGAGCAGTATTCGAGTAGTGGGCGAACAAGTGTACTGCAACCTACTTCCTTTGTTTTGGGACTGCATTTCCTTACGATTATTCCAATGAATCTCAGTCTGGCATCTACTTTACCGACGTTTCATTTTATATGGTCATTCCATTTTAAATCACTCCTAATGCCTACTCCCAGATAACTAGTGGAATCAACAGCTTCCAGATGCTATCCTACTATATTCTAGCTTAATGATAAAGAATCTCTCTTTCTGTGTATTCGCAGCACATTACACTAGTCTACATTGAGATTCAATTGCCATTCCCTACACGACACGTCAATTTGTTGCAGATCCTCCTACATTTCAGTACAATTTTCCATTGTTACAACCTCTCGATATACTACAGCATCATCCACAAAAAGCCTTAGTGAACTTCCGATGTTATTCACAAGGTCATTTTTATATATTGTGAACAGCAACGATTCTACGACACTCCCCTGCAGCACATCTGAAATCACTCTCACTTCAGAAGAATTATCTCCATGCTGCGTTCTGTTATCTAGGAACTCTTCAATCCAATCACACAATTGGTCTGATAGTCCATATGCTCTTACTTTGTTCATTAAACGGCTGTGGGGAACTGTATCAAACGCCTTGCGGAAGTCAAGAAACACGGCTTCTACCTGTGAACCCGTGTCTATGGGTCTCTGAGTCTCGTGGACGAATAGCGCGAGCTGGGTTTCACACGACCGTCTTTTTTGAAACCTATGCTGATTCCTACAGAGTAGATTTCTAGTCTCCAGACAAGTCATTATACTCGAACATTACACGTGTTCCAAAATACAACTGATTGACGTTAGAGATATAGGTCTAAAGTTCAGCACATCTGTTCGACGTCCCTTCTTGAAAACGGGGATGACTTATGCCCTTTTCCAATATTTTGGAAAGCTACGCTCTTCTAGAGATCTACAGTACACCGTTGCAAGAAGGGGGGCAAGCTCCTTCGAATACTATATGTAAAATAGAACTGGTATCCCATTTGGTCCAGCGGCCTTTCTTTTTTGAGTAATGTTAATTTTTTCTATCCCTCTGTCATCTATTTCGATATCTATCATTTTGTCAAAAAAATGGGTCCTAGCATGAATTGCCCCCACTGTTTATTGATTGGATAGCCACTGAATTGCTATTTATTTATTTAATGGGATAATAATAATTATTAAAAGGTGGCAATTTTATTTAAGCACCGCTTTTACTCTTTGGATTGTTTCGAGTCAGCGATAGTGCAATGCTGCTCGCTTTGGAGAATACACATTTTATGAGAGTTATTTGGTCCAGGAAACACTTTTGCGACCACGGTTGCGATTTAGACGGTATTCGTGTAATCGTACTGATTAAAAGTTGTCGTTTCCGAAAGACGCAGGTTCGGTTAAAGCTGTGTGCACTTTTGCGCGTATAATGAAAATATTCATAACACGTCGCGTAACAAAAAGAAAAATGCGAATCACAACTGCGGTCAAACGAAGAAAATACGTATATGATAACATAAATGTTCTTCGCTGTTATTCAGGACAGCCTCAGATTTTTAGTTATAGGAAATGACAAGACGTTACACTTGGGAGATATTTGTTTTGAATAACTTGTATTTACCTTCTCTCTCTCTCCTTTTTACAGCCTTTCTACCTTCACATCGATTAAGGAACTTTTCCTTTTCTACCCAACACTACGAAAACAAAATTCTGACTCAACAAAATGTCTTACATCGAATTATTACATACTTCACCCTTAACAATCATATATAGTTTAGTAGTACAAACAATGCTAATTTATTCCGTGCACTAGAAAGTCTTTGATACACTGAGCACCAAAATGAAAATAATAAAATTATAATTACATTTTTAATATCATGAATACTTCTTTAAATCACGAAAAAAAGGTTTGACATAGTCGTAATATTAATTTTCATCGTTTTAGTACTACAAGCACTATGGGACTTAACATTTGAGGTCATCAGTCCCCTAGAACTTAGAACTACTTAAACCTAACTAACCTAAGGACATCACACACATCCATGCCCGAGGCAGGATTCGAAACTGCGACCGCAGCGTTTGCGTGGTTCCAGACTGAAGCGCCTATAACAGCTTAGCCACACCGGCCGGCCTACCATTTTGTCATCTATGTGACAGTCTAGAGAAGGACCTACAGTGGAGTCTTCCTCTGTGAAACAACTTTGGAAAAAGACATTTAGTATTTCAGCCTTTAGGCTGTCATCCTCTGTTTCAGTACCATTTTCGTCACAGAGTGCCTGGACATTATGTTTTGATCCATCTACCGCTTTGACATCATAATTTCTTAGGATTTTCTGCCCAGTCAGAACATAGAACCTTTCTTTACAATTCGTTGAACGCCACTCGCAAAGTCCTGCTCACACTACATTTATCTTCCTGTAATTTTTGTTTGTCTGGAAGGCTTTAGCTATATGTTTGCTGTGAAGTTCCCTTTGCTTCCGTAGCAATTTTCGAACTCGGTTGTTGTGCCTCAATGGCTCTTTTCCATCTCTTACGATCTTGCTTCGCGCATGCTCATGTAATGCATATTGTACGATGGCTTTGAACTTTGTCCACTGATCCTCAACACTATCTTCGCATATGCTCATCTAATGCGTATTGTACCATGGCTTTGAACTTTGTCCACCGATCCTCAACACTATCTGTACATGAGATAAAACTTTTCTGTTGAGCCGTCAAGTACTCTGAAATATGCTTTTTATCCCTTTTGCTAAACATAAAAATCTTCCTACCTTTTATAATATTTCTATTTACGGCTGAAATCACGGATGCTGTAACCGCAGTATGTTCGCTATTTCCCTGTTCTGCGTTAACTGTTTCAAATAGTTCGGGTCTGTTTGTCACCAGAAGGTCTAATACGTTATCTCCACGAGTCGGTTCTCTGTTTAACTGCTCAAGGTAGTTTTCAGATAATGCAGTTAAAAAAATTTCATTGTATTCTTTGTCCCTGCCGCCCGCTATAAACGTTCGAGTCTGCCAGTCTCTATCTGGTAAATTAAAATCTCCACCCAAAATTGTAACATGGTCGGGAAATCTACTCGAAATTTTTTCCAAATTTTCCTTCAGGTGATCTGTTACAACAGCCGCTGAGCCAGGGGGCCTATAGGGAAATCCAATTACCATGTTTGAGCCTGCTTTAACTGTGACTTTGTGGAGAAGCAGCGTGCTCACACCATATAAAATTAATATGCTTTCCATTGTGTGCCAGCCTAGTCCGCGGCAACTACCTATGACGTCAGTAATTTTGTGCAATAGTTTAAAAATAAAATAAATAATCTGAAAAGTTAATAGCATGCAGGAGTGAAGCTAAAGTAATAGTGTATTAAGTTTCAGTTTAGTAACTTCAACAGTTTTCAAAATTTAGACGTTTTACGTAAAAGTCATTGCCGCAACTGGAAGGAGCTAGAAACCTCGGGATTTATATCCAGATTCCTTTGTCATTGTAGTTTAATGGAAATAGCATGCTGGATGTCAAAATTTAATATTTTGATTGAAATACATGATTTTCTGGTTTTGTGTTTTAAAAGTTCGGAAGCAACACAGAATAAGTAAGTCATTATATAAAGCTAGGATGTTTAGGTATAGGTACAAAGGAGATACGCTATAATGACAAAGATGTGAGAAGTTTCAAAATGGTAGCTATAAAATTATAGCTGCAGTGTCTCTCCAGAGGGCAAGTTCAGAGCTCACCTATTGCCTGCAGTACAACTGAAATAGTTCTCCTGCCAAAAGTATTTAACCTAACCACATTAAAATTTTATTATAGATACGTACCCGTGTGCTGATTACACAACTAAATTTCGAGCTTCATCGGCCTTCAGCGACTGAAGAAATTAATTATTTAGTAACTTGAAGTGGTGTTTTGCTAGCCCAGCGGCTGGCCAGGAAGGCGAATTTTGTCGGCTGCGCCTTCGGCGGTCCGTACCGCCGCTATATAAATAAGAAAGTGCTATCTAGAGTAAGGCCCCAGTTCTCTTCTAGATTTGTATCAGCACGCACTCCGTGTCGGAAGCCGCGTCGCGTTTGTGCAGTTGCAAGGAACAGCCTTGTATGCCGTATTATGTAACTCGGTATGCACATAACAGTGAGTTCGCATTGGGGTAAAGAGTTATTAATGGAACGATTCCAGTGATTTGTTTTCTGTTTGCGTATGTCGTATTTTCACGTGTCGCCGCAGGACAGACTTTCTACCATTACTAGCGTGGCGTTTGATGAGTATTAACATCAAATTTTGGCGAGCATTCGCTTTGAACAGTTACACCGATAACGATTATTGAAGAGTTTCGTTATCTAGTCATAATAAGATCCGTGCAGTAGACTCTGAACAGCTCTTATAGTACAACAGCTGATGTGGGTAATCATTTATCTGCAATTTTATGCTTTATCATTTTCAGAATATAGTGAAAATTGTTATAGTAAACTGCATTTCTTATGAATCCCAGACATCGTACTAAATCCTCACAGTGATTAACTTCAATACTCAATAATTTATTTCTCCATCAGAGTGGGCAGAATGAACTCTAATTACAGACATCATGTTTTCGGTAATCACTTTCTGGTTGCCAACACTGTACTTAGAGAGCCTGTGTTGGGAACGGCAACAAATAATAGAAGAAACTATTCTTTATTTTTCCAACCACCGCCCCACAACCTTCACCCTAATTTTTTCACATTTCAGATCTCCGTCAATTTCCTTCGATACTATTGCACTTATTATCGCTATAAACACACCTTCCCCTTGACTATCTAGCCTATCTCTGCGGCATACATTCCAATCTGAGTTTAGAATTTCATTACTGTTTACATCTGGTTTCAGCCAACTTTCCGTCCCTAGTAATATGTGGATGTTGTGACCGTTTATTAATTAGAGCAGTTCTGGTTCAAATGGCTCTGAGCACTATGGGACTTAACATCTGTGGTCATCAGTCCCCTAGAACTTAGAACTACTTAAACCTATCTAACCTAAGGACATCACACACATCCATGCCCGAGGCAGGATTCGAACCTGCGACCGTAGCAGTCTCGCGGCTCCGTACTGCGCGCCTAGAACCGCTAGACCACCGCGGACGGAAGAGCAATTCTGGAACCTTTCTATAGACGCTTCTGCAGTTTATTATTACCACATTAATATGGTCATTCCCAGTTGTGTTTTGCTTGCTGCTACCTTGTCGCGTCTCAGGAGGCGTCTTGACGGGCCTAGGGAGGGAATTCTATAAATTGCTTTTTGTTTTGCGTACCCCTCTAAATAAACACTGCAGGATTCTCCTCTGAGGCTGCGTGTGCCATGTTACTGCAACCCTGTCTGTCATACTTTGCCGGCCGCGGTGGTCTCGCGGTTCTAGGCGCGCAGTCCGGAACCGTGTGACTACTACGCTCGCAGGTTCGAATCCTGCCTCGGGCATGGATGTGTGTGATGTCCTTAGGTTAGTTAGGTTTAAGTAGTTCTAAGTTCTAGGGGACTGGTGACCACAGCAGTTGAGTCCCATAGTGCTCAGAGCCCCCCCCCTTTTGTCATACTTTGTAGCAACATGTCTGCGTTACCATTTACAAGCATCATTGTATTCTCTTGCTGACAGTAGTTCGTGGCTTACTTTATATTTTCTCAAGGGCTGTGTCATTCCTATATTTCGTAGGTCGTTTAGTATATACCTGGTTTTACATCTACATATACATCTGCATGGATACTCTACAAATCACTCTTAAGGGTACATCGAACCACCTTCACAACATTCTATATTATTCCACTCTCGAAAAGTGCGCGAAAAAAGCCAACAACTATATCTTCCCGTGTGAGCTCTTATTTCCCTTACTCTATTACGATGATCGTTTCTCCCTATGCAGCTAGGCTTCAGTAAAACATATTTGCAGTCGGAGGAGAAAGCTGGTGATTGAAATTTCGTGAGAACTTCCCGCCACACGGAGAAACGCCTTTGTTTAGACTATGTCCAACCCAAATCCTGTATCATGCACGTGACGCACTCTCCACTATTCCTCGATAATACAATCGTGCTGTTCTTCTTTGAACTTGCCTGATTTATTCCATTAATCCTATCTGGTAAGGATCCCACACCGCACAGCAGTAGTCCGAAAGAGGACGGGCAGGTGTATTGTAGGCATACTCTTTAGAACTGTATTGTACCTTCTAAGTGTTCTGCCAATAAATCGCAGTCTTCAGTTCGCTTTCCCCACAACATCATATGTGTATTCTCCCCAATTTGTGCATAATTGTAATTCGTAAATACTTGGTGGAATTTCCTGCCATAAGAATTAACGGATTCCTTTCAGTGCTCATCTAGATGATCTCACAGTTTTCATTTTTTCGGGACAACTACCAATTTTCGAAACGTACAGGCAGCATTTCTAAATAGTTTTGCGATTTGTTTAGATTTTCCGTTGACTTTACTACCCGATAAATGGCACCGTCATCGGCAAACAACCCAAGATGGCTGTTCAGATTGTCTCCTAAAATCATTATATAAATAAAGAATAGCAGGGTTAAACATGGTACTTAAGGAAAGAAAGATTTCGGTGTGGACGACGCTTTACCACAATTGGTTTCTCAGTGTTTTTTTTTTTTTTTTTTAATCACATGTACTTCATTTGGAGACAATTGCACATTAGGTTAACAATAAGGAACAGTTATCAAATTTGACTGTTAAGGCAATATCTAACCGAAACTTCTTTAGACTAATTGCATTCAAAGCTGAAGGCCTTGTTGACAATCATCACAATCTGACCAAATCAAGAGAGAAGTGGGCCTCAGACAGCGCTCCAAGGATCAATCTGGGAAAGTCACTCAACTTCGTAAACAATGAGAGAGGCAGCCAATAGTTGTATTACTTAACCGGATGGCAACTCATACTAGTGACAGTTTTAACACCGGCCAAAATTCTTGCAACATCTATCTATCATCTGATAACCAACATAACGATGGAATAACCCAGGCAAGATGGAACCAGCCGACAGCACTGCGTCATCTGAATCCAGTGTTTAGAACACCCAGAAGCTGAAGGATCCACTACGACCAAAGTAGTCCAAAAGAAACAAATATCCGAACCACAAACAAGGAGGCTGTCGAACGACATACCTTACTGGACAGCAGTGGCAACCACTAGGCAGAAGAAAAATACTGCTGGTTGAACTTCATCAATAAACACAAGGAACCCAAAGATTAATAGTAAGAGTTGGAGGATGGCTAATTAATCTCGAAAACTCCAAACACTCCACTTGTTGCTCTTCGTCTCAGCGACCCTGCGAGCAGCAAAGCGTGAACAAACGACATTACTTCAAAATAGTGGAGGTTTCCCTACTGGGTTAATGTTCACTCAACTCAAACGTCGTGGGTCCGGTGGACGACGAGGTTGTCGCCCTCGCAACTGCAGCCCCTCGATGCAGCGGTGGCTGTGTGCCGCCAGCAGTCCCGGCGTGTGGCCACACGGTCGCACCTCGCTGCTGCTCTGTCCCGACCAAACTCCTCCACACACTCCGTTCCCGCAACACAACTGACGTTCCTCCAAAGACAGTACCACCGTAATAGATATCGATAACCGCTGCTGCTGCCACTCGCGGACAGACCATGCTAGCAAATGTAATGGCACCACACACACAGGAAAGAAACGAGGCCCCACTGTCCCTATTACACGATGCCAACCTACCAATGCGAGCCACAACACGGCGCACAGGGGGCATATAACATTACCTTGGGGATCACCATGATTGACTTCTGCTTTACTTGATGACTTTCTGTCAGTTACTACGATGAAAGATTCGCACCCAACGACCGGAAATTTTCACCAGACCTCAGAAATAATGAAGAAATTCAATAGGAGTAATCGATTAAATTTAAGTCTCATATCATTAATGCCGATAAGCAGCAGGATTTTCGAACATATATTGTGTTAAAACATTATACATTACGACATAGTTCTTGTGAAAAACAACTAGCTCATTATCACATGAAGTATTGAGTGCTCTTGACAAGAGATTTCTGATTGATTCCGTATTTCTAGATTTTCTAAAGGCATTTGACTACCTAACAAATGGCTCAGAATCAAACTGTGTGCTTATGAAACGTCGTCACAGTTATGCGAGTGGATACTTGAATTCCTTTCAGAGCAGTGGGCGGTGCTGTAATCCCGCGTCCCGAGGGCGATGTACTTGCAAAGCAGATAGCCTTCCGCTGTCATGGTCAGAAGGCGGCCGCTGGATAAATTTGACTCAGTGCTATTAGCCACAGGACGAAGAAACTTCTGATTTAAAGCGATACAAGTCTATAGTCTTAGGGAGTTTTTGGATACTGGTAAGTGTTTTCATTTGAAAGCTCAGATGTTCTACGTTAATCCATTGGAATACAGAGCAGTCACCATGTTTCGTTTCCTGAAAGCTGCCCATGAAGATGGACGCCGATCACACGTTTATGGTTCAAAGTGTCAGTTGCCAGCAATCAGTGAAATACGCAATATTTTACTATTATTTACGACAGACAGTGGATATTCTGACGTTGACCTTCCACCATAGCGTGAAGTTTGCTGAAGCACGAAAGACACACAGTGGATATTCTGACGTTGACCTTCCACCATAGCGTGAATTTTGCTGAAGCATGAAATTTTAGCAAAATTCCATTTGAAAATGATCTGATGTCTAAGCTAGAATCACGGACTTAAAACAAATGTTTCTTTTAACCGTCAACTCAGATAATGAGTCTTTAAAAACATTACGTAGTTGTGAACCTTATCCAAGGAATTACAAGCTAAAAAATTTTTCTTTTATGTTACCTAAGCATCCCTGGTGCACTTTCCTTAGGAATATACCGACCTCTAACGATCACAGCACCGTCTCTTTGGATTCTGTTGATGTATGCTATTAAGCCTGTTTCATAAGAGCACTATATAGTGGAAACGTGCCTTACTAACAATGGTGTCTTCTATGCTGATTCAATTACAGATGAACTACACATTAATAAATATAGTTCAATAAATACGTCTTCCATTCTACTTCTCTACTACTGATGTCAAATGACCTTACAACTTATTTTGCAATCGGATACTATGTCGTTATTTCTCTTTGTTTTGACGTTATCTCTCACTCAACCCCTTTGAAGGGAGCTGCCATTTATTCCATTGCCCATATAATTCAGGATTTCCTCACGATTGTTGAACGACGAGAGATTCCTGCGAGCAATGCATGATAGCGAAGAGGAAGAGAGTAGTCTAGTTATTATTTCAGTTAATATTTTCGAAGGAGAATGTTATATGCGGGCTTCATAACTGACAACTTTTTGAGATATATGTCACGCTACACTTTGTTATTTTTACTTCATTTACTTGCATTCCATTTCAGTGCCACAAGTTTCGAGGTCATTGCTGCATTCTCCAGCCATGCAGTATAAATATAAGTGGCGATTGAAAAGCATCCGTTGGAAGGCCGTACATTCCGTAATCGGTACAGCAGTCAGGTAAATCGCCGTGAGCGTTGAGGCAGTCTTGCCACGGCCTCTGCAAGTTTAAAATACCGGTTTGGTAAAACACCGTTTCCTGTTGCGTGAAGAAGTCCGTAGCTGCATGCTGCACATTTTCGTCCGACAGTAACTGCCGACCCTTCAAGGCCTTATTTCGAGGGACCGATGAGTGGTAATCGCTTGGGGAGAGATAAGGACTACAGAGTGGGTGCTCGAGAGTCTCCCACATGATTCAGCATATCTTCTGCGTGAAGACATTAGCAATATAGGGATGTGCGTTGTCATGAAGCAGCAGAGCTATTGGTGCACCATTCCACAACTTCGGTTTTCGGCAGACATGCTGCTCCATACACATTATTCATTCTCCGGCCGTGTGTACCGGTGCTCATCCGTCAGCAGAGAAGAATTTGGTAACAACGTACACATAGTTCACATTTCGACCCTAGTGCTCACACAATGGCAAGACACCAATCCAATACTAACTCCTTGCGTACATGTCGGTGCTCATATAGCCACATCAGAATCCCACTACCGTGCTATGCTGCGTCTACGCGCTCAAACGGTAACTTTTTGCCAGCCCCTTATGAATAAACAGTGAATATCATGATGAAGTTACCAAATTTGTATCGTAGCAGTGAGAGTCCCTCTTTAGGCGTTATTTTTATACTGAAATGCTTGAGAACTGGTCTGCGAACCCGAAAGTGGTCCCATAGAAATGTAAGTAAATAAAATAAGAACAATAAAGTATAGCACTAGAACTTACCTTTCCAAAACAGAAAAGACTGAATCTAGTTGCCTGTTAACAACACGGCCATTATAGGTGGAAAACAGATAAAGTACAGGAAAGGGAATCAGAAGTGTACTATTCAAACGAACCATCCGTGAATTTGCTTTCGGCAATTTGGGGAACACACATATATAAAAAGGGTGCATGGACAGGATTTTAACCATCATCTTCTCAGCTGCGCGTGACACTTACTCGGGAATGCACTGTCTCGTCATGAATATCCGGCGTATATTAGTGGACATTAATGTGGAGTATTTCCAACTTTCGGCTTCTTGGCGGCTTGAACTCCGGTGTTTACACTTTCAACGAGGCGTCTGAATTTCTGTGGCATAATGATAGCCCATTTTTCTTTAAGAGTCAAAACCAGAGCAGTCAGTCATATGGGATAGTGATGTCCGGAGAGTAGTCGTTCTAACTTATACCACAGGTGTTCCATTCCGTTCAAGTCGGAAATCTGGGCATGTCAGGCAATTTCAGAGAAGCTATTCTCTACAAACCCTTCCCATTGCCATCTCTGAGGCTAGCACATTACACTTTGGAGTTCATCGATGCAGCGTGAGGGACATTAAAACTGAATAACCCCTTAAGAGTCCCAGCTGACTGTCACCAAGTCCTACTGGCTGAGGGCGCGACTATGAACTTTCTCTTCAGAGAAGAGGGTGTGTGGTGCCCGTCCAGAGATTGCTGTTTGGTTTCCGGTTCTAAGTGATAAATGTATGTTTCACCGCCTGTGTTCGGCAAAAAAATTGTCGCTATCAGCCACTTAGTGTGTAAGCAATTCTGTACAATTTTTCTTTCGTTGCTGTTTATGGACTTCTGTTAGGCGGAGGGGAACCCAGCGACTTTGAGCACCGTAACAGATGGATTAGTGTTTCAGCACTACGAGCAGAGGTGTCTAGTTTTGCAGCGAGGTGTTTCTTTGTGATCCATTTACCAATTCAAATGAGAATGGCTGCAAGTTCCAACAGGGCAGGAATCACAGCTCTGTGCCGCTGGCCGGCACTCATGATGCCGTACAGGTCTGCGCGACCTTGGTTGCGGTGATGACAGACGCGTCGCCCAACGATTCTGCGAGGTAACGGGCGAGTTGTGGTACTCTGGAAATATTCTAAGTTGGAAGTTGGCGTGGCCCTCTCGGCGGGCAACAGCTCGTATGCGGACGTGTGGTGCCGAACGTTAGCCGGGGTCAAGGCCCACCACGTGGCTAGTGATTCCTTGGTAACACTGTGTCGATGATCGAAACTTGAATGCCGAGAGTGCCAGAAATGGCGGGCTTTGTGAAACCATCATGGCAAACACTTCACAGTTCGTATAGAAATTAATAGCAGCGAGATGAATCATGATACCTCAAAAAGAAACGTGGACGTTACCATTATTTGCACCATGCTTCTTATCGTCTAATGAGATTTTCAATATTGTAATTATTTTAAAGTTTAGTACGTGACGATAAACTATAAAAGTAACACCCAGCAACGAATTTCCAAAATCTAAACGCTTCACCCCATTTTATCGATCGACAAGTCTTTAGAAAGCTATTAGCGTAAACCTACATTGGTATAAATTAGAGGCATGTAACTTGGATACTACAAGAGTTATTGGAGGTCCAAGTGGCTGATTACTGTCGATCCCCTCAGAGCCTCAGTACTCCACAGATACACGAAAAAACGGTAGCAGCATACTTATAAATATATTTATTCGTCTATGTTTTTGTTTCTATACCATATATACCAATAATGAAGAAATTAGTTAAATATTTACTGTGTTTGAGAAAGCACAGAGACATTAAGCTACTGACATACTTTTGCTTCTATTCCTTTGATATAAGCTTAATTTGTTTGTATTTAATAATGTGTGTTAGATCGTGTTTATGGTCCAGCCGTAGTAATATTTATTTAATTTCAAGTTATTTAAATGTAAATCCAGTGTTTGAAATGTGTTCCAAAATGCTTGTGAGTGTGCGTTGGCTATGAGACAGGACAGGAGCGCTATCGCCAATCACAAAGCTCGTTACTACAGGAGACGACTACCGAAGTGAATGGAGGGGGAGTTCTGAACAGTGTGCCGCCAGGGACAGTCGGACAGGACACGGAGAGTCCTGGACAGTACGGCGCGACGGATGCACAGTCTCGCGGAAGACTTGGTGAGTGGAGCAGTTTAGCACGTGGTAGCAGGAGATAGAAATATTTTGTAGTGACGACTTGTGCACTTGTGAGATTTCCGTGGCCTTCTCCACCAGACATCACGGCGCCTAGAGTAGCAGCCACCAAACTGACATCCTGCAGCCGCGGGTTGCCCGCCTCGCGGGCACACCGAAGCACTACACAACTGACAGGCAAGATCGATGAACGGCCACAGCAACAACCACAACAACAACAAGTCCGCAAAGACACCTGCGGCCACCAGGGGCCACTACCGGCCCACTTAAACGTAAGGAAGAGGTCGCTGCAGACCCCGGAACTATTTTCACACGGCAAACCAAGTGATGGAAAATAATTCTGAGGTACTCATCTGCCGAAGCGCTATAAAGGCCTGCACTCGGCCGCCCGTCGGCACTTGGTAATTGTATTAAAGTAACCGGAGTGCTGCAAGAACAAATAATCTGACGTAACTGCAATTGTTCTCCATCCGTCTTCACACACTTATGTGTGTTGAAAACAGGTAAATCAGTTTTAGAATTGTATATAGAATTACAAGAAGCCCCAGGCTTTCAGGTGGCATCCAGCCGAGCAGCAGCAGCAGTAGCAGCGGTCACGGCCAGTAGCAGTGGTCCAGCCGGCAGCAGCAAGCCAGCCCTCGAGCAGCAGCAGCAGCAGCAGCAGCAGCAGCAGCGGTCCCGGCCAGCAGCAGCGGTCCCGGCCAGCAGCAGCAGTCACGGCCAGCAGCAGCGGTCCATCCGGTAGCAGCAAGCCAGCCCTCGAGCAGCAGCAGCAGCAGCAGCAGGAGCAGCGGCAGTGCAGCCAGCTAGCCAGCCCTCCAGCAGCAGCAGCAGCAGCAGCAGCGGCCCTGGCCCCGCCAGCGGCATTCGTGCCAGCCGTCGTCAGCGACAGCGCCAGCGCCAGCAGCGTGGGACTATGGTCCTCGTCCGTCTACGTCTTCATCCGTCTTCGTCTTCGTCTTCGTCTGTCCCCAGTTTTTTTTTTCCTGTGCATTTTTGTTCATCCCTGTTGTCATGCCAGCCCCCACCACTACTACCAGCACAGCCATAGTTTATACTTCCCCCTCCGCTGCCACCACCACCATTACATGGTCTGCAATGTCACAACCCCTCCCCCCCACCCCGTCATTCTATCCCTCCTCTTCTCAATCTCCCTTCGCCCTGGCTCTTTGTCGCCCCCTCTCCAGCTTCTTCTTCCTGCTTCTCTCTCTCTGATCTTTTCCCCCCACTCCCCCAGGCTGACACTGCAGCTACAGCTAGGGTTGTGGCCTGTCGAGCCACTGCCCATGCCCAACTCTCCCCATCGCCTTCGCCATCACTGCCACCACCGTCGCCGTCGCCTTCACCGTCACCATCTCTGGCGCCGACTGTTGTGTCCACGCAGGGACCTGCCCCTTCCCGCCACCACCCTATAGCTCTTGTCCCTCACATCACCACCCACCCTTCTGCCGCCATTAAACGCCCTAGTGACACCAACACCTCCTCTGCTCATAAAAAGGCCCCACCCCATCCTCCTTCCCGCCCCCCCCCCCCCCAGGATGCCATGGATGTCTTCCCGCCTCGCCCTGCTCCCTCCGCCTCCTCCTCCTCCTCCTCCTCCCTCTTTATAAAAATACCTCCTCTCTCATCCCGATCCTTCCCTTCTCTAGGCCTGAAATCTCTCCCTCCTACTTCGCCAACACTTCCCTGGTGCCCCCATCTCCCTCATCACTCCCAGATGGGATTTCATTCTCATCTCCTCCTCCAGCCCCACCCTCCATACTGATATCCTCTCCCACCTCCCTATGAACCGTTTTGGCCCCAACACGTCCCTCACCCCTGCTCCTTCTCCATCTCCTACATCGCCAGCTGATCCTAACCGTCGTCATCACTCGGCTCAGTCCGACGATCATGGAGAAGGAGGTGTTGGAGGGGCTCAAGGTGCATCCCACACTGGAGGTGCAGGTGGTCTGCCACATTTTCAACTCGGCCTGCCCCACTCGCCTTATGTGGGTTTTCTCTGAGGACGCCTCCTCCATTGACTGTCTACTGAAGGAGGGTGCCCTCCTCTTCAACCAGCGCTATATGGTCGACCCCTCCCGTTCCCCTCCTCAATCCCTGCACTGCCAGAGGTGCTGCACTATAACACACACCCAACAGCCAAGTGCCGTGAGGCCCCCACTTTCCCGCATTGTAGCCAAGCGCACCACCTCCAGCAGTGCCTTAACCGTCAATCCTCTCCCTCCTGTAATACCTGCAATCTCCCCTATCCCACCTACTCCCAGAAGTGTAAAGTCTGACCCTCTCCTGAACTCACCGTCCCTGTCCATTCTCTGGACGCCCCCACCCCTCCTGGCAATTCCCTTCGTCACTCACCCTGCTGAGGACATCATCAGGTTCCTCACCATTGTCCTACAAAACGTCCACCCTTTCCTGCGCCCTCACACCCTCCAACAGGTCTCCCTCGCCGCCCATTCCAATTTCCACTTAAAAATGTATGCCACCTACTACAACAACCAGGCCCATTTCACCTTCTCCCATCTTGACGCCCTTATCTAAATCCCGGTCATGGCACAACAGCACCGTATCCTTTTCAACAACGTCCGCTACGTCCATGACTATTCCCGTGCCAACTGGAATGCCCACCGGAATACCCTCTCCACCCAGGTCGATAGCCACCCCTTCACCTACTGCCACCCTGATGATGTAACACATGCAGCCTCCTTTCTCCAGCAGACCTTGGCTGAGGCCGTCGAGGCCCACTTCCCTACTATCGCCATCCACCCCCACCGTCCTACCATATCCCCACAGGCCATCCTCCTCCTCCTCCGTAAATCCCGTCGTCTATACCGTGCCTTTCTCCACACGCGTGACCGCAACACACTCCGACGCCACCGGCATCTCCAGCGACACATTCGTAATTTGGTCGCGGCTAAGAAACTCCAGGACTGGCGACAGACAAGCACCCATTTAAATGCTACCCTACCAATAAACTCGTCCAAGTTCTGGTCAGCCTTCCATTGCCTTACCGGAACTAAACCCTCCCCCTACTATCCTCTTCTCCATAATGATCATCTGTTCCCTGACACCCTTAGTAAGGCCAATCACTTTGCCCCTTACCTCTCTGATGTCTTTTCCATCCCCGATGGGGACAGTTTGATTAGTCCCTCTTCCTGGATGTCCGCAATCGAACTGACACCTCTGTCCCTCCCCTCACACCTGATTTCCAGTACTTGGAAAACATGGCATACACGGAACTCAATGCCCCTATCACTAAACAGGATTTCATTGCTACACTCTGCACGAAACGCAACAACGTTCCTGGTCACGATCGAGTCACCTACCATCCCATCATGAAGCTCCTGTCTCTTTCCTTTCTGCACTCGCCATGCTCTACAATGTAGTCCTGTCCACCAGTTACTACCCCGACCTGTGGAAAACCTCCCGTATCCTGATGTTCCTTAAACCTGGTAAACAGCCACCCGCTGTCTCCTTCTACCATCCCATCAGCCTTACCTGGGTCTTCAGCAAGGTCCTGGAATGTATCCTCACCCACCGCATCCACCAGCATTTCCGCCAGCACCGCCACCTTCCCGTTACCCATTGTGGCTTTTGGCTGTCCTTCTCTTCCAACGACCTTCTCCTTTACCTCACTCATCTCTTTTCTGAACAGCTTAATTCCTGTCGCTCTGCAATGTTCCTCTACCTGGACGTCAAACGTGCTTATGACCGTGTATGGCATTCCGGTCTCCTCTTCAAGCTCCAAACCTTCGCCCTTCCCATTAATTACGTCTGTCTGATTGGCTCCTGTCTCTCCCACCGTTCTTCCTACATCACCACCCATAACAAAGATTCCTACACCTTTTTTCCCTCCGACGGTGTGCCCCAAGGCTTCTTCCTCTCCCCCGTTCTGTACCTTTTATATATGGCGTACATGCCGCAGTCGTTACCCCCCCATCCACCTTCTCCAGTTTGCTGATGACACCGCCTTCCTTGCCCTTGCCCCAACCCTGCAGCGCTCCCTACACCTTCTCCACTCCCATCTTTACTGATTCACCGCTTGGTGCAACCAGTGGTTGCTCAAGTTGAATCCCTCCAAAACCCAGGCGATCATTGTAGGCAAAACCACCCCTTCCTTCCGCCTCCTTGATTTCTATCTCACAATCTATGGCCATTCTATCGCCCTCACCCCCACCCTTAACTACCTTGGCGTCACCCTCGACCGTCGACTCTCCTGGACCACCCATCTCTGCACAATCCAAGCAAAGGCACGCTCCCAACACCGTCTCCTCAAGCTCCTTTCCGGCCATACATGGGGTCTGGACGCCTCTACCATCCTCCACACCTATAAATCCCTCATCCGCCTTATCCTTTGTTACGCCCATCCGGCCTGGATCTCCGTCCCCACCCCACCTTTTATAAATCCCCTTCAAATCCTTCAACGCCATGCTCTCCGCCTCGCCTACCGCATCCGTCTCACCTCCCCCACGCGGATCCTGTATGATCTCATTCCGTTCCCCCAACTCCTCCTTTTCCTTGAAAGGATACAGATCCTGTACAACTCTCGCAAGCTCGATCCTCCTCACCCGCTTGTCTCGCCCATCCTCTCCCACTCCTGCATTCTGCCGCTCCTGTATTCCCACCTCCCACCCGGTCTCTCCACCCTCCTTACCCTCTCCCAAGGTGGCTTCCGCCAGCTCCCTCTCCCTGATGATGCCGTCCTCCCCTCCATCTACCCCTCCTACCAACTTTGATCCTACCACCCTCTTCCTGTGTTTGCTCCTTTGGGCAGCCTCCCTCCCTTCTGTCCCTCTTCCCTCCCTCTGCCAATTCTCTCCACACCTCCCCTGCGCTTTCCCTCCTCTGTCCCTCTCCTCCTCCCCATCTCCTCACTCGTTGGCATCCTAGTTCTCCCCTATCCCCCACCTCACCCTTATTCGCCTCTTGGCAGGTCCCTAGACTAGCACACGCTAAGTGGACATTTTCGTGCCGGAGAACATCGCCATCAGTGTCTAGTGTGTGCCATCGTGTTTAGTGTTCAGTGTTCACCGTCACACTCCATCGTTCACCAGTGCCATCGACATCTTCAGTGTTTATGCTTCGTGTCAACAGTTTGTAGAGTGGATTGTCGTCGAGTGTGAACGGCTTCATGTTTTTTTTATGTTCCTGTGACTACTGTTTTTTCCCTGCTGTTTTGATCCCACTCATGTGTCTTCTCTGTTTTTATCATTGTACTATCTTTGGCTGAAGAGCGGCGTATTGTGCTGCTGCCAGCCTACCTGTTCTATGGGTTTTAAAATCACAATAAAGAAAAAAAAAACCGCCCGTCGGCAGTTCATCGATGGCCATCAGATTCGGATAGCTGCCGCCCCAGCAGCCCGGCTTGGATCTTTTCGGTGATCTCTGGATTAGGATTGGTATATCGGAGAAGTCTCTTACGGAGACTGGTAGAAATTTATTTCGGTTGTTTTCTATCTTATTTTTGTATGTAGTTGTGATTCGAAGACGGATCACTGTTTTGGGTTGACGTTATACTAGGAGAATTCGTTTTGGTTAATTGAACAGTCCAATAAAGTATTCTCGGACGTTGTTCGTTTGTTTCTTCTGCTTACGCAGACATAACATAGTATGCGTTTAGAAGTGAATATCTCGCCAACTATGTTGTTGTTCATACATAATTATGTGAAGTACGAATCTATTGTTGCCCTGTTATTAAACTTATATTTTATTTAATTGCTGGACCATCGACACCAATAAGTGGTTTACAGTAATAAAGGGAATTCTTAAAGTTACTTCTCAAATCGTACCCATCATTTAAAGTTGATCAAATAGGACCTGCAGGATTTATTTAGTTGCAGTCTTTCATTTATAAATTTCAATATAACATTCAAAATTCGCAATTGTCGAGTGATAGGAACGTTCGACCATTCGATTCATGTGTATATTCATATTGTGTACTGTAGACTCAGCAGTATTTGGCTTGTAATACGGCAACTTATCATTTCATTTGATTTGAAAGCACATGTCTCACATTTCTGTTGTTCACTGCCAGATCTCCATAGACATTCTGCAAGCGCCTATGAATATCTGTGAAGTTCTTGTTTCCTCCGAAAGAAACTAAATGACTGCTTTGTCCTTGGGACGCCATTTTCAGTGCTTGATATGGGACCGCCACGCATTTGAGCTTATGAACCTGTGAGGGCTGAAGTGGGAATATTCCACGACATCCTACGACAAAACCCACTTTTTTTGACCTGAAACTAGATTACAAAGAGAATATGTTGTATTATTTAATTGAACACCTCTCGTAATTTAGCACTGCGTGACTAATAACATCAGCTACAAGTTTCCAGAGTCAAGCTTCCATCAACTGGCCACCCAAGTTAAAACATGCACTTTAAAACCATACACAACCAGGTAAGAACAAATAAAATTATTTTTACTTCAAGTCCTTGTTTTACTTTTAAAATTTTAACGAACTAGTGGCGCGCTGAGAGGTCGCCGATGTTACCAATGTTCACTACTTTTCGAAAGGAACGCTTTGGTCGATGCGCAGTAACAAATACACACGGAAAGGGATTCTGGTGTTGCCATTTTTAAAGTAAAAGGAGGACTTCATATCAAAATAACTTTTTCTATTTTGACCTTATACACTTTTGAAGCGTATTATTATGTAGGATTAACTAAGCCAGAAGAAAGGAGTTTGATTGAGAAATACGTTGCAGTGGATTATGTTCCTAATGTCTGTGGTTGTACGCTAAAGTATTTGTAGTGACTACCTTAACAACCGTTACCTACGGTTCTTAATATCCACTGACTACACCATGAGCGAAATAACTGAGCTCTCCTGATGGACCCATTCTGCTGTTGCTGTTTCCCTATTATCTGTAACACAAGTATATCTGCATCTACATTTATACTCCGCAAGACACTCAACGGTGTGTGGTGGAGGGCACTTTACGTGACACTGCATTACCTCCCTTTCCTGTTGCAGCCGCGTATGGTTCGCGGGAAGAACGACTACCGGAAAACCTTCGTTCTTTTTGGTATCGGCGTGAAACAAAAGGCGCCTGACTCTGGTTTTTTCTTGTTCTGATAGGATGCCATTGTGCGCAATCTACATAATAATGTGTGTACATTTTTTATTATTTGAGCAGTGAGCTTCAATATATGTCTAAAGTATTGCTGTCGGCAATTTTAACTGTAACCTGCACCACATATCCCGTTTACTTGTTCCATCACTTTTAAAAGAATTTCAGACGCCGCACCGGCAGCAAACTGAACATGGCAAAACGGCAACAGTTGGCCGCCATTAAGCGGCAATTTCAAACTATCTTAATTATACTTTCGCCCTTTCCACAGGCGACGGTGGAGATCGGTGATATTATTTCTTTCATTTATGACCTATATGAAATTGATATTTTGAAAGTACTTAACGATTTATTCAGACGATTTACGTTGCGTGCAGTAGGACACAGGCTTGCCTCGCAGTATTAGCCGAGCGGTCTAAGGTACTGCAGTCATGGACTGTGCGGCTGGACCCGGTGGAGGTTCGAGTCCTCCCTCGGACATGGGCGTCTGTGTTTGTCCTTACGATAATTTAGGTTAAGTTGTGAGCAATAAGATTTCACACACATTTTCACAACACAGACTTGGCCTGCAATAACACGAAATTAAATCACACGTAGGTCTTGACGTATAGAAAACGGTGAAATGCTTTCGCCTGTGTGTATATAGCCTATAATGATTAACTGTTTTTGAGCATGGATTCGCCTAAAAAACTTCAATAACTATACAGGATCCAACACTAGATTTTTGTGTCAGTAAAATCTAAGAACGATCGGTGCCGCCGCATATCTTTGCAGTGAAACAAAAACAAAATTATATATATCCCATCTTGTGACAACAGAACACTCCTCATCTCGGTATCCCGGTTTACATTGCAGGTCCGACTGTCGTGGCATCAAATGGCCAGTTCCACATTGGATAAGGGTGTTCCTATACATTTCATTAGTCAGTGTCTGATAACGCTGCAAACCCGATCTGACAAATCGTAAATGTGTATTGATAACATGTTCTAATAAGCTTCCTTATGCCTCGCCCTCCCTAAAAGCGTATGAATAGTTGTGACTATAATTCATAGAATCGCATTTTAGTAGGCTTTCGACAATAATGAAGAATAAGGAATATCTGCCGGAGAACTAGGAAGAAAGAAACTGTTCAGCGTCAACTAGTGTTTGCAAGATAATGTACGTGATAAAATTTAGTACTTAGGTAGCTAGAGTGATCTTGTTCTGAAGCCCCAATGGTTCTACAAGGGAAGTTTATTTTTCTCTAGGAATGTCTCGGACTGTAACATGCTCTAAGGCTTCGGCAGCGTCCTCTTGTATCTTTGGCATCAATGAAAAAAGGCGTATCGATGGCAGAAATCTGAGTTTAGCGGCTCCACCACAAGTGGTGGTAACTACGCCATGTGACCGTCAGCCAAGGGACTCCGCCTTCGTCGAACTACTGAAATGCCCACACAGCCGTCAGTTCTCTTCCGGTAAACACACCAAACAGACTACCGTCAGCTACAATAAGTCAACTTCCTCCCATCACTTCTACCGCTAGCCTCAGAGGACGACATGTTTCTGCTCTGCTGGAATCGGACGATTTCATGGTCTCTCCCTGATGTCTTGTCGCAGAGCTTTGTCAGCAGTGCTACCCTACTGCTGATAAAATCGGATACATTGCACACTGGATGCCTGTCCTACTGTGGCATGTGGAACACTTTGATCTAGGTCACGATATTATCAAGTGTTAGTCATTAGCCTCCTGTGGTAGATTCGACATACAACGATCTGGGAATCTAAGTTGTATTTGAAGTTCTATGGCTACTAGTGACTGTAACTGTGAATGTGATCATGTATTCCCGTGTCGTTGTTTAGGATTTTTTTTATCAGTCTTCTGACTGCTTTGAATCGGCCCGCCACGAATCCCACTCCTGTGCCATCCTCTTCATCTCACAGTAGCACTTACGACCTAAGTCCTCAGTTATTTGTAGAGGGTAAAAACTGTAGAGGAAGACAGAGATTGGAATACATCCAATCTCTGTCTTCCTCTACAGTTTTTGCCCTCTATACCTCCCTCTAGTACCGATGAAGTCATGTCTTAACAGATGTCCTATCATCCTGTCCCTTCTCCTTGTCAGTGTTATCCACACATTCCTTTCTTCTCCGACTCTGTGAAGAACCTCCTCATTCTTTACCTTATCAGTCCACCTAATTTTCAACATTCGTCTGTAGGAACACATCTCAAATGCTTCGATTCTCTTCTGTTCCAGTTTCCCCAGAGTTCATGTTTCACTACCATACAATTCTGTACTCCAGATGTACATTCTCAGAAATATCTTCCTCTAATGAAGGCCGATATTTGATATTAGTAGACTTCTCTTGGCCAGGAATGCCTTTTTTGCCATTGCTAGTCTGCTTTTGATGTCCTCCTTGCTCCGTCCGTTATTGGTTATTTTGCTGCCTACGTAGTAAAATTCCTTAACTTCATCTTCTTCGTGATCATCAATGCTGATGTTAAGTTTCTCGCTGTTCTCATTTCTACAACTTCACATTACCTTCGTCTTTCTCCAATTTACTCCCACTCCATACTCTGTATTCACTAGACTGTTCATTCCGTTCAGCAGAACATGTAATACTTCTTCACTTTCATCAGCGAATCGTATCATTGATATCCTTCCACCTAGAATTTTAAATTCGACTAGTGTACCTTTTTTTTTTTTTTTTAATAAACGCCACAAGCGCGAGCCGCGCACGGCTCAGTGTACATCCACACTGCCGGAAAAAAATTAGTAGAGGTGGAAAGACAAGGTCGATTTTGTTCCATCATATTTCGGGCTTGCAGCCGGATCACGTTTACATCTTGGTACGATATTTTGGCTAACAAACACGAAGCCATCTTCAGGTGAGTAGATACACAAGGTCGATTTTGATCCGATGCCGGCATAAGCCACCTTGGAGACAGTAACGAGCTGATAACGGTTTCATCGTCTTTTCCCAACAGATAGAATAGTGGCACAGTTGTGAGAGTGCCGTTTGCGTTTATCCTTTAACAGGAAATGCTCACAGCCAGAAGGCTCAGCGTGGTGGAATCGCTTGAAGCAAGCAGAAAATTATCCCACGGATACGCATCGTACTTCCTACAGCCAAGCGAGCAATTTTCATAGTGTCATATTGTAGATTTCCGAATAGTGGGATGAAATTTTAGGAGAACAGCCACACAAGTTGTGCGTGTTGCTCGAGTTGTGCAACAATGCTGGTATTAGTGGTCGCGTAAGTGTTCTGACACCTGTAGACGATGTTCTGGACGCCCACGCAGCACGGTCGCCCACCAAGATCGTCATATATTAAGGGCAGCAGTGCCAGATCGTGCGACTAGCGCAGCAAAGAGGCCTAGTGAGCCCAGGCGTTTTAATACGATCTGTTGCCAAACGGTTGTTTATTGTGGGACTACGGGCGCGCAACATTCTAGACCATCTTCCACTCACACCATAGCATCGACGAGCACTGCTCGATCGGTGGCTTCAGACGATCCCTTGGGAGATGGAATTGGACGCCACGGTCTTCAATGATGAAAGCAGATTCTCCCAGCACGCAAGTAATGATCGTTCGCGCTTACGACGTGGAGCTGGTGAGCGCTGTCTCGTAGAATGCATTCGTTCATTACACGCTGTCTCTATCCCAGGCAGGTGATAAGCTACAACTAAAGTTTACCTTTGGTTTTTGTGGAAGGTAAGTAGCTCTCGGTACGTGCAGACTGTTGTTGGACCAGTTCCTTTGAACCTGTTTCCAACAGGATAACGTTCGCCCACACACTGCTTGTAAAACTCAACGTGCTTTGCAAGACGTGCAGCAACTTTTCTGGCCAGCATTATCGTGGATCGAGCACTTGTGGGATATGATGGGACACGAAATGTCTAGTGCGACTCGTCAACAAACAACTATTACAGAACTATATGAACAGGTTCAGCAGGCGTGGCATAACGTACCCCAGGATAGCATTCGCTACTCGCCATCTGTACTAAGGACTGGATGAGGGAGTCGAGACCTATGGGTGTTTCAACGTGAGTCGATTCCCGGTACCTCACAACCGCTTGTGCTATTAATCTGTAAATGTAATCATTTTAAAACGGTACAGTAGTTTCCGCTCATTAAGCAACAGGTTTCGCTGATCGCTCGCACCGTGAAATACAAACAGAGGCGGATCCGCCGCTAGTTTTGTTGCACGACGCTGCCGGCCGTGGGTGCAACGGAACCCATGTGGACGGGTGGAAAGAAATGTGTCAGCCTTCATAACACGTATTTATTTGTGTTGTGTATTATGCATTTCTTGTACGTGAACGTGAACCTGCACATGAACTTTCCTGATCCTCCTCACACCTTTCCATAAAACGTGGCCAAATCTTAGTTGGGAAGTAGTTCTGTAGTGTAGTAGTGCCAATCTTACTCCTGGGTAGGGGATCAGAGAGACAGCACAGGCAGGTAAAAGTCAAAGACTTTCCAGTGTCACAAGATTTGGGGTGGAGAGATTGGTCACGGCAAAGTGGTTCGACCGTCCCCTCCACTGGGGCCTAGTAAGACCTCTGGGTGCCCCCCATATTCGGGGAGTGTTACAGAAGACGGGTAAGTGAGCAGACGTGCCCTCAGTGGGTCTGTCTCAATGTTCACGCATGGAAGAGAGGTATTTGGATATTTGTACTGATTCTATTTCCAGCTTTGGATTGTGTAAGGAAATGAATGTTCTCGTTTAATTTCGGAAATTTGACGCTCTGTGTTAATGTATCTGGTCCCCAGTTTGCCCGCTATCCTCCTCACAAAGTGGATGTACCATGTAAAATATTGGGAGACGTAGGTGGTATACGTTTGGCAAACGCAATTCCGTCTTGCCTGTAGAAATGTGCGTGCAGATTAGTATATAACATACCCGAGCTATAAGTTGTAAAATTGTAATATGTATTAACTGGAACAATTGCTGCAATCGCTGTGAAGTCGAGTGATAATGTTTAATACAAATAGGTAATCAATTGTTAACATACCTTAATTACAATTAACATACCTTAAAAATCACAAAGAAGTCAAATTAAAGGAATTCATTTAAAACAAAATACATAGAATGCAGGGAACCACACATCAGCGTGTGAGCCCTTTAACCATTTGTCTAGTATCGTACAGAAAGGGCACGCTCTCTAGGTAGCGCTCTCAAGCTCCCCTCCCCAGTTATCCGTTGCGCAATTTTCATTCAGGGCTTGACGACATCAACTTTCATCTGGCGTTCCTAGGCAAGAGGTTTGACGATAATTTTTAATTTCATGTGCTCCATCAGCACTTGAGTAACAATAAGTCTTGAGTATGTTGGAAATCTCTAAAATAACGTACAATTTTTATTCGGCAGTGTACATAACTTCTCCACAGTAATTCCGATTTACATCTCCGGCAAATCCGAAAACTGCTTACTCAAAAAACATCGATCCAATTTTCGAAACAGCTTTTTCTGCTGTGAAATTAATACAAATTTTCTATAAGTCAGAGGTTGATAAACTGGCTCTTTCATCGCGCAGGTATTAGAGTGACGTCAGCGCGCTAGCCACTAGAGCCGCGCAGCCACGCGAACAACACGCAGCACCGCAATTGGTGCTCCGATGGATGGGATATTGAAAAAGCGACCGATCAAATTTGCATGTACGTGCCCCGTCCCGCCGCCTCATCAGCGAGCAGCGCCGCCACGCCACGCCACGCACAATAGCCCAGGCAGGCAATGCGTATCGTCGACGGCGAGCGCACGTCTTTCTTTTTTTGTCCTGTGGGGATCAACTGTGAACCCCACTGCCGTGACTGCCACCCTACCCATACACCCAACCTCCTGCCGGCTCTACGATAGATATTGCTTCAATTAATGGAAAGCCGCTCGTTTGGATATCGAACGTGTGTGTGCAGCGAAACCGTTTCACTGACGAGTAACCTCTGGAAGCGTCGAGGTATTTGGTACGCGGACAATAGCTCTTCCAAAGTTAAGTAGCAAGTAACTAGTGCATCGTTGCTGAAAAATACGTTTTAAATAGTGAACTGCCCCATTAATGACTTCAGGAAGTTTTACAACATACTTCTGAGGATGGGGGAACATTTCACAAACGTAGTAAGCTAATTCCTGCTACACCATCACTTACGGAGAGCAGTACACCAAACCAAGAAGCAGCAGCACGAAACGAAGGGATATTAGCACATAAACTATTATTACTTTTCTGAGTATTCAGTCTTGTGACTGGTATGTTGCATCCCGCCAGAGAGGCGTTGAGCACCACGGAGAGGTTTATTCTTGAAATTTCGAGAGAGCACATTCTGGGAAGAGTGGGACGACATATTACTTCACTCAACCTACATCTCACGTAATGACCACGAAGAGAAAATTCGAGTAATTAGAGCCAATACGAGGCTTGCCAACAACTACTCTTCCCACTCCCTTTCAGTGAGTAGAACAGGTTAAAGGGGATCACTTAGTTGTACCAGAAGTACCCTACGCCACACACCATAAACTGGCTTGCAGTGAATGATATACATATACGTGTAGACAGGAAGCAGTACGTTGCAGCAAGTACTGCGAGATTCAGCACGAAATGGCAAAGTGAAGCGCCCATATTGTGCTCCAGAGGGCGATTGGCTGCAACATTTGCACGTGACAACAAAATTAGTGGAACATTTCTTTAGCTCGTGAAATATGAGAGACAGCTGGCAGCCGTCACAAGTGAACTGAACAATGTGGGGCGGAACAGAGGTTCTAAAAGTGACGTGTATATGAAGTGGGGAGTGAGTGATACTGAGTGATTTTAAGCTATTTTACTGTTTAGTGAGGAATGGAGCGCTTTAATGAGCTTTCGATATGTTCTCACATGGCGACCTGTTGCGTGGAAGCTGTGTTTGATAAAATGAGGCTGACTTGACAGTTTCATTTGTTCCTATGGAAACTTGTTAAGTGCTTGCTCTTGTCCTTCACCATTTTAATTTTATGTAGTTATCGTGTTTTGTGTGTGTGGTAGATAAAATAAACTATTTGGCAGCGCTGTAGTGTTTCCAGTGTTTGCTTACAGTGCTTTTTTTCCACATGGCGGTAAACATTATCTGAAGAAAAGTATCTGGACACCTATTAGTGGTTTTTGCTCACACTTCATCACTATGACAGGTTCAGTTCTGATGAGCACACATCCAATCACATGTCTGAATGTGGAGAACGGTAGCCTATTCTATCTCAAGAGCGTAAGCCGGGGAAGGTCGTGACGTAAGACGCTGGAGTCTGGAGCGAAGTCGTCGTTCTGTCGCGGAACGTCGGTGGTCGAACCCGGGACTCCAGTTGTCAGAGCTGAGGCCAGGACCCTGTAACCTCCCCCTTATTAATCGGACTATACTGCTTGCGATATAAAATATGGCTGTGGATCGCGGGTGTGCCTAATGGATTTTTACCAACTGGATAAGGCTATCTTTCCTGTAGAAGTAATACCAATAAGTAGGAGGGAAGTGTACAACCGACCCTCCTGATGGAAAGGTCTACTAAAATAAAAGTAATTAATTGGAAAAATGAAAGTTATTTTGTGCATTCGCTCACGAACAACACTGAACAGAAAAGGCTACCACTGATCATGAATCCAAAAGTTCTACTAATGAAAAAAAAAGGAAATAATTAACGGTCACCAGCGTATTAGGGTGATTTACATCCAAAATTCTGTACATGAAGATGGGAATGAAAAACATGTATTATTAAACACTGACACGGCAATTGAAGGTTGTAATGTTTTTTGGTAGTAGTTTTAAGTTAGAATGTAATGAGAAAGAAAACTTAGAGGTCACTCTTACGTTATGTTTGTCATTCAATATTGAAATAGGCAGTCGAGTAATGATTTGAAAATATGCACTTAAACTGTATGTTAGTATTGAACTTCGTTTCGTGAACAATGACTTGCAGTCACTTCAACATAATGTCATCAAAGAAATTTAGAAGAAAAGCAAACACTTTTACTTTGCAGTTACTTATTTTACATGCTGGATTTCATATTATTGTCTGAATAACAGAGCCTTTTTTTACTGTCTTGAACAGAATTAAAAGACTATAATATGTACCAAACCAAACAGTCATGTGCTCCAAGCTATAGGGTGTTTCAAAAATTACCGGTATATTTGAAACGGCAATAAAAACTAAACGAGCAGCGATAGAAATACACCGTTTGTTGCAATATGCTTGGGACAACAGTACATTTTCAGGCGGACAAACTTTCGAAATTACAGTAGTTACAATTTTCAAGAACAGATGGCGCTGCAAGTGATGTGAAAGATATAGAAGACAACGCAGTCTGTGGGTGCGCCATTCTGTATGTCGTCTTTGTGCTGTAAGCGTGTGCTGTTCACAACGTGCAAGTGTGTTGTGGACAACATGGTTTATTCCTTAGAACAGAGGATTTTTCTGGTGTTGGAATTCCACCGCCTAGAACACAGTGTTGTTGCAACAAGACGAAGTTTTCAACGGAGGTATAATGTAACCAAAGGACCGAAGAGCGATACAATAAAGGATTTCAACGGACTGGGAACGTGACGGATGAACGTGCTGGAAAGGTAGGGCGACCGCGTACGGCAACCACAGAGGGCAACGCGCAGCTAGTGCAGCAGGTGATCCAACAGCGGCCTCGGGTTTCCGTTTGCCGTGTTGCAGCTGCGGTCCAAATGACGTCAACGTCCACGTATCGCCTCATGCGCCAGAGTTTACACCTCTACCCATACAAAATTCAAACGCGGCAACCCCTCAGCGCCGCTACCATTGCTGCACGAGAGACATTCGCTAACGATATAGTGCACAGGATTGATGACGGGGATATGCATGTGGGCAGCATTTGGTTTACTGACGAAGCTTATTTTTACCTGGACGGCTTCGTCAATAAACAGAACTGGCGCATATGGGGAACCGAAAAGCCCCGTGTTGCAGTCCCATCGTCCCTGCATCCTCAGAAAGTACTGGTCTGGGCCGCCATTTCTTCCAAAGGAATCATTGGCCCATTTTTCAGATCCGAAACGATTAGTGCATCACGCTATCTGAACATTCTTCGTGAATTTGTGGCGGTACAAACTGCCTTAGACGACACTGCGAACACCTCGTGGTCTATGCAAGATGGTGCCCGGCCACATCGCACGGTCAACGTCTTTAATTTCCTGAATGAATATTTCGATGATCATGTGATTGCTTTGGGCTATCCGAAACATACAGGAGGCGGCGTGGATTGGCCTCCCTATTCGCCAGACATGAACCCCTGTGACTTCTTTCTGTGGGGACACTTGAAAGACCAGGTGTACCGCCAGAATTCAGAAACAATTGAACAGCTG
Source organism: Schistocerca gregaria (assembly GCF_023897955.1). Lineage (NCBI taxonomy): Eukaryota > Metazoa > Arthropoda > Insecta > Orthoptera > Acrididae > Schistocerca > Schistocerca gregaria. The sequence goes on from NC_064920.1 coordinate 950,967,855, forward strand.
AAGCAGTACATCTCATCTGCTTGTGAAGCCATTCCGCCAGACACGTTGTCAAAGGTTTCGGGTAATTTCATTCAGAGACTACGCCATATTATTGCTATGCATGGTGGATATGTGGAAAATATCGTACTATAGAGTTTCCCAGACCGCAGCGCCATCTGTTGTTGACAATTGTAACTACTGTAATTTCGAAAGTTTGTCTGCCTGAAAATGTACTGTTGTCCCAAGCATATTGCAACAAACGGTGTATTTCTATCGCTGCTCCTTTAGTTTGTATTGCCGTTTCAAATATACCGGTCATTTTTGAAACACCCTGTATATGTAAAATAGATAAAACTTCCACTCTTAAGTTGTGTATTTCTTGAGATTTGGATTTTTTTTCCAGTGATTGATTCTCAAACATGAAAAATTAAATTGCTTTACTTTAGTCATATACTGAAACCTCTGTTGTACAACAGTTAATTGAAAGCAGACTGGGGCTAAAATTCTTAAAAGAGAAATTATTCGTTAATAACCTGGTTGTAACTATTCAATTTGTTTCTTATGACACTTCGTTAGCTTATTAGGAAAAAAAGGAACAAGGATCCTGCTTGCTAACAATGTCTAGGGACAATGAAGACACAATCGCCCTGAATTTAACTGAATATTATTTAAATAAATATTATCATTCAAATCACATTCAGCTGTGCTGCTGGGTTAGCCGTTAATATTTTCTACAAATGAAAAGTCTTATTTCAGTGCTGTGCATATGACGAAACTCGGAGCCGACGACGAAACTGTGTTGCTGGAACTGCTGCCCTTGTTGAAGACTGTAGCAGAATGTGGAGCCACGGCTAACCATAGGATCGGGCAATCGTAATTAATACAGGCTCCTCCGCCCATCATCTGTCCGTACTCCTGCTCTAGACATCTGGCTGGCACGCGTACATGTAGCCGCCGAAAATTTTACTCTCTACTGCGAGAGCGTCAACGCCACACTTCCGCACACTACAAGCGCTTGAACCTGTCTCCCCCCTCTCTCCACGCGCTCTACTTAACAACTCCCTACCCAAAGATTTTTCAACGCAAAAGCACTGCTATTATAGTGGCTAGTCGATGCAAATAACAATTCCTTTGGCTATAACCAGAGCTTATAAGTTTCACAGGAAAACACAGATAAATACAATGAAACGTCGTCCGCAGCTCGTGGTCGTGCGGTAGCACTCTCGCTTCCCGCGTCCGGGTTTCCGGGTTCGATTCCCGGCGGGGTCAGGGATTTTCTATGCCTCGTGATGACTGGGTGTTGTGTGATGTCCTTAGGTTAGTTAGGTTTAAGTAGTCCTAAGTTCTAGGCGACTGATGACCATAGACGGTAAGTCCCATAGTGCTCAGAGCCATTTAAACCATTTGAACCAATGAAACGTCAACAGACTTCTACCTAAATGTACACATACAGTGAAGCAATGTCCTTACTTATTACAAGAAAGCCTTTGAATTACAAATATTTACATACAATTCGGAAAAAAATTATATATCGTTAGCAGGCGACATGCATCGTGCTTTTTTGGTGTTACAACACACCGCACCGTTTCTCGTCAGGAGCCGGGGCAAGCTCAATAGCGTCAAGGGACAGTGCAGAGTTATACACCGGTATTCGGAAGTATTAGTTTATTCACCTAGTTCACATAAGTGTAACGTCAGTGCACCTCCCACGCTCTGTTCCGCTAGTCCGGCCGTCTCAGCGCTCCTGGACTGCCCGACGATGGAAGTCAGCCGCGCTCGCCCGGTCGCCACCGCACCGTTTCTCGTCAGGAGCCGGAGCAAGCTCAATAGCGTCAAGGGACAGTGCAGAGTTATACACCGGTATTCGGAAATATTAGTTTATTCACCTAGTTCACATAAGTGTAACGTCAGTGCACCTCCCACGCTCTGTTCCGCTAGTCCGGCCGTCTCAGCGCTCCTGGACTGCCCGACGATGGAAGTCAGCCGCGCTCGCCCGGTCGCCACCCGCCGAGGTGTAGCGATTGGCGCCGCTCTACTGCCCACGAGTCCGGAGACAGTTACAGTCCCTGCTCCCCGCCAACCTCCGTCCCATTTGGCCTGCTCTGTCGGACCATGGGATGAAGGTAGTTGTACTCGTCACCCGTGGCCCTTGGCCGCTGCTGCTCCCAGGACAGGACCAGACTCGTACCAGCGCCCTACTGGACGCCGTGGTGCAACTCCTCGCTAGTGGTGCTTGCCGGATGGCAACACCCACCACCGTCCCTAACGCTGTTCTACCGCTGCTCTGCCTCGCACCACGTACGCACTGCCTGGATCCCGGTACACCAGGTGGAAAGCAAACGTGGCCCGTCATGGACCGCTGCCTACCGCTGCCACTTCTCTCTTTCAGGCAGACTGTGCAATGTCTAAGTACCTGGGTGCCGTTCTGTCCCGTCCCAGCGTGTGCACCCGGAGGCGGAATACAGCCCGAACAAGTACGTAGAAACAAAGAACAGGTTTACACAGAGTATTTACAACATCACTGCCAGACTGGCCGCTATGAGCGGAGACCAGCACAGATCCGACCCAAATCTCGACTGACCTGGCACACCCCTCAAGCTACAAGTGCCCGACTATTTATACTGCTTCTCCCCTCACTTCTGATGTAGTGTCAGAGAGAGACAGAAAGTACGTCAGCCACTTACACATCGCCACTCTTGAGCTGCAGTTCCCTGCCTCGCTGATGCCCCACTCCTAACATATTGAACATGCAATATGCCACTGCAGCTCCAAGTCATGTTTACCCTGCCCTGCCTACTGACTGCCGACTATTACCACACAATGCCAGAGGCCCCATACTTCATGGCCCAACCGCGCTTTTACTGAATTTTTTAACAAACTACCCCATCCCTACAACTAAGACTAATACTAGTGCAGCACACCTCCCTCTTTTCAACAATATTCGTCCAGATTCGAAATATAACAGCTGTGGCCGCGTAAACATACCTTGCTCTCAAAACGTATATCCTACAGACTAAGCTAACGAGAACATAAAAATTTTAAAGCTACCCCTATGCGCTATTTACACTGGTTACCCATGCCGTAGGCAACGATGTCTTGGAACCTCCTCTACTGGTGCATGCTTCCACACTCTCCCCAAAGCTATACTGAAGAAAAATTGAAAAACGGGACATCCTGTGGCTGAAATGCTCACTGTCATTATTCTGTCATTGTGATGCTGTTGTAGCGTTCGAACGTCTTCCAATACTTTATTAACCGTGATGGAGCCTTCCTGTGCATTAATAAAGGAATGCAACGTATCCAAAAACTATGAATGTAACATGAAGTTTAAATATGTCAGATCCTGCATTGGTAATATCTCCAGACTAAATATCTTCCGACTAAAACAAAATTACCTGTGACAAATTTTAAGCTGTTTCATCCATACGAGTTGCTGGAAGGCAGAAATACTTCCCCACAATTTCACAAACCATACCATTTATAATTATTCCGCTCTCCCATAGTTGCAATCTCCTTATTTTCTCCGCTCTCTGATTTGTATAACAAATGACCATCACCCATATCGGTGTAAATACCGAATACAACCATTGCCTCCCTACCTACTGGAAATGGGAATGTGTCGATTACCCCTCTTTCTCACAATCTGACCCATTCGTAATCCCCAGGAACAGTCCTACTTCGCATGTACTACTATCCGGAAACACTGGTCGATTAATGTAAATCATCACTCGTCCCTGAGAAGAAAAGGAACGAAACGTGCCTGTACCACACCTTTCCACTACAAGTTGCAACAAAATCGTTTGACATCTTAAAAAATTCGCGATAGTTCACTCTCCCCCTATGGAATTCTCTGAAAATAGTCTCCACCATTCAATGACAAAACTAAAAGAACACACAAGAAAACCACAATTGTTAATTGATCCATCAAAACACAAAGAACGCAAATTATACCCTGAAACAAAAACACAAAATGTAAACATGCCACACAATATTACACATATGATAATAAATTCTCTCCGTGACCGTAACGCATATGGAACGTTATGCGACCGCTGTTGTCCCTCCGCCACGACCTTCTTCTTCCGTTTGCTTTGCGTAGCCTCTGCAATTGTGTCACTTCCTTGTAACTGAGCTAATCCGTTCACTATTACTTTAAAATGCTTTACTCTACTTACGGGAATAACGGATGTTTTTGTTGGCAGCTGCACTTTAACATTTACAGGTGAAGTCATCTCCACGACATGGTATGGTCCGTGATACTTGGTCAAGAATTTTTTTGTCTTTCCCGTAGGTGCATATGGATTCGTGATCAGTACCCACTGAACTACCCTGTAATGTGATAAAAGCTACCAACTGCTTATTCTGTTCTTCCTGCCTTTCCGACGCTTTCTTATTCGCCTTCTGTACCCTCTTCCAAACTTCCCGTATTGTCCGTACAAATTTCCTCACTGCATCACCTTTAGCTACCCATTTCGGACATAGAACGACAAACGGTGATGGCATCTTTCCTCCATAGACCACCTCAAACGGTGACCTTTCGACCACCAAAATGTATTTTAGTGTTATAACTCGACACCACGTACGGAAGATTAACGTCCCAGTTGTCATGGTTTCCATTCACATAATAACTTAGGGTTTTTGAAATTGTCTTATGTACTCGCTCCGTCCTCCCATTCGCCTGAGCATGAAGTGGACTGGTCCATATTTTTTTAATTCTCAATAACCAACACAATGTGTTATTAATTCGGACATGAAGTTCGTTCCCACATCCGTAATTATGGTATCAGGCACACCAAACTTCAATAACCAGTTATTCACTAGAGCTTATGTTATCGTACTTGCCTGTTCGTCTGGTATGCGATGATGGATAGAAACCGAGAAAAGTGATCTACACTCCGGACACTGCGAGAGGGCTGTACAAGCAATGATCACAAGCACGTCACAGCGGACACACCAGGAACAGCGGTGTTAGCCGTCGAATGGCGCTAGCTGCGCAGCAATTGCGCACCGCCGCCGTCAATGTCAGCCAGTTTGCCGTGGCATACGGAGCTCCATCGCAGTCTTTAACACTGGTAGCATGCCGCGACAGCGTGGACGTGAACCGTATGTGCAGTTGACGGACTTTGAGCGAGGGCGTATAGTGGGCATGCGGGAGGCCGGGTGGACGTACCGCCGAATTGCTCAACACGTGGGGCGTGAGGTCTCCACAGTACATCGATGTTGTCGCCAGTGGTCGGCGGAAGGTGCACGTGCCCGTCGACCTGGGACCGGACCGCAGCGACTCACGGATGCACGCCAAGACCGTAGGATCCTACGCAGTGCTGTAGGGGACTGCACCGCCACTACCCGGCAAATTAGGGACACGGTTGCTCCTGGGGTATCGGCGAGGACCATTCGCAACCGTCTCCATGAAGCTGGGCTACGGTCTCGCACACCGTTAGGCCGTCTTCCGCTCACGCCCCAACATCGTGCAGCCCGCCTCCAGTGGTGTCGCGACAGGCGTGAATGGAGGGACGAATGGAGACGTGTCGTCTTCAGCGATGAGAGTCTGCCTTGGTGCCAATGATGGTCGTATGCGTGTTTGGCGCCGTGCAGGTGAGCGCCACAATCAGGACTGCATACGACCGAGGCACACAGGGCCAACACCCGGCATCATGGTGTGGGGAGCGATCTCCTACATTGGCCGTACACCTCTGGTGATCGTCGAGGGGACACTGAATAGTGCACGGTACATCCAAACCGTCATCGAACCCATCGTTCTACCATTCCTAGACCGGCAAGGGAACTTGCTGTTCCAACGGGACAATGCACGTCCGCATGTATCTCGTGCCACCCAACGTGCTCTAGAAGGTGTAAGTCAACTACCCTGGCCAGCAAGATCTCCGGATCTGTCCCCCACTGAGCATGTTTGGGACTGGACGAAGCGTCGTCTCACGCGGTCTGCACGTCCAGCACGAACGCTGGTCCAACTGAGGAGCCAGGTGGAAATGGCATGGCAAGCCGTTCCACAGGACTACATCCAGCATCTCTACGATCGTCTCCATGGGAGAATAGCAGCCTGCATTGCTGCGAAAGGTGGATATACTCTGCACTAGTGCCGACATTGTGCATGCTCTGTTGCCTGTGTCTGTGTGCCTGTGGTTCTGTCAGTGTGATCATGTGATGTATCTGACCCCAGGAATGTGTCAATAAAGTTTCCCCTTCCTGGGACAATGAATTCACGGTGTTCTTATTTCAATTTCCAGGAGTGTATATTAATTAAAACGGAACGATTAACTGCTGCTGTTTTGTTGTATGGCCCGCAGATATCCAGCCCGATAAACTAGAAAGGTTTAGAAGCCTATGGTAACAATTGCATCCGCACGATGCACACACGGTACACAATTTGCAACGTATTGTTCCACATCCCTTCTTCGAGTGCGCCACCAAAATCGTTCTGCTGCTCGTCTATCCGTTGCTCGACAATCCCCATGCCATGGAAGCACATGATCATGGGCCTGCTTTAATACCTCCTCTCTCAAACTCTTTGGTACCACTACCAGTGGTCCACACCTGGTAACTCTACACAACAAATTTCCCTCCACAGTGAAATAAGGTTGAGTTCTAAAATCCCAGCACTCCTCGTCCTCTGCTTGTACCCTTTGACATTCTATGACACTCTTACTCATTACTTCTAATGCGTCTGACTTGCGACGTAATGCATCTGCATTCCCGTGTTTCTTGCCTGGCTTATGAATTACTTCAAGGTCAAACTCACTTAATTTTAGAGCCCACCGTGTTAACTGAGTAGAAGGATCCTTGAGTCCCAGAAACCATCTCAAAGCCGCATGATTTGCCACGACCTTAATCTTCCTACCATAAAGATACCAAGGAAAATACGTTACACCTTATATTACAGCCAACATCTCTTTTCCCGTTGTGGAATAATTCCGCTCTGCCCTATTTAACTGTCTGGAAGTATACGCCACCAGATGCTCCTGTCCCTTTACCATTTGCCTCAGAACACATCCTACTGCGCCATTTGAAGCGTCACATGATAAGATGACGTCTTCTTCAAAGTTTGGAAACACCAACACCGAACCAGAAACTAATCTCTTTTTCACTTCATCGAAAGCTTGCTGGAATTCCTCCGTCCATTGAAACTTAACACCATTCTTTAAATTCTTTGTTAACAGCTTGGCTATATTAGCAAAATCCTTAAAAAATTTACGATAATATGAATATATCCCCATACATAATATTGTACTTGCTACGTGGTATAGGAAAATTTTGAACTGCCTCTGTTAACCGGAGATTGGTTTTAACCCCTTGTTCGATGATAACATGACCTAAATCTTTGACCTGCGTCTGTGCAAATTTTCTATACTTAATGTTAACCGTGCCGATCGCAATCTTCTAAGAACTTCTCAGCTTCTCTTAAACGTGATGCGTTTTCTGGTATATTCTTGGAAAATACTAAGTTGTCTAGGTAAACCATACAAGTCTTTGGTTTCAATCTCCTTAAAATCGCATCTAATAATCGTTGAAAGGTGGTCGGTGCATTCTTCAACCCGAACGGCATACGTATATCCTGATTGTGTCCCCCCAGGACCAGTAATAGCTGTCTTAGCTCTATCCTCTGTCGCGACTTCCAACTGGTATTATCTACTCCGTGAATCTATATTTGTAAAATGCTTACATTGTCCCAGATTATCCAATGTGTCCGTGATATTCGCAATTGGATATACATCCGAAATGGTTTACGCATTCAGTAATCTATAATCACAACAAAACCTTTACTTCCTTGTACTATCCACCAACTTCTTAGGTACGAGAACTACATTGCTTCAACACGGACTACCGCTGCGCTCTATGATTCCATCCTGTAGTTGCTGTTCTATAATCTCATCTAGTAGTGGTTTAATATAACGTGCTACCTTATGTTGCTGTTGTTGTCTCTTCAGTCCAGAGACTGGTTTGATGCAGCACTCCATGCTACTCTGTTCTGTGCAAGCTTCTTCAGCTCCCAGTATCTACTGCAACCTACATCCTTCTGAATCTGTTTAGTGTAATCATCTCTTGGTCTCCCTCTACGACTTTCTCCCTCCACGCTGCCCTCCAATACTAAATTGGTGAGCCCTTGATACCTCAGAATATGCGCTACCAACCGATCCCTTCTTCTAGTCAAGTTGTGCCACAAATTTCTCTGCTCTCCAATTCCATTCAATACCTCCTCATTAGTTATGTGATCTACTCATCTAATCTTCAGCATTCTTCTGTAGCACCACTTGTCTAAACTATTTATCGTCCACGTTTCATTTCCATATAAGGCTACACTCCATACAAATACTTCAGAAACGATTCCTGACTCTTAAATCTATACCCGAAGTCAACAAATTTCTCTTCTTCTGAAACGCTTTCCTTGCCATTGCCAGTCTACATTTTATATCTTCTCTACTTGGACGATCATCAGTTATATTGCTCCCCAAATAGCAAAATTCATTTACTACTGTAAGCGTCTCATTTCCTAATCTAACCCGATCAGCATCACCCGATTTAATTCGATTACATTCCAGTATCCTCGTTTTGCTTTTGTTGTTATTCACCTTATATCCTCCTTTCAAGACACTGTCCATTCCGTTCAGCTGCTCTTCCAGATCCTTTGCTGTCTCTGACAGAATTACAGTGTCATCGGCGAACCTCAAAGATTAATCTATCTGAGACCTTCCAGTATGTCCAGGCTCCTTCCATGTATAAAACCTTCTTTTATGATTCTTGAACCAAGTGTTAGCTAAGATTAAGTTATGTTCCGTGCGTGCAACTACCCTATATGGTTCCCTTAACACTGATGTATCATCTTCTGTTGGTAGGTGATGCTTCGTAATCGGTGTTGCCGGTAATCTGCCCTCCGTTCCGAATAAATGCCTCCAATGCGACACTGTCATCTCACTGAAAATGCTGTAACTTTCCCCTCAGTTGCGCTGCATCTACGTTTTGCTTATGACTCGCCTCTAAATCCTCCCTATCGAGGTCATCTTCAGAAAAAAATTCATTATGTGGCTAATAAGAGCCGTTTCGACAAGCTAAAATCCGCTCAGCCGAAGTTGTCTATACTTACAGGAACCCTTTAATCTCCTTCCACATAACTTGCATGAGCTGAGCTCCTCCGCACAAAACAGTGATCTTTATCCAACTCCTCATTACTCGAGAGTGTCTCCACCATGTAGAACGTCTCATTTGGTAAGTCTGTATTTCTCGAAACCGAGACTACTTTCCCTGTACTTGCCGGTATGTTATCCTGCTGATCGACCTTCAATGAATCCGTCCACAGTTTAGCTGGCGTCATCTTCACGTTAAGTGCGCCTTGCGACATTCGTCCATTTGCAACCGTTCCTCCATGTAAAACATTGTCCCACTGACAGCCACTGCTTTTAGCCAAATATCTATCTTCGCACGATGTTTGTCAAGGAAGCCCTGTCTGAGAATCACCGAGTAACCCTAACCCACACAAGGTTCCACCATGTAAAACATTGTTCCACTGAGATCCACTTTTTTTGCCAAAGATCTATCTTCGGATGATGTTTCTCAAGGAAGCCCTGTCCGATAATCACCGAATAACTCCAACCCACACATGGTAACACCTCTACCTGCTCACTAAACTTAGTGATACAGGGGTATTCGGAAGTATTCCTTCATTCAGCTAATTTACAGAAGCGTATTGTCGGCGCGCAGCCAACACACTGCTTCACGAGTCTGACCATCTCAGCACTCCTGGCCTGCCGACACCATTGCTACTGTCATCAAGGCTGCCCGACAATGGAAGTAAGCCAATTCTCGCCTGGTCGCCACCTGCCGGGGATAGCAACTAGCACCTCTCTAGTGCCCACGATTCCGGAGACTGTTACAGTCCCTGGTTCCGACCACCCTCCACCCCGTTCGGCCTGTTCTGTTCGACCATGGGACGAAGGTGATTGTACTGGTCACCCGTGACCTGTAGCCCTCGGCTGCTGCTGCTCCCAGGACAGGACAGAACTCGAACCCGTGCCCCCCTGGACGCCGTGCCGCAATTTGCCACAAGTGGTGCTTAGCGGATAGCAACACCCGCCACCGTCCTCAATGCTGTGCTAGCGCTGCCGCGCTTCCCGCAGCGTACGCCGTACCTGGATCCCGGTACACCAGGTGGGAAGCGAACATAACCTATTCTGGACCCGCTGCAGACCGCTGTCACTGCTCTCCTTGAGGCCGACCGTGCAATCTCCAAGTACCCGGCTGACATTCCATCCCGCCCTGGTGTTGTGTCCCCGGAGGCGGAATACAGCCCGAACAACTACACAGAAACAAAGTACAGGTTTACACAGAATATATACTAAATCGTTGCCATCCTGGCCCCTATAAGCGTAGAGCAGCACAGGTCTGACCCAACTCTCGACTGACCTGGCACACCCCTCAAGCTACAAGTTTCGCCTCGCTTCTGACATAGTGTCAGAGCGAGACAGAAACTATGGTAGGCGTAAGTTCCCATACATCAGCCACTTACACATCGCCACTCCCGGCTCTGGCCTACTGCCTCGCCTCATACACAGCAATAAGTTAAAGCAAGTCTGCAGTTCCCTGCCAAGCTGTTACTGTACTCCAAACAAATCATACGTGCAATACGCCGCTGCAGCTCCGCACCGTGTTTACCCTGCCTGGCCTACTGGCTGCCGACTATTACCACACACTGCCAGCGGCCCCAGAAATCATCACTCAACCGCACCTTTACTGAATTTTGTAACATACTTCCACTTCCCTACTACTAAGACTTGTATAGTGCAGCAGTTCTTACACATCCAAGGGCATGTCCAATTGGCTTCAGGTCGGGACTGCGGCTATTTTAGTGCATTTAAGGAATGTTACTGTCGACGAACTATTCTCTCACTGATGATGCTCCATGACACAGTGAATTGTCATGGTGATACGATCATCGTCTCCAAACCGCTTCTCAACCGAAAGCAGTGCACGATGTTGTAAAATATATTCATATCCTCTCAATTTTAAAACTTTCTTTAGCGCTATAAAGGGAGGGGGGTGGGAGAATTCTTAAATATGGAAAACACCCCCACAACGTAATACTACCTCCTCCATGCTTAGGTTTTGTCACTACAAATCATGGCAGGTACCTTTCCCTAGGAACTCTTGAAACCCAAATCCTCGCACCTGTTTGCCACATGGCAGTTCATCACTTCAACATACTCGTTGCCTGTAATCCACTGTCCTACGGCGTCCCCCTTCGCACCGTCATAAGTGTCGTTTAATGTTGACTATAGAAATGTATGGCTTCTAAGGATCTAGATTTGTTAACTGGGTGACATCCAATGACTAGCCCACATTCGAAGTTGAAATGGCTCTGAGCACTATGTGACTTAACATCTGAGGTCATCAGGCCAATAGAAACTTAGAACTACTTAAACCTAATTAACCTAAGGACACCACACAAAACCATTCCCCAGGCAGGATTCGAACCTGCGACCGTAACGGTCGCTCGGTTCCAGACGTCTAGAACCGCTCGGCCTCTCCGGCCGGCCACATTCGATGTCACTGAGCTCTTATCAGTGTTCCATCCTGCTGTTATTGCTTGTGTTCTGACAACAAAGTACCCCCCGTCTCCTGGCGGTTGCACCTCTTGTGAAACATAGTGGCCAATTCCACAAATCTTATCCGCAACCAAGTGGTAATTGCAGAAAATCTCACGCAAGTGCGCTTGTTACATTTCGATGACATCACCATTAGTGCTTTTTCACTCCGAAGCCATTTTGCGAATTACATTCCAAGGCAAAGGAAGGGGAGAGGAGGACACCAACGTTCCCCGGCCCCACGTCTCCGTTTTAATGCACAGCCAGTGGCGTGCAGTTTACTCGTGTTTTGTCAGAATGAAGCACCCTCCACCCTGAAGGCACCTGATTTGCTGCCAGTAGCACGCGTGTTGTCAATCTCGAGCACAGTGCTAAAGTAGTTTCGTTTGAGCTTTTTATGTGAGGCACATGTCTAGCACTCTTCCGCACGTACCACTAGGTTCACGCTTCTTGTGGGATTGACAGCGGGTTGTAATTCACACGTATGTGCCACGCATGTACTTGTAATCTGGTGTCCCAGCCGACGTGCAATCGTGTACGCGCAATCCAGAGTGCCTGAATGCGGGCCTGCTGAGCGCCTAGAAACTTGGTGCGCCCACGCGCACATGTACCCGACGCCCAAGTTCCGTAGAAAAATGGTGACATCATGGTATTATAATTCATGTGTTGAACGAGTTAACTCCTCCCAAACGATCAGACAACGTCACACGCATAGCGCCATCTCTTCATCATGCGTTCAGCTGATGAATCACTTGTGTCGAGGAAGAAAGCTTGTTTAAACATCCATCATACAGAAATGTCCTCACAGCCTTCTGCATCGAAAATGGAAGGGCGTGATATCGAAGGAGCTTAATATTGTAGACAAGAGGAATGTTGTTCAACAACTAATGGCTGTGCATTGTGTGATTGGGTCCACCATGTAAGAAGCACAAGCCATTACGTAAAACATTTACCTCTCTGTAACTGTTGTTATGTTTTTCTAGAGCGTTATAGTTTGATTTTTTTTGTTCATATTATAGTGCTACTGGGGAAGTTCAGAGTAGTGGCAGTTCGTAGGTTCTTAAAATACTCATGCACAATTGTCTTTCCCTGTACTTTTGTCTTAAAAATGGTGACGATTGTTGTAGACGTTGGCTGTAAGTATTCAAAAATAAAAGTCCACCAAACTCTCAGCACAGTGCAGTGAGCAGCGGCAGGTCGTACACTTTTAATATGTACTAGCACACTGCTCTCTCACTGCATTTCTGTCTTGACAGTGACAAAGATTTTTGTAGACTTTGGCTGTAAGTATGCTAAATGTTCTGATTTCTGTGTTTACTTACCTCTTGCAGAGCATTACGTGACGGGAGCGCTGATAATGATGTCACTGAAACTTCTTGCTGCTGTTGCTGTTGTTGTCTTGGTAGCCGACCGAGGTGGCCGAGCGGTTCTAGGTGCTACATTCTGGGACCACGCGACCACTACGGTCGCAGGTTCGAATCCTGCTTCGGGCATTGATGTGTGTGAGGTCCTTAGGTCAGTTGGGTTTAAGTATTTCTAAGTTCTAGGGGACTGGTGACCTCAGAAATTAAGTCCCATAGTGCTCAGAGAAATCTGAACAATTTTGGTCGTGATACCCAAGAAACTGTACTGACGATATTATCAGCAATTATGTAAGAATCATTAATTATAGCTAAGTGTATATGTTTTCATGCAAAGTATCACCAGTGATTACAGTAATGTTGAGAAATATCGTAAGTAAATATTTCCACACATTTGCAGTTTAAACTTAATGTACATGGCGTGCTGTCTCTGGCTCCAAGGCGCTTATTTAGGCACACAGTATAATATTCAGCACGTCACCACTGCAGCTGTAACTTCAATACGCCGCCCAGAATACTTTCCTAAATATCTCAACCACACGAGAATAGGTATACGTAACTGTATCGAAGATAATAGTAATGGCTGTAGAGGTTGCGAAAAATTTAGAGTGACTTATAAATAGTTCACACACTTGTGAGAGAAACGTAATAGGGTACGAATGTCAAGCATGCGTACAAGGTGTTTAGAGGCACGACATCGAGTACCCATTGGTAGTATTTTAAAACCCTCGACTTACTGACATCAAAGTAATATTATCCATGGCGTCGCCGATGCAATGTGTAATTGCAGATTTATCCTCGTTTCAGAGAAATGTTTACTCTCCGTTGGTGGCACATTAATCTCATTGGGGGACTTCCGTGGGACCTTAAGCTATTTAACGACAGGGAGTGCATACATCTACAGGAGCTACGCAACACAGCATCAGCTAGAGTGTCGACAGATGTGTCAGTCATATATCTACCGATTCTATGAAATTGAGAAACAATCTCCTGGAACTAGCTCAACCACATAGCTCAATTCCACAATGCATACTATGCTTCGATGCAGGTAAAAGTGTATGATACAACATTACCAGATGCGTCCGCAGAACTACAACCGTATTTAAATTTGTTTATACACCCAGCTGTAGGTAAGAATTTATAAAACCCCATGTATTATAATGCCCCGAATAGTTAGCGCCACAAGGGTATTCTAGTAAGCAACTGGTCCTTCAGAGACTATACTGGAAACTGGAAGAACGAGAACAAGAGAATACTACTTAGCGATACATAGACGTTTCGATTATTGCGACTTCATGTTGTGGGAAAACTAATCTTGTTTTAACTCTGTTAACATATAGCAAGGAAGTCTGCTTTGTATTTCAGCCAATATACCAGCCACTGCAGGAGATATGAATTGCATTGAGGGGATGACATACCAGACACTCAACGAAAGCAGCGGTATTCCACTGCCTGAAAAATGGCTCTGAGCACTATGGGACTCAACTGCTGTGGTCATTAGTCCCCTAGAACTTAGAACTACTTAAACCTAACTAACCTAAGGACATCACACACATCCATGCCCGAGGCAGGATTCGAACCTGCGACCGTATCAGTCGCACGGTTCCGGACTGCGCGCCTAGATCCGCGAGACCACCGCGGTCGGCTCCACTGCCTGAAAAAGTAAAGTAAAACAGCGTATTCATATCTGACGGCGTTACAGTGGAATATCAGGATGAGATCCGGAGACGTTTCTGCTTTATCCGCCATATGCGAATCGTTATTTATTTGAGTCAGAAAAACTAAAGGAACCTGAAATAGCTGGTCCGGAATAACGTAAACCATATAACCGCTTTCAAACAGGAAAATTTGGATTTCATGCTTATTAACCAAGCACATGTAGGAACTGACAAATTGTCCAATGAATTCGTTATCATATATGGGCATTGATGGTATAACTTGCGACATGGCTTTTTCGTTACAGACACAACTAGGAAATCGAATGGAGGCTGATACAGACGAAAATTCGATGCACAGTGTATCAAATCTCAACTGCATAAGTAGTCTGTAGACTATAGACAAATTTACGGGTGTGATGCACACTCGCTCAGAGGGTGTAAAGTACAAGCTTCTGTACATTGACAGAAAATTTGAGCAAACAGTGCTACATAATGGAACTGGACTGTATATGATGAGTTCCTGAATGCTAGAATACAGCAATGTGAAATACACTCCTGGAAATTGAAATAAGAACACCGTGAATTCATTGTCCCAGGAAGGGGAAACTTTATTGACACATTCCTGGGGTCAGATACATCACATGATCACACTGACAGAACCACAGGCACATAGACACAGGCAACAGAGCATCCACAATGTCGGCACTAGTACAGCGTATATCCACCTTTCGCAGCAATGCAGGCTGCTATTCTCCCATGGAGACGATCGTAGAGATGCTGGATGTAGTCCTGTGGAACGGCTTGCCATGCCATTTCCACCTGGCGCCTCAGTTGGACCAGCGTTCGTGCTAGACGTGCAGACCGCGTGAGACGACGCTTCATCCAGTCCCAAACATGCTCAATGGGGTACAGATCCGGAGATCTTGCTGGCCAGGGTAGTTGACTTACACCTTCTAGAGCACGTTGGGTGGCACGGGATACATGTGGACGTGCATTGTCCTGTTGGAACAGCAAGTTCCCTTGCCGGTCTAGGAATGGTAGAACGATGGGTTCGATGACGGTTTGGATGTACCGTGCACTATTCAGTATCCCCTCGACGATCACCAGAGGTGTACGGCCAGTGTAGGAGATCGCTCCCCACACCATGATGCCGGGTGTCGGCCCTGTGTGCCTCGGTCGTATGCAGTCCTGATTGTGGCGCTCACCTGCACGGCGCCAAACACGCATACGACCATCATTGGCACCAAGGCAGAAGCGACTCTCATCGCTGAAGACGACACGTCTCCATTCGTCCCTCCATTCACGCCTGTCGCGACACCACTGGAGGCGGCCTGCACGATGTTGGGGCGTGAGCGGAAGACGGCCTAACGGTGTGCGGGACCGTAGCCCAGCTTCATAGAGACTGTTGCGAATGGTCCTCGCTGATACCCCAGGAGCAACAGTGTCCCTAATTTGCTGGGAAGTGGCGGTGCGGTCCCCTACGGCACTGCGTAGGATCCCACGGTCTTGGCGTGCATCCGTGCGTCACTGCGGTCCGGTCCCAGGTCGACGGGCACGTGCACCTTCCGCCGACCACTGGCGACAACATCGATGTACTGTGGAGACCTCACGCCCCACGTGTTGAGCAATTCGGCGGTACGTCCACCCGGCCTCCCGCATGCCCACTATACGCCCTCGCTCAAAGTCCGTCAACTGCACATACGGTTCACGTCCACGCTGTCGCGGCACGCTACCAGTGTTAAAGACTGCGATGGAGCTCCGTATGCCACGGCTAACTGGCTGACACTGACGGCGGCGGTGCACAAATGCTGCGCAGCTAGCGCCATTCGAATGCCAACACCGCGGTTCCTGGTGTGTCCGCTGTGCCGTGTGTGTGATCATTGCTTGTACAGCCCTCTCGCAGTGTCCAGAGCAAGTATGGTGGGTCTGACACACCGTTGTCAATGTGTTCTTTTTTCCATTTCCAGGAGTGTATATATCAATGAGAAAACTGAAGAAGTCATCACAAAACTGGTAGATGCGGGAGGTAGATGATAGTTAAGGCACTTTACTCCTACTATCATCAGTCATTTTAATGTGTATATAAATGGTACACTATCACAGAAATAGGTGCTGAAGGCTATTAGACAAAGTTACAATTATTAAAGTTACAGAAGCTGGAACTAGAGCAGTGACTACACAGACTTTTAAACAGTAACTGTTTGAAATGGCTTTCACACGCTTCGGATAGAGACAGAAAAGAAGAATAAGAAGAACAATGATAACGTAATGGAGTATATGCTATTACTCAGTTATTAGTTTCAGCTAAACACAACATATGGTATCAGTAGGACAAAACCATATATGTGAGGTAAGGAAACAGTACATTTAACTAAGAATGCATACGAATTGGGATAGGAAATTTGAAAGAACGCCCAGTTTAATAGGCCTTTAAAATCTTTGAGCGTCAAAAAGAATTCACAGAAAGAGCTAAAAGCGCACAGTCCAAAATTACACATGAAAGCGACACTCTCCAAATTTCTCCTTACTACAATTTACCGAAGTTGGTTTAAAGAAACGTATCTGGCTGTGTTTTCATCTGACCAATCAGGGTCTCAATGTTAACCTTAATTTCCGCCTACAGAAATTCTGTCCATCCAATGAGAAACGTTATAGTTTTCGTGGTGGGGCAATGTTTTAAAAGTTTGCAACGTAACAGAGACGCGAAAAATTCTCACACTAGAACTTGCAGCTGGTGTTGTCCTTTTAATGTTATCGTAAGATCTATACTGTCCATCTGGAGAGCTCTATCTTTTAACATGGGCTGGGGGGTGGTACTGACGTAACAGGGACGTGAAAAAGTCTCACGCTAAAACTTGTGGCTGGGGTGGTCCTTTTAGTGTTATTGTAAGATCTATACTCTTCTTCTGAAGGTCTCTACATCTACATCTACATCCGTACTCCGCAAGCCACCTGACGGTGTGTGGCGGAGGGTACCCTGAGTACCTCTATCGGTTCTCCCTTCTATTCCAGTCTCGTATTGTACGTGGAAAGAAGGATTGTCGGTATGCTTCTGTGTGGGCTCTAATCTCTCTGATTTTATCCTCATGGTCTCTTCGCGAGATATACGTAGGAGGGAGCAATATACTGCTTGACTCTTCGGTGAAGGTATGTTCTCGAAACTTTAACAAAAGCCCGTACCGAGCTACTGAGCGTCTCTCCTGCAGAGTCTTCCACTGGAGTTTATCTATCATCTCCGTAACGCTTTCGCAATTACTAAATGATCCTGTAACGAAGCGCGCTGCTCTCCGTTGGATCTTCTCTATCTCTTCTATCAACCCTACCTGGTGCGGATCCCACACTGCTGAGCAGTATTCAAGCATTGGGCGAACAAGCGTACTGTAACCTACTTCCTTTGTTGTCGGATTGCATTTCCTTAGTATTCTTCCAATGAATCTCAGTCTGGCATCTGCTTTACCGACGATCAACTTTATATGATCATTCCATTTTAAATCACTCCTAATGCGTACTCCCAGATAATTTATGGAATTAACTGCTTCCAGTTGCTGACCTGCTATTTTGTAGCTAAATGATAAGGGACCTATCTTTCTATGTATTCGCATCACATTACACTTCGCTACATTGAGATTCAATTGCCATTCCGTGCACCATGCGTCAATTCGCTGCAGATCCTCCTGCATTTCAGTACAATTTTCCATTGTTGCAACCTCTCGATACACCACAGCATCATCTGCAAAAAGCCTCAGTGAACTTCCGATGTCATCCACCAGGTCATTTATGTATATTGTGAATAGCAACGGTCCTATGACACTCCCCTGCGGCACACCTGAAATCACTCTTACTTCGGAAGACTTCTCTCCATTGAGAATGACGTGCTGCGTTCTGTTATCTAGGAACTCCTCAATCCAATCACACAATTGATCTGATAGTCCGTATGCTCTTACTTTGTTCATTAAACGACTGTGGGGAACTGTGTCAAACGCCTTGCGGAAGTCAAGAAACACGGCATCTACCTGTGAACCCGTGTCTAAGGCCCTCTGAGTCTCGTGGACGAATAGCGCGAGCTGGGTTTCACACGATCGTCTTTTTCGAAACCCATGCTGATTCCTACAGAGTATATTTCTAGTCTCCTGAAAAGACATTATACTCGAACATAATACGTGTTCCAAAATTCTACAACTGATCGACGTTAGAGATATAGGTCTATAGTTCTGCACATCTGTTCGACGTCCCTTCTTGAGAACGGGGATGACCTGTGCCGTTTTCCAATCCTTTGGAACGCTTCGCTCTTCTAGAGACCTACGGTACACCGCTGCAAGAAGGGGGGCAAGTTCCTTCGCGTACTCTGTGTAAAATCGAACTGGTATCCCATCAGGACCAGCGGCCTTTCCTCTTTTGAGCGATTTTAATTGTTTCTCTATCCCTCTGTCGTTTACTTCGATATCTACCATTTTGTCAACTGTGCGACAATCTAGAGAAGGAAGCACAGTGCAGTCTTCCTCTGTGAAACAGCTTTGGGAGAAGACATTTAGTAATTCGGCCTTTAGTCTGTCATCCTCTGTTTCAGTACCATTTTGGTCACAGAGTGTCTGGACATTTTGTTTTGATCCACCTACCGCTTTGACATAGGACCAAAATTTCTTAGGATTTTCTGCCAAGTCAGTACATAGAACTTTA
Organism: Schistocerca gregaria; assembly: GCF_023897955.1. Lineage (NCBI taxonomy): Eukaryota > Metazoa > Arthropoda > Insecta > Orthoptera > Acrididae > Schistocerca > Schistocerca gregaria. The sequence goes on from NC_064920.1 coordinate 950,987,121, forward strand.
CTTTCGAATTCATTGAAAGCCTCTCGCATAGCCCTCCTCACACTACATTTCGCTTCGCGTAATTTTTGTTTGTCTGCAAGGCTTTGGCTATGTTTATGTTTGCTGTGAAGTTCCCTTTGCTTCCGCAGCAGTTTTCTAACTCGGTTGTTGTATCACGGTGGCTCTTTTCCATCTCTTACGATCTTGCTTGGCACATACTCATCTAACGCATATTGTACCATGGTTTTGAACTTTGTCCACTGATCCTCAACACTATCTGCACTTGAGACAAAACTTTTGTGTTGAGCCGTCAGGTACTCTGTAATCTGCTTTTTGTCACTTTTGCTAAACAGAAAAATCTTCCTACCTTTTTTAATATTTCTATTTACGGCTGAAATCATCGACGCAGTAACCGCTTTATGATCGCTGATTCCCTGTTCTGCATTAACTGATTCAAATAGTTCGGGTCTGTTTGTCACCAGAAGGTCTAATATATTATCGCCACGAGTCGGTTTTCTGTTTAACTGCTCAAGGTAGTTTTCAGATAAAGCACTTAAAAATATTTCACTGGATTCTTTGTCCCTGCCACCCGTTATGAACGTTTGAGTCTCCCAGTCTATATCCGGCAAATTAAAATCTCCACCCAGAACTATAACATGGTGGGGAAATCTACTCGAAATATTTTCCAAATTATTCTTCAGGTGCTGAGCCACAACAGCTGCTGAGCCCGGGGCCCTATAGATACATCCAATTACCATGTCTGAGCCTGCTTTAACCGTGACCTTCACCCAAATCATTTCACAATTCGCATCTCCGTCAATTTCCTTCGATACTATTGCACTTCTTATCGCTATAAACACGCCTCCCCCTTCACTGTCCAGCCTATCTCTGCGGTATACATTCCAATCAGAGTTTAGGATTTCATTACTGTTTACGTCTGGTTTCAGCCAACTTTCTGTTCCTAGTACTATATGGGCGTTGTGACCGTTTATTAATGAGAGCAGTTCTGGGACCTTTCTATAGACGCTCCTGCAGTTTACTATTAGCACATTAATATTGTTATTCCTTGTTGCATTTTGCCTACTCCTGCCTTGCCGCGTCTCAGGAGGCGTCTTGTCGGGCCTAGGGAGGGAATTCTCTAACCTAAAAAAAACCCATGTGCACTCCACACGTACTCCGCTACCCTCGTAGCCGCTTCCGGCGTGTAGTGCACGCCTGACCTATTCAGGGGGACCCTACATTTCTCCACCCGATAGCGGAGGTCGAGAAATTTGCACCCCAGCTCTCCGCAGAATCGTCTGAGCCTCTGGTTTAAGCCTTCCACTCGGCTCCAAACCAGAGGACCGCGATCGGTTCTGGGAACGATACTACAAATAGTTAGCTCTGATTCCACCCCGCGAGCGAGGCTTTCCACCTTCACCAACTCCGCCAACCGCCTGTACGAACTGAGGATGACCTCTGAACCCAGACGGCAAGAGTCATTGGTGCCGACATGAGCAACAATTTGCAGTCGGGTGCACCCAGTGCTCTCTATCGCCGCCGGTAGGGCCTCCTCCACATCTCGGATGAGACCCCCCGGCAAGCAGACAGAGTGAACACTGGCCTTCTTCCCCGACCTTTCCGCTATTTCCCTAAGGGGCTCCATCACCCGCCTAACGTTGGAGCTCCCAATAACTAATAAACCCCTCCCCCCGTGTGCCTGCTCGGACCTTGCTGAAGGAGCGGCCACATGTCCACTCACAGGCAGAGCGGGCGATGCCACACGGCCAGCCTCCACATTGACCCTCCGCCTCGTGCGCCGCGAACGCCGCTGAACCCGCCACTCCCCTTGGGGAGAGGGTGGCCCAACCGCGCCCGGTACCCGCGAAGATGTCTCGACAGCAGGGACAGTGGGTGAAGCATCTAACATCTGGGGTGCACCATGCGACGCACCAGACTCCCCACTGCCGCTACACTCCGAGGCAGCAGCCTGAAGACGTCTGACCGCGGCCATCAACACGCTCAGCTGTTCGCGAAGTGTGGCCAGCTCCTCCTGCGTCCGTACACAGCAGCCACACATCCTAGCCATCCTAATAAATCAATTTACTATAGAGTGTTAATCAGCTTTTAACTAGACTGCTAATTCACTAAAGGCGGTTGATTATTGACTAAACTGTGATTGCTAACCACTTCTTGTAGAAACAAGGAAAATAGCACTACCTGTCTCTGGACGGTATTGAAAACAAACACTAGCACTACTAGCACTATGGCTGACTAAAGGGACTCTCCCTGACTGTATTCAAAACAAACACGAGATCTATGGAACACTTAATAGCACTCTACTATTAAAGCTTCCTAAAAGCAAAAACACGCAGAAGAAGAAGTGGCAAGTAAGAAAAATACAGATAATACTTAAATTAAGGTTGCTCGCTGCACAGAAGACGTGAAGCAGACGGCGGTTAGGGCGACACTGACACTACTGGCACTATGGCTGACTAAAGGGACTCTCCCTGACTGTATTCAAAACAAACACGAGATCTATGGAACACTTAATAGCACTCTACTATTAAAGCTTCCTAAAAGCAAAAACACGCAGAAGAAGAAGTGACAAGTAAGAAAAATACAGATAATACTTAAATTAAGGTAGCTCGCTGCACAGCAGACGTGAAGCAGACGGCGGTTAGCTTTTAACATGGGCTGGGAGGTGGTCCGAGCAGTTAGCTGGTGATGTGTCCATCCCTTATCGTAGGGCCTTCTAGCTTAGCACGGTTCTGCTCTCGGTTTCTGTTCTCGTTTCTCCCCTTGGAACTGCGTCTGTCTCACAGTGGGAACGTATGACATGCATTTAGGCATTCTTGTGTTAGTCTGTGGTATTCCATTTGCTCACTCGTTACTCGCATTACTGTGGTTAATATAATGTCACGATTTATTCGGAGCTATGTGACATCCTACTGCATTTGCTTATCATGTCAGGGTTATCATGGAAGGTGTTGGATTTGTTTGACACCTTTCATATCACCACCCTTCGAACTTATTTTTTGTACTGAAGTTAGGCAATGATTGAATCGTTGTCTAAGCCAGTCAAAAATTATTCCGTTATCTAAATTTTGTTGCCTACTGTTCAGCAACGTTATTCTGTTCTATGCTAGTTTTTATTGCTAATCTATATTTTTATATTCTTCCACATTATTATCAAAAATATGTTTATATTGACAAGGGAAGACTATTTTTACTCTATTTTAATTACTATTTCTTAATTATTTCTTTCTTTACTTCATTGTGAGTTGGTTTTTTAAGAAGTTTGTTATCGAAAGTGAGAAGTCTTTAACATCGATTTTCTTAGAAATGTTGTTTTTATAAATGTAGTAATTAAGTAAAATCTATTCCTAACACATTTTCTATATATCATGTACAAGTAAAATGTTTTTGTTTCTAGACACTCATTTCAATATTGTTACATTAACAAATAAGAATTATTTCCAAGAATTGCTTTGACAAAGAAATATACATACAAAAGTATGGAGATTTCATCCTAACAAATGGTACAAATGTTATAAAAAAGGGAAAACATCCAACAAGATCATTGTTTATTCTTTGTTTTTATAAAGAGAAAATAAGTAAAATATAGTTATTCTTTTATTTTTATGAGGAGAAAAAAAGGGGCATATAGTTTTGGTGTTTATTATGCCTTACTTTTGTTCTTTATATATTGTCCATTTCAGAACTAATGACTTATTTTAATCAATAGTCTATTTTTTACTTAAGTCCATAGTCAATGACTGTTATTCTGTAGTTTATTAAATGTCTGGTGTGCTAAACTTATTTAGTTTTGCACACATCTCTTTTGCACAGTTCCTACATCACATAATTTGATTTCACTCATTCACACAATCCTATGAATGTTGAAGCATGAGGTCAGTGAATGTTTTTTTTTGTTTTTTTTTTTACAAAGATTATGGACTTGAACGAGATGGATGTGGGCAAGTATTTGATGTACAGCTTCTTTCATCGTTCATTGTTGGCTTTGCAAGTGTGTGTTGCTGTTGTGGAGGTCCCATAATGGAATGGAGCTGTGAGTGCAGAGTCTCGTGGTTTACTGGCTTTGTATGCGTGAAAGTCATCGTTATGTGTCCCTGAAAGCGGTCGTTTTTCGTTGTAATACTTCGCAGATGACTAGTTTACAATAGGATAGGGATTTGGGAAGGTATGTCGTCTATTCTTCACCCATCTTCTTTCTTGGTCTCAATCTTGCAAATCTTCAACTTTTCTTCTTCTTGCTTTTTCTCTGCTTCTTGCTTTCTTCTTGGTTCTTCTCTGGGCAGGATATGGAAATATTTATTGATAACTAGTCGCTTTAAAGTTCTCCTCTAGTAACAGTTTGATAAATAGTTTGGGTGAGTCATTTTTCCTTTGTGGAAGTTTTCTTCAGTTTTGTGCTTCAGCGTGCTGTTTAATAGCAGTAGTGTGACTTTTACATATATTTTTTTGCTAGTGGTGCGTTGCGCAAGCGGTCTTCTCGTCGGGCCGTTTTTTGTTCGCTCCACTGAGTCGGCGCGTTCGGTGTCCTGTCGTGTCGCTGCATGGTTCTGCTACTATGTGGTTCCGTGTTCTGTCACCGCAGGCTATTGTCTCTGCTAGAATGTCTCACTATCTATCGCTACAGCTACTGTTTTCAACTATTTATGCCTTTCAAAAAAATTTTATTTATTACGAAAATTTTTTAACAGGATATTTTTCTGACCTAGTTAAGCATGTGGTCGACCTTCAATCATGTTATTCTACCATCCTGGCAGGATCGCCATTTTCTAACATTCTGCGTGGTGTCTGTTTGTTCTATATCGTGTCTCCCTACCACTTTCGCGCAATGACGCTCTGAGCATGTTTTTTAGGGAATTGACTAGTGTGAAGCTGGGACCAGTTGCCATAAGGAGACGCCAGACCTCGCATGAGATTTAGAGTTCAAAAGAGTTCTGTGAGACTAGCAATGATTTAACCACATACTTAATGATTTCAGTGTCAGCTCCGCTGCACTCCCTGTAAAAGAATCTTTATACTAACTAAATTTAGTGGAAAGGATTCAAGGCTTTCCTATTTTTAATTAGCTGGTAAAATAACGTCGAAAAAGCAATTAAGTTAAGCATTGGAAATTTTATTCTACTCACAAAACATTGTTTATAAATTGCACTATTGATAAAAGGAAATGTTTTAATACAGGATGGTAAAAACCAACTGCGTTCCACAAAAACGTGAACGAATATTCCCTGAATGGGTTTCCAAGTTCTACAATGGATCGAAGGATGACCGATGCCATGGATCGAAGGATGACCTATGCCTATGTCAATCTAGGTTTAAATTAAGTTTCACAAAAGAGAAAAGTATCAAAATGGTCTACAGTGACCCTCAATTATCTTTAATTACTTATCTAACTTATAGTAAATTACAATGGCTTATGTGGTTTCTCAATAACTATATCACAGAAAAATCATCGCGTTTCAGACTTTTACTTCAAGTGGCAAATGCGAACACCATGAGCTTTAATTGACGATCGACATTAGTATTACGCAAAAAGGGGGTGTAACAGATGAGACTTCTGCAGTTCTGAGTGAAGCTTTATGCGCTGTTATGTGGCATAGCGTGCGTTCATTACCTTGTCGGTGTTCGTCAGGGAGTGGCGGACAGCACAGCTCCGCTCACCTCGCTATCTCGGAAGCAACTCTCTCCAAATTTCTCCTTGCTACAATTTGCCGAAGTTGGTTTAAAGAAAACTATCTGGCTGTGTTTTCATCTGACCAATCAGGGTCTCAATGTTAATCTTAAGCTCCGCCTACAATAATTCTGTCTATCCAATGAGAAACGTTATAGTTTTCGTGGTGGGGCAATGTTTTAAAAGTTTGCAACGTAACAGAGACGCGAAACATTCTCACGCTAGAACTTGCTGCTGGTGTGGTCCTTTTAGCGTTATCGTAAGATCTGTACTGTTCTTATGGAGGGCTCTATCTTTTAACATGGGCTGGGGGATGGTACTGACGTAACAGGGAAGTGAAAAAGTCTCACGCTAAAACTTGCGGCTGGGGTGGCCCTTTTAGTGTTATCGTAAGATCTATACTGTTCTTCTGGAGGGCTCTAGCTTTTAACATGGGCTGGAGGGTGGTCCTAGTGGTTAGCTAGCAACGTGGGTGTCCTTCCCTTATCGTAGGGCCTTCAGCTTAACACGGTTCTGCTCTCAGCTTCTGTTCTCGTTTCTCCCCTCAGAACTGTGCCTGTCTCATGGGGGGGAAGGTATGACATGCATTTAGGCATTCTTGTGTTAGTCTGTGGTATTCCATTTGCTCACTCGTTACTCGTATTACTTTGGTTAATTTAATGACACGATTTATTCGGAGCTATGTGACATCCTACTGGACTTGCTTATCATGTAAGGGTTTTCATGAAAGTTGTTGGATTTGCCTGACACCTTACACGACTACTTACAGTAACAGCTGCTGCGTGGATTACAAGTCACAAAACGAAGACATATCAATGTTATTAGAGCTTATGCAAAGCGCATAGTTAATATGGAGTCGGTGCCTCGGGAGTTTCAAAGGCCATCATGAAAAACTTTCCCGTCAGACATGTGGTAAAACATAGACAGGATGAATTATTTCAGGTTGGTGTAAGAGGCTGCTTACGATTGAATAAAGGTTTCAAGTGCGTTCTCATGACTACAGATACATATTACAAATTCGCTTGGGCTCTACCTGCGAAGAGAAAGAAGAGGAAGGTGATTTTAAATGATTTGAACAGTTCCTACAGACTAGGACGAATCTTTGTCCTCACAATGTTCAAAGCGACCATGGCGGTCAGTTTTACAGTTCACCGCCTTGGAAAGTGGAAATGGCACGATATGGAATGAACCACTACTCGACGTTTTCCTATTTTAATATTAGTGTTGTTGAAAGATTGAACAGGACGATCAAAAACCGGATGTCGAAGCAATTTAGTCTTCCAGTGTCGTACAAGTAGCTAAACATTCTACTTCAAATGTATAACGAGTACAATCGCTCTACTCATCATGCAATTAAGGAGAGATCAATTGATATCTGTGATAATGGGCTTGTAAATACAAATACATAATCAAATGAAGGTGGTAACGCACCCAAGCAGAGGTTAACGTAGGTGATCTGTTATGTATTTCTAAATACAAAGCTTTGTGTCATAAGACTTATCTACCGAAATGAGTTGCCGAAACACACTACAGGCCATTAAAATTGCTACACCAAGAAGAAATGCAGATAATAAACTGGTAATCATTAGAAAAATATATTATACTAGAACTGACATGTGATTACATTTTCACGAAATTTGGATGCATAGATCCTGAGATATCAGTACCCAGAACAACCACCTCTGGCCCTAATAACAGCCTTGATACGCCTGAGCTTGGATGGCGTGTACAGGTACAGCTGCCCACGCAGCTTCAACACGATACCACAGTTTATCAAGAGTACTGACTGGCGTATTGTGACGAGACAGTTGCTCGGCCCCCATTGACCACCGGTTTTCAGTTGGTGAGAGATCTGGAGAATGTCCTGCCAGGGGAGCAGTCGAACATTTTCTGTATCCAGGAAGGCCCGTACAGGACCAGCAAAATGCGGTCATGCATTATCCTGCTGAAATGTAGGATTTCGTAGGGATCGAATGAAGGGTAGAGCCACGGGTCGTAACAGATCTGAAATGTAACGTCCACTATTCAAATTGCCGTCAATGCGAACAAGAGGTGATCGAGACGTGTAACCAATGCCACCCCATATCACAACGTCGGGTGATACGTCAGTAAGGCAATGACGAATACACGCTTCCAATGTGTGTTCACCGCGATGTCGCCAAACACGGATGCGACCATCATTATGCTGTAAACATAACCTGCATTCATCCAAAAAAATAAAGTTTTGCCATTCGTGAACCTAGGTTTGTCGGTGAGTACGTCCCCATCTGTTGACTCAGGGATCGAGACGTGGCTGCACGGTCCGTTACAGCCATGGGGATAAAATGCCTTTTATCTCGACTGCTAGTGCTACGAGGCCGTTTGGATCCAGCACGGCGTTCCGTATTACCCTGCTGAACCCACCGGTTCCACATTCTGCTAACTGTCATTGGATCTCGACCAACGCGAACAGCAATGTCGCGATACGGTAAACCGCATTCGCGATAGGCTACAATCCGACCTTTATCAAAGTCGCAAACGTGACGGTACGCATTTGTTCTCCTTGTACGAGGCATCACAACAACGTTTCATCAGGCAACGCCGGTCAACTTCTGTTTGTGTATGAGAAATCGGTTGGAAACTTTCCTCATGTCAGTACGTTGTTGGTGTTGCCACCGGCGCCAAGCTCATTAGAAAAATATATTATACTAGAACTGACATGTGATTACATTTTCACGAAATTTGGATGCATAGATCCTGAGATATCAGTACCCAGAACAACCACCTCTGGCCCTAATAACAGCCTTGATACGCCTGAGCTTGGATGGCGTGTACAGGTACAGCTGCCCACGCAGCTTCAACACGATACCACAGTTTATCAAGAGTACTGACTGGCGTATTGTGACGAGACAGTTGCTCGGCCCCCATTGACCACCGGTTTTCAGTTGGTGAGAGATCTGGAGAATGTCCTGCCAGGGGAGCAGTCGAACATTTTCTGTATCCAGGAAGGCCCGTACAGGACCAGCAAAATGCGGTCATGCATTATCCTGCTGAAATGTAGGATTTCGTAGGGATCGAATGAAGGGTAGAGCCACGGGTCGTAACAGATCTGAAATGTAACGTCCACTATTCAAATTGCCGTCAATGCGAACAAGAGGTGATCGAGACGTGTAACCAATGCCACCCCATATCACAACGTCGGGTGATACGTCAGTAAGGCAATGACGAATACACGCTTCCAATGTGTGTTCACCGCGATGTCGCCAAACACGGATGCGACCATCATTATGCTGTAAACATAACCTGCATTCATCCAAAAAAATAAAGTTTTGCCATTCGTGAACCTAGGTTTGTCGGTGAGTACGTCCCCATCTGTTGACTCAGGGATCGAGACGTGGCTGCACGGTCCGTTACAGCCATGGGGATAAAATGCCTTTTATCTCGACTGCTAGTGCTACGAGGCCGTTTGGATCCAGCACGGCGTTCCGTATTACCCTGCTGAACCCACCGGTTCCACATTCTGCTAACTGTCATTGGATCTCGACCAACGCGAACAGCAATGTCGCGATACGGTAAACCGCATTCGCGATAGGCTACAATCCGACCTTTATCAAAGTCGCAAACGTGACGGTACGCATTTGTTCTCCTTGTACGAGGCATCACAACAACGTTTCATCAGGCAACGCCGGTCAACTTCTGTTTGTGTATGAGAAATCGGTTGGAAACTTTCCTCATGTCAGTACGTTGTTGGTGTTGCCACCGGCGCCAAGCTCATTAGAAAAATATATTATACTAGAACTGACATGTGATTACATTTTCACGAAATTTGGATGCATAGATCCTGAGATATCAGTACCCAGAACAACCACCTCTGGCCCTAATAACAGCCTTGATACGCCTGAGCTTGGATGGCGTGTACAGGTACAGCTGCCCACGCAGCTTCAACACGATACCACAGTTTATCAAGAGTACTGACTGGCGTATTGTGACGAGACAGTTGCTCGGCCCCCATTGACCACCGGTTTTCAGTTGGTGAGAGATCTGGAGAATGTCCTGCCAGGGGAGCAGTCGAACATTTTCTGTATCCAGGAAGGCCCGTACAGGACCAGCAAAATGCGGTCATGCATTATCCTGCTGAAATGTAGGATTTCGTAGGGATCGAATGAAGGGTAGAGCCACGGGTCGTAACAGATCTGAAATGTAACGTCCACTATTCAAATTGCCGTCAATGCGAACAAGAGGTGATCGAGACGTGTAACCAATGCCACCCCATATCACAACGTCGGGTGATACGTCAGTAAGGCAATGACGAATACACGCTTCCAATGTGTGTTCACCGCGATGTCGCCAAACACGGATGCGACCATCATTATGCTGTAAACATAACCTGCATTCATCCAAAAAAATAAAGTTTTGCCATTCGTGAACCTAGGTTTGTCGGTGAGTACGTCCCCATCTGTTGACTCAGGGATCGAGACGTGGCTGCACGGTCCGTTACAGCCATGGGGATAAAATGCCTTTTATCTCGACTGCTAGTGCTACGAGGCCGTTTGGATCCAGCACGGCGTTCCGTATTACCCTGCTGAACCCACCGGTTCCACATTCTGCTAACTGTCATTGGATCTCGACCAACGCGAACAGCAATGTCGCGATACGGTAAACCGCATTCGCGATAGGCTACAATCCGACCTTTATCAAAGTCGCAAACGTGACGGTACGCATTTGTTCTCCTTGTACGAGGCATCACAACAACGTTTCATCAGGCAACGCCGGTCAACTTCTGTTTGTGTATGAGAAATCGGTTGGAAACTTTCCTCATGTCAGTACGTTGTTGGTGTTGCCACCGGCGCCAAGCTCATTAGAAAAATATATTATACTAGAACTGACATGTGATTACATTTTCACGAAATTTGGATGCATAGATCCTGAGATATCAGTACCCAGAACAACCACCTCTGGCCCTAATAACAGCCTTGATACGCCTGAGCTTGGATGGCGTGTACAGGTACAGCTGCCCACGCAGCTTCAACACGATACCACAGTTTATCAAGAGTACTGACTGGCGTATTGTGACGAGACAGTTGCTCGGCCCCCATTGACCACCGGTTTTCAGTTGGTGAGAGATCTGGAGAATGTCCTGCCAGGGGAGCAGTCGAACATTTTCTGTATCCAGGAAGGCCCGTACAGGACCAGCAAAATGCGGTCATGCATTATCCTGCTGAAATGTAGGATTTCGTAGGGATCGAATGAAGGGTAGAGCCACGGGTCGTAACAGATCTGAAATGTAACGTCCACTATTCAAATTGCCGTCAATGCGAACAAGAGGTGATCGAGACGTGTAACCAATGCCACCCCATATCACAACGTCGGGTGATACGTCAGTAAGGCAATGACGAATACACGCTTCCAATGTGTGTTCACCGCGATGTCGCCAAACACGGATGCGACCATCATTATGCTGTAAACATAACCTGCATTCATCCGAAAAAATAAAGTTTTGCCATTCGTGCACCTAGGTTCGTCGGTGAGTACGTCCCCATCTGTTGACTCAGGGATCGAGACGTGGCTGCACGGTCCGTTACAGCCATGGGGATAAAATGCCTTTTATCTCGACTGCTAGTGCTACGAGGCCGTTTGGATCCAGCACGGCGTTCCGTATTACCCTGCTGAACCCACCGGTTCCACATTCTGCTAACTGTCATTGGATCTCGACCAACGCGAACAGCAATGTCGCGATACGGTAAACCGCATTCGCGATAGGCTACAATCCGACCTTTATCAAAGTCGCAAACGTGACGGTACGCATTTGTTCTTCTTGTACGAGGCATCACAACAACGTTTCATCAGGCAACGCCGGTCAACTTCTGTTTGTGTATGAGAAATCGGTTGGAAACTTTCCTCATGTCAGTACGTTGTAGGTGTTGCCACCGGCGCCAACCTTGTGTGAATGCCTCTGAGAAACTAATCATTTGCATATCACAACATCTTCTTCCTGTTGGTTAAAGTTCGCGTCTGTAGTAAGTCATCTTCGTGGTGTAGCAATTTGGTTACTTTCTGTATAGTTATAAGAACGAGTAACAATTTTTAAACTGGAATATTATATTTTTCTTCACATTGCAGATATTTCCAAACCAGTATTTCAGTTTAAATCAAATTTCTACTACACGATATTACAGTGCCCGTATTATTTCGAATTATGATGGAATATTCCTTCGGACACGTATGATTGCATTTCCGAAGCAACAAGCACTGTGGCAACTACAGCCGTTACGAAATACAAGAAATGCATTTGGAGCTGCGAATATGGACAGCAACCATCTGTATAGTGGAGTGAAGACAAAGAAAATATGTGAAAGGCCGGGACTCGAACCCGGATATCCCGCTTATCACCAGCGGCAGTCTTACCATTTGGCTGATGACGTGTGGAATTTTAGGTCAGGCCGTCAGTCGTGTTGGGTTAGCCATAAGCTAATTTCACCACTTGCCGTAAGAGGGAAACCTGTGTTCGAGTCCTGGTGCGGCACAAATTTACGTTGTCATCAATCAGTCATACAGTTGATGGTTGTCCATATTCGCATCTGCGAAAACATACCTTGTGTAAATTTCTATCAATGTTACCGAGGGTGCTAAAAGCGTTCAAGGTTTCAGAGGTGAATTGCAATATGCTGTACGTAACCAGCTGTGTTCAAACGGATGTTCTAGGGACACAATGTTCATTTAACACAGGTGATCAAGTGAGTAGCAATTTTTTCGTATGTACAGCTCGATGTGCCTTCTAGATGATCAGCGGATCAGAGAATCACTATCTACGAGTAGGTCGTGAATAGTTTCACACTGGATGACCTATAAATTGAGCAGGTGGCAGTAATATGCTTTACTGGGCCACAGAAAGTTCTAAGTGGGCACATCACGCAGTCAACGGAGGTGGTCCATTAATGCGTGGTGTGGAATCCTCTGAAATGCATTCATCGGTCCAAACTACTTCGCAGGTACTCTCATGCGAGGTGCAATATTATGCTTATCCACACCATAACTGCTGAAGCACAAGGTTGTACGCACTCTTATGTGGCGACAGGTGGGGACACATATCTACCCTGGAACAGTGTCGAAGGTAATCGTTATTGTTGTCCTGGTGTCGTGATGTGGAGAAGTATAAAGTTGCATGGGCATACTGACCTCCAAATCTTTGGCGATGTTACAAACCACCTGCAGCAGAATGTCACTAGAGCCAGTACAAAAATACGATAAGTGACAATACAGTCAGTGCCGAGCAGTGTCCATCAGCATGTGTCGTCTAGGATGGGAGTCAGTTTGGACACACATTACATCAGACGCACGTGCGATCATCTGAGCGGGGCTGGCATTTTCCTTATACTGTTAAGTATCAGTTTTTTTTTGGTCATCTTTACTTGTTTGATGCGGCCCGCCACGAATTCCTTTCCTGTGCTAACCTCTTCATCGCAGAGTAGCACTTGCAACCTACGTCCTCAATTATTTGCTTGACGTATTCCAATCTCTGTCTTCCTCTACAGTTTTTGCCCTCTACAGCTCCCTCTAGTACCATGGAAGTCATTCCCTCATGTCTTACCAGATGTCCTATCATCCTGTCCCTTCTCCTTATCAGTGTTTTCCACATACTCCTTTCCTCTCCGTTTCTGCGTAGAATCTCCTTATTCCTTACCTTATCAGTCCACCTAATTTTCAACATTCGTCTATAGTACCACATCTCAAATGCTTCGATTCACTTCTGTTCCGGTTTTCCCACAGTCCATGTTTCACTACCATACTATGCTGTACTCCAGACGTACATCCTCAGAAATTTCTTCCTCAAATTGAGGCTGGTATTTGATATTAGTAGACTTCTCTTGGCCAGAAATGCCTTTTTTGCCATAGCGAGTCTGCTTTTGATGTCCTCCTTGCTCCGCCCGTCATTGGTTATTTTACTGCGTAGGTAGCAGAATTCCTTAACTTCATTGACTTCGTGACCATCAATCCTGATGTTAAGTTTCTCGCTGTTCTCATATCTACTACTTCTCATTACCTTCGCCTTTCTCCAATATACTCACAAACCATACTGTGTACTCCTTAGACTGTTCATTCCGTTCAGCATATCATTTATTTCTTCTTCACTTTCACTCAGGATAGCAATGTCATCAGCGAATCGTATCATTGATATCCTTTCACCTTGTATTTTAATTCCACTCCTGAACCTTTCTTTTATTTCCATCATTGCTTCCTCGATGTACAGATTGAAGAGTAGGGGCGAAAGGCTACAGCCTTGTCTTACTCCATTCTTAATACGAGCACTTCGTTCTTGATCGTCCATTCTTATTATTCCCTCTTGGTTGTTGTACATATTGTATATGACCCGTCTCTCCCTATAGCTTACCCCCACCTTTTTCAGAATCTCGAACAACTTGCACCATTTTATATTTTCAAACGCTTTTTCCAGGTCGACAAATCCTATGAACGTGTCTTGATTTTTCTTTAGCCTTGCTTCCATTATTAGCCGTAACGTTAGAATTGCCTCTCTCGTGCCTTTACTTTTCCTAAAGCCAAACTGATCGTCACCTAGCGCATTCTCCATTTTCTTTTCCATTCTTCTGTATATTATTCTTGCAAGCAGCTTCGATACATGAGCTGTTAAGCTGATTGTGCGATAATTCTCGCACTTGTCAGCTCTTGCCGTCTTCGGAATTGTGTGGATGATGCTTTTCCGAAAGTCAAATGGTATGTCGCCAGACTCATATATTCTACACACCAACGTGAATAGTCGTTTTGTTGCCACTTCCCCTACTGATTTTAGAAATTCTGATGGAATGTTATCTATCCCTTCTGCCTTATTTGACCGTAAGTCCTCGAAAGCTCTTTTAAATTCCGATTGTAATACTGGATCCCCTATCTCTTATAAATCGACTCCTGTTTCTTCTTCTATCACATCAGACAAATCTTCACCCTCATAGAGGCTTCCAATGTATTCTTTCTACCTATCTGCTCTCTCCTCTGCATTTAACAATGGAATTCCCGTTGCACTCTTAATGTTACCACCGTTGCTTTTAATGTCACCAAAAGTTGTTTTGACTTTCCTGTATGCTGAGTCTGTTCTTCCGACAATCATATCTTTTTCGATGTCTTCACATTTTTCCTGCAGCCATTTCGTCTTTGCTTCCCTGCACTTCCTATTTATTTCATTCCTCAGCGACTTGTATTTCTGTATTCCTGATATTCCCGGAACATGTTTGAAGTATTTCTTCTGTTACCCATGGTTTCTTCGCAGCTACCTTCTTTGTACCTATGTTTTCCATCCCAACTTCTGTGATGGCCCTTTTTAGAGACGTCCATTCCTCTTCAACTGTGCTGCCTACTGCGCTATTCCTTATTGGTGTATCTATAGCGTTAGAGAACTTCAAACGTATCTCGTCATTTCTTAGAACTTCCGTACTACATTTCTTTGCGTATTGATTCTTCCTGACTAATGTCTTGAACTACAGCCTACTCTTCATCACTACTGTATTGTGATCTGAGTCTATATCTGCTCCTGTGTACGCCTTACAATCCAGTATCTGATTTCGGAATCTCTCTCTGACCATGATGTAATCTAATTGAAATCTTCCCATATCTCCCGGCCTTTTCCAAGTATACCTCTTTCTCTTGGGATTCTTGAACAGGCTATTCGCTATTACTATCTGAAACTTGTTACAGAACTCAATTAGTCTTTCTCCTCTTTCATTCCTTGTTCCAAGCCCATATTCTCCTGTAACCTTTTCTTCTACTCCTTCCCCTACAACTCCATTCGAGTCGGCCATGACTATTAGATTTTCGTCCCCCTTTACATACTGCATTACCCTTTCAATATCCTCATAGACTTTCTCTATCTGTTCATCTTCAGCTTGCGACGTCGGCATGTATATCTGAACTATTGTTTTCGGTGTTGGTCTGCTGTCGATTCTGATTAGAATAACCTGGTCACTGAACTGTTCACAGTAACACACCCTCTGCCCTACCTTCCTATTCATAACGAATCCTACACTTATTATACCATTTTTTGCTGCTGTTGATATTACCCCATACTCATCTGACCAGAAATCCTTGTCTTCCTTCCACTTCACTTCACTGACCCCTACTATATCTAGATTGAACCTTTGCATTTCTCTTTTCAGATTTTCTAGTTTCCCTATCACGTTCAAGCTTCTGACATTCCAGGCCCCGACTTGTAGAACATTATCCTTTCGATGATTATTCACTCTTTTTCTCATGGTAACCTCCCCCTTGACAGTCCCCTCCCGGAGATCCGAATGGGGGACTATTCCGGAATCTTTTACCAATGGAGAGATCATCATGACACTTCTTCAACTACAGGCCACATGTCCCGTGGATAGACGTTACGTATCTTTAATGCAGTGGTTTCCATTGCCTTCTGCATCCTCATGTCGTTGATCATTGCTGATTCGTCCGCCTTTAGGGGCAATTTCCCACCCCTAGGAAGAGAGAGTGCCCTGAACCTCTATCCGCTCCTCCGCCCTCTTTGACAAGGCCGTTGGCAGAATGAGGCTGACTTCTTATGCCGGAAGTCTTCGGCCGCCAATGCTGATTATTTATCAAAATTTAGGCAGTGACAGGGTTCGAACCCGGGACCGAAAACATTTTGATTATGAAACAAAGACGCTACCCCTAGACCACGGTTGTCCCCCTAAGTATTAGGTTATCATCGACAAATGATAGAACATTTTGTTTGTATTTTAAAGGTACATCTGTAGCACGCATTAGTCTCCTTGTGTTTTCGCTGATTCTACTAATTGGTTTCTACTAATGGTTCAAGATTATTGAATCACCACTGTTGGCATTGTTCTATGGAAATGACTTTTGATTCACCCTGTATATTTGTATGCTTTGTTTATGCTGCCTTTTAATTTTTTAATCCTACAAACTCTGAAAAACGTAAGGTTTGCAAGTGCTACACGAACGCAATTAAAGTTGATTTCACTAAATGAATTGATGTCTGTAGAAGTTCATCCAGGGAATTCGGGGTACGGACGAGGGCGACAAGATTCTCAACCTGCTGTTCTTTTCTAAAACTGATTGATCAGTCTTATGACTTGTCGTAACCCAAAAATGGAACATATAGCACTTAATAATTTTTTCATAATGTGGGGCCACAGTCATATCATATTCCTTTAAAGTCAGTACCGCCATTACCGTGTTACTGTAAATAAACAAGAGTCTAATGTCGGTACTGACTTTAAAGAAACATAGTACTTACCATTTCTCAAAGAAGTGGTAATCATACACTCAATTTTTCGTAGGTAGATGATTGAAAAGGTAAGTTTAGATCATTAGGGCATGCAATGTGAGCCTTTGTTCTGTAAGCCACCTTACTTCAGTTAATGATGGGAAATTAAATCTGATTATGGACGAATTACTCGCGAGCAGTGGCGTGACGGGGTGTGCGAGAAGGGCTCCAAGCTGGTATTGAACGATGGTTGATAAATGGTGAGATTGACTAAGTGCTGAAGCTATACATCCTATCAGTAGATCCACTGCTATGAAAAGAGGCTGTCACTTCGAACATGTAGTCGCTGAGCCGAAGACCTCAGTTGCCGCTTCATCAATGCTACCTATACGAAAATGAAGCGATCGTGTTCTACAGGGGCAAGTGAGGATTTAATTGGCAGTTGTAAACTTGAACCTTTTACTGAAACTCACTGGGAAGACTAATGTAATGGACTTGCATGCAGAGTATACCAGCTTTGTGACTTTTCCCCAAAATCGCATTCCTGTTCTTCTGTGGTTATTGTCATGAAAGTGGCTCATCTTATTTGTTTTAATAGGACAGCACGTTTCTTTATTATTTTTAAGAATTTGATGTGTACGCAGAAATATTTCTGCACGAGCCTGTTAAATTTATCAACGTATTTGAATGCTAAATTGTAACTTAACTGCACGTGTAGTCTCTACATTTCACGTAAGTACTGAATGCAATGTTTAAAGGCCTGCCACGTTATAATACGAAAATATTTGTGAATGTGTGAAGTGTGAAAGTATTAATGAATACGAAAGATGAATGGAATCTTCTTACACTATGCAAATACATGGATTTCTGTTGTAACCTTCGTTTACCATTGGAGTCAGAGAATTATAATCAAAATATCCATGGGTGTGCTGCCGGTCTACAGTGTCCAACGGGCACAATATTTCGGCGATCAAACATGTCGCCATCATCAGGTGAACTGACGGACTGAGCTCCTGTGAACGTGCCGGCACGGAGATCCGTACGCTATGGCTGCTCAGGGGGAACTGGGTTCGGTCGCGGCGGCGGCCGATTTAAATACCCTCCGCCCGCGGCGCGCTCCCTCCGCCGTCCGCGCCCCGCTCCACAGTAGCGCGGTGGAACAGATTGCGACGGCGTCTGAGATGACGTCGGTGTGATGGCTCTGTCCGCCGTGGTCGTCACAACTATGCGTTTGCTCGATTTACTCTAGATTAACCCAATCGCTGTTTCCCAAGCCTTGCTAAGATTATAGCCACAGTCACGGTTTATTAGGTCGTCATTGGTGCGAATTTCGATGGCCTCTCTAACAACGCTGTCCCAGTATCTCGACGTCTGTACCAGAATCCTCTTGCGGTCATACTCCATAGCGTGATTTTTCGACAAACTATGTTCAGCGACTGCCGACTTGCTCGGATACATCAGTCGAGTGTGCCTCTGGTTTTCACGGCATCGATCCTCGACGGTACGCATCGTCTGACCAATATACGACTTGCCACATTGACACGGAATCTCGTACACGCCGGCCTTCCTCAAACCGAGGTCATCTTTGGGGCTCCCCACCAGTGCACGAGTTTTATTCGGAGGACAAAACACAGTTCCGACCCGGTGTTTCTTCAGAATGCGGGCGATTTTCCCCGAGAGTGCGCGTGTATGGAAAATGCAGTGCCTACCTCCTCCCTCGTGACTTCATCCATCTCAACAGGTTGTGCTGCAGTGTTTGGGCGGAGAGCACGTTGGATCTGCCACTCTGAGTACCCATTTTTTCGAAATACAGTTCTCAGATGTTCCAATTCCTGGGGTAGACTCTCTGCGTCAGAGATAGTGCGCGCCCTATGTACTGGAGTCTTAAGTACCCCATTCCTCTGTGAAGGGTGGTGGCAGCTGTCTGCGAGCAAATACAGATCATTGTGTGTTGTCTTTCGATACACCCCATGACCTAGGGTGCCGTCAGCCCTTCTCCTGACCAAGACGTCAAGGAAAGGTAATTTACCCTCCGTTTCAGTCTCCATAGTGAATTTGATGTTGGGGTGTATGGAGTTTAGATATGTAAGGAAGTCAAGGAGTTTATCCATACCATGTGGCCAGATGACGAACGTGTCGTCCACGTAACGGAAAAAACAAGTAGGTTTCCATTCGGATGACGACAGGGCTTCCTCCTCGAAGTTCTCCATGTACAAATTCGCTACCACCGGTCAGAGTGGGCTACCCATGGCGACTCCCTCCGTTTGTTCGTAGTATTCTCCATTAAAAAGAAAATACGTGGAAGTCAAGACATGCCTAAAAAGTTTAGTGGTATTCTCGTCAAACCTCTGACCAATCAACTCTAGCGACTCTCGCAGGGGTACCCTCGTAAACAAGGAAACGACGTCAAAACTCACCATGATACCTGACTCATCCAACCTGAAGCTATCAAGGCGTTTAACAAAATCCACGGAATTGCGGATGTGATGAGGGCATTTACCCACATAAGGACTTAATATTCCCGTCAGGTATTTGGCCAACAAATATTTAGGTGCCCTGATGATGCTGACAATGGGGCGTAAAGGTACCCCCTGTTTGTGAACCTTCGGAAGTCCATATAGTCTAGGCGGTATCGGACCTTGGGGTAACAATTTCTTAGCGTCACCCTCCGGTAAATCTGCGTCCTTGAGAAGAACCCTCGTCTTGTTCTCCACCTTCTTTGTAGGGTCAACGCTGATCTTCCGGTAGGAATCGTCATTTAGCAGGCTCTGCATCTTATCAGTGTAGTCCTTATGGGAGACAACAACTGTAGCATTGCCTTTGTCAGCCGGTAAGACAACAATTTCAGAGCGTTCCCTCAGATCACGAATGGCCGCCCTCTCTTTACTGTTGATATTTGACTTCATCGGCTTGGATTTCGTCAACGCACGACAAGTTTCACGACGTATTTCCTCGGCTGATTCTGGCGGAAGTCGAGCTGCAACCTGTTCAACAGCACTAACAATTTCTGCGACCGGAGTGAACTTGGGGGTGGGAGCGAAGTTGAGACCTTTCTGCAAAACCGACACCGCATCATCACTCAACACCATGCCACTCAAGTTGATGGCAGTCTTGCACGGAACCTGCAGAGATTGTTTGTCAAGGAGACGTGAGAACTGTTTGACGTCCCGTAGCCTTCTTATGGGCGGAATCAGCTGACACCCAGGTGACACCATCAATCCAATCCCAGGAAAAAGGAAGTGAACTTAGTACCCAGTTGCAAATGTAATTTGAATAATTCCTGTGTTCTCACAGACCGGCAGTACACCCGTGGATATTTTGATTATCAAATACGCCGGGAGAAACTCAAGAATCACTCAGAGAATTATGTTTTTCTTTTCAGTATGGTGATAAAGCGTGCAACAAAGGCATTGACATGTATTTGTAAAAAAAGTATTTTGAAACTGACAAAGAAAATAAGTTTTGTGTTCCCCAGAATTTAAGCGGTTGATATCATTCACAGCGTAATGCAATAGCTGAGTCGGCTGTATTAGTCCTACGTTAGGACGGACTTAATAATTCATGTGTTTCTCTGACTTACAAGTTATCTAATTATGATACGCTAACAAGGATCACAATCACTATAGGTCCGTTTCCATTCCACGACACGAAAGTAATTTATTGCGAGTTTTGGGGGGCTACACCCGGCATAGTGAATCATTGCGAGCGAACTATTTCGGAAAGCGACAGCCATTACCTCTTGCAGCCGCTGCGCTGATTGCGACTTTGCTTGTGGTGATAAGAGTAGAACCGAAGTCCCATTCACACTAATAGCTCGATAAGACTGTCATTCGGATTCTAAACCCCTTTTTTCCGGTCTTACATAGGTACCCCAGCATTCCGTAGACGCGCAAATACGTACCCTCTCATGAGGCTGAGTTCAGTTTCGGCAGTTTTGTACCACAACATTTCCTTCCGGTTTAACGTTGAGCAGAGAAGAAATTGTTGGAGGTGCAATGCGTCTCTGCAGCGGAGAGAAAATTACTGCATTTACTTGTCGCTCACGTTACAGCGGCGAAATCAAGCGAAGTGCGTCCAATGAAGGTATGCAAATGAGGCTGCTGCACTGGCGTTAACAGTCATTTGTAATTAAACGGATAACCCGGCCAGCGTGAGAAACACATAGGCACGTACGGTAGCTAAAATTACGCAGTATCAAGAAGACCAGAATAGTGGTTCCTGCGCTTCTCTCGAACAAACTTCTTTTGGAGATTTTTGTTTCCTTGCTTCTCTCTTCCGACGTTAGTTTAATTGTGTTGCATGTAATGACATGTGTCTTATTGTGCAGAACTTCCCTACCTCTTACAGTGCGCGGACACTGCGGTGCTATGATTTGTAATGTGTACTCCTACACTGATGAGCCAAAACATTATGACCAAGTGCTTAATAGCTTGTTTGTCCGTCTTTGAGAACGAAGTACCTCTTGATTCTGTGTATCAGGGATCCGACAGCTTGCTGGCCGGTTTGTGGAGGTAAGTGTCATTAGATATCTACACAAAGTGGTAATTTAATTTGTGTAAGTAACGGATTGCTGATCCATCTATGCGGTGACGGCGCCTGATAGCGATCAAGATGAGTTCCATAGGATTTACATCAAGTGAATTTGGTAACGTGAACTCCTAAAACCAATGTAGCACGGTTCTGGCGGCGAGACAGAGTCAATAAAACGATTGAAACATGACATCGCCACGGGGAAAACATCAAGCCTGAACGGATGGAGGGTGTCTTCGATTGTTACCACAGGTCCCATGCCAGCGCAGGAGAATGTCTCCCATACACTGCTCCCACCAGCCTGCGACCGCGCCACGGTGCACTTTTCGAGCCGCCGTTCACCTCGATGATGGCGCTTATGGAGACGCCCATCGATCTAGCGTAGCAAAAATTTGATCGACTCGAACACCTAACACGTCTCAATTGATTGGCGGTCAAATCCTGCTAGTCTCGTGCCCACTGCACTCCTAATTGACGATATCGTTGGGTCAAAATGAGAACACGTGGGGGCGGTGTGCTCCGGAGCTTCCTGTGAAACAGTGTACGATGAACGGTGAGCTACAGAACATTTCTGTCTTCATCAGCATTGTGCTCTTTCGGCAGAGATGCAAAATTTACCATCTTTCCCATTTTACAGAGCATACAAGCCTCTGAACCCCATGTTCGGTGAAGACTCATGGACGTCCAACCATTTAGCGCTTAGTGGTAGTTTCACTGTCCTTCTTCCCTCTTTCCGTACATGCTCATGACAGCAGCGCGTGAACATTCGACCAGCTTCGCCGATTTCGAGATACTCGTTTACAGGTTGTGGTTAATAGTAACCTGCCATCTGCCGAAGTTGGTTACCTCAACGGTTTTCTCATTTTCAGCCCACATCTTCGTAAGGATGATCCCGCGTCCCTGTATACTCCGCTTATATACATTTGTTACCGCGTCACGTGTCCACACCACCACCAAGAGGCATCCAACGTCGCTGTGGGAAGCGACTGATAAGTGTATACAAAGGTACGTCGCACTTCATCAACGTTGTTACCAAAAATATCGAAACGTTCTTGACCTCATTTACTAATGAACGTTTGGATGGATATAGGCTGCATATTTTTTTTAAATACACACGATATACACCTTACCGAGAATAAAAGTTTTTATGAAAAATCGGGAAATTCTTGACCGATTTACTTCACATTTTTACACGATACTCTAATAAAATATATATACTCAATGTTTCTAAACTAAGAGAATATATTACCAGAAATCTCGCAAAGCTCTTGACATATTTACCTCAAATGCATATAAGGAGAAATTCTACACAAATTTTCTTCAGGACAATACTCTACAACACCTTTTGATCTACTACATCTACATCCTTACTCCGCAAGCCAACTGAGGTGGGCTACATATTTGTAATGAATGTGATATATAAATATGTATATGTGGCCAAAAATCTCGAGACATTTTTGATCGATTTACTTCAGACTTTTGCACAACACTATAATAAGCGATGAGACGGACAGAAGATACATATGCTTTGAGCAACACTGTGTACGTATCTGTTAAAGCTACATGCGAGAAAAAATGTGCTGTGAAAATGAGTTTTTAGTTTTTTTCTTGCAGTGAATTTTAATTACGATACCAGGGCGTTTAAACAATTAGAATTATTGCGCCTAATGCATTATATTTTTCCTATTTATATGTAATGCATTATATTTTTCCTATTTATATGTAATTTAAACAAAATCTGCATACACGACAGTGTGATGTTTCGTTGTATTCCTCGCAGTGGATTTATCGACTTGTGAGTGGAATACTACTGCGGAATCTGAATCGTTCTAAAATTTGTTATTCTATCTGTTCACAGATTAATATCATGTAAAATACTGTCGCTGAACCTGTTATCATCACAGATCCTACAACTGGACAGGTCTCTCTCGTTCCCTTTATACAAAGGACCTCAAGCGCTTTACCCAAGCACCTTAACTGACTTCAATTTACAGTCGAGGTTTCCATTGCAACACCAATAATCAAGGCTAACAGCGAGAGAGAGAAGACGAGGTGGCGGATAGAGAGTGAGGAGGAGATTTACGTAGAGAGGGGAAAGGATAAGATAGATAGAGAGATGACGAAGGATATAAACGGCAAATACATGGAGGAGGAGATGATGAAAAGAGAAAGGGGTAGGAGGAGGAGATGATGGCCAAAGGGGGAGGGGCAGGAGATAGAGAGGGATGGGGAGGGGGGAGGAGGTGAGACGGAAATCAGGACGTACATTCAGTTCTCATACACATTTTGCAACTGCAAGCATTACCGGTTTCGTTAGAAAAATATATAAACAAGAACACTCGAATTGTAAAGATCGGCAAGTTACCCTTCGGAGCAAAGACGTGAAATCACTTAGGAAATGATTGCGTCTCTGCAACATGCGCTAATTTATTTTGAGAGACCTCAACAAGCTATGATACTGACATGTACATTGAGACAGTAAAAGCCCTAATTGCGTAGGCTTCCGCACCCAGAGTCAGTCGACATAAAAGTTTTCTGGGTAGGGTACCGCTTCATAATGTATAAAACTTCTGCTGTTGGTCTACTGACTCAGAAGAAGGCCACTGCAACCGTGGCCGAAACGTTGGTTTTTCACGAGCAGCAGCAGTAGTTTTATACATTATGACGCGGTACCATACTCAGAGAATGTTTATGTCGAATAAGAACCCTATCGCAAAGTTAATAAACGGGCTTATGTTCTAAGTTTTACACTTAATTATCGTTGCTGAAATTACGGCGAACAACACTTCTTCACAGTATATAGTATGCACGAATGGCTTCTTTTCCTGTTCAAGTAAGTGGACTTTTCAAAGAGACACTAACTATGCACAGCCACTTGGAGAGCGAATACTACAGTGTAAAGTAAAGCTGTCTGTGATAATTCTGGATGTATGGCAGCTCGCCTCCCAGGCTAGCTAATTAGTGGCAGGTTTCGGGTAGTAAGCCATCACGAAAGCATTGCTGACACACTTAGGCTCCTATTCCTTAAAAGTTACAGAAGTGGTGACTGAACTGGAGAAACATTCTAAGGCCTCATGACGTAGGAGGCCACTATTGATGAGGCGTGCTGAACTCAGCAGTAGCCTATCAGCGGGGCGGCGCTCTGTGAGTTCCCCAAGGCGTTAGTGGCGGCTGTCGAGGTGCTACGGTTAGCGTAGTAGCAGTGCTGATGAAGGGTCACTGTGGAGGCCAGAGGTGGACAGCAGAAAGCAACTTCGGTTGTTGGTCTGATTCTGTAACTTGAAAGAAGGCGCACCGGGGTAGGTACGGCACGGACGATGGTATGTGCCTGCACTGACCAGTGGACAGCTACAGTGTTTGCCCGCACAAGGCAATGAGAGCTGGGTAGCTGTATGGCTCAGGCTCATACCCCAGTCCACAAGGAAGCTGACTGGAGGTAGATCCCATGTCACCCAATAGGTAAACAACCATTTCGGCAAAATTCATGCTCAGCACTGGCAGTGGTCTGCAGCTATTGATGGTAGAGTCCAGTGACAGCAGGTTGCTGGTTCACCTGCATGTTTAGACACTTAGACTGGATCCTGCCTCGGGCATGGATGTGTGTGATGTCCTTAGATTAGTTAGGTTTAAGTAGTTCTACGTTTTAGGGGACTGATGACCTCAGATGTTAAGTCCCATAGTGCTCAGAGCTAGTTGAACCATTTAGACTGGCGTGGACATAACCGTGGCTAGCGGCTGGTGGCGACTGAGAATGAGTGCCTAAATCTGGCAGTATTTATGCTAGCCGAGTCCATTGTGGTTTCTGCAATAGTGGTGGTTTTGCTCTGTATTGAGCGGGCAGCACCTACTCATTATCACATATTACATCCAAATTTGGGGCTTGGTCAGAAATGAAAGTGATGTAAATGGAGATCCTGAAGGCCAAGTGAAAAAAATAGCATTTCTGGCGTGGGTCGGGCGAGGTACAAGCAATTTATATTATCATAGTTCGCATGCAGTGGCTGGTGTAGTGGCAAGATTGCATGACAGTAATTTTGGGATCATGGGATATAGTCCCTTAGAGGCAAACGTATTGAAATTTCAATTTTCACGTTATGTATATCTCATATAAAGCGATGTAATGTTCAGTATATTGCATTCGTTAATATTTTCATAAAATGTTGGAAAAGAAAGAGCAAAGCAACAACTGGGATTGGAAATGAATTTCCGGAAATGAATTGTAACTCATATACGAGAACTTTGTACAAGAAATTTGATACTATTACTCTATTACAGTTGATTTTATATATGCTTGGTTGGTATTCATTGTAGAAGCAGGGGAAGCAGAAATTTTCTTGGCATCTCGCACCAGCAATGAAGGTCTCATTTTTGCGATTAGGATTTATTTTGAAGTTTCTGTAGAAAAAGGGTTGGGTTTATATTCGTAAAATGTTCGCTGTCATAGCATAGTTGGGCAGGAAACCACGTGCAACGAATTATTTCACCAAATAATGGCGAAAATAACTTATGATATACAATGAACTGAATAAAGATGCAATTTTCTCAGGATGTGATTTGTAATTCCTATTGCTGAGATGCCAGCGTCTTCGAAGCTTTTTGGTCATACTCTTGATCTGAAGATAAAAATGTACATGACAGTGTTTTCCTAGCGGAGATCGTTTGGGGGTAATAATTTTAATACTGCAGGATAGCAATTCTTCATCTTGAAAAATCTCTTCCTCTAATTGTAGATTTATTCGTCTTCCTCAAAAGTCAATTAATTGAAGAAAATTTTCTCCTGCAAATACGGTTTCATGACATCAGTCAAACAGATATTGATTAGGCTGTTGTAAGTTTCCCAGTTTTTGACGAGGTAATGACAACATTCCTATATTTTGTGACATACTCGGCCACCGCTTTCTGAATATGAGAATTTGCTCCATGATGTCCCCTCACAAAGAAATTCTCAAAGGCACATGGTTCTCTCCAGATGGCAAAACTGTGAATCAAATTGACTATTTTATGGCAGACAAAAAATGCAGTTCATTCATAAGAGATGTCAGGAAGTACACAGCATAAGACCGAAGCTCAGATCACTTCCTAGTAGTAGGAAAGATAAAAATCAGGATGATTTGGAATGAACAACCTAAACCTACACCAAAACCTCAGTTCGATGAAGAACGACTGAAGAGACTATCCGTTAAAGAAACCGTCTTGACTGAAACTAATAACCAGTTTACAGCATTGCTAGAAGTTGATGAGGAAAATAGTGTTGGAGAGGCTTGGGAAAGAATAAAGACCATAGTAACAGACGCAGCAGAGAAAACATTGACCAAGTAAAAGAGACTGAAGAAACTGAAATGGTTCAATGAAAAGTGTAAGAGAGTACAGGAGAAGAGGAAGAAGCCAGGATGCTGTGCCTCCAAACGAAGGAGAGTGAGTACAGGAGAGATACCTTGATTACAGTGAGAAGAGAGACAGCAAAACATCTACGAGTATAGAAAAGGAAATATCTGAATGGAGCTTTGGAAAGAACCAAGCTGTTTCACTATACAAAGAACAGTAAGGAGAATATCGAAGTGAAAAGCTACTCATAATAGATAATAATCAGAACATGCTAACACAGCTGGAAGATGTTCTAGCAAAACTGAAAGAATATTATTCTTTGATGTGGTAAATAGCACTGACTTTCATGTAACTTTCAACTAAGGAATGGTAGAGACCAACTGCAGTAATACTGACGAACACAGCACTACTGAGCAGGAAATGGCATACACTATTCAGAAGTTGAAAAACAAGAAGGTTTCAGGCGAGGACCAGAAATCAACAGAGAAGTTAAAAGTGCGTAGAAACAAATTATGCAAAAACATTTATAACCTTATCACAATGATCTGGGAAACAGAAACACTGTCTGAGCACTGCAAAACTGCAGTAACTTGCCCCATACACAAAATAAGAAACAATATGGGATGTGGAAATTGCAGAGGAATCAATTTGCTGTACACAAGATACAAGTTTCTGTCAGCGATCATTCTCGACAAAAATAAGCCTGGAACGGGCTGACTTAACACTTATATGTTTAACCTTCAAATCTAAAGGAGGTGGAAAGGCTGGCACAATAAAGTGAACATTTCAATTCAAATCGGTTTATTAATTAACCGAAACAATCTCACTTAAAATTTCACAGACGTAACTCGGACAAGATTATTTAAAAGACATTCATTAAGCAAGTTAATATATAGCTTTAACAAATAACTGTAGTTAAGACACATTATGTAGGACCCTTTCAATTAACATTACAAGAAAAATAAGATTTGACACACAGCATCAACTATAACACGAATACATAAAACATATTTTTAACTTCGGACATGTCCAAAAGAACAGACACCATATCAATATAAGTATATAGTTCTGGCAATACCAGCCATGACCTTCTTTTGTACGGAAATTGGTAAGAATGTCTTCCACGAGTAATGAGTGTGTTGGGTAAGGACACTACGAATGTAGTGTGTGGACATGTAAGATGAGAAAGTGGGACTGGCGGGAGGCTTGTGCGAGATAGTCCCTTCAGTCTCACTATCCTCTGTGCCCTCGGTGGCTCAGATACATGCCCGGCACGGTAACTCAGCGTGTTCGGTCGGAGGGTTACCTGCCCTCAGTAATAAAAAAGCGAGTTAATGGATCAATGACGAACTGAAACGGGTGTCTTGCGATGTCAGCCATGAGCGGATACAACGAACGAAAACGAAAAAAATGAGATTAAATAAAAAAAATGAGTAGAGCGTCTGCCATGTTAGCAGGAGATCTACATCTGTCTACATCTGCATCTACATTTATACTCCGCAAGCCACCCAACGGTGTGTGGCGGAGGGCACTTTACGTGCCACTGTCATTAGCTCGCTTTTCGGTTCCAGTCGCGTATGGTTCGCGGGAAGAACGAATGTCAGAAAGCCTCCGTGCGCACTCCAATCCCTCGAATTTTACATTCGTGATCTCCTCGGGAGGCATAAGTAGGGGGAAGCAATATATTCGATACCTCATCCAGAAACGCACTCTCTCGAAACCTGACGAGCAAGCTACACCTCGATGCAGAGCGCCTCTCTTGCAGAGTCTCCCACTTGAATTTGCTAAACATCTCCGTAACGCTCTCCCGGTTACCAAATAACCCTTTGACGAAACGCGCTCCTCTTCTTTGGATCTTCTCTATCTCCTCCGTCAACCCGACCTGGTACGAATCCCACACTGATGAGCAATACTCAAGTATAGGTCGAACGAGTGTTTTGTAAGCCACCTCCTTTGTTGATGGACTATATTTTCTAAGGACTCTCCCAATGAATCTCAACCCGATACCCGCCTTACCTACAATTAATTTTATATGCTCATTCCACTTCAAATCGTTCCGCACGCATACTCCCAGATATTTTACAGAAGTAACTGCTACCAGTGTTTGTTGCACTATCATATAATCATACAATAAAGGATCCTTCTTCTACGTATTTGCAATACATTACATTTGTCTATGTTAAGGGTCAGTTGCCACTCCCTGCACCAAGTGCCTGTCCGCTGCAGATCTTCCTGCATTTCGCTACAATTTTCTAAAGCTGCAACTTCTCTGTATACTACAGCATCATCCGCGAAAAGCCGCATGGAACTTCCGACACTATCTACTAGCTCATATATATATATATTGTGGAAAGCAATGGTCCCATAACACTCCCCTGTGGCACGCCAGAGGTTAATTTAACGTCTTTAGGCATATTTCCATTGATAACAACATGCTGTTTTCTGTTTGCTAAAAACTCTTCAATCCATCCACACAGCTGGTCGGATATATCGTAGGCTCTTACTTTGTTTATCAGGCGACAGTGCGGAACTGTATCGAACGCCTTCCGGAAGTCGAGGAAAATAGCATCCACCTGGGAGCCTCTATCTAATATTTTCTGGGTATCATGAACAAATAAAGCGAGTTGGGTCTCACACGATCACTGTTTCCGGAATCCATGTTGATTCCTGCAGAGTAGATTCTGGGTTTCCAAAAACGACATGATACTCGAGCAAAAAACATGATCTAAAATTCTACAACAGGTCGAAGTCAGAGATATAGGTGTATAGTTTTGCGCATCTGCTCGTCGACCCTTCTTGACGACTGGGACTACCTGTGCTCCTTTCCAATCATTTGGAACCTTCCGTTCCTCTAGAGACTAGCGGTACACGGCTTTTAGAAGGGGGGGGGGGGGGCAAGTTGGTTCGCGTACTCTGTGTAGAATCGAATTGGTATTGCGTCAGGTAAAGTGGACTTTCCTCTGTTGAGTGATTCCAGTTGCTTTTCTGTTCCTTGGACACTTATTTCGATGTCAGCCATTTTTTCGTTTGTGCGAGGATTTAGAGAATGAACTGCAGTGCGGTCTTCCTCTGTGAAACAGCTTTGGAAAAAGGTATTTAGTATTTCAGCTTTACGCTTGTCATCCTCTGTTTCAATGCCATCATCATCCCGGAGTGTCTGGATATGCTGTTTCGAGCCACTTACTGATTTAACGTAAGAACTGAACTGCCTAGGACTTTCTGTCAAGTCGGTACATAGAATTTTACTTTCGAATTCACAGGACGATTCACCCATAGCCCTCCTTACGCTAACTTTGACATCGTTTAGGTTCTGTTTGTCATACACTGTCGAGCAGTTGTTATTAACGTGGCACCAAGAGCATGACGAGTGCAGCCAGATGAAAGAGGCTCCAATAACATCAAGATCTCGCCCTGTAACTGGTCTTTTCGAATCAATGTATGTCCGCAATGTTACATGGGGCAATGGGACAATTGTAGACCACAACGAAGGCGACTGCTTAACTTCTGCAACGGACTGTCAGTTTGTTTTGTTTTCATTCAAGTGGGAAACTTTGTGAGCCTTCACCCAGTGACATTCTCAGTGGATCTAGTTCAATAAGGGGTGTTGTACTTAAAAACTGTAGGTTGCTCATCTAGTCATTATCCCCAGTCATTGAAAGCTTGTTAGGGCCTCATACCTCTTCAGTCATGGCACACCCGAATGTCGTTGATTAAATAGCTAAGAGATTATGACAAGGCTATCAGTGCTGGTTTGTTTTTTGCTCATATATAATGAAAATCTATTAATGATCAAGCCTCAGTAAGTTTACGAT
This sequence comes from Schistocerca gregaria, assembly GCF_023897955.1. Lineage (NCBI taxonomy): Eukaryota > Metazoa > Arthropoda > Insecta > Orthoptera > Acrididae > Schistocerca > Schistocerca gregaria. Next base: position 951,017,659 of record NC_064920.1, read on the forward strand.
GCTGTTAAATAATATTCGAAGGCAATGTCATCCTTGATAACTGAGTCAAGACAAATTAAAAGAAAAATAGCCTACAATTAATGTAATTAAAGAAATTTCAATTAAAAGAAAAGAATAAGTTCACATTTTTCATATCTGTGTCTATTGTAATAATCCTATTATGTACTGCTTTCGATCTTATTTCCGAATTGGCAATGTGTTGGAAGCCAGTAGTTGCCTATTTGATACAGTAAATTTTCGTTTAAAATTGTAGCTTGCCAAATGTAAGAAACTAGTGCACGTAAGTGAATGTTAATCTGATGTTAAGTAAATTACTGAGGTAACGAAAGAGCTACTACCACCAGTCAGTCAGTTACATACGAGTTTACATACCCTTCTCCAAATTAACGTATGAAAGCATTAGCGATATAGGACAATTGCTTTCTTTATCAATTATTATTTCGTAGCGAGTTGTGTTGTTAGGAGCTAGTGTCAACCTTCTTTTGCCACACGTACAACCAAACGGTAACGTGTTCAGTGCTGTTCGCATTATTGATCAGATGCTGGGCAGACAGTGCCCAATTGAGCTGGCGACTGTTTTAATTAATTTCTGAATTATTTCTGGTATATTTGTTGTGGACTTTTTGAGTCATGTGTTACCCCTTTTAGTTTCGTATTTTATGTGAGTAATTTCACTGTTTTAAGTATTAAACCAAACCCAAGAACGCTGAAATTGCAGGAAGAGAATAGGTAATTCACTAGAACAACTTGTACACTTCTCTTCATTAACCGGTCAGAAATTTCTTCGGAGACGATAGCCTTGTTCAAAATCAATTCCATTAGTCATATGCAGTCAAGGTCATATTATCGCACCAACACATGGAGAGGGAGGTTAAAAGGAGTCATTCTTTTCAAACTTTTGACATAGTTATTTTGGGTGTACTAAATTTTATCATGACAATGCACCAGTTTTGTTTGATTCTCAACATGGGCAACTTCCAGGATGCTGGGACTCCGTAATTAGCAATCTACATTATGAATATATATTCATTCTGAGTACTTGTCATTAAGTTCAATTCCAACACTACATATTAATCTCTGTTTCTACCGCTCATATAGTTTCACAGTAATGTGCGGCTTTGGGAAACATCTCAACATTCCTGACCTTTTTAATTGTTATACCGTAGGGAAACGTACATGGATGTTGAGTGCAGAAACTTTTTTATTGTTATTCAAAATTTAATTGACTGTTGGCTCACTGCCTACAGCGAGAACATGGCTCCATTAATATGTCAGAAACATAGGAAATTAGTCCTAATTTATAGTCGAGTGTGTTGTAAGCCTTAGTGATGCAAGTAAAAAATCGTTCAAATGGCTCTGAGCACTATGGGACTTAACTTTTGAGGTCATCAGTCCCCTAGAACTTAGAACTATTTAAACCTAACTAACCTAAGGACATCACAAACATCCATGCCCGAAACAGGATTCGAACCTGCGATCGTAGCGGTCGCGCTGTTCCAGACTGTAGCGCAAAGAACCGCTCGGCCACCAAAGCCGGCTGCAAGTAAAACCTTAAGGCTGAAGGAATAATGCAGTGCCTCTACCGCATACGTCGTTGATCAGGCTTATAAATTCAGTTATACAGGTTAATGTCTCTTCCATTGTATGGTGGTGATCCTTTAGAGCCGGCGGTTTTTAATGTGTTGTGTTTCCATGAACTTGCGTTATGGTTGAATTCATAGAGTTTCGCAGGCCAAAGAAAACGACGTATGTATGAAGTAGTACACGGGGAGGAACATGTGGCACCTCAACTAACAATTCACACGAAGCCAAAACAACCACACAACACAGACACAATTAATGTGGAAGAGAACTGAAGGATGTGGTAGTATTGCAATACGATAAAACGTTCCGAGAAAATGCAGGAAATAAGCAAACAGCTAACATAAGAAACAATTTAATTATTCTCTAACACTACACGTTCAGAATTCTGTCATTGCATGATTCGTCCCTTTTAGCACAATTAACAGTGCCAATCAATTTTGCATGCTACTTCAAAAATCCTTATCGTCACTACGCTGACATATGTGGCCATTAATTATGCCAAATGTCAAAGCATTGAAACTGCTTTTATGTTTATGACCCAGTAAATTCGGTTACCAGCACGAGTGTAGCGTTGTTACTAGGTTTCCAGTAAATCAGTTATAACATCGCACCTCATATTAAATGAAGTTATTATGATTCTAATTAAATTTTCCACGCAGCTCCTAATTTTTGGCATTGAAATTAGAATCATACATAACAACAACTATATGGACCTTATTAAACGCTAATTATTCACTACAGAGTACATGAAGCTTACAATTAAAAATTTCACATAATATTAAATATACTTCCCAACCATGTAGTACACTTAAACAAGCATACTTTAACTAAGAGGGGTTTCTCCCATAACTGTTTGGCAGGATTAGAAAGTATTTAATAAAACAGCTCTAGAAATGAACAACGTTTATTCATAAGACAAAATTAGGTCCCCAACGCTCGGTACGTTGCTGATAAACTTATAAACGATTACATCAAAAGCATCTGGGCGCGTCTTACTACACGTTAATTTGTGTCGTGCCTCGCCTTCGCTTTTATGACTGACTGAACTGTTCTGGGGACCCTTCAATGAGGTATCCGAATGAGTATGGTGGAATCTAAGCCCATTCTTCTTGAAGAGTTCCTAGATAACAGAACGCAGCGTGTCATTCTCAATGGAGAGAAGTCTCTCGAAGTAAGAGTGATTTCAGGTATGCCGCTGGGGAGTATCGTAGGACCGTTGCTACTCACAATAAATATAAATGACCTTGTTGATATCACCGGAATTCACTGAGGCTGTTATCGGATGATGCTGTAGTATGTCGAGAGGTTGTAACAAGGGAAAATTGTACTGAAATGCAGGACGATCTGCAACGAAGTGACGCATGGTGCAGGGAATGACAATTGAATCTCAATGTAGAGAAGTGTAATGTGCTGCGAATACATAGAATAAAAGATCCTTTATCATTTAGCTATCACATAGCAGGTCAGCAACTGGAAGCAATTAATTCCATAAATTATGTGGAAGTAGGCATTAGGAGAGATTTAAAATGAAATGACCATATAAAATTAATCGTCGGTAAAGCAGATGCCAGACTGAGATTCATTAGATGAATTCTATGGAAATACAGTCCGAAAACAAAGGAAGTAGGTTACAGTACACTTGTTCGCCCACTGAATGAGTATTGCTCACCGGTGTGGGATCCGTACCAGATAGGGTTGATGGACGAGATAAAGAAGATCCATCGGAGAATAGCACGCTTCGCTACAGGATCATTTAGGGATCGCGAAAGCGTTACGGAAATTACAGAAAAACTCCATAGGAAGACTCAGCAAGAGAGAGACACTCAGTAGCTCGGAACGAGCTTTTGTTGACGTTTCGAGAACATACTTTCACCGCGGAGTCAAGCATATATTGCTCCCTCCCACGTATACCTCTGAAAAGACCATGATGATAATATCAGAAAGATTAGAGGCCACACCGAGGCATACCGACAATCTTTCTGTTCACGAACAATACGAGACTGGAATAGAAGGGAGAACCGATAGAGGTACTCAAGGTATCCTCCGCCACACACCGTGAGCTGGCTTGCGGAGTTTGGATGTAGATGTAAATAGATGTACAACTGTCGAAAGCATCGAAGGTAAGGATTTGAATTCTTTTAATATACTGCTATTATGGTCGCTGGAAAAAAATTAAACCATTTGATGTTCAGCAACTCTGAGACTGGTTAGCTGTACATGTCGCCATACCATGTGTATAATCCGGTTGCCTAATTTTGATATTTTGGCGATGTGTTTTATATGAAATGGCGTTATGTTTCTGAATATCAAGTGACTAAGTTTCACCGTAGCGACAATTACAGCAGGGTATAAATAAAAAATTCCTAGTTTCCAAAATGTCTCTTACGTTAGACGCTATGTTCTAAACCGAAGTCGACGTTCTAACTCATCCCAAAGGCGTTTCACTGGGTTCAGGTAGGGGCGCTGTTGAGGACAGTTCACTTCGGAAGTCCACAAAGCAGTACCCCAGACATGAAGTTCTATGGCTACGTGCATTGGCATGCTGATATAAACGATCGTCTCCGAACTATTCCTCTACGGTACGCAGTACACAATGATGTGTTCATATCCAACCACATTTAACTTTTACTTAAACTTAAAAACACCTCCTCCGTACAAAAATCTATGAAAAAACAGTGTAGATCGTGATGGTTAATTTGTTAAAATGACCTGTTTGGGCTTAGTCTTTGGCATCTTGACAACACCATCATCTGAAGCTGACGATGCTTAGAAGTCAGTTGACGTCAGTCGCTGAAACTGTTACCAAAAATATTAGATAATGATCTGCCGGTATTCGCCAAACCGAAACACGTCCATCGGACTTCCACAGAGGACAGCGTGATTCATAACGTCAAATCACTCGTCTCCGGTCACTGACTGTCCAGTTGCACAGCTCCTTCCAATAATTTAAGCGTCGCTTAACACTGAAAACAGAATAGTGTGGCTACTCAACAGTATGTCCCGTTCACTTACACTCACCACCCACAGTCATTTTGCTAGGTGAACTGTTGGTAGCACTTTTGAACTCACGAGTGAACCGTCTATTTTATGTGATTTTTAGAACGATCCTCCACAATTCTCGCCAGTGCAGGAAATCTGGCTCGATCTGATTTACCTGTCGTTGTTACTTCCTTTTTAAACTTCACAACTACGTCACCAACAGTCGGGTAGAGTAGATTTATACGTTTCCTTTTCAGGTTCCCTTTACTCTGTGATCGCTGCTCCAGACCACGATGAAGACATTGCGAACGAGCCAGATCTCATGAAACGGCCGAATCTGTAGTTGATTTACAGAGCTTTCCCAGACGGCCTCCCGATAGCTTGGATTTGAGGACTAAGCTATTACAAAAAAAGAAATATAAGAAGAAGAAGAAACTTTGTAAGACTTCAGATTTCCCTGATTGTTTCGATAATCAGATGACATCTCCCGCCTGATCCAAGTTCGAAGTCACCGAGCTCTGCTGACATACCGATTCTTTTGTTAACGTTTCACTACTGACAACACTATACACCACGTCTCCTTTTACTCTAGAGGTCGGCTTCTGGTGACATCTGATTGCCAATTTAGCGTTACGTAGAGGTGTCCGGATGCATTTGACGAGATAGTGTACTCTTTTTGCACAAATGTAATTTTACTTTTTATAATGAGCTGTTACCTGAAATTTAATCCAAGACTTTCATTAAGAGTAGAGGCTAATATAATTCCATGAATAGTCGTTGTTGTCATAAATGTACCATGGGCGTTCAGTGGTGGTGGTGGTGGTGGTTAGTGTTTAACGTCCCGTCGACAACGAGGTCATTAGAGACGGAGCGCAAGCTCGGGTTAGGGAAAGATTTGGAAGGAAATCGGCCGTGCCCTTTCAAAGGATCCATCCCGGCATTTGCCTGAAGCGATTTAGGGATTTAGGGATTTAGTTCAGTAACTATTGAAGCACTTTTTGTGCCGAGTTTCGGTGAAACAATGCGGAATTTGTTGTCGAATATCGTGGAATATTCCCGAATGTGCTCCTATAACTTCGACAGGTTCCGATAGATGGAGGGGCTATGCATAGCCTTTGAAATGGTGTCTGTAATGAAGGTGCGTTCCATACAAAGAACTCTCATTGGGTTTCGTTTAGCGGAAATCCAGAGGATCGCAGATATTCATAGGCGTTTGCAAAATGTCTACGGAGCTCTGGCAATGAATAACAGCACGGTGAGTCATTGGGAGAGGCATCTGTCATCATCGAATCAAGGCTGCACAATCCCGTCCGACCTCCCGTGTGCCGGGCAGCCGTACACAGCTATGACTTCTGCAATGTTAGAACGTGCGAACATCCTCATCCGAGGTGAATGGTGCATCATCACCTCTCCTCGGAAGAAAAAAGTCAAAACTTCAACCTTACCTGGTACAGTCATTTCGATGGCATTCTGGAACTTTGAATGGATTATTCGACTGGACGTCCTTCTTCTGGGCGCAGCGATCAACTCCAAAGTGTATAGTACTACCCTCAAGAAATTGAAATTTGGAAATTTGTGGTAAGTTCTTATGGTACCAAGCTCCTGAGGTCATAGGCCCCGGGGGTACACACCACTTAATGTAACTTGAACTAATTTATGCTAAGGACAACACACACACCCATGTCTGAGGGAGGACTCGCACGAACTGTGGCAAGGCTCCCTAGGCCACACCGCGTTGCTAAAAAATTGAAGAAACGACTTCAGCGTGTTCGGTGCTACAAAAATGCGAACAGAATTCTCCATGACAATGCAAAGCCCCACACAAGTCTGTGCACCGCCGAGGAGCTAAGGAAACTTCATTGAACAGCTCTTCCTTACCCACCCGATAACATCTCGTACCTTTCAATATCCTCCTGTGTGGCCCAATGAAGGATTCACTCCGCTGGAAGTAGTACATGAATGATGTGAGGTTGTTGGTGCTGCAAGACGCAAGCTCCGATGTAGACCAATAGACTGTTAGCAGCAAGGTGGTGCAAGGACGTAGCATTGCAGAGACATTCTGTCGAAAAATAGGGGATTGTAACCATAGTAATGGGGAATAATATGGTGTAAGGTAATCCTGAATAAAATCAATCAGCTTTCATAAAACAAACATATTGTATCATTGAATGCCCTTATTATTAAAATTCTCTTAAATAATAACTACATAGCTGTTACCTAGACGCAGACTGAGCATTTAATTGAAAATAGCATCTGGTGAAGGTGCAGCTATCCCCGTGTCGCGAATATTAATAACTAATCGTCACATCCTCTACATGTGACTTACAATATTAATTAAATGCGTTCTGGGTATTATATCTTTTCCTCAACTGTCTTCCAATGCCAAAGCCGAAGTTGAGCGCTGTCGGGCTTGGCTGGCACTTCGATATGTGATCGTCCAAGTCTGCTGAGCACCGTTGACAGCCGGGGTGCACGTCGCCCTTGTGAGGCCATATGAGGGGCAGCTTGATTACTGTGATTACTTTAACACTAACCTACACAATACGATATGAAAATTACTAAGGTCAGCTGCAGAGAATCAAACATAGGGCGATGTGTTAGTCTCACATCCAGAAAATAGAAATTACGCAGAAAAGGAAAATATTTCGGTCTAGAACACCAAAGCTGTAACATTTTGGGCAAATCTGGACAGGAAGCCAATGAGTGTGGAAAAGAAAACGACCCGAAGATTCGAAACACACTAGTGACCATTAATATTGTGACACCAAGAAGAAATGCAGATGATAAACGGGTATTCATTGGACATATATATTATACTGTAACTGACATGTGATTATATGTTCACGCAATTTGCGTGCACAGATCCTGAGACATCAGTACCCATAACAATCACAATTGGCTGCAATAATGGCCTTGATACGCTTGGGCATTGAGTCAAACAGAGCTTGGATGGCGTGTACAGGTACAGCTGCCCATGCAGCTTCAGGACGATACCACAGTTCATCAAGAGTAGTGACAGGCGTATTGTGACGAGCCAGTTGCTCGACCACCATTGACCAGACGTTTCCAATTGGTGAGAGATCTGGAGAATGTGCTGGCCAGGGCAGCAGTAGAACATTTTCTGTATCCAGAAAGGCCCGTACAGGACATGCAACATGCGGTCGTGCATTATCCTGCGGAAATGTAGGGTTTCGTAGGGATCGAATGAAGGGTATAGCCACGGGTCGTAACACATCTGAAATGTAACGTCTGCTGTTCAAAGTGCCGTCAATGCGAACAAGAGGTCACCGAGACGTCTAGCCAATGGCATCCCATAGCATCACGTCGGCTGTTACGCCAGTATGGCGATGACGAATACACGCTTCCAATGTGCGTTCACCGCGATGTCCCCAAACACGGATGCGACCATCATGATGCTGTAAACAGAAGCTGGATTCATACGAGAAAATGACTTTTTTTCATTCGTACACCCAGGTTCGTCATTGAGCACACCATCGCAGGCGCTCATATCTGTGATACAGCGACAAGGGTAACCGCAGCCATGGTGCTGATAGTACCTGCTGCTGCAAACGTCGTCGAACTGTTCGTGCAGATGGTTGTTGTCATGCAAACATCCCTATCTGTTGACTCAGCGATCGAGACGAGGCTGCACGATCCGTTACAGCCATGCGGATAAGATTCCTGTCATCTCGACTGCTAGTGATACGAGGCCGAGCTGATCCAGCGCGGCGTTCCGTATTACCCTCCTGAACCCACCGATTCCATATTCGGCTAACAGTCATTGGATATCGACCTACGCGAGCAGCAATGTCGCGATACTAAAAACCGCAATCGCGATAGGATACAATCCGACCTTTATCAAAGTCGGAAACGTGATGGTACGCATTTCTCCTCCTTACACGAGACATCACAACAACTGCTGTTTGTGTATGAGAAATCGGCTGGAAACTTTCCTTATGTCAGCACGTTATAGGTGTCGTCACCGGTGCCAACTTTGTTTGAATGGTCTGAAAAGCTAATCATTTGCGTATTACAGCATCTTCTTCCCACCGGTTAAATTTCGCGTCTGTAGCACGTCATCTTCGTGGTGTAGCAATTTTAATGGCCAGTAGTGTAGCTAGTGTTAGCGAGGAGGTAATCTTTCCGGCAGATCCAGGTAACATTCCCCGTCATTACGATGGAAAAGTCGTTGGTGAATACAACTGAAGTATGTGAGAGTTCAGGAAGAGATTATTTACTTGAAGGTCGAAGAAAATGAAGATTATACGAGAACTAGTTCGTAAATTATAAGCTATCTAAAAAGGAGTTCGTTCGAAGTACGGTCGTGAACTCACCTCTGGGAAGAAACAAATGTTACTTAATTTATAAGAAGCTGGATTGAGAATCGGTGACGCGGTTATTGAAAGGTTATGAGAACCGTGGAGATTTTCAGCTTCATTGTAGCAGTATGCCAGAACAAAAGACAACTGACGGCAATGAATAACATTGACAGTCACAGCAGGAGCTAGATCACGCGGAGTAGAGTACTAAATTAGCACCTTTGTTAGATTACCTCCATGTGCACCTGCCGTTAAACACATTTGAAGATTAGAAAGAGATAAGGTACTTCACTGTAGATGTGTTAAAAAAGATAATTAGTAATTAATCAGTCTTTGATGGAGACCTCTGTTAACTTTTGTTTCCACAAGAAATGTTTTTGTTCGTGAAAGAAACTGTAAAGCAGACTTTCAATTTCGAATGTCCGAAAGGTGTTATGTACTGTATGACGAAGTTGACGTAAAAGAAGATAGTACTTTTTTCCCGTGAAATTTCGGTTGAACCGCCTAAAGGCCGTATCTTATTGCCATCATATTTTGGCGCCGTCTCCCTGCCATCTTCTGGTGATTTCTGGCGAAAGTAAGTTCACCTCCTCTATCTAATATCCAGACGCCACATTCGTGGTTGTCACTGCGCATATACTGCTTAAGCACAAAGGCTTCTGCAGCACTGTGTCGTGCTCGCGCCGCCGTGATAGTTGGCCTCATCAGTATTGGATCTGTCGTCGTCAAATTGTAAAATCGCAGAACGAAGCCAGCTACGCAGGCACGAACTTTTTCTACGACAGAATTACATGCAGAATTTAACTGGAAACAGCCGTCCCAGTTTATAAGAGACTCAGAGAGTCGCGTTGATGCTTCAAATGTTCATATCGTGTCGCCGAATAAGGAGTTGAATTACAGTGTTCTGGGACAAGAAATGGAGACTAAACAGGTCAGCAAGCTAAGTTTGACGGACTGCATAAGCTCCATACAGAAGGTATGCCTTCATGGTCTGTTTTGAGGAATGAGCAACCACCTTTGAGTTGGCCTAGTACTTTGCACGCTAGTGTACACATCACATAAGACATGCTACTGGTTATAGACGTAAGTCACTTTCGATGGAAACTAACAACTTACTCGTATTGGTCGGTTTTTGTGTCATTTCACTTTTTGTAATTGTGCCTCTAGTAGATTCGCAAAACGTTTGGGATTATCATTCACCCTAGTTCGAACACACACACTCCTCGACGTGCTTTTTATTTAACGAGTTTTTCGAACAGTCTGTGTCATCATGGGGAGCAGTTTGTCTCATCTGGTGAACAACCTCATTAATGAAGATTTTGAGTGGCGGGCACTTGACTTAGTAGTTTTAAAACCAGCATTATTTTGGCAATACACTGAAAAAAGTTTTATGTTTCTAGAATGAAATTTTCACTCTACAGCGGAGTGTGCGCTGATACGAAACTTCCTGGCAGATCAAAACTGTGCGCCGGACCGAGACTCGAGCCTTAATCTGCCAGGAAGTTTCATTTTAGCGCACACTCCACTGTAGAGTGTAAATTTCATTTTAACCCCCCCCCCCCCCCCCTCAGGCTTTGGCTAAGCCGTGTCTCCGCAATATCCTTTCTTCCAGGAGTGCTAGTTCTGCAAGGTTCGCAGGAGAGCTTCTGTGAAGTTAGGAAGGTAGGAGACGAGGTACTGGTCGAATGAAAGCTGTGAGGACGGGGCGTGAGTCGTGCTGGGGTTGCTCAGGTGGTACAGCACTTTCCCGTGAAAGGCAAAGGTCCCGAGTTTGAGTCTCGGCCCGGCACACAGATTTAATCTGCCAGGAAGTTTCAAACTTTTTATGGTTTGGCTTCATGTTTCGGATGGTCTGCGAGAGTTCCTTTAACATCTGTAATACTTACATGAAAATATTGAATCTAGTGTGGGGATCGAGAGAGAAGTTTAGTTGCCGTTTTTACATGTTTTGGCACGATGTTAGAACACTGGCAGATTCGGACGTTCTGTGCTTTGGAAGCCCATCCACACAGACTTGTATGTATAGGCTACAACTTGCCGTAACCAGGCACAGAAAAGGACGTTCTGAAGACCTTTATCCATCTAGTCAATATATTCTCCGATGTCGATAACTTGGAAGCAGAGCTCGGACAACTATGTGCTTTGTTTCTGAAAAGTGGATGGATTTCAGCAAGTACAGAAGACACTGCATTCTTTAAAACGGCAGGACAAAGAAGAGGATAAGACCTTAAAAACTACAGCTCGTTTACCATATAATGGAAATGTATCCGCAAAAATGAGCAGAGTGTTAAAAAAGCCACAAAATGAAGAAGATATTTCGTTCTCCATCAAAAATATTGCCGCTTTTGGGATCACTCAAGGACGAGTTATAGCTATGAGTTTATAATAATTCGTGAGAGCGTGGCAGATGATGCATTCCTGTTCCGGAGTGCATGTTAGGACACCAGCGGAACACTCGCCTCCTCCAAGATAGTAAATCTGCTATCGCAGAACGCTGCGGTTCTACAGGTCATTAGATGAAATACAATGTCACAAAATTTGTGGCCCATACGCCAAACTATTTTAGCTATAACATCAATGAATAAGTGGAATGACGATTTTCTGAGTCCCTTATGCATTGGGCCGGTGCCTTCCAATTTGATTGGCATGTGGCCCTGTTTTACTTATATAGTACAACTTCTTGCACTGTGTAGCCGCTGTCGTTCTGCGAGCTTACGCATTTGAAGACGATCTATCTGACGTCGCTCGAGTGATCTTTCATCACAAAAGGTGCACTGTTCCATGCACAGAGTTGCAGCGGAAGAGCATGCAGTCAACCTGCGCCTGCGCAATGCCACCGGGCGGACACACAGCGCATATTCCGACGGCCACATATTTTCGCCAGAAGATGACCAGAAGCCTCTGCCACCTAATATCGTGGCAGCAAGTTTCAGAAATTTAACAGCTCAACCAAAATTTCGTGTAACTGTCTGTACTTCGGAAAAGTAGAATATTTCATACGGACTATTCGCTGTATATGAGCCGAGTAAGAACGAAGTTTTTAACCAACGTTTACTACTAGACTTTTTTAGAGTAAGTGACAAAATCATGTAGAGTCGTCCTTTGTTTATTCTAGAACATCCCCCCCCCCCCCCTCCACTCCTGACGAGAAGCCGTGATGCGTGAAACAACAACATTAATAGCGTAAGTCTTGACATGGTGGCGGTCAAAATAGTGAGTGAAAGAAAACCGCTCCCACGAAGCCTCTGTGGTTTACCGAAATTACCAGGGGCGTTCAATAGATAATGCGAGACATTTTTTCTCAGCTAGTTTCTGTTGAAAGTATACAACAATTTGCTGTGGGACATCATGGAATATTTTCTGCTTCAGCCCCTCTAGTTTCATGAAATTCCGATAGTGGGGGTGCTATACTAGCTTTAAAAATGGCGTTTGTACCGGAGGTCCGTTCCAAGCAGAGAGTTGTCATTCATTTTCCCCTGGCGGGAAGTCAGAGTAATACACACATTCTTAGGGGCTTGAAGAATGTCAGCGGAGACCTAGCGTAAGGTGAGTCGTTGGGCGAGGCATATGCCTTCATCAGAATAAAATCGCGCAGACCTGTCCGATCTCCCACGTGCCGGACGACCGTAGACAGCTGTGACTCCTGCAATTTTAGAACGTGCGGACACTCTCATTCGAGGTGATCGGCGGATGAAAATAAAAGACTTAGCTGATGAACTGGACGTCTCTGTTGGCAGTGTAATGTCACGAAATAGTAAAGAGTTGTAAATGAGGAATATTGTCAAAGTTTCGTTGCCTATGCCAAGAGCCAGAGGCTGTAGGTTAGCCAAGAGCTAAGAGGGTTGCACATGTATTGGAATATGTCGTCACGCAGGGCCAATGGCCTGGTTACACATAACAGGGGAGAGAGAATTGCTTAGCATGCGAGTTTGTGTTGGACGGAGACTTTCGTAGAGTGCAAGACAGAGGTATAGCGTCAGCTGTACTGTATTTCACAACTTCACGTAAGTCTGCCGTAACAACACGTAACTCTGTCGCAAGAACACCTAAGGGGCGAGTACGACAGATGAATCAGCAGTATACGTGGAACGAATGCATTCATTACAAACGAGCATAACTTCAGAACGTCGCTCTTGCTTCTTTTAAATATGTCAACTTTGATAGCAACAAGGCACTCGCCGTTAGAGTTGCAGTTAGATGTGTACTGGGTCGCTGTGTAGTGCTCAGATCGGTGATCGACATGTTAATCTTTATTAAAGAGATGTTGCAATAAGGGCGGCCCATCCAGCAGCAGGCGTGAGGGTACAGTAGCAGCTCTGGTCCTCTCTGCTGCCGCTATCAGTCATCAACCCTGGATTAGCAGACATCGCGGCAGACTCGCTCGCCGCCAATGCTGACCACATCAGTGAGCCGTCGTCGAGATCGTGCGGGGCCTAGGCCCTGTGCATCCGACGTCACAACTGGGTGAGCCGACGACGATGGGGGATTGCAGCCTGTTCTGCCCGTCCACCGCTGACGAGACACCAGGAGGAGCAGGGAAGAAGACGGAGTGGGATAGAATACACGCTGCACTACGAGAACGCCTCTTGTGCCGACAGCGCCAGGACTCCAACCCGGGGCGTCCACGAGCAACGGCCTGCTGTCCACCGCCGTGCCGGTCGGCCAGCGAGGCGCCACCAGCCACGTGGGGCCGAGTACGAAGTAAGGACATTCCTTCACTACGTCACAGCACACGGCGCTGCGCTAGCAAGACTGTGCGGCCCGGAGCTGGTGTCATCGCTACGAGTCAGCGACGACTCGGGAAAGTCGTTGATATCACCAAGCCACATTGTACTCGGCAGGAATAAAGGTGTTATGTTCATTGAGTACGTATTGAGGTTATTATTTGAAGGAGCTGTAAGCTTCAGTTTCTCCTAAAGCGTCCATTAATCTGCCTTTCTCTATACTGCGGGCCCATATTACAACAAAATAAATTTCTTTGGCAGTCAAATGAAAATTTTCATTGATTCATCTTTAGACATGTTTCAATGAAACGAATCATTTTCATAAACAATTTCATCCTTCCATCCTCTACTTCACTCCCTTAGAGGCTGAATTACCAAAGTCACTGAAATAATAATTTCTTTTACTCAAATGAGAAGTGAGACCCCAATTTTCATTGAGGTAGATTTAAAAATGGCTAATTATTACTTTAATAATCATTCCTTTTTTTCAAAAAATTCACCTACAATTCTACTCTCTTAGATGCTCAATTTAAAAAAATTCCGAAGCATGTATATTTTTGATTTCTGACCGAGAAACGTAATACCAGTTTCTGTACTCCTAGGTGCAAAACTGCGTTAATAGCGACATATTTTCAAGACCCTTCTCATCCCCTGTTTTACCCCCCTAGGGATGTAACTTCGAACAATCCCCTATTAAACGATGCCTACAATATAAGATCAACACATTCTCGAAATTTCTGGTTTTGTCCTTAGTAATTTGGGCTCGACGATAATTAGTCAGTAAATGAGTCAGGACCTATTTTCCCCTTAGGCTTTGAAGTTCCAAACGCACTGAAACACGTGCCTTCATTTCTAACTCAGAAGCCAAATACACATTTTGATCGATTTAACTTCGAATATTTCCATAGAATTCTGCAACAGATATTTTTTATTTCCAAGTGAGAAGTTAAATATCAATTTTGGTAGACGTAGCTTAAAAATGCTGTAGCAGTATTTAAAAAATGACTTGTTTTAAAAAAATGATCGCCAATTATCTCATCCCGTAGGGATAAAATTTACAAAAATGGTCAAACATTATTTCTGACTGGGAACCAGACAGGAATTTTCGTATTTCTGGCTTCAAAAGTGCCATAAATGATACATAATTCCAAAAACCTTCTCATCCCCTATTTAAACCCTTCAAGGGTGGAATTCCGAAAAATCCCTTCTTAAACAATGCCTACAGAATATATTCACACTGCAAGTAAAGTAATTATTGATTTTCTGAAAGTATCTGACAGAAGAAGCGTTTTCAAATGCGTCGCTGTTGTTACAGTTAAAGCGCTTATGTTACGTTGCCATTTACGTCCAGTTTGTCAGTCAATATTTTATAATATAATACGCACGTCGCAATAGTCAGTAGAGACGATATTCAGTACCACCAGTGTCAATTGGAAATGGCAAGATGGCGATGCAGCCAACTTCTGACTGTACTATCTGGTTATAAATAAAGAATTGTTCAGGCGGACCAGTATTATGAAATTAACTGTTTCTTGCGTGTGCCACACTATTGTGTTAACAAGCTTGTATGGTATACTCACCTATGACATGTGCATTTTGGACCACAGAAATGTTTTCATAAACTGTGAGCGTCTGCATTTTTTAACAATATTGAGAAGTGCATTAATAAATTGTTGAGAATATGTGTGACCTGTCAAAAGTTTAAGCCCAAAACTACTACTCTTTGTGTACTTATGTATTCCATAATAATGACGTCGCCATCTCGGATCTGCTCGGCCCATCCTATAATCATGTAGAGGACACAAATATATTTCACTTACTGTCGAGATCACTTCAATATTTTTAACTGACACCCCACTGAGAAACCCCAACGGCAGAACCGTAACCAGAGCTTTCGAGTGACATTTCCTGGGTGTAGTGGGATGAGTGAAACGAATTTTGACCAACAATGGACCCCATTACCATTCATAAACACGGAAAAGTTTCATGACGAGCAAGAGGATACAAACGATTTACATCTCATATTATCACCCAGCACTGAAACTCAGTGAGAGGGTTATGAGAGATACTGAACAATTAAGTCGCCTCTGGTGCCACAGGATCTGTGGCGAACACCTGGCTGACTTGCAGGACATCAACAATTTGCCTCATGACGCACCAGGATTAGCGCTGAAATTGGTACTGCTGAATCAGCAGCCTACTGCCAGAATACTGGAGGTAGTTGACTTCCCATCTATTCGTTGTAAATGTCATGAGACAGTGATGTTGGCTCTGCATTAAATTACATGAAAGATTAAGAAAAGCCAAGAAAATTAGAAAGGCACTACAAGGCCAATGCAGTTGGTAGTAGGCGATAAAGTGTTGATGAAGAAGAGAAAAATATCACTCAAAAGTACCTTTATAAGCCATTAACTGTTTTGTATCCATTGCGGGCTCTACAGTGTGGGGAAAATTATACATAATAATAGTGTCGAGATTGAAACCATGAGAAGTGACGAATAGAAAGGTCAGCGCCATATCTCGCACGTCAACGTATTCATTGAATAAACATTATAAAAGGAAAGACAACCAGTCTATCAGCCATGTGTGGCTGAACAAAAGGGAATGATAGATGGGCGTTCTGTTACAAATTGCATGTGGACAACCACATGCTAGGGTTTAAACCATTAAGACAGTATTCGAAGATGACAGTGATGAAGCATCTGATGAGACATTTGAAAAGTTTACACTACAAGGATGATTTGTGTGTTATAATTTTATTATTTCATAGTAGGAGCGAGAAGAGCTGAGCGGTGACTGCCAATAATGATGAAGCACCACGCCTATCATATTTTGCTGGACCTGATGTAGCGCTGAGCCCGTTATTTTAGTGTTTAAATACATCAATGGTATGAGGCACTGTGTGGTTATGTAGGGAATAACACACCACATAATGTACAGGTATACGAAACCGATGAAGTGAAGGTGCAAGATGCGCTTGAGTGTACTGTTCGCAGGGGATGCGACGGTCATCTGGAAGAAGTCCTTTATTCTGGTGGTAGATATCTCACAGCAAGATGATTGCTGCCCATGAATGTAAAGATTCTGTGAATCTAGCTCGTAAAGAGAGGTAATGTGAAGTCGGTAATGTAAAGTCACAAGTGTAAGTACAGTAAGTAGGATGTGTGTATATTTTGTGCTTGTAATGAATGACCTGATAGAATGTATTGCAGTTTTTCGTTGTCAGTCATATGACGAGCACGTGTACGAGTGTTTGAGAACAGTCATCCAAGATATAAAATGACAATTGTTTTCAGGATTCTTTAACTGCAAACAGAATGTTGTATATATATGTGTGTGTGTATGTGTGTGTGTGTGTGTGTGTGTGTGTGTGTGAGAGAGAGAGAGAGAGAGAGAGAGAGAGAGAGAGAGGGAGGAAGACCTGTCATGGTAATCGGAAAGTACGTCAGCGACCTGGACACA
This sequence comes from Schistocerca gregaria, assembly GCF_023897955.1. Classification (NCBI taxonomy): domain Eukaryota; kingdom Metazoa; phylum Arthropoda; class Insecta; order Orthoptera; family Acrididae; genus Schistocerca; species Schistocerca gregaria. The sequence continues at coordinate 951,034,727 of NC_064920.1, forward strand.
GTAGTGAAATGAGTGGGCGCTTTCCTGAGCGGCTCAGGTCAATGGAGTGCTGCCTTCAGCGCCACAGCTGAGCCTGTGTTCGAGAACCGAATGCAGACGACACATGCCCACTAAGTCTCCAGGACAGCACGGTATCGCTGCTCGACCGGTTCCTAACCCTGTGTGACCACACACCACTCACTGAGGGGAGTCGCTGCAAGAGTTTAAGGCATGTTGATTCACTTAAGGCAACTGTGAGGTCACCCGATAATCTGATCACACAGCGACGCTGCAGAGAACATCAAATCGGCATCTACCACGAAAATTTTCTGGGAAACTGTAAGCCGACCTAAATTATTAGCGAAACTGTGCGGAAGCACTGCTCAAGGAACTGTTCTTGAACTTATTATGGCGTTTCCCGTAAGGTCATGCTAAAAATATAAACAGTACTCATCTGACTATTGTTATTAAATCTTACTAGTTTATTCGCTTAAACCCTGAGTCATGAGCATTAGGTGCACTCAAGTTGAAGATGCAGATGAGATCGTATTTCTTCGTTGCTTGTGTGTGAGAATGAATACTTTTATGGCACTCTAGAATCCCAAATTATTTGCCATTAAAGGACGTAAGCTTGCTCACTAACTGTTTGAAGATTGGTCATATTTTAGAACAGGATACATGTGAGTCTCATTACAATATACACTTACGTAATTTTAGGAATAACCAAATGTTGTCACAGTCTCAGACCTGACTTTACGCTAGGCAGCCCAATAATCATGGTCGAGATGTGTCATCAGTTCTTCGGTCGAGCTACCAACTTCAGCTTACGAGTCATGTCGTGCTTCTGTGTAAAGAATTATATAATCTATGAACAGCAACTTTTTCATTTCCAGGTTATCTCCGTTTGTTTCGTACTTTACATTTGATCTTTCAGAGCTCATGTAATTAATTAGCCTGATCAACAATTATTCACTACTGAATCGATTGTGATGCAAAATATTTTCATTTTTGACCTATTAGTATCTTACTGATCAGAGAAAAGACTAGAACAGTAACTCTGACACCTACTTCAGCGATGTCACAATTTGTACGTTTCTGTATTCTTATGATTTTACTATGAGTATATGCTGTATCTGCGCTACTAATTTGTTCGATACTATCCATGCCTGATGTCACAAATTTGACACTTATTTAACAATATGTATCTCAACGTGCATATTCTGTGAAATATGTTATTTTATATGACAGTTCGTCTGTTGCGACAAGATATTTTGTCTACATTTACACATTTTTATGTATTCATGGTTCTATGTTTTGATAATTTACAAACTGGTGCTTCCACATAACCCTGCAGCAACACAAGTGTCATAGACATTGTTTTCATTATGCTTTTCTGTCATATATTTATACTTCTATAAAGGCCCATACATTGTTTGTGAAACTTGTTTTCAGTGTGTTAAATAACGTAGTAGGACGTGTTTATAACGAAACGTATGATTTGGTATTGTAAAACAGTAAGTATGGATGCAGGAATCAACAAATTATTTAAATAGAAGCCATCCATGTCTGCGTATAAAATTACCATCATGCATGAACATTGTCAAACTATTTAGAATTTGTTCATTTTGTGTGTATGTACGTGCGTGTTTGTGTGTTTGTGTGTGTGTGTGTGTGTGTGTGTGTGTGTGTGTGTGTGTGTGTGTGTGTGTGTGATTTTGTATTAACTGGTATTCCTCCTCCTTGTCGTATGTACGAGGTTAGGATACCCTTGCAACAACATACTTGTGTATGAATAAGTATAAGGAGACTTGTGGGCACTTACGTATTTCAACTTCTTCACCTTGGCACCAGGTCTGATGAAACTCATCAGATGAACATCATGTAAAACTAGCTAAAAAATATTACCCATAGCCCCACAAAAATGTCTTTAATGAACTTGTGTTACACATTAATCTCAGTGCAGTTTTACGAGCACACATTTTGAAAACGTTTGGAAGTTGATGTTACCTGGCTATTTACGCCCAAACTGTCATGCAATCTAATAGTCAGTGTATTCGATTTTTTAATGCTGCATGATAACTGCAGACGATATTTACTACTGTTAATGGCTGCACAGCTAATTATTATTTCTTTTCCTTTCCTGTGGACCTGCTATTTGCTGCAGCCTTAGCAGCTTTCTTGGGTGTCAGATGGCACGAAAGGTAACTTAGAGGGACTAGCCGGTCATAAACGTGTTCAGCACTTAAAGTGGCCCTCAAGCAGATATTGGACAGGGAATTCACAATGTTCTGTCAGGCACAACGGCTGTCTGCATTCCTTAAAAACCCGTTGTGCGATATGTTAGGAAGGATCCCCTTCAGATGAATAAAAATCTGTAAAGAAAGTGTTAGCACTCTGAACGTGAGACTTTGTATTGGCCGTTGTCCATGGCCACACCACATAAGAATGTTCCCTTACATCAGTGGAGCAGGAAATCTGATCATCTCACAGTAATTATTTTGGTAGGAGACACACTTTCCCGTGCATGTCTAAATGCAAGCCTTTTGCCTGGCTGGGGTTAGAAACGAGTCTTGGAGAGATTTTGTCTTCCTTCCACACCAGGCCACAATTGGTTAACCATGACTAAATGTGCAAGAGTATGAATTTGTTAAACTCATTTATAAACTTTCTATTGGTCAGAGCTCCCAAGATTTCCTGCAGTTGGTCGGTAAGATCCCAATGCTTGCATTTCCTGTCAACTTTCATAGGTTAAAGAGAGAGAATACTCTCTGCAGGGATGTCAAGAAGTGAATATTTGGTTCACGTCATTACAGAGAACTGTAGGGGTAGCTGATCACATGTTAGAGCCGAGTACAGAGGTCGCGATCGACTTTTTCCAATTGGTACTGCCACTGTATTTCACATTCCTAATACTGAGGAGTGGTAAGCATCGGCTATCAATGCGGTCAGCAAAACCGAGAGGATTAGTTAATTTATATCAGGGTTCATTTGAGAAGTTTTACCATTTGCAGCCAGATAATTGGTACCATTCTCTTGGTATCTCTATTTGCTTTTCCAGCCTTCAATTTTCAAATCACTAACTATTTCGCAGTCATTGGCAGTAAGTATTATACAGGTCCATATTATGATTTCACGCATCTACCCACCTGTGCCAAGGCTACTTTCCAAACTTTCAACCTTTTGTTTAGTTATTGAATATAATTCAATGGGTAAATGATTTGTTCTATGTATCGTGCTAATAAACCAAGTAGCTCTAGTGACCATTAGTTTACTTTTATACTTAGATAAGCCCTTCCGTTCATACATCGACGTGATTACTCTATAATCTGCAATTAAGTGCCTGGGAGAGAAATATTCCTTCAATAAGATGTTATCCATTGCTGAACATTGTCTCTCTTAAATTTGAACGGTTTTATGGTGACCTTCTCTTGCCTGTAGGTGACCGGCGAGTATACTTCTAGCATCTTAGAGATGTGCCCAATAGTTCAACTGGCAGCTCACCAACAGTTAAATTTTTATTGATGAAACTTATAAGAAATGCACAGTTATATAGTTAACGGAAGTTTTCTTTTCTATTTGCTTTTACTGTTTGGAAGTGAACTACAGGAAAGGAATAATGTGATTCTCAGATAGTACGAAGTTTGACAGTTAAGATGCTTACACGTTTTAAGATCAGTACACATATCCATGCTAAATTAGTGTTTAACTGTTGCTTTGTTTGCATCAAAAAACTACAGCAATTTTCTGTCAGATTTCAAAATTTAACTGTTTTGTAGCTTCTCAATTTTAGCATTGACCGTAAATGCCCAGTGTTAACAGAGAATTAACTCTATGCAGAGAGATAACTTTTAGGTGGAAAGTATAACGGTAAGTACTGGCTTCTGTGTTAAGTGTATGTATTGTACTGACACAACTTGTACAGAAGAAGAAGAAAACTCAGGTGAAAGGTGATGGTATCGATTCCCTGCCATTTCGCAGTGTGTTTTCTGTCTTCGCATTCTAACAGCCTATATATCAGCAATGTCACTGTCTAGGCACACTGCAATTATTTCAGTTATCAGTTGTGCACCAGAAACAGCACCCATGTGCTTTTTTTCCCCCAGAATGTCAATAATTAATTTCATTAATTATGTATTATCAAAACAATGTTTCCTGGAAACTACTCTGTGAAGAGCGACTGCATATATAAAATGATTCAGAGTGATCAATTAATTAACCTAAGTGCAGAACACTTAGCAGTTAACTTAGCAAAAAGCGAGGTCACGAGTTACATTGGGCTACTTGCTGACAAGACGTATAAAGACTTACGTATGTATCATTGGACTTGTCACCACGTGCATTGGTAGAAATAATTCTGAATTAGGATTTTTTTATTTCAGTGAATGGAGTAAGAATGGTAGATTTTTTTTACCTGCAACTTTTATGATAATCCATTTTTAATGACGAGCCGTCACCGACCTTTCCCAGCACTTGTGATGTCTATCATATTAGATCAATCGAGATTTGCAGTGGAAACAGTTTATATGCGGTCTTTGTCTGATTTCTCATTTAGTCTGTTTGACACTGTACTTGAGCTTCATCTTTGTGCCAGTACTGTACGGATTACAGTACTAGTACAGAACCCAGAGTATCTCGTGATATCACTTTTACTACTTACTTTGTGACGATGGGTAGTAACGAGTCCAGCATTAAACATACGTTTTTACAAACACACATTATTCAGGACATATAGGATTATAGTCTTTGCCGCAAATAAGGGAGACAGCACGTTGGAAAGACGTTAAGGCTACGTTTCGCAGCGTTTTCATGACACGAAGACAGAACCTACAGTGTCAACACACCTCATCAACCATGGATCTCTAGCGAGGTTCCCCCGGCCAATAACGCTATACAATCATTTCATGTTCGTCAATGAAGGACGCATGCTGTATATGTCGACTAACAATTTCTCAGACATAAAAGGTTATCTTATCACCCACACAAATGGTTTCCATCCAACATTCACCTGGGCTTCTGTGTAATCGAAAACTACACGAGGATTCTACAGCATGAGAATGGTACAGAGGTTGAACCATATGGACTGGCAAAATAATGACTCAACGTCTAGTCCAGCCGTAACCACATCACTCAAAAGTTGATGGGGCACTAACTGAACTATGCACTCGGCTTCCACTTGATTAATCGTCATCGTTTATCCCATCACTTTACCTTAAAATGACAGGTAGCAAAGCCACGGAACGTTGCTTCATAGTGGTGATGTGACTCGGCAGTTTGCGTGAGAAGATGTCATAATACGAAACTGTAGGAAAATTAGGTTCAATGTTACTTGCAAGTGACACGAGAGGCAAATCATTAAATAATAGTCAACACATTGTGATGCTTCCTGGGGCGTTCTTAATATCTATGTAATTTGACCTTACAACTACTGAGCTAGTAGGTAAAGGGCTGTTTCTGGGCGGAAACACTTCTGTAGCTCACAACATAGGCAGGTGGAGAATTTTAACCTATGGTTGCTCTTAGAGTCGTCACACACTCTGTATTTTAGTGCCCCTACTGATGCGTTACAATTTGCGCTATCCGAACACACCTTATGCCAAGAAACAAGCCTTCCTACAATCTGCACAGAAACTCTGTCATTAGCGTTAGGTTCTCCTAAAGTCAAAGAGTATGTACATATATATCAAAACAGTCGCATATACTAGATACTCTCACGTAATACGAGATAGTCAAACGATAGTCATTATTGTAAACAACCTTGTAATCCTTTGTACAGTCACTAAGGACTACTTTATGGACATCTACGAAGAGATGAAAATTTAGGGTAACCTGTAACAAGCCAGGGCGAAGATGCTTAATGAACAGTGTATATTGTAGAGCACCAATTTCTTGGATACTTACCACCCAGTTATGGATAACTTCCTTCAAAGTTTTCCGAAAGTCCGCAGCTGTAGCTAGTTGTTTGTTTGTAAACATACTTCTGTGATCAATCAACGATGCTTCCAAATTATCCGAGAGTCCTCAGTAATTCCCGGTAGTTCTAATTTTACTTGTTAGATGTCGTACCGTTATACTCGAATTGGACACCTCGTCCATTGTAACTATTTCACACTTTCATCAATTCCAAATAATTACTTTCGATTTTTATTTTTAAAACCGTGCAATTGTAATTTTTAAACAGCCAGAATATAACCTTTTAAGGTAAAACATGTTAACAATTTTCAGGGATCTCCTTTATTATTCTTACGACACTCCAATTTTTCTCATGACGTCATTCGGGGCGAAAATTCTTTAAATCTCCTTGAGTTCCATTATTTTCATGACTTTAAGTCACTTTGTACATAACGTAAGTTACATACTATTACTGGACTTGTACTGTACATATGTAAGCATTGTCCCTCATTTCGTATTACAAAAAAATAAAAACATCTATATGCACATCATATTATGTACTAATATGTGGCAGCTTAGATGCATATGTTAATGGCCCTACGTAAAGGCGGAAAACGGACGTGTGAACGTAATACAACTCTAAAAGAAAAGGAACTGTAGCTAATTTTCTGCTTTTCATTAAATAGTAACCTCTCTTGTTTGAAGATGTACAACTTTCCCTTAAGTCAGTCGTTTCACTCATGTAGGTGTATGTCACAATATTCGCATCTGCCGTTTACGCCAGTTATTTCAATCACCCTCCTATTCATTCTGGCTTCATTTTAGGACCGACGTTAGTATTGGTGGTAAAGTCTCCGGCTTGGTCTAAAAGGTTCGAATACACCAAGGTAAAAGGATGATGTTTGGGTAGAAGCTGGAACTTCCAGTTTACTGTTATGATCATCTTGACCATTCGTTATAGAACTCCTCTCAGGAGTTCCACATTCGCTTTTTTTATTTGGCGCCATACTGTCCGCAAGTTTTACGCAATTTTCTGCACTGAACACCGTTTTCTCCCACTCTATATTTCATTATCTATAATGGTGTTGGCGTCTTTCGTTCATATAATGCTTCGCTTGGAGTTAGTCCCATACTGTCGCGAACTTTCTAATTATACTCTGGCACTAGGTAAGGTAACACATAATCTCGGTCATTATGTTGATTCGAGAATGAATTTTCAGTCTGTAGCGGAGTGTGAGCTGATATGACACTTCTTGGCAGATTAAAAGAGGTGAGCCCTACCGGGGCTGAAGCCCGGGACCATTGACTTTCGTGGGCAAGTGCTCTAACAACAAATTCATTCTGGCAACAATCCCCAGGCTGTGGCTGAGCGACGTCTCCGCAATATTGTTTCTTCGACACAAGTCTGGCATGAGGACTTTTATGAAGTTAGGGCGGTCCGAGATACAGTGCTTGTAGAAGTAAAGCGTTGATTGGAAGCGTCAGTCTAGATTCGTATTGGTGATCGGAAAAAAGTGACAATAGTACTGTTATTTCATTCCGCGTAATTACTACATTTGTGGAATCAGCACCATCATTATCCACAAGCTGTCAAAGAAATTATATATGCTCTTTGTATTCTAATTATTCTGTGTTTCCTTCCCTGTCACTAAATAATTATTACTGTCTTCCGACACATTGTATTTAATACTTTTACATTATACTTTGTTTACATTGTTCTTCTGCTTCTTCTTTCTGCTGTTCTACTTTCGTACCTCCAAACAACGATTTTGGTTTCACTTACAATAGACATCTCACGAGACGTTTTCTCTTCATATTGTACACATTTATGTACACTCCTTTATTTCACACCGTCCGCCGTAGTTAGGTACCAATCGACCAATGAGAAATTTACTACTTTTGTTGGACAGTATTTATATCAACAACCGAACTTTGAAAAACGCTCCACTTTTGAAGCACAGTTTTTCTAGAGAACGCACATCACAGGTAAAAAAGTTATTGATAACTCTAATGTTTTCAAAGAAGGCAATCTTTTAGGAGCCCAGGCTACTAAATGATAGTAGGAAAGGAAGTATGCAGGCTGTAATAAGAAATATTATAAAATCGGACATATGTACCAGCCACACTCTATTAAGACGTTCTTAATATAGCTACAGAAAACCTTACACCTCTTGTAGGACGCACGGAGAAGCTACAAGGCCAAATGAAGATCGAACAAGTTTGAAAGCAAGTAACTTGTTAGAGACAAAACGTAGTCCAAGAAACTGCTTGTTAAACCCGTAGTCACATATGCATCGTATCTGAATGAAGTTCTCTAAGAACTCAGTAACTCAACATCTACCTGAAGGTATTGCATTCACAGCTAGTGGCACACTACCACACGACAAAATGCAATTTCCTTTTCTTTATGCCAAGTGCAATTTTTGCCTGTTTCTTCTGGCAAAGAACCTCGTGCGTCTTCACCAGTGACATCGATGTCGAGCAGCTGATGAGGTAAAACATTCTGTAACTTAAACATGTTTACTTTGTTAGTGTGCCAATAAAATAGTTCCAGTGGCTCTAAGCACTATGGGACTTAACATCTGAGGTCATCAGTTCGCTAGACTTGTAGTTGTGGTCTTCAGTCCTGAGACTGGTTTGATGCAGCTCTCCATGCCACCCTATCCTGTGCAAGCTTCTTCATCTCCAAGTACATACGGCAAGCTGCATCCTTCTGAGTCTGCTTAGTGTATTCATCTCTTGGCCTCCCTCTATGATTTTTACCCTCCACGCTCCCCTCCAATACTAAATTGGTGGGCCCTTGATACCTCAGAATATGCCCTACCAACCGATCCGTTCTTCTCGTCACGTTGTGCCACAAATTTCTCTTCTCCCCAATCCTATTCAACACTTCATCATTAGTTATGTGATCTACCCATCTAATCTTCAGCATTCTTCTGTAGCACCACATTTCGAAAGGTGCTTTTCTCTTCTTGTCTGAACTATTTATCGTACATGTTTCACTTCCATACATGGCTACACTCCAAACAAATACTTTCAGAAACGACTTCCTGACACTTAAATCTATACTCGATGTTAACAAATTTCTCTTCTTCCGAAACGCTTTCCTTGCCATTGCCAGTCTACATTTTATATCCTCTCTACTTTGACCATCATCAGTTATTTTGCTCCCCAAATAGCAAAACTCCTTTACTACTTTAAGTGTATCATTTCCTAATTTAATTCCCTCAGCATCAGCCGACTTAATTCGGCTACATTCCATTATCCTCGTTTTGCTTTTGTTGATGTTCATCTTATATCCTCCTTTCAAGACACTGTCTATTCTGTTCAACTGATCTTCCAAGTTCTTTGTTGTCTCTGACAGAATTACAATGTCATCGGCAAACCTCAAACTTTTAATTTCTTCTCCATGGATTTTAATACCTACTCCGAAGTTTTCTTTTGCATCCTTTACTCCTTGCTCAATATACTGATTGAATAACATCAGGGATAGACTACAACCCTGTCTCACTCCCTTCCCAACCACTGCTTCCCTTTCATGTCCCTCGACTCTTATAACTCCCATCAGCTCTCTATACAAATTGTAAATAGCCTTTCGCTCCCTGGATTTTACCCCTGCCACCTTTAGAATTTGAAAGAGGGTATTCCAGTCAACATTGTCGAAAGCTTTCTCTAAGTCTACAAATCCTGGAAACGTACGTTTGCCTTTCCTTAATCTTTCTTCTAAGATAAGTCGTCAGGTCAGTATTGCCTTACTTGTTCCAATATTTCTACGGAATTCAAACTGATCTTCCCCGAGGTCGGCTTCTACTAGTTTTCCATTCGTCTATAAAAAATTCGTGTTAGAATTTTGCAGCTGTGACTTATTAAACTGATAGTTCGGTAATTTTCACATCTGTCAACACCTGCTTTCTTTGGGGTTGAAATTATTATATTCTTCTTGAAATCTGAGGGTATTTCGCCTGTCTCATACATCTTACTCAGCAGATGGTAGAGTTTAGTGTGGACTGGCTCTCTCAAGGCCGTCAGTAGTTCTAATCGAATGTTGTCTACTCCCGGGCCATTGTTTCGACTCAGGTCTTGCAGTGGTCTGTCAAACTATTCACACAGTATCGTTTCTCCCATTTCATCTTCATCTACATCCTCTTCCATTTCTATAATATTGTCCTCAAGTACATCGCCCTTGTATAGACCCTCTATGTACTCCTTCCACCCTTCTGCTTTCCCTTCTTTGCTTAGAACTGGGTTTTCATCTGAGCTCTTGATATTCATACAAGTGGTTCTCTTTTCTCCAAAGGTTTCTTTAATTTTCCTGTAGGCATCCCTGCTTAGCCATTTTGAACTTCATGTCGATCTCATTTTTGAGACGTTTGTATTCCTTTTAGCGTGCTTTATTTACTGCATTTATATATTTTCTCCTTTCATCAATTACATTCAATATTTCTTTTGTTACCCAAGGATTTCTACTAGCCCTCGTCCTTTTACCTACTTGATCCTTTGCTGCCTTCACTACTTCATCCCTCAGAGCTACCCAGTCTTCTTCTACTGTACGTCTTTCCCCCATTCCTGTCAATTTTGCCCTTATGCTCTCCCTGAAACTCTGTACAACCTCTGGTTTAGTCAGTTTATCCAGGTCTCATCTCTTTAAATTCCCACCTTTTTGCAGTTTCTTCAGTTTTAATCTACAGTTCACAACCAAGAGATTTTTGTCAGAATCCACATCTGCCCCTGGAAATGTCTTACAATTTAAAACCTGGTTCTTAAATCTCTGTCTTACCATTATATAATCTATCTGATACGTACTAGTGTCTCCAGTATTCTTCCACGCATACAGCCTTCTTTCATGAATCTTGAACCAAGTGTTATGTATGATTAACTTATGCTCTGTGGAAAACTCTACCAGGCGGCTTCCTCTTTCATCTCTTACCCCCAATCCATATTCACCTACTATGTTTCCTTCTCTCCCTTTTCCTACTCTGGAATTCCAGTCACCCATGACTATTAAATTTTCGTTTCCCTTCAGTACCTTAATAATTTCTTTTAGCTCACCATGCATTTCATCAATTTCTTCATCATCTGCAGAGCTAGTTGGCATATAAACTGGTACTGTAGTAGACGTGCGCTTCGTGTCGATCTTGTCCACAATAATGCCTTCACTATGCTTTTTGTAGTAGATTAACCGCACTCCTATATTTTTATTCATTATTAAACCTACTCCTGCAATACCCTTATTTGATTTTGTATTTATAATCCTGTATTCACCTGAGCAAAAGTCTTGTTCCTCCTGTCTTGTTCCTCCTATCCATTTCCCTTTTTAAATTTTCTAACCTACCTGCCCGATTAAGGGATCTGACATTCCACGCTCCGATCCGTAGAACGCCAGTTTTCTTTTTCCTGGTAATGACGTCTTCTTGAGTAGTCCCCGCCGGGAAATCCGAATGGGGGACTATTTTACCTCCGGAATATCTTACCCAACAGGACGCCATCATCATTTAATCATACAGTAAAGCTGCATGCCCTCTGTAAAAATTACATCTGTAGTTTCCCCTTGCTTTCAGCCGTTATCAGTACCAGCACAGCAAGGCCGTTTTGGTTAGTGTTGCAAGACCAAATCAGTCAATCATCCAGACTGTTGCCCCTGCAACTAGTGAAAAGGCTGCTGCCCCTCTTCAGGAATCACACGTTTGTCTGGCCTCTCAACAGATACCCCTCCGTTGTTGTTGCATCTACGGTACGGCCATCTGTATCGCTGAGGCACGGAAGCCTCCCCACCAACGGCAAGGTCCCTAGACTTAGAACTACTTAAACCTAACTAACTTAAGGACATCACACACATCAATACCCGAGGCAGGATTCGAACCTGCAACCATGGCAGAAGCGCGGTTCCGGACTGAAGAGCCTACTGGAACCACTCGGCCACAGCGGCCGGCATTTAGTTTGCCCCCACAGTAGTTTTGCGAAGAATCAAACTGTGTTCCGAAGGGACGGGATAAACACGGTTGGAGGAGCCGTGTTTGTTGCTGTCAGAAGTAGTTTAACTTGTCGCGAAATTGAAGTAGATACTTCCTGTGAGTTAGTATGGGCAGAGGTTATTGTTGGCAGCCAGAATAAAATAATAATTCGATCCTCTTACCGACCTCCCAATTCAGATTGTGCAGTTGCTTATAGGTTCAAAGAAAACTCGAGTTTGATTTCAAACACGTAGCCAAATCATACAATAATAGGAGGAGGTGACTTTAATTTATCCTCGATATGTTGGCTAAAATACATGTTTAATTCCGGAGGTGAGCATAAAATATCATCCGAAATTGTGCTAAACGCTTTCTCTGAAAATTATTTCGAGCAATTAGTTTATGAGCCTACACGAATTGTAAACGGACGTGTATACACGCTTGATCTCTTAGCAACAAATAATCATGCGTTAATGACGAGCATCAAACCCGATTCAGGGACTAGTGAACATAATACTGTTATTAGAAAACTGAATATTGTAATCCCCAAAACCTCGAAAAATAAGCGAAAAATATACCTATTCACCGCGCGGGATTATCCGAGCGGTCTAGGGCGCTACAGTCATGGATTGTGCGGCTGGTCCCGGCGGAGGTTCGAGTCCTCCCTCGGGTATGGTTGTGTGTGTTTGTGCTTAGGATAATTTAGGTTAAGTAGTGTGTAAGCTTAGGGACTGATGACCTTAGCAGTTAAGTCCCATAAGATTTCACAGACATTTTAACATTTTGATAAATCAATGTAATCTAAAAACCGTAAATTCAACTAAATACCTAGGTGTTACAGTTACGAACTATTTAAATTGGAAGGAACACAGAGAAAATGTTGTGGGGAATGCCAACCAAAGCAGGACAATTAGAAAACGTAGCAGACCTATTAAGGAGACTGCCTACACTACGCTTGTCCATCCTCTTTTAGAATACTGTTGCGCGGCATTGGATCCATACCAGACAGGACTGACTGAGTATATCGAACAAGTTCAAAGAAAGGCTGTACGTTTTGTATTATCCAGAAATATGTGAGAGAGTGCCACAGAAATGATACAGGATTTGGGATGGACATCATTAAAAGAAAGGCGTTTTTCGTTGCGACGGAATCTTCTCACGAAATTCCAAACTTCCTCTTCCGAATGCGAAAATATTTTGTTGACACCGACGTACATATGGAGGGTCGATCACAAAGGTAAAATAAGGGAAATCAGAGCTCGTACGGAAAGATATAGGTTTTCATTCTTTCCGCGCGTTATACGAGACTGGAATAATACAGAATTGTGAAGATGGTTCGATGAACCCTGTGCCAGGCACTTAAATGTGATTTGCCGAGTATCGATGTAGATGTACCAAATATGAGTAGATCAGCGTAATTACCCCATTTTTTGTCTCTGTTTATGATTTCCAGTGTAATAAACTAATTCACAAGGAAGAGAAAATGTTATTTGCTAGTAAATATGACGGACCTAACTTTGTTTCTGTGGAATTAGACGAGGCAAACAAAATGTTTTCTCTGGTGAGACAGTGATGCGGATAATATTTCTTGAAAGTGCTTATCGATACGAGTATAGCGTAAATACAGTCGTCATTAATAATACAATATTATTTTTGAAAAAGCTATTCTTCGTACTTTAGATACTGGAAGACTTGGCTGAAAAGCAGCAGCTACGTGAGTTAATGCGGTGGAGAATACAGTCTGCCATTTGTAAGCCGTGAGATACGGCGCACAGCATGACTGCCGAGAAGGGCGACCCTGGGCGACTGTACACGCCAGCCTATGCATCACACTGGCCTTAGCTGCAATCCCGGGCCGAGTGGCTGCAATCCACTGCATCCCCTGCTCCATACATCACTGCAGCAGTGTTCGCGGGCTCTTCCCTTCTAACTCTGTGATTGATGACGTCAACTTGGGGATAAAGTGGCCCTTCGGTGAAGTGCTTCAACTCTTGTAATACCTACAGCATCACGTACTATGTTTCTAGCGTATTTATGCATTTCATTCAGTAATTATGTAGCAGGGACGTTGCTTAAACATCATCACTGACGGAATTTCTTGTACCATTTGTCTTCCACGACATTCGAGGTTTTAGCATTCTCTCTGTATTTTTCAGATCTGTCCTGTGACTGTCCAAGAAAACACTGGAAATGTACGGACACGATAGTTATTTGCTGTTACGTCTCGAACAAGTATTTTTGTTGCACCTGTTTGGTAGAGTTTCAAAATGATAATTTCATCATAACTGGTATCTGATGTCAAATTCATGTGATGTGAAGTCCTACAAACCAGCTACAATACATAAATCGGCAGACTGACAGATACCCTATTCAAAGAAACTGCTTGTAAATGACTGAAGGGACGCACTGAATTACTAAGTCCGGTGAAATGGATTTTTAAACCTAGTCTTCTCGAATACGGTTCTCTTGTTCACACTACTATATCACCCACAATGGATTCGTTATCAAAAGTTGGCAACACTAGTTACAATATTACAGTTCTAATATGAAGTAATCCATAAAATCAGTATTAGGCGAATGGTCTCTCTTGGAAAAGTCTATGAGATCTTGTAATACAATTGAACTTAATGCCCGAAATAATTGCCATCTTGCACCGTTCATCTTCCCTAATGGAATCAGGGATTAATAAAACCGTTGTCCAAGAAGAAATCTGCCAAACAATCCTCCGAATTTAGGCCCATTTGCATTCTACTAGCATTACCTACGGCTTTCGAGTACATAGTTCATAAACAGTTCACTACTTTTCATAAAGTTGTCTTTTAGATATTTGTCATTCAATTCTGCTAAATCACAGCACGACTAGCGAACTGAAATAAGTTATGGACAAATGATGGACGAACAAGACGCGACTGCTATTTCCTTTTTGGATACCAGCAAAGCTCTCTACACTGTCGACTTTGATATTCTACTTCATAAACTCAAAAGTCAAAAATTAACTTCAAGTACAGTGTAAAGGGTTCACACATATGTTACATTCCGTCAACAGTGTGTAACGATTGGAACAAAATGGTCACAATGGAGGGACGCAGTGTCAGGGATATCAGAGGAATCTGTATTGGTCCCATTAATTTTCTCATTTTATGTTAATCATTACTCTACTGCTTTCTCCCATTGCTGGTATCATTTACACGCTGACGACCTTTAGTTATACGTAAGCGTAAATGCAACAAACCTCTGAACAGCCATCCACCGTGTCAGTGTTAATTTACTTGCTGTATCAGAGCGCGTGCAGAACACTTGTTTGAGCCGTAACCCGCCTAAAACGCAAGCAGTCTTAGCTGCTCACAAAAGACTTATTACCATGTATGGCAGGGACAGTCAGGATTTCGGCTCGTTGGCTGTGCTCTGGTAGGAGTGTCAAAGTGCGCAGCCTCACTTTACATTTACTCGGAGGCCAAGCCACGCTGTCAGGGAAAAGAGGGGAAAACTGCGAATGCCCCATGTTTAATGGCAGTGTTGTCGCACTGCATACTACGTGGTTTTATATTTCACATTTCTCAACATCCTTGATCACAAAAAATCAACATTATTCAGTTTCTTTTAGCGTGCTGAAGACATGATTTAAATTTTATCTGGTACAAACTCTCGGCATACAGACAGACGCAGAAAATTTCACAGTGTTTCGTACTCAAGTTGCCACCTAATCGTGACATGTAGTCTCATAATCGAACAAAGATCTTTCATACTAATGTCTCGAGCGAAATATCGTAGCACTTCAGGAGCCACGGTATAGAGAGTTGGTAACTCCACCAGAGGAAGCCAATGTAGACGTCCTGGATAGATTTAACGCAGAAAGATTTGTCATTTAAAGTGATATTACCTTTCCGGCGCCCAGTTACATCTGTACATGCACAGCGGCACTTTCAACTGAAATGATCAACGGCATCGAAAACTCGGAAACTGATGTAAGACTGACAGTGTCCTCAATATCTTTATAAAACTCTTGTTGTGATTCTTTAGAGGCCACAATAAATTCTTTACCCCACGCCTTTTCTTAAGCGCCAATGAGATCAGGGAACTGTTTTCTTTATCAGACTTTGTCCCTTCTACAACGCGATTTTTTTGTTGGAAATGCATACCTACCCAAATCAGAAAAGAATAACCTTACAATCTCTTACTGTAGGCACTGTGCAGATTAAAATGCGAAGTCTTCACTCCATTCTGGATGTTCCAATTTTCGTTCCTGGATTCCTTTTTCCTTCATAAATTCAACAACGAATTTTAAATCGAAAAATCTTTCCAAGTTTGCCCCCTTGAGTTAACCAACGTACCTTGTGATAAGTCTCCATACTATTTCTTCAGTTCCATTGAAAACTAACAATGAAATAGTGCGTGGGATTTCAGATATTTTACTCTTGGTACCATCAATTTCTTCGTGCCTACAAATTTAGCAGAAAGTGGTTTCCAATATACAGATCAATGAATCCCATCTGTCGAGTGTTGTGATATTTTGCTTTTTCATTGTCAACTAAATCCTTAAATTCTTTCTGCATAGTATTGTAATGTAGTTTTATAACAACTACGCAGTATCTATCGCTTATGCGAATTGAGAATTCTCATCCCTCTCTTCTGTCATCCCTATTCATTCAAAGGATTGCGCCTATAGATCGCTCGGCTGACTCTTTTTGTGCAAAGAGCCACTGGACCTGTGAACGTCCATCATACCACGAAGAAATAGCGAAGGTTAAACAGCGCTGACAGAACGATTCTGCCGAACTCATAGAGTTGTGCAGACAGAAAAAAGTCCCCACCGCAGTGCTAAATAAATGTCGCTCTGTTCTGTGTACTTCAGAAAAATACCGAACAACGCCGAGTAACAGGCTGTGCCTGGGCCCGCCAGCGGCCAAAACACAGGCACGTGTGAAGGCTGACATGCCGTGGCCGGCCCTGCTGTATGGTGTCTGATAGTTGAAGCTGTAGTGGAAGTAGTAGTGTGTGTACACTTTCTGTGGTCGTTACATTTGCCCCTTTTTCAAATGTATAATACTGAAAAAACAATAATTTGTACTACCAAACATGAGGAAGAGTGTGGGGGGCTGGGTAGAGAGTAAGTGGAGGATTCTATGGACCAGTCAGTTGTCAACTGCAGAGATGTTTTTTGTACAGCTTTTGCAACCCCAGAACAGACCAGCGTGTGCCAGCTGGCTACATAGAACGCGCTTTTCTGTCGCCAGTAACTTTTGCTTGGAACATGCAGACGTTATAACATTGAATCTGACTTAATACCGTAAGTAAAACGAAGTCCAATATCCGAAAAATTGTAGCGACCTGAAAGAAAAGGTATTACTTCTACGAATGAGCGCTTCATGGATTACCCCGATAATTAGTGACTCTTATACAATTTCCCATTGCCAAATTCACAATACCTTGATGGCTCTTATTAACCAGTCCGACCTTTTAGCCAAGTTGTGGAATAAATTTCTTTTTTTTCCCCGTTCGATAAGCTACCTCCTCATTTGTCATTCGATGTATGTACCTAATCTGCAAGACTGTTCTGTAGAGCAACATTTAAAACGCCTCTATTCTCTTCTCGTCTGGACTGATTATCGTCCAGGTTTCATCCCCATACAAGGCAACACTTTGGACCAACACACTCAGAAAATATTTCTTAACATTTAAGTTGATATTAAATGTTAACAAATCCTTCTCTTTCAGAAATATTACTCTTTCTATTGCCAGTCTGCCTTTTATACATTCTGTACTTCGTAAATCATCATTTACTTTGCCCCAGGAACAGCAAAACGCATCTACTATTTTAGGCGTCCCTTTTATTTCTTAATCTAATTCGCTTAGAATCGCCTAGTTTAACTGACTACCTTCGGTTACCATTGTTTTACTTTTCTATTGTTCACATTACAGGACATCATCCGCTGCTATCAACTACACTTCCAAGTTCTTTGCTTTCTCTGTCAGTAATAACGGGCCACAATTAAACATCAAGATTTTAATCTCTCTTCCGTAAATATTAATACGAGAGTAGTTTGAAAAATTCTCGGAGCGGAATAGAAAAAAGTACTTACATCACAGATTTTTTTTCAATGTAGTCACCTTGTAGATTAATGCACTTGGTCCAACGATGTTCGACTGCCTTGATCCCATCTCGAAATTGAGTTTCCTCCAGAGCTACAAAATGGTTGTTAACTCCGGCTATTAGTTCTTCGTTTGACGTGAATCTTCGTCCACCAAATACATTACCAGTTTTGGGAAGAGATGGGAGTGTGGCAGAGCCATATCAGGTGAACATGGTGGGCGTGGAAACAATTCATACCCTAATTCATGTAATTTTGCCAAGGCGACGGCACATGAGGGCGGGCGCTCATTGTCTTCATGGAAGAGGACTTTCTTCCTTGCTAAATATGGTGTTTTTTCGCGTATGTTTTGTTGAAATTTGTCCAGGAGGTTAGCATATTATTCTTCAGTAATTGTTTGCCCAGTGGGGAGATATTCTGCAAACAAAATCCCCTTCGCATCCCAGAACACCGATGCCATGAACCTTCCTGCCGAAGGAATTGTCTTTGCTTTCTTTGGTGGCGGAGAATCAACATATCTCCACTGATGTAACTGTTGTTTTGCCTTTGGGGCATAGTAATGCACCCACGTTTCATCCGTGGTCACAAACCGATGGAAAAGTGCTGTTCGTTTCTCCTAAAACAGACCAAAAATTGTTCCGATATGTCCAAACTCATGCGTCTTAATCCAGCGTCAAGAATCGCGGCCCCATCTTGCAGATAAATTTTTCATTTCTAGTTCTCCAGTGAAAATGTGATGTACCCTTTCAGATGACGTCTGGCAAGCGTGAGCAGTTTCACGCACTTTTAACCGGCGACCCTCCATGAACAATGATTACTGGAACAGTGACACATCTTGGCCGACCACTACGCGGATCATCATCTAAGCTCTCCCGACCAAATTTAAATTAATTTCTCCACTTGGCAACATTTGAATATGAAGTAGCAGAGCCTCACAGTGTGTTATGGAAACCGACATGAATTTACCTTTCTTTACGAGGTACTCAATCACTGCTCGGATCTCGGTTTTTCGCACCTTATAAAATCACTGTGCAGGAATAACAACAGAGCCACGTCACCGCGACAACTCTCTTCCAAGAGCGCTGACGTGGCACGTGTTTACAGGCAACAGTGCAATAAATTAATAAATATCACGTCAACAACTGGTTGCGCTAGCGCTGACATCTCATTGTGATTCCGAGAACTTTTCAAACCACCCTCGTAACTCCCTTCCCAGTTTTGTCTTTGGTTTCCTTCAGCTTATTGAATATGCAGTTAGTTAATTACATGTTCCATGGATCACTCTTCATGATTGATCGTAATGACGTGAAACGAGTCATTTTACATTCACATCGCAAACTGATTTACCTACGATATTACTACCTTCAGGTGTAGGCTACAACGCTATTTCATTCCCTTCTGAACTCTAGCTACCCTTTCATGTCTTTCGACTCTTACGACCACGGTCTGGTTTCTGTACAAATTGTAAATAATATTTATCTCCCTGCGCTTTTTCACTGTTACATTCAAAATTTCAAAGATAATATTCCAGTCAACATTGTCAAAAGCTTTCACTAAATCTGAAATCAGAATAGAGGTAGCTTTACCTTCCTTCAACTATCTTCTAGCGTAAGTGATAGGGTCAGTACTGACTATGATTCCACATATCTAGAAGTCTTCCACGAGATCAGCGTCTAATAGTTTCACCGTATTTTTGTAAATATTTTGCAACCATAACTCACTAAACTAATTTTTCTGTAATTTTCACACCTGTGAGCAACCATCTTCTCTCGAATTGGAATCATTCGCATGTTCTTGAGGTCTGAGGAACAGGTAGAACCGATTTGTAATGTCTAGCGCATCAAGTATCTCAGTAATCCTGAGCGGCTGTTTCCATCCATATTTTCCAGTGCTCTGTGAAGTTCTTCTGGCAGTATGGTATCTCATTAGTCTGTCAGTGCCGGGCGTGTGGACGTGTGTGCCTTGTGCGCCATTTTGTCGTCCTCGTTCTCGGAATTTATATCGTAAAGTTGACAGCAAACCGGTGCGTATGTGTTGTGTGGTCCTTGACATGCCGTGTGCTGGTGAGTTTGTCGTAAAACTCAATTAGTCGCGTATTTAGCCGAACTTCTTGTATAATTTGATCGAAAGGCACAAAAAGGTTTGTGACAGTACTCTAACAGATACTGCAGGATACGTGGCGATTATGCAGTGACATTCTTTGTTCCAGAACTGCAAACAAAACTCTACAGAAATTAAAGTGAATTGCATGTCCGATGAAAGGACAGTGACCGTGAATCTGACTGCGGTCGTTTCCATACTTACACAAACACTCACGTTTGTTTACGCGGGTTGTTGTTGCAGGCCGCATCTCGT
This sequence comes from Schistocerca gregaria, assembly GCF_023897955.1. Classification (NCBI taxonomy): domain Eukaryota; kingdom Metazoa; phylum Arthropoda; class Insecta; order Orthoptera; family Acrididae; genus Schistocerca; species Schistocerca gregaria. The sequence goes on from NC_064920.1 coordinate 951,054,990, forward strand.
GGTCGTGTGGTAGCGTTCTGGCTTCCCGCGCCCGTGTTCTCGGGTTTGATTCCCGACGGGGTGAGGGATTTTCTCTGCCTCGTGATGGCTGGGTGTTGTGTGTTGTCCTTAGGTTAGTTAGGTTTAAGTAGTTCTAAGTTCTAGGGGACTGATGACAGTCGATATTATGTTCCATAGTGCTCAGAGCCATTTGAACCAGTTTTTGCAGTTGCACGCCGCGTTCCATGGTGGTTCATCAGATGAGCGGACGCAACGCAGGCTGTGCTGACGCAATTGGACAGACTCCATGCCTCGGCACCGCGTCATCATCACCTTCAGAAACACGTAAACACGCTCTGCACGGACGACACAATCGACTCAAGAAAGTCAAACACTTGCAACACTTTCAATAAGGAAATGGATCGCTATAAATTAAAAGAGACGCAACTCTCTATAATTAAAAACACAATTCAGGACATCATAAAGTGTATTTCAGAGACAGCTGCCATTACAAAAATACTTTCAGAAACAGTAGACAATATACAAGAAATGTTAGAGATATAGAGGCACCAAGAGCCGAAAATTGAAGGGCAACAGCAGTGAGACTTGGAAACTACTAAAAGAGGAAAGTACTAGCCAAGAGGAAGAAAACAAGAAAAAAAAACGCAAGTTACACGGCCAGCCGTCTCACATGCAGAAATTGCTGCTTCGGCTGGGGATAATGTTACAAACACAGTTTCGAGTACTATGGCAAAGACACAACACGCAAAGAGTACAAACATCACCGTCATCTCGGTAACGTATAACAAGGATGTCAAGCATGTGAGAGAAATACTTTTAAAGACCGTCTCAAAATTAAACCCATTAGATCGACACAAAAACAATAACCTTAGAAGACGAAAACAAAACAGACTGCGACAAATTGTCGTTAGAAATAAAACGATCGCAAATATGAAAGAAGACAAGGCCTCTGCTGGCAACATACCAAAAGAAACAACTTTTGAAGAAATATTAGAAAACCTCTACACGTTGAGTGGAAAAGATAGAGAAATCTGATTTCTTGTAATAAAAGACACTCTGCTTCAAAACGGGGCGTCAGCTGAGAAACATATTTCATCAGGTCATTTAAGTAGCTCCACCACATCGGAACGTACTGCTGGAAACAGGAAAGATGTACAGTAGTGCTCAAAAGTATCCGAACGACCTGAATTACATTTCGCCTGATTCGCATACAACCCTCGTAACGCAGCTGTCTAGAAGGTCCTCAAATCGCTCCTCTGTACTGCCGTTTGACTATTCAAAATGATTCCCATAAATCACCACTAAAAAACACAGCTCTGTATTGCAATAACTCACGGTGTAAAGTAATACCACGATACTACAAATATCAGGGAACACCTTATCACAGATAAGACTGTCCTTAAGCCTTGTAAGCTCACATTTATTACAATAAATGACAATCTGAAATGTTAGCACTCTCGCTATTACGTCAGATAGGTAATGCACGTAGTAAGTTTGTCGTATTCATGATTTCCTCTTCAAAGTAATATACCGTTCTTATTATTTAACACAAAATGAAATTAAAAATTTTAGTTTTTCACGAGCTGCTAGTTGAGAATGTGCATAAACTTAAAATGACATGGATTCAAACCCAGGTCATGCAGATCTGGCGAAGATTACATGACTGAGGGAAACTAACAGTCATTCCTTACTAGGCATGCAGAGAGTGATATAACTCGATTTTAGATACTATCAGTTAGGAAACATCAACTTTAAATTACATAGCGTAAACAATTTTAACAGACTTGAATTCCTACCCAGCATATACTGTCCCTGTTAACGAACTACGAGAGTTGTTAAATATTGCTTCTTCACAAGTAACTTACATGAAATGTCGTGGGGTAAAACTTTGTGTGGGACAGGGATTCGAACCCAGAACCTAATCGGGTTGTTATCCAAGCACAATCAACTGTGAGATATCGCGTTTTCTCGGCAGTAGCAAGATGTTTTCACTGAAATGAGGAGACGAAACCTTAATTTTTTCCTTCCCAGGACTCCAATCCGGCACCTATCGTTGTAACCTTCTAGAGAAAATGAACGTTAAATATGGGTTTGTTACACCAGAAGCGACATGTGAGCATGTTTGCCTGGAAATAATATGACGAAGCGTTCAGTGCTGACTGGTAATCGAATCCCACACATATCGTTGCTGACTGCACACCAAGAGACGTCAGTGACCACATTTTTCTTCACCAACAGCTCGGAATAACATGCTTGAACTTACAGTGATCCCCAAATAGTTCTGTGTCTCACTGGGAGTCAAAACCGTCAGATGCCGTTAGTATTTAAAATACAATAAAAATCAAAATTATTATCCACCAGCAGATAGGTATTCTCATGCCAGAGCTTGATAATACAGAATGAAAACTTTAGTGGCGGTCCAGGAATTGAAACCATTCACGCGCAATATGTGAACATGTTGAGGAATCTGCAGTTTTGAACAAACAACAAATTGTAGTGGAGCTGTATTGTCACGAGGGGGTCATATTCCGCGTTAAGGGCAGTCTGAGTTGCATTCCCAGTTCAGAACCGATTTTATCGACATACAGAAGCTAAAATAAAAGATGGAGTAAGCATCCTGAGACCCTATATAGCGATTGTTTCGGCACTAGAAGTTAATAACTAGTAAAAGAAAGGTTCCTGGTGATAGAGTTTCTACATGTCATCACTCCTGACTTTATTGTGGTTCAACCTAATGTCTATTTGTTAGAGAAGGAATATCATGTTCATTGCGAAATTCAGAGAACAGTGCCATTATACCTTCTTTACTTGGCGTAGCCAGATGAGAATATAATCTATCTCTCCCTATCAAAAATTAATCGGCAGAAAGTGGAATCGAAAGCAGACCATGCGCATATGAACCTATCAGCAATCCAACAGAACACCAAATCCTCATGCTGTGGCTCATTTATCTATTGTAATGCCGTTGCGCCACACTGGTTGAGAATTCTGACACGCAGGCTTCCTGTAGTGGTTTGCAGGATGTTCAGTGGATTCATTTGCTTGATTGACCGAATCGCTATGAACTAACTACCTCAGATACCCAGTGCATACATTCGACTCTATTTTGTAATCACCGAAAAATATCATGTAACTGCCACATACACAGAACTGATAACAGTGTAGGATGCAGAAATTTAAATAGGAAGTGTTCCTTTTCACTTGAGCTACTGTATTGCGCTATCTGTTTGTTGAAAACGTCGTGCAGTGCAAAAGAAAAGCTATAACTATCTGTCTATCACCAGTCTAGATCCGGCAATATTCATTATCTCACAACACTGTGGAATACGCAAGTTCTACAGGAATTGTTGTTGGCTTCTGGAGCTACTATAGCTATGGTTCAGCTGGTAGTGTAACGGTAAATATAGTGCACTGTGGACAGAATATGGTGCGATCAAATACATTTGCTCCTAAGTTTTTTTAAAACACAGTTCTCTTGTCTGCTGAAGTTATCAATCTAATGGAACTTTGAACATAATTCCCTTCACTTCTCAACCCAAAATAGTCGCATGTGGAAAAAGGGCCAACTACTGTGACATTTTGTTCCTTTCAGGTTTAGTAGACTGCCAGGTAGCAGGTACAGCTCGAAACATTTGTATTATGTATGGGGAGAGCACATTGTGCCAAAATACGACAGAAAATTATTTTCTACATTTTCTACATGCATGTAACCAAAAACTGCAAGTGCATTGTGAGACTGTTATAGATAACATCAGTAATTTGCATATATCGTTGGTGAATAATTTCTCTCTCATGTTTACTATTGTTTAAACAACACTCTAAAAACCCTACGCAACTTGTACACTGTATTACAAGAAATGAAATTAAACTATCCACGATAACCTTACGACGAAAGTCTGTCTAGAAAAAGCTGAGTGTCTGTATACAAGCGTGCCTCTATAGAATCAAATTATGAAATTGCTACTAACTTAGATTTCGATTGGGTCTGTGTTTCATTGATATGCTGTGTCATACTCAAGAGGTATTCAAATGCAGAGTTTCATAAATATAGTTACGTATTCCTAGAAACCCAAAATTTGCTTGTCAGCAACAGAAAGAGGCGTTACCTGTCGTGCATCATTGTATTTTTCATAATTGCACTATGCGCTGAAAGTATTTCCTTGCGTTTACATTATAGATATTTGATCTGACTGCTTGTGGCTCTTCATAGAAGGAATAAAAACGTAACAGTCAGCGAGACTGGAACCGCGAACCAGAACATACGGTTTTCTAATGGTGAGCATGTTACCACAAAGCTAGTGGACACATTTGTGAATGAACTTCCTATTATGCGGCCAATTGTGACTAGAACTCGTAAATCGCTATTAAAAGGACAAGATTATTGGCGATTTCTACGTGCAACGACTTTCCTGGGCTAAAACCGTAAATTTTCAATCTTTTGTTATACTCACGCAGTTATAACTCATATTATTCAATGGGAAAATCAAGTGAACTTTGAGGCTTAATCTCCTGCGCACCGGGAAGTAACTCGTCGATCACAGATTTGCCAAACATACATTGCCTTGTTGCCAAATCTTAGTTACAATACCAGTAGGAAGAAGACGAACCGATGTGATCCTACAATGGGCTGTGAAGTGACCATAGCTGGCACGCAAAGACGCAGCTTGTACGGCCTGGGATACGTTATGTGTCTGATTCGCTATTCTGTAAATAGGTTTGTGGACTGGAGCGTAGCTCCTAATAATAGTCAGAACTGACTGTAATCGAAATTATAAATCAGTTTATTTTACATTTCTTTCGTAAGTGTACTCAAAACAAAGAAACTCATGCGTGGACGTTTTCGTGCCTGGCCTATAGTCAAGCACAGAGATAAATATAAAAAGAATGAGAGAGAGAGTAAATAATTGTTGTAAAGAAATTGTGTTATGGTATGTAAAGAAATATTTCATTAAAATGACACATTGCACATCATTACGAAATGTCGTATTCATGATGTATGGAACAAATATTATTAGAATCTAATCTAATATAATCGTATTGCTGACTACCCAAGAACAATCTTGATTCCGAAATGTTCGTCAATGTCAGTAACCAAATCTAAACTTGAAAATAAGAGACCACATTTTTTGTAAGAAACGTGGACTCCTATCGAGACCCTTTCATCTCTGTTAACTAACAACGAAAGATGCCTGATATACCTCCATTCAGAAGTAAAAAAGAGTGCATGCATTTAAAGATGAAGCGCATGATGTGAAGTTCTGTGACGCAGATATGAACCCAACACGTAATAGGAGTGTTAACTAAGTAAAATTAAATGTTATGTATCAGTGTTTCTTACCAGACGCTAGGAGTTTGAATCTAAAATAAGGACAGAAGTTTTTGTGCCTGAGCAACAATCGAACCGAACACCTACCGTCCTTATTTATCGTCCGCGAATATAGTTTAAGTATCAACTGATTACTCACCAACAGTAAGATGTGCGCGTGTTTGACCAGAAATAAAGACGCCTATTGCGAATGTTGGCACTACATGAACAGACATTAAAAATGCATGTTAATTCTCACTAGCTGGACGGTGAGCACATGATAGGGCTTGAAATGAAATTACGAATATTTCTGTACTGTATCAGTATTCGGACCCACATACTTACATTTGGAGGACACCTAGAGAAGATTCCCCTTTTAGATCAGGCATATTGTATACAGAAGCGGAAGAGAGAGGACCACTAAATTCTACAATCTGTATGAATTGAATTCACGCATAAATTATTGTGTCAGTGTACTTGTAAAGCCCAATGGGTTAATTGCGTATTTTCTGGTGAGAAAGAGCACTGGCAAACAGTCTTCCCTACATTAGGTTACTTAAACTGGTGTCACTCTGAGCTAGAATTTATGGTCAGTGACTAAGTGTAAGGTCAATGGGTCTGACGTGTGTTCTGCACCTGTGGAATACTTTCCCACATTACAGAACCAAATATTAAATTTGAACTAATATTGCGAAAAATTTTAACTTGGGTAGCTTAGAATGAAAATCTTTCTGTTTATTGCAAAGGAAAACAATTGATTTTCTAAAACATTCTCTGTCATACAAAACTTGAAACAAGTCATGTCGACCAAATCATATCGAAGAACTGACAGCGACGGATTTAGCAAAGCAGTAAGATCCCTTAGCTTTTGGTTTGGCAGTATTCGACAGGCATTTCTAGGTGAAAGTAAATGAAGAAAGACAGCGAGTTTTTGTTATCAAGCGACGTCTTCATCAATGACTTCAGTTTTAATGTAATCTACGAATAATTGCTGATGTTTCATATTAACATGAAATGAATTCCGTAGACAGGGAAGGAACCTGTTCTTGGGCAACTACTTCTATAATGGCCAAATGGCATTAAATGATTTTCAAGCACATGTGTTCCAGCAGCGGTATGAAGAAAATGATAGTAATAACGAAGGTAATATTCGAATTATCCGGTAGCTTCGCACTTCACAGTGGATTTTCTCGAACTGAATTAGTGAAAATTTCAAAATGGCTTCACGTGGAGGCTATCATGCCTAGAAGTGTCTTAACACCCTACTGACATGAGACTAGCATAACCTCCGCGTCAGAAGCTTCCTTCTGCTTATCCATTTAATAGATTCTTATTTTCTCCACAGTGACTAATTTTGTAAGCTAAGCAGATGATCCGTAACAGCACACTCCTGGGGCTGGGAAATGTGGCCACAATGGTCTGGTGCAACGAACTATCACAGGTGCAATGCGTGGGTTCAGGCATTTACTTTTAAGAGACACATACAGATCTACTTTATCTCTGGTAACCTCAAGAGAAAGACGTTTTAATTCAGGATCGGATTTAAACATCACTTTCCTTCATTACCAACTGTGCAGAGCGGGTTTACGTTAGGAAATGACATAGGCGGAAGTCATGGTGAACAAAAATACTGTCGACAGTAAATTTACTTACATTAGAAAATTTCATTGTTTTCTTTTATGAACCGATAGCCATTTAAAGGAACAGGGCTCTTATTTTACTTGTACTTGATTGAACTGCAGGCGTTGAAAAATCAAGTGCTTTACTGTGATTTGAATTCGTATCTCCTCACTTGAGGATCTGAATCTCTCGGGACAGTATAGTTCAGTCATTTCGTTCTTTTTCCCTAGACTGCAGTCTTCTCTAGATCTCCTCCAAAGGTAAGTATGTGGGTCTGAATAGTGACCCAGTACAGAAATATTCATAATTTCATTTCAAGAAATATCACGTGCACAACGGATAGCTAGTGAAAATTAACATGCATTTTTAATGTCTGTTCATGTGGTGCCAATATTCGCAATAGGTGTCTTTATTTCTGGTCAAACACGCGCACATCTTACTGTTGGTGAGTAATCAGTTGATACTTAAACTATATTCGTGGATGATAAATAAGGACGGTAGGTGTTCGGTTCGGTTGTCGCTCAGGCACAAAAATTTCTATTCTTATTTTAGATTAAAACACCTAGCATCTGCTAAGAAAAACCGATACATAACATTTGATTTTACTTAGTTAACACTCCTATTACGTGTTGGGGTCGTATCTCCGTCACAGAACTTCACATCATGCACTTCATCTTTAAATATATGCACAGTTTGTTACTTCCTAATGGAGGTATATCAGACATCTTTCGTGGTTAGTTAACAAGATGAAAGGGTCTCGATAGGAGTCCCGGTTTATTACAAAATATGTGGTCTCTTATTTTCAAGTTTAGATTTCGTTACTGACATTGACGAACATTTCGGAAATCATGACTCTTCATGCGTAGTCAGCAAGACGATTAGATTAGATTATATTCTAATAATATTTGTTCCATACATCATGAATACGACACTTCGTAATGATGTGGAAGTGTCATTTTCATGAAAGATTTCTCTCTCTCTCTCTCTCTCTCTCTCTCTCACACACACACACACACACACACACACACACACACATAGACACACACACACACACACACACACACACACACACACACACAAACACACACACACACAGACACACAAACACAAACATTGATTTTTATTTTTATTTGTTTGTTGTGCTCGACTATCGGCCAGGCACGAAAACGTTCATGAATGAGTTTCTTAGTTTTGAGTACACTTATGAAAGACATATAAAACGACTATGAAAGTTACTGATTTATCAGGCTTCGTTTATAGTCAGTTTTGAGTATTATTAGTAACTACATTCCAGTTCCCAAACCTATTTACAGAAATGAGAATCAGAGGCATTACGTACTGCAGGCCATGCCGGCCGCGTCTTTGAGATGCCAGCTATGGTCACGTCCCACCCCACTGTCGGATCACATCAGTTCGTCTTCTTCCTGCTGGTATTGTAACTGAGATTTGGCAACAAGGCAATATATGTTTGGCAACTCGATGATCGACGAGTTACTACCCGGTGCGCACGGAATTAAGCCTCAAAGTTCATTGATTTTTCCTATCGTTTCCATTCAATAATCTGAGTTATTATCGCATGAGGTATAGCAAAAGATTGTAAATTTACAGTTTTCAGCCCAGGAAAGTCGTTGCACGTAGAAATAGCCAATAATCTTGTCCTTTTAATAGCGATTTACGAGTTCTAGTCACAATTGGCCGCATAATAGGAAGTTCATACACATATGTATCCACTAGCTTTGTGGTAACATGCTGACCTTATGGTTCGCGGTTCTAGTCTCGCTGACTGTTACGTTTTTATCCCTCTGTTAAAAATTTACAAGCAGTTACATCAAACATCGATAGTGAAAACGCAACAAAATACTTTCAGCTCATAGTGCAATGGTGAAAAACTTAAAATGCTGCACGACAGGTAATGCTTCTTTCTGTTGCTGACAAGCAAAATTTGGGTTTCTAGGAATACATAACTTTATTTATGAAATGCTACACTTGCATACCTCTTGAGTATGACACAGCATACCAAGCATACTAAGAATACCCAAACGAAATCTAAATGAGTAGTATTTTCCTAATTCGGTTCCATAGAGGCACGCGTGTGTACAGACTCTCAGCTTTTTCTAAACAGACTTTCGTCGTAAGGTCATCGTGGGTCGTTTAATTTCATTTCTCGTAATACAGTGTACAAGTTGCGTAGGGTTTTTAGAGTGTTGATTAAACAATAGTAAACATGAGATAGAAATTATTCACCAACGATATATGCAAATTCTCTGATGTTATCTATAACAGTCTGACAATGCACACGCAGTTTTTGATTACACGCATGTGGAAAACTTCTTCTGAGTTAAAGCTGTCAAACAAGGTTTGAAGAAGAAAACAATGCCACTACCACACTACAGGTAATGTAGAAAATAATTTTCCGTCGTATTTTGACACGATGCTCTCTCCCCATACATAATACAAAAGTTTCGAGCTGCAACTGCTACCTGGCAGTCTATTAAACCTGAAAGGAACAAAATGTCACAGTAGTTGGCCCTTTTTCCACGTGCGACTATTTTGGGTTGAGAAGTGAAGGGAATTCTGTTTAAAGTTCCGTTAGATTCATAACTTCAGCAGACTGGAGCATTACGTTTTAAAAAACGTAGGAGCGAATGTATTTGAACGCGCCATGTTCTGTCCACAGTGCACTACACTTACTGTTACACTAATAGCTTAACCATAGCTATAGAAGCTCTAGAAGCCAACAACAATTCCTCTAGAACTTGCGTGTTCCACAGTGTTGTGAGATAATGAATATTGCCGGATCTAGACTGCTGAAAGACAGATAGTTATAGCTTTTCTTTTCCACTGCACGACGTTTTCAACAAACAGATAGCGCAATAGAGTAGCTCAAGATAAAAGGAACACTTCCTATTTGAACTTCTGCATCCTACACTGTTGGCAGTTCTGTGTAGGTGGCAGTTACATGATATTTTTCGGTGATTACAAAATAGAGTCGAATGTATGCACTGGGTATCTGAGGTAGCTAGTTCATAGCGATTCGGTCAATCAAGCAAATGAATGTACTGAACACGCTGCCAACCAATAAAGAGAGCCTGCGTGTCAGAATTCTCATCCAGTGTGGCGCAACGGCATTACTATAGGTAAATGAGCCACAGCATGAGGATTTGGTGTTCTGTTGGATTGCTGATAGGATCATATGCGCATGGTCTGCGTTCGATTACACCTTCTGCCGATGATTTTCGATAGGGAGAGATAGATTATACACTCCTGGAAATTGAAATAAGAACACCGTGAATTCATTGTCCCAGGAAGGGGAAACTTTATTGACACATTCCTGGGGTCAGATACATCACATGATCACACTGACAGAACCACAGGCACATAGACACAGGCAACAGAGCATTCACAATGTCTGCACCAGTGCAGTGTATATCCACCTTTCGCAGCAATGCAGGCTGCTATTCTCCCATGGAGACGATCGTAGAGATGCTGGATGTAGTCCTGTGGAACGGCTTGCCATGCCATTTCCACCTGGCGCCTCAGTTGGACCAGCGTTCGTGCTGGACGTGCAGACCGCGTGAGACGACGCTTCATCCAGTCCCAAACATGCTCAATGGGGGACAGATCCGGAGATCTTGCTGGCCAGGGTAGTTGACTTACACCTTTTAGAGCACGTTGGGTGGCACGGGATACATGCGGACGTGCATTGTCCTGTTGGAACAGCAAGTTCCCTAGCCGGTCTAGGAATGGTAGAACGATGGGTTCGATGACGGTTTGGATGTACCATGCACTATTCAGTGTCCCCTCGACGATCACCAGAGGTGTACGGCCAGTGTAGGAGATCGCTCCCCACACCATGATGCCGGGTGTTGGCCCTGTGTGCCTCAGTCGTATGCAGTCTTGATTGTGGCGCCCACCTGCACGGCGCCAAACAGGCATACGACCATCATTGGCACCAAGGCAGAAGCGACTCTCATCGCTGAAGACGACACATATCCATTCGTTCCTCCATTCACGCCTGTCGCGACACCACTGGAGGCGGGCTGCACGATGTTGGGGCGTGAGCGGAAGACGGCCTAACGGTGTGCGGGACCGTAGCCCAGCTTCATGGAGACGGTTGCGAATGGTCCTCGCCGATACCCCAGGAGCAACAGTGTCCCTAATTTGCTGGGAAGTGGCGGTGCGGTCCCCTACGGCACTGCGTAGGATCCTACGGTCTTGGCGTGCATCCGTGCGTCGCTGCGGTCCGGTCCCAGGTCGACAGGCACGTGCACCTTCCGCCGACCACTGGCGACAACATCGATGTACTGTGGAGACCTCACGCCCCACGTGTTGAGCAATTCGGCGGTACGTCCACCCGGCCTCCCGCATGCCCACTATACGCCCTCGCTCAAAGTCCGTCAACTGCACATACGGCTCACGTCCACGCTGTCGCGGCATGCTACCAGTGTTAAAGACTGCGATGGAGCTCCGTATGCCACGCCAACCTGGCTGACAGTGACGGCGGCGGTGCACAAATGCTGCGCAGCTAGCGCCATTCGACGGCCAACGCCGCGGTTCCTGGTGTGTCCGCTGTGACGTGCGTGTGATCATTGCTTGTACAGCCCTCTCGCAGTGTTCGGAACAAGTATGGTGGGTCTGACACACCGGTGTCAATGTGTTCTTTTTTCCATTTCCAGGAGTGTATAATAGCATTGTGGTCTGAAATTCACATTTAACATGATATTTCTTCTCTAACAAGTAGCATTAGGTTCAACCACAATAAAGTCAGGAGTGATTACATGTAGAAACTCTATCACCAGTAACCTTTCGTATACTAGTTATTTACTTCTAGTGATGAAACAAATGCTATGTAGGGTCACAGGACGCTTGTTTCACCTTTTATTTGAGCTTCTGTATGTCGATAAAATTGGTTCTGAATTGGGAATGCAACTCAGACCGCTCTTAAAGTGGAATTTGATAACTTCGTGACAATGCAGCTCCATTACAGTTTGTTGTTTGTTCAAAACTGCAGATTCCTCAACATCACCACACATTGCGCGTGAATGGGTTTTACTCCTGGCCCAGCACTAAAGTTTGTAATTCTGTATTATCAAACTCTATCATGAGAACACATATGTAATGGTGGATAATAATTTTGATTTTTATTGTATTTCCATTCGTTGTCAACACTAACAATATCTGACGGTTTTGACTCCCGGTGAGACACAGAACTATTTGCGAGATCACTGTAAGTTCAAAGATGTTATTCCAAGCTGCTGGTGGAGAAAAATGTGGTCACTGACGTCTCTTGGTGTGCAGTCAGCAACGATATGTGTGGGAATCGATTATCATTCAGCACTGAACTGTTCGTCATATTAATTCTAGTTGAAACATTCTCACATGTCGCTTCTGATGTAACAAACCCATATTTAACGTTCGTTTTCTCCAGAAGGTTACAACGATAGGTGCCGGATTGGAGTCCTGGGAAGGAAAAAATTAAGGTTTCGTCTCCTCATTTCAGTGAAAACATCTTGCTACTGCCGAGAAAACGCGATATGTCACAGTTGATTGTGCTTGGATAACAACCCGATTAGGTTCTGGGTTCGAATCCCTGTCCCACACAAAGTTTTACCCCACGACATTTCATGTAAGTTACTTGTGAAGAAGCAATATTTAACAACTCTCGTAGTTCGTTAACAGGGACAGTATATGCTGGGTAGGAATTCAAGTCTGTTAAAATTGTTTACGCTATGTAATTTAAAGTTGATGTTTCCTAACTGATACTGTCTTAAATCAAGGTATATCACTCTTTGTATGCCTAGTAAGGAATGACTGTTAGTTTCCGTCGGTCAAGAGATCTTTGCTTGATCTGCATGACCTGGGTTTGAATCTGTATGCAGAACGAAACGGTTCGTCGTGCCATTTGAAGTTCATACATATTCTCAACTAGCAACTCGTGAAAAACGTAAATTTTTAATGTCTTTTGTTTTAATTAATAAGTACGGTATGTTACTTTGAAGAGGAAATAATGAAAACGACGAACGTACTACGTGCATTACCTATCTGACATAATAATGAGAGTGATAACATTTCAGTTGTCATTTATTGTAATAAATTTGAGCTTACAACCTGAAGGACAATCTTATCTGTGATAAGATGTTCCCTGATATTTGTAGTATCGTGGTACTACCTTACATCGTGATTTATTGCAATACATTGCAATGTTTGCTAGTGGTGATTTGTTGGAACCATTTTCAATAGTCAAACGACTGTACCGAGGAGCGCATAGAGGATCTGCTTGACAGCTGCGTTATGAGGGTTGTATGCGAATGCATTTCAGGTCGTTCGGATACTTTTGAGCAGCACTGTACATAGGATTCCACGCATTGGCTGAAGACCACGATTTACTTGTGAGATGTTTTAAGTGCAATGTTCTGAATAACATAACGAAACATTATAACGCTGAACAGCAGATATGTGGCAATTGTGCTCTACCTGGTTACCAATCGGACGCTTACAAAAACAAGTCAGTTGGATGCACATCATATCATACGTAATGTTTTTGCAACGACATATTGCGAGAATAGACTATGGAGACTAAATGCTCTCTCGTCAACAAGGAAAACAGTGCATCCTCTTCAATTAATGCCAAATCAGAATTCAAATTACACCCAATCACATCGAAATGTACTTAGGAACTGGCAGCGCAGTACGGCATGGCGGCGGTCCCTATGGACATTCTCGAGGAATAAAATGGGTACTGTTAAATGTCCTTCGTCTCCAATCAATCGTTTCCTTGCAATCTCTTAGGTTTGTCGGAATACATCGACTACTCGCATGAAAGGACACATACCAGTGGAAGGAGCAGCTGAAATCAGGACACACTTATTTTAAAGGGCGATGATGGACACCCAACTGGCTGCAAGAAATGAAGAACCGGAAGATGATATATTGTAAAGCGACCCTCAAACAGACCCAAAAATGGAACGTAATGTTCAAACTATTGCAGAGAAAAGTGATCTGAACACAGTTCCTGAAGCGTGCTTTCCACAATCCCCTATATTAAAATAGACCAAAAGTAACAAAGGAAATAGATCCAACTTCCATGGCAGTATTAACTTATTGTACTAGCGAGAGTGACAAATATAAGAGGACTATTCTGAGAGTAAGGCCCTATTGGTCACGAAATGCGAACCACTGTGAAAATAAAAAAAAAAAATTTTACTTGCAACAGTTAACAACACCATCCAGTTATTTCTCTACATAGTCGCCGTTCCAACATAGACATTTGTCATTTGTAGAATTAAGCAAACTTTCCAATGTAGCCGCCTGTGCTTTCCGCCAGTTCTCTACGCTGGTTTACAGCTCGTTGTCTGTACCAAAATGTCGTCTTCATAGTCAGCGGTTTATGTGAGCCGAGATAAAACTCAAGGGGAGCCAATTACGGGCTGTATTGCGGGTTATCAAACACCACCCACCGGAAACGCTGCAGGAGCATCTTCATTGGCCCTGCAGAGTGCGGCCGAGAACTGGTATCAAGAAGGTAACGCATAAAGGTTATGTTATGTGGGCTGCCTGGCAGGAGACACTATTTTCTGGGCATCTTTATTGCTCACCGTGTGCTCAGAACTGAAAAGAGCGAGCTGAATCGATCGACGGATGTACAAGAGACACTACCCAACACATCTTCCAAGATTCTTTCGGGTTTCACTGTGTTTTCCATTTCTCACCCGATCGGACTTTACTTTCCGAATAGTCCTCATATGAAGTGTATCAAAAAGAATCATCCGATTTAAACAAACAAAACTATTAAATTGTTTGAAATATGTGGGTGAACAATGTACTTTTGGAAAGAGCAACTCTCCAAATGTAGGTGGTTTCCGCTAGATAGCAACAGAGTGCACCCACTTCAGTTCTAGTAAAAATACTTTAGAAACAGGAGAAAGCGTTTTGTGCCCTACGTTTTCCGCAGTGCGGGTCAGCAATAACTGTTCTGCGTGACTTTCGCACTAGGTATGCTGTGGATGTTCGTACTGCACAGAGCAGTTGACGATGGCATGAACAATACACAGAAACAGATTTTTTGTGTAAAGGCAAATCGACGGTCCACCCGGGAGTGTCTGACATAGACGTCGAACGCATTAGCCATAGTTTCACAAGGAGGCCACAGAAATCCGTTCACCGTGCAGCTTGACAACTCAACATGCTCCCGAAGTCCGTCTGGAGTGTATTGCTACGACGTTTTACATGAACCATACAAAATTCACCTACTGCTAGCTCTTCGTGAAGGGGTGACAAACAGCAACGTGTGGAGTTCATTAATTTCGTTCTTGGCAACATGAAGCATAACAGCTTTCTCCCACGCATAGTGTGTAGTGACGAGGGATCATTCCATTTGAATGTGTCAACCGTCATAATGTGAGAACATGGAGTACGGACAAACGCGTGAAGTTGTACAACATGAGGGGGACTCTCCAAAATTTTATCTGTTTTGCACAGTTTCAGAGGGAAAGGTGTATGGTCCATTTTTCTTTGCCGAAAACTCTGTTACAAGAAGCACGTAGACTATCTCGATATGCTTGAGAACTTTCTTTCCCTATACTTGGAGAATGATTCACAGGACTTCATTTATCAACAGGATGGGGCATCGCCACACTGGGATCTGGATGAGCTGAAACTTTAAATCAAAGGATTACTGAACGATGGATCTGTCGCACTGGACCAAATGATTCAGCCTTACATAACTGGCCTCCAAGGTCACCTGACTGGACTTTGTGTGGTTATTTGTTATGGGGTTCATAAAAGACTGTGTTTATGTGCCTCCATTACCAACATCAATGAATGAACTGACACATCGCATACAAGCAGCTGTGGAAGCTGTAATTCAAGACATACTCTCTGCAGTGTGGGAATAATTTGAACACCACATTGACATATGTCGTGTATCTCAAGAACACGCGTGAACAGGTATCATAAAACTTTTGACTTTCCTATTCATCAAGAAACAAACTTCATTGTATATGTTTATTAGTTTGAGAAATAGAGACGTACGAGCCTGATGATTATTTTTGATACACCTTGTATTACTGCAGTAAAGTTTGAATCAGGAGAAAAAATTACGGTAACCATACAGAAATCACACGCATTACAGACCAGACTCAACAAGCAGATAGTGAATTGTTCAACAATGTGGATTTGTATCACAACGAACATAACACTGACGAAGTGAAATTGACGAAGCCAACAATGGAAGACAGTAGGAAACAATCAAATACAGTAGATCGGATTCAGATTTATAAACACATCGACTAAAACGTGGAACTGACTTAACAAGAGGGGCAAAGAATGTTGCAAATCGGCCTTCAGTACATAAAAAGAGAAAATTCCATCACCTCTCCACAATCGATGCCACAGGTAGATTAATATGAAAGGCAAATACCCTGTCTGCAGATTTTAAGAGGCGTTCTACATTAAGTCTACACAAAAAGATTGGAACCCATGAACCAAAAATTCGTTGTAGCAAGATTGATCACCGCAACATCAAAATCCATCAAAATTAAACGCAAAATCTTAATGTATAAAAAAATGATGAAAATTCCTTGACGCCTTCAAAACTAACTATACATAGTTAATATAGATAGGATGTGGCTTGAAGTCAAGGTGATAGTATGTGTGGCAAGTGAGAGATTTATACAGGATAAATTAATAAAGGATGGAGCTGATCCCAGATTGTACACAAAACAGGTCGAAACACTGTTCCATAGTCAACGAAAAACAGCATGCCAAATTTAAAAAGTCAGCATTTCTCCTACATTGTTCATGTTTGATTGTAGCTCTGAACATGGGTCAGACATTAATGACATGTTTTAACTACTTTCCACAACGAAACTCTTGCGAAATGTGGAAGCTAGTCCAAAGCGATTCTGGTCGTATTTAAAGTAGAGGAAAGACACAACAGTATCTTCACTGTGCAGCGTCAGTGGTAATATTACCGATGACTTCATAACTAGAGCATAAATTTAGTGTTCTGAAATTCCTCCACCAAAGAAGTCGAAGTAAATATTCCAGAATTAAAATCGGTAAGAGCCGTCAATATGAGTACCTCGGTGTAGCGAAGCAGCTGATACCACTTCATAAACGCAATCCCTAGGTCCAGACAGTATACTACAGTGGTTCAGTCAAAGATCCCTAAGTTATCAGGTACGTGCAGAGCAGAATGCGATGAGAACGATCTCTTCATGCCTAACAGCGTCAAGAAAACATTATTGAAAGTGAAATATTTCTTAATAAGACATAGTGACTTATCTTCCACACGGAATGGCGGCTCAGACGCGCACCCAGTCAACAATAGTGAGTACACATAACCTGGCAGTGGTGCTGTGATGACGGAAGACTCATGTGGGAGCTGTTATGGCATGGTAAGTCCCTGATCCCCAAGCTTCTCATCTCGAGTGGCAGCCATTTTTGCTGGTTGATCTCCGAAGCAATCTCATTGTTTACTTGTGCTCAAGTCTCACCCTCCACCTAGCCTGAAGTACTCATTATCATGTAGACCGCAACTAACCACCAGTGACTTCTCAGAATTTGAGACTGGAGCTTGCAGTGGCAGAGTCGTTCCAGCGAGACATGCGACTGTGTAGATGACGGTAGACGATTGGGTGCACAAAGGTTCGGCTAACATGACCAACCCTGTACCAAGGGAGAGCTGCAACTGAGAGTAACATTAGGAAAGGCGTAGTATTTAAGCTGGCGCTTTCCGTGCGCTCTGCTACGGTTGGGGCAGCATTGACATCATCTTTACTATTTTTCTCTTGTGAAAAGATCTCCTAGAACCTCGAAGAACCTGTCCACAACCACTGTTCCATACAATGCAGTCAGTTGATTCTCCACTTGCAAGCGCTTTCAAAGCCCATACACTACCTCGCGCACTTTGCACCAATTCGGCAATTAATTCTGGCACTATCCTGCTGCTGTTCAACACATACCGCTCCAGATTAGTAACTGGCTTCTATGCCACTCTATCGTATCTGGTACCATCGAATACTCCATGTATCCGCTGTATTGTATTGTTCACATTTCGGATGTCTTCATTGTCTGCTGCAGCCAATACCATATTCAGGACTTTTCCACCAGCTCTTCACTAGTGTTAGCTGTTCCGTTAGTTCTCCGTTCGAAATTGTAAGCCTCAGTATTCCCCTTGTACGAACGTTAACATCCTTACTTCTGGGGCTCTTGATTCAGATCCGTGAAAGCATCTGACGTACTTTATCCACATTTCTCCTGTTTCTTCTTGATTTTCCTAGATATCCTCTTCGGTACTGCAGATGGTGACAGTACCTGTGACAAACCATCCACTACCCCCTTAAATGACTTAATTCGCACCAAATTAAAAAATTTAAGCTTTTGTTGGCGTCTGTATGTTAAAGTTGACAGATGATGTCATGTCCAACACTTGATATATTCCATGGGATCTACTCAGGAATTCTTTGTTTTACTCTTAGGTTTGTGAGGGTTTATCACCAATTGCCACTAGTCAGCTCTATATATTTGCACCTATCCAACACTCTATCCTAACGGTTTTCGCCCGTTCAGGGCTTTCGTATTTGCTCATTTCTCTTATTGCCAAACGGTCTCGCAATGTTTCGCAAAATTTTTCACCGATTCAATGTCAATTTCAAGTATTGGTTTCAGCACCTTCAAGGGTTTTTCTCCTAAATATTACCTTGTATGGCGAAATACAGATAATGATGTGTATTTTTTAAGTGCATGCAACAGTCACATAAAGTAGATACATACGGCATTTCTCATGAATACTGTTAATATAATAGCCTAACATCTTCTAAATCACGGTATGAACTTCTTTGATCTCTCAATGGCTTGAAGGTGAAAGGGGCTTCTCCGCAAGTTGTGAATGCTGGCCAGTCTACGCAATTGCTTCTTCAGATATAAAATTAGTCCCATAATCTGCAATTATAGCGTCTGGAATACCAAATGTACACACGTAGCTGTTCACTATTGCTTGGGCTAACATCGTGGTATATCGTGAGATCAATATGTGCATATTTCCTGCTGGTATCCTACCGAATGGACCTGAAATATCTATCGGTAGCATAGAAAACTTTTTAGATGCTTTCAGTCCGTTTTGTAGTGGGATTGATCGCTGGATAATACCCTCTCGTTGCACACACGGTGCACCGTTCTACAATGTTGCTCAACAGCTCTTCTCCTGGTCCTCAACCAAAATTTCTCGGCAACCCATCTGTCAGTTGCTTCCCATTCACCATGGCATCCTTGTTGAAACACTGAAACACTGCAGGTATCACCCATCTTAATCTACAATTAGTCATTCTGAAAAATAAGCCACTGTGAATGATGATATGTGACTGAAACCTGAATACCCGACATCAGGTCTACGTAAGCTGCCTGGGACTTCTGGCACCCAGAAATGATTATACCTAATGTTCACAGAACTGCTATTTACCTACTCAAAGAATCAACACGTTTGCTTGTTTCACAGCTTGTAAGCTACTTTGTAATAAATTTCGATCAGTTGTAAGGTCAACCTTGTCAGTCTGCTGGAATGGACCTTCAATTCTAGTAACCATTTTAATTTGGAGGGACCTGGCACTACTGTAAACTTCTGACCACATAAATACAGAAAAAGTAAGGGATACCATAGATATATGCCAACATTTGCGTCTCAGTGGTTGAATAATTTTATTCTGCTTTGTTCAGTTGGTGTGACGTATGTGATGCAGGATGTGCTGTATTATTTATACTCTGGCTACACATACAAATAACTGCTTTATTGCTCACGTCACAAGACAGAATGAATTCTTTATCAAAGTCTGGAAATATCAAAACGGAGCATGATGTCAACACATAGTTTCAGAGCATCCCGTTCTGCTCGTATCAGTAGACCATTTAATTTTGGCTCCTTTCTATTATAAACGATTCAAAGTTTTGGCAATTTCGGCAAAGTTCTTTATATATTTATAACAGTAATTACAGTGACCCACAAAACGTAGAAAAAATGGCTCTGAGAACTATGGGTGCCTAGAACCGCTCGGCCACTCTGGCCGACCACAAAATGTAGAATTTGTTTAACTGCCTGTGGTGATGAAGCTATGAACTGCTGAGATGGATCACGGACCTGTTCTCACTTCTACCTGACTAAGCTACGGTCGCAGGTTCGAATCCTGCCTCGGGCATGGATGTGTGTGATGTCCTTAGGTTAGTTAGGTTTAAGTAGTTCTAAGTTCTAGGGGACTGATGACCACAGCAGTTGAGTCCCATAGTGCTCAGAGCCATTTGAACCTACCTGACTAATTACATAACCAAGATCATTTACCTCTATATGTGTCCATATAAAGTAATTTAGGATCTGTGAAATGAGTTTTTGGAAACTCATTATGAAATCGGATGCATGTTGAGTTTGGATAGGTCTAGTGTGCACATCGCCACATAAAAATGTTTCATAAACTCTACTGCTGTCTTCGCCATCTCCACAGCAACAAAGTTCTTATTGAATATGGTGACCCACTTAAAATTTGGTCTGGCAATGCATTTTCTTATGCCGTAGTGCCCATCCCACTGGGTTCTAATCAAAATTTCGTTTCGTTCCCTCAAATTCTCGATTATTTTACTGAAAATTAAATTATTCATTAATTTATAAAACTCTTTTTCTAAGTCACACGTCGCTGAAGCTCTCTTCCTGGTATTCAAATCAGTATACTTCTTAACCAGGGGGACAGCTTGAACGAAATAGCCTGGGTGATTCTAACCAGCTCATACCCAAGCTGAGACACAGCTGGAGATTATGATATTGAATTATGTATCTCCGCTTATCATGAGTTTTGGCGTGGAGCCTTCTTGCAGAACTAGCTGCTCTGGACACAGTGGCAAATCGGCGTGCACATCATGCAAACTAATAGGGTATGTAAGTTCGGCCTCCACCACATACCGTACATCAGAATCAGCTGTCATATCTCCCATGATTTTTCCACCTAATTCCTTGCATTTGTCTTTGGGCACCCAGTCGGCAGTGATTCTGCATGGCGTTCCCGTATAAGTTATTCACGTCCAGGTACATCATGTAACTCGAATAAGGAATGCTTGGAACCTGTCACCCATCTGCGGGTTATTTGCCTTCATGCGCCTGTAGAAACATTGACAAAGACCCCAAGGATTCCTCGCTCAAAGAAAAGAAGCTTGTCAGCATCGGTCAATAATTCAACTTTGAACTTTGTTTTATTGAGCATTGTGACTCAAGACAACCCAGGTGGCATGTAATAAAAGACGGTCATGTATAGAGTCCGGAATTTCCCAAAAATGTCAGCAAGCAAGTGCACGTCTGTGCCTATGTAAAGCCATGCGTACTCCCCTAAAGTGGGATTACCGAATTCCAGCCCGACATTCACGGCATTCTCATAGTCTGCACCCGTTATAGCATCACCTGTAAGGTTGCTGGAGACTGCAATTATGTCAGATAGCCTGGTTTTATTTAGTTTCGCCAAACTATCCACATACTCATATGGTAAAATCACAAGTTGAAACTTTCCCTCATCGGGAAATGCAGCTCGAGTGATACGCATATCCCCCCGAGGTAGATTCTCAATGAGTTTCTGGAGTGGCGCCTGCATTAAACGTAGTGTATCAAGGAAGTGAAGCGTAATTCTTGACGTCATTCGTTTGGAGAATGATATGTATCTCTTAATTCTCTAAGGTAGAACACTGTCATGATCTTTCTCCCAACCGATATCAGCCAGTGTCCCAAATATAAAGACTATAAAGTGAGTGTCATACCCACCTAAATTATGAAATAAAATTGATATGCGTCTTGGTCGCTGGTACTTCATATTTCACACATTTTTAGCTGCACCATGGAACTTCCCCTTAAGAAGCTAGTGGTCCCTATGAGGAATTTCCGCTTTCTTTCTAATGGCAGTCCACAAATATGGCAGTCAATCGTGATATTGTCCAGATCTTAATTCTCCTTTGATTTGACCATGGGCACGTATCGTATGACGATACTATTTCGCACACTGCCGCATATGGTACGTGTTTTGCTGTAAAGGTAGTATGTGAGGCTGTAGGGTCACCTTCACAGTGTGTCACAGGAGCGAGGAGGCATTCAAAGTCGGAGTAAACTGCAATTGGGCATCACTGCTCGTGGTGAGCATTCTTGAACTTTATGAATTTGTTTTCCTCAGTGGGCATAATAACACGTACCATGTTCTTGAAAGAGCAGTTGACTAGATGTACCGAAAATAACTTGTCGGAAGGGAAATAATTGAGGCATCTCAAGCAAATATGTTTTATATGACAATATGTTGATAGTTGAGAGCAAGGAGTCAGGACATGTCTTTCATTCAAACATAGTGATAATTATCAACTTCAGAGTTGAGCATCATGTTTATATACAGCTCACGCTCACTAGTAAATTTTGAGAAATGGAGCGAGCCGATAACAGTATGCTTGTCTTGCTCATCTGACTTGCACTTTTTCTGCAGTCCATAAACATGAAACGATATTTCGGTATTCTGCGCCTCGATTTTAGGTATGTCCAGGATATTGACCGATAAATCGATACCATCAAAGTTATAACAAACACGAATATTATCACCTACATGGTATGTACTGCGACGCTTAGTATGATCTCTGCAATTGTAGTTTCTTTCGCAAGACAGGACTCACCGCGCAAAATAAGCCTGATCGTTTCTATTTTCGATATTAATGCACGCGCTCTTGTTAACTATATCATTAGGGAACTTGATGTAGCTTGACCCTCCATTTACCGTATCGTAGACATGTGTATGGATGCCCAGGTGTAGTATTGGGCTGAGTACTTTAGCTGGCCCTCTGACTTCCATCTTGGATAACTGGGCCAGTGTAACACTCAATGTGGATTTACAAAACTACTCGGCAATTGATGTGCTCCGGTCATCACGCCATTCCCCCCAGCCCCCAAAGATAATGAAGAATTGTCTCTTCAACACCAGATTCAACTTTGGATTTAATGGCAGGATACCTTGATGAGCTCCAATCCCACGACAGGAAGGCACGCCCTCAGAAAACCAACAGGGCTGCGGTATCCTCCCACCGTGTTCTCGACCCTCGTGAATGATATTGACTCCACAAAAGTGTCTGCACTCACTGAGTACTCTGCGGTATGGTATTAAAAAATGCTCAATTGTGTGTGAAATCTTACGGGGTTTAACTGCTAAGATCGTCAGTCCCTAAGCTTACACACTACTTAACCTAAACTATCGTAAGGTAAAACATACACACCCATGCCGGTGGGAGGACTCGAACCTCTGCCGGGACCAGCCGCACAGTCCATGACTGCAGCGGCTCAGACAGCTCGGCCTAATCCCATGCGGCGGTATGGTATCACTGACATGATGTCCTTCACCAAAAACACGCGAGAAGGAACTGCCAGTAGCCATAGGATCATCTCTATTACTAATACTATAACTACATCTGGTTGATGGAGTTGTCAAGGTGGACAGGGGTGTGTGCTGTACCTCACGTGATCATCGAGGACGTGACGGTGGAGGAGCAGACGCTCCGGAATCGGGCTGCTGTTAGCAGCCTGGTTGCTGCAGCCCTGACGCGCTAGCCTGAGGGAGGGTAGCCCATGTACGCCAGAGCGATGCCTTATAGGCCAGGCGTGCCTTACCGGGCGCCACTTTTATGAAGAAGACTATTTAGCTGCCACCGGTATGCTCGCCACAAGGTGTTGAGACGCGACTGCTGTACAAGAAGAGATAAAATAAATAATAGTTGAGTACATTGTTAACAGCTGCTCTCGCAGTGAAAGAAAGAATTCTCATGATCACATGGTTATAAGCAGAGTGAGTAATTACTTTTTTCGCTCTGTCTCCAGGTCATAAACAATTGATCAGAGGACTCCACAGCACCCTCAAAAAAGTCATCATAATTATCATACAGTACAGCGAGATCTGAGGGCCTTTGTCGGTCCTCACCTCTAACAACAACAACAACAAACAAAATATATAAACCGATTTGCTACAGAAAAAAGCTTCCTATACTACTACCACTACTACTAGAGGCACGTATCTTCATTTATTTATTTAAAAAAACTTACAAGTATGCTGCTTGGATATCTCATTATTTGCTGGATGCTGCACCGGCATCTGCTGATAAACAGCCTCCAGCTGCCTATCCATCAAATCCAAGTCCTCTAGAGCTATTCCTGTAATAGGACGAGACATAATTTTATTTATTCTGAATGTCGAGTTGCACTGAAGGATCGCACATTGATATTTTTTTTCTTTACTTACGTGGGTGCTATTGTCGGTTATCTACATCTGTGGGCTGTTCCACGTAGCATTGGTGCTGTTATGAGAGATAATTGTTTCCAGGTCCCAGCTCAATATGCATTTTCTTCAAGTGATCTAGGAAGAAAAACGAAAAGAAGAAGTATGAAGTAAGAAAATTTTGAATCGCTATTATACAAGAACAAATTACAATGAAAATTATACTCAAAAGGCAATTCTGGCAGTGAAGCCAATACAGGAGGCTGGACTTACAGAGTCTATTGTTTTAGAGCCCCTTCTCTCTCTCCTCACACTCCAAGACAAAATCCTGGAGCTGTACTATCACAAGGAGACGGAAATAATAAGGCCCACTTACGTGCGTGCTATTGTCGGTTATCTACAGCTGTGGGCTGTTCCACGTAGCATTGGTGCTGCTATGGGAGATAATTGTTTCCAGGTCCCAGCTCTGCCTCCAGCTCAATATGCATTTGCTTCAAGTGATCTAGGAAAAAAAACCAAAAGAAGAAGTATGAAGTAAGAAAATTTTGAATCGCTACTATACAAGAACAAATTACAATGAAAATTATACTCGAAAGGCCATTCTGGCAGTGAACCCAATACAGGAGGCTGGACTTACAGAGTCTATTGTTTTAAAGCCCCCTTCTCTCCCTCCTCACACTCCAAGACAAAATCCTGGAGCTGTACTATCACAAGGAGACGGAATTAATAAGGCAAATTTAACATACACACGAAAATATACACTCAAAATAGAAATTATTTACTCACTTGGTAGTCCTGTTTTCAGAACTCTAAGCCTCTTCCCACTACAGTCTGAGGTATTGCTGCAGACACCTCTCTTCAGCCGGCCTTAGTGGCTGTGCGGTTCAAGGCGCTACAGTCTGGAACCGCGAGACCGCTACGTTCGCAGGTTCGAATCCTGCCTTGGGCATGGATGTGTGTGATGTCCTTAGGTTAGTTAGGTTTAAGTAGTTCTAAGTTCTAGCGGACTCCTGACTTCAGAAGTTGAGTCCCATAGTGCTCAGAGCCATTTGAACCATTTTTGAAACTCTCTTCATCTTGCGGAGAGAAACAAGCAAGTAAACACACACAGACATGATGGAATGCACAACAAGGCAGACAGCAGCGGACTGAGAACGAAGGAGGATGGTTGCGGGTTTATATAGACCGAGGCGACCAATGAGTGAGCTTCATTCAAATGCACTGCCAATCAGGAGCTTTTATCGAACATCACTATTTCTGGAAGGGCTTAATGCGACCATCGTCTCTCTCTCTCTCTCTCTCTCTCTCTCTCTCTCTCTCTCTCTCTCTCTCTCTTTGAGCAACCGGAATGCTTTTAAGATTTTTACTTTCGCAAGGGGGTGTAACACGTGATGCTTAGTTAGGACCGTCAGAAAGAATGCAATCGCCGTTATTCTCGGCTATTTTCGTGGACATTTCCTGTTAGGATCGCGAGGGAAACTCAGCAGTAGATCAGATTTCTATAGTGTGAGCTGTGACATCAGTATCCGCAGCTATCCCGTGCACGAGCATGTCCCTTTAGGACTGTGATGGAGAGAAAGTGGTCGAACAGATTTCTATAGCGCGAGCTGTGACGTCAGTATCCACAGGTATCGCGTCAACAACGGTAAACACACGCACACGCGGCCCAGAGGATGACATGGCGGTTATTTAGATAGACAAATGACGCAAGTATAACACTCCAAGAACTTTAACTGCAGACGTGACTTTCACATGTCGTCGGCTGCAGCTTGACAAGCCGTTTCCGTCCATCCCGGCCGCCATCTTGGATTACGTCATGGGAAGGATAACAACTCTCTGTGGCGGTACTGTGTACTAGGTCAGTTGGTCTCCGGATCTCGTAGCGAACACGCTTGATGGAGGTACTGCCTCTAATTGTTTGAGTAAAGACATATGTCCAGCTCAGGCTGAGTCATTTTCCTGCCATTTTCTCCAACCCAGAACGCCATCTTCGATTGCATCATGGAAGGAATGACAGCACCCCCTCGTGGCAGTACTGTGTACTAGGTCAGTTGGACACCAGACCTCCTGGTGAACACACTTGACGGTGGTACTGTCCCTAATTGTTTAATTAAAGACTTTCAGACGACTTAGGTTAGTGGAGATAGTCAAAATGACCTATTTTCAGCCACTTTCTTAGGTTAGTAGAGGCATCTGTAGTGTGTTGCATTGTCCTCATGGAATTTGAACTTCCTGCCATTTTCTGGGGCAGGGGAGAGTAGGGGGTTAGGTTAGTGCAGGTAGCCCAGTTGACCCATCTTCCCGCCAAAATTCGAACTTCCTGTTAAAAACCTTGGACGTCACGGCTGCCATGTAGGATGATATCATGCACTGTTGCCAAGTCAACAGGCCGCTATCTTCGATGGGATCATCGCAACCATCTTGGCTACATCTGGCAACAATAGAGATTGGGCTGACACGTATTTTGTCCCACAACTCCCAATAGCACATCCTCTTGCATTGATGCATGCCAGTATTTGTCGTAGCATACTAACCACAAGTTCATCAAGGCACTGATGTTCTATACTGAGCCACTGCTCAACGGCGATTCGGTGTAAATCCCTTGGAGTGGTTGGTGGGTCACGTGGTCCACAAACAGCGCTTTTCAATCTATCCCAGGCATGATCGATAGGGTTCATGTCTGGAGAACATGGTGGCTGCTCTAGTCGAGCGATGTCGTTATCCTGAAGGAAGTCATTCACAAGATGTGCATGACGGCGACGCGAATTGTCGTCCTTGAATTCCTGGCCAATATGCTGCCTATATGGTTGCACTATCGGTCGTAGGATGGCATTGACGTATCGTACAGACGTTATTGTGCATTCCATGACTACCAGCGGCGTACGTTGGCCCCACATAATGCCACCACAAAACAGCAGGGAACTGTGACCTTGCTACATCTGGCACTGACCGGGTTGCCTCCAAACATGACTCCAACGATTGTCTGGTTGAAAGCATATGCGACACTCATCGGTGAAGAGAACGTCATGCCAATCCCGAGCGGTCCATTCGGCATGTTGTTGGGCCTATCTCTACCTCGTTACATGGTGTCGTGGTTCCAAAAATTGATCTCGCCTTGGATGTCAAGAGTGAAACTGCGCATCATGCAGCCTGTTGCACACAGTTTGGGTCGTAACGCGACGTCCTGTGGCTGCACTAAAAGCATTATTCAACACGGTGGCGTTGCTGGCAGGGTTCCTCAGATCCATAACCCTTAGGTAGCGGTTATCTACTGCAGTAGTAGCCCTTGGACGGCCTGAGCGACGCATGTCATTGACAGTTCCGGTGTCTCTGTATCTTCTCCATGTCCGAACAACATAGCTTTCGTTCACTCTGAGACGCCTGGACACTTCCATTGTTGAGAGCCCTTGTGGCACAAAGTAACAATGCGCACGCGATCGAATGGCGGTACTGACCTTATAGGCGTGGCTGAACTACAGTCAACACGAGTCGTGTACCTGCTTCCTGGTGGAAAACTGGAACTGTTTGGCTGTCGGACCCCACCGTCTAATAGGCGCTGCTCTTGTGTGGCTTTTTACAGCGTTTGGCGGGTTTAGTGACATCTCTCAACAGTCAAAGGAACTGTGTCTGTGATACAATATCTACAGTCAACGTCTATTTTCAAGAGTTCTGGGACCCGAGGTGATGCAAACTTTTTTAAGGTGTGTATAATGTTGAAGAACGTAATGAGAAGAATTATCTAGAGCATGTAGCTTTCAGTTGGGAAATCCGGGAAGTTTAAAAATCATAGAGCCAATGTGTCTGGATAACAATATTAGAACAGCAAGCAAAAAACTGAGCTATCTTCTTCACTTCTACATTATTTACAAGTTTTCTCAAACAAACCAGGTATCATTGACCGATATGTATATTATATGGAAGTGGGCCTACACAAAACCATTTGCAGACGTACGTATTCCATACCATGGACGGAAAAGAAAGCCGCTACACAAGAAATTAGACAGATGCTTCAGTGGGTAACAGAATATGGTCGAATGGCATAAAGCTCTCAAGTCGTCTGATAAAGGTGTAAATACGTAAGTAATACTTTATAAGTGTGCCATTAGTATAATGTAGAAGAACTATGTCAAGGATTTTCTTTAATATGCGTCAGTAATTTCATAAACTATGGCGGTACTTTCATTAACCGCTAACTATTTATAGGTAAAGACGTTGAGAGAAGAGGAATCCGTGTCATAGAAAGAGTAGATAGTAAGTAGAAAATTGTGTGTTTTATGTCAGTATTTACTAATTATGTATAATATTTAAAGAATAATTTTTGCTTAAGTGTTCCCGTTTATAATTACTAAGTAATGTATACTACTGGAAATTGAAATAAGAACACCGTGAATTCATTGTCCCAGGAAGGGGAAACTTTATTGACACATTCCTGGGGTCAGATACATCACATGATCACACTGACAGAACCACAGGCACATAGACACAGGCAACAGAGCATGCACAATGTCGGCACTAGTACAGTGTATATCCACCTTTCACAGCAATGCAGGCTGCTATTCTCCCATGGAGACGATCGTAGAGATGCTGGATGTAGTCCTGTGCAACGGCTTGCCATGCCATTTCCACCTGGCGCATCAGTTGGACCAGCGTTCGTGCTGGACGTGCAGACCGCGTGAGACGACGTTTCATCCAGTCCCAAACATGCTCAATGGGGGACAGATCCGGAGATCTTGCTGGCCAGGGTAGTTGACTTACACCTTCTAGAGCACGTTGGGTGGCACGGGATACATGCGGACGTGCATTGTCCTGTTGGCAAAGCAAGTTCCCTTGCCGGTCTAGGAATGGTAGAACGATGGGTTCGATGACGGTTTGGATGTACCATGCACTATTCAGTGTCCCCTCGACGATCACCAGAGGTGTACGGCCAGTGTAGGAGATCGCTCCCCACACCATGATGCCGGGTGTTGGCCCTGTGTGCCTCGGTCGTATGCAGTCCTGATTGTGGCGCTCACCTGCACGGCGCCAAACACGCATACGACCATCATTGGCACCAAGGCAGAAGCGACTCTCATCGCTGAAGACGACACGTCTCCACTCGTTCCTCCATTCACGCCTGTCGCGACACCACTGGAGGCGGGCTGCACGACGATGGGGCGTGAGTGGAAGACGGCCTAACGGTGTGCGGGACCGTAGCCCAGCTTCATGGAGACGGTTGCGAATGGTCCTCGCGGAAACCCCAGGAGCAACAGTGTCCCTTATTTTCCAGGAAGTGGCGGTGCGGTCCCCTACGGCACTGCGTAGGATCCTACGGTCTTGGCGTGCATCCGTGCGTCGCTGCGGTCCGGCCCCAGGTCGACGGGCACGTGCACCTTCCGCCGACCACTGGCGACAACATCGATGTACTGTGGAGACCTCACGCCCCACGTGTTGTGCAATTCGGCCGTACGTCCTCCCGGCCTCCCGCATGCCCACTATACGCCCTCGCTCAAAGTCCGTCAGCTGCACATACGGTTCACGTCCACGCTGTCGCGGCATGCTACCAGTGTTAAAGACTGCGATGGAGCTCCGTATGCCACGGCAAACTGGCTGACACTGACGGCGGCGGTGCACAAATGCTGCGCAGCTAGCGCCATTCGACGGCCAACACCGCGGTTCCTGGTGTATCCGCTGTGCCGTGCGTGCGATCATTGCTTGTACAGCCCTCTCGCAGTGTCCGGAGCAAGTATGGTGCATCTGACACACCGGTTTCAATGTGTTCTTTTTTCCATTTCCAAGAGTGTACATATTTCTTTTTCTGAAGTGAAAAAGACCTAAGAAAAAATGCGTAGTCCGATATAAAATAATACTTTCTCAATTGAGACTTTTTAAGATATTGTTTGTTCTAAGCGGGGTTTTGCAAGCCTAAGGAAAGTTTTCTTTTGTATGTGATCTCTTCTGGAATAGGGACCGATGCTCGAAATTGTGTTCCCCAATTCACTCTAATGTTCCACCAAAATATCTTTGTGTTTTTCTGTGTTATAAAAGTTACACGAATTTTATTAAGTTTTTCTTGTATGTGGTCTCTTTCGAAATAGGGACCGATGCTCGACACTTTGTTCCCCAATTCACTGTAATGTTCATCCAAAATAGCTTTGTATTTTTCTGTGTTCTAAAAGTTATATGAATTTTATTAAGTCTGGCCCAAGTGGCATCACAAGTGAATGTGTCGAGAAACACTTTTGTATCGTCACTGTTGTAGGAACAGTAAAGTATGTAATCTGAGAACTGTTTATTTCGATAGTCCTATACAAATCTTTTCTCAGATGTAATAAAAACCTTAACAAGAACCTGCTCTAAAGTGTTTTTAACTGTTGCATTAAAATAGCATTGTGGTTACTTAAGAATTAAAATAGAGTGAAGTGATTCACAACGAACTATGCATTTAAGTGAAGAATGAAAATTACTTAAGTCAGTGTTGTGGCTCATCGGACATAAAAGTGACATCATTCACAACGAACTGCGTGATCTTACAAATGTTTGAAAAGTAAGGAATAAGCTGAAATACTTTGTACATAGTTTGTAATTTTACGCGAGCCATAATTAAAATCTCTGAGTAACTGCAACAAAAAACTGAGAAACCGATGTTTTAACTGGTCTAACAGGCTGATAACATTTGACATATGCAAGCTGCGTGTTGTCAAGGTTGATTTCCACAGATATGTGCAATATTATTGACACGACGCTATGGTGAGGTGAGCGAGACCAGATGTCGATGTTTGTGGAATTGACTGAATTTTCCTTTGTAGACTGCCACCTGCATACTAAATATCATCTGCAGAGCCGAAACATACAGATCGCTAACAGAGTGTACCATATTTTTAGCACAATGCCTTGCTCTCAATTTCTGGAGAGAACTGAACCATTTACGTGTCAGAAATACAAAATTCATTGTTATAGTTTCAGAACAAGGAATTACATCACAGACAAAATTAGTCAGTTCCAGACTTTTCACGTCCACTATACACGTCAATGTGTCTACTTCTGTTGGAAAAATTTCTTTCAAAATTTTTCGAGTGACCTATGCCTCTGAACCGGTTAAAGAAAGGCACGGCGACTTCTAACAAAGAAAAGAAAACTGTTGAGAACCCCGGCTGCCGAAAAACAAACAGCACCGGCGTGACAAAGTTCTCGTCACTTGTCCGTTGGGTCCGTTGTTGCTCCCTTCGTAAACATCCTGCTTGGCCTGCTGCACGTAGAAGAAGCCCCGAGAAACGGCCCAGTCATGTCTTTGCTACTCCTCATAGCCAGCAACAGGTACGGCTGGTAAGCATATTTGCACATTTATCTACGAAAAAGTGCCCAGTCGTGTTTCTAGGACACTACCTAGGCAGTCACAGAAGGCACAGGTGGTCAAGCACATCATTGCATTCCATGTGCAAGAATCTGCCTACCCGGATGTCCTATTGGAAACACGCCGTAGCATCCTCACACCGAAAAGACACCAATAAAACATTGTATGAAAATTTTTAAAATTTGTAAGCTATGTTTTCCTTGTAAACTATCCACATGGAAATATTTATGATGAATTGTTATTACTCTCGTAAGATTTAAACAGCTTTTTTGCAGATACACTGCTGGCCGGTGTGGCCGAGCGGTTCTTGGCGCTTCGGTCTGGCATCGCGCTGCTGCTATGGTCGCAGGTTCGAATCCTGCCTTGGGCATGGATGTGTGTGCTGTCCTTAGTTAGGACTGATGACCTCAGATGGTAAGCCCCATAGGGCTTAGAGCCATTTGAAGCCATTTTGTGAACCCAATCAGGGATATCACCCCCGCCTTGCACGACACTCAGCTGCCCCCTACCTATGCATAGAATCATCTAGAAAGAAAAGAAAAGAATATGTTTTAGGCAGCTCAATCTAGTAACTTGGAAAATTTGTATATATTACATGAAAATATTTTATCTAAGAATTATGTTCTACAAATGTACATATATTCGCCCTGTGCTCCAGCCCTCTCGACCTCTAGCAAATGGGCTAGCTCAGCGAACGTGTTAGGGATCAGTTCCAGAAATTCTAGAAAGACAGAAAATACTGAGTACAATATCCAATATGGAAAAAAAATCTCTGTAGCACGCACATAGTCACAGTCTGTTAAAGGCCACAGCAGTCTGTGTTGACTGTGGCGGAAAGAGATATAACACATAGGTGAATCTGTTTAAGGGCACAGCAGTCTGTGAAGATAGCGGTCCAAAACTGATATAACACAGGCACTGCGTAGACTGTAGTCCAAAACAGATATAACACAGGCACAAAATCTGTTAAAGGGCGCTGCAGTCCATGGACTGTGGCTCAAACAGATATATGAACACAGTAAAAGTGCTTACCAGGTAATTGCTCTCCATCTCCTCCGCGGCACTTGCCGCCGCTGCTGCTGCTGTTGTCGCTGCTGGTGCTGCTGGTAGCCTCATAATGAGGAAGAAAGTACGATTGCCTGTGGGTGAAGTACAGAAGCAGATTGAGGGCGATTTGGGTTGTGGTTTTTCTGATATGACGTCGAATCACGTCACTAATGCAGTATCTAATAGGAGTGCCGCATTCTAGGGGTGGGGGAGGCTACGTCGTGAAAGAATGAATTATGACTGCGCTCCTAGTGGGAAAACATCGAACTCCTCATTTGATCATTGAATCTCCTAGTGATACGTTCAGATATCGAATATCATTAAAACTGGATTGGAATTAAGTACTTAGTTAAATCATACAATAGATGTGCCCCATTCCAACTGTTAGCATATTTCTAGAAGCCGATCTGTGGCATCAGTATGAGCGTGCTGGCTAGAGGCCATGACATCAGAATTCACGCACTCGCAGGCTATACACGTGGTGCATGCCCCGTTAGAAACGGATGAGAGTGAAAGCAATGCGGCATCTCTCTCTCAGCACTTTACTACAGGTGGGGAGAGGGGTGATCCGTGTTTCACGTACTGCAAGCAACGAAGTGCCTAGAACCACAGTTCCACAGCGGCTAGCGCCACGAGATGGCGGCTGCTGTGGACGAAGAAGAAGAAACTGGAAGGCGTGAGTGGATGGCCTTTTTAGATCAGGCGGCGGGTATACCTGGGGGGGGGGGGGGGGGTACCCCCTCACTGATTGTGCTGATGAGTTGCTCAAGCTATGGAGCCAGAGTGGAGAAGGTGATTATTTTTGAACTTTATCGTTACTGCAAATAATTACCATTATTTAGTCTTATTTTTATTTATTTAAATCTAGATCATTAAACTTATTTTTTGTTATTTATGTTACAGGCATATCACACCAAGTACATCATGTATGTAGAGTGGTGTCTATGGGGGCGGCAATTGGCCAACCACCACAGAGCCATGCAGCGCCATGTATAATGCCGATCATAGCTGTGTGAGAGGCAGCAGCAGTACCTGCCCCCACACCGCTGCAAGCCGTCTGGTGCCCCTCAGCCAGCAGAAGAAGACGAACACGGGCATCTGTCTCAGACCTTACCTATCAGTAATGGGAAGATCAGACTCGGGGGCTACCGCCTTAGCCCGGTTGCTCTCACCGAGCATCACTGCATCTGCGTTCTCAGACAGCTCGACCCGGCTGTCAACAAAAGGTGTCTGTACCAAGGCATATACGCCTCCATACAGTTGATGCACACTCACAAGCCCCTTCATCGATGGGCTGGACTCCTAGTTGTAGCAGTAGTAATAGTGATATTGATTATGCTATGGCTAGGGGTAGTGCTCTCCCCCATCCTATTGATAGTGAAGGACATAATAATAATAATAATATAATGACCCTTCTAAAACACTCAGCAGCTTCTAGAGCTTTTGAGGGTCGCATCTTATTCACAAGGATTGAGGATCTGGGAGAGAGGCATCGCGAACCTGTCGAGTTTTTAGAGGCTTGCCTCCCTGTCTTGGAGACCGAGCTCCTCAAAGCCCTAGACAATTCGAGATTTAACGTCATTAAATGCATCACAGTACTATGCTGCGAGTTGAATCACCCACCTAAACATCCAGGTGATGCAGAGGGTACAAATCGGCACTATACATGGGGTGATAATGGCATTACTTCTCGGAGCCCATCCATTCCTGTGTGGCATTATTAATATACCTTGAGTATTATTATGGCCCCATTTTCCAAGGTGGGTCCACTAAAGTACTCAGTCGTATGCCACACCTTGAAATCCATATACATGTCTATGATCCGGTAAATGGACGATGTAACTATATTAAGGTCCCTAAAGATATAGCAAACAAGAAGGCATGCATTAATGCATCAATATGATAATGCTTGTTTTGCATTACCTATCAGTAATGGGAAGATCAGACTCGGGGGCTACCGCCTTAGCCCGGTTGCTCTCACCGAGCATCACTGCATCTGCGTTCTCAGACAGCTCGACCCGGCTGTCAACAAAAGGTGTCTGTACCAAGGCATATACGCCTCCATACAGTTGATGCACACTCACAAGCCCCTTCATCGATGGCCTGGACTCCTAGTTGTAGCAGTAGTAATAGTGATATTGATTATGCTATGGCTAGGGGTAGTGCTCTCCCCCATCCTATTGATAGTGAAGGACATAATAATAATAATAATATAATGACCCTTCTAAAACACTCAGCAGCTTCTAGAGCTTTTGAGGGTCGCATCTTATTCACAAGGATTGAGGATCTGGGAGAGAGGCATCGCGAACCTGTCGAGTTTTTAGAGGCTTGCCTCCCTGTCTTGGAGACCGAGCTCCTCAAAGCCCTAGACAATTCGAGATTTAACGTCATTAAATGCATCACAGTACTATGCTGCGAGTTGAATCACCCACCTAAACATCCAGGTGATGCAGAGGGTACAAATCGGCACTATACATGGGGTGATAATGGCATTACTTCTCGGAGCCCATCCATTCCTGTGTGGCATTATTAATATACCTTGAGTATTATTATGGCCCCATTTTCCAAGGTGGGTCCACTAAAGTACTCAGTCGTATGCCACACCTTGAAATCCATATACATGTCTATGATCCGGTAAATGGACGATGTAACTATATTAAGGTCCCTAAAGGTATAGCAAACAAGAAGGCATGCATTAATGCATCAATATGATAATGCTTGTTTTGCATGGTCAAACCTGGCTTGCAAAAGAAAGTGCAATTACAGGGATCATCCTGAGCAACCAGACAGTTACAAAGTCTGTGATATTAAGACATATTATAACTCTGATGGTATAGATTTCCCCATAAATACCGAGGACATACCTAAATTCGAGGCACAGACTACCAGAATATCGGTTCACGTTTAGGGCCCGGAGAAGAAAAGCAATCAGATGAGCAAGACGAGTACACCATCATTAGCCCCCTCCATTTCTCAAAATTTGCAGGTGAGCGAGAGCTACATGTGAACATCTGCTGTTCTCTGAAGGTGATAATTATCACTATGTTTGGATCCAAGACATGTCCCTACCGCTTTCCTCCCAACTATCAACTAACTGTCGCATAAAGCAAATTTGTTTTAGGGGTCTGAGTTATTTTTCATCACTAGAGTTATTAGTGATACATCTATTAGATTGTGCTTCCAAGGACCTAGTATGTGTTATTATGTCCACAGGGGAAAATAAATTCATTAAATTTCAAAATGCTCAACACCTGCAGCGATGTCCTTTTGTAGTGTACGCCGACTTTGAATGCCTGTTGGCTCCCATAACTCATTGTGCTGGGACTCCTTAGCCTCACATTCAACATTCACACAGAAACACGTACCTTCTGCGCCAGTGCTCCAAGTTGTATGTGGATATGATTCTAAACTTAACCACTACGAGTCTTACGTCAGGGATGACCCTGTGGTTTGGCTCCTCACTGAGCTTGAAAAATTTTCGTCGGGAGTTGATAAGCTCTACAGTATCAACATACGAATGACCAAATCAAAGGAAGATGATGAATTGTATGAAAAGGCGGTTAATTATCATATTTGTGGGCTACTGTTAGACAGGATAGCGGAAACTCCCCGTAGAGATCATTGCCATCTTAACGGAATGATCCTCAGTGCAGCTCATACTGCATGCAATCTGAAGTGATAGAGGACTTTTTTCATAATTTGAGTGGGTATGATGCTCATTTTCTCGATGAGCACTAATTTCAGTGTGAAGAATGATCAGGTCAGTGTCCAGCCTGAAAGTGTTGAGAAGTACATTTCTTTCTCAAAACGAAGGACGCCAAAAATTACGCTCCACTTCCTTGACTTTTTATGCAGACTTCACTCAAGAAACTTGTTGAAACTTTACTTGGAGTGATATGCATATCACTCAATCTGCATTTCCTGATGAGGGAAAGTTCCAACTGGTGACTAGGAAAGGAGTTTTCCCATACAAGTATGTAGATACCTTGGAATGATATGCATATCACTCAATCTGCATTTCCTGATGAGGAAAAGTTGCAACTTTCGACTAGGAAAGGAGTTTTCCCATACACGTAAGTTGATGGTATGGTAAAAGTCAATGAAACCAGGCTTCCAAACACATCTACATTTACCAGTACTCTCACAGGCAATGCTGTGAATATCTGGCAGGAATTTATCATCCTCAATTTGGGAGAATATGCAAGATTATACATGGACACAGGCGTGCACTTGCTTGCAGATGTTTTCAAAAAGTTCTTGGAGAGTATGTATGGCCACGAACTCTCTGGATCCCGCCTTTTACTACACGACACCTAGGTTGTCCTGGGACGCTATGCTCAAAAAAACGGGGTGCAGCATCGATGTTTTGAGTGATGTGGCAATGCTTATATTTTTGGAGCATTGGATCCGTGGGGAACTTTGTCAATGCATTCACAGGCATGCCAAGGCAAACAACTCAAAGATGTATGGTTTAATGAATCTCTTGATTCGAGTTACATTATGAACTTAGATATGAACAACTTATATGGGCATGCCATGATGCACCCACTGCCAGTTGGTGGATTTTGATAGGTGCCCGAAAACAAATTGACGGGATTAGGTGGATACATAACAGGTCTTTTGGCTGATTCTGATGTAAGCTATATGCTTGATGCAGACGTCACATATCCTAACAATATGCATGGAGAGACGAGTGACTTGTTGTTATGTCCAGAGCAACAAATTTCGTGAGGAAGCACCATCCCTAAACTGTTGGCTACTGTTGGAGATAAGCAGAGGAACATTATTCATTATCGTAAGCTACAGCACTGCCTCAGGTTAGGAGTGAAGCTTGTTAGAATCACATGGGCTATCTCCTTCAAAAAATCCCCCTGGTTGAAGGAGTATATTGAAATAATTATCGAAAAGTGGGAGGTCGCGAGTAATGATTCCTAAAAACGTTATTATAAATTAATGAATAATTCCATTTTCGGGAAAACTATGCAGAATCTAATAAATGAAAGCAATATTTTCTTTAGAGCCACATGGAAAGGGCGTTATGAGTTTAGAAAGTGTATCGCCAGGCCAAATTTTAAGTGTGACATCATCTTCAACGAAAACTTCGTTGCTTTGGAGATGTCGAAGACTGCAGTAGAGTTTATGAAGGGGATGTTCAGACTGGATACCTCCAAATTCTACATGTACCACTTCCACTACGTATTTGCGAAACCTCATTTCGTAGAACCAAAGTTGCTTTATACAGATACAGACCGCTTTATCTACTGGATCAAGAACTTTGATCCATATGAAGTAATTAGGTGGCATGGTAAAGAATTCGACACCTCTTCTTACGAGGTCAATAATCCTTACTGATCCGGTGGGTTTCTGGCGCCAGGCGATATCGATTCTTACTTTCACCTTTGATCGCTGTCCCTGTGCCTTGTTTTCTGTGCGTCTTTGAGGCAGGCGATTTCAGGTGGCGTGCATGTACAAGTCGAGAAGAGTGGGTCCGAGCATGAGCCGAGTGAGTCTGTGACTTGACATGCTCTCGATGTTGTCGTTGTGGGGAGTTGGTGACACCATGTCACATGGCACGGCCGTATGCCATGAGGAATAGTTGAGTTGGAGCAACGAAGAAGCATGGGCCGCTGCCGGGAAGTATTAAAGTTGTATTGACACGGCTGGCCAGTGGCAACAGGATTTGCTAATACCTCGAGAGCTATGTGGATTTCACATGAAGAAGAAAAAATTTATCGCCAAGCTTTTGTGGTGGGTTCCTCCTTCTACATACAGTGAATATTATTGTGTGATTAAGGACTGTTGACTGTTGCCGATGCTCCTGCTAGTGGCCAGCAAAACATTCACTGCAGTGGTGGCGAGGCGAGCTATGTTGTGGAATAGCCATGAAATTATGTTACTACAGAGGCTAGAAATAGCGCCCCGCATTTGTAAGTTTGGATTTGGTGCTTAGTGGCACGCTGAAGGTAGCTGGTTCACTTGAGCGTCATTTCTTAATTTAGTTATATTTTTAGAATTTTCAGGTTTTACGAATTAGTGGTAGTTGGTGGTAGCTGTTGTTTCTTAATAATTTTTTGTGGGTATAAAAGGTAAGTGGCCATGATAAATTTAGGTCATATTGTGTTTTATGGTCGGATAGAGGCCATGTGTATTTTCGTGTGTGGCCATAGGGGCCATGCTTATTTCATTAGTGACCTATTTGAGTGGCATTAGTTTTCTATTGAAATTTCAAATAACTGTCTCAAGGTTGATTGTCACGTTTGGTATTGCACGTTTGATTCATGTGGTGTCAGCCATTCAGCAAAGACTGATTTTCTTGTAAGGTGGACCTTAAGTTATTCGGTGTGGACTGACACATCTTTGACGTAGTTTCTAGATTTTTTTGGTTCAAAGGAAACAAAGCTCCTATATATATATACACTCCTGGAAATGGAAAAAAGAACACATTGACACCGGTGTGTCAGACCCACCATACTTGCTCCGGACACTGCGAGAGGGCTGTACAAGCAATGATCACATGCACGGCACAGCGGACACACCAGGAACCGCGGTGTTGGCCGTCGAATGGCGCTAGCTGCGCAGCATTTTTGCACCGTCGCCGTCAGTGTCAGCCACTTTGCCGTGGCATACGGAGCTCCATCGCAGTCTTTAACACTGGTAGCATGCCGCGACAGCGTGGACGTGAACCGTATGTGCAGTTGACGGACTTTGAACGAGGGCGTATAGTGGGCATGCGGGAGGTCGGGTGGACGTACCGCCGAATTGCTCAACACGTGGCGCCTGAGGTCTCCACAGTACATCGATGTTGACGCCAGTGGTCGGCGGAAGGTGCACGTGCCCGTCGACCTGGGACCAGACCGCAGCGACGCACGGATGCTCGCCAAGACCGTTGGATCCTACGCAGTGCCGTAGGGGACCGCACCGCCACTTCCCAGCACTGTTGCTCCTGGGGTATCGGCGAGGACCATTCGCAACCGTCTCCATGAAGCTGGGCTACGGTCCCGCACACCGTTAGGCCGTCTTCCGCTCACGCCCCAACATCGTGCAGCCCGCCTCCAGTGGTGTCGCGACAGGCGTGAATGGAGGGACGAATGGAGACGTGTCGTCTTCAGCAATGAGAGTCGCTTCTGCCTTGGTGCCAATGATGGTCGTATGCGTGTTTGGCGTCGTGCAGGTGAGCGCCACAATCAGGACTGCATACGACCGAGGCACACAGGGCCAACACCCGGCATCATGGTGTGGGGAGCGATCTCCAGCACTGGCCGTACACCTCTGGTGATCGTCGAGGGGACACTGAATAGTGCACGGTACATCCAAACCGTCATCGAACCCATCGTTCTACCATTCCTATACCGGCAAGGGAACTTGATGTTCCAAGAGAACAATGCACGTCCGCATGTATTCCGTGCCACCCAACGTGCTCTAGAAGGTGTAAGTCAACTACCCTGGCCAGCAAGATCTCCGGATCTGTCCCCCATTGAGCATGTTTGGGACTGGATGAAGCGTCGTCTCACGCGGTCTGCACGTCCAGCACGAACGCTGGTCCAACAGAGGCGCCAGGTGGAAATGGCATGGCAAGCCGTTCCACTGGACTACATCCAGCATCTCTAGGATCGTCTCCATGGGAGAATAGCAGCCTGCATTGCTGCGAAAGGTGGATATACACTGTACTAGTGCCGACATTGTGCATGCTCTGTTGCCTGTGTCTATGTGCCTGTGGTTCTGTCAGTGTGATCATGTGATGTATCTAACCCCAGGAATGTGTCAATAAAGTTTCCCCTTCCTAGGACAATAAATTCACCGTGTTCTTATTTCAATTTCCAGGAGTATATATATATATATATATATATATATATATATATATATATATATATATATATATATATATGTGTGTGTGTGTGTGTGTGTGTGTGTGTGTGTGTGTAACTTGTATGTACTACTGTGTGTCTGCCGCTCATGTTTTCCTGTTTTCAGAAACGTGTATAGTGGTCGACGTGAGCAAACCTCGCCCTGCGAGCTTGCAGTGTGACAGAAATCTCAGCATTTGAACTCAGGGACGCCTGTACCCCGTTAACACGCGATTTCTCTATTCCATTCAACGAGAGGTTTGTTTTAGGCAGAAGATTTCCCGCTGCATAAAGTTGAGAATAAGTTCACCCTTTGGATTGTGTGTTTGTGAAATCGTAATAGATTAAAGTTTGCTCACGTCCATTACATGTTCATCAAATTGACGTTTTGCCTTAAGCTTGCATAAAGTCTAGAATCTTCCGTATGTTGAGTGTAGTAAAATGCTAATTGTAAACAAAACATTTAACAGTACCCTTCAGGTGAGACAGCAGCAAATTAATTCTACCTTTCAGAAAGTGTAAAACTGATTGAGAAATGGTATAGCCGACATGGTAAACATTAGGTTTTCTATTTCATCTACTATTTTGGTTGTTGTTACCGGCACCTAAAGGGGCCATTGTCACAAGTGTGACTACTACTAATTCTGGATAGGGCCTTGATATGCAAATGTTGTTAATTGATTATTACTGCTAATGTATTCATGTGTGCATCTAATCAATAAAGAAGTCTTGCAACTTCAAACTGGTTATGTTACTTGTATACAAGGTTAGAGTGTGCAACCGCCACACCACTTACGTCATTGTTCCTACGAACAAGAAGGTTATCAGTCTCATGAAAGATGAGGTGAATGGTTTACCAATTGTAGAGTATGTCAGATTGAGGTCCAAAATGTATGCATATCATACAAGAGACGGGGCACCCAGAAGCGGGCAAAGGGTGTTAGACGTGAAGCACCTCGAGATCTCACGGTTGAGGACTATCTACAGTGCCTGTATAGTCGCGGTGTTTAAGGAACTCCTCCACCCATCGTTCGGAAAACTAGTATTCAATCGTGGGGACATGAAGTGTAGACTGTACTGCAGTCTAATGTCGGATTGTCTCCCCTTGAGCATAAGTCATTTGTGAGAATGGGGTGGAAACCCTCCCATAATCACACTATTTACTTGAAGTGAAAGTAGGGGTATCTCACTCTCATAGAGAATGAGTGTTTGTTTGGGATGAGGGGGTTTATGCATCAAATAGTATGGCTATTTTATCATAGTCTAATTATTGGTTGTGTGTATGATATGACGCGAGTGTGTGTGGGTGTAAAAAGCACTATGTGCTGAAAAAATAAAAAAGTGAAAAATAATAAATAAATACAAAAATTGGTTCCTTATGTATATAAGCACCAAGAGATGGAAAATAAAATTTTCATCCAAGTATTTTTCCTTTAATACAGCTGTTTGCATTGGACAATTTATAGCCACCCAATGAATTGTTGTTATTAAAGTATTTCAGCTGTCGGTGGTGGAATATATCTAGATCCACTCAGTACAAAAAATATTTAGAGCTGTTCAGTTAAGTTGAGGTTATTAAACGTTGATGTTATTAAAGTACTTCAATGATAAGTATGTATTTCAAATATATATATAACTTGTCTTGTTGAGTTGGAACCACTCAAGTAATTAATTATTTAATAGAAAATATTAAGAGCCATCTAGTTAAGTAGGAGAACGTTGATTCACAGGGCAGCTCTGTTCAATGTAGTCTATTTGGATAGAGTTTCTTTAGTAATAGTATTTATTATGTAAATAAGTTAGTCAATACCTCTGCTTTACTTTAAAGTATGGCTCTATAAGGGAAAAAAATTGTATACTAGGAATCTCCCACATGTGTTGGATTCTAGTTATAATAATAATAAGTTAATAGTATCACTGCATTGAACTGATAATGTATATCAAGAGCTATGTGTGTATTGCATATCATGAACAAAATTTTAAACTCAAGAACGGAACTGAAACGAATAAAGGATAAAAAATTCGTTACTCTACACCACTGTTCTTATTTTAAAAACACTAATCATTATGTTTTTATTAAAAAATATATATGTTTGAACATTCTTGAGTTACATCTGCATTGCACCACACAAGTTTACAAGACTTGGCACATTTAACACACATTTTTAGAGGCTTCCTTGCCGGTGAGGTGTGAGGAATCTGAAAGTGCACCTTCTAATAGCACAGTTAGCTCTACTCCCCCAGTGACAGTACGCAAAAGCAGTGGTACCTGGGTCACACGGTTCCAGTGTAATGCATGTTTAGATAGAGGCAGGTATAGTGTCAAGGATAAACTTACTTGCTAAGGAAGCGGGTGTCAAAAGAAAAATGTTTCCAAGGATTGTTAGCGAATGAAAATTATTTATTTCTCATCCTACTTAAAAATAATTTTACATTTTCATAAGCAGATAAGTAGCACTTTTTTTTGGTACATGTCACTGAGTCAATGGATAGACAGCCATAGAATTCCAGGTCTTCAATAGAATAAAATTTAAAGATTAGATGCATCCAGGATATCTTGTCCTTCCCCTTCCCGTAGACGATGGTGTCAATATGATAGAATAATTTAAGCGCAGTCACCATACCTTTATAGGGTATGCCATGTTCATCCCAGTGAACTCCATGGTAAAAATGTGTTAACCACTTTGCGCTCTTCTTTGTCTTAGCACACCTCACTTGCTTGAAAGATCTTGGTGATTCAGTGTTTGTGGAGAATGTGTCTATTATTCCAGTATCCTCTGTGTACGCTACAAGCGTGACACCTTTAAATACGAACTGTCTACACTCACCATCATAGAAAACCTGAGCGTCCACAATGATGTTCACACCTTGACACGTCATCTTGAGATGCTTTAGGTACAGAGCAGTACCTATACTTTTATACATCTCGCTTCACAACACCTGTGA
This sequence comes from Schistocerca gregaria, assembly GCF_023897955.1. Taxonomy (NCBI): domain Eukaryota; kingdom Metazoa; phylum Arthropoda; class Insecta; order Orthoptera; family Acrididae; genus Schistocerca; species Schistocerca gregaria. The sequence continues at coordinate 951,098,343 of NC_064920.1, forward strand.
GCGGACAGTAGTTGATCACACAGTCGTGTAGAACTAGAGCATTCGTGGCAGTGGTTTCTGGGAAAAGTGTCGATGATTCATATTCAATTAGCACATCTATAGGTCCAGACTTAATTATCTTATTCTGTTTCTTGCAGTCTATTACATTGATTGGTGAAAGCTTTTTGAACTTACGTGGACCGAGTAGACAGCCTCCTCCTTCTCCTTCAGTAATTTCGTAGTGAGAAGTGCGAAACCTTGCATACATGTCATACGCTAGAATGTATACATTTTAATTCCACTGCAGATGTGGATTGTCACATGGATAGAATTGTGAATTGAGGTAGACTTTGGCATTAGTTAACTTGCAGTGGTCGAATACGGTGGAATCATTTCCTATATTGTCACTTCCATCAGTCTGAAACGCAAGTATGAGGTATCTAGGTGTCTCCAGATGGCTGGAGGTTTTAATAGCCCATGTTTGTCTGCTCGCAAGCCGGATGTACTGGGTACCTGAAAATCTTCCATGAGCGAAATGTCAGTGACAGAAATGTTCCTGAATTCAGGACTTTTAAAAGCTACAAACGCTCCTCATCTTATACACTGATGTGAGGCATTTTCCATATTATCCTTCTGATTGTGATCATATTCTCCTCTTGAGCTCCTTGAACGTATGAGTTACTGTCTGTGACACTCTGCACCAGAATCAGTTCCTGTTTAGCGTTCATAATAACCTGTCTCATGTCCTCAAAGTACCCCATAAGCAGTTTTAGAGGTACTCAGGCAGTAAATACCTTGTTCTCAGCAACTGTTCTATACTCAGGATCCTCTATGAACCATCCTGCATTTTCTAAACTATGCAAATCTACTGGTGATGCCAAGATGTATTTCTTTAGGGTTGATGTCATGCCGACAATGCGTGTATGGCTGATCTCAGACCTGTTGAAATCATGGCTTATCTCTTGGAACAGCAATGCTAAAGCATTACGTGTCAGCTTGCATTCCACTCTATCGCTGCTGTCGGTTTTCTTGAATGACCCCTCTAGATTTGTGAAACTCTTGCATGGAAGCGTGAGTGTGTCTTGGTGCTAGATGACAATCTTGATTTTATCGTTTTTGTTAAATGTGGTTGAAGCGTAAAGTTTATGAGAGAAGTATTCCCGACGTTTAATTCTCTCATTATACTCTGCTGGACTGGTTATATTGAGTGAGGACGTCATTGCGTAGTATCAGGCCAGCTGATTTAAGAATCTCATAGTTCGCACGTGTTACCACTTTGCTTGTCAGTAATGAAGTGGCATGACGCAGATTGTGTTCATTTGCCTTATAACGTACGGCCATCCTGCCGTACATGTAGAACGATTTCCTCACAACGAAAGTCAACAAGATGATTATTCTGGTTCACAATACGCAGCTCCAAATAGTCCAATGTCTGAGTTGTCACTGGAAGATAAAATAGTCCAATGTCTGAGATGTCACTGGAAGGTACATTGCATTGCCAGAGGTCTCAACAATCTTATACCCCATTGCAACTGAGTGGAAGAATCCGTAAATAGTGTGAATCAGACTATCGTTGAGATATGAGTTCTTTGCAATGTTAGACTCAACATGGATCGTGCTGACGGGGAGGATTTAAACAGTCTGATCTCACTTGTAAAATTTACGTAGATCCTTCTTCAAGATCTGTCCTTTCGTGAAACTAATCAGGCGCCCTATTGAACGTTTCTGGTTAAAGTCAATCGTTGCATTTGAAGCCCTTATTTCAGAATCAAGATGGTCGAACAGTCCACGGGTATACTGCCGACGGGCCAACGGGCACAATATTTCGGCGATCAGACGGGAATACTTCTCTCATAAACTTTACGCTTCAACCACATTTAACAAAACGTCAGGTGCGCTGACGAACTGAGCTCCTGAGGGCGGCCGGCCGATTTAAATCCTCTCCCCTCTCGGTCCGGTCTCTTCGTCGTCCGCGCCCACTCGCCGGCGGTCGCGGAGACGTGGGCGTCGGAGTCTGTCGTAGCGTCGATGTGCTTGCTACGTCCGCCCTGGTCGCCAGTTCGTTCTTCTTGCTGAGAGTCTTCTTAATTAGATTCAATGCAGGGTCGCAAGCCTTGCTGAGATTGTAGCCGCAATCTCGGTTGACAAGATCTTCCCTGGTGCGAATTTCGACAGCCTCCCTTATAACGCTCCATCATGCATGAACCACATGTTCTAGCAACACAGGTAGAGTATCCTGTATGAAATCATGATAACGTGCTCAATTGAGCGTAGGTGGAAGAACATGGGGCCCAATCAAGACTTCAACAACAATGCCTGCCCAAATGTTCACAGAAAATCTGTGTAGATGACGTGATTGCACAATTGCGTGCGGATTCTCGTCAGCCACATATGCTGATTGTGAAAATTTACAATTTGATCATGTTGGAATGAAGATTCATCCGTAAAGAGAACATTTGCACTAAAATGAGGATTGACACATTGTTGGATGAACCATTCGCAGAAATGTACCTGTGAAGGCCAATAAGCTGCTGACAGTGCCTGAACACGCTGCACTCTACTGTCCATACAGTGACGTGGTCAACGTTACCTTGTACAGCAGCAACTTCTCTGACGCTGATATTAGGGTTATAGTCAACTGCACGAAGAATTGCCTCGTCCATTGCTGGTGTCCTCGCCGTTCTAGGTCTTCTCCAGTCATGAGTCATAGGCTGGAATGTTCCGTGCTCCCTAAGACGCCGATCAATTGCTTCGAACGTCTTCCTCTCGGGACACCTTCGTTCTGGAAATCTGTCTCGATACAGACGTACCGCGCCACGGCTATCGCCCAGTGCTAATCCATACATCAAATGGGCATCTGCCAAATCCGCGTTTGTAAATATTGCACTGACTGCAAAACCACGTTCGTGATGAACACTAACCGGTTGATGCTACGTACTGATGTGCTTGATGCTAGTACTGTAGAGCAATGAGTCGCATGTCAACACAAGCATCGAAGTCAACATTACCTTCCTTCAATTGGGCCATCTGGCTGTGAATCGAGGAAGTACAGTACATACTGACGAAACTAAAATGAGCTCTAACATGGAAATTAAGCGTTTCTGGACACATGCACACATAACATCTTTTCTTTATTTGTGTGTGAGGAATGTTTTCTAAAAGTTTGGCCTTACCTTTTTGTAACACCTTGCATAGCATCCTTCTTCTTTTTCTTCTTCTTCTTTGTGAACGTCAAGAGAAACATGAAGCATAGATGTCCACAAGGGTGTGAATTAAAGTCCTGATAGCGTTGATAATTATAGAGCACACGTCTTCTGTGAGTGAAGTATCGTTGTAATTCTTCTGGTGGTTGCAGGTCCCCAAATGAGTCGAAACAGTAGACGGTATCCGCATTATTCATAACATATGTGCCTCTCGGGGCCTCCAGCAACATCAAAACTCACAATACCGCATTCACCAGCTTTCCACATAGTCTTCGGTAATGTACGTCGCATAAACAACTTAAGACGATCTGTATTTGTGAGGGGTATATCTGGTATGACCGTTAATGGTTTATTTTTTATTTATGAATAGACAAAACCCTTTCCTGTATGGTTAAGTGTAGTCCTTTTCTGATGGCTGTGGCTTCTGTCATGCACTTATGTCTTCTTGCCTCTTCCAACTGTGCTTGGGAGCTTTGCCCATTCTTGACCGTTCGGGAAATAGCTGCAGCAGCACCAGCGAGAGATCTACCCCCGAGAGCGCGGAGAGGGCCGGTATGAGAAATGGAATAAAACCGCCAGATGTCTTCGGTAATAGTAGAAATATGGGTCCTTTAACCGATCCTCTTCTTCATCTTCTTCCCGCATCTCTATGCTTCAGTGCGTTTTTAGCTGCATACATCGCCGTCAAGATACAGTTCTTTTAACAGCCTTTCTTGTTCCTCTTCTTGCTTGGTTCACAACGTGCAGCATTCATAACTCGCTTGAAATGCATCACCCGTAAACCCGTCTTAATGTTTCCACACATGGTTTTATCAACTGAAAATGCTGCGATGCGCTGATCTACACCAATATCCTTTCTTCCCCGTATCGCCTTAGCCTTATCAGCTTAATTACTATCTGCAGTGTGACGAATTGATAGATCTTTTATTTGCAGCATATGCAGTGTAGTGTTCCATACACGCTCCGTCGTGAAAATTAACTCCCTTATCACTTCGCGCCAAGCGTTTCTGAAGGTTTGTCCCAGGTCAACAGTAGTTGTCCCCAGGGCTCTGTTAGTCCACTGGCTGATTGTCTAGAGTACCCTCACCTCCTCTATTGCGTCTCCTAGCACTCATGTCACGCTACTGTGGTGGACGTGGACTATGTACACCCAGCTGATTTGTGTAGCAGGAAAAACCAAGCCATTGGACTAGTTCTTTATTTCTCCAACGTATTATGATTCTCTCCATGAGAAAAACATCTCGTTCTGAGCATTTCTGCAACTGCTCGGTACAGAAGCACCCTGCAATTTCTTCGCCTTTACTATCCTTCAATATATAAGTTCTAGGATTCGTTCTTTGCACCTTTGAAACTGTGAATATCTCTGTTGTCCAGTCCTGTAGGTATGATTTCTCAGATGTCGTCTTGTGTTTTTAGATACCTACCAAATCACCTACTTGAATACTGTGTGCGTGGATCGAGCATTTTAATGCGATAGTGCACCGTATCCATGAGTCCATTATCACAAACATCGATTGGACCCATTTTTATTTTGGTATGCTTGGTTATATTTTACTGAGAAATTATTTCTTGGAGGATATTTGTCCATTTGTATAAGCCGCGAAGTTTACAACGCAACCATATTCGACCTTCTATTGTTCTGTTCAGACGCTCCTCAATACTAGATTCAAATGGCTCTGAGCACTATGGGACTCACCATGTGAGGTCATCAGTCCCCTAGAACTTAGAACTATTTAAACCTTTTTTTTTTTTTTTTTAGTCGTCAGTATACTGACTGGTTTGATGCGGCCCGCCACGAATTTCTTTCCTGTGCTAACCTCTTCATCTCATTCATCTCAGAGTAGCACTTACAACCTACGTCCTCAATTATTTGCTGGACGTATTCCAATCTCCGTCTTCCTCTCCTGTTTTTGCCCTCTACAGCTCCCTCTAGTACCATGGAAGTAATTCCCCCATGTCTTAGCAGATGTCCTATCATCCTGTCCCTTCTCCTTATCAGTGTTTTCCACATATTCCTTCCCTCTCCAATTCTGCGTCGAACCTCCTCATTCCTTACCTTATCAGTCCACCTAATTTTCAATATTTGTCTATAGCACCACATCTCAAATGTTTCGATTCTCTTCTGTTCCGGTTTTCCCACAGTCCGTGTTTCACTACCATACAAAGCTATACTCCAGACGTACATCCTCAGAAATTTCTTCCTCAAGTTAAGGCCGGTATTTGATATTAGTAGATTTCTCTTGGCCAGAAATGCCTTTTTTGCCATAGCGAGTCTGCTTTTGATGTCCTCCTTGCTCCGTCCGTCATTGGTTATTTTACGCCTAGGTAGCAGAATTCCTTAACTTCATTGACTTAGTGACCATCAACCCTGATGTTAAGTTTCTCGCTGTTCTCATTTCTACTACTTCTCATTACCTTCGTCTTTTTCCGATTTACTCTCAAACCATACTGTGTACTCATTAGACTGTTCATTCTGTTCAGCAGATCATTTAATTCTTCTTCACTTTCACTCAGGAATGCAATGTTATCAGCGAATCGTATCATTGATATCCTTTCACCTTGTATTTTAATTCCACTCGTGAACCTTTCTTTTATTTCCATCATTGCTTCCTCGATGTACAGATTGAAGAGTAGGGGCGAAAGGCTACAGTCTTGTCTTACACCCTTCTTAATACGAGCACTTCGTTCTTGATAATCCACTCTTAGTATTCCCTCTTGGTTGTTGTACATATTGTATATGACCCGTCTCTCCCTATAGCTTACCCCTACTTTTTTCAGAATCTTGAACAGCTTGCACCATTTTATATTGTCGAACGCTTTTTCCAGGTCGACAAATCCTATGAACGTGCCTTGATTTTTCTTAAGCCTTGCTTCCATTATTAGCCGTAACGTCAGAATTGCCTCTCTCGTGCTTTAATTTTCCTAAACCCAAACTGATCGTCACCTAGCGCATTCTCAATTTTCTTTTCCATTCTTCTGTATATTATTCTTGTAAGCAGCTTCGAAGCATTAACTGATAAGCTGATTGTGCGAAAATTCTCGCACTTGTCAGCTCTTGCCGTATTATTCTATACACCAACGAGAATAGTCGTTTTGTTGCCACTTCCCCTAATGATTTTAGAAATTCTGATGGAATGTTATCTATACCTTCTGCCTTATTTGACCGTAAGTCCTCCAAAGCTCTTTTAAATTCCGATTCTAATACTGGATCCCCTATCTCTTCTAAATCGATTCCTGTTTCTTCATCTATCACATCAGACAAATCTTCACCATCATAGAGGCTTTCAATGTATTCTTTCCACCTGTCTGCTCTCTCCTCTGCATTTAACAGTGGAATTTCCGTTGCCTCTTAATGTTACCTCCGTTTCTTTTAATGTCACCTAAGGTTGTTTTGACTTTCCTGTGTGCTGAGTCTGTCCTTCCGACAGTCATATCTTTTTCGATGTCGTCACATTTTTCCTGCAGCGATTTCGTCTTAGCTTCCCTGCACCTCCTATTTATTTCATTCCTCAGCGACTTGTATTTCTGTATTCCTGATTTTCCCAGAACATGTTTTTACTTCCTCCTTTCATCAATCAACTGAAGTATTTCTTCTGTTACCCATGGTTTCTTCGCAGCTACCTTCTTTGTACCTATGTTTTCTTCCCAACTTCCGTGATGGACCTTTTTAGAGGTGTCCATTCCTCTTCAACTGTAGTGCCTACTGCGCTATTCCTTATTGCTGTATCTATAGCGTTAGAGAACTTCCAACGTAACTCGTCATTCCTTAGAACTTCGGTGTCCAACTTCTTAGCGTATTGATTCTTCCTAACTAATGTCTTGAACTTCAGCCTACTCTTCATCACTACTATATTGTGATCTGAGTCTACATCTGCCCCTGGGTACGGCTTACAATCCAGTATCTGATTTCGGAGTCTATGTCTCACCATGATGTAATCTAATTGAAATCTTCCCGTATCTCCCGGCCTTTTCCAAGTATACCTCCTCCTCTTGTTATTCTTGAACAGGGTATTCGCTATTACTATCTGAAACTTGTTACAGAACTCAATTAGTCTTTCTCCTCTTTTATTCCTTGCCCCAAGCCCATATTCTCCTGTAACCTTTTCTTCTACTCCTTTACCTACAACTGCATTCCAGTCGCCCATGACTATGAGATTTTCGTCCCCCTTTACATACTGCATTACCCTTTCAATACCCTCATACACTTTCTCTAACTGTTCATCTTCAGCTTTTTACGTCGGCATGTATACCTGAACTATCGCTGTCGGTGTTGGTCTGCTGTCGATTCTGATTAGAACAAGCCGGTCACTGAACTGTTCACAGTAACACACCCTCTGCCCTACCTTCCTATTCATAACGAATCCTACACCTGTTATACCATTTTCTGCTGCTGTTGATATTACCCGATACTCATCTGACCATAAATCCTTGTCTTCCTTCCACTTCACTTCACTGACCCCTACTATATCTAGATTGTGCGTTTGAATTTCCCTTTTCAGATTTTCTAGTTTCCCTACCACGTTCAAGCTTCTGACATTCCATGCACCAACTCGTAGAACATTATCCTTCCGTTGATTATCTTTTTCTCATGGTAACCTCCCCCTTGGCAGTCCCCTCCCGGAGATCCGAATGTTGGACTATTAAGGAATCTTTTGCCAATGGAGAGATCATCATGACACTTTTTCAACTACAGGCCACATGTCCTGTAGATACACGTTACGTGTCTTTAGTGCAGTGGTTTCCATTGCCTTCTGCATCCTCATGTCGTTGATCCTTGCTGATTCTTCCGCCTTTAGGGGCTATTTCCCACCCATAGGACAAGAGAGTGCCCTCAAACTCTATCCGCTCCTACGCCCTTTTTGACAAGGCCGTTGGCAGAATGAGGCTGACTTCTTATGCCGGAAGTCTTCGGCCGCCAATACTGATCATTTATCAAAATTTAGGCAGTGACGGGGATCGAACCCGGGACCGAAGACGTTTTGATTATGAATCAATGACGCTACCCCTAGACCTAACTAACCTAAGGACATCAACACACATCCATGCCCGAGGCAGGATTCAAACCTGCGAAAGTAGCGGTCGCGCACAATACTTGCATTCAGGTGAGTGAATTTTGAGTAGTGACGTCTTCCATACCGCTGCATGACGGTCTTGAAATACCTATTGTAAAACAGGTAATGCCCAATTAAATTTATACTATGTATCAATAACCCTTAAAATACACTCCTGTAAATTGAAATAAGAACACCATGAATTCATTGTCCCAGGAAGGGGAAACTTTTTTGACACATTCCTGGGGTCAGATACATCATATGATCACACTGACAGAACCACAGGCACATAGACACAGGCAACAGAGCGTGCACAATGTCGGCACTAGTACAGTGTATATCCACCTTTCGCAGCAATGCAGGCTGCTATTCTCCCACGGAGACGATCGTAGAGATGCTGGATGTAGTCCTGTGGAACGGCTTGCCATGCCATTTCCACCTGGCGCCTCAGTTGGACCAGCGTTCGTGCTGGACGTGCAGACCGCGTGAGACGACGCTTCATCCAGTCCCAAACATGCTCAATGGGGGACAAATCCGGTGATCTTGCTGGCCAGGGTAGTTGACTTACACCTTCTAGAGCACATTGGGTGGCACGGAATACATGCGGACGTGCATTGTCCTGTTGGAACAGCATGTTCCCTTGCCGGTCTAGGAATGGTAGAACGATGGGTTCGATGACGGTTTGGATGTACCGTGCACTATTCAGTGTCCCCACGACGATCACCAGAGGAGTACGGCCAGTGTAGGAGATCGCTCCCCACACCATGATGCCGGGTGTTGGCCCTGTGTGCCTCGGTCGTATGCAGTCCTGATTGTGGCGCTCACCTGCACGGCGCCAAACACGCATACGACCATCATTGGCACCAAGGCAGAAGCGACTCTCATCGCTGAAGACGACACGTCTCCATTCGTCCCTCCATTCACGCCTGTCGCGACACCACTGGAGGCGGGCTGCACGATGTTGGGGCGTGTGTGGAAGACGGCCTAACGGTGTGCGGGACCGTAGCCCAGTTTCATGGAGACGGTTGCGAATGGTCCTCGCCGATACCCCAGGAGCAACAGTGTCCCTAATTTGCTGGGAAGTGGCGGTGCGGTCCCCTACGGCACTGCGTAGGATCCTACGGTCTTGGCGTGCATCCGTGCGTCGCTGCGGTCCGGTCCCAGGTCGACGGGCACGTGCACCTTCCGCCGACCACTGGCGACAACATCGATCTACTGAGGATACCTCACGCCCCACGTGTTGAGCAATTCGGCGGTACGTCCACCCGACCTCCCGCATGCCCACTATACGCCCTCGCTCAAAGTCCGTCAACTGCACATACGGTTCACGTCCACGCTGTCGCGGCATGCTACCAGTGTTAAAGACTGCGATGGAGCTACGTATGCCACGGCAAAGTGGCTGACACTGACGGCGACGGTGCAAAAATGCTGCGCAGCTAGCGCCATTCGACGGCCAACACCGCGGTTCCTGGTGTGTCCGCTGTGCCGTGCGTGTGATCATTGCTTGTACAGCCCTCTCGCAGTGTCCGGAGCAAGTATGGTGGGTCTGACACACCGGTGTCAATGTGTTCTTTTTTCCATTTCCAGGAGTGTATATTTGAATCCATTATTCTCATGTGATTGGTTTGGAGGTTGTCTGACCATTGATTCCTCCCTGTCTGTAGCAAAACGCTCAGAAACATCGGCGACATTTCTATCTGTTTATGTTTCAACAGGTAATGCCCAAGTCAATTTGGAGTATGCATCAATAATCATTAAATTATATTTGAATCCATTATTATCATGTGAATATTTCCTCATATCTACAAGATAAGCTTGCCATAAGTCATCCAAACCTTTACTCATAACATCCCTACGAATGTATGTTTTGCGTACTGGTTTGTGCAGGTCTCGAATTACTGTCTCCTTACTTATTCGATGATACCTCTCTCTCTAAGCTCAGAGATTCTTAAAACAGCCTCATTCTAATGATCAGTATAACCTGCAGTATCTGATGCCATGAGGAGGTGCAGTCTATCTGTTAGCTCGTTGGGGTCGTCACAATAAATATACTGCGGGATTCGATAGTTCACTGCTTTATGCTCAATGTCAATACTTTCTCCGCTGCTGCTAATGTTGCTGTTGTAGCTGTTTTCGCCAAGTGTTGATTTCCAACTGGTTTTATATTTCTTGTTGCTCAGGCTCTTCCCGCTCTTTTGTACATCAATCATGTGCAGTATTTCACGGTATGTCTTCTTATCATTTACTGAATAATTTATTGGTAGGTCTTAGGAAAATAAGATTCGTGAAGCCAGGTGTTCTCTCACACTATCACCAATCTGCATTGTGTCGTCAGTTACAGTTATAGGATGCATACCCAACATGCACGGTCTTCCCCTGCCAACGCTGAGTGTTCTGTCAGAGCTTGGGCGTGACGGATAGTGAATTCGTCAATGGCAACATCATCGTTACCGTGTTTTTTTTTTCTGAGAGCTGTCGGAGGGCTTTAGTAACCAGCATAAATGTCCCTCTAAGTGTTTGCTGTCGATCCGTATGTTTTAACCTCTACATCAGTAACTTAGAACGAACTGCTTTCCGCACCTGAATCACTACCTGCTTCGTCGACATTTCGCTGTTTACTAATCAGGCATCTCCGTAGCGTGAGGCTTCATATATCCCGTCATTTTATTCCTCCTCTTACTATGATCCTTATAGCTGTTAACAACAACAAGGAAGTCTTCATCTATTTTCCGTTGAATAGCATCGATATTTTCTGTTAAGTCGGTTACTTTCTTACTGACTTGATTAACTAGCTCATTTAATGCATTCTCCATTCTCAGAAGTGTCTGGTAATACGTCTCTCGTTCCGTGCGCATACGTGCAACTTTATGCGCAATAACCTGAATTTTCTCATCCATGAATAGCGGAATGTTCTGTCTGTGTACATCCATCCGCTCGGTTTGAGAGGTAGATATACGCGCGAATTTGTCCATGGTGTAGCGTACTCTGATGTACCAATCTCTCTTACCGTGCTATATATGCAAAAACTCTTGAAAATTTTCCCTGTACCTACCATCACTCAGTTTTATAGTTTTATCAATAACGAGAAAACCATACTGTGAATGATTCCAACAATCTACACATATCATTACAAAATCATTGAACGACATGTCCGTTCCGACATGTGCCTGGTAAATGTGTTTTAAGTTGAGATTGTCTTGTTTGAAGGCCATGATGAGGTTTGCGTTATCCCTAACCTACTGGTTGGGGATTCTGGAGTATGTCTGACTTAGATAAAATACATCACAACCCACATGACGGCCGAAACAGAAGTATTTTCGAATTTGGTCCTGGTTTTCCACAGCAACATCATCATATATATAAGACGGTGTTTGGCTTTGCTTTTCAAGGTGGAGCGGTATCACTCCTTTCACTTAATATAGTGTATGTAACACCATCTACACCAGGAAATATCTCCTGCAATAACTGATACTTGGGTTGAAAGACTGTTTCTGAGAATACACAAAAACGTTCAAATTCGACCCCATCTATATGTGTACCCAGAGCCTTGAGGACATTAGTCTTCCCACAATTCGAAGGACCTCCAATAACTGCTCATATTTTATCAGGAAGAAGAATTCTCTTCTTCTTGTTCTTCTTCTTCTTCAGGTCTTCATTTGCATCTTCACAGGACCAGTCACCAACATCAAAGTCCTTGTGGTGAGTGGGCTTCACCCAGCCGGCCCTGATATCTAATCTGTTAGGTACTGACGTGCAATAGGCTTTTATATGATAAACAATATGTGTGTAGCAACTATAGCGCAGTTACGTTACCAACTGAGCTTCAACTGCTACATGATAGAATGAACTCCAACAGGTATATTTCAAGGGAACAGTGCCACATACATTAACGTGCATAAACGTGTACTAACGTGCAGTAACGTATATGGCATTTTGTCTAGAGAAATATAAACAAAAGGACAAATCTAAGATTGTAAATTATTAACTTATTAACCATCTACCATTATCATCGAAAAAGAATCACTGGATTCTTTTGTAATCGGCGCAGCACCAGTACAGTATTTGGAAAATAGCTGATTCTTGTCTCCCTCAAATTCAGCACGTATATCTCGTAATGTTATCGGCTCATTTCAATAGTTTGGTATTCCATCAGTAAATGTTAGTTCAACATTTTCAACACCTATTCGAGGAATAGCACAAGACTTCGGCACTGCATTTATACCACTTACACAGGTACTAAACAACGATCTCTATCTTCTATGTGAATGCTACATGGGTGAAGCCAGTTAATGATCTCACTGTATACAGCTTGAACATATGGGCGCCATCTACTTAGTCTCTCTATCGTACCAGTTACCACCATGTCTAGATTGAACAAGCTATCAACAGTCAAGTGCTGCATGAAAATACCTTTCATTCTTAGTGTAGAATCGTCATACATTGATAGAATACTCACAGTTAGACTGCCAAAGTACATGCCCTTGTAGGGGTGGGATGCATCATATTCGGTAGTCATATTCTTCTTGATGCAAGTTTTTACACGACAGAGTTCATCCCACTCGTAGTCTGAAAACCGCACTTTAATATTTTTCTGCACATTTTCGAGCACTAACACAGTTGACAGGCTACTGTCTCGTGATACTTCAAGTCTTACATGAAGGCGTTTTGAACCACTAACTGTTAACACATAGCATGCGGAGCAGTGGGGGTTCGTATCTCCTCATCCACAACATCTACACCAGCGGTTAGCCACCTGTTCTTGCACTGATGATTGTACATCTCTTGTGTGATGATGAATGGACGGCACGTACATAGGAGTCCAGTACTATGAAGCCCCCTCAAGCGCAGTCTCTCACACTGAAATTAGCAGCTCGCTATCTTGCTGCATCATGATGAGAAGCTGCACTGTAAGATACTGCGTGGAAGAGTCCCAGGCTGCCACGCGTGCGGACCCTGACAGGTTGGAGCCTGCTGATGCTGACATCGCAGTTGCAGGACCTGACATGCCGGAAGCCACTTCTGGCGTCACAGGTGCAGCTACCGGACAAAGGAGAATATTCATAAGCATCATATGCTTCTGATACAGAAATAATAACAACAAAAATAATAATAATATTGAGAAATAGATACTGACTTTTCTGCTGCTTCCTCCTCCTATTCTGCTGCTGCTGGGATGACTGACGCCTCATCTTGACTGACTGACCAGAACAGATATCGAGCACCTGCTGATATATACCATTCACCTACGTAATTATGATGCTCTGTTCTTATTGGCTGAATTGCATAATCAAGGGACCTATCGAAGTGTCCTGTAGTGGCGAAACCATGAACTAGTCCAGTTCTTTGGTCTGCTGAATTGGAGGCAATCGTCTCTTGTGGGCTGGGAGCTTATATGATTGCTTTAGAAAAGGCAGACAGTTCCAACAGTTGCAGATGTTTCCATGAGTTGGGTAATGCACTTAAAAGCATCTCGATGCAAACCATTTATTTGCATGTCCATATTCTTGCTCTTCATATGTTCGAGCATTAATGTCCCCTTCCACTCGACATGTAGGAGGCTATAAGTGCAGTCCTCGGCTGTATGCTTACAAACAACATAGCTGCTAAATTTGTCACAGTCAGACACCAATAACTCATCGATTAAACACATTTGGCATGACCATAAGGATGACTGCCGTCATCTTTGGAAACGGTACTTGCGACATCAGCTGACGTCACGGTAGCGCCCTCTCAAGGTCGTGCTGCATACTAGGTCAGTTTAAGTCAAGACCTCGTGACGAAAATACTGTTTCGCGCCATTTCCCCCCACCATCTCGGATTACATCACAGATGAGAGCACCCTCTGGTGATGGTACCATGTGCTAAGTCATTTGGAGTCCGGACCTCATGGTCAGCACACACACTGGATGGCCATACTCTATAAAATTGTTTAAATAAAGACTTATGTCCAGCACTAGTCGAGTCCTTTTCCCACAAATCCCTAGTAGCAGGTGGCAGTCGGATGACTGAGGTTAGTCCACGTTACCTACCTTTCACACCATTTTCTCACGTTAGTAGATGTAGCCAAATTAACCTTTCTTTACCACCAAAATTCAAACTTCCTGCCAGAGGGGTGTCGTATGGGGTGTGGCACTTGTGTCATCAGTTGACATGATGACTGCCATTTGGGGGTGTGACTGTGATGTCACATGTCTAACAGTACTTGCGTCATCATGATGCATCGTGGTCGCCATCTTGGCGGTGTGTCTGTGACGTCACAGATCTAACGGTACTTGCATCTTCATGTGACATCACGGCCGCCATCTTGGATACCGGTACTTTGGGGTAGAACATACATAGCCCCAATACTAACGAAAAATACCCACAAACAAGTTCCTTACAGCCTGGTGGGGGGGGGGGGGGGTGCGGGAGGGCGATTTAACCCATTTTATAAGCTTTCATAACACAATAAGCAAAATTACGTAAGGTGGAAAAATATTTTCTAAGTTATTCCAACTACAAAAATTAAAACTCGAAGAGTTTTTGTAATATAAGGTACAAAATTAATGTTAAGAATAATAAGAACAATGTTAGTTACAACGAATAATTATGTTTTTATGAAAGATCTTAGTAGTATATAAGTCATAACTTAGAAGAATCTTGTTTCTTCTTGTCTCTTGACGTTCTTGCCTCGTGCCTTTCTTACCCCTCTTGTGTTGAAATGGTTCAAAGGCTCTGAGCACTATGGGACTTAACATCGGAGGTCATTAGTCCCCGTAGAGCTTAGAACTACTTAAACTTAACTAACCTAAGGACATCACACACATCCATGCCCGAAGCAGGATTCCAACCTGCGACCGTAGTGGTCGCGCGCTTCCAGACTGAAGCGCCTAGAACCGCTGGGCCACACCGTCCGGCCCCTCTTTTGTGTCTTGTCGCGCTTTTACGTGTGAATTCTCTTGAAAGTGTAAAATGTATATCTGAAAGAGGCATCAGTTTTTTATTTCTTGAAAATTATTTCGTTCACGTATGAGTCCGAGATGTTCATTTATCGTGATCATAACGGTGACTAGGCATATGTCCGCATATGGAATAGGACACTGAAATCAATACTACGTTTAAAGTGAAAGTTAATTACACTTTCCGTGTAAAAAAAGAGGATGAACTGCTAAAAAATAAATGTCAGTGATAGTGTGGGCGTCATTTCATTAAATCGTGGACAGTCATCAATGTGATAGATTTGACCAGAGAATCTATTCTCGCAGCCAGTGCAGTGAGAATGTGTATACCCTGTAGTCTGGCTCGCGTCGAATTTAAATGTTACATGTGACCAATAATTACATAAATGTGGACCAGTATTAATTAAATATTGGGGACTTTCCATAAGAAAGTGACTCATAAATTTATAACAGTGACAGATAAACGCAGGCATCCTTTCTTATTTTTATGAGGTCTCTCCATATGTGGCACTACTATATTACTTAGCAAGCCAAGCCAGGTGTCAGCAGCGAGAAATAAGTTACAACACAAGGTAGTATCATAAACCACAGATTAGTCTGACTTTTCCATGTGTCCACGGTTTTATGGCTGCACCTACTGTACGGCACGCAATCCACCCCACCTCAGCGGAGTGCCTAGTTCATGGTGTTAAGGAGGGGGGGGGGGGGTGTCGGAATCTTCAATTTATGGGAAATTAATGTTAAGATACCATAGTACCCAGTGCACACTTATACAGGTGATTCTTAAAACTGTATTATTTGTAGCAGCTGTATTCGCTCTTATTAACTATCGCAACTGTGACTCAAATTCGAATTATAAACACAATAAACATCGACTAGGAACATGGACACTGTTAGAAAAGAACACCTGAGCACTTGACATATACGTGTTTGCCTATGGACGTAGTCTGACACCTTGGTTTCAAGTTCAGCTCCGCAATACTGTTCGCTGTGTGGCACTACAAAAGTGTTATTGCTTCCTGATTACTAAACGGAGTTCGTAATGTCCAGTTCTGTCATTCGTGCTAGCATTAATGTTGAACTCACGGTAAAAGTAATCAATACGTTCTGTCGCGTCCACCATCCGCATTCCGCGTAGCCATTAATTACGAGAACAGCTTTATAATTGGTACCATTTCCGCAGCTATCTGACGTGAGAGCTTCGGTAATTGCTCAGTCTATGTCTATATTGCGATTGGGGAATGAACTGAAGCTTCGTATGAGCTAATGATACTCGTCATATACATGTTTATTTTTATTTTTCAGGGACTGAGTTGTTATTACATCCATTTAGTGCTAATAAATGGCGTCGCCATCAACAGCTGAACATTTTTTTTTTCAATAAGCGAGCCAATTAATTAGTAAAATGAAAGTACTGATCATTAACATACAAGCTAGGTTTTTTTTACTGTTTCAGGTGCGTTTGTTGAAAAGACATCCGGAATTATTCGTTTGTAAAGGAACGTCGCTTGCTTTCAGAAGCTGTTTACAGAGTGCTATTTTTTTTAAAGAGTTATGGAACTACGGAGACCCTTACATTGAATATCACGAATTTCGTCATCTAAAATTTCGGTACTACGGTATTTCCATTACTTAGGAGTATGTTTGTGCTCATGTTTGTAAAAATATTTCGGATTAACTAATCACTGCAACCAGCAAAGCGGTATATAGATGTGTCAGGTGAATTACAGTACCTGGCTGTGTGAGCAATGACAGTGGAGTGACAATACCAGAACGTCACTGCTCCTGAACGAAAAAGATGTAAAAATCTATTGCGTACATTCTTCATATACTGACATGTTCTCCTTATTAGCTGCTGGGCCAAGATTCTTTTTTTAATTATTTGAATTTGAATAACTGAGGATAGGTGTAAAATTTATTTGAAGATATAAACTCTTGTGGTGCGTAGGACGAAGCGGTAACACAATCCCAGCCCACTTATTGCCGTACCACACCACACATTTACAAAGAAGTGGAAATAGGTCTCCGCAAAGGGTTGTGGAATTTAATCATACCACCGATGTCAGTTAAGGATGCCGAATCCATCGTAAGTGATGAGGATACTGGTCGAACAAACACATGCAACGTCTGGCACAGTCTTGTATTAATGCTGCGTATTCTTGCTGACGGGCTAACTTCTTTTAAGTAAGTAATCCCTTCCATTCCATCCACACCCTGTTCATGTGCAAGTTCAGATTAAACATTACTGCTGATCACTACGGTAACCACAAACAGTTTATCCTAATTATTAGTAAAATCAACTGAATCTCCTATTCTGCGGTAAAGGAATCACCATATTCTGTAGAGGCAGGACCAACGTTTCTGTTACGTAATTCATATACAAATTTCATGTCGTTATAGTTAGGATTTGTAATTACGGGATACATGCGTAAACGACGCTGTAGAACTGGTCAAAAAGTCGCAGTTGCAGTTGAAAAATTCAATGAACTTCACATATCCAAGACAAAGAACACAATAGATACATAAGCGTATGGCAACTGCAGTGCCAACATGCTAAATGAAAACATATCACTGGAACCAGCTGCAGCGCTCTAACCAGCATAGACTGGACACAAGCAAAATTTTTTTATTTGGATCAGGCTATACCACTACCTCCCGGAATATATAGGGTGGTAGGGTGGTCCATTGATAGTGACCGGACCAAATATCTCACGAAATAAGCATCAAACGAAAAAACTACAAGGAGCGAAACTCGTCTAGCTTGAAGGGGGAAATCAGATGCCGCTATGTCTGGCCCGCTAGATGGTGCTGCCATAGGTCAAACGGATATTAACTGCGTTTTTTTAAATAGGAACCCCTTATTTTATTACATATTCATGTAGTACGTAAAGAAATATGAATGTTTTAATTGGACCATTTTTTTCGCTTTGTGATAGATGGCGTTATAATAGTCACAAACCCATAAGTACGTGGTATCACGTAACATTCCGCCAGTGCGGACGGTATTTGCTTCGTGATACATTACCCGTGTTAAATTGGACCGTTTACCAATTGCGAAAAAGGTCGATATCGTGTTGACGTATGGCTATTGTGATCAAAATGCCCAACGGGCGTGTGCTATGCACGCTGCTCGGTATCCTGGACGACATCTTTCAAGTGTTCGGACCGTTCGCCGGATAGTTACGTTATTTAAGGAAACAGGAAGTGTTCAGCCACATGTTAAACGTCAACCACAACCTGCAACAAATGATGATCCCCAAGTAGGTGTTTTAGCTGCTGTCGTGGCCAATCCGCACACCAGTAGTAGACGTATTGCGCAAGGATAGGGACTCTCAAAAAAGTCGGTGTTGAGAATGCTACATAAACATCGATTGCACCCGTACCACATTTCTAAGCACCAGGAATTGCATGGCGACGACTTTGAACGTCGTGTACAGTTGTGCCACTGGGCACAAGAGAAATTACGGGACGATGACAGATTTTTAGCACGCGTTCTATTTAGCGACGAAGCACCATTCACCAACAGCGGTAACGTAAACCAGCATAATATGCACTATTGGACAACGGAAAATCCACGATAGCTGCGACAAGTGGAACATCAGCGAACTCGGCGAGTTAATGTATGGTGCAGCATTATGGGAGGAACGATAATTGACCTCCATTTTATCGGTGTCAACCTAAATGGTACAATGTATGCTGATTTTCTACGTAATGTTCTACCGATGTTACTAGAAGATGTTTCACTGCATTACAGAATGGCGATGTAATTACAACGTGATGGATGTCCGGCACATAGCTTGAGTGCGGTTGAAGCGGTATTGCATAGCATATTTCATGACATGTGGATTGGTCGTCGAAGAACCATACGGTGGCCCGCACGTTCACCGGATCTGACGTCCCCGGATTTCCTTCTGTGGGGAAAGTTGAAGGACATTTGCTGTCAATGCATGTCCGAGCAGTACGGAAGGCGAACTACTCGTTGTCGAGAGGAATGTCGTTAGACGTATTGTAAAATTGATTGAGGTTGACGGACATCATTTTGAGCATTTATTGCATTAATGTGGTATGTACAGGTAATCACGCTGTACCAGCATGAGTTCTCAGAAATGATACGTTCACAAAGGTACATGCATCACATTGGAACAATCGAAATAAAATGTTCAAACGTACCTACGTTAGCAACTGTTCGTCTTAAATGGTGAGCCATATGTTTGTGACCATTACAGCGCCATCTATCACAAAGGGAAAAAAGTGGTCCAACTAAAACATTCATATTTCCTTTTCATACTACACGAATATGTAATAAAAAATGGGGGTTCCTATTTTAAGAAACGCAATTGATATCCGTACGACGTATGGCAGCTCCATCTAGCGGGCTAACCTTAGCGCTATCTGGTTTCCCCCTTCAAGGTATCCACAACTAAGAATAAATACATATACGATTAGTTAAAAAATAACTAATTCAGCCTACGACTATAAGCATAAACCTCAGCAACTTATTTTTGTTTTTCAACTCTGATAGCTCGAGTGACTGAACTATTAAGATTTTGTGAAAGTTATATAAGAATTTTCTTTCGCAGTTTTAGTATACTCCACTGAATACGCGAAGTTGCTTGAGTACTGCTATTAACTTACAGTCGAATGGTACATTGTTAGTTCCAATTCTGAGGTAGGAATAAACTTCCATCACATCCGGTTGATAAGGCAAAGAGATAGTTTCGTGGGATTCCTGATTTCTGACCCGTGAGCGGTTTTGATATGCAATCGAAAGCACGATATAACCTCTTTGCCCATAGCTATGCAATCGCCTCTTTCATCTCCTGGCGGGAGCAAGCTCTCTCTCTCTCTCTCTCTCTCTCTCTCTCTCTCTCTCTCTCCTCACACACACTTTCTCTCTCTCTCTCTCTCTCTCTCTCTCTCTCTCTCTCTCTCTCTCTCTCTCTCTTTCTCTCTCCATGTTTCGCAGACCTAAAGGCGGACCGGAAGACCTCGTTCTCAGTCGTTGATGACCAATAGCAGGAGGATGGCAGTTCAGCATAAAGAGATGTCAGTTATGTGGGTCATGGCCACTATAAGGAATTTCCGGAATTGAATAGCACTTCCAGCGATAGTGTGTATTGCCAATCTATTAGTTTACGTGTCTGAGAGACATTTCGTTCAGATTTGGTGGAATAAAGCTTTGGTATTGAGTCTGCTGTTTTTTACCCATAGAAATCACGGGGAAAGTGGCTAACTGAGCTGTAAAGACGTATTGGGTACTACGTAGACTCTATGACCTGTTAACCGCCTGTTATAGCTTAGATTTCTTTATAGTATTTGTTTTAGGCTTGAACTAACCGCAGCGTTATAAAACAGCGAGTTTGCCAGTCGCTCTAACATACATTTTAAATGTTTTTATGTCCCTGTTATTTCTGTCTACTGGCTTTCGGGACAGTTGGTAATTTATGAGTATTATATGGTTTGCTTCTGTAACCTATGTCTACTGAGCATAGTTGCAAATTAAGTTTTCCTGCCATAGTTGAAGCCATCTGGGCGTTCTCGTTCAAATTTTGTTTATACATTCCTTTAGTAATCTAGCCTAAGTAATATCAACCTAAAATCAAGCTGTGTACATTGTTTAAAATTTTTGTGTGTCTATGTTACAGATATTCGTGTCTATTGGGCTCGCTCTCAATGTGTAATCTTTTAGTATTACTTGTGATCGCTTTCTTACTGAAACAGGTCTATTGGGAGTTTGCTATTTGTATTTCTGGAATTTGGACATATTCTGGATGTCTCAAACGCTAAGCGGCAATTTTTAGTTGTTTATTATTCGCGCTAAGGCTTTTGTCAGAGCAGACGTGTGGTAGGATGATGTACTTGTTTTTTGTCATTGCTGCCTTAACTTTAGATGTTTCATTAAAGACTGAGTTATTTTTATTGTTAAGTATTATTCGTGTTCATTAATAACTTGTCTAACAGTTATGAGGCTAAGTGTTTGATATCAATGTTGCCGCCTATCAGTGTTAATGAGTACCGTAATATAATTTGCATAAAAGTCATAATGTATGAGATAATTTTAAAAAACAGTTTATTAAAGAAATGATTCACCTAAGAGCACTGTCCACATCCTCGGTCCAAGTCATTTTCATTTAAAGGGTGTCTCACTCAATGATGTGTATAAATCAGTTTTATTGTTGTTTGGAGCATTGCACTAAGCCCTAAGCAATTGTTGTTCGATTCTAAAATTCAGTTAAGGGAAGGGGGGCGGGGAGCTAATGGGGTCCACAATTTCACTGAGGCTAGTAATGTCATCAGTAAATTTTAATGTTATCTTTCCACACTAAATTTTAATCGAACACCCGAAGGTTTCTTTTATTTTCTTCGAAGCTTACCAATGTGTAAACTGAGCCTTGGCGGCTCATTTCACGTTCCCACCAACGACAGTTTCTACCTGGCATCTCCCTTGGGCAGTTATCATTACCCTGGCCTGGTTTCAAAAGTGACCACTAGAGCGACATCAAGAGGGAGACGTTGTAACAGCGCAGTGTGGACAGTTTGCGCGTAGCCTTCGCGCAGCGACGCTGTTTGGAGCAATGGACGTGCGGTGCGGATCAACAATACTTCTCCTCCGGACCGTCGTTCACTCTTCTTGGCCTATGCCACAAATTTCTGAATGTTCAGCTCTGTGCACCAATTTCCCTCTCCGCAAGCTGTTTGAATAGACCTGACACTAAGTGATTCTAGGACCGTTTGTTGCCCTGTCTGTTCTGTGTGTCTTTTTGAAGTGAGTTGTGTTAATCTGCTGGCCAATTTTATCTTTGCTTTTAAATTGTTTTATGGGAGATAACTAAAAGTTTCGGAATTATAATATTTGTCTTTAGTATGTTTTATAAGCTGATGCGCCCTCAGGTACTACTATCTGGCCCTTAGCCTTTGGTGTCCAATGACCTCCATC
Source organism: Schistocerca gregaria (assembly GCF_023897955.1). Classification (NCBI taxonomy): domain Eukaryota; kingdom Metazoa; phylum Arthropoda; class Insecta; order Orthoptera; family Acrididae; genus Schistocerca; species Schistocerca gregaria. The sequence continues at coordinate 951,120,451 of NC_064920.1, forward strand.
TGATGGTAAGAACTTAGCGAGTTGTTATTTGTGTGCCATCTTCCAAGAATGTACAGCTCCCTTTGATTAGTTCTCTTTTACACCTTACATATTTAGCAAAGCTTACTTACCAGGTCCTGTGATCTTATTGGAATGGTTCTATACGTGAAATAGAGGTTAAACAACACCTTTAATTTGTAGTGTATGTAAACTGAACATGGCAAATTAACGTGCAACATTCGTACCGGTTTTTCTTCCTGGGGATCCATTTTTACGTTAAAAGAATAAAGGCTTGTTGTCGAAATTGCAAATGATGTTATTTAAAGGTGTCTAGTCCTTTCATATCATTTCCCTGATACCGGTAAATCCCAGTTTTATTATAGCAGAGCATGGTTGACGTCCTGTTGGCTTATCCGGTGGAGGGAGGGGGGGAAATTACCAAATTGTCCACCCCTATTAAGATCATTTGTCCTTATCAAGTGTAATATTTGCAACCGAATTCGATTTATTTCAGGGAACCATTGGCAGTGTTGAGGCAAAAAGTTGTGCACGCATAGGCCACCTCAAATGTTAACATCTCCATTATGAACTTTGCATTCGTCGCATACCTATCAAGGGTGGTGATACAGAGCAGGCAACAGAGTTGAGTGTGGCATTGGCCAGACTCTCCACATTTCAACTGAAGTAATCGGTGAGGTAGGTGCCAATATTTCCTCCATTTCTTTAGTTTTGGATTAGTTACTTCAAAACATAAACTTTATACGGTAACCAACCCACCTGCCAGGAAGTGTGTATGGTTCAGGCCCAATTGTGGCACTTCAGTAATCATACTGTTGATCTAGCCCACCTTGAACTCAGTGATCAGCAGAGGGGCGCTGTAATAAAGTTAAGCGCGAGAATTAAAAAAATACAATTAACTTGGGAGCGTTGGATTTAGAAAGTGAAGGGCCGAGTGTGGAAGTGGGTAGTTTAGTTGGTCACTCCCAAGTTAGAAAGGCCAGAGCCCAAGCTCTTGGGAGATCCTTCTCCAATTCTTTTGCTAAATTGCTGAACTTTATTTTGTGATTTTTAACACTGAACAAGTTACTGACCGATTAAATCAAATTCTTGCAGTTTGAATTACGTGCTAAAGCTCTGAAAATACTGCAATTGATCATTCCTCCTCTTCTTTATTCTTTATCTACCGCTTTGTTAAGCGAGTTGCTATCAGATGTACTCCAAGAGAATCGAATCTGAACAGCTTATGGCCTTATTACTGACAGGAAATAACCAGCGTGTATTAGGAACGAACTTTAGCGCTTGTATTATTAGCAAGTACAGGCTTCTGATGAGACTTTTTTCAATACCTTGAGGGTGTCCGTACCGTTATCTCAGCTTTAAGTATGAATTCCACCATACGGGATCTTAGAGCACATGAGGTCTGAGGATTGGTCAGGCTTGTCTTCACTTGGAAGCCGGCTATCTATGCATAATACATCGACTGTGTAACCTCTGTCGAAGCTATTACATTTGCTGATGATGGATTGGCCTCGTGTTTCTCTTTATTTAGTGACAACTATCATGTGTCAGCTGTTAGAGTATCATCTAGTAAATCCTGGCTTTGGTGTGATTTCCGGAATCACTTAGTGCGGGAATGTCGGTTGAGTGCGTTCATACGCCCAACAGCTGACGCCATTGTAAGCGAATGATCGTTCGAGTGAACAAGCCCGCTTGGCTTAGTGCGCGTATTCGCGCTTTTAATAAACCTCTTGTACCTTAAGTACGTGCCAAAGTTAATAGAGAGCAAATATCCAGATTCCGGAAGCTTTGTTTCTTTACATGATTGTGATTGGTGCCTTGTGTTTCGATGTTTGTGTAAGTTTGCCCTTTATTAACTCTTCTTCCAGAGGTGTTCCGTTGGCAATGGCAGGAGATGCCTATGATAGGTAATCTGCCAGTGAGCCTGTCGATTCTTTGCTTTTCTTTTCTGGTAAATCATCTGTCACCTTATCGCTCGGATGTGATTTTATCCAGCTTACTGGATTAGTCCTCGATTTTACCAATAATATATTCGTCTTTAGGTTTCGTTCGTCAAACAAGATAACCTGTTCTGATAGTGGCGTTGCTACATTGTGGACTGTGCGGACGGAGGTGGATCTTGGTCATCTTAGTGAACCTGAGACTAATCAGTTAAGAGACCTTCTGAGAAAGTTACCAGATGTACTAACTGATCGGTTGGGAGAGACTGACAACGTTCTACATAAAATCGGCTTAGTGCATGACATTTGCTAGTCTTCTTTTCGTCTGTCACCACCTAAAATGAGGATTTTACGGCAAAATATTGAGATGATGCTTCGCGATGGCGTAATTATGCCTCATCCATAGTTTTTGTGCCTATGGGAGAGGACAAAGATTTTAGACTGATTTTGGACTATAGGGTCCTCAAATGAGGTTATATTTGGATCATGGATTTGAAACATTAATATTTAGAAAGATGAAGAAAAACCGTTAATATTCGAAAGAAATGTACTGTAGCCTTGCGGAATAGTAAAGAGTTGGAAATGTGGGATATAGTCAAAGTTTCGTTGCGTATGCCGAGAGCCAGAGGCAGTAGGTTACCCAAGAGGTGAGAGGATTGCACATGTATCAGAATATGTCGTTACACAGGGGCAGTGTCCTGGTTACACACAATAGGCGAGAGAGAATTGCTTAGCACGCAGGTTTGTGTTAGACGGAGACTTTCGTAGAGTGTAAGATAGAGGTATAGTGTAAGCTGTACCGGATTTCATAACTTAAGCGTAAGTCTGCCGTAACAACAAGTAACTCTGTCACAAGAACAACTAAGGGGCGAGTACGACAGATAAATCAGCAGTATAAGTGGTACGAATGCATTCATTACAAACGAGCATGACGTCAGGACGTCGCTCGTGCTTCTTTTAAATACGCCACCTTTGATAGAAATAAGGCAGTCGCAGTTAGACTTGCAATTAGATGTGTACTGGGACGCTGCGTAGCGCTCAGCTCTCGACATCTTAATCTTTATTAAGGAGATGTTGCAGAAAAGGCGGCCAATCCAACAGCAGACATGAGGGTACAGTACCAGCTCTGGTCCTCTCTGCTGCCACTGTCAATCATCAACCCAGGAATAGCAGACGTCGCGGCAGACTCGCCCGCCGATGCTGACCACATCAGTCAGCCCTCGTCGAGATTGTGCGGGGCCTAGGCCCTGTGCATCCGTTATCACAACCAGATAAGCCGACGACGCTGGGGGATTGCAGCCCGTTCCGCCCATCCACCATGGACGAGCCACAGGACAAGCAGGGAAGAAGAGGGGGTGGGACAGATTACACTCGGCACTACGAAAACGCCTCTAGAGCCGACAGCGCTGGGACACCAACCCAGAGCCTCCTACGCGCAGCTGCTGTCCGCCGCCTCCTACGCGCAGCTGCTGTCCGCCGCCGAGCCGGCCAGACAGCCGGGCGCCGCCAGCCACTCACAGCCGAAGTAATGTCATTCCACCGCTACATCACAGCATGCGGCGCTACACTAGCAAGACTGGTGCAGCCCGGAGCTGGTGTCATTGCTCTAAGTCAGCGAGGACTCGGGGAAGGTCGTTGCTCTCACCGAGCTTAGCCAGCCTACGTTACGCAGGCCACATTGTACTCGGCAGGAATAAAGGTTTCATGAATTAGTAATGGTTCTTTGGCGTTTCTGACGCATCCACAGTCATTTCCTAGCATCCTGATAACTGGAGAGGTCATCACTCGGCTTCCAGTCCACCGTAGGCGACCGGGACTACCGGGGCTCCTACAGTAATAAGGAAAATTTTTCGATCTGTATACGACGAAAAAACATGGAATGGAGAATGAGAAGAAATGTAGAATTAAGAGGGCTGTACAAACACCATAAGTTCTCAAGAGGAGAAGGCTGAATTTTGCAGGCCATACAGCAAGAATGACATAGAATAGACTACCTAAAATGGCATTCAGCAGATGGAACGAGAGAAGAGGAAGACCCAGAATCAGATGGCGGGATAACATTTGAGAGGACAGGACTAGCATGAACAGCAACAGCAACAGGACAAACAGCGCATTGGACAGACGGAAGTGGAAGAGGCTCATAGAGCAGGCGTGTGGTCGATAAGGCCATTGCCACATGTAAAATAAAAAGAAAGTATATTTGGATCATTTTCTCTTTCAGATCTCCATGAGTGCTTTACTTGGTATGTTGATATCTCCCGTTTTTCTGTGTTTGATTTACATTAGGTTTATTATCAAATACCTTCGAGGGAGGTTTCCAAATCCGTTACATCTTTCTGTATGGATCATAATGTGTATGAATTCAGCCATCTAGTGTTTGGCTTAAACTGGAGTTGTGCTTTCACGTGTTTTAGATGATGCTTTAGTGGATATACAGTTCAAGGGTGTTTATAATTAGCTTGATGATATTAATGTGTATAGTAGGTCTTTTAGTGAACATTTTTCGCATCTTCCACACGTCTTATTGAAGCTACAGTCTGCTGGTTTGATGATCAAACCTACCAAGGCCACTCTTACCAAGCAGCAAATTTCGTTCTGGGACGCCTGGTTTACAAAGATGGAATCAGAAGATATAAGGAACATACTTCCGATCTCAATAACGGTTCTATATCTAAGAACGTACACGGTATCGCCTGTCGGGTTGGCTAACTGTTAGCTGAAGTTTGTCCCTAGCTTCGCACAATTAGTTGCCCGTCTTAACGATCTTCGTAAGAAGGGAAGAGAATTTGTTTGATGAAAGAGCCCACGGGCTCTCTTTGAGGCGATTCAGACAGCTCTAAGCACTCCGCCAATATTAGCCATGCCTAATTTCGAGAATGGGTTGAATCTCCATACTGACGCATATAATTCCCGGGTGGCCACAGGACTTTTAGAAGAAGACACAGGTCAGAGATGACATGTTGCTTTTTGCCTCACGAAAATTTTTGGGGTCTGAGCTTAAGTATTCGGTGTAAAAGAATGAGACTCTGGCTGCTTTGTTTGCTCTTAAAAAGTTTAAATTTTGTCTTGAACACAGATCTTGAGCTAGAGATACACAACCAGGCCTTGAGTTGTGTTTTGGCCTACCCAAGAAAGAATGACAGGATTGCCAGTTGGGCGATCCATATACAGTATATGTCATTGGTTTCACGGTTCGCCATATTAGGTGTTCAGATAACCAGACGCCTGATGCACTCAGTCGCATGTTTGATGAGGGTGCCCACGAATCCGGAGAGTGTTGTTCAGTCACCAAGTCTTCCGTTTTTAACGGATTAGGAGATATAGGCAAATTATTTTCTGATCTTAAGAATAATCACGACCAAGACCCTGAATTAGAACTTATTACAAGGGCGTTGTTTGTGGGTGAGGATCTTCCAGGTTATCCCTTGAGAAATGATATAGTTTTTCGTAAAGGTGGAAAATTATCGGAGCCTAAAATTTGGCTACATACTGAACCGGTGCCATCTGCATTTTGTTATTTAAACAGTTCCTTATTCGTTTGGCACCTGTGCCTCCAAAAAACCCCCTTGCTCAGGTCCGTTCTCATCTTGCATGGCTATCGTTGTAAAAAGAATAATCACCCATTGGTTGAGGAGTGTGAATCTTGCAAAATGGCAAAGTCCAGTCTTAACTCAGGCAAAGGTTTATTGCATTCCTAACGGGAGCGTAGTCCTATGGGTAAACTATTAACCGTTTCTGTGGGTCCCTTGAACTGAAAAACGGCAGTAGCCGTTATATTTTACTTGTTATTGATGCTTTTTCTGGTTTTATGTGGCTTTTGCCAAGTAGCAGGGTACCGCGCCGCTAACAACCCGTCATTTAACTAATATATTTGCCTAATTCGGTCCTCCAAAGGCACTTTCATTGACCATATTGCAGCCTTTGTGTCACGAGAATTTGAGCAGTTTTGGTATGCCATTAAGCGCATTTCGACCCAAAACTTCCATTTCAGAGAGCGTTAATCGTAATCTTAAGGCGGCCTTAATTGTTTATCACGCTAAGAATCAGATGAAACCGGACACTTCCATCGCTTGGATCAATGCTGCCTTTAATTCAGCACAGGATGAGGCTTGTAAAACAGTACCTGCTGCGTTGATGCTTTGTTATTCGCTGAATTTTTCCATGGCTAATTTGTAGAGTATTAAATATATGTTGCCTGAGAGAATTACCCCTTGCCTGATTAAAAAACATCTACATAGATCGTCGCCGTCAAGAGAAGTGGTGGAATCAGGGAAGTTCTGGACATGGTTTTTGTTCGAAATATTGCCGTAGGAGGTAATTAAGCAATGGTATTACCAGCAAGCTTCTTTACATACTTGTAAGACCCTGTGCAATAGTGCAATTGTTAAGATCTGAGGTCCCATTAATCATTTTTCGTTGCGATGGGATGTTCTCATGAAATTTAAATCACCAGTATTCTCCTCCGATAGCGATAATATTATCGAGGTCGTTTTTCCCTCGTGCTGTTCGAGAGTAGAACGGTAGAGAGCTGGTTCATTGAAACCTCTGCCAGGCACTTTATTGCGAATAGCAGAGTAATCACGTAGATGTTGATGTATAATCTGATAGTTTCCAACCTTCTGACTGGAGAAACTTTGAAGTTAGATGTGAACTAAATAAAAAACTAGCTAAGAGATAAGTTTCTGTCCTTCTATTCTCATTTTTTAAAGGGGCGATGTTTTCGGCTTGAGTGGAGGAGATTGAACTGTGGTGACTGGTTTCACCTTGCCACCATCGAGAGTTTCTACCTAGCGTCTGACCAGCTGGCATGCCTGACTCACTTGTACAGTTCTCGCCGCCTGGGTAGGCTCCGAAAGCGATCACCGGAGCGGCGTAGAGACAAAGCCCTCGAAAGAGCGCAGTGGAGGCAATTAACTTGCAATCCTCTCACAGTGGGGAGAAGGGGCCAGATACATTGCTCGGGGCAACAGACACCTCGTGGGAATCGGCACGACGTCTTTTCCTAACCTTCGTTCACTCTTCTTCACCAGGACTGAGTACAAGGCATAGCTTTGGTTGGCCTGTGTATTGCGTATCTCGCTGTTCAGCTGTGTGCACCGATTTCCCACACCTGTTTGAGCAGAAGTTCATGTTTATATTCATTGAGTGGTCAAGCACACCTTACTTATTTATCTCTGTCATCCTAGAGCCAATTTACTGCACTCCGAGCTCTGTTTGTGATTTTGAACTGAATTGCGTTACTCTGCTGGCCAGCGCTCTGTCTAAAAATTTGTGTTGAAATGGTTGTGTAACGGGCTCAGCATTGACGCATATTGATATCAGGGGGCTACGAATCATCCAGCATTTTAAAACTTACCGATTCTATTTAAATTGTTTTATGCGATACAGCAACCTGCTTCTGAATTTAGTATTAATTTTCACTGTTTTAGAAGCTGGTGTGCTCTCTGGGATTACTATTATCTGGCCCTTTATCTTTTGTGTGTTATGACCGCCAGCTAATGGTAAGACCTTTGCAAGTTGTTATTTATGTTGCTTACAAGAAGATTTTACCGCTCCCTTTGATTAGTTTTCTTTTATACTTTACGTTTTTAGCGAAGCTTATTTCCTAGGGCGTGCGATCTTATAGAAATAGATCTATAAGTACAATTAAACAATTACTTTCACTAGTAGTGTAATTCACTGAGACATTCAGAGGTTTATTGTTTGTCAACAACAACCTATATGTTGCGGGGAAAGCGTTCCATGTTGGCGGCTTCGTGACGCGGGGCCTGACTTGGTTGTGGTCGTGTGAATGGCTGTCAGTGTTTCTTAGTGCGGCTTGCTGTTTCCTTGCAGTCCTGAATGTCTCTGCTCAACTTAGGTACCTTATGTTATCTGACTTGCACTGTAAATGATATTTCGCTGTTGGCCAGTACGACTTTGACCAACTTGTTTCCCACAGGGATTATTCCCTTTAATGTTACTATTCTGTTTAAAACATTGTAACATTATTCTAAACATTGTCGTAAATTATTTGATCTAAGCCATTCGGGTAAACAAGAACGGCAGATTGTCATGCTTTGTTAAACAGTTAATATTTATCTTTTTTTGGGGGGGGGGGGGTTGCCTAACGCCTTGGATTCCAGATTTCTTGAAAAAATCTATTTAGGACTCAGTTTCAATTATTTTTGTAGACTGGTTTATTTAATTTTTTTAATTTAAATTTATTTAAAGCCCAATATTCTTTAAGTCTTATTTTCTGGCAACTTGAGGTCATTATTATTGTGATTCAGTGACTGTGTCATTCACAATTTTGAATGCCTTAAAGTCTGCTAATTCAGCATGTCAGATTAAATTGAAAAATCCTACCTGTTTTTCTTAAAGAGGACCTGTTGTTGCTTTTAAGAAACAAAGGTTTATTGTCAAAAGAATAAATCATGTCAGTTAACCGACCCTAGTCCTTCCATGTCATTTCCCTCATCCTGGTAAATGCCGATGTCATAAATTCTATACTAGGGATTAAAGATTGCATCCTTGTCTTGCACCAGCTTCAAATCGAGCTTTTCGTTCTTTGCCTTTTATTCTTAATGTTCCCTCTTGATTATTTTACCTCAGTTATCACATATTAGCCGTCATTTACCATAACTTAGCCATTTCTTCCTTTTCTTCCTTGGAGTTTCAAAGGTCTTGCCCTACTTTACAATGACGAATGCTTTTTCCACGACGCACAAACTTATGGACGTGTATTCGTTTCTTTAAGCTTTGCTTCCATTATCAATCACTACGTCACTTTAGCCTCCCTTGCGTCTTTCTCTTTCATAATGTCAAACTAAGAGACCCTTAACCAAATGTTCCATTTTGATGCACATTTTTGTGATCAGCAACTTCGATACATTAGTGGAAAAACTGATTATGAGGTAGTTGCCGCACTTATCTGACCTTGCTACTTTCGGGATGGTGCGGATGTTTTTCCGCAAATGTGATTACGCGTTCCAATCTCTTAGATTTTTAGATACATTTTTCAATAGTCCTTTGCTTGCCACTTCCATCAACGATTTTATAAATTCCAGGGAAATTTTATCCGGTCCTTCTACCGAAGCTCTGTTAAAGGGACAAGAACTCCGGGTCAACTAAACCCTTCACATGAACTCTCATTTGCTCTTCTTTTTCATCATCAGACAATTTCTCCCACTCGTAGAAGCCTTCAATTAAATCTTTTCACCTATGCACACTCTGCTCTATGTTTAACAGTGAGTGTCTTGTTGCCCTCTAAATGTTTCCGTCCTTACTTTTAATATTATAGAAGATTTCTTTTGTTTTCTGTATGCTGAATCAGTCCTGTCGACAACTACTCCCTTTTAATTTCTTGAGATTTTCACTGTTGCCATTTTGCCTTGGATTCATTGCACCTCCTACGTATATCATTTCTATGTCACTTACTGTATTCTCGTCTGTATCTGAATATTTTTATACTTTACTCTTTTGTCTATCAGTTTAAATATTATTCTGACACGCTACGTTCATTCGCTGTTATCTTCCCTGAATGTATATTTTCCTGTCTAACTTCTGTGATAGCAGATTTTTACAGATGTTCAGCCCTCTTCACCTGAACTGCGTATTGTCGTATTCGTTACTGCATTATCTACACCCTTTGAGAATTTAAAACGCATCTCATCGCACCTAAGAACTCCATTATCCCCCTTGCTTCTTCATTGATTCAATCCGATGATTATCTTAAACTTATCTGAACTAATCAATACCAAGTTTTAATCTATGTCCAGTCTGTTTATGGATACATTGTACAATCCAACATCTGATTGAGGAATCTCTGTCTGACCATGATATAATCCAGGTGGAATCTCTCCGTGTACCTTGGTCTTTTCAAGTACATCTCCTGGTGGATCTGAACAGTGTATTCAAACAATGGAAACTCAGGCTTTCCCGAGATGCTGGAGTTCGTGGTGGTGTGTGCGTGATGTGTGCTTGCTTGTGTCTGTGAAAGCTGTGTGTCTCCTTTTTACTGATGAAGGCTGTAGCCGAAAGCTTTATGTAAGTGTCTTCTAATTGTGCCAGTTTACAACTTTGTGTGTCTTCTTTATGGTAATTAGCAATCTGTCATTTTCCTACATTGCTGAACAGTGTATTCACTATTAATAACTGCTATTTATTGCTGCACTCAAATGGTGTTTCGTTCCTACTTACTACCCATATCATCCTGTAACTGTTTCTTCTACTCCTTCCCTTACTACCGCTTTCTGGCCCCCATGACTGTTACATTATCACCTCTCTTTACATACTCAATTACCCGTTCAATATCCTCACATACATCCTTTACCTGTTCCTCTTCTGCTTGTGACGTCGGCATGCAGAGATGGACTATTTTTGTGGGCTTTAACTTCCTTTCGATTCGGATAAGAACAGTGTTCACAGTAGCACACTCTATGCTCTACTTTCCTGTTCATAACGTATCCTATCCCAGTTATAAGATTTTCTGCTCCTGTAAATGTTAAACTACATTCCTCTGACCAGATATAAGTACCTTGTTTCCATTTCATTTCAGGTGGCCCCCACTATATCTAGATCGAGCGTTTCCATTCACATTTTTAGTATTTCTGGCTTCTCCGTCACGCTGAAGCGTCTGACATTTCACACTCCTATTTATAGAGAGTTAGCCCTTTGATGGCAATTCAAACTTATTCTTGTGGTCATCGCCACTTTGACGGTCCCTTCCTAGAGATCCAATCGGAGTACAGTACGGTATCTTTTGGCAACGGACATACCATCATGACACATTGTCAGATGCAAGCCACATGTCCTGTGGGTACGCATTTCATATCTGTAATTCAGTTGTTCCTATTGTCTTCTGCTTCCCCACGCTGTTGATGATTCCGAACTGTTCTGTATTTTAGAGACTGAATTTCAAGGCCAAGAGGCTGCCCTGAAACTGCATCCGCTCCTTCGCTCACTTTGACAAGAGCGTTGGCTGAGTGAGGGTAACTTTTAACACGATAAATCTACTACTACCCTAGTTGACGATTTTTATTCAAAATTTAATCAGTGCCAGGATCGACCGCGGGACCCACGAATTTTTAATTATTAGTAATAGACGCCACCTCTGAACCCAGGATCCAGCGCTTGTTTCCCATTTTAACATAGTGAACTTCACATTTTAACGAAGTGCAACAGCAAAGGCGGTATATCATAATTTAACTGAGAACAGTTTTAACATGTTACACATTTTAATACTGCATAAGTTGCTATTATTCCAAGCTACACCACTACGTCTGAAATTTTGCTGTGTTACAGACATACACTTTCAGTACAGTGAAAGCCACCCAACTACATTGGCTGTAGTTTTATAGACTTCTTCTCTATCTTTTCCTGCGCTTATTATTATTTGAATTAATAACTGCTTGAATCTTCGAGTTGTTACTACATTTGAACGTGGTTGTGAATGTCACCTTTGGCTCGCATATTATGAAATATTTTAGTTACTTTATGTTTATTGTTTATTTATCCTGGCAAGATAGGAACTGTCAGGCCCTCCCTCACAACCAATTGCTATGTTCATTACGGCACATATGACATATGAATTCTCATGCAGAATATATGATTGTACATTTAGAAATAATAGAACGCAAATAGTGGAAAAGCTATGGCTATAGCAGGAAACACAGAGTTTATATTCGTTCTATAAGTGCAGACACAGAAAGAAAAATTACAGGACGGTTGGTTTAAACTCAGAAAGTGAGTGATACTGGACGTTACAGAGGATGGAGTGGAAGAAGTACGTGAAAGCACAGATATGAGAAAAGAAAGCTGATTATCTGAGAAACAGGAAGAGAAAGAAGCATACCTGGGAAAAGACTGGAGTATTTACTTAACTGTTTGACAAGCAGAGCATTTTTTGGAGAAAACTATGTGGTTGATAGAAGAAAGTGCTTAACCATTTTCTAATATACAATAGAGCATCGAAAAGCAGGCAGAGGTCTGAGTAGTCAATTACAGAAGACAAGAAAACGAACAAAGTAAGGGTTAGAAATGTTTCTGTTTCACGGAAGCGATCTGCTTGGGTACCGTATGAGACATTATGTCGCGAAAGTGATACGATGGCAGTTAATTATTGATTAAAGTTAGTGATTTACATTTACACTCAGGAGTATACTTCAAGTACACCTTCAGGTCTCAATCATTCCAGCTAAGCGTATGAAGCACTGACAAGATCAAATAGACGTATGTTGCAGGTGTAACGAACAGAGGTAAGTGTGACTCGTTCAAAGATTTTCGCTACTCGTGCCGTAGTGGATTACAACACAATAGTGGGCGTTCGGCAGCTTGCTAAATCAGATGTTGGATTGTACAGTGTATCTGCGAACAGACTGGACTCAGTCACGACTTAGTAATGCTGAGTATAGAAAAGCTTAACACTACAAGTACGAGACTTCTCCACATCTCTATAAATACCACGTGGGTCATTTTGGACCCACAGCAGGAAACTACTATTTAATTGCTTTTTGGATGGTATTTCGGGTTTTGCCATGTTGATATTAGATTCAAGAAGACTCTAACGAGCAAAAAGGATATAATTTATTCTCTAAACAAAATAATACACGGTCAAAAGTAAATTTTGGGAATAAATTTTATTCTATTGTAAATTTATGAAAGAGATTCCAATGTCTTTCATCAAACGTGTTTAAAACAAGCAAAAGAATTCAGCAGTGTTCATTTTTATAAAAAAGCTGAAACAGAGCAAAAACACACGGTTTATATGACTATTCACAGTAATTTTGCTTTTACCGATTTGGAAGGTATGTATGCAGTATTTGTAAGAGATTCTAAAATGCAACAAGTTTTCTCGCTTATTGATATCAAGGGACAAAACAAACAGTTTCAGTGTGTAATTGTAAGTGTTTGGAAATATTTAGAAACAAGTAGTTGACAGAGATTGGACAAATATTTGGCTTGGCAGCTTTTGCACACGTACTTGTTTCGCTTGAAACATATGTTTCATGTTTTATTCCCCTTTAGTTGCTTGAAGGCTCAACTTGACATCGCGTTCTGTTTCCATATAGGCCAACGCTAGTGCCAAGTGCCTGAGAGGGGAGATGGGCTCCGCTTTGCAGTTTGTAGGAGGCAGCAAGCTCACCTGCTACTGTCAGATTAACTTTCCGCCGTGTAATCTTCTTAAAGGTGCACATGCACAGGCCGTCGGTGGGTGCCAGCTCGGGCACTGTAATGTCTTGCCATTTCGTCAACAACATCGACTCCACCCTTGGCTTCTTTGCAAAACTTCACAGTTCCTGTAAGTTTCTTCTCAGTATTGTCATTGACCTGACGTCCAGCATGCGTGTTACTCAGAATAAAGAGTTTTTTTCCCTTGTTATATTGTGAGAAGATTGTCACCTGACTAATGCAAGTGTGTTGCATACAATGCATCCCCTCCACTTCGTTCCACAGGAGGGGCCTCTTTGAGTGATCTCAGAACAGTGCCAACTAAACATGTTCCAATTTGTTGCAGCCTATTAGCCAGTTTCACGGAAGTGGAGAAATTGTCAGTCGTGATGTTACGACAACAGTTGAAGAATGGCTTTGCCAGCTTCATAACGACGTCGTGACCAAGACTCTTACTTGGGTCACGAGTTTAATGTTTCCCGAGGTAAGAGAATCGAATCAGGATGTAGCGCTTGTCAGCATCACACAAAAGCCAGTATTTCATGCCATATTTATCAGGTTTTCTTGGCATGTACTGTATGAATGGGCACCTGCATTTGTAAGTATACAGCGGCTCATGGACAGTCATGTTCTCGCCTGGCTTGCAGCAGGCAATGCAGTTGTCAATAAATAGATTCCAAATTTCTAAAGCAAGGCAGAATTTATAAATTTCCTTTAGTTTTCTCCTAGATTAAACCTAAGGTGACTGAATATTTCTGCAAATCTGTTCCTTGACTTGGTGATTTGAAAAAAAGGAGGTCCCCACATATTGCTCCATCAGTCTTGGTACGAAGTACGCCCCGCACCTACTTCTTCCATGTTTAGGGACCATTCATTATTTCTAAGTATGCTGTGAGCCTTTCTTCAGTGTACTTTTTTATCAGTTTCAGTATCGAGTCACTGACATTCAGCCGCAACGCTGTGAGTGTTGAGTCATCTGAGACATGTCGTTTTGTGTGTCCTGCCAGACCCGGTATCTCTCACAACACATTCTGGGCACCAGGCCTACCTCCTCTGTCGTCAGCTTCAATTCGTGTCCACTTGGAGCCAACAGTGCTCTTCACTTCCTCGCCAGGGCGTGGTTGCCACACAGCGCTTCCTTGTCCAAGATGATCTGCTGAAAAACGTGTGGCACCCAGTGTGCTGCAGCAGCGTCCAGAACTCGCCACTCTGCCAACTGCAATGCCTGCCACGCCGTCGCCATCTTGCGAGTCGTCCACAACAACGTTGTGATTTGCGGATTCAATCGTATATCAAAATCCGTTGCAATTAGTAAGAGAGAGGAAATGACAACAGAAGACAGCATGAAGAAAATAGGCGCCTACGTCAGATGATCAGTGATATTGCATTTCGGTTTTGAAAAAAGATTTATTCATCAGCGATTTCACTTGGGAGCTGACCAATAACTCCTCCACCCCGCCGTCCTCGTCCTCGTCACAGGCCACGTCTTACGTTGCATACACATTTGGCTCCTCATTGGGATGGACATCCACGCCCTTGGATAAAATCCATAAATCCTACACCTAAAGAATAGAACAGAGAAGGCCATATATTGGACTGTGCTCTTATTGGTTCCAAAACTGAAGTAGAATGGTTCATGCTGACGTTCTGCAAGAGGTAAATCATCGTCAGGTGTTTCAGATTCTGCTTGCCGTTCTTTTGATGCCTCTGAACCACTTGAATCAGCAGTTTCCACTGCAACAACATCGTTGCCCTCCCCTGAACCTGTCTCACTACCGGATTTGTCACTCGATTGCGTCGGTGAAACCCTCTCCAGATAATAGACAATTTCGGCATCCTTAAGACCGCGTCGTCTTGCCATCGTAGCATGAATGACGCGAACTTGCGAAAATAAACCACAATCTCAGTCGCCGCCACCAGGAACGCCTCAGTCCACTCGACTAAAGACAAAGATACACAGACAGGAAACTTCTGTTAGGACGCATCTGACAGAGGTGTGTGTTCTGTAGCTTCCCAATGTAACTTCATGTCTGCATGTCGCCAGTCCACGGAAAACCGAAAGTCATGCTGATATAAGGCGTCACCTGGCCACCATTTTTTTCCACGTTCTTTTCAGCTTAAACTGTCATACTATACTCCAATAGCGTCGAGGTAAGCCCACAAATTAATTTGTGTCTAAAAACATGTGTTACTGATCTCAAATTGAGTTAAACTGTGCATGGGTAAAAAATAACCCACATGGTACTACTGGTATAATACTTCTAGGTGGCCTAGGGGGATGAAGTTTTGGTGGGTTGTACAACTCCATAAATGATTAAAGTGACGTGAGAGTTCGGTCCTGCGAAGAATACGGATGGGGCTACGGCACTCGTAACACACTCGGTACTTCTATTGTGAGAACCATCCGGAAGAATCACTGAGGAAACAAGAGGGATAATGAAGTTCTTGGGTACGATGAGATGCGTTTGAAATTCTCTGCGGCTGTAGATGATGCAGTAGTGAATACGACAATAGGCAATTCAACTGAAGAGGGCTGAACAGCAGTAAAAGCTATTATCACAGTGGTTGGACAGGAAAACATACGTAGAAGGAAGATAACTGCCAAATAACCAAGCGTGACAGAATAATACTTAAACTGATCAACGAAATAAGAAACTACAAAAATACAATTGCTCAAGTTTACTTTCCATATGTTGTGAAAATATGTTACGAAACCTCTGGGGAATGTAGAGGTAAGTGGTAGTCTCCCTGTTATGTGAGACGCTAATGTATTTTTACTAATTACAAAGACTAGTTTTAAATAACTTTACTAGTTATTGTGAATCATCGACGGACAGTATGGCTCCACAACTGAAGTTAATAAAACTAGTCATAGGTCAGAACAGAGCAGTGTAGGTTGAAGTAGGCTTATGTTATAAACCGGAGTCATAAACAAGAATGGGACGTCGAATCTTATTTGCTGACCATGTTGCCATTGAAAAGATATGATTTGCTTAATGCCGATGGATATCGCTCGTGCTCCCATTGAAGAGAGAAATTCGGCAAACAAAACGTACACGACTAGAGTGTACAGTGGATGCCAACATTAACTTCAGGGTATTAATGGTGATGTAGAAACAGTTAACAAATAGCTGGTTCTCTCCTTCATTGGTAAATATATTGATCTAATTTGACAGAGAAAGTGTAATCAAAGGGTTTTCACTCTAATGTGTCATCATCTAAACTAAAACTCTAGCAAATACGAAAACGTGAACTTTCTGTTAAATATAAGGTAATAATACAGATCTACATCGCTATCTGCTTCTACATGACTACTCTTTCATTCACACTTATGAACCAGGCAAAGGATTCATCAAACCACCTTCAGACTATACCTGTACCAGACCGCTCTCGAAAAGTGCACGGGAAAAACAAACTCTAAAATTTTTTCCATGCGGGTTCTGATTTTTTTGTATGCCGATGATTACTTATGCCTCTGTAAGTTTTTTCGCATTTGGAGCAGAAAGTTGGTAATTGAAACATCGTAAAAGATTCGCTTCAACGAAAATAAGCCTCCGTCTAAATGACGCCATCTCAACTAGCCTATCATATCCGTTGTTCTCTCTCTTCGGTTTCGCGTAATACAAAACGAATTGCCTTTCTTTAAGCTTTTTACGAGTAGATGTCACCCGTCAATCCTTTCTGGTACAGATCACATACCGCGCCACAATATTTAAGAAGAGGAAGGACGAATGTATTGTTGGCAATCTCTTTAGTAGACCTATCGCATTTCTTTCTGGCAGTAAAACGCAGTTTTCGTTCGCCTTCCCAAAAACACCATGTGACCACTGCAGTTGTTCGTAATTGTAACCTCTAGGTATTTAGTTGAACTGTTAATCTTTAGATGTGTGTTGATCACCTTGTAACCGAAATTTAACTGATTTCCCTCTGTGTTCATGTTGATGACCTCTAACTTTTCGTTAATGAGTCTGTTGCCATTTGCGCAACGTACAGATACCTTGTCTAAATCATTTAGTAATTGGTTTTATTTTCCAATGACTTTACTGGACTGTAAATGAGAGCATCATCTGCAAACAGTCTAAGAGGTCTGCTCAATTTACCACCTAAATCATTTGTTTAAATAACTAACACTTGCTTGTGGAATGTCACATACAAAATTTAGTTTTACTCGATGATTTCCAGTGTATTATTATGAACTGCTGCCTTTCTGAAAGGAAATCACGAATCCAGCCACACAACTGCGAGGATACTCCATAGGCACGCTATTTGATTAGAAGCTGCTACCAAGAGCGGTGTCAAGACTCTTCTGGAAATACAGAAATACGAAATACATTTTAGGGCCCCAGATATTACTTTGTGAGGATACAATTATAATGATATTAAAAAGAACCGGACAAAGAGAAAAACAAAATATGCCCTTGATGAAGGTTTCTCGGGTCTCCGGCCGGGTGTTAGCGTTGATATCTCACGACGTTCTGGCGAAGATGGGTAGTATGACACTTATTGAAACGTCACCAGATATCAACGCTACCACCGGGCTGGAGACCCGAGAAACCTTCATCAATAGTTAACGCCGGGAAAGCCTACAGTCACAAATATACCCTGTCTTTTTACGGAGGTAACGTCGTCATCAGTCACCTGAAAAAGAAAATCAACTCTTTTCTAGATAATTAGTTCTGATGAGGATTCCTTAGAGTTGAAACCGGCAACTGTAACTTACCTCTGGCAAATGCAATCAATACCTTTGTGAATAAAAGTGTATTTCAAATATATTGCATGATCCAGTTTAACAAAGTAAAATTTCATTTGAAGAGCGTCCACAGTTGTGATTGTGTGCAATGGCTGTCTTGTCTCTATTTGTAATAAAAGCAGAAAATGTTTATGAGAAGCAACTGAAAAGTGGATGATTGAATTTGGGCGTGCTAAATGGCAACTTTTAAACTGAGAAGATTATTTCGCTGGTGTTCTGCTATGCAATGGTCTCATGTAGAGGATAATGGAAAAAGCCCTTTTTATCATTTTCACAGCAGTTTTTACAACCAAAAATGCGTTATAATTCTAGTTGCGCTCTCCAGTTACGGGCTTTCAGACTTGATGCTTTGTGGCCAGTAGGCTGTCCAAACGTTTTCCTTCAGCCTTCACACGTTGGTGCAACACTGTTGTGTGTAAAGGATACCGCCTGTGATGTGCATATTTAATTCGGCATACATTGCAGAAAGGCGAGGCACTTAATAGGGCGGAAAGTCGGCACAGCTACATTCGGAAACACATGAGGAATTTCGCAGCGTAAAGAGCTGTACCCGTTACAAAGAGAATGTAATAATTTGAGAAACGCAGCTCAAAACAGAGAAAGCAAGTTTCCAGCGCGCTGAAAGAGCTTGACCGTACCACATGGTATGCAGGAAGCCTGGCGAGTAAAACTGAATTATTTTGTCTAGTACACTAGTGTCCGATAACGTGTGGATATTGGATTAATTTCAAGCTAATGGTAATACTGCTTTCTCTGACGCTAAATATATATTTGTCTGTTACGCATCTCTCAAGGCTGTATTACAATAACTTTCCTAAAAGTGGAAACAACGAACACAGCATATTATAACTTCTTTCATTCGTTCAGGATTAAAATGGATCATATGGTTCCTAATTTCTGTGTTAACTACTTCTACGTCTACACTCTGCAAGCCACCTTACGGCATTTTGAAATGCGTATCAAGTGTCACTTTCCACTTTTCCTGTTCCAAGCACGAATGGTTCGCAGGAGTAGCAATTGGTGGTAAGCCTCCATGAGGGCTCGAATCTACCTGTGGATAGAATCTCTCAAGCTGGGATACATTTCACCATTACACCTGGACGCCGTGTTTGAGCTATTGCCATCTAGCATCTGAATTGCGAGCAATGTGCGATATTTACCTCTGATGCAGTTCACACTATGATTGCAGTTTAAGTCTTCTAGCATTCCGAACTAAATTTTAGACATTTACAATTTGTCGTCTCCATCAACAAACAGAACTGAAGACTAACTTAATGAATCCTGTGATTCTCTTCTTAATTAAATGATCTTTCTATATTGGTGATCCATTTATCATTAACGATGTGATGCTCTCTGTTCAACTAGTTCCTCGTTTTTCCTAATTCTTGATCCTTCGTTTTCCAGTACAAAGTTCATACCTTTCTCTAGGATCTCCGTACTTTCAGTGACAGTTCCATGAACTGTCTTTTGAGGCCATTTTTTAAATTTGTTTGAATTTAAAGTGCTGTAATTTATACTACGGCACTAGACACCCAATAACATTGATTGCTTTAAAATTAAGACAGTTGCTGTATGGAATTTCTGAAGCCCTCAACTGGTAGTACTGTAGAATGAAACAAATACTGTGCTATGCGGATGTCGAAACTTCTGCCATCCAATTCTTGTAACAAATCAGCTGCGGTCAGGAACACTTAGGTGACAAAAGTCATGGGATACCTCCTAATATCCTGTTGGACCTCTTTGCGCATGTTGTAGTGCGTTAACTCGACGTGTCATGGACTCAACAAGTCGCGGGAAGTCCGCTACAGACATCTACAACATGCTGGATGATCTGGATGGCCAAACCATGCGCTCGAAGTGTCCGCAATGTTCTCCTAACTAGTCCCGAACAAATGTGGTCCAGTGACAACGCGTATTGTCATCCACAAAAATTCTGTAGTTGCTTGGGAACATGACGTCCATGAGTGGCTGGAAATGGTTTCCAATTAGTTGAACATACAGAGCACCCATTCCATTCCATGTAAACGCAGATCATACCAATACGGATAAAAGTTGCACAGTGCCTTATCGACAGTTTGGATCCATGGCTTCGTGGAAGCTGCATCTCACTCGAACCTTTCCATCAGCTCTTACCAACGGAAATATTGGCTTACATGACCAGTCCACAGTTTTCCAGAACTCTAGGTTTCAACCGATTTGGTCATGGACCCAGGAGAGTCGCTGCAGGGAAAGGCGCTCGCCTTGTTCATGAGTTGTCATAGCCCATTGACGCAAAATTTCGCCGCACTGCCCTAATGTATACGTTCTTCGTACGTCCCAATCCATTTCTCTGATTATTTCACGTGGTGTTATTTGTCTCTTAGCACTGACAACTCTACAAAAACGCAGCTGCTCTCGGTCGTTAAGTAAAGGCCGTCTACCAGTACGTATTCCGTGCTGAGAGATAATGCCTCAAATGTAGTGTTCTCATTTATTACCTTTTTTACTGCTCAAAAAAGGAATTTGATGTTTTTTAAGCTGGTAATATTAAACTCGTTGTTACTGAACTTTTGTGTTGTAGTGTCTCTGTTCGTATGACTGTGAAGAACATTATCTCTATCGGCATCGACAACCTCCACAGCGTACGTAATTTCGTGCACGAAGACAAGTTACTCTCGGGGTGGAGAAGTAGCTGCCGACTTCGAAGCAGATGCCTGTAAAATTCTTGAAACGTAAGAGAAAGAATACATCTACAATATCTTCTCGAATTGCAACGCTGACATTCGCATTTGGTAAGTCGATGATTGTCCGGGAGTGAAATTAGTTGTTTTTATCAGAGAAAACATTCTCTATGCTTTAACCGCGTGGTAGAAGAAGGTTACTGCAAACATCGACCAACAAATGTTCGAAGACTTATACAAGCTTTTAGTGCATAACTGTTCCTCACAGAATACTTTCATAAAAACAGACTTAATTCTGGCCGTTACTAAGCTCCACATTAACGTTACATACTGCTAGTGAATCTGAACAACACAAATTATATTATATGGCGTCTAACAATGACTGTTTCATTGTACACACTTTCTACACGTCCTCTCATTATCGTGTCTCGTAACGAAGTCCAGTCACATTCCGATTTTCTTACTTTTCTTCGCTCGCCATGGAGCACAACGATGTCAAAGAGTAAATGTTCCGCTCACGCAGTCTAAACGCACCCGCTCGCGATATTTATTCACTTCAAACCGAAAATTAGAGGACGCTAGTTGGACTGATCACTTCCTACGACAGCACGGGCAAAGTGATAATCCACGCGGCTCGCACCAGACACTCTGGATCGCGGGATACTGAATTTTCTAACAACTTCCGTCCTCGTCAAACCACGATTTCGCGTATATTGTAGTGTGTATTCGACTGTTAGTGATTTACACTCTTATGTGTTTACTCTCTGCTCCTACAGGAAAATAAAAAAATGCTATATACAGCAAATGTGAAAATATTACGCAGAGATGGCTGGAATATAAAACCAGGTCTGTGGATGCATGCATGACGAGGTAAAAAAATATATGCCACAAAGGGGTAAATGAAAGGTATCTTTGGAGGAAAGAAAAACAGCTGTAATAATGACAGCTCAGGTAGCAATTTAACAGACATAGCTCAAAGTTGGAACGAATATATAGAACGACCATGCAACGGAAATTAAGGCAATACTGCCAGAACAGAACAAAAAGTAAATGAACACGACATGGGAAATACGATACTGAAAGAAGAACAACACTGAATAGCCTAAGTCGATTAAGTAGATGTTTGCAAAGCTTCGTAGATGCTTAGTAGAGCCAGCCCTGACAAAACTGTCCAACGTGGTGCACAAGATATTTGAGCCAGGCAAAATGCACTCATAGTTCAAGGAGAATTTAGTAGTTCCAATTCAAAGAAAGACAGGTTGTGATATTGCTAAATATTACAGAACTATCAGTTGTCGCAACTTACTGACACGAAATGCTGACAGAGGCTGGAGAAGATGAATTTGGGTTCCGGAAAAAAGAAGGAAAACGCCAGGCACTACTGGCCATAAGATGTATCTCAGATAATAGATTGAAGAAAGACAAAACTACATGTACAACATCTGTTGATTAAGAGAAACAGTTTTACAATGTTGATAGCAATACCCGATGTGAAATTCTGAAGATAGCAGGGATAAAATACAGAGAACGATAGGTTATCCAGAACTTGTACAGAAACGAATCTTAGAGAAGCTGCAGTTTAGAGGGGAACGAGACAACACTTTAGCCTGTCGACTATTTTATTCAATTCTAGATTGCTATAAGCAGTAAAGGAACCACGGAAAAATTTGGCAACGGAATTAAAATTCAGGTAGAAGAAAAATCTTTAGTTTTGCCTATGACATTGTAATTCTGTCACAGATGACAGAGTTGTAAAAACAGCTGAACGGGGTGGATAGTGTCTAAAAAGGGTAATAGAACACATTCAAGCTATATTATGAGATGCTACGGGAACTGGATGAGGAAGAGAAACATAGAAGTAGCAGATGAGTTTTGCTTTTTAAGTAGAAAAATAATTATCGACGGCCTAAGTGGAGACGATATAAAATGCATACAGAAATGAGAAGAAATCATTACTGAAAAAGTTGTAAACATCGAATTAATTAAAGTGTTTATAAATATATTATGAAGTTACGTAACCAGAATGTGGCCTTTTACAAAAGTACATCGTGGAATATTAATAGTTTAAACCAAGTGTGAACATAAGCTTTTACAATTTGATGCTGTAGCAGAATAGCTAAGGTTAGATGAGTAGCTCGAACAACTGAAATAAAAGCTCCATATTGCTTTTCTGTCTGCTGGTGAAGGCTGATATCAAAATCTACTGTAGTGATTTTGAAACGGATTTCATTAATAAATAGACTGATTCATAGGGAAGGTTAGTTTATAGAGTTTATATTTACAGTAATGATGAGTGTGTAGTATGTTTATTTTTTTCATATTTCGTCGGTGTACCTGGAAGTGAAACCAGTGACGTGAACAGCTGCCATAACACCAGCGCCCGCAAAGTCTGTATAGGAGGGCTAATCTGAGGAACTACCGTGGGAATTTCGATTTTATTTTCTCAAAAATAGAGTGATTCGCGAGGGAGGTTTATTTGCGTAATTCATTACTGCTACGTCAGACAAGTCGTCTAACCGTAGGCACTCACAAGTCAGTGCTATCAGGTGCGAAGACAGAGTAGGTCACTTGTTAGTGCTAAACTGAAATGAATAAAACATTTATAGCACAACCTGACTAAGACAAGAGATCAGTTTATAGGACACATGCTAACGCAGTAAGGAATCGTATGCTTGCTAATGGAGAAAAGTGTGGTGGTAAAAATGGTAGAAGAAAACAATTCTAAGACATTTTGGTCCTATGTCAAAGCGGTAGGTGGATCAAAACAAAATGTCCAGACACTCTGTGACCAAAATGGTACTGAAACAGAGGATGAGAGACTAAAGGCCGAAATACTAAATGTCTTCTTCCAAAGCTGTTTCACAGAGGAAGACTGCACTGTGCTTCCTTCTCTAAATTGTCGCAAAGTTGACAAAATGGTAGATATCGAAATAGACGACAGAGGGGTAGAGAGACAATTAAAATCGCTCAAAAGAGGAAAGGCCGCTGGTCCTGATGGGATACCAGTTCGAGTTTACACAGAGTACGCGAAGGAACTTGCCCCCCTTCTTGCAACGGTGTACCGTAGGTCTCTAGAAGAGCGAAGCGTTCCAAAGGATTGGAAAAGGGCACAGGTCATCCCCGTTTTCAAGAAGGGACGTCGAACAGATGTGCAGAACTATAGACATATATCTCTAACGTCGATCAGTTGTAAAATTTTGGAACACGTATTATGTTCGAGTATAATGTCTCTTCTGGAGACTAGAAATCTACTCTGTAGGAATCAGCATGGGATTCGAAAAAGACGGTCGTGTGAAACCCAGCTCGCGCTATTCGTCCACGAGACTCAGAAGGCCTTAGACATGGGTTCACAGGTAGATGCCGTGTTTCTTGACTTCCGCGAGGCGTTTGACGCAGTTCCCCACAGTCGTTTAATGAACAAAGTAAGAGCATACGGACTATCAGATCAATTATGTGATTGGATTGAGGAGTTCCTAGATAACAGAAAGCAGCATGTCATTCTCAATGGAGAGAAGTCTTCCGAAGTGAGAGTGATTTCAGGTGTGCCGCAGGGGAGTGTCATAGGACCGTTGCTATTCACAACATACATAAATGACCTGGTGGATGACATCGGAAGTACACTGAGGCTTTTTGCAGATGATGCTGTGGTGATCGAGAGGTTGCAACAATGGAAAATTGTACTGAAGTGCAGGAGAATATGCAGCAAATTGACACATGGTACACGGAGTGGCAATTGAATCTCAATGTAGACAAGTGTAATGTGATGCGAATACATAAAAAGATAGGTCCCTTATCATTTAGCTACAAAATAGCAGGTCAGCAACTGGAAGCAATTAATTCCATAAATTATCTGGGAGTACGCATTAGGAATGATTTAAAATGGAATGATCATATAAAGTTGATCGTCGGTAAAGCAGATGCCAGGCTGAGATTCATTGGAAGAATCCTAAGGAAGTGCAATCCGACAACAAAGGAAGTAGGTTACAGTACGCTTGTTCGCCCACTGCTTGAATACTGCTCAGAAGTGTGGGATCTGCACCAGATAGGGTTGATAGAAGAGATAGAGGAGATCCAACGGAGAGCAGCGCGCTTCGTTACAGGATCATTTAGTAATCGCGAAAGCGTTACGGATATGATAGATAAACTCCAGTGGAAGACTCTGCAGGAGAGCCCTCAGTAGTTCGGTACGGGCTTTTGTTAAAGTTTCGAGAACATACCTTCACCGAAGAATCAAGCAGTATATTGCTCCCTCCTACGTATGTCTCGCGAAGAGACCATGAGGATAAAATCAGAGAGATTAGAGCCCACACAGAATCATACCGACAATCCTTCTTTCCACGTACAATACGAGACTGGAATAGAAGGGAGAACCGATAGAGGTACTCAGGGTACCCTCCGCCACACACCGTCAGGAGGCTTGCGGTGTATGGATGTAGATGTAGATGTAGAACGCAGCAAGAGGTCTGGATAGGGTAGACTAGTGTACAGGGCTGCACTGAATCTAACTCAAGCCCCTAAGAAACTGGTATAGGCACCCATAATCAAACACAGATATGTAAACAGGCAGAATACGACACTGCGGTTGTCAACGCCTATAACAAGTATCTGGTGTAGTTGTGAGGTCGATTAATGCTGCTACCACGGCACGTTATCAAGATTTAAGTGAGTTTGAACGTGATGTTACAGTTGACGCACGAGCAATGAGACACAGAATCTCCGAGGTAGCCATGAACTGGGGATTTTCCCATACGACCATTTCACTAGTCTACCGTGAATATGCGGTAAAATATCAAATCATCGACATGGCTGCGGCTGGAAGAAGATCCTGCAAGAACGGGACCAACGACAACTGAAGAGAATCGTTCAACGTGACAGAAGCGGAAATTGCTGCAGATTTCAATGCGGGCCATCAATAAGTGTCAGCGTGCGAATCTTCAGCAAAACATCATCGATATGGGCTTTCGTAGCCAATGGTTCACACGTGTACTCTTGATGACTGCACGATACAAAGCCTTACGCATGCTCTGGGCACGTCAACATCGACATTGAACTGTTGATGACTGGAAACATGTTGCCTGGTCGGACGAGTTTCGATGGAGCAGATGGACGTGTACGGCTGAGGAGACAACCTCACGAATCCATGGGCCCTGCATGTCAACAGGGGGCTGTGCAGACTAGTGAAGGCTCCGTAGTGGTGTGGGCGCTGGAGTGGTATGGGACCCCTGATGCACGACTCTAAGACGTGGCACCTACGTAAGCATCGTGTCTGACCACCTACAACCATTCATGTTCATTGTGCATTCCGGCAGACTTGGGCAATTCCAGCAGAATTGCTACAGAGCGGTTCCACGAACACTCCCGTTAGTCTAAACACTTCCACTGGCCGCCAAACTCCCCAGACATGAACATTATGGAGCATATCTGGGATGCCTTGTAACGTCCTGTTCAGGAGACATTTCCATCCCCTCGTGCTCTTACTGATATGGACAGCTCTGCAGGATTCATGGTGTTAATTCCCTCCAGCACTACTTTGGTCCATGGCACGTCCTGTTGTGGCAATTATGCGTTCTCGTGGGATCCCTACACAATTTTAGGCAGGTGTACCACTTTCTTTGGCCATTCCGTGTATCTTCGGAATGAAGACAACAACAGCAATAACGGTACAGACAATGGATTTCGATAGAAATATCAAGTTAATTACTTACACTACGATAAATGCAAGAAATACTGCCATATCTAGTGGAGAAACCCGACGTTGCCCAGTTATTTATTAATAGCTGCACGTCCTCAGCCGTTCCAGGCAGAGTCTGATCTTGCGCTTAATTTTTATGACGTAATATAGTGGTATATGTACACAATATCTGTGAAATGTGTCGCAAATACAGTTAGTAGTAAAGAAGTAGTAATTTATAATGTCGTGCCTCACGCAGTACGTTTACTGCACGAATGGCGGAAAAGTAGTAAGCGCTAAATATTTTTGCTCTCATCATTTTGTCGGGGTTGTCAGAGAGAAAACATTTCGTGAAGGTTCGAAATTATGTGTAAAGTTTGTTGCAAGTCACTAAGTGCTCCCAGTCGCAAATACAGGATGAATAAAGCCTGGGAACTCACGCATTGTGGGCTACTTTACTTTTTCATCTGCACCCCTACCCCTTTGATAGGTAGGTGGTTCTTACACCAACAGTGATAAGGTAAATGTGTACAAATTTTGGTTGAAATTGGTCTTCTGGTTTAGGGGGAGATGTTTAAAACACACACACACACATTCTTATAATATGTATTGACATTATACTTTTAGTACCTTCCTTTGGAAACAATCTGTTGATTTGTTTGTGTATCTTCTGTAGCTGTTGCAATAATATCCACATAAATTGCATGTCATATTATCTGTGATGCCGTCATTCATTTGTATCCTGACGATCAGCGATCAAATAAATCGTGATTCTAAAATTTCAGGTTTCCTTTTTTTTATACATTGTAATTTGCTCAAAATGCGGAAAAAGGATACAAATTAACCAAATATTATCCTCTGCAACAAATATCATACATCCAAGATCAGCAGCTCTACTCTCCAACGTTCTGTGTCACAGCCGATCGGTTCGGTAGGCGAGTGCACCGAGCAGTAGCGTTACTGCAAACGAGCAATTCCGCAATCCATTCGGTAGCGCATCGGTGCGGCTGCCGAGGTGTGCCCATGCTGTATTGCCGTATCTCCTCGCGCTACCCAGGCAAAGACAAGTGACCATAGCTGGGGCGCGCCCACCAGACGCTTGTACACCCGCCAAGGCGCACCGCAGCACCTGCCGTGGCCCACACCCGAATCCCGAGCGACGCAACTGCCAAATACGTTTTTCCCATTATTGTTTCGACTCTAGTCACATTTTGCACTAACCACTCCGTCTTCAGGCCACTAGTGGCTCACCTTGACCATCCGACCTCCGTGCAGTCAGTCGTTAAGATGGTTTTCTTTGACTGGAACAGCTACTATTCGGTGGAGTAGCTCCTCAATTGGCATCACGAGACTGAGTGCATCCTGATATATGGCAACAGCGTGTGGCGGCCCGGATGGTCTCCCACCCAAATGCTGGCCACACCCAACAGCGCTTAACTTCGGTGATCTGACGGGAACCGGGCAGTCACATTTAGAGCCCTCATAATTTCATCTCTGCACTTTGAAATGCTTGGCTGACTCGTGTCAGCTTAATTGTTATCCTCTACTTCCTTTGATCAGACCCATGTCCCAAGAAGTTAAAGTTATCAAAGCCTAGAAGAAAAAAGTAGCAATATAATTTGAGGACTGATAAGAATTGTTCAACTAATTTAATCATTGCAGGGCTTTTTGAACAAATGCACCTTCTAATTCAGTCATTTCAGGATTTTCTAAACAAATATACATCCGTGAGGTCGTTGCAGGTCTTTGATGATCTCTCATATGCGGCCTCACTTCCTCAACCAAATTAAAGGATACCTTCCTGCTCAGTCAGTAACGTACCACAAAATTGGTCTCATGCATTTCAAAAGGGTTCTTCTCGTCCTACAGATTACGTTGCCAATTCGCATAACGCCACATTTCCTCCAGCTGCTTGTCCACCTTTGTCGCTCTTGCGACTCAGTACCACGCGCACCATGTCCACTTCAATGATTAGCGGCTGAAACGCTTGCATAATAACATTTATGAAGTCACTTTGCACTTGTATGTATCGCAGTGATTCTTCAATAACAACTAATCACGAAATCCAAAAATAAAAATTCCCTCACTATTTCTAAATAAACAACTTATCACCACAGTCAATCACACCAGTGCGAACGAACGGCCTTTTCGACACCTCCCCACCTCTCGGTACAGTAGACGAACAATCGGCAGGCGGATCGATCGTTAAAAAGCCGCAGCAGTGTACTGAGTAGCAACGTCGGCTACCAAACGAAAATGGCTTCACTATCGAGGCTAACTTATGGAACCGAGCGGAATGGACGATGCATAATAGGGGTACAGTACTTATTGAGGTTGTCACCCACTACTCTCACAATTAATGAACTCTGTGCCATCTAATCAGACAGACGGTGATGTCTTATTTTCTAACCTTAATTCAGGCAGATTGCGTCAAATGACACACTGTGTAGCTGTATAATTAATGGCCGAGCTGGAAAAGCGAAACGTCGATAGCACAAATTTGAATTCTACGGAATAAAAGTGTGGGGACAGCACAGGGGAATCAGAGTTGATGAGAATAGTATGTCAAACATTTCTAGGACTGCTGTCAATTTCGAATAGCAGCATCACTATGGGGATGCAATGGAACGGTTGCTGTTCAGTGTATCTAATTCGGAGCTCTATATAACATACTGCTCTTCTGAAACGGCAGCTGTTGCAGTCTGTGAAAGCGTTCACTTGCCCATCGCTACTGTTGGTATTAAAGTAAGAATGATTCCAAAAGATGATTCGTTGCCCTATGAGAGATGACAGGTGTGTTGTATAGTGTTGTTGGTGATGGAGACACGCGCAATCTACTTTATCTTCATCCACAAAGTATTACGCTCACACAATGCATACATATCTGTTTTGCTGGTCAGCTCATACGTGACACAGAAATCGACGTGTTTACATACCGCTGCACTAAGTGTAACGTCAACTGTTCGAACGGACATGTTTTTTCTAACGACAAAGTAATTTTGTGTTTACCGCACAACATACAGCCATAGCCACATAAAGATAATGTTATTGTACATGGTCACATAATAATCAAAAGCGATAAAGGTAATAATTAACTCAAATGCAATTTGAACTGATAAGAGACATCTGGTGACTGATCACTCAGAAGAACATCTAAAATTTCATGAAAATTTGTCAACGAAAACAGCCTATAAGAGTCAAGATATTTGTTTGAACTCTTTAAATAATTGTAATTCTGCGAGCCATTCATTAAAAATCGTCTTTCAAACCGTTCAGTTTTAGGCCCGTTGTGATAACAAAACTATTGCCGAGAATGTCTGTTCCTGGATTCTCGACTGCTATATGTCCCAAATTCTTTGGCTGGCAAAGTGAAGGTATTAATCGATATCTTTGGAAGTATAATGGCTTACTAAATAGGTTCCAAAACGAAAGATCGAAACATACGACTTTAAACGGTACATAAATGTGTAACGTGTATCCACAGGACATGTGTCCAGTAGTTGAAGAAGTGTCATGATGTTCTCTCCATTGGTAAAAGATTCAGGAATAGTCCCCCATTCGGATCTCCGGGAGGGTACTGCAAAAGGGGAGGTTACCATGAGAAAAAGATTCAATAATCAACGAAAGGATAACGTTCTATGAGTCGGGGCGTGGAACGTCAGAAGCTTGAACGTGGTAGGGAAACTAGAAAATCTGAAAAGGGAAATGCAAAGGCTCAATCTAGATATAGTAGGGATCGGTGAAGTGAAGTGGAAGGAAGACAAGGATTTCTAGTCAGATGAGTATCGGGTAATATCAACAGCAGCAGAAAATGGTATAACAGGTGTAGGATTCGTTACGAATAGGAAGGTAGGGCAGAGGGTGTGTTACTGTGAACAGTTCAGTGACCGGGTTGTTCTAATCAGAATCGACAGCAGACCAACACCGACAACGATAGTTCAGGTATACATGCCGACGTCGCAAGCTAAAGATGAACAGATAGATAAAGTGCATGAGGATATTGAAAGGGTAATGCAGTACGTAAAGGGGGACGAAAATCTAATAGTCATTGGCGACTAAAATGCAGTTGTAGGGGAAGGAGTAGAAGAAAAGGTTACAGGAGAATATGGGCTTGGGGCAAGGAATGAAAAAGGAGAAAGACTAATTGAGTTCTGTAACAAGTTTCAGCTAGTAATAGCGAATACCCTGTTCAAAAATCACAAGAGGACAAGGTATACTTGGAAAAGGCCGGGAGATACGGGAAGATTTCAAGTAGTTTACATCATAGTCAGACAGAGATTCCGAAATCAGATACTGGATTGTAAGACGTACCCAGGAGCACATACAGACTCAGATCACAATATAGTAGTGATGAAGAGTAGGCTGTAGTTCAAGACATTAGTCAGGAAGAATCAATACGCTAAGAAGTGGGATACGGAAGTTCTAAGGAATGAGAGATACGTTTGAAGTTCTCTAGCACTATAGATACAGCAATAAGGAATAGCGCAGTAGGCAACACAGTTGAAAAGGAATGGACGTCTCTAAAAAGGGCCATCACAGAATTTGGGAAGAAAACATAGGTACAAAGAAGGTAGCTGCGAAGAAACCATGGGTAACAGAAGAAATACTTCAGTTGATTGATGGAAGGAGGAAGTACAAACGAGTTCTCGGAAAATCAGGCAGACAGAAATACAAGTCGCTGAGGAATGAAATAAATAGGAAGTACAGGGAAGATAAGACGAAATGGCTGCAGGAAAAATGTGAAGACATCTAAAAAGATATGATTGTCTTAACGACAGACTCAACATACAGGAAAGTCAAAACAACCTTTGGTGACATTAAAAGCAACGGTGGTAACATTAAGAGTGCAACGGGAACTCCACTGTTAAATGCAGAGGAGAGAGCAGATAGGTGGAAAGAATACATTGAAAGCCTCAATGAGGATGAAGATTTGTCTGATGAGATAAGAGGAAGAAACAGGAGTCGATTTAGAAGACATAGGGGATCCAGTATCAGAAACGGAATTTAAAAGAGCTCTGGAGGACTTACGGTCAAATAAGGCAGAAGGGATAGATAACATCCCATCAGAATTTCTAAAATCATTAGGGGAAGTGGCAACATAAAGACTATTCACGTTGGTGTGTAGAATATATGAGACTCGCGACATACCATTCGGAAAAGTATCATCCACACAATTCCGAAGACGGCAAGAGCTGACAAGTGCGAGAATTGTCGCACAATCAGCTTAACAGTTCATGCATCGAAGCTGCTTACAAGAATAATATACAGAAGAATGGAAAGGAAAATTGAGAATGCGCTAGGTGACGATCAGTTTGGCTTTAGGAAAAGTAAAGGCACGAGAGAGGCAATTCAGACGTTACGGCTAATAATGGAAGGAAGGCTAAAGAAAAATCAAGACACGTTCATAGGATTTGTCGACCTGGAAAAAGCGTTTGACGATACAAAATGGTGCAAGCTGTTCGAGATTCTGAAAAAGGTAGGGGTAAGCTATAGGGAGAGACGGGTCATATACAATGTGTACAACAACCAAGAGGGAATAATAAGAGTGGACGATAAAGAACGAAGTGCTCGTATTATAAGGGTGTCAGATAAGGCTGTAGCCTTTCGCCCATACTCTTCAATCTGTACATCGAGGAAGCAATGACGGAAACAAAAGAAAGGTTCAGGAGTGGAATTAAAATACAAGGTGAAAGGATATCAATAATACGATTCGCTGATGACATTCCTATCCTGAGTGAAAGTGAAGAATAATTAAATGATCTGTTGAACGGAATGAACAGTCTAATGAGTACACAGTATGGTTTGAGAGTAAATCGGAGAAAGACGAAAGTAATGAGAAGTAGTAGAAATGAGAACAGCGAGAAACTTAACATCAGGACTGATGGTCACAAAGTCAATGAAGTTAAGGAATTCTGCTACCTAGGCAGTAAAATAACCAATGACGGACGGAGCAAGGAGGACATCAAAAGCAGACTCGCTATGGGAAAAAAGTCATTTCTGGCCAAGAGAAGTCTACTAATATCAAATACCGGTCTTAACTTGAGTAAGAAATTTCTGAGGATGTACGTCTGGAGTACAGCATTCTATGGTAGTGTAACATGGACTGTAAGAAAACCGGAACAGAAGAGAATCGAAGCATTTGAGATGTGGTGCTATAGACGAAAGTTGAAAATTAGGTGTGCTGATAAGGTAAGGAATGAGGAGGTTCTACGCAGAATCGAAGAGGAAAGGAATATGTGGAAAACACTGATAAGGAGAAGGGACAGGATGATAGGACATCTGCTAAGACATGAGGGAATGACATCCATGGTACTAGAGGGAACTGTAGAGGGCAAAAACTATAGAGGTAAACAGAGACTGGAATACGTCAAACAAATAATTGAGGACGTAGGTTGCAAGTGCTACTCTGAGATGAAGAGGTTATCACAGGAAAGGAATTCGTGGCGGGCCGCATCAAACCAGTCAGTAGACTGATGACCAAAAAAAAAATGTGTTCTCTGTTCTGCTATGTTTCCTGTTGACGGTCGTGTTGGATCTCTACGCCATTCGACCCTGGCTTGTGGACGCTGTATGTACGCAGTTGAGGTTACGGTCCAATGACCGTTTCCACGCTGTAAACTACTCTGTTTAATTGACATATTCAGAAGAAAGGAATGATTTAATTGTGTAACTGGAAAGAAAAAGAGAGCTTGAATGAATGTTTGAACGAATTTACGATTGCTATTAGACTCCGATAGTTCCTATCGTGATTCGTAAGTGTGAGTGTGACGTCGGCTTATAAACGGACCATGTGTATGTGGAACCCCACATTGTAAGCCTACGACATAATGTACGTGTCAACGTGTTCTCAGGTGAAAAAACAGCGTGAGAATTGGACACTGAATCGCAACGTCAACTCAATTAGTGAATCACCCAAAAGCCTCTCCCCAGAAGCGTGAAGATCGAGTGCGGCCACAACAGGAAACAGAAGAATGCAGAACTGCTCTGTCTGCAGGTCAAAATAAGAGAATTTAAGCTGATGGCAGATTTATATTTTTTACTGGTAATTCCTCTGAAGACAGAACGTACGTGTTAACCTGTTCTCAGGGCACGTTTCAGTCCTTTTCTACGTTTATTTCATGAACATTTTGCCTAGGTGACAGTCAACAGCATGTTCAAATTTTATAAACTGCATAACACTGTACTGCCTGTGAGAATGCTATTTATTCTGCTACCTGATTCGGTTCTAAACCATCATCAATGGCAGAAAAGTTTCACAGATGTCTCACAAGTCATACATGCTCTGACATAAGTTATCACTGAAACCATAATTGCCAATGTTACAATAACTGCCAATATTGTGTTGCTGTACATCAAATGTTGTCCTTTTGTCATTGTGTCATCATGTTTTAATCTTGCCAC
Organism: Schistocerca gregaria; assembly: GCF_023897955.1. NCBI lineage: Eukaryota > Metazoa > Arthropoda > Insecta > Orthoptera > Acrididae > Schistocerca > Schistocerca gregaria. The sequence continues at coordinate 951,154,021 of NC_064920.1, forward strand.
AATTTTTTTATTTTTATTGGCAAACATGTTTTTCTGTGGTAACATATGTAAGAGCATATGATATATGAGTGATAATTATTCTGCCGTTCATGATGATTTAGAACCGAGACGGGTAGCAGAATAAATAACAAAATCACAGACAGTTCAGTGTTTTGCATTTTGCATAGCTTATTTCATTAAATCGTGACGTCGGTAAGCACTTTCGGAGCCCAACGGTATCAGTATTTGTGAACACCCCAACAGATTTTGAAATTTGCCGGAACTCATCAGAAAGGGTTATAATTGTGAACCGTCTGTTTTCAGCAATTTTCACATTGACTTTCTTAACCAAATCATCATTGACAACAGAAATCCGCCAACTCCGTACTTCACCATGAACTTTGGTTGGTCCATCACTGAACTGTCTCACCCACTTTCTCGCTATTCCATCCGTCATTTACATTTTCACCAAAAATCTCTACATGTTGACGATGAATTGCAGTCGACTTAATATTCTTTGCTTTCTTTGGACGATCGCTGAAAAATGTAAACAAAACACATTCCGACTCTAAAGGCGTCACTTGAAAGACAATGAACCAGATGAAAGAGTGCTAATCTGCGGAACTGAGAAACTAGTGCTGTGGTGGCGGTAGAACGGAATGGCAATTACTTTCCGGACACGCCTCGTAGTTTAACTATTAAATCCTCAATTCTTATTCATTATTTGTAACTGAGAGTAGTTACGAATGGCTGTACGATTTTTCCGTCGCGAAGAGATGGTGGCCTCTAACCGTGATAATACGAATTCTTACCGATCCATGAGTACGGGCCGCGATTGTGCAATCGAATCAGCACTCCGAGAAGGCCCTTAACGCGAGATATTCTCTCTCTCCGGGCCGTTTCCACTGCTGTAACGTCTGAGATGGGCCGCCAATTAGGGAGGGCACTTTCAAAAATGGATGAAACTGCCGAGGGTGTTTCCCTAATCCGATGTTCGGACCGCGGCCTCCGGTGAGATTCGTGTGGGCCGTTTCAATTAGAGAGGCACTTAGCGGGGCCAGCCACTGGGTGAGGCCCTTAGCACCGCGGCCAATCACCGCCCGCCGACCGGTAGACCGAGCAGCCTGAACCAGAAGATAGCGGCAGGGACTCATTTGCGAAGGCCAGGGAGAGCAGATCGCAGCACCTGCGGCTCGCTGCGCAGCCTGGGAGTTGCCAGCCGCAATTATTTATGGGCGCATTCTTCTCACCTTCTTTCTTTCTCTCTCTCTCCCTCTCTCTCTGTCAATTCCGACTCGTTACAACATCTCCTCCTCCCTTTTCCGCTCCACAGCTCACAAGCGCCCTTCCTTGGCTCCCCTGTGAATCCCCACCTGAACGCAAACTGCTCCTTCTCTCTATCTCTGATTAAAAAGGAAAGAAATCGGTGCATCACGAATAAGTTATCACATTGGGATGGAAAGCAGTAGATGTGATGTACATATACATACAAACAAATCGTTACAAATTTAGATAAACTGGCTCATTTATTCAAGAGAAAGAGTATCATAAATTGGGGAAGTCATTTACACGTTAATCTCTGGCCCGTATGCATGGAGTTATGCGGCTTGACGCTGATTATCAGAGTTGTTGGATGTTCTCCTGAGTTACATCGTGCCAAATTATGAGCAATTGGCGCGTTGAAAAGTCAAACTCAGGAGATGGATGGAGAGCACTGCCCAAAACGCTTGACATGTTCTCAATTGAGGAGAGACTCCCCGAATTTTCTGTCCAAGGTACGGTTTGGCAGGCACGAAGACAAGTCGTAGAAACTCTCGCCTTATGCGGGCAGGCATTGCCTTGTTAAAATGTACGCCTAGGTTGGCTTGCCACGAAGGGCAACAAAACAGGTCGTAAAAGATTTTCAACGTACCGCTGTGCTGTAAGGGTGACGCGTCTGACACGTAAGAGGTCCTGCTATGAAAGGAAGTGGCACCCAAACCATCATTCCAGGTTGTCGGGCACTACGGCACGCGACAGTCAGACTGGTGTGCCACCGCTGTTTGTGGCATCTTCTAACTCTGGAATCTCTGTGGCTGAAATAGAGTTGTCCTCAGTGATGGGCCTCGCCTCGGACTGAGCAGAAAAGGGTGTCTACAGACACCCTCGAGAGCGTTGAGGTACCAACCTGACTGTCACCTGTCATGCCACTGGCAAGTAACAGTGATGGTCTGGGGTGTCGGTTCATTTCATAGCACTACTCCTTTGGTTGTCATCCACTGCACCTTACAGTACAGGGGTAGATCGATTATATTCGACGCCCCGTTTCGTCAACATTCATGGAAAACTATCCTAGGCTGACATTTCAGCACGATAATGCATGCCCACCTGCACACAGCGAAAGTCTGCTTCTTCTCTTCGTTCGCCCCAAATCCTACCTTGGCTAGTAAGGTAACCAGATCTCTTCCCAATTGAGAACTTCTGTAGCATTAGGGGCAGGGTCGTCAAACCAGCTTGGGATTTCGAAGATCTAACGCGCAAACTCTACTGAATTTGGCACCATATTCCTCAAGAGGACCTTCAATAATTCTGTCAATCAATGCCAAACCGAATAACTGCTTGCTTAAGGGTCACAAGTGGACCAACGCGTTATTGACCTGATCAATTTGTGAAGCCCTTTCTCTTGTAAAAATAATCCAATTTCTCTGAAATTGTAAGCGTTTATTTGTTGTTACATATACGTCACATAATTTTCTTTTCTCTTTCTGCTTGTCTTTGAGTGTAATTCACATTAAGATCAATCTGTACGATCCTGTGGCATAAAAGTATTACTACATTTTACACCCGGCCAATGAAACAATTACAGAAATAATAATCATAAAATATGGGAGGTGAGAATCACACAGCGTGAGATTAACCGAGAGGTCTAAGGTGCTGCAGTCATGGACTGTGCGGCTGACCCCGGCGGACGTTCGAGTCCTCCCTCGGGCATGGGTGTGTGTTTGTCCTTAGGATAATTTAGGTTAAGTAGTGTGTAAGCTTAGGGACTGATGACCTTAGCAGTTAAGTCCCATAAGATTTCACAAACATTTTTGAAAATCACACATGTTATGAAATTAGTTTGCTGCCCATCTAAATGGATAAGAGGTTACTCACTTAATATGCATTTGGATGGTAGCTAAATATGGTCATATCATACATTTCATCAGTTGATCCTCGGTGGTTCGACAACTCCGCAGCTGGTTTCGTAAATATCACCGAAGGAAAAACTGCAGCTAGCCACCCATCTGTATCAGACATTTATTTCACCATAACTAGTATCGAGTCTGGGTTCATATTCAGCTCTGACTAGAAAATTTTGTATATATTTCATATTTTTCTCCTATACGAGAAGAGAATAGTAGTGATTTGATTGCTTACAAAAGCTTTTAGTTATATGCAACATCGTTTTGGTTCAAATGGTTCAAATGGCTCTGAGCACTATGGCACTCAACTGCTGTGGTCATCAGTCCCCTAGAACTTAGAACTACTTAAACCTAACCAACCTAAGGACATCACTCACATCCATGCCCGAGGCAGGATTCGAACCTGCGACCGCAGCAGTCGCACGGTTCCGGACTGCGCGCCTAGAACCGCGAGACCACCGCGGCCGGCTGCAACATCGTCATATTGCACTTATATGAAGAATGTTTTTACTTCATAAGTTATAGCGTACGCGTCTGCATCATTGATACGTGACACACTGAACACGAGTTAGATGAAAGATGACGCTCACATGTGTTAACATTTCGCATTACGTCAGCGAATTCTTTTGATTGGCTGCACTGAAGAATACTTCTGGAATATTTCTACAGCTATGATGTATAGATCTTCCTAAATCGATAAGCCGTACAGAACTGAAAACATATACACTAACAACAATAGCCCCATCTCCAGGAAAAACAATATTTTATCACACTTACTTCCCCACACCTCTGTGGAAAATATCCTCATACTGTCTATTGGTAAGGTGTCACCTCAAACTGCAAACTTTTTCCATGCTAAAAATATGCAGACACAATAAAATGAAAGTTTAACGAATTCATAATTTAAATTTAAAAGAACTGTAGTAGCAAAAAGTCTTTTATTTTTGTAAATTCAATTGTGTTGTGAGCCAAAAAGTTTATGCTGATCGAACTGAAACGAGTTTAAACATAAGATACCGATAACACTTAGTTTCTCCTGCTCTTGGAAAATCACTGCGAGACATGCGGCGACTATACGGTGGATAATCAAACAACTCCCACTTCAAACGGCGAATAATCTTTGTCTGAGTGCAACAGCATGTCACCTAGTATTGCACAAAAACTATGGCAGAATTCAGTTTCCCAGGTCTTTTGTTCTTAATGGCTCTACCGAGATTCTTTGATGTTCCATAGTAAATTTCACATTATACTGCAGTATCTCTGTACATAAAACCAAGAAAGAACAGATCCAGTCTCTTCCGAGGAAATGCTGTTATAAATTTTCACACATAAAATATTTGGCGACACTATAAAAGCTTACTTGGTGAGGTAGCGTAGCCGCACTCCATTAACTTTTTTATTTTGCACACTTTGAAGTACGTGTCACAATGTCATCGAAGAATTCGTCTCTTGCTGTATCGTACCGCATCACAGACGTCAATATAGCTTCCAGATTCTTGAAAATAAGGCAAAAGCTTTGCAATCAACACTATGCACAAATTTTGTGAGAGCCATGCTTATTAATCACTTGTATGTAACATCTGAGGAAAACTGACAGCTAATTCTGCTAACGTGAACCGACGATTTCCTTTGATTAAATTTTGCAATAGGTTCACTTGTCACACTAGGTGGTCGTCCATTTCTTTCTTCATCGTGGACGTTCATGCGACCTCCCTGAGACAAACGGGGCCCTTTGCTTAGAGTTTCATCACTCATAATGTCCCCTCTTCATAATTCATTATGAATATCTACAGCCTTCAAGTTTTTCTCAACCAGAAAACGGATTATAGCACGTGATGCACATGCACATCCATATTCGAAGACAGTGGTCATTTTATCTTCAGTCGGGACGCTAACAACAATCCAATACCACTGGCTACTGAGCCGGGCGACACTGCTATGCTAAAATCACATTGCTACCTCCTCTACTCCTATCAACAAGTGAAGATGACATGGAGGCTTTGCAACGGGAGTTTTGTACGCCACACTGTGCAAACAGAGGTTACTGCTGGGTTAATCCCACTCGTGTATTTGAACTGTGTGGGAGGCTGAAATTTAATAAGAGAAAATTACGTATAAGAATTCTGAAGTGTGCTGAGCAGACGCTGAAATACCGGGTAGTTATAATTAAAGAACAGCTACTCACAGAGGTCCATTGTGGGCTGTATTAGCGTAAGGCAAGGAAACTTGACAGATATGCTAATGCGTCAATGCGGAACCGATTTACACAGGAAAAACGTAAGCCCTAAATTTGGTTAAAAGGTACAAATCTGCCACTGTGAATGCAAGAATGACCTACAGAAATGTTTCCGTGTGCAGTGGATTAGGAACGAGATGTGGACAGGAAATAATAAAACAACTGAGAAAGGTGTCATCTTGATTTTATTATTAACTGCTGCTTACACAATTTGTTCAATGTGAGCACCGGAAAGGTTGACGAGGTACTGCATCCTTAAAACGACGTGATCAACAATTGCTAGCAGCAGTTCCGGTGAAATCTGAGCAACGTTTTCCTGTATACTGGGCATGCAGATCAGGTAGAGACCGAACGTGTCCCTGCCAAACGGGTACTTTTTGGTATCCGCAGAGCCAAAAGTTATGCATGGATTGAGGTCAGGTGATATTGCATGCCATGCATCTGGAAAACCTCTGGAGATAATACATTCGTGAGAAGTTGCATTAAGGTCAGGTTCCCATTCAAATGGTGGAAAATTCGATTTTTTATAGAATATTTTAAAGGTACAGCTGTCTAGAATGTTGGCACGAAAAGGTCATTTGATGCGTGCATTGCAAAAGATTCTACACTCCATTGTTCGAACCAGTGTCACGGCGGACGTGAAAATGCTCTGAGCCGGAGACGCCCGGCTTAAGAAAAGAATTTGTACGCGTGACGCACGTTCACAAAATGCTTTATATTGCAGTATGCATTAAAACTATTCACCGAGAAAGTTGACGAAAGCTGCCGAAAGCAGCAGTTCCAGCTCAGCCATATAGACTTTTCTCACCTAGAAGAACGAGGAAATTTCTCTTCAGGAACAATTAGAGTTAGAGGAAGGATAGATATACGGTCCTAGAATTTCAGTCTAAACGTAAGTAACGGTAAAAGTTTTTGCTCAAACTTTCGTCAAAATTGTCTCAAGTATAACTTTTGGTTCGTCGTATTGGGTTATTCATTTTTAAGTTTGTAAATCTAACGTCAGATTTGCCTTCAGCGACATCAAAAATATGTAATAGCTTGTAGTATTTACGCAAATTGAACTAATAATGTGTACAAAAGTTGTCCCTAAATTTCAAACAGATTTTCGTCGAGAAACGCTTTCTCAAAACTGCGTGCAGCATAAAATAAAAGCTATTCAGCCTATTAACTTCTACTTTTGACCCCCGAAAAGTAAACCCCTTTCTCGGGAGCTTATACCTGTAATATACGAAATTTGTTAATATTAACTATTTTTTGTAAAGCCCTAAAGAGTAAAATAACCCCCAAAATAAATTTAAGATTATATCATTGTGATTAGCTATAAGCTCCCATTAATTTAATGTAGTGTCAACTGATGTTATCCATTTTTTATTTCAGGTAAGTCCTGGGGGGTTACATTGCACGCAGTCTGCGCACTTCAGACTCCTACGCTCTTGATCAAACCATAATTAAGGGCACCACTTTTTTTCTTTTCCATTGAAAATCAAAAATAAAGTGTAAAGTATGATCAATCATAATCCCGAAACATATCCTTTGTATTTCTTTTCATTGTCTCAAAAAAATTTCCTGACTTAACATATTTTTTGCCCATTTCATTTAGAACCTGGCCTTAGCAAATTTTTCGCTATGTCATCAATTTCGACCTATGCCAGAAGCCGAAGAGCAAATTCAGAACGTTACTGCAGATCATGAAGTTTCAGTTGCTGCGCCATCTGAGTGCTGGTACCAGAGTAAAATAGACTGCAAAACTGTCCGTACTGTTGAGCACAGGACGGACAACTCTTGTGACACTGCATGAAATTAGAGCCCCACGGGACACGTTCTGCAAGGCGAGTTACAGTAAAAGGAACCAGTTCAACAACTTCCTCCGGGATAGCACGTCTTCCTCTTCCAGGTGCCACAACAAGCTAATCCGTAATTTAGAATTTCATTACCGTCTTCTTTAAACCACTGAATGGCATCGGGCTTCTCATCAGACCTCTTAATCACCGATGCTCTCTGAGTACAGCACTGTACTTCACATTTAACAGTTTCACTAACGGTGCACGGCCTTTCATCTCGTTACCCATAACGTTCACTCACGTTATGCTTTGTCAAATGACAGCGTGGGTGTCATACAATCATAAAAACAGTGTACTACGCCACATTTGCACCTCGTCGCCAAAACTGGAACCAAGTCTTTCTCCAGCGTAAATCGGTTCTTTAATAACGCATATATCTACCAAGCTTCGCTGTCATACGATAATTACAGCCTACGCTGGACGCCGGTGAATAGTTGCTCTTTAATTTTAACCGCCATTTATATCGACCTGTGACCTGTTCTTCAGGACTGTATGAAAAAGAGAGTGAAACATTAAGCATTAGGGTGAAGTTTAAATACGCAGAAGCTTACTGACTGCAGATTTAGACTCGGATCACAATGTAGTAGTGATGAGGAGTAGGCTGAGGTTTAAGAGACAGGCCAGGAAGAATCCACGCCCAAAGAAGTTGGATACGGAAATACTAAGGAATGAAAAGGTACGTCTGAAGTTCTCCGAGGCTATAGATAATGCAGTAAAGAATATCTCAGTAAGCAGTACAGTTGAAGAGACAAAAAAAAGCAATCACAGAAATTTTAAAGAAAACCATCTGTACAAGTAATGTAACTGCGAATAAGTCATGGGTAACAAAGGAAATACTTCAGTTGATGAAAGAAGGAAGTACAAAAATATACAGGGCAATTCAGATATTCAAGTCATTAAGGAATGAAACAAATAGGAGGTGCAGGGAAGCTAAGGTGAAGTGGCTGCACAAAAAATGTGAAAGATTCGGAAACGAAATGATTATCGGAAGGACTGACTAAGCATTTAGGAAAGTCAAAACAACCTTCCCTTAAACTAAAAGCAAGGGCGGTAACGTTAAGACTCTAATGGGACAGGCGCCATACTTTTCTTATAACGTTTTCCATTGGTCATACAAGCCCAATACACTGCTAATAGCGGAAAAAACAGCTAAAACCTTATCAATTTTACAACGTATTTACTAAAAGTTTAATACAATTACAAAATTAAATGTGCTCTTCGCATAATTCTTGTTAATGATCATGCCGATTTTTCAGTCTTTATCAGTACTTTCAGAAATAACTTGTGTCACAAAATAGACCAGAATGTAACTTATTTTCTCGAAGCATGAGGGAGACATCGAACAACCCTGCCTTAGCCCTTATAAGCGACACTCTTTCTGCGGAGGAATAGGAATCCTGGCACTAGTATGTTGTGTGCGTATCATTTTAGTTTCTAACATCAGAGAAGAAGAACTTTGTTCCATTTCACTGATAACACAGCCTCCTAAGTTTCACCGTAAACGTACAAGCTCACGTGTGACAACCTGCTCAAAGAATTAATCACACTTAGAAACAAAACTTATTTTATTTCCTTCGTATGTATCGCTATGCCATAAACATTGTTGAGGATTAATATTCCAGCATTCTTTCTAGTTTCTGTGTATGTCTGAAATTTTCAGTGTCAAATATCCCGTTCAAAGCAGACCGCAAGAGATACGCAATGTACTATATGGCCATGATAAAATTTAGTGGTGTGATTTGCTGTCACCTTCGTCAGTGAAATAATTATTTAACAGATCTTCTAAAGTATTTTTTTGATATGCGTAAGTAGATTAACCTTCGATCATTCCTTATGTTTCATGGGGAATATAATTTCATCTAACAGTGTCAATAGCAAACAAGCTGACTTATTCTGGTATTGAAAGACATACCTAAAAAGTAACAGTGCTTCGCTCGAAACTCAAGAAAGACGTGACAAAATTGAAACAACTGATGGCAACACGGAGCGGCGACAAACGAAGAAACACGGAACGTTTTACTTGGAGAATAGCTGATGTGTGAACTTTGTTCCAGGTAAGTTCCAATTTCTTTTTAAAAAAAAGGAAAGACGTACGTATGATACAAGTATTTAATTACCTTAGAGGTTCATGTTGAGAAAAGTACAGTAACTGATATTTGCTAGTTACTGAAATATACGAATTTATTTTGAAGGAATGATTCATAGTTAGATGTAGCTAATAACCTCATTTCCTGGCTCAGTTGGGGAACTGATAGCGATGAAAGAGTGTTTCGAAAGCCGAAGCTTGGATTACTCCCTCCCGGTCGATGTGCGACAGTGTGAACCGTAAAGCAGACCGCAGCTTTCACGACTTGAGAGGAATACACTTTTCAGAACTAATCCTCATTGACGCACATTAGTGTCTGACAGATAATGGAGAAAGTATTAGCCAGCTTCGTCAAATAGCCTTTCATCTTCAAAAAGCGGGACGTATTGTAGGCCTAAACATATTACACTAACAGCGATACAGAAGGAAGCAGACGAACACCATAGTTATAGTTGCTTTCGCTCGGCATTTGGTTTGACATTTAATGTACGAAGCATTTGGCTGTACCTTGTCGGTGAGGCTCAGGGAGGCAATAGAGTGAACAACTATTGTCAAGATGAATTCTGTTAACGAAGCCAGTGACTGACATGCTAGGAATGATTGAAGATTACGGTTTACACCCCATGAACGACCTGGTCATCACTCATCACCGGCTAGGATTAGAGAACGTTAGTGAATGAATAGTTCGGTAACCTTTCCAAAAGAAACGACGTAGCATTCGCCTTAAACGATTTAAGGAAGCCACAGAAAGTCTAATGCAGATTGATAAAAACGAATCTGAACTCAGATAGAATAGGAGTACACTGTGTTAATCACTGTTTACCCTATTTGATGACTGGCTGAGAAGGCCATGTACTTTGGTGCCCCTTAATAATGTCTAAACCAGTACTGCATTTTTCATTAACTTAGTCATCGTTAGAACAGCGAGACAAATCGTAGACTGAATAAAATTGCTCAGGGTTTCGGTTCTGTGGGTGTGTTAAATACCCTGATAATCACCACTTACAATAGAGACCGAAACGTTCGGCCAATTTTTTTTACAGTACGACGCGGTCCAAAAATGAGAAGAATGTAACGATATCTGGCTTCAGTCACGAGCGCCAACGAAAATATTCGGATTAAAGTTCACTATTGCATTTCGGTGCAATTGGTTCGATTTATAGCAATCGAAAAGATGTCTATAAGCTGATGGCACGTGGCGTGTGTTAAGTTGATGATTACCTCGTTTGGTTCACAGGTCTTGGGAAAAGTATTTCCTTATACGTACTCTGCGCTTCATTCATTTAAGTATTTACTGGTTTGGTGGTTTAATTATGGTTTTATTGTACAATAATTGGAACTATGTACTTCCATAGCTTTCCAATTAGAGACTGTCCTGTTCACTTTTGTGATTATGTTGAGCACAGTTATTTAAACGCCTAGCGGATAATAAAGAGGAATTGGAGGTCAATAGGCCGTACTTGTGAAGATCAGCAACCCGCACCTTGTCTCAAGACCGCCAAAGGTCACAAAAGTAAACAGATGAACAGGACAGATTCCTCAGAAGATGAATCCCAATAAAGCCGTGAGCGTAGCAATTCGCTTGCGCCTATGTAGCCTATAGTTGCGCTCTGTAATTATATTGTATCGCCTTGTTTACTGATTTCCAGTTCATTCGACTTCGACTCTGTGTACTACGCTCACGATGATTATGGCACTCGACTGCGAGTAATTTGGTTTGCAAATTTCCCCGTGAAGCAGGTCGCCCCCATATTCGTGTTATACTAACTCTGAACAGCCGTCGTACGGCGGCCAGTAATCAGAAATTGCTGGAAAGCTACATAAGAGAATAAGCTGGACAGAGACCCATTTGACGAGTCGCAAAAGAAAAAGAATGACGTTGGCATAGCGGAATACGTGAATTTGCAAACATGGAATATCAGACAAATGTCCAAAAGGAAAGGGAAAATAAAAACATAATAGACTGATGAAATATGATATAGGATTAATTACACAAGCCAATGGTAAACGAAAGCAATTAACAATGTAGGAAATTGTACTGTAATATACAGTGGGGTAGGACACATAAGATCGCAAATTTACGTTTCTATAACAATTAATTAAACATGGAAGATCTAACTGTAAGCTGCAGATGGATGCACAGTGTAAAATGTAAATCTCTAGGTGCTGTGTTACCTGCATGGTAGTGTACACGATAGAGGAATGGATAAAGAAGGAAAATGAGATGTTTTATGAAGCCTGCAGATGATTCCGGAATGACTATATTGTTAATGGTGGTACTAAAGTGCAAGAATAGTAAGGGAGAGGATATATAATACAATAAGTTAAGCTAGGGAGATTACGGCCAATACCATTTAAGAGATTTCGCATCATTTAGTAACATGAGAGTCTTAAACTCTTTCTACGGAAACAAAGGTATACTCCAACACATACAGTTTACCAGAGGATCTCGAACGGTAATTCACCATTTCCTGCCAAACCAAAAACAGCTATTGTGTATGACATAAATACGAAGCAGATCCTTCTAAAAGCAAAAGTTGCCTTAAAGTAGAGATGGGGTACAGTATAAACTCCTGGTTTCAATCAAGAGAGCAATACAAAATGTGTTTACTAGAACAGGAGTCTATCAAGAATTTACACCAAATGCCGCAAGACAAAATAACGTGTGAAGTTCTAAAAGCAGACAATATTGCGCTAGAATGGGAACAAAATAAGATCCTAATTGAAACTGCAACCAGTGAGACGTTATGTTAAAACAAAACAAACAGAAAAATTAGCCGAAGAGAAGAAAAAGAAGAAGAAGAAAACAAGGGAAAAAGGATAAGATGTAACTATGTGATCAAAGGTATCCGGACACCTGCCTGAAAATGATTTACAAGTTCGGGATGCCCTCTATCAGTAATGCTGGAATTCAATATGGTGTTGGCCCGCCTTTAGCCTTGATGACAGCTTCCACTCTTGCAGGCATACTTTTAATCAGGTGCTGGAAGATTTCTTGGGGAATGGCGGCCTATTATTTACGGAGTGCTGCATTGACGAAACGTATCGATGTCGGTCGACGAGGCCTGGCACGAAGTCGGTGTTCCAAAACATCCCAAATGTGTTCTGTACAGTTCAGGTCAGGACTTTGTGCAGACCAGTCCATTACAGGGATGTTATTGTCGTGTAACCACTCTGCCACAGGCCGTGCATTATGAACAGGTGCTCGATCGTCTTGAAAGATGCAGTCCGCATCCCCGAATTGCTCTTCAACAGTGGGAAGCACCAACGCAGGCCTGTGCTGTTATAGTGCCACGCAAAACAACAAGGGGTGCAAGCCCCCTCCATGAAAAACACGTCCACACCATAACACCACAGCCTCCGAATTTTACTGTTGGCATTACACCTGCTGGGAGATGATGTTCACCGGGCATTCGCCATACCCACACCATGCCATCGGAACGCCACATTGTGTATCGTGATTCATCACTCCACACAACGTTTTTCCACTGTTCAATCGTCCATTGTTTACGCTTCTTACACCAAGCGAGGCGTCGTTTGGCATTTACCGGCGTGATTTGTGGCTTATGAGCAGCCACTCGACCAAGAAATCCAAGTTTTCTCACCTCCCCCTTAACTGTCATGGTACTTGCAATGTATCCTGATGCAGTTTGGAATTCCTGTGTGATTGTCTGCATAGATGTCTGCCTCTTACACATTACGACCATCTTCAACTGTATTATGATTCAGTTGACTAATCTGTAATTTACGAAATGTGCTGTAATGTGTTTTATGCCTAACTAGGAATATAATTTTACAACCAAAGTATTTGTGATTTATATTGTATTCACATTTACCAGCAAAAAAATTAAGTAAAGTACCACTGGAGGTGCTCCTTGGGTCTTATAACAAGCGTTGGTATAGCAAAAATGCCTAAATATGATGGCAAATTTCAGACTATTGTGAGCTCAGCTTGCTTACTTCTTTCCGTTCGTAATATTTATGTACTGACTATCTATTTTACTATGATTTATAGACATCCATTATCGCAGTTTTCATTGAGTGGAATGTCTCTTACATATGGTCCACGTTCCAAGCCTGGACACGTATTTGCTGTTTCGATCTGTTCTGAGCCTGTCTCTTATTGTGTTCTGTTGTCTTTAAGTGTTTTCAATGTATCATACATGTATTAAGAACCAACTTCAGCAGTGGCAACGTCACTTCCGTTCCAAATGAAATTACTTTCTTTTCTGTTTCAGTGTATTAAATTTCTAAGGCTACCATGTTATTTCTTTCGTATTTGGTACTTATTTTAGATCCTACTTTTATAAAAAGAATTGAAGCGTAAACTCAGAGTTTATAAGCTCAGTTTTGTATGTGATACTACATCCATCAGAGACACGTTTCAGTTTTCGGGCATATTTTAAACCGTTCCTTACAGTATAATTGTTTGAAAGGCCCAACAACCAATATGACTGCGAAGTATTTCAAGACCGCCAACAAATTTGTCGGTGCACGGATTGTTTGAGCATAAATTTAAAACTCGAATCGAGAGAATGTACGCTCTATGTAATTATGGATAAAATCTTATCTTAACTGCAGTTCGATGCGTTATGAAAGCGTAGAAACTGTAGTAAATTATAAACAAAATTAGTTATTAATTATCACTGTGTTCACTCTTTCTTATTTGTGTTCTCGCATCACGGGGTACGATTTGTAGTTCAGTATGGGACAGTAATGTGAAAACGATAAAAACCAATGAAATGTATCAGGGAACAGACCGGAATAGAGGACCTAACTTCAACCGTAACGTAAATGAAATCGAGAGGTCATAGAACCTTACACGTTGAATTCGGAGAGATAAGAAAAGTAGGTGACGAAGGCATAGCGGGAAGAGGCTATACGACAACAGAAAACATGGGTAGAAAGATGGATGCGCGCAGCTGGAGACTAACGCATGAAAATTGTATATGAGATCTTTATATAGCAGCATAATTGAGTGGTTAATGATAATGATGAACCTACCCAAAACCACGAAATAGTCAAGGAGTCACGTTACCGTCGTGTACCTTTTTCTTTGTATGTGTTCACGTCTTTCTTGGCGGGATAACGACTGCTACATCTGTCTCCTACTGTCTTCGTCTTCTTACTCTGACATCACATAACGAGCTACTATGGTAGATTTGCTAATTTTGTTACTGAAAGAATTTCATTGGTATGTTTCTCGAAGCTTTTACGCTCTACCACATTTTATTCCACATTTTTATAACATTGTTTAGACTGCCATCATTTGATGCAGGTTCACAGAAAATGAGAGAGCGCACGTCGTGTGAAACGCTGCAGCCTTTCCTATTTTCGTTCTTCATGCCATCACTATTGGCCTTTCTTAACTGCCGACTGTCAGATTATTTCTACATATGAGCTGTAGCTATCCCTTGATAGAGACTCTTTACGTATGTCATACACCACCTATTCATATGCACTGTCAATCTATTTGCGTTCTTCGCAAACTTAAATTAGCTGAAGAAATCACAAATGTTACAAAATGCCCTGTATTATTAGTCACTATCGAGCAAAAAGTCACTATATACAGTTCCTACTGGAAGGAAACTGGAAATTACACAAATACTACATGTTGGAATTCTGCAAAACTGTTTTCACATTGTTGCTAAAACGCTTCTATGAATACAGCGTGTCACTATTTTCATAGCAACACTGGAGAACCTTCGGTTACCCCGAGCCCTTGAAGACGCCGCATTCTCACACAATTCCGGAAACAGAACGGGACAGAAGATGGCCGATTTTTTTGCACACGTGTACATCAGCTATTGACTGACAGAAAACATCTGAAAAAGCTAATACTTTATGACACAAAACACGGCTTGTGTTTCTTCTTGCAATAATTATCGAAAGAATGTTCTCTGTAAATGAATCCACGATTCACGTGGCAAACATTGCATTATTTTAGCCTCAAAACAACACGTCTCGTAGGGCCCGCTCTTGTGTCCTTTCTTCCTTGTTCTCCCGTAGAGCGTAAGATTGCCTACGTTAAAATGACGTAACAGAAAACAGTAATTATTTCTCTCACTTCAGAAATTTATAAATTAATATTGACAAGAGAGTCACGTAGAGCTTCCTTTAACTGAAAAGAGTTACAGTCGCTTCTTTGAGGACATGTCTTATAATGCCTATAATGTGGTAGGCAATGTTAACGCCCCTTCTTTCATTTTTTAAGTATACTGCGATATCAAGGGCAGTTGCTCAAATGTGTAAAAATTTGAAAAATGTGATGAGCAACGAGAACATAACAAATGTTTTCCTTCCGATTTATATCATCTCAACTTCTCTGAATATCGATCAAATTTTGCAGTCACATACTGCACATGGTAAAATCTTTGATTACGACAGGTCGTTTCTAAAAAAGAAAAGAATAAATTACTTCTCGACGTTTCGACTTTCTCGTCAGGAATATTTTCGTGTTCGTAATTGGCTCAAACAACCGGTAACATCGGAAGACACTTGAGATAAATCCGGATTCATAACGGAAAGTACTGAAGAGGTCTGAAAAAGAGGGTGACATGTGCCAATTACTTGGAAGATTTTATCTTGAATGTCAGCTGTCACAAACGCGTGCGGAGACAATCTCTTGATATGTTTCTTGGCCTGGACAAAGCAGAATGGTTTAAAAGAGGAAGGCCTTTTGTAAGCTTCACATGAAGTTTTTCTTAGTTATCTTGTGCACCTATAGCGTTTCGCGTTAGTTAAAAGACATCTTGAATGGTGTCCTTAAATATTACATTTACACATACAGGTTATCATTTGCAGTTACAGTTTACAGACTGAAAACAGTTCGTTGATGTTTTTGTAATAAAATAGAAAAGTGCCTATAGGTCAGCGTCTAATTCTTTATTTTTAAGTCAAACAGCTTTCACTCAGGTGGAAAACTGGTTGAAAGTTTGTACTTTTCATTTTGGTTTCTGTTTTCAACGCGTAGCGAATTAACTGCCATTTACTGTATGTATAGTGTCATTTGTTTCTGTAAGTGTTGCCAACTTTCACAGGCTTCGCTTTCAACTGTTTTCTCTATGAATACAAGTGCGCTGCTGTGTGTGTGTGTGTGTGTGTGTGTGTGTGTGCACTTCTTCATTTTTTTAATATTTTTAGTTCTTTTCACGTACATTTGGATTATTGTGAGAGAAATAGGATTTATGATCATCTATTGGAGTTACTGTCTATTATGTGATCATTCAGTGTAATCAGTCATATTCACTTGGTCATTTAGTGGTATCTTTCTTTTAGCTTTTGTTTTGTGTATGTAGAATGTTTCTTGTAGGGTTAGGACGCGTGATTCATTGCTTATTCTGTCTTTTTCATGTCTGTCTCCTTTGTGACTAGATAAACAAAAAAAAACTTAATATGCAGCATGCATAAAGCGTTTCTCTTCTGAACTACTACAATTAATCTCTTTATAGTATACTTCCCGCACTGTGGCCAAAAAGGGGCTGCTTTTCGGATCCTTAACAACCCTACACTGGACGACATTTCAAGTCCCAAAAAATGGATAAAAATAGAATTTTCTTTTAGTTATTCTGTTGTGTCGCGTCAGCATTTTTTGTGTACAAGCGCTATATCTAAATTCAGATGTTATTATCACCGTTCCATGAAGTTGCACTGTAGCTGTCTGGACTTATCATACATATTAAACTGCACGTAGTTTCCAAGTTCCAAAGGGTCGACACAGAACCGTCTACACAATTAGCATAGCAACAAGTAACAATTCATTGCTAAGAAGTAGTTTTGACTTTACAGTGCGCTGAAATTGTTCTTCACATTAATAAGTGTACATGTATCTTTATTAGACGGAGGTGACCACTTCGCGGTTCAAATCAAAATTTGATTGGGAGAAAGTGCTTCTGGCCAGACATCGAAACTATACACGGGCTGAAAACTCATTCATAGTTCCTGGTGGGTAACTAATCGGACAAACAAGCGGCTAGAGTCCCACGACCTGCAGGCAGACGCAGTTCACGCCATTGGCCAATCGGCAGTTCACAGCGGCTGCAAACCTCTCGTCTGGGAGCGGCCAGCGGGCACCGCTGTCCAATTACGCGGACCCTCCAGATTAATTGAAAGTAAACTGGACCCCGCCCCGTGTCACCCGTGTAATGCGCTCGCAGAATTCGCCCTTCCGCGATGTCCAATTCTGCCGAGTTCCGCAATTTCTCTCTGCCTTTAATGGATTTCGGTACAGCTCGAACAGAATAAAAAGCTGGATGATCTGAGCTGCTGGCTGTGGAACTGACTTACGACGTAAGTACGTTTGTACATCTATCTCCCCAAAATTTCTCTAATATTCTTAATGTGCATTAATAGCTTCACTGTTACGACACGTAGTTCTGTAATGTAAGTCTGGATGGAGCTGCTAACGAATTAAGCTCCATAAATTCTGCGTGAAGAATCACATGATCTATGTTACTTTATTTCAGAAAAGCAGTGTTTCGCCAACAAGAAAAAAGGGAGCGATTTTGCTTATATTACTGTACTTCAGGGAAACGGTATTTTCTAATTAAGAAAAAAGTGGGGATTTTATGTCACTTCAGTAAAACTTTCGATGCTGTTGGTAAGTTGGAGCCTGTTAGATTGATAGTCTGTACCATCACATGAGGGCTCTTATAGACTGTCAGCCGCAAGACAAAAAATGTAAAGCTTCATCCACAAGGTCGTCCTGAATATCAAAGTACTTGAATAAGCATGGTCCGTTTTGGTGATATCCTTTTTTCCTTCCTTCGAACCCTGAAGTGATTTACCCCATCAGTTATATGGGGACCTACAGTTTATCGTGACAACAATGTATGTCGGAATTTTTCACATTAATAAACACTGTTAGAAATGAAACAAATCAGGATCGATACATGAAATTAGTAAGATCAATCGGCGATGAGTACATGACCACATGTATGAAAAACTATAGTCTGGAATGAAGCAAAAAGTGAAGTATTGATTAGGACTGTGAGAGGTATATGATGACATGGGTAGAGACCGTGGCTGTTAAAAATTTGTTCAAATGGCTCTGAACACTATGGGACTTAACTTCTGAGGTCATCAGTCCCCTACATCTTAGAACTACTTAAACGTTACTAAACTAAGGACATCACACATATCCATGCCCGAGGCAGGATTCGAACCGGCGACCGTAGCGGTCGAGCGGTTCCAGACTCTAGCGCCTAGAACCACTCAGCCATCCTGGCCGGCAAACCGTGACTGTTATTTGAGGACAAACGTTGATGGTGTTGAGACAATAACCAGCCACAAATTTATTTTAAGTTCCTTTATTCAAAAGGTACTGTTTCCGGTTCCGATTCAATACAATGCATCGTCAAACGGCTTTCATGCTTTCATTAGATCATGTGGTGCGTTTTTTGAATTATTATTTGTCCTGCAATACAAATAAAACACCTGTGTACAATCCCCGGTGGATTAAAAATTTAACCCGTCGTAAACATTCGTTGAAGCTTAAAACTTAAAACAAATCGTGGCAGCAATACCAATATTGTTCGTAACAGCTGGTTTTTTATCCAGCACTCTCTTCTAGTTTCAATTCCTTCATAGTCTTCAAAGAGTTTATGATAAAGTGTCTCGTTTACCTACGGAATAGTCACGTAACCTGCAGGTATATTTTCTAAACTATTTCATCATAAAAATTCTTCTTTTATTTCTGGACCATTTCTAGAACTCGAGTTCATATTCTAGTTTAAGTTCCACATTTTCCTAAACAAAAAAACTGCATAGTGTTTCCACATTCCTCAGATCCACTATATAACTATGCTGAAAGCTTAACTATTACTACTAAGTAAAACTAATAACTTGATGTGTACAGTGTGACAAATGGTCCTGACATTGAATATTTATAAGGTTCTTGGTAAAACTGTTTCAGTTGCTCATTCATTTGACATACCATTTATAACTGTAAGTTTGATATAAAAAATATTATAAAGCGTTACACGCATATATTCATTTATAAACACCCCGTACTATGTAATCATATAATGAACTTTGAAGAAGACTGTTCGTTCACACTGTTCTGTAAACAACTGGTCCTTACGAACACATCATCAGTTTAGTGTCTTATATTTTTAACAGAAATCAATTACATAAGCAGCGAGTTTTAATAGGTTTCAGAATAACAGCGCTCACGTGAGCTTCTGTCATTATTCGATAATCGTAACCAGAGCATAAAGTGACAGTTCAGTCTCATACAGCAAGGTAAAAATATCAGATGGCATAGTGTGTAGCGAGAAAATGGGTGCAAAGCAAAGTGAGGAACATAGAGCCCTTAGAGGATTTCCAGTTTAGTATAATGGAGGAAAGAAGTAAGAATGGAAAAGACGAACACACGTAAATAATTGACGGAAGTGAGAGTCTGGCAACACAGTGTAAAAATTTTAGTACCCTTAAAGCTGAAGTAGGAGTCGAGCAGCGTGTCCGTCTGCCTTCCGTGAGTGTGGGGTTCCTCCACAGTCGTAATTTCAAACAGGTTACTCCAATGTCAGCCATGTACCCTGCTCCCGCAGAATGTCGGTGTTTGTTTCATTTTGTCAATTTGACCCCGACAGAATAATTAAATAATTGTCACCTGCATGCCGGCAGATGAGAGATAATCGTTTCCTGACGAATATCGCAGAAGGAGGTACATTTGCGTTGCGTGCTATCGTGGTAATCTACTTCTGCAGCTTCTCATGTTAGACGCGAGAAATTAATAAACCTTTAAGATATCGCACATTCCATTGTAGATAATACGGCCAAGTATGGAAGTCTTTTACTGTCGTCATATCTAAGGTATTCCGATCGAGTGTTAATTGTGACAATTAATTAATGTTACGTATCAGAGAGCAGGAAACGGCCAATTCTGAGGAGCATCTTCATGTTCCTACACTGTGTGCCCCGACTTCACAGATGCGCTATTGTGAGAGGGCTAGTGATTGTGATACGTCCGTGATAAGCGATCGTTGCGTTGTTGAAGTGAAACTCCCCTCATCATCTCTCAGTCCTAAACTAAGTGTCACTAGCATCAGCAACACCATTTCATTTTTTTCAAGTTTCTTATTGATCAAAAAAGATAACGTTTCAACTTAGATTTATTTCTATGTTGTATGATATCTCAATAACATCTAAACTTCTCTACAGGTATTCATTTCATTCCTTCCGGCCCCACAGTTCATGCTTCGTTTGTTTATGTGTCTTGGGCTTACTCAAAGCTTTTTCATTCTACAGAAAATTCTTCCTGCTCTTTCCACTCATTTAGTTTCAGATATTTCTTGAGTTTTTTTAAAAGCCCATTGTTAATTTCTTCTTCCCAAACAACCAGAATTTTCTTTCGGCTCTGATTCTAAGACAAATATTTCTAATTCTCTGACTGTTTTCTGTAGTTTTGTCTATGGTTGTTCCTCTTAGTATTTTCAATTTTTCAAGCTAATAATTAAATAATTAACGATTAAGACTTGAAACGCGTATAATTTTCTTGGAAAGCTCTTTAAGTTCTTCCTATTTTTTTAATCTTTTGTCCATTGCCAGTGTTTTAATCAATTCATTATACAAAACCTGCAAATTCATTTTCATTTTTTAGAAGAACAGTTTGCCCACTGAACTGCTCGTATTAACTAACTCTAACTCCGTCACTGCCAAAATCAGCAGACACGGTAAAATCTTAACCCCCGTCACAGTGGGCCCCTCTATTAACCTCCATATGACCATAGCGCAAAAAGAACTCAGTTGCAAGCCGCCGTCTTTATTGAGGTTGTTTAGGTGCAATTAAGTTTCAATTACATGTATTATTAGGCAAGACCATATGCACTCGAACATAGTACATTACCTGTTTTACAGCAAAATTTCACCCACTCCATATTACTCACCGTATGATATACGTAGACATACACATTCCAATAGACGTTGCTTTGTTGTACTTACTGTCAGCCCTCAAAAGCATCGTGAGTATATTTGCAATGAGCATGTAGCTTCATTTAGCGTCTCTGTACAGCTGCTAGCATCTTGCTCGGTTCCTTTGTAGTGCTAAGTGAGGGAAGGTGAGGGGGGTTGAGATTTTATTAGAGCTGGTTTACCCAAAAATTATGAATCTCTTTCTTATTTTATATCTGTTTCCATTTTTTGATTTTTCGGTAGGAAATTGGTCTCTTAAGGGGAACTCTTTCGCCTCAGTGTTTTTGCATAGTAGTTGAAGTGGAATGCAACACACACAACCAACGCGAAAAATAAATACCGTCTTTATCGTGGCAATAGTACTCAAACGTACGTTTTCCTTACGGTAGTAGCAAAGCGCGACCTAATAAGCTTTGAACTAAGACGGGCCAGAGAATCAGAGACAATGCTGTGCGTCATTAGGCAAATCCGGTGCAGACGGCATGCAAAGTGGAGCCGCTTCTGGGACCATTCTGCCGCAATACCACAGCCACGCCAAAGGCATTTCCCTACGGAGCAGGGCCATAGTGAACCTACTACTAAGGAAAAGCGGACCTTCGGGCAGTGACGTCACTTTTGGTGTCTTGTGTCTCAGCATCAAACAGTGCGAGCTGCACAAACTGCTGCAACGGTAACGGCGACTGGGGGTAATAGAGGCTTTCCCGGCAGCTGACGGAAATCTCTGCAGTATACTCTACCATTAACTGTGGACTGTTTCTCTCCTCTTTGACCACGGGTTACTCATAGCAACGGTCAGGCGAAATGTCATGCATCTCTTAGGAACGCAAATTGTCACAAACGATGCTACTAGTCTCGGAGTACTAATGCTCCATCATAAGGGAAATAAATGTTGAGAATTACAGCACCTTGGAAAAAAGTATACTACCAGCTTCCAACGCGACTGAGGTGATAGCACACCTTAATATTAAGAGCCACTACATCAGGCATATAGCAACAGAAAATTATTGCGTTATTGATAAACAACATAGTAGCAGAGGTGTAACTTAATTTCCTGCGTTTTACATTCGCCGCTGTAGACCTGCAATAACAATCAGCTTATGTTTGGACTACATTTTTACGAATACTACCGACATTACTTCACAGTTTCTCAGCTAGTCACGAACTGCTGCTGTTGTTACAACACCCCTCCCCCTCCCCCTCAACTACCCTACTATCTGTTCATCTGTTCAGAATGTCGCAGATGTTTCCCATGGCCGCTGGCGTGGCACTTATTTCCAGCTGATTTTAGAAACCGCTACCCTTCAATCACTTATATCTACTATTTCCTAGATCGGACCATATTACTGGGTGATCGCATCCAGAGGTACGGACAACTTACGAGACCCTCGATTTGACTCCTAGATTTAAATACTAACCACATTTCTTAAGAGACAGTACAAATTTTTGTGATGGTCAGCAAGCTAGTGTGGGCGTGGAGGGACTCCACTGCTTATCCTATGCTGTTATGATATAAAATTTTTATTTGAGCAGCTGTTATGCCTTTTTTAAATAATACAGCGTATCTATAAAGTCCCTTTACACCTTCAGAATTTTATTACAACTGCAGTTGTTGAGATATTTTAACAAATTTTCTTATATTATAATCACTATTTACCAAAGTTTTTATATATACTTAAATTGTGTGTTTCAGATACTCTGTTGATGGAAGGAACTGAACCTCTATAACACGACAACTCCTCAAGAGAAGGCACAATGTATGTCTTGGTTTATTGAAATAAAATGAGATGTTCAGACTCAACGAAACTTGAGAACGAGGTATGGAAGAGATCCACCATCGCACCCTTCAATCCGTGCATGAAAAAAATTATGGAGACAGGGAAAGTGTTGGATAAATGGAGGAGCGGGTGATGAAGAACATCCGAGGAAAACATCGATCGCGTTTTAAACGTTTTCATTCGTTCACCTACGAAGTCCATCCGAACTGCTGCTAGACAGTTGCACCTACCACGTTCAACTGTGCATAATGTCCTGCACAAGAACTTACGGTTGTACGCTCTCAAAGTGCAACTGTTACAGACACTTGAGCCAAATGACAGGCCAAAACGCACAGAGTTTTCACTTAACATGCTGGAACGCCTTTCGGAGGATGAAGCATTCCACATGCGAGAGTGTCTCAGTTACTAGGAAACTTTTCATATTTCTAGGACATTAAAAACACAGTGTGAGAATCTGGGGATCTGAATACCCCCATGTGACCTGCGGGCTTCACCGGGATAGTTCAAAAGGGAATGTGTGGTGTGGAATCATGCACGATCGAACAACAGGTCCATTTTTCTTCAACGAGTCAACAATTACGGCAGATGTTTACCTCGACCTTCTAATCGAACATGTAGCACCACAACTGACTGACTTACAACCATCCATCATTTTCCAGCAAAATGGTGCACCACCACATTGGGGAAGCATGTTCGTCGGTTCCTCAATGAAACATTTCCAGGAAGATAGATTGGGAAGGATGAGCCAATTGCTTGGCCATCGTGTTCGCCAGATATCACGGCCTTGGACATTTTTTATGGTGGTTTGTGAAAGATATCGTCTATCAAACACAGGTACGGGACATTGCTGACTTGAAGCAAAGGATTAATAATCTATTGACACGTAATCCGCATGGCTTCAGAAAACATCGTTCTTGTGCAACGCAGCTAGCTCTTTATTCGCACGAAGTAATGGCCGCTATCGACAGGGGATCTCAAGTTGATTCCGTATTTCTAGATTTCCGGAAAGCTTTTGACACCGTTCCTCACAAGCGACTTCTAATCAAGCTGCGGAGCTATGGGGTATCGTCTCAGTTGTGCGACTGGATTCGTGATTTCCTGTCAGGAAGGTCGCAGTTCGTAGTAATAGACGGCAAATCATCGAGTAAAACTGAAGTGATATCAGGTGTTCCCCAGGGAAGCGTCCTGGGACCTCTACTGTTCCTGATCTATATAAATGACCTGGGTGACAATCTGAGCAGTTCTCTTAGGTTGTTCGCAGATGATGCTGTAATTTACCGTCTAGTAAGGTCATCCGAAGACCAGTATCAGCTGCAAAGCGATTTAGAAAAGATTGCTGTATGGTGTGTCAGGTGGCAGTTGACGCTAAATAACGAAAAGTGTGAGATGATGCACATGAGTTCCAAAAGAAATCCGTTGGAATTCGATTACTCGATAAATAGTACAATTCTCAAGGCTGTCAATTCAACTAAGTACCTGGGTGTTAAAATTACAAACAACTTCAGTTGGAAGGACCACATAGATAATATTGTCGGGAAGGCGAGCCAAAGGTTGCGTTTCATTGGCAGGACACTTAGAAGATGCAACAAGTCCACTAAAGAGACAGCTTACACTACACTCGTTCGTCCTCTGTTAGAATATTGCTGCGCGGTGTGGGATCCTTACCAGGTGGGATTGACGGAGGACATCGAGAGGGTGCAAAGAAGGGCAGCTCGTTCTGTATTATCGCGTTATAGGGCAGAGAGTGTGGCAGATATGATACACGAGTTGGGATGGAAGTCATTACAGCATAGACGTTTTTCGTCGCGGCGAGACCTTTTTACGAAATTTCAGTCACCAACTTTCTCTTCCGAATGCGAAAATATTTTGTTGAGCCCAACCTACATAGGTAGGAATGATCATCAAAATAAAATAAGAGAAATCAGAGCTCGAACAGAAAGGTTTAGGTGTTCGTTTTTCCCGCTCGCTGTTCGGGAGTGGAGTAGTAGAGAGATAGTATGATTGTGGTTCGATGAACCCTCTGCCAAGCACTTAAATGTGAATTGCAGAGTAGTCATGTAGATGTAGATGTAGATGTAGAATGCCATTGCCACCACTGATGACACTATGCTACAACGAACATGGCCAGAAATCGAGTACCGTCTTGATGTGCTTCGTGCAACTAAAGGCGCCCGTAAAGAGGTCTATTAAACACTGTCAAAAACCTTTTGTAAACACTGATTACAAAATAACAAATGTTGTTAAAATATTTGAATAACTTCCGTTGTCATAAACTTTTGAAGTTGTAAATGGGCTTGATGGACATCCTGTACATGTACCTCTGAGAATATTTGTTTGACGACAACGATGATGTTATATCATCAATGTATTAATTCTCAGCAGTTGTAACACAACTGTTTGCAGAATGTGACAGTCCTTGATTTGCATCCGTATCATAAAAGCACTCTGCCTGGATCAAAACAGCCATAACTTTGCCCAGTAACTGACCACTCTTTCACGAGCGCTGGTATTTATTTCTACTATTTCACTGTATTGTTTGACTTAGTTATGTGCATAAATATTTTTATCGTTCTTGTGATCAAGATGCCCGATACTGTGCCTTAGCGAAGGTTACTGGTGTGTCAGCAGCAGACGAATAATGCAGACGGCAGAGCTTTTGGACAAATTTATAAGTAACCATACAAATTCTATACTTTGCTGTCCAGAATTACTGAATAAAAACTTAGCAGAAAAATATTAAATTGGGTACTTGCCTCCTAGTAAAAGTATTGAGTATTTGTCAATACGAATGGAAAAACAACGCATTTTATCACACAGGTAGTTACATTAAAATGGTATAATTGACACACCTAACAAGTGGCAGATGC
Source organism: Schistocerca gregaria (assembly GCF_023897955.1). Taxonomy (NCBI): domain Eukaryota; kingdom Metazoa; phylum Arthropoda; class Insecta; order Orthoptera; family Acrididae; genus Schistocerca; species Schistocerca gregaria. The sequence continues at coordinate 951,179,882 of NC_064920.1, forward strand.
TAAAACACCTCGCTGACATGAAACCAAAACATCTAGCTAAATAAAGGGTGCAGCCACATTAATTTGACCACCGCCAACATTCGGCGTCAACCCGTAATAACCAGCCACAGACAACAGGTGGCAGCACTAGCAGTGCAGTGTATATAAACACTCACCGTAGGTCACTGAAAACAGGTTAGTCTCTATCGTAATGTCGAAATGTAGCGACTTATCACAGGTCCAAAAGGGTACGAACGTTGGCTTTCGGGACAAGGGTAGTCTCATTTCCGAAACGCTAAGTCTGTTGATTGTTCGTGTGCAGCCGTGATGGAGTATACCTTGCGTGGTAAAATGGAGCAATCAAATGCGGTGCCAAGACAACCGTGGTGGACCATAGGTCACAGGTGACAGGGGTGAACGACGGCTGCTCCAGTGTACAGATGGAAGTTGGTGTGTAAGGCGTGAAATGTCTAAAAGCAACAAGCGTTGGATGGATCGAGGCCGGAGGAGGTGGCGTAATGATCTGGGGAAGTTTTTCTTGGCATTTCCTGGTTGACCTCGTCATTCTGGAAGGTACAGTGGATCATTTCATTTATTCCTGGGGACCTTGTTCGCTCCTAAATGCAGTTTGTGTTTTCTCAGCACTGCCGCATCTACACCAGTAGGACAATGTAACATGTCGCAGTGGTTCGAAGAGCACGAGAATGGGTTTATCATACTCCTCTGGCCATGGAATTCTCCGGATTTAAACCCAGTCAAGAATATGTGGACCACATTGATAGGACTGGACGCGCCATGGATCGTCATCCCAGAGACCTAGCGCTGCAGCGCACGGCACTGGAGTCGATATGGCTCTCCATCCCTGTTGGTACCTTCCAGAAATTCATAGATCTCTTCCTGCGTGTCTCGCATTAGTCTTGCTACATGGTATCATTATCCAGGCTTTTAACAGGTAGCCACATTAAACAGTACACAATAATAAATGTGCTTAGCCTCCTCTAGTAACACGGTGTTGGCTCTCCTGCCAAACACAACAGAATGCAAGTCTGCAAAAAGTGCATGCATTGTTTTTCTCAGGTGCCAGATCAGTTATCGGGATGGTGTTCTGTTCTTGCTGCACTTGGTGTGGCAATACGGTACACGTAATGCTGTTTGTGGGTAACGCTGAGTCGCCATCCGATGATGTCCAGTCGACTGGAGACAGATTTGGTGAGCGAACTGGCCAAAGCAACATGTCGGCACTCTGTACAGCATGTAGGTTTACAACTGCAGTGTGAGGGCAAGCTTTATCCCACCTAAAATCCCTTGGATGTTATTCCTGAAAGGCAGCAAAACAGGACTGACGTACAAATTCGCAGTCAGTGTGCGTGGGATAACCTTTAGAGTGCTCCTGCTGTCATATGAAATCGCACCCCAGACCATAACTCCAGGTGTACGTCCAGTGTCCAGCGCGCAGACAGGTCCCTTAGAGGCCCTCAGATGGCCTGTTTAGAACCAACACACACGGCTGTCAGTGGCACCGAAACAGAACCATCTGTCACCAGAAAATAAGACCTCCGTCCCGCCCTCCAATGAGTTCTCGCTTAACATCAATGAAGTTGAAAATGGCTGCAGTTTGGGGTCAATAGGCTGCACGCTACAGAGCATCTGGCTCGGAACTCTCCTAGAAGTAAGTGTTTTTAATAGTTCGTAGTGTCATTGTGGTGCTCAAATTGCAGATTCAGATGCTAGAAATTCCCTAGAGCCATACACCGATGGTCTTCCGCTCGGCAGTGTCACGAGGCCGTCTGCAGCCCGGTCTTCTCGAGACCGTAAGCTCTAGTGACCACTGCTGTTAGCAATTATATACAGTGGCTACATTACTGCCCAGTCCTTCTGAAATAACATAGAAGGAACAAATTGCTTCTCGTCGCCCTATTACACTATATCGTTCAATCACGTCCAATCTCAAATGTAGCTAACGCTCATCACCGTTACAGCACGTATTTAAAGCAAACACGATTTTCGTCCTCATAACGACGCTACTAGTGTCACTCTGTTGCGACCTGCCTGAAATCTAAATAAACATCATTTCAGCTGTAAAAACATGTCAATCAATTTTCGTTTATGTCGCACAATTCCTTCTAATTTTTTTTCCGTCTGTGTAATTCTTTCACAAAAATGGTCACAGCACAAATAACAGTACAAAAGGTATTGTTGCCAGATGCTGTATTTCCTAGCACTAACCTTATTCGTCCACGGTGACTTATCAGCGTGCACCGACAATCACAATTTCAGCCAATAGTAACTCTGTAATGAGGAGGGATGGTTGCTAACTACGGCCCGTAATCGAACTAAGCTGGCAGCATCAGGAACCATTAGTAGACCACAATGGCCAGGGTAGCAGTGGGGCAACGAGTGGTAACCTGGTTGCATACTGATAAGCCATCAAGGAAACGTCATTGATTCAACATAAATTTTATTGCTGAACCAGCTACAACAAACTCGGCATAGCTCTGCATTGACAACGGCCACCAGAACTTATGCTGAAGACAGCGAGGTTCAAGACGCTGATGCGAGCACTCCACTTACAGCCATTAGAGGCTCGGTGCCACGAGAAATTGAGAACTTGTGACGTCACACCAGTTGTCTTGTCTGCTACCTTCCGCAAATACATGGCTCCGATCATGGATCACGGGAAATCAATGAGTTAATGAAAAGATATGCACTAAACATCTTAACTTTGAGGTGTGTTATCGAGAGGTTGCATACAACTGAACGTGAAGTTAAGAATTACACTGAAGCGCCAAAGAAATTAATACAGGCCTGCTTATTCAAATACAGAGATATGTAAACAAGCAGAATACGGCGCTGCATCAGTGACGCCTATATAAGACAACATATGTCTGGCCCAGTTGTTAGATCGGGTACTGCTGCTGCACTGGCAGGTTATCAATATTTAAGTGAGTTTGTACGTGGTGTTATAGTTTGCCCACAAATGGTGGGACACAGCATCTCCGAGGTAGCGATGAAGTGGGGTTTTCCGTACAACTATTTCACAAGTATGCAGTGAATATCAGGAATCTTGTAAAACATCAAATCTCTGATATTGCTGCAGGCCGAAAAAGGTCCTGCAAGAAAGGGACCAACGAGGACTCAAGAAAATCGTTCAACGTGACAGAAGTGCAACCATTCTGCAAATTACTTTTAGGCGTCAATTCTGGGCCATCAACTAGTGTCAGCTTGCAAACCATTCAACGAAACATCACCGATATGGGCTTTCGGATCCGAAGGTCCACTCGTTTACCCTTGGTGACAACTGCATGACACAAAGCTTTATGCCACGCCTGGGACTGTCAACACCAACACTGGACATTGACTACTGGGAGCATGTTGCTTGGTTGGACGAGTCTCGTTGGAAATTGTATTGAGCGGATGGACGTGTAAGGGTATGGAGACAACCTTATGAATCCAAGGACCTTGCATGTCAGCAAGGGACTATTCGATCTGGTGGAGGCTCTGTAATGGTGTGGGCTGTGCATAATTAGAGTGATATTGTTCCCCTGATATGTCTGGATAAGACTCTGACAGGTAACATGTACATAACAATTCTGTCTCATCACCTGCATCCAATCATGTCCATTGTGCATTCTGAAGGACTTGGCCAATTTCAGCAGGATAATGTGACAGCTCACACGTCCAGAACTGCTGCAGAGTGGCTCCAGGAACACTCTTCTCAATTTACTTTCACTGGCCACCTGAGTCCCCAACATCAACATTATTCAGCATATCTGGGATGCATTGCAAAGTGTTGTTCAGAAGAGATTTCCATCCCCTCGTACTCTTACGGATTTATGGACAGCCCTGCATGATTCATGGTGTTAGTTCCTTTCAGCACTACTTCAGACATTAGTCGAGTCCATGCCACGTCGTGTTGCAGCACTTCTGCACGATATTAGGCACGTGTATCAACTTCTTGGTGTATTAAAGTCGTCTGAAATAGTTACTCGCTCCGTGCAAGAGCCAGCTGCAGGCACTAGTACGTTCGGAGCGTCACGTGCTGTAACGTATCCGCCACGGCCTGTCTTTCTCGTGGGCCAAGAGCGGACCACAGTGACGTTAGGGGCTGTGCAGAACTGCTGACTCTGGTTCGTGCAGAGGCGCGCGTGCGCCGTCTGATCGCAGCCTTGTGCAGCTTTAAGGCAGGACGCACCAGAGGGCACAGAATTCCCTCGAGGTTCCCACGGAAGAAGATAGCCCTTAATAGTTTTTCCCGCCCTTGGGAGTGGAGGCAACATCAACAGCACGCCCGCATAGGCGAAGGCAGTTGGTCGGTTGCATCGTCCGAACGGCTACCCCTCTCCACCCTTCCTCCCTCCCGCCCCCTCCACCTCCAGGCACACTTCAAGGGTTAGGCTCGGACAGCAACTGGATGTATGCGCAGAGGTATCAGACGGGATGGAAGGCACTGACCTGTGTTCGCTACCAAATACTGGACACAGATCATAGGTTGAAGCTCAATCCACCCAAACCTCAAGAGATACTGGTTGGTCATTCTAAGCTCATCATTCATAAATATCAGTGATCCCTACCATCTTTAATCTTAAATGGGGCAAATATCAACTTCTCTGCCTCATAAAAGAATCTAGGAGCAGTAACAGATGAAAATAGAAATTCGTTTGAGTTCGCCATTGCATTTTGCAAGAAGTCACCAGCCTTTTTTCACGCCCTACAAAAATATAAGAAGCTTTTCCTTCTTGACTTGAAAAGGAAAAAAGAAATACTTGAACAGACACTTATACTTCTTATCATTGATGTTATGCAGTAAGGTGTTTCTCAGGATGTTTCTCATGAAAGCTGAAGGCACCTGGAACTGCATACTAGTGCGAATGTTCGTTATAATTTTGATTTTCAATTCTTTGCTCATCATTCACCATCATATGCACAGATACCCTGGCTGCGTGCAGATAAGCGCAGATATTTCCATAACCACTGTCTACTCTACTGTCGTTCATATCTCTTCTTTACCTTAACGCTCTCGTCTGAAGAACAAGGCTAAAACACACGTTCCCTCCAGAGCCAAATCTCTTCTGTCCAGCATTCAGCCAGCTTCTCGAGTAGCAGGAAGCCTACTCTGGAGTAACTTCCCGTATTATGTTAGGTCCGAATAAGATTTACAGCTTCAGAAGACAGTTAATTCTACATCTACTGAAGCAACAATAAAGACTACCATTACCCCTGTATGCACTTGTTACGCCTGTACATCCTTCTTTCCGATCCGATCAATCTCAGCCCCCTGTACTCTATCAGCTGCAGCAGTGGTAGAAGTACCGACTTTATTAATTTTACTGCTTAGTAGTCAGCATTATTTACTGATAGACACTCAGCTCATTTTAATAGTACTTGTTATATTAAAATTCTTAATTTTTAAGTAACTATATTGTAACAAAGGTACTGCATGCTTGAAACTCTGATCCGGTGTAAGAGAGAGCCGGATGTCCCTAATCAGATCAGTTTCAATAAATAAATAAATAAGCAAATAAAACAAAAGTAAATCCAAAACCCGCCAGGAGCACGCCTGCTGTCAGTGGAGGCTAAGTAAAACAGCGTCGACTCGTAGATCGGTATTGATCTCTTTTCGTAAGTGGTGTTCGCCAGACTTCATAGAGCTGTCTAAAAATGAGTAGTACTCGTATTTAGAGTGATTTGGAGCGTAGTTGATTTCCTGGAGCACCCTTTCCCCTCACAGCTTCCTATCATGTACTCCCAACACAGCCAATGGCGCGCACTTGAAGTAATCGGAATTCTGCGCAGCATTAGTTCTGTCTTTCCGCTGTGTCGCCCTTATTACAATGCTTCGCCATTGCCTGGCTCGCGTTGCGGTAATTGCTTCTCGTAGCAGCGGTTCTTGCTACAACTGACGTAACTGTTTCGCCCGCACTGGGGAGGCCTGCTCCCATTAGCTCTTGCAGTTTAGGAGCATCAGAATGTGTAGGTGTACTTTTTATAAGTGAGCAACCAGAATAACACATTACACTACAGTAAATGGATAAACGCTACAAGAAGAGCTACACTCCACAATCAATAACCTTTAACAGCTGCTGAGCTAACACTACAGATAATACCACTATACAGAACTACCTAATACACTGACAACAGACAGCAGCATCACACAGCAAAACTTATAGCTTTGTGCAATGATTGAAACACGACCAGTGAGTGAACGCCAAACACAATACGGAAATCACTCTGTTACCCTCTCACAGCCGCGCTGTGCCTTACGGGTTTCACAAATTGTAACAGTGTCGGCTGCCTCCGGTGCTTTCAGTACCCACTGTACAATAGTTTCACGCTGACGTCTATCAATTGCACATCAATAGATGTGGGTCATGAAACCACCTCACTTAGCGCTCTGTACAATAAGGCAATAATTAGTCTCCTCCGTTCCTAGCATCTGTCAGCGGTTGTTGTCTCTTCTGGAGATGGGCAGAAGACACCATCCGCTCTCCAAGGGGGCAATGTCCACCTACAGCTTGAGCACGCCTTCTCTTGACCACCGTTCCTCTCTGCACTCTGTCGTACCCCAGGGCTCCCCACCTTCCAGACTGTTCCTCTTTCGTTCTCGCTTGCCGGTTGCCAGCCAACAGATGATGCCACCAGCGGACGACCACAGAGGCGTTAGTGTCGAAAGCCACGCATTGCAAGAGCACATGCCTAGTAAAAACTTTGTATATGCGCCAGGACAGAGATCCTCCATAGGATGGATCCTTTGTTGTGAGATTTTGCTACACGTATACATGAGAGAAAATAACTCAGCACTTAAGTTTCAAAAGCAATGACTGTCTGAATCGTAGTCACTATATACTTGCCATGTACATCTCTTAGTGGCAGGTGAAAGACATACAACACCAACTGCCCGCATGAAACAGCGCAGGAAAGTGCCGACCAACTCCACATTCCATCAGTCACACTGCTAAAATGCCGATTGTCACTTCAAAACAAAAGCGCTTGAGTCCCCCTACATAATGACCTACCAATGTTCTTTTTAGCTCACACTGACAATAAAAAAAATGGAAGTGATCATTATAAATTTTAATTAACATGATAATCTTGTTATTACCGTGTTTTGGCCCGAAATAAATACGTCAGTGATGTCTGTTCTACCAGACATAAAAGTAAATAATTTGTATTAATTAAAATGATGAAAAACTACACTCCTGGAAATTGAAATAGGAGAACCGTGAATTCATTGTCCCAGGAAGGGGAAACTTTATTGACACATTCCTGGAGTCAGATAAATCACATGATCACACTGACAGAACCACAGGCACATAGACACAGGCAACAGAGCATGCACAATGTCGCCACTAGTACACTGTATATCCACCTTTCGCAGCAATGCGACGGCCAACACCGCGGTTCCTGGTGTGTCCGCTGAGCCATGCCTGTGATCATTGCTTGTACAGCCCTCTCCCAGTGTCCGGAGCAAGTATGGTGGGTCTGACACACCGGTGTCAATGTGTTCTTTTTTCCATTTCCAGGAGTGTATTTTTAAATAATTTTTATTTGTAGTGGAATGCTAAAATCAATTTCGGCATAATCCAAACCAAGCATTTTATGCAAAACTATTCTAATACACTTAGGAAAACGCATGACATATTGCTGTCTTGTAATACATTCTAACAATTAAAAAAAAATTACCTGAATGGGACCTAAATCGGTAGATAGAATCTAAGTGTACATACAAACAAATGTTTACAGTTTCAGAAAAATTGGATTATTTATTCAAGATAAAGAGCTCACAAACTAAGCACGTCAGCGACACGATGGTCCACCACTGGCCCTTATGCAAGCATTTATTCGGTTTGGATATTGATGGACAAAGTTGTTGGAAGTTCTCCTGTGAAATGTGTCGTCTTCTGTCCAACTGGTGCGTCAGATAGGCGTTGATGGGTCCCATCCATAATGCTCCAAACGTTCTGAACTGGGGAACGATCCGGCAACTTTGATGGCCAAGGTAGGATTTTGCATCCACAAAGACAAGCGCTAGAAACTCTTTCCAGGTGCCGGCGAGCATTATCTTGGGAAATATAAACCCAGGATCATTTGCCATGAACGTCAACAAAGCCTGGCATAGAATATCGTCGAAATACTGTTGTAATATAAGCGTGCTGAGGACAACATACAAAGAGGGCCTGCTCTGAAAAGAAATGCCTCCCTAGATCACCACTCCCGGTTCTCGGGCCGTCTGGAGGGAAACAGTGAGCTTCGTATTCTGATTCTGTCCGGTGCGTCTCCAGGCACGTATTCGCTGGTCATAAAGGCTTGTTTTGATGCGAGACTCATCAATGAAGAGTTGTACTGCAATCACTGAGATTCCAGACCTAAGGTGTCATACATGTCTTAACATACCTATAAAACGGTCACTGACCGAAACAGGTCGTAGTAAATAACGATTAGCAGACACCATTCTGTCATTCATTTATCCAAGCAAGCCCTGCTAATTCTCACCTGAAAAAAATGTTTATCTAATACAGTGTTATTATGTAAACTGAAGCTAGAGGAGGGAGAAAGGAAAAGAATGGGGATAAATAACTGATGTCAGCTGCATCGGGACTTTACAAGAAAACAGTGGCCACGAGTGAAAATGAGTAGTGGTCCAGGATCTAACCCAGAATCCCTCGCATACTAGGCAGTTGGATTAACCAATGCATCACACGGACACAGGGTTAAGCGCACTTGCATGGAGCATCTTGCCACGCCTCCCGGTTGATCCACATTCCCACCTAGCACCACCCATCCACAGAACCCGCTCATGTCTTCCATGCTTGCCACTTTTAGATTCCCACAGGAGGTCGAAGGTAATTGCGTGTCTACACTGAAGCTGGAGGATTCTTTCCTTACCTAGGCGAAAAGCTATATAATGCGTGATACCTGCTCTTTCACACATGTCCGAAAAACAGACATAACGCAGTTATATAACTGATTCGCCTCGTTGGCCATAGACCCACATCTCCAGTGATGTACAATTCCATTCTACCTCCTGCTGAAATCTCAAAGTAGCAAACACGGAATACATGGGCGAGTTCTGTGATGGGTGGTGCTAGGTGTGAATGTGGATCAACCGACAGGCGTGGCAAGATGCTCCACGCAAGTCCGCTCAACTCTTTGTCCGTTTGATGCACTGGTTAACGCAACAGTCTAACAAGCAGGAGATCCAGATTCGGCATACATTTTTACTCTTTGCCACTGATTTTGCGTACAGTCTTGATGCAACTGACGTAAGTCGCTCCTTCTCTTTCCTCTCTTTTCTCCCTCCGCCACCTTCATTTTACATAATGCTCGTCACAGCAGCAGATTCTGCTTGGTATTTGCTGGTCGGACATATCTGAAAGAACGGAAACCACACATTCATAAAGTACTACAGTCTGTTAATGTATATGCAGATGGTGCAGCTAATACCTTTATTTATTAAAATAATTGTCAATCGCATGGTTAGTTTAACAAAAGTAACTAAAATCTGTTACTACATAACTTGGCGCACAGCTTGAGGGCACGCGTGGGATTAGCCGAGCGGTCTAGCGCGCTGCAGTCATGGATTGTGCGGCTGATCCCTGCGGAGGTTCGAGTCCTCCTTCGGGCACGGGTGTGTGTGTTTGTCCTTAGGATAATTTAGGTTAAGTAGTGTGTAAGCTTAGGGACTGATGACCTTAGCAGTTAAGTCCTATAAGATTTCACATACATTTGAACATTTTTGAGCTTGAGGGCACGACTTTTTATTCAGTGCCTATATTACCTCGATTTATCGTAACACAACAATAACATATACCTTGGCGGCATTGTTTTACTAGACTGCCAAAACTTTTTTTTGAAGTACTTCATTTAGTTATCATTCTTGTGTTTGGTTTGATGTGACCCGCCATGGAACTCTACCTCGTGCCATCCTCTTCATCTCAGAGTAGTGCTTGCACAATACGTCCTCAATTATATGTTGTATCTTTTCCAATCTCAGTCTTCGCCTACACATTTGCCCTCCACAGCTCCCTCTAGCCCCGTAGAAGTCACTTCCTGAAGTCCTATCACTCTCTCCCCTCCTCTTGTCAGTGTTTTTATTCCCCTCTTCGTCGATTCTGCAAACAACTTAATCATTTCTCATATTATCTGTCTACTTAAATTTCATCATCATTCTATACCACCATATCTCGAACTTTTCGATTCTCTTCTGTTCCGGTTTCCCACTGTTCAGGATTCACTACCATACAATGTTGTATGCCAAACGTACATTCTCAGTAACTTTTTCTTAAAATTAACGCTCATGTTTAATACTACAGCACTTGTTTTGGCCAGGAATTCCCCATTTCCCCTTTCACGTGCTACTCTGCTTCCTGTATCCTCTGTGTTTCCTCGTAAATTAGCCGAATTCATCCATTATGAATAAAATGGCAGCAGCACTTGAACTTTTATTTTTATTTTATAAACTACGATGGGTTTCTGTCCAAGGCTATTATTTAGTGGTATCGACATAGTGTCGAACAACTAATTTCAACAGAATTAGCCAATGGAGAAGAACGTAGGAATTATTAAATTAGAATACATCATGCACTGAAAAGCATCTAGAAAAATAACGTTCCTTAGGCTTTTTTTATTACAATCATCCTTTTACTTGTGCCGATCATGGTCGTATAAATTTTAGTTTCCATAATACGGTTACCTTTCTACATTTTATGCAAAGCTGTAAGGTTATCGGCAATATTACTGACTGTGTTTTCATGAAATTAAGTGAGAAGCAAAGGTGCATTTCTCTTCCGCACTTTTGCTTCCTATTTCTATACACTCCGTCAACCTTTCATTTCGTCATCTTTGTGGTTATCAATGTGGATGTTATGCTTTTTGTTAATCTCATTACTACTATTTCTCAAAACTGTCATCTTTCTTCGATCATTTCTGCTACTCCTCGTTATATTCGTTTTTCTCCGGCTTACTGTCAATCCAAATTTTATAGCCATTAGACTTTTTATTTCATATGGCAGGTCCTGTAACGATTCTGCTCTTTCACTGAAGATAACAGTGTTGTCAACGAATCTTATCATTGATATCCTTTCTCTCTCAATTTAAATGCCAGTCATGAATATTTCATTTATTCCCATCTTTGCTTCTTCGAAATAAGGGTGGGTACTTCTTGCTTAGTTTTCCATTACCACTGTTCCCTTTAGGCTTCTGTACGTGATGTGCATGACTCCTTATTCTAAATAGCTTCCTCTCCCAAAATGTTAAACTACTTACACCATTTTTTTGTTGTGTAATGCTCATACTGGGTCAACAAATCCAATGAGCTGTCTTCATTATTCCTAAATCATGCTTCCGGTATGTAGCTCTACGCTAGAACTGCCTCTATGTTGCTTCTATATGGAGACTGTGTGCTTCCGACGACTGTTACTTCCTCGTTTTTCAAATTTTTCTTGCAGCCACTTCCCCATAGCTTCCCCACACTCCTTATTTATTTCATTCCTGACTGACATAAATTTCTTTCTTTCCCTGAACATTTCTTTTTGATGATCCGCTGAGATATTTCTTCTTTTACCTACGGTTCCTTCCTTGTAACTATGTTTGTCTGCTCAACTCCTTGCCATTTTTAGAGACATCCGTTCCTCTGCAACTGAGTTACCTACTTGCGTTCCTTACCGCAATATACAAGGTTTTTCCGTAAGAGAGTGCCAAAATTTAACAGTAAATAGAGGATGCTCCACTGAACAATTTGAGGTAGGAAACCTGGGGTGGGAGAAGCCAGCTTAAGGAGATAATAGAAATAAAGTATCTCTTTTCCTCTTTTCCTTGCAGGAAATAAACGGCATATGATCTGTAAACTTGTAGTCACGTTATTTGTAAAGACGCGGGATACCAGTAATGCTAGAGAAAGCGGTAGACAAATTTACTTTCGCATCTTCTTAAGCTGGCATCTCTGACCCCAGGGTACCTATTTCAAATTTTTCAGTAGAGAATTCTCTATGCCCTGTTATAGTTTTTGCGCGCTCTTACGGAAACATTCTGTTTACAGCGTTATTGAACTTCATTATTCTCCAGTGTTCCTTTGTCACATTTTTTCCCCACATTGATTCTTCCGGATTCGTATCAAACTTAAATTTAGTCTTCAGAATTCCTAAATTATGATACGGGTCGATATGTTCTCCAGGCGTACAAGGGAAAATAGGATTTAGAAATATCTATTTGACCGTGATGTAATTCAGCTGAAATCATCCCTTGTACTGGACCTTTTCCAGGTATTCATTTTCTCTTTTGGTGTTAAACAACGCATTCGCTATTACTAGCTGAACTTTGTTGCAAAAATCGATTACTCTGTCCCCCCTCCCATTCCTACTACTTTGTTCATATATTTCGGTAACTCCCTCTTCTATTCCTTCCCATACTACCGCTTTCCTGTTCCCCACGATAATTTAATTGATTATTGGATTATTGTCTTCCTTTACATGTTGAATAACGCGATCATTATTCTCGTATACTTTGTCTAACCCTTCATCTTCTGCTTGTAAAATCAGCAAGTATACCCGAACAGTTGTTGTTGGCGTTGGTTTGATATCGATTCGGGTAAGAACAACCTGAACACTGAACTGTTCAGAGAAACTTACTCCCTACACCATCTCCATATAAAAATACAAAACGTGGATCATGATTTTGAGTTCGGAATAGTAAACATCAGTTGATACTAGGTGATGTTCGTTATGTGTTTGACAGTGGAACATCAGGTAGTAGGTAGCTTGACCGATAGTTTCAAACATAGCGAGAGGATAGAGGCAGATATCGGTGACGCAATTCATCTCAGAGATCTAATAGAAAATAAAAGCATTAATGAAACTGTATTTCATGATTAAGAACGTTGCAGATCGTAGACAGCCACGTTTAGATGAGCACATGAATTTGACGTTTGAAGATACGTGAAACTTTCTACAGATTTAAAAGAAACCTGATAAGATCCTAATCCAAAATGCATCCAAGAACTACTGTAACGAATGATGTGTTGAACGATACGCACTTCATTTCACACACGAAATGAGCGATGACAAGGAAGAGCAGTAACAAGAAGACGAGCGGAATTTGTGACAGAGTTCACGGACGACCATTTTAAGAGCTCTACCGTATCTGTGATGGAATCAATGGATACACAGGTAAGATTGACGAGCGGTTGGTGAAAATTAATATTGAACTAAGTCAGAGTGACATGCAACTGCAGGAAATAATTGCGACACCTACAGTGAACAAATTGATCAATACTAGCCAGTAGTTCGCCATAGTAAGATGCCCGATCGTGAATGGTATGGCAAAACAACGTCGCGTATTTAGACATAAATAAGAGTGTATTAGCCTGCGCAAGACTGGATTTCTCGCAAACTATTGATCGGTGTAGATGGAGGAGGCGGTAGATCAGAGGTTGCGCAATTATGAAGGGAGGAAATGTTAAAAAGTGGAGATGATCCCGTTACACCAACCACAGACGTAAATTTTAAATTGGGCCTGGAGAAGAAATGTAAAAAATGTAGATGATCCCGTTACACCAACCACAGACGTAAATTTAAATTGGGCCTGGAGACATAAATTGAATGGGCAATAAATCGATTTATTATATGCAACTCAGACTACGTCAGTGTGGAAATGAGCTATCTCCTTATCTGACTGCAGATATGATGTCGAAATTTTAAATTTATTTATGTAAATGAAAATTAATGAAAACTAAAATGGCAGAAAACTAGTCTTACCACAAGCAGTGGTGCCTCACATTGATTGTGGGAATATGTTGAAGTACGAACACTGTTGGATGTCTTCTGTTCCATGTAAATGTAACCATACTTGCGGCCATTGATGGTCATTGTATGTTTCTTTTGGCAGTGTAATTTTGTATAGAAACATAAGTTGTGATAACTTAGGTACGTAACAGTATCTATAGTCTGCTTACGAACCTGTGAAAAACTACAATGTCATAATGATGGCACTTGAGAGTCCTTTCGATGAAGAGCCGGAATGTGGATTGAGACAATAGTAGGAGATTCTACAATTCGGGCACATACGGACCATGGAAGTGGTGAAATTTTCTTTTATAGAAGTTTTTTACTGATGATTGATTATTGGCTAGAGGCAAGGGAGCCCGGGATCGACTGCCGACAGGGGAATGAGAGTTGTGTGTCCTTCATCTTCATTTTCATCATCATTGACACGCAAGTTACCGAAGTAGCGTCAACTAAAAAGACTTGCATTAAGGCGGCCAAACCCCGAAGGGGATAACCCGGCGAATAAATTCCATACGATCATTTTATTTCACTTATTACAGGTTAAGTATGTAACGTAAGAAGAATATAGCTAAGAAAGAGAAGTGATGTAGTTGCTGAATAACAGTTGATTTTGTGCTGAAGTGAGTTATTAAATTGAACGAGGTTTTGCCTGAGAAGCAGGTGGTAATACAAACTTAGAAAATAACTGATGTTGCGGACAGGCGCCGAGGAATTATTTAGCAGTAAGAATGCACTGGATTAATTGGGTGTTGGAATATACGTCAACTAAGAACAGATTGGAGATCCTCATAAGTCATTCTGCGTAATGAGTGACTCATTATGTGAAACAATAGACCATTCCTACAAAGTACGTTCAAGTGATGGCAGAGGAAAGTGTAAACGTGGACCAGACGAAAACATGAAATACATTTACATAATAAATTTTCAGTGAGTAAATTCAAAAAGCCAGAGTTTAGTTCTTGGGAAAACCGATGGGAGGTTATAAAAAATAGGATAAAAGTTACTGTTTAGAAAGTATGTTCACTAAAACCATTAACTTTTTGATGTACAGAGTTAAGAAATTTTAAAATTAATCATGTGGTGAGTCCACCATATACTGCTGAAAAACTTGGTTCCTGTTATTAGAGAGCGTGAAAGTCGCCGAAGCTTGAAAGCGAGATACACGACAGATTCTTTGTATGAGATCCGTTTCTTTTTCTTTGTGGAAAGAAGATTAATTTCACGTAATAATGATATGCTGCTGTAGTTCGTGACAAAATCTTTATTTGAATAAATGTAGTATTTTTTTGTTTGTCTGAAACTGATGGATGAATAAGGTCGTTATCTCAAAGATTATAGAGTATTCGGAGGGCAAAAGAAATTTATAAATAGTAAAAAGTATAAGTTTGCATCGTAGTGAGTTCTGATTAACGCTTAAAGTTTTCTGAAGAAAAACTGAAATTAATTTATACAAAGTGCTATCGTAACATTTAAGAAACTAGAACTACTGTAATTTACTCTGCTTTCATTCCTGCAGCTAACGCATCGAATACCTCCGTTCAGTAACATGAATTCCAACAAGTAAAGTTATATTGTGATTACTAACTATAACCAAAATCCAATACTAGAAGGTCACCCACAAAACTGAACTGCAGTGTGTATCATGTATATTCCGAACTTTTCCACCAGGCATTATTGAGGGACATAGATTCATTATGAGCTAATGTGTATTCTCTTAGAGAAGTCATGGACAGACTGTGAGGTGCATCGCCGGCCGGAGTGGCCGAGCGCCTCTAGGCGCTACAGTCTGGAACTGCGCCACCGCTGCGGTCGTGGGTTCGAATCCTGCCTCGGGCGTGGATGTGTGTGATGTTCTTAGGTTAGTTAGGTGTAAATAGTTCTATGTTCTAGGGGACTGATGACCTCAGAAGTTGAGTCCCATAGTGCTCAGAGCCAGCCATTTGTAAGGTGAATCACACAGATGAATTTGCTCTAAAACTGTTTTGCGAAATACGATAGAGACATGAGAGATTCTGCAGGGTCTCTGTAGACAAAAAATGGATATAATCAATGTTATTATTTGCTACGGCGATAAAAAATACAGAACAGCCTCAAAGAAAAAAGAAACCAAAGGTTTTTTGTATTTGTGTAACTGCGTCTGCTATATGTTAAATGGGTCAAAATCATCAAGCTCTTAGGTTTCCGAAAATGTTTGGTTCGTTTCTGATAAGAGGAAACATTTGTAGTATGCCACTGAAATTCACAGACTCTTAAAGATTTATATCCACATGATAAAATGAAATTGTAGATCATTTACCTTACAGAACATGGATGTATTACATGAAAGTGAACAATATGAGTAAAGGAAATTTAAAGGACATGTGACTAACAGCACCAGAAATGAAATGTCTGTGACGAGGGCCTCCCGTCGGGTAGACCGTTCGCCTGGTGCAAGTCTTTCGATTTGACGCCACTTCGGCGGCTTGCTCGTCGATGGGGATGAAATGATGATGATTAGGACAACACAACACCCAGTCCCTGAGTGGAGAAAATCTCCGACCCAGCCGGGAATCGAACCCGGGCGGACACAGCACCAGTGAGAACGTGTTACAGGTATGTCAGCAACTGCACTCATATGCCTTTATGTGATAATGTAAATGCTTTGCAAGAATTTCAAAATTACATTATGTATAACAAAATGGTGTTAAGTATCTGTATAAAGTTAGACATGTTTAAACACGGCATATTCAATGTGATCACTGGCAGCGGCAATAAACACTTCGTGTCTGGTATGGAACGTCTGCTGCATACTTACTAGAATTTCAGCGGAGATGTCTGAGCATGCTGCAGTAATACTTCGATACACATCATTGGGTGTAGCTCGTATGTTCTCACAGACAGCGTGTTTCAGCTTTCCCCAAACAAAACAGTCTAAAGCCGTCGAATCCGGAGAAAGGGTGGATCAAGTTCCTCTTGCAGGTACTCAGCGTCCAGTTGAACGATTTGGAAACAATTAGTGAAGAGGTAGGTGCTTTAGGGCTGGACAGCCATCATATTGGTACCACTGGAGAACGGACCTGTGAGCTGATGGTTCACTATCCCACTCCACATGTTTACAGGCCATGGACACTCACGTACCAACAGGCCAAGACAACAGGGAATGTCAACACAATAATAATTATCACAATATTTGATGGTCAGTTGTCTCGTTACTGGTTAGAATCCACACAACTACTTTATGCAAATGAGTTGCTCTGTAGTGCGTGTTGCCACAGGTATTGTAGACGTGTCGAGTGGAAGCTTTTCAAAATACGACATCTGGTAAACGACTCGCACTAGAACCCGGCAACCAACACCACTGGCACTCTAATTTACCTTACTTCTAGTTTGTTAATGTCAAAAGTCATTGTTATATTTAAAAAAAGTGTACGTTTGCTCAAAAAGTAAGTTTTATAAGTGTTATTACAAATGCTGATTACCTAACAATACGAATCCCTGACTACCAAGCCATCTTGTGAAAACATCAATAGCAAGCTTTAGGTGATTCCCGCTGTATATTTTCGGCCTGTATGAAAGGCTAAATTCCAGAACTACTGTACAGACTTCGATTCGGTTTTCAGTAACAGACATATTTCCTCACACGGAAGATATGTGTAAGAAATTTATAACTATTTCGAGAAAACTGGGAGAACTATGATGATGTTTGACAATTAAGTCGTGCTTCGTCAGAACTTCCCAGGTATGTGCGGATAAAGTATTTAAGTTATTTTGAAATTTGAAGTTAATATTTAGTTAACAAACGTTGTTATCTGAATTTTAATCATAACTCTACGCAGTGGCCCGTAAGCAAAATTACCGCCTGTAAAATTAATTTCTTGGCTTTTGATATCCTTTCTCGGCAGCACCGTAAGTTTGTAGTTTCAGATACTAAAAAACTTTTCTGGGCACAACAGCATAGACTATATTTTCACTTACTGTGAGGTTTACTTTTTATTATGAATTCAATTGAGCGATAACGAGTTCTTCATGCAGTCGCTCAGACGATTATCAGGAAGTATTCTAGAATAAGTTCATATCTAACATTTCCTAACACGTCACTTCCGCACATGACCGATGGCGTGTCCATAAAATACACACATAGCAATGTCGGCCTAATCACTTATTCATCGAAGTTTTGAGCATAATTATTTCTCATTTAAAAGCCGCAACACGTTAGATGAGACCCGCACATATCAATCAAACAAAACACAAATAAATTGGGGACATTTTAGCATTTTAGCGAACACTTAATGCTATGATGTAATCTCTGAAGCGGGAGAAAATCTCGCTCCACTCTTAACGAACCCCAGTTACACCATCCGCTTCCAAGATACCCCGAAATAATAATATGCACGACGCCTAAATGAAGATCTCAAACTGTGACAAAGCCCATGATAAGAAATTATCTGAAAGTCACGAATCGCTTGTAGTATCACCTTCCTTCCCCCTCCACATTTCTCTTGAAGAATAAGTCAGTTCGATGTCAGTTATCCGTTGCGTTTAATAACAACAGAATTACTTAAAACACTGGGCCGATTATGAATGTGACATGCGAATGCGAGTGGAATCCTAGACACCGGAGGATGTCTGGGTAACGAGCAATAACGGCTATCAGCGAAAGCGTGTTTTAAACAATCTGATGTCACATAGAGGAACACTCCTCCTCCTGCAGTACGCTAGCTAGTCGTGAACATTTTGGACATATTAACCGAATAACGTCTGATCACAGGCTTTTGCCACATGGATTTTAGTACGTTCTGGGTGGTTATAATTGAACGGCAGCTTAACACGATGTTCCATTATGACAACTAAAATTGGTAGGCATGCTAATGCGTAAACGAGGAACTGTTGAACGCTGGAATACATATTACTTCCAACTGAGGCCACCAGCTGCAAATCTGTCGCTGTACACTGTCTGTACAACATCATCGCTGCCATTTGACAATATAAATATATATAAATGACCTAGTAGATAGAGTCGTACGTTCCATGCTGCTTTTCGCGGATGATGCTGTAGTATACAGAGAAGTTGCAGCATTAGAAAATTGCAGCGAAGTGCATGACGATCTGCAGCGGATAGGCACTTGGTGCATGGAGTGGCAACTGACGCTTAACATAGACAAATGTAATGTATCGCGTATACATAAAAGAAGAATCCTTTATTGTACGATTATATGATAGCGGGACAAACACTGGTAGCAGTTACTTCGGCAAAGTATCTGGGAGTATACGTACGGAACGATTTGAAGTGGAAAGATCATATAAAATTAATTGTTGGTCAGGCGGGTGCCAGATTGTGATTCATTGGGAGAGTCCTTAGAAAATGTAGTCCATCAACAAAGGAGGTGGCTTACAAATCACTTGTTCGGCCTATACATGAGTATTGCTCATCAGTGTGGGATCCGTAGCAGGTCGGGTTGACAGAGAAGATAGAGAAGAGCGGCGAGTTTCGTCACAGGGTTATTTGGCAACCGTGATAGCGTTACGGAGATATTTAGCAAACTGAAGTGGCAGACTCTGCAAGAGAGGTGCTCTGCGGTGTAGTTTGCTGTCCAGGTTTCGAGAGGGTGCCTTTCAGGATGAGGTATCGAATACATTGCTTACCCCTACTTATACCTGTCGAGGAGATCACGAATGTAAAATGAGAGAGATTCTAGAGTGCACGGAAGCTTTCCGGCAGTCGTTCTTCACACGAACCACACGCGAGTGGATCAGGAAAGTGAGGTAATGATAATGGTACTTAAAGTGCCCTCCGCCACACAGATTTGGGTGGCTTGAGGAGTATAAATGTAGATGTAGATAATGACAAGCAACAACGTGAATTAATAGTATGGCCATCGAGAAAAAATACCGTGCGTTGTTAGTGAAACTGTTTTATAAGAACGGCGACCATTACATTAATGTATTGAGAGAGTATCGCCGACTGAAAGGTCAGAGGGAGCTCCGATGTCATTAAAAGTTTTAAAGAAGTTGATAATGGAATTCGGAAACACGGATGAGCTTGACGTGGCACCTGGAAGAAAAAGGCGTTCTATCCCGGTTGGAGATGTTGAGGAGGTTGTCGTTATATTATGAGGTGACGAGAGTCACGGGATACCTCGTAATGTCGTGTCGGATATCCTCATGACCTTCGTAGTGCCGCAGTTTAACGTGGCATGGATCAGTAAGTCGTTGTAAGTCCCTGCGGAAACAGTGAGCCATGCTGCCTCGATATCTATAAATAATTCCGAAAGTGTTGCCGGTGCATGAACTGACCACTCGATTATATCCCATAAATGTTCGACGGTAATTATATCAAACGATCGTAGCCAAATCATTAGTTCGAATATCCAGAATGACCTTCAGACCAATAATTCACGGTTGTGGCCCGGTTACATGGCCACACATGGTCTCCAAGCAGCCGTACATAACCAGTTCCAGTCAATGACGGGTTCAATTGGATCAGAGGACGAAGTCCGTTCCATGTGAACACAGCACCTTGCATAGTGCACTGCCGACAACTTGTTTCAATGGATTATTGGGGTCTGCAACACACTCGAACTCTACCATCAACTCTTATCAACTGAAATCGGGCCTTATCTGACCTGACAAAGTCACGATTTTAGTCACCTAGGGTCCAAAAGAAATGTTCACGAGACCAGGAGAGGCACTGCATTGTTATGCTAGCAGAGGCATCCGCTTCGGAAGTATGCTGCTATAGTCCACTATCTCGAAATTTCGCTGGGCTGTCCTAACGGACACGTTCGATGACCGTTTCACTTTGATTTCTATCCCGCTTTGATTTACACTGTCATTTCATACTGTTACTAGTCGGTTAGCACAGACAACTTTACGCAAACGCCGCTGCTCTCGATCGTTGTGTGAGGGCAGTCGGCCACTGTGTTGTCAATGGTGAGAGGTAAAATGCCTGACATTTTATGTTCTCGGCACACTCTTGATACTGTGGGTCTCTGAACATTGAATATGTTGTAACTGCGACCAGGACGTTCGAGGGGTAGTAATGAGAGAAGGGGCGGCGGGATTCGCGGAGAAGCATGCGAACAACACATACTATTTCCAACTTCTGGAGAGTTTAAGTCTTGTGAATGCCCTCCCGTCTTTTTGTCACGAGTCAAACATGGCCAAGTTCCATCATGACATGGGTGGCCTTAACGAGACCTCTCTTGAGCCTCATGGCTACTCTGCAAGATGGCTGTAGTGCCGAGCATTATGAGTCCATTTCGGCTGATCAGGTCCATCCCATCCTTGTCGCCAAAATGTTGTAACTGCGACCGGGATGGTCGCGCGGTAACAATGACGGAAGGCGCGGCGTGACCCGCGGAGAGGCCCGCGAACAACAACACAACGGGGGAGGATGGACACGACGAACGGACAGAACGAATACAACAAGACCGAACAACAGAGTCACAAGGAAACCCCCACGTCCACTAGAACACGAACCAGGCAGTAAGCAGTCTAGCGCAAAGCGAAGCGTAAACCAACGTAAGTGAGCTCAGACTGACTAGCTGAGATTTGTTTTAAATTGGTTTTCAATTCCCCCCGAACAGGGGCGGGCTGGCAGCAGCTTAGTACGCTGCTCTACAGCCTACAGACTTTTTTGTAAGAAAAGGAAGAAGAAAGAAACAAGGAAAAACAGGCGATAAAATGATGACTTAAAGTGTAAAACAGCGTAAAAATGCGGTAAGTTAAAATAGAGAGTAAAAGGGGTTGGCAACGTCGATAAGATACAAGGGAATCGGACAAGTAACATAGTAGACACACAATTAAAAAACATTGACGCAGTCTGGTTTCTGTTCGCAAGAGATAAAAAATCACACCCAGCGACAGTATGTTGGCTGTTCGCTACACGTCCCTAAAGACACACGACGGAACACTCACTGGAAAACACACACTGTAAAACACTGCATGAAAATGGTGGTACAAATATGACACTCCCGAGCCAAAGGCAGATGGGGTGGGGGGAAGGGGGGACCTGGAGGAGGGGAAAAAAACAAGGAGGGAGGAGAGGAGAAAACGAAAGGGGGGGACTAGCTGAGTGAGAGGCCGGCGATTAAGTATGCAATCGGGGGCGCCACTATTGGCCGCTGGGACCACGTGTTCCACAGTGGTTCCCCCACAAAAAAAGGGGGCCAGGAGGCGCGCGCCTCCACAGCTTACGATGCAGAGACCTCCGTGGGTCTTCGACGTCCATGACGTCTGGCGCGGATTCGAATTCCGCGGCGTGCGGTACCAGAGAATTCCGTATCGATTTCCAAAACAGAATGTCTCTTACGTCTAGCCCCAACTACGATTCCACGTTCAACGTTTGTTAATTCCGTCGCGCGGCCATAATCACGACGGAAACCTTTTCACATGAACCATCTATGTACAAATGATGGCACTGCCAATGCTTGCGATTTTATACTTGATGCACGCGGTACTATCGCCGTCTGTATACATATACATATATACCTATCGCATTACCTTTGTCATGTTAGTGTATAATTTCTCTGATGTCTCGGCGATTCGTTCTCATCTCGTAGAACTGGATGTACTACTGGTGGTCCGCATCATACCAACACGATATTTCGATGTCATAACTCGGCGTCAGGAAACACCCGATGGAGATGCCGATTTACGACGTCTAAATATCGTGTTTGGAATACGCGTGTTTCCTGAGTCGCAGGAAACACGCTAAACGTAAGTTTTGGGAAGTCGCGGACTACCGGCAGTACACTTGATTCTAAGAGGTGGCGAGGTTGATATTGCTGTAACTGATCACGCAGCACGAGCTAATGCACGTGCTGTGTCTCGAAGGTTATTCGTACGTTTTACGCTCTGTTTTGTACTGCTACCCGTACGACATCCGCGTCCGTACCTGACAAGTTACCCCGTCTGAGTGACATGCAGCGGTCCTGGGGCCAATACCCGGTCGGTTTGAAGATATGCTCAGCACGGTGAGTGGGTATTGTGTTGTTTTGGTTATTACGTTATCGTCATTGGCACGCAAGTCATCCAATGTAGTGTCAACTGAAAAGCCCCCCAGGTGTGTCGCGTGCCCATCAATGCCATATGGTATTTTCATTTTCGTATCATTCACCCGCACTACTCAAAGGCGGTGCATCAACTGAAACCTCATGGTCCGCAGCAACGTTCTGAATATGCTCTTCGGTTTTTGGAACGGATGGAAGCTCATCATATGTGGCAAGGCAGTAGTCTACTGAGTGACGAAACACATTTTACACTACAGGGTGCAGTGAACAAACAAAAGTGCTGAAGTTGGAGTACCGTTAATCGCAAGTTGTGCAGGAAGAGCCAGCGCATTTTCCATATATTACTGTGTTGTGTGGATTCACATGCTGCTTTATTCCTGGTTAAGGAGAAAATACAAAAAAGCAGTAAATGAAGCAGGCAAAAAGGTATACAAACGTCTCGAAAATGAGATCGACAGGAAGTGTAAAAGGGCTAAGCAGGGATGACAAGAGGACAGATGTAAGGATGTAGAGACGCATATTACTCAGCGTATGATAGATATTGCCTACAGGAAAATTAAAGACACCTTTGGAGAAAAGAGAACCACTTGCATGAATATCAAGAGCTCAGATGGAAACTCAGTTCTAAGCAAAGAAGGGAAAGCTGAAAGGTGGAAGGAGTATATAGAGGGTCGATACAATGGCGATGTTCTTGAGGACAATATTATGGAAATGAAAGAGAATGAAGATGAAATAGGAGATATGATACTGAGTGAAGAGTTTGACAGAGCACTGAAAGACCTAATTCGAATCAAGGCCCTGGGAGTAGAGAACATTCCATTAGAACTACTGACAGCCTTGGGAGAGCCAGGCCTAACAAAACTCAACCATCTAGTGAGAAAGATGTATGACACAGGCGAAATACTCTCATACTTCAAGAAGAATATAATAATTCCAATCCCAAAAAAGAGTGTGTCGACAGATGTGAAAATTACCGAACTATCAGTTTATTAAGACACGGCTGCAAAATACTAGCACAAATTCCCTGCAGACTAATGGAAAAACTAGAAGAAGCCGATCTCGGGGAAGATCAGTTTGGATTCCGTAGAAATGTAGTTGGAACATATGAGACAAAACTGACCCTACTACTTATCTTAGAATATTGATTAAGGAAAGGCAAACCTACGTTTCTAGCATTCGTAGACTTAGAGAAAGCTTTTGATAATGTTGAATGGAATACCCTCTTTCAAACTCTGAAGCTGATAGGGGTCAAATGCAGGGAGCGTCAGGTTATTTACAATTTGTACAGAAACCAGATGGCAGTTAAAAGAGTCGAGGGTTATGAAAGGGAAGCAGTGGTTGGGAAAGGAGTGAGTCAGGCTTGTAGCCTATCCCCGATGTTATTCAATCTGTATATTGAGCAAGCACTAAAGGAAACAAAAGAAAAATTCGGAACAGGTATTAAAAACCATGGAGAAGAAATAAAAACTCCGAGGTCCGCTGATGACATTGTAATTCTGTCAGAGACAACAAAGGACTTGGAAGAGCAGTTGAACGGAATGGACAGCGTCTTGAAAGTAGGATATAAGATGAACATCAACAAAAGCAAAACGAGGATAATAGAATGTAGTCGAATTAAATCGGGTGAATCTGAGGGAATTAGATTAAGAAATGATACACGTAAAAGTAGTAAAGACATTTTTCTCTTCGGGGGCAAAAATAACTTATGATGGTCGAGGTACAGAGGATATAAAATGTAGACTGGCAATGGCAAGGAAAGCGTTTCTGAAGAAGAGAAATTTGTTAATAACGAGTATATATTTTGAAACATCCCTTTAGAAAAATTATACATAATTGTGCTTAAACTGACACACAATATTTTTAGCGCAACGCAATCTGACTTTCGAAAATCCCTACAAAAGAATAGCCCTGACCAACATTTACCTATATGTTTTTAACCTATACGTTTCACAAATCACTTATCTCACAAAAATCTTCGTTAATCAATACTGCAATACAGCTAGCGCCTCTACTGCATGCTAAATAAAAGATTCAAATTACGGAAGGCACTAACTACTGATAGGCATAGGTAGCGAATGAAAGATTTTAATAGAGAACGAACAATGTATTTACCTTAATAGTCATAATATATATAGCAGTTCATGACATCCATTCTTACAAATTTCAAAACTCTGCCATCTCTCTCCCCACATCCACCACTGCTGGCGGCTCACCTCCAACTGCGCAACGCTACGCGCCGCTAACAGCTAACTGCCCAACGCTACAATGGCGAGTGTTACAACAATGCCAACCAGCCACAGACTGCACACAGCACAGCCAGTGATTTTCATACAGAGGTGGTGTTACGAATAAAAAAACCTAAACAGCCTACTTATAATTTAAGTGTCACGAAGTCGTTTCTGAAAGTATTTGTATGTAGTGTAGCCATGTGGACGAAAATTAGTTTACAGAAGAAGAACTTTAGAATTGTGGTGCTACAGAAGAATGCTGAAGATTAGATGGACAGAACGCAAAACTAATGTGGATGTATTGAATAGAACTGGAGAGAAGAGAAATTTGTGGCACAACTTGCCTAGAAGTAGGGATCGGTTGGCATATTCTGAGGCACTAGGAGATCACCAATTTAGCACTGGAGGGCGGCGTGGAGGGTAAAAATCGTAGAGGGAGACCAAGAGATGAATACACTAAACATATTCAGAATGATGTAGGTTTCAGTAGGTACTGGTAGATGGATAAGCTTGCACAGGATAGAGTAGCATGGAGAGCTGAATCAAACCAGTCTCTGTACTGATGACCACAAGATCAGTTCTTTCTTTGAAGAGAATATCTGAAGAGATCGTGGCAGCTGTACCATAAGGTCTGCACGATTTCGAGGCCTCTTCGTACAGCATGCGACTTCTGCTTTGGACGAGCGGAAGTGTGTGGAAATCAGTATTATTTTTGCAAGATGCGAAAACACATCACCTCACCCGTCCAGTGAAAGTTGTGCATAATGCAACCTTCTTTCGTTGAGGAATTCTTCAGAGTATTGGTGGCCTTGAAAGCATGGCCTTGAAAGCTTTGGTAGTCGCGACGTCATTACTTACCTTACTTTTAATATTGGTGACGTTTTCAATGATACATGTTATTTTTACTCTATGATTCCTTTTAGTGTTGGGATACTTCGTCGTATTATGGTGGACGAAGATGAAATTGTTTATGCATGTTGTATGGGCCACGGTGTGTATGAAAATGTTAAGTTTGTTGGTGGTTTTGCCGTGGATCAGAGGTTGACCTGACTTTATATTAGAGATTTTCCAGATGCACGGCCTAAGAGTAACCGTTGATCACTTGATTCTGCAGTTGCATTATCTCGTCGATGCCTGCTGTCCGCTTACTAAACAAGTTGTGTTGGTGATGGTTTATAATAAAATCAGTGTTACGTCTACCCCACTTGTTTCACCTTTTCTGCCCACATTCCGTTCCTAAACCCTTACATACGGAAACATTTCTACACTTTCTTGGATTCACTGCGCCAGATTTGCATATGGTGGTTAACATCGGAAATCGGTTCCTAGTTAATGCACTGGCATATCTACCAAGTTTCGCTGCCCACAATGGAACTCGGTGAGTAACTATACTTTCATTTTAACCAACAGTTACTTTTATATAGATTTTAATCAAGTGCATGCTCGACGCTGAGTTACTACATCACGTTACCGTCGTTACAGCCAAGCCCAGACTGAAGTGTTTTGGGTGGAGTGGAGTATATAAAGGTGTTTTATATATTAGTTTATAAATTTGCTATATGAATATTCTGTTGTGTTGATTCCAGTAACAATATGGTTTATCTAAATTACAGCTGGTTAGGAAAACATTAACGTTCGAGTTACGACTTGATTAATACACCGTACGCTCCACAGTGGATTTCGTGATTTCTTGTAAAATTGATATGTTTGATATATTGCTAATTTCACATGCTCAGTTAGTGGCTTAATTAGATAAGCGAAGGTACTACGAGACGCTTAAAATTAGGGAATCAAAAACATAAAGCCAAACATGAAAAATTAAAAAGCTAATTGGCTCAAATGACTATACCAATTTTGGATTTGGCCAAACTTTAATTACGTAAGTTAACTAGAATTTAAGTAAATGAAACTAGTTAATGGAAAGAGTGAAATTAGGGCTGTCTAACGAGCTATAAAAGTCAATGATTAGCTCACACTAATTTTAGCTGTGCACACTGTTGTAACACTTTCAATTACCACTGTCTCTTAGCTAGCAAGATGTCATTGTTTTCAAACTAAACTAGATACGATACTAGCAGCAGCATACTGCAAACTATATCATGGAAATAACTTTACGTAAAATATCGCACAAATAGGGTTTTAATAGTTTTATTTAATGCAACATATACATTGCCTGCGTAGTCATACACAGTTAAACATGAGGCAGAAAAAGGTTATTTAAGAGGAGCAGAATAATAGCAGGTGGAGTAACCCCTAGTCATCAGGGTGTAGGTAGTTAGTGTCACCATTGCAAAACTGGGGGAATGACTAGTTGAATATAACTTCACACATCGAAATAGATGCAGCAGAAAATACTTGCGAGAGTGTAAGTTCACTTTAACAAGGTACATGTAACAGCTGCAATACATGTACTGATACAGCCACTCAGTATTAGTGTTCAAATGTTTCAGGAATACCATGTTGTAATTAATTGCAGTAATGTTAGAAAAAAATAGCCATTAATAGCATTCACATATAACATTAAACCATCAGATCAACAACAGATGATACAAAAACAGCACGTCTAAACAGCACTACACATTTTCAATGTGATAAGGCCCCTCTTCGTCACAGTTTCTGCCCCCCCCCCCCCCAAGATGTTCCATTTATTGACACTGTCAACAATCCACTTACTGTCTCTTGTACTAGTCATGGGCTTACTCAGTTTTTTTTCACTATCTTCTTTTTACGTAGCTTCATAACTCTGCCATTTCCATCCTGTGTTGTATAAAGAGATCCATCTGAGATCTTCATGTCCAACTGATGTCACTCACCTGTCGCTGCAGCATACATAAAGTGTCCGCTGTAAGCTTTTCGTTAATTTAGCTGTCAGCATTTCACAGACATTTCCATACTACAGCCGATGTCAGTGTTACGAATTCTCTCTCTTATTTTGCGTCGTAATAAACTTTTATGATGTTTGTGCCTTCGTTACTAGAATGTTTGAATAATCTTCAAAAATTTCAAGTAATTTCGAGCGACGCCAAGCAAAATTAACTGGATTTGGGTATACTTGACATATTAAAATAATTCGTGGCTATTACTTCGATATTTTATGGATTTATTGTGCTAGGGTGCAGTTTGGTGACTCAGACGAAGTTGTCGAAAGGCTCTAAATACGGAAGAGACTAATGGGGAACTGATGGACAAAGATGGATCACGCTTGAAGCCAACAGTCATTTTCACAACTGGATCGCGGCGAAGGTGCTAACAGGAAATCCTTGGAAGTTCTGGCCCCACGCAAACTGGTCCGTATCTTCCATTTGAATTTAAGTGGACCTGCGAAGTGACATCAGAAACTATACATTCCGCATTCAAAATTTACTTGAGCGCTTGTATATTGCCATACTAATTCTTGGAGTCGCGAAGAGTCCTAACTTGGAGATATTAATATTAGGACTCTCGCAGTTGAAAACGAATTAAGACTACTTCAACTGAACATTGTGCTGTATCCTGACGGAATTCCAGCAGCATCGTTAAACCGAATACGCTGCGGAATTAGTCCCTTTCTTTTCACCTGTTTATTGAGAATCTCTTGTGCAAATAATAATAACGCCTGAACGGAAAAAAGCGTAGGCCACTCCTATTTGCCAAATGATAAAATATCGGATGCACAGAATTACTTCCGTCCTTTGCAGGGTCCAGGAACACATCGTAAGTCGAAATATTATGACAGTCCTGGGGCATAACACGTTTCTCTCCAATAATCAACTCGGGCACTACAGGGAAAAAATCAGTGTATGAAGCCCGGGTAGTTTTCTTCATACAGAACATACTACAAAAAGTAGATGTAGGTGTATAGGTAATTACGTATTTCTAGGTTTTCAGAAGGCGTTCCATAGTGTGTCACAACATCGACTACCAGCCAGAAATTGATATTAGAAAGTATTTTCACGTAAATATGAGTGGCTCGAATATTTGTGTAACAGAATCTAGTAAGTTAACCACGACTAAAAATATCCTACAGAAACTAACGCAACACAGGGACCGGCCTAAGAAAATGTATTAGGACCACTAATGTTTCCAATAAACACAAACTATCTACCGTGTAGGGTCAGCAACAATATACGATTGTTGCTCTTGTCTTCAGCAAAGAATCGTCATTGGACGAACATAAGGAATTCAGAAAAAGTTGCTGTAATAATTGGGAGTTCTCTTTGATTATGGATAAGTGTAAGACAAAGTCCATAACAAAGAAGCTAGACACTATAGTAACCCACTACAAAATTAGTGCCGAACCTATCTCACCGTATAACTGTTTAGGGGTAATACCAAGAAACGATTTGCAGTGACAGATTTACGTGACAAAATTATTGGGGAAGGTGAATGGAAGTTTTAAATTAATTTTAAAGGATTATGGGAAATTGCAATGCGTCTATGAAATAAAACACTTAAAGAACGCTATTGTATCTTATTATAGAGAGTTTTTCGAGCTTTTGCATTCCACATCAAATATGAATGAGAGTAGACCAGGGAAAAACTCATAGGGACGCTACTGGGATAAAGGTTTTACCAGGAATTTGATACCATCGCCTTTGAGACGGTCCTCAGAAAATTGCATATCAAAATTTTCAGACAGTGTGCAGTTATAGAAGTGTGTTGTCTATGGTAATGAGAGGTGTTCTCTCTTGGTTCACACTATTGTTCTCCTTGTATGCCAGTCATGTGTCGGCCTTTCTGTCCTGTAAATATCACTTCTGTGCCAATGACCTTCACATTTATTTGCGAACCACATTTGAAGATATCTATAGTGTAGTAGTCCAAATTACTGACGTTCCGTCTACAGTGTTCAAATGGATAAAAACCTAAAAATTCAATAAATGCGTAGACGTCCCAATTCTTTCTAGTGCCATATTAGTAAGTAATTCTGTTTTGAATTCCACGAACAGATGTCCCCTTTACATATCGATGTTATTGCAATGCGATATCTTAATACCATGAAGAATTTGGGCGTCATTTTACTTGCGCACCAAAATTTGGTATAAAATCGAAGGAAGTACTGTACACTTGTCCAGTCATTTGTTCTGATGACAGACCACTATTTCGATGTGAAACAGCATGGAATAAGAAATGACAAATCCGGCACGTGATGACAGAACAAGAATCTTTGTGTACACTACAGATGCAACACTCATCTATTTGACCATCTCTTGGGTTCTCACCCCCATTTACTGAGTCGATGAAGTAGCATCGCAGTACCTTGCATCTGATATCAATTGCCATTCATCACGACATAACGCCTCACTTTTCTAGTACTCTAGATGTGATCGTTAAAACAAAAACGTTCTCAAACTTCATCTCTGTCGACACTGTCAGCCTGTGGAATAGGCTGACCAGCACTAAGCACACAATTCTGATCCCTACTCATTTTAAGAAACAATTGAAGTAATTCTTTTGTCACTTGCATAGCTTCTCTTTGAAAACGAGGGGACTTTATACGACCAATTTCTTCCAGTCAAAAAGTAAAGCAAACATTCGCATGCTTTTCTCCTCACGATTCTTTCTCTTTTCGTAGCTCAAAGGGTCACTCCATTTTTGTCCTACGCCCTTCATTATTTGGTTCTTTCTCTCCTCACAGCACATGCCTCACGTCCATTGCAATCGATGGTCTCAATTTAAAATTGCCTGTCTATAATTCATCGAATTTGTTCTAATTTTCATTTTCGAATACCTTTTTCTTGCTACGTGTGCTACTGTTTTCATTAATTATGTTACAGTTATTCCAAAATTTTGTAGGTCATATTGATGTTGTTGTTGTGGCCTTAAGTCCTGAGACTGGTTTGATGCAGCTCTCCACGCTACTCTATCCTGTGCAAGCTGCTCCATCTCCCAGTACGTATTGCAGCCTACATCCTTCCGAATCTGTTTAGTGTATTCATCTCTTGGTCTCCCTC
The DNA here is from genome assembly GCF_023897955.1 of Schistocerca gregaria. Lineage (NCBI taxonomy): Eukaryota > Metazoa > Arthropoda > Insecta > Orthoptera > Acrididae > Schistocerca > Schistocerca gregaria. The sequence goes on from NC_064920.1 coordinate 951,210,790, forward strand.
TACGATTTTTACCCTCCACGCTACCCTCCAGTGCTAAATTGGTGATCCCTTGATGCCTTAGAACATGTCCTACCAACCGATCCCTTCTTCAGGTCAAGTTGTACCACAAACTCCTCCCCAATTCTATTTAATACCTCGTCATTAGTTATATGATCTACCCATCTAATCTCGAGCATTATACTGTAGCACCACATTTCGAAAGCTTCTATTCTCTTCTTGTCTAAACTATTTATCGTCCATGTTTCACTTCCATACATGGCTACACTACGTAAAAATACATTCAGAAACGACTTCCTGACACTTAAATCTATACTTCATTATAACACATTTTTCTCTTCTTCAGAAACGCTTTCCTTGCCATTGCCAGTCTACATTTTATATCCTCTCTACTTCGACCACCGTCAGTTATTTTGCTCCCCAAATAGCAAAACTCCTTTACTGCTTTAAGTGTCTCATGTCCTAATCTAATCACCCGACATAATTCGACTACACTCCATTATCCTTGTTTTGCTTTTGTAGATGTTCGTCTTATACCCTCTTTTCAAGAAAATGTCCAATCTGTTCTACTGTTCTTCCAAGACCTTTTCTGTCTCTGACAGAATTACAATGTCATCGGCAAACCTTAAACTTTTTACTTCTTCTCCGTGGATTTTAATACCTACTCCGAACTTTTCTCTTGTTTCCTTTACTGCTTGCTCAATATACAGTTTGAATAGCATCCGGGAGAGGCTACAAACCTTTCTCACTCCCTTCCCAACCACTGCTTCCCTTTCATGGCCCTCGACTCTTATAACTGCCATCTGCTTTCTGTACAAATTGTAAATAGCCTTTCGCTCCCTGTATTTTACCCCTACCACTTTCAGAATTTGAAAGAGAGTATTCCAGTTAACATTGTCAAACGTTTTCTCTAAGTCTACAAATGCTAGAAACGTAGGTTTGCCTTTCCTTAATCTTTCTTCTAAGATAAGTCGTAAGGTCAGTATTGCCTCACGTGTTCCAGTATTTCTGCGGAATCCAAACTGATCTTTCCCGAGGTCGGCTTCTACCAGTTTTTCCATTCGTCCGTAAAGAATTCGTGTTAGTATTTTGCAGCTGTGACTTATTAAACTGATAGTTCGGTAATTTTCACATCTGTCAACACCTGCTTACTTTGGGATTGGAATTATTATATTCTTCTTGAAGTCTGAGAGAATTTAGCCTGTCTTATACATCTTGCCTACCCTATGGTAAAGTTTTGTCAGGACTGGCTCTCCCAAGGCTGTCAGTAGTTCTAATGGAATGTTGTCTACTCTCGGGGCCTTGTGTCGACTTAGGTCTTTCAGTGATCTGTCAAACTCTTCACACAGTATCATATCTCCCATTTCATCCTCATCTACCTCCTCTTCCATTTCCATAATATTGTCCTCAAAAACATCGCCCCTGTATAGACCCTCTATATACTCCCTCCACCTTTCTGCTTTCACTTCTTTGCTTAGAACTGGGTTTCCATCTGAGCTCTTGATAATCATACAGGTGGTTCTCCTTTCTCCAGAGGTCTCTTTAATTTTCCTGTAGGCAGTATCTATCTTACGCCTCGTGTGATAAGCCTCTACAAACTTACATTTGTCATCTAGCCATCCCTCAATAGCCATTTTTCAATTCCTGTCGATCTCATTTTTGAGACGTTTTTTGTTCCTTTTTGTCTGCTTCACTTACTGCATTTTTGTATTTTCTGCTTTCATCAATGAAATTCAGGATCTCTTCTGTTACCCAAGGATTTCTACTAGCCCTTATCACCTACTTGATCCTCTGCAGCCTTCACTATTTCATTCCTCAAAGCTAACAATTCTTCTTCTACTGTATTTCTTTCCCCCATTCCTGTCAATTGTTCCCTTATGTTCTCCCTGAAACTCTGTACAACTTCTGGTTTAGTTTATCCAGGTCCCATCTCCTTAAATTTCCACCTTTTTGCAGTTTCTTGAGCTTTAATCTACAGTTCATAAACAATACATTGTGGTCAGAGTCCACATCCGCCACTGGAAATGTATTACAATTTAAAATCTGGTTCGTAAATTTCTGTCTTATCACTATAAATAATCCATCTGAAACCTGTCAATATCTGCAGGATTCTTCCATGTATACAACCTTCTTTCATGATTCTTGAACTAAGTGTTACCTATGATTAAGTTGTGCTCTGTGCAAAATTCTACCAGGCGGCTTCCTCTTTCATTTCTTACCCCCAATCCATATTCACCTATTACTTTTCCTTCTATCCCTCTTCCTACTGCCGAATTCCAGTCACCCATGACTATAAAATTTTCGCCTCCATTCACAATCTGAATAATTTCTTTTATTTCATCATACATTTCATCAACTTCTTCATCATCTGCAGAGATAGTTGGCATATAATCTTGTACTACTGTTCAGGCGTGGGCTTTGCCTCTATCTTGGCCACAACAACACATTCACTATGCTGTTTGTAGTAGCTTACCCGCACTTCTATGTCTTTATTCATTATTAAACCTACTCCTGCATTACCCCTATTTGATTTTGTATTTATAACCCTGTATTCATGTGACGAATTGTCTTGTTCCTCCTGCTACCGAACTTCACTAATTCCCACTGTATCTAACTTTAACCTATCCATTTCCCTTTTTAAATTTTGTAACCTACCTACCCGACTAAGGGATCTGACATTCCATGCTCCGATCCTTAGAACGCCATTTTTCTTTCTCCTGATAACGACGTCCTCTTGAGTAGTTCTCGCCTGGAGATCTGAATGGGGGACTATTTTACTTCCGGAATATTTTACCCAAGAGGACGCCATCATCATTTAATCATACAATAAAGCTGCATTCATGTTAAATGGACCATTTAAAAATGGGCGTCGTATTGAACGTAATGTAACATGTAGAATTCCTGGTTAGACATAAGAGAGGGCGTCATTACACTAATTTCTCCAGAACAAATCAATGTCTTCCATTTGTATTGAATATTTGTACAGTCAGTCATTTATTACTTTGTTACTACTATTGGAACATGTATTTTGTACTTAAATATAATTCCAACACGTTCCTTTCTTGACTGCTTCACGTTGACAGTTTTGAATAATTGACAAATTTAAGAATTTTATTTTTGACTGCCATTTCTGACATTTAGTTAATCTCATAAATAACGGTTTATTAGCGGTCTGCCGCAAGTCCTTCCAATTGCGCCACTGGTCTTAGTATTACCAACAACATTGCTTTTTATTTTACATGCTGAATTAGGTGTAACTTTTATTAATGCACTAGTGCTTCCTCACTATTCTAGTTAAATTGACAAAACAAAATTTATGTCATTAATTAATACATTGCTGAAACAGTAAACCACAAATATTTACTAATTTGTTCTACCGTGTGTTTTTTTAGAAATTGTTTTTTATAAATCAATTTTTCTCCTGATAATTTAAGAACAAAAGACATGCTCCAGCTTAAAACATTTAATACATTATTGAATAATGTCATTCAGTTCGAAGGCAAACACTATATTATTATTGCTGAAAAATTTTGTATTTGCATCTGTAATATTGGGTGACTAAGAATGCAAGGATGTTGATTACGAGAAACTGAAACTAAAGACTTTCATTTCATTGTCTTCTCACAGATAACATGTTAAAACATTCCAGCTCCATAATCTCGTTGAATCTGTGTATCGTTTTCGTCTCCCTAAGTTTTCTTTCTTTTCTTTCTTATTCTGGCCTCCTTTGTCATGTTTTTCGCAGATTTTTCAGCTTCAGCAGCACGTTTCCTGTCCACTTCTAGCGGACCACTTTTTATACTGTCCTCTTGTCCCCAGTTTTGATGCCTTGGCTGCTCATTGTTTTTAATCTGTTTGTGACTCCATCAAACCAAACTGAAAAGCTCACTTGCCAACACAAACAGTTTCTGGCAAGTATTTCCAAATGCGACTAGTGATGTATCCATTCGGATACTGTGTTTTCCCGTGTAAAACTTTTGCTAGGAGTTTTGGATCTGAAAGACCTCTACGTCTTGACTTTAGTTCTACCACTACAGTTTTTGGCATGGGATGTACATGTGTATATTTTTGTCCATTTGCTTCAGTACTATTTTGCTTGCAATATATCCATTGGAGCAGACGCCATGCTGTGGATGCCCATCAGTTGATGTTTTGAAACGGAGTTGGGCAAATTGCTTCTCTCATTTCACTGACATTTTTTCTGCTTCTCCTGACGACTAGACCATAATATTCTGGCAGAGCGGTCTAGGGCGCTGCAGTCATGGACTGTGCGGCTGGTCCCGGCGGCGGTTCTAGTTCTCCTTCGGGCATGGGTGTGTGTGTTTGTCCATAGGATAATTTAAGTAGTGTGTAAGCTTAGGGACTGATGGCCTTAGCAGTTAAGTCCCATAATATTTCACACACATTTGAATATTTGAACATAATATTCTGTGAGGTTTTGGATTTCTTTTTGATGAGTCTTTCATGTCTCCGAATTACGTCGACATCAGAGAATGTCCTTGCGGAATTTCCCAAGTAATTCCCCCATTGTCTTCTGCACATGTGTTATACTATCCATTTATTAATTTTCAGAATGACCATATGGTTTAGCAGCCGCAACGCTATTGAAGCCTTTAGAATCACCAACATTAACGTAGTGAGAGTATCACAGACTATTTGCAGCAAGTGACCTACCAAAAACAGACTGCCTCATCGCCTTCCATACCACGACTGAAACCTTCGAAGTTCTCTTACATTTGCGTTCATTTTCCTTATTGACCCAAAACTTCACAGTGTCTTGTCAGACGTTCGTAGTCCAGGACGTTGCCTGTATCTATAGAGGGAATTGTGACCACTCCATTCAGCTATGTATAACCTCTCATCTGCCAGGAACCGTCCTGTGCAGCAACAATATCAAAGACTGACAAATATCTACAGTTTCTTTCGCTGCCCTCTTTGTAGGTGCTTCATTGACTTCAGTTAGGACATTATGCAAACATTTATAATATATCCCAAATTTGACAGGTGGTGGTAGTATGTTCATCATACCACAGAATATCAGGGCTGTTTCTTTCTTTCCTTACCGAAACAACTCATGGCATAAGCGAGATGAATATTGACTTCAGCGTATTTTGTGCACATTGCAGATGTCATTGTATATTTCGTTCTTTTATACATTGGACATTCCACTGCAGTGTCGCCGGATAGGCCGCTTCTCTTACATACGGCCCCACTAAACACAAAATATTTCTCAGTATTACGTTATTTGCATTTAGCAAAAGACAAAAGCAATTCGGAAAGCTTTTCCTTACTAAATAAATAGTAATCGTCAATTTCACTAGCTACAGCACCAACGTCTTGTTCATTTTCCGTAAGATGTTTCAACTTGTGTTTTGAAGCACTGTCTGGCGAACTTTTAGACCCAACCTCACATCTTTGCGGCATAATAATTTCTTCATTTTTACGATTTCCAACAACACTCTTGTGTTTATTACCGTAAAATTTACAACTGAAATTAGCTTATTGGTTTTTGGCACTTTTCAACCTGAAATGGTTGAAATATGCAGTTACATCCACAAGTTTAGAGCACGAAACCATGTGAAAGAGATAATTAAACGCAAGTAATCTACTTGTAGCGACAGAAAGATCTATTGCAATAAATCCCTGCCCTTAGTACAGCTGATACGTTCTTTACGAAAATTACACAAACGAATTGCTATGGATGTAGCGAAGCCAAAAGTAAACAGAGAGACACTTTAGGGAAGTTTTTGTGTTTGACGATAGTGTAACGTCTAGACGTTCAAGCGCCGTATCTGTTATAGAAACGGATCTGAACACAAAAAATGATGATATACTATACATAAAGTACTTATTTTTAGAAGCAGGAACAATCAAAGTATTTTCTTAAATAAAAAAAAATCAATCTGTTTGGTCCTCATGGCTTCCACGTCTCCTTAACATCGTGCTGAATCTCAGTTGCCCCTGTGACTAACGCCAGAGAGCACAGATAAACAATGTTGCTCTCTCCGCTGTGATGTACTGCAAGGCCACGTCACTTACCTATGATTCATGAGATGGGTTCATTTTTACCAACAGTACGACTTTGACTGGAGTAGATGAACACGGCTGTCAGCATGGCGACGATCAGTGTCGGTATTCTCGACGCAACGGCAACACTGGACATAGCAGTGGCATCATGTCTCTTCATATGAGTCTCAGTCCCGTGGCCAGTATCACGACGCACGTATTCGCATATGCACGCTCAGAGGTAAATGAATGAGGTTAAGATCGCTTAATTGCAGTCGGATGCAAATTTATTCATAGTCTCAAGTTATTTTACGACTGTGAACGACTACGTTCCCAGCTCCCTTCAATGACGGAAAGTTTATATGCAACAATACGGCAACTTATGTCTACAGGTGGGAAATTTCAGCTGCCAAGTAATTGTAGAAATTCATGGTGAAACCTTACCTGTCATTTATTTTGCACGATTCGCTACTAGTTTCCGTCAATGACCACTATCAAGCTTAGCTGTCATGAACGGCGGGAAAGTTGTGCCATAATTTGAATTACTTTACTTTTGTTGAAATTATGATATAATATTCCTTCCGTTTATGCCACCTAAGCTTGATAATGGTCACTGACCGAAACTGGCAGTGAATTATGCGAAATAAATGACAGGTGAGGGTTTTAACATGAATTTTAAGAAATACGAGAACTGTTTACAAGTATTTCTGAAGGTAAGGCTAGCAGCCTCGAAATCGATGTTACTATAATGACGGATTGAAGACCATTTAATTAGAGTCTGAGGCAAGTTCATTCTCTCTCCCAACTTCCCACCTTTCCCTCAACGATGGAGAGTTTTATACGTTTCGTTATTTTATAAACTCCCGGTGTTGCAGATTTAATGGTGGCCAGTACTGTGGTTCTTCAGACAGTAGAATGTGCTCTTACCAGCTTATCACTTCAACTTTCTTCTTGGTCTTGCTTCATTCATCAGGCTTTCCATGATAGGCTGCCACGTGATTCTGGCCATGGTGACGCGCGCTCAATAACGTTCCGATTGGTTGAATTGTTCTCTAGAATGGGTTCGTATAAAGCCCTATTCCTAAATGACTTATCATAACCTATGTTTCCAACATTCCGTCTGTTAAGTCTGGCTCTACCGGTCCTTCAATCTTTTTTTTTCCCTCTTAGTAATCTGTGGTAAATTACAATTTTAATGTTGTGCAGAAGAATGAGACCCAGGACATTGCTTCTATTGTTTGATGAAATGAAAAGAGATTAATGAGCAGCTGTATTTAGAGCCTATAGGTTTAATTTTTTAGTTTCCGTCATGTACATGAATGTGTAAAGGACGAAACTGTTGTTCCTCTTACGAAATTCTACTAAGAATGATTCTAATATCTCAAGCAAAGTTTTCCACCGCTGACTATTTCGTTAGTTGTTATTCTATAGTGTTCTACAATGATCTTGTCATGGGAGTTCCCGTAGTTTCTCAGTTCTTGTAGTTATTGCACCCCGTTTTAGAATCTGAGTTCTCTGGTACATGAACTTAAACGAATATTTTTAAAACAGGATTTACTGTAATGAGATTCGTTCAATGGTGGTGATATTTCACTTAATTGTGTTGCGTAGAACAATGCCCACACTTTAATTTTTCGCCCACCCTGCTCCTCTGCAATAAAAAGCATTAAGTGATTTTAATTCTACTTCATCTACGTTTTCCGCAAGATGTCCGAAAAAAAGAAAAAGACCTCGACACTGCTGAACGACGCTCAGAAAGTCGTTCCGCGAAGAGAGCCTCTATGTCGATGGATTCTGTCATGTTGCTGGGCTTTGTTACTCCTAATAATGCTATAACATTTTGGAAAGCAGTCATTTCAGACAACAATAGAGAAACGTCGGTTGGCAGCTTCTTATTTTAGACGATAAATATCGCTTATTTGGGAGGAGGTGACCGAGCTTGCTGTAAGTCCAGTAGCCACAGCACACATGCCGCAGCTCAGATCGAGGTGGAGGAGAGATAATTGCACCAGATTCTGTTTTGAGAAGAGAGGGGGGGGGGGGGGATCAACTCTGTCTGGTGGCGACTCTCACGAGGATCTGACCTGCTTTCTATGAGAAGCTAAAGTCAGAATCCTGAGTTACTTCTTTTAGAAGGCTATTTCTCCCAGCGACTTCTTGGTCCGTCTCATACTTGTGGTTTATCTGAAATGATATTCTTCTCGCCTACGATATTCTAGGTGCTAAGCTTTCTTCGTGCCCCGGGCCTTCGTGAAGTGGCTCTGTGTGTTCCTGAAAGCCGTAGTGCTAGAAGAGTGTGAAAGCGTGTACTGTCGTTTCGCATTACAGGCTCCTCTGCATTGTGCCTCTGTGAGGAAGAGGCGCGGAGGCAGTTACCCTAACCGTTACCAGGACCTCTCCTCGGGACAGTGTGCATTCAACACAAGGCTCAAACGTGCACAGCGGCAGCGTCGAGTAACTATTTGCAAGCCACTGGTACCATTCCATGACACTCAGCATCGCCAGATCTGTCCCCATTGCCCAATATATCGTGTGAAATTGTACGTGCTCTATAGCACGCAGTTCCACGAAGCAATATCCTTGAAGTGTTATGTGACGCAAGAGACCTGGGAAGGAATGTTACAGACTACTGTGTCACCTGTAACAGTCCACTGCGAGACAATGGTAGAACCAAGTGGATGGTTTACACGGCCTTCTCGGAACAGTAAGTTGTATCTTCGTGCCGCTGTGGACTACATGCTATACATACCACTGTGGAGTACATACTACTGTATCTACTGAAAATTGAGTTATTTCAAATTATTCATGACTATATCACTAACCATGTAAACGCAATACGTGAACTGTCTCTAACCCAATGATATTTTTACGTATAACGTGTCAAGAAAGAATACTATATTTGCCTGAATCTTATAGTTCAGATAACTACCAAGACAATGTTAATGTTGATTACACAGTAAATGCGCAAGCCTTACTCTCCCTAGGTGCTTTAACTGTGATGTCTACGTAATCGTAATTCAATAAAAACGCTACGTTAGCGGAAACGGGGACTTCGTAATGATAATTATGATACCGAATAACATACGCTAGATCTAAACGCATCTCTTCTAATAAAACGGAACATCTGCAGCCGTCCTTTCGATTTTTTCTATTATTTGATTACCAGTTTCAGTAATTCAGTACATAATGGTCAGACCATAACTTACGCTGTGGGAGTTAATTGCAATCGTATACGATTCCATCAGTGGCCAACATCTATGAATTGTCTCCGTAAAAACTACAGTTGTGTCTCTAACCATAAGCTACCAACATCATTCTTACAGTCTGTGGAAACCAGATCTTTGATGTTGGCCGCCGATGAAACCATGTATATAATTGGAGTTAGCCCATCAGCATCAGTTAATGCTTGAAAATGGTATATTGAATCATACTGGCAGCCATATAATTAAAAACATCGAAAGGACCGCTGTAGGTGCTCCACTTCCTTGCGTAACTGAGTGGCGGAAGTCCTTTAAACCTTCTGTCTGAAGGTTGGACAGGCAAAAATTCATCCCATGTTGAGAGCATGGCTTTCTGCCTGTTTTAGATCCTCATACGTTACTGTGATGTTGAAACATGTGTAGTATATTTGTTGAATTAGGCCCACTATATACTGCCCGAATGATATTAACTGAAAACGACACATGAAAAATTACACTATAGGACAATTAGGCTATCTTAATTGTGCTAAACTGACGAATTGTTGCAGAACATAAGCATTAAAATATCAGTTTGATTACCCTTGGCCTCAGAAGTTCTCTTCCATAAACTAAAAGCCTGTTCCGTATCCAATGAGGTCATATTCGACGGGACGTTAAACACCAATCCTCTCCTCCTCTCCTCAACATGATAACTGTGAAATAAGGAAAGCCCTAGGAGACTGCAGTCAGTAACAGCAAGTTTCTTAAGGTGGGAAGCCCTACCGTCTAACCTGGCTGACTGTAGTGAGATTTATAAAATGGCTTCAAAAATGGCTCTGAGCACTATGGGACTTAACATCTGAGGTCATCAGTCCCCTAGAACGCAGAACTATTTAAACCTAACTAACCTAAGGACATCACACACATCCATACGCGAGGCATGATTCGAACCTGCGAGCGTAGCAGTCTCTCGGTTCCAGACTCACGGGCCTAGAACCTCTCGGCCACTGCGGCCGGCATTTATGAAACGCACACACGTGTTACAATTCTGACTTCATCATTCAGAGCGGTCTTCCTGACTTTATGCTACCAACTCCTACTGCAAATGATACCGCTCACTTCTAGGCTAAGCTAGATGAAACGAAAAATTCTGTTTTGGGACATATTTATTTGCCTTTCCTCTTGTTTCCGAGTTATAACCACCACAAGCCTAGAAGACTTCTATCCCCACAACTTGTAGCCTACAACCATTTTTTTAAGATTTGTAATCCGGTGTTTCTGGCACGAATAGAACTATAAGAAATCATCCATACGTTGTATTAAAATAGCCAGGGCACAGTTGAGGTAACTTTAGTAATTATGAAAGCCGTTAACTTCGAGATGTTATGCCGAAGAGATTCTGGATCAACTAACCAAAATAAGGCAGGTGTGACCAGTTGCTATCAGCCGCTGCAACTTGGAGACTGTGTTCTGACCATTAGAACTAGCCGTAAGAAACGATTATATATACTGCATTAATTTCAGTTCACTAATATTTAGTCACTACATTTAGCGAAATTTCTCAAGTGGACCAATGTATGTATCTAGGAGAAACAGTTACACTGGCATACAAACTCACCTGAAAAAAAGACAAATGGAAATTTATCTCACAAAAGGGAAAATTACACTCTAACACATTTATAAAACAGATTGTTAATGATAACAGGTGTAGATCTCAAGTAAAAATCGTTGGAAGAAAGTAAAGGAAAATTATGAGGAAAACCTTAGACCTAAACGTTTCAGAAAAAATCATATACTTAGTCAGGGAATGACGAGTACATTTGTACAAAGAGAATTTTCAACTTACCCCTAATAATCAAAAACTTCAACAGCTGACAACCACAAGTTAATGAAAACAGGAAATAAACTGGCATTCGTGAAAAAAACATTTAAGATGAACTGAAATTTCGGACCCAGTTCCCTAACACAAATTTGCTGAGAAGCACTAGCGAAAAATTTCAGAACTAGCAGAAGAATGTGAAAGTAAACACAAAGAGCGAATGAAGAGATATTGGAAGAAACAGAAGAAAGTAAGTGATCATTAAATTCAAGCACTTCTTTGCGTTGGGGACAGAGAATAAAAAATTAACTATTCCATCATTTTCCACTAAACGTTTCCGAGGATTATATTATCAACACGGGTTGGATGTATTTACATCAACGACACAGACGATTTGTATATGCAATTTTTCTGGGTAAAATATGATGCTTTCTGTCAGTAGAAGACGAAAACAAACTATTTTGATATGTGTATGTAATACTCGTAAATAGATGTTTTGATAATGAAGGTAAACTTCCTGTCCAGAGGCAGAATAAAAAATATATCGACAATAAATTGTTAAGAGACAAGCGTCATTTTAAACAGCGTGACTGCATGGGTTCGATTCTAACCACAGCTTAAATTCAGCACAAAATTTATCAGCAACAGCAGTCGAAGACTTAGTGTATAATGAGCCACCTGGTTTTGCCAACGGCCTTATGCAACAGGGCAGAGAAGCGGACAGTCATTCAGGGCAATCTCTTGCGTTTGGGATGGGAAACTCTCTTGTAAAGGCGGAAGAATTAGCAATGATCTAAAACATAAGGATGCAGACGGCAGTGGAAACCGTTGTATTAAAGATGTACAACGTCTCCACGGGAAGCGACTGCCAAGGGACCGGTAACCACGGGGAAAAGATGGGATAATCATCGAAAGGGTAACATTCTACGAGTGGGAACGTGTATTGTCTAGAGACTGAATATGGTAGGGAAGCTAGAAAATCTGAGAAGTGAAATACAGAGGTTTAGCATAGATGTAGATGAAGAGCAAAGGGAAGAAGATAAGGATTTCTAGTGAGACGAGTGTAAGATAATACCAACAGTAGGACAAAATCTTTTCTACATAAGAATCACATAACCAATCGGCCGCAAATAAGTATTGGTACACCGACCTAGTTTTCGACACCTCTAAGGATGATTTCATCAGAATGATATTTTAAGAAACTGTAAAATTACAGTGCTAGAAGGCAATGGTCAAATTTTGCAGCAGATATACTTATGCCAAAAATTAAAATTAAACACGATCCAGCCTTTGGCACGTATGCCTTACTTCTTGGAAGTAAGAATAATATTCGAACACAGTATATTTTCCAAAAACCTACTGCAAATGAACTTTAACAGTATGGGTCTGTAATTCAACAAATTACTTGTATTTCGTTTCTTGGGAATTGGTGTGTGTTGTGGGACTTTCCTGTTCTTTAGGTAAGGATCTTTCAACGATCGAGCGGTTGTACATGAGTCCTAAACATTGAACTAATGTATCAACATACTCTGAAAAGAACCTGACTTTTATACAATGCTGACCAGAGGCGTTACTTTTATTACGTGATTTAATCTGCCTTGATAAACCGAGACTATCTACTTATGTTGACAGTTGTTCCTGATTCTAATTCTGGAATATTTTATTCATGTTCTTTATTGAAGAAATTTTGGAAAACCGTATTTAGTAACTTTGCTTTAGCTGTACCGTCACCAGTAACGTCACCGTTACCATCTGACAGTGAAGGTATTGATTGGGTTTCTCCACTGGTATACTTTACATATAATCACAATCTCTTTGGATTTTCTCCCTGATTTAGACATAGACTTATGGAAGTTCGCGATAAATTGTAAGTTTCTGTAAAAATTCTCCTATCTTGTGGGTTTTAAGATGCTTTAAATTCGGCTCTTTTTCGTTGTTAAGTTCAGTTGAAGAGGAATGGACATTTTCAAAAGGACTCTCACAGAACTTTGATAGAAAAATGTATGTACACGAAACATAACTGCGAAGAAACGAAAGGTAGCAGAATTAATACTTCATCTGATTGACAAAAATGGAAGTACAGCGTATTGGGGAAAATATAGCGATACAACAATGTAAGTGGCTTAAGAATGAAATTAAAACGAAGCACGGCAGTCATATCTAAATGAATGCAGGAGAAACGCGTAGAAATCGAAAAACAATTTATCTTTAGGACTGATTCAACATATAGGAGAGTGGAAATAAGGCTCGGTGAAAATGTAAGCATTGAGACTGTTGGTGGAGTACCTCTGTTAAACGCCAAGCACAGAGCAGATAAATAAAAGAGTTCATCGATGGCATCTCCAAGGGTTGGAAATTTCCGATGACTTGACAGAAGACGGAGCGGGAATCAGTATGGAAGACATGGGATATGCTCTATTTGAATCTGCGTTAAACAGAGCTGTGGAAGACTTGGAATCAAATAAGGCGGAAGGCACGGATAACATAGCTTCGTAGTCTGTAAAATCTGTGCGAAATGGCAACCAATCGACTATTTAAGTATGCGTCAGGCACATATCATCAGACTGAAGAAAGATATAATTCACACAATTCCAAAGAGTGGAAAGCAGATAAATAAAAGAGCTATTTTACTATTAGAATACATCTGAATTTCTGACAATTATAATTTACAGAAGAATGTAAAAGGAAGTTGAGACTCGGTTAGATGACAATTAGTTTACCTTCAGAAACGGTAAGGACACCGGAGAGAATTCTGGCGTTGCTCTGGATAATAGAAACAACACTTATGCAAAATCAGGACCCGCTACGGTCGCAGGTTCGAATCCTGCCTCGGGCATGGATGTGTGTGATGTTCTTAGGTTAGTTAGGTTTAAGTAGTTCTAAGTCTAGTGGACTGATGACCTCAGATGTCAAGTCCTATAGTGCTCAGAGCTATTTGAACCAAAATCGGGCTCAGTTCTTCAGATTTATCGGGACTCTTTCTTCAGATTTATTGAACCAGGTAAAGTGATCCAGTATGTCGGAAATTCTCAGGAAAATTTATGTAAACCATATGGAAGGATGGGTATATACAACATGCAGGAGAAGCAAGAGGAGAAATTATAAGAATGCAAGACTAAGAACGGAGCTCTACGAGTGCAAATTTTATAGACAGGGCTGCAGTCTTTCGGCCTACTCTTCAATCTGTACACCGAAGAACTAATAACGGAATGAAAAGAATGTTCCAGGGGTTGCATTAAGATTGTGAGTGAAGGAAATAAGTGATAAGAATCGCTACTGACATTGCTCTCCTCTGTGAAAGTGACTAAGGCTTGCTGGACCTGTAGCGTAGAGCAGTCCAATGTGAGCATACTACGGACTGGGAGTAAACCGAAGAAACACGAAAGTAAAGAGGGAATAACACAAGTGATACCAGCAATAGACCTAACATCGAAACTGGGGACCATCAAGTAAACCAACTACGTTATCGAATTCTGTTATCTTTGAAAGAAAATCCCGAGAAGGGTGGAGGGACCCCTCATTTAGAGAGAGATCAAGAAACTTTGTTGGCCAACATAGGGTTTCGCATGCACGAAGACAAGCAGTAGAAACTCTAGCCTTCTGAAGTCGGCATTGTCTTGCTGAAGTATAAACCCAGGACGGGCTGCCATGAAGAGCAACAAAACGGGATGGGGAACATCTCCGGCGTATCACTGTGCTCTAAGGATGCCACAGGTGACAACCAAAGGGTTCCTGCTTTGAAATAAAATTGTACACAAGCCCTTACTACCGGTTGCCGAGCCTTATGGCAGGTGACAGTCGCGTTGATACCCTCCTCCCGCTGCCTGGGTAGTCCTCATATACAGGGTGTTTCAAAAATGACCGGTATATTTGAAACGGCAATAGAAACTAAACAAGCAGCGATAAAAATACACCGTTTGATGCAATATGCTTGGGGCAACAGTACATTTTCAGGCGGACAAACTTTCGAAATTACAGTAGTTCAATTTTCAACAACAGATGGCGCTGCAAGTGATGCGAAAGATATAGAAGACAACGCAGTCTGTGGGTGCGCCATTCTGTACGTCGTCTTTGTGCTGTAAGCGTGTGCTGTTCACAACGTGCAAGTGTGCTGTGGACAACATGGTTTATTCCTTAGAACAGAGGATTTTTCTGGTGTTGGAATTCCACTGCCTAGAACACAGTGTTGTTGCAACAAGACGAAGTTTTCAACGGAGGTTTAATGTAACCAAAGGACCGAAAAGCGATACAATAAAGGATCTGTTTGAAAAATTTCAACGGACTGGTAACGTGGCGGATGAACGTGATGGAAAGGTATGGGGACCGCGTACAGCAACCACAGAGGGCAACGAGCAGCTAGTGCAGCAGGTAATCCAACAGCGGCCTCGGGTTTCCGTTCGCCGTGTTGCAGCTGCGGTCCAAATGACGCCAACGTCCACGTATCGTCTCATGCGCCAGAGTTTACACCTCTATCCATACAAAATTCAAACGCGGCAACCCCTCAGCGCCGCTACCATTGCTGCACGAGAGACATTCGCTAACGATATAGTGCACAGGATTGATGACGGCGATATGCATGTGGGCTGCATTTGGTTTACTGACGAAGCTTTTTTTTACCTGCACGTCTTCGTCAATAAACAGAACTGGCGCATATGGGGAACCGAAAAGCCCCATATTGCAGTCCCATCGTCCCTGCATCCTCAAAAAGTACTGGTTTGGGCCGCCATTTCTTCCAAAGGAATCACTGGCCCATTTTTCAGATCCGAAACGATTACTGCATCAAGCTATCTGGACATTCTTCGTGAATTTGTGGCGGTACAAACTGCCTTAGACGACACTGCGAACACCTCGTGGTTTATGCAAGATGGTGCCCGGCCACATCGCACGGCCGACGTCTTTAATTTCCTGAATGAATATTTCGATGATCGGGTGATTGCTTTGGGCTATCCGAAACATACAGGAGGTGGCGTGGATTGGCCTCCCTATTCGCCAGACGTGAACCCCTGTGGCTTCTTTCTGTGGGGACCCTTGAAAGACCAGGTGTACCGCCAGAATCCAGAAACAATTGAACAGCTGAAGCAGTACATCTCATCTGCATGTGAAGAGACTACGCCATATTATTGCTACGCATGGTGGATATGTGGAAAATATCGTACTATAGAGTTTCCCAGACCGCAGCGCCATCTGTTGTTGACAATTGCAACTACTGTAATTTCAAAAGTTTGTCCGCCTGAAAATGTACTGTTGTCCCAAGCATATTGCAACAAACGATGTATTTCTATCGCTGCTCGGTTAGTTTTTATTGCCATTTCAAATATACCGGTCATTTTTGAAACACCCTGTACATCTTCGTGTGGCTCATTTCGAAGCGGGACTCATCAAAGAAGACTATTCCAGTTGATGATATTGCAGGGCGAAATTGCCCAATACCACTGCAGACAAGCTTATTGGCGTACAGAGCTCAATGATAGTTGGCGCAAGGGCCGCCGTGGACTCAACTTCCTTTCTGTGAGCCACCTATTAATGGTCCTCTGTAGTCACTGAAGCAACAGTTGTACGTCGGATCGGTGATAATGGTGAATCCAGGGCCCTGAGTGCATCACTGACAAGTGCTCGGTCCGCACGTTCTGTCGTTTCTCTTAGTCGATCGCTTCCTTTTTGACGTTGTGTTCGGCCATGGTCCACCCATTCCTGCCAACATCATCGAATGGTGGCTTCGCTACTATTCAAATGTTGAGCGAAGGTTCCAGTCCTCCCTCGGTCAAGGGTATGTGTGTTTGTCCTTAGGATAATTTAGGTTAAGTAGTGTGTAAGCTTAGGGACTGATGACTTTATCAGTAAGTCCCATAAGATTTCACACACATCTGAACATTTTTTGAAATGTTGAGCGATTCGCCGCTTACTCCAGCCTCCTTCTTCCATTCCAAGTACACGTCCTCTCTCAAATACTTACTATCGAACTGAGTACACGTGATGCAATTTGCAAAAACTTTATGCCCTCGTATCGATATGTTCGCTCTTTATTATCTTTGTCATCTGCGTAGTGAAATAGTGTTGCAGGGTAACGCAATCATCCAGAGGCCACCAGGGTTTACAATTTTGCATTTCCCGTCGGTAATTATATGAATATCAATTGCTATCCTTTTTCATAACTCCTTTGTTGTGCTTCCTTTTCTTTTTCTCTTTGACAGTACATTTGTTATTGCCTGAATCATAATATGTGTCAGTCTGGAACTGAAAACGAAAATTTTAATAAGTCCCATGGTGTATTCGTAATTAAATGTCATAGTACTTCGGATCAAATTTTTTGTTTGTCTTCATACTTGTGAGTGAAGCATATATACTGTGGTTTGATTACATAGATCAACTGATGTGGTGCATCAGTTAGAATTATGTGAAATCGATACGTTGTTTTGTTTGCTGTCTGCAATTACCGCAACGCTTCCTTGAACACTTGATGTAATCCGACTATATCTCATTATTTTTGTTTTCCATTCATTTATATTCCTTTTATAACTCCATCCTTTCCGTTCAACTGGTGATCCATTTGAGGGAAACACTACACTGGCGAAGGACATATGCGGAAATTTATTAACATTTGATGGCGCCCTTTCCATTTCGCTTAGAGCGTGTGTTGCGTGAGAAATGAGTATTGTGAGTGGCAGAAAGTGGTCATAATCACTGAGTCATAGGTATGTATTGATCAAGCAACACCCATGTTCTAATTTTGTTTACTACTGAATTACTGAAATTGGAGGAATTTCTCATGGAGGCTGTGAACGGTTAACGTATCACTAGCCATTAGCATATGAAAATAAAGCTACTTTGCAACTTTCTTTCTGAATGGCTAAGTCAATGTTTATGAATCACCAATGGGATTGCAGTGCATCGGCGAGCTAACTACGAAAGCGGGGAATCAGGGAGCGTGCGAAATATGCTGGTACTGTGGACACGCACGCATTGAAAGCTGTAAAAACAATCGAAAATGTGTACCGTAGTTAGGAGGAACTGTTTAAACAAACAACCAGACGGTATCGACCACAATAAACGAGTAAACACATCAAACAGACAATGTCCAATCAAGTGCGCTGTATGAGGCATCCAGTTTTATAGCATGCAGCCAGCGCTGGCCGCGCGTATTCGTGCGATTTGCAACGAACGGGGCCTCCCCGTCATTGGAGCGTAACGAAGATGAATATCGGATCAGTAACAACCACTGACTCTCGGCGAAACTAATCGGCACCCTTTCCAGAGTCAGCACAGTATTAAATACACTCCTGGAAATTGAAATAAGAACACCGTGAATTCATTGTCCCAGGAAGGGGAAACTTTGTATTTGTCTTAAGAGAATTAAGGAAACCACAGTAAATCTGCATCTCAGTGGCGATTCGGGAAGTCGAGTCAGCGTAGTCTAGAAAAAAAGACCAGTGTCCTACCGCCGCGCTAAATCACTCGATTAAGGAATAGTACAGTACAGAAGCATAATATTTTTAATTGAATTCCATTTTCGTGTTAGCCCAAATAGTACACGACTCACCAACTTTTCTGCCCCGATGGAGAGACATTTAAGGCAGAGCCCCTTGCAGAGAAAACTAACTTATGTGTTGATGAAACGCTTTAAGTTGACCATCTGGGTGACGGTGTTATTCCGCTACGTTTCCAGGATTGTCATACTTATCATATTCACTTCGTCAGAGGCGATGAATATGACACTGTTCGAAACGTCGCCGTATTTTAACACTGGCACTCGGTAGTGACACACTCATGTATGATATACAAACGTAAGACGAAGGTAGAAAGCCTAAAACACAAATGTTGAACTCAGATTTAAAGGTCCTTCAGAAATCGAGATACTGAGCTTTTGCCCCTGTTTCGTTTTCTCACCGCTGTAAATATTAATGATATTTTAGTGTCGGTGGCATTGAGAAACTGCTAACATTGTTCAATTTAAACTCCGATCCTGGTCCTGGTGGTATCCCTGTCAGATTCTATACATTTCTTGCAGCTCAGTGAGATCCTAGTTCAAGAATAAAAGACCGTTGATGCCTCGATCAGTAACATGTGTCGAGAAGATGTTATCAACAAAAGCATCTTTCAGTCTTTTGTAGATACCTGCTCTGGGCTCGAACGAAATGAGATAGATCAAACAGAATGATCCGTTATATGCTAACCGACTTTGATTCTGTAATCATGGGTCATGGGAAACTCGACTATCACTTTTCCCATATCATATTCAGAAAGCCATGGAACAAGGCAATCAAATGGATACAGTACTTCGTGATTTCGGAACACTATTTGACTTTGCGTCTCACCAAAACTTATTAACAAAAATATTATTAGATGGGGTGATTGAAGGTTTGTCGGTGAGGAGGATGCAGCTTGTGTGAGGTGTCTGTATGAGGTGAAGTGGTAGTAGTTTTGTAGTTTTTGCCACAGGGAGCTTGGTTTCTGAGCGTATGTGCGGAGGAGATCTCTTTGGGCAACCAGTGTTATTGTTGTTTTGGGTAGACGTCATTTTCTGGTTATCTTGCTTCTCGTCAGAAGCGAGCTTTACTTGGGCTTCTACCATTCTCAATGACAGTGTGGAGATTTAGTTTAGTTTTCTTCATCTCGGCGTAAGCTGAATGACGTAATTTCGACTAATGCGTTTGCATTTGCTGTGATTACACATGTTTGAGTGATACGGTTGAGAAGGTTTCTTTCTGTCGTCAGTCAATGCAGAAATTCGTGTCTTGGTAAAGAGAACTTTATCTGGGCAGTTATTTCATGATTATCATACATGTATTTAGGAACAATTTTCATTTGCTACCTATTTTCTCTACAGATTTTAATGTTTTAACTATAAAAGTCGGCCTTTCTACATTCTTCACCATGCTTTAATGTTTAATGTACCTGATAATGTAGTCACAAGCCACAAAACCTGCAGTATCTTAATAAAATTGGTTCAAAGACAGCTGTTTGCGAGCTTCATGCTGCAAAATGTACTACCACAGCCGTGGATCTGCAAACCACAGAGTCGTTTGTTCTTGCAACCCTTTGAGATTGTTGACACTCCACGGACACTTCAATCTGTATCTAAAGACATCGAGTGATAGGAACTCCAGTGAACATGGTCACACACATTATGAGTGCAGTTCACCAACAATTTAATCTCTGCTGTACAGTGTGGAACCACTGGGGAGGGTTCAAAACGAAGTGACAAAATCTGAACGCAATGCGAACAGCAAGGGATGCATGCCTGTCAGCCCTCCTGTTTCGCGCCTTCTTGTGGTGTGATCATGTTGGGCTGTAACATTTACGTTTGACTGAATAAAATGGCAAACGGTAACTCAAGACCTACCACTTCGGCAACAGCCTCAGGTCTAGCCGCCGCTGTTTGTTGAGCACTTTAAAAATGGGCCTGTACATAAAAAAAACCTGCGACGAAGTCCTAGGCGTCTGCAGGAGCGCTACCCCTCTGATAATGAATTTCTACAGCAGGGGCCAGGATTCGAGTCACATGTCTTCTACGTGCGGATGAATTTTTAAGTGCCTAACAAACGTGCGTGGGTAGTACTGGGAGTATCGTGAAACTGTGAGACTCTAGAGGAATACTCTATCCTTTTGTACACGCAGGTGTCAATGTCTCACACCTCCAGAGTCACGACACAGGACGGTGAAAAACGGGAGGGCTGGAAAAGTTTAATCGCCCTTTGCTGCCTCGGATCACGTACAAATTTCACCGAATGGTTTGTATTCGTCCCTAGTGGATCCACCCAGCGGTTATTCTGCGCCCCAGAGGGATGCCGTATGCAGTCAAAGAATGAAAGTCTGACATCCAGTCTACGTACAATGGACACTATACAGGCTGATTATAATTGAAGTTAAACTTTCAAACCGCTGTAGAAATAACACCACTGGTCAGAATGAAGTTAAATTGCAAGGAATATTATCGAAAAGGGGGGAAACCTATGGCAGAAGAAAAAATAATAGTTACAAACTGTAACAATAGATGGCGCAGGAAGAATCATGCTTCAATAGCGGTCGACTGCAAATGCCAAATGAATCATACAACAACCCCTAAGGTGTGCGTTTGGCAATAAACAAACTGTACTACTCAGTGTGCATGAGTGTACAGGTGTGATACTGTTAGCTACGTAAGCCCATCCACCACGGCAAGGTCATATCACACTGGATGAGAAAAACTGGTTTTTAATTGTCCTCAGGCCAAAAACCGCATAAAAAGCACCACCAACATCAGTTTTTAATTGTTCTGAGATCAAAAGCATCAGTCACATCGGTTTTTAATTGTCCTGAGGCCAAAACCCGTGTAAAAAGCGTCAATCAAAATCAAATCGGTTAATTAATTTCCGTGTGACTGGCGCAAAACATGTTCAGTATACTGTGCACCGTTTTCTGCTACAATTTTAAATCGAGAAACAGCATGTTTCACAACTGATCGGAGTGTTCCCAGGGTCAGGTTCAAAATGTGTTGCGCAATGCGTGCCTTTGATGCAGCTAAGTTTGCATCCGGAAGACTGAATACAACATCTTTCAGACAGCCCCACAGCCAGAAGTCACACGGATTAAGATTAGGTGGTCGGGACGGCCAGGCTGTAGGGAAATTGCAGCTGATAATATTACCGCTTCCGAAATAGTGCTTCACCAGCAGCTTAACTGGATTTGTAATGTGCGAAGGTGCGCCATCTTTTATAACAATGATCCTATCCACACATCCACTCTATTGGAGAGGTGGAATGACGAGGTTGCGCAAAAGACACTCATAGCGCTTCCCATTGGCGGTACAGGTTACAGGACCGGAAGCACCTGCCCCTCCGAAAAAATACGGCCCTGTGATAAATGATGCCATAAATCCACACCATACAGAGATCTTTTCAGGATGAATTGGTACTGGTTGATTTGCATGTGGATTATCCGTTGTCCATATTCGACAATTCTGTGTAATGAGATATCCTGTCAGAGGGAAATAGGATTTATCTGTACACAAAATCTTCCACGGCCAATCATTGTACACTTCCATGAGAGTAAGAAATTCTAAAGCAAAGGTCTCTCTTGCTGGCAGGTCAACATGAAGCAGGTCGTGCACATGGGTAATTTTGAATGAATGATGTTTCGTAGGATTTTATGCACCGTGCTCACGGGTATGTCCAATGTTCAGGCAATTCTCCTTGCACTATACGGTTGCACATCACCAGTCGTCTCGTTCTGCATTGCTGTGGCCACCGCTTCCACTGACGTTTAATCAATTCGTTTCCTTCCTGTACCAGGCTGCACACACTGGACTCGCATTCGAGAGGACGACGGTTCAATCCCGCGTCTGTCCATCGAGATTTAGGTTTTCCGTGATTTCCCTTTGAAAGGGCACGGCCGACATCCTTCCCCGTCCTTCCCTAATGCGATGAGACCGATGACCTAGCTGTCTGGTTCCTCCCCCAAAGAACCCCCCCTGCCAGGTTGCACACCAAAAGAACCCGTCTTTTCGAATTTCCGAATCATTTTCTCCAGATCCAAGGGAGTCATAAGAACAATGGCTTTTTCCAAACCCTTCATTGTCCGGAACTTCTGCATAGCGACGTATGAACAGTCATCATTCTTGTAATACAGCTTTACAAGAAGAGCGCGATCCTGCACTGAGACAGTAATGGCGAACGTCGCGGGCGCGAAAGGAGGAAAAGCCATGTACCCGGCGAGTTCATACCAACTTCATTGGGGCGTGCGCATGATAAGTGTTTTCATTTACGTATTCTGAGGCATACAGCGCCATCTACTGATCAATTTTCACACTTTTTTCTTCTGCCATACGTTTTCTCACTCCTTCGATAATATTCCATTGCCATTTGACGTCATTCTGACCAGTGGTATTATTTATACAGCGTTTTTAAAGTTCTAATTTTAATTATAATCACCCTGTGTAACTCGTTCATTGGGGTTGCTGGCCAACAATTTCCTTAGAGAAAGGTCGAAGTGTTCGTGGGATGTCTGCAGTGTCAAGGATTGTCAAGCAAGTCGTTCTGTTGATCATCGCACTGCAAATTGTCGTTTTCAGCTGTGAAACGTATGGGAATAATGCCACAAGGAAAGGGGTTTCGTAGACGCCATTTATGCCACCTGAGATCGTTTCGTGTTGATTCTGAGTGGCATGGGCGTCTAAAATATTTTGCTCCACCACCCATAAGAATACCACGTGATATCAACGTTGAGTGTCGCTCTATAACCTCCATCATGGAGACGTCAAAAGGAAGAATGAAGCTTGGGTGAGAAAGAAGTGCGACGACCTGCCCCACCGTGGCACTGGGTAGAATTTTGGTGAGATTGGTGCCAATGTGATGTTATTAACTCACTTTGCACCTAACGTAAACTTCTCCGCTGTGGTTTTATTTTATTTTTTTAAGCGTCATCGAGCGCGAAGGTGACGTAGCGGGACGCCGGGCTTTTGCAGCAATACTGAGGAAGATTTTAGGCTTCACTGACCAAAAATTTCTAATTTCAACATCACAATGGGAAAAAATTAAGGGATTTCGAAAACATGGTAGCTTAAGTGTGTTGCGCAGTGTATGTTGAAAAGAAAAACGAAATGAATTATGGTTCAAATGGCTCTAACTACTATGGGTCTTAACATCTGAGGTCATCATTCTCCTAGACTTAGAACTACTTAAATCTAACCTAAGTACATCACACACATCCATGCCCGCGGTAGGACTCGAACCTGCGACAGCAGCAGCTGCGTGGTTCCAGACTGAAGCACCTAGAACCGCTTGGCCAAAACAGCCGGC
The DNA here is from genome assembly GCF_023897955.1 of Schistocerca gregaria. Lineage (NCBI taxonomy): Eukaryota > Metazoa > Arthropoda > Insecta > Orthoptera > Acrididae > Schistocerca > Schistocerca gregaria. The sequence continues at coordinate 951,234,564 of NC_064920.1, forward strand.
AAATGAATTATCCTATGTGGATGTAATGTTTTGAGATTGTAAGTCAGGAGTCTTTTTTCTTCCTTAGAACTGTATTCTGTGTCAATCTGTAAACGGTATTGAAAGTGATATATTTGACTGTTGCAGTAGTTAGGCTTTTTTTCCTCTTTTCTGTACATTGGACGTCGAACAGATGTGCAGAACTATAGACCTATATCTCTAACGTCGATCAGTTGTAGAATTTTGGAACACTTATTATGTTCGAGTATAATGTCTTTTCTGGAGACTAGAAATCTACTCTGTAGGAATCAGCATGGGTTTCGAAAAAGACGGTCGTGTGAAACCCAGCTCGCGCTATTCGAGACTCAGAGGGCCTTAGACACGGGTTCACAGGTAGATGCCTTGTTTCTTGACTTCCGCAAGGCGTTTGACACAGTTCCCCACAGTCGTTTAATGAACAAAGTAAGAGCATACGGACTATCAGATCAATTGTGTGATTGGATTGAGGAGTTCCTAGATAACAGAACGCAGCATGTCATTCTCAATGGAGAGAAGTCTTCCGAAGTAAGAGTGATTTCAGGTGTGCCGCAGGGGAGTGTCATAGGACCGTTGCTATTCACAATATACATAAATGACCTGGTGGATGACATCGGAAGTTCACTGTGGCTTTTTCCAGATGATGCTGTGGTGTATCGAGAGGTTGCAACAATGGAAAATTGTACTGAAATGCAGGAGGATCTGCAGCAAATTGACGCATGGTACACGGAGTGGCAATTGAATCTCAATGTAGACAAGAGTAATGTGATGCGAATACACAGAAAGATAGGTCCCTTATCATTTAGCTACAGAATAGCAGATCAGCAACTGGAAGCAGTTAATTCCATAAATTATCTGGGAGTACGCATTGGGAGTGATTTAAAATGGAATGATCATATAAAGTTGATCGTTGGTAAAGCAGATGCCAGACTGAGATTCATTGGAAGAATCCTAAGGAAATGCAATCCGACAACAAAGGAAGTAGGTTACAGTACGCTTGTTCGTCCACTTCTTGAATACTGCTCAGCAGTGTGGGATCCGCAGATGGGGTTGATGGAAGAGATAGAGAAGATCCAACGGAGAGCAGCGCGCTTCGTTACAGGATCATTTAGTAATCGCGAAAGCGTTACGGAGATGATAGATAAACTCCAGTGGAAGACTCTGCAGGAGAGACGCTCGGTAGCTCGGTACGGGCGTTTGTTAAAGTTTCGAGAACATACGTTCACCGAAGAGTCAAGCACTATATTGCTCCCTTCTACGTATATCTCGCGAAGAGACCATGAGGATAAAATCAGAGATATTGGAGCCCACACAGAAGCATACCGCAAATCCTTCTTTCCACGTACAATAAGAGACTGGAATAGAAGGGAGAACCGATAGAGACACTCAGGGTACCCTCCGCCACACACCGTCAGTTGCGGAGTATGGATGTAGATGTGGATGTAGATTGGTTCCAATAACTGGTACTTGTGAATAATAGATTTATGCTAAATAACAAGAGTTTTACCGCATGCGGCGAGCTAAAGAGCAATAAAAGTTTAGAAACTTTTTAGGGGAAATATTTGTTAATGAACATCTCTGAAGAATGAAAGTTACATTATCTTCCATGACCGGTGAAACAGTTTTGCTGCGATTAAAACAGGAAGTCGTTTCTGAAAGTATTTGTATGGAGTGTAGCCATGTATGGAAGTGAAACATGGACGATAAATAGTTTGGACAAGAAGAGAATAGAAGCTTTCGAAATGTGGTGCTACAGAAGAATGCTGAAGATTAGATGGATAGATGACATAACTAATGAGGAGGTATTGAATAGAATTGGGGAGAAGAGGAGTTTGTGGCACAACTTGACAAGAAGAAGGGACCGGTTGATAGGACACGTTCTGAGGCATCAAGGGATCACAAATTTTGCATTGGAAGGCAGCGTGGAGGGTAAAAATCGTAGAGGGAGACCAAGAGATGAATACACTAAGCAGATTCAGAAGGATGTAGGTTGCAGTAAGTACTGGGAGATGAAGAAGCTTGCACAGGATAGAGTAGCATGGAGAGCTGCATCAAACCAGTCTCAGGACTGAAGACCATGGCAACAAAACAAAGCAGTTTTAACCAAACATAGCAAATGAATAGTCGAGGTAAAAGCTAAGTCTATATTCAGCAACAAAATTATAGTCAGCCTAAGGTCAGAAATAACACATCGGCTGTAGGGTATGAACCTTGGAATGTCTTCGGAGCAGCAAAGTCAGAAAGAATAACTAGACATTTTCGTAAGTACAAAAGAATACGTCAGAAACAGACTACTTCTCGGCACGTCCGCAATTCTAGGAAGTATTTGTTCAGACTACGAACAAGCACTTAATAGTTTCTTTTTAAGTTTGGTAAGCTGGTGCATCCGAGTCACATTCAGTCAGTTATTCTATAATCGTATTCGAATCTAGAAATATGACTAAACTTTGGTTGCACTATTTACTGGTGGCAATGAAAATTTGCGTCGAGTCGGGGCTCCAACCCGGATCCTCCTCTTGCCTCGAGCGGTCACTTTGACAGCCTCTGCCACTCGACCGTGCTCCCGGACCGACCCAGACTTCCATATGTCATCGCTTCCAACGCCCTCTCCACATGAGCAAACCTCGATGAAACCGCCAAATAGCGTTTGTGACCTTTGTGACACCAATGACACCGTAAAACTGTAAATTTTCACTGCAGGACCATATCAGAAGCACTAACCTAATCATCCGTCAACAGCTGTACATAACGATATAAGGTAACGTAAGTAAAGTTTTGCGTTCTAGCCATAGATGTTTGAATCGGGCCCGACCGACCGCCGTGTCATCCTCTCCCAATGGCACCATTGGATGCGGTATGGATGTACATGCACACCGCTCATCCAGACGTTGACTTGTTTCCTGGCCTTGCAACCGCCACTAATCTGTCGAGTACTTCCTCAGTTGGCTTCTCGAGGCCGAGTGCTTTACGCGACAGTCCTCCCACCAAGGAAAACTCCCTGGCAGTACCGGGAATCGTTCACCAGTCTCCCCGCAAGGTCACTGACCTCTCAGATACGGAAGCGGACACAATGCCAAATCATAATCAAATTATGGCTTACAAAAGTTTATTTATCTCCTATTACATTTTAAGTATAGTTGGTTTGGTAATGAATTGTTTGTGCAACTTTAGATTTTGTGAGCTGTTCAGAAGGAATCATTGCTTAATGAGGTGAACCGATATTTTGTGTTGAAACAAGTATATCTACAATTACGATAACAGCGCTGTTCTGAAAGCAGGATCATAGATGGTGGTACTCACATACCGATACACATTTGTTGAGACATTGTCAGCTTTTGGATCTCTTATTAAAAATAACATTCCTTCACTTCAGACAGGTTTCAGAGATAAATAGATTTTCATAACAACATCGCACTTCAGCTCTCGAATCGTCGCTTGATGAGTCTGAGTACAATGACTGGTAATTCTGAACGCGGCGTGAGTTGACAGTGACGAAGTGACAGCTCATGCGCCGCGGTAATATACGAGAACCGTTAATGGCCCCTCCTTGTCTCGTCGTCATACATAATGCACGGCCCACGGCAGTGACTGTGACACTGTGCTAAGATATTGCTTACCTTATGTTTCCTGCACGTCCCGCTGGCTGTACCGGCGGAGGACAGAAATCACGACGTAGCTTGGCTGGAGGCTTCCTGTTCTAAAAGATACCTAGCGACGATATTTCCACAGACACGTTGAATTCAGGTAAGACGTAATTGCGATGCCCCAAAGCTTCCAGAATTTTACACTGGTAGATGTGAAACGGTTAGATTAAGAGCTAGAATTTGATCTCGTCGTCAAAACGCTCGATAACCAAGTACTTATACTTTTCTATGAGCTTAAACTCGACCAAAACGATGCTGCACATGCTGGAGTGACAGGAAACGGCAAATAACAAGGAAATTCGTAATTACTTGGGAGCAGCTGCGGGTGATAACTTGAGGTGTACAAACGGTGTTGTAGATCTATCTCATTACGTTCGGTTCTCTCCGTCTCTGCTTCACAGATGCCCGTGTTTTCAATCACACACGTCCTGAGTAATTAAATTGAACGAAACATTCTGAAATCGGTAAAAAAATGTAACTCATATTATCTATGATTTTTATAAAATTTCCTTCAAGTAGTTGATGATATTAAGATAAATCTTCTCCGACGAAACTTACTACAGTTCCGGCAGTACATTTAACCTCCAACACATAGCAGTGCGTGTTGTTTACTCGCCGTGCAATCGAGGACTTTAGTCGAAAAGTATCTTATCTCCTCGGATCGGAATCGTGACTCGCCCTGTAATCATTAAATTCCTTGAGGATGAGTAAATGAACTCAGTGATAGTGTCGACGAAGCAAGCGGCAGATTGAGATTGAAAAATGTTTATTTCAGAAATGTCAATACTGCACCAACAACAGGGAGAGACAGACACAGAACTGAATCTAATTCAAAGAGGCACAGTGTCCACAATTTCATTTTGGTTCAAGGTATATTTTCCTGCCTGACCTTCAGCCTTCTACTGCATGACGCATCTTCAAAGACTATAGAAATAGCTAGTTGATATTTTGAAGTTAAATTGATTAAAGAGGGCGAATAGAATCGCTAGTAGGTCACGCAGCTAGGTTAAATATCTTAACTAGATCAGGTATCTCTTTAGCCTTTGGCGATGTCTCCAGCAACAGTAGACGAAACATTACGGAAGGAAATGTGCCTTGGACAACCGTCAAAACTCCAGAACACAATACTAACACATAGAATATTCACATCTTGTGGCAAAAAAACTGTACTTCAAGCTTACGACGCCATCACCAGGGACTAACGTTTACTGTTGTTAACACTAAGAAGGTAATTTTCGATCGACCTGCCTGTTAAACAGCTGACATGCCGGTTTGTGGACAATGCGTTGTCCATGCAGATCGTCTTGCTTCTACGGGGCGACCTCACACTGCCTTCTCTGGTGGTCCAATATAGGAAGGGGACATCGGCTGCTTAAGTAATTGTCAATGTCAATGAAATTCACCATGAGCCGTGTAACGTAAGATGTTATTTTATTTTATTTTGAGTTTCCATCAGCTGAATTCACGACATCCAATGCTTTATGGCTGTATAAGACATTTTCGTGTATTTGAAGAGATGCATATGGGACCTGAGGATGGCATAATGAAATGCTGAAACCGGTAGCCTTCAAAATAAAGTACAATAACATCTTAAGTCACACGGCTATTGGTGGATTTCATTGACATTGACACATTGCCTTATTCCATCCCTGTCCGCCCCTGGTAGCTGAGTGGTCAGCGTGGCAGACTGCCAATCCTCAGGGCCCAGGTTCGATTCCCGGCTGGGTCGGAGATTTTCTCCGCTCAGGGACTGGGTGTTGTGTTGTCCTGATCACCATAATTTCATACCCATCGACGCGAAAGTCGCCGAAGTGGTGTCAAATCGAAAGACCTGCATCAGGCGAACAGTTTACTCGACGGGAGGCCCCAGCCACACGACATTTCATTTCATTCCATCCCTGAGTGAAGATCGCAAGTCCCTGCAGCTGTCTGAAAAACTTGCTTGTACAGACCCTTACGTTCGTAGCTACATAATGGTCTGTGACAAGCTATAACTTTTGACCTAATTTTTATTTACTGGAAATTACAGCTTATAGTTTTTAACGGTCGGTGAAAATGATAGACAGGAGGATGTGACTATACCTGTCGTAGGACCGAGTAAAAATCATCAACAAACAACTGGATTTTATATACATATATACCATGAAATCAAAGATCTGAATGTGTGCGGATTTATTAAGGTTTACCGATGTTCTGTTAAAGTCATCATTTAATTCCACAATCGCTAATTAATTTTCCGTTTATAGCGATCCTCACGAAAAATAGTTGAGTTTTAGCATTGAGTTGCTACTACTTAAAAGCTAACAACGGTTGCTGACCCTGAAAAGATCTTCCAAATATTGACAGAATTATTATCAGTCACTTCATAGTATCACTACACTGGCACAGAGATGTTCTCCTAAACCATCACAAGCTGCGCGCAGTTTATCGGCGCACATTGTACTACTTTAGATGCTTTCTTTTAATGCCTGCCGTTATAGACTCATAGTAGAGTCAAGGACCTCTCAACCGAGAACTAGCGGGGAGGGGGGGTGGATGGTAACAGTGGGGCGGAAGCAATTCCAATTGTGAATATTTAGCAGCGGAGTTCCAATCCCGGGACTCGCCTTACAATGGAGCGAAACCTTTCGGAAACCTTCTTCAAAACTGGGGATAGGAACTGTTTTGAGTTCAGTGTTTGGATAAGTAAACCCTCGTCGGTGCCTGCTAGTGTGTCCGTTTGCGTGCATACAAATCCAGGTTGATGACTTGCTTTACGTCGAGAGTTCGCACATTGGACCTTAAACAGGACAGCTATAAAAACCATGAAACATTTGAAAATATCTGTACACGTAAATGGCCTAGAACAAGGTAACAAGTGATGAAACATACGAAAATCGAACTCTTATTTTCTTGCAATGATAGTAAGTGTCCATTCTTCGTGACACAGCACACATCTAATCACAAGGCCAATTCTGCCATGCCAGCCCTGGAATATGTGGAGTGACGGTACGAACTTCGGCTGCGATGTTTCGTTGCAAGTCATCGATCTTCTGTGGGAGACGTGGAACATATCCTTGGTATAAACAAATAAAAAAATGTCAAGACATCAAATCCAGCGACCATGGTGGGTGACCGCTCCAATAGTGCCTGGCCAGCGCTCGCTACCTGGGCTTCCGACGACGTGACAACGTGTCGTTCTGGTAAACGTACACAACCGTGGAAATGTGGAGGGGCGCCATCTTGTAGAGAAATGGAATTCTGCCCTTAGTTTCCAGCTGTGGTGTGAGACACGATATCAGCATATCGAGATAGATGATAATATCGACTGTTCTCTCAGTGATGAAGAAAGACCAATGACGTTGTTGTTGGACACAAATCAGAACAAGTTGCGTGTCGATTCTTTACCCCTCAGGCACGTGTGTTTAATCGGTCGACGTCTTCCGTAAGATGAGGCTTCGATATTGAAGATTAATTCGCTTGCGTAGTCGTAATTTTGAAGAGAGTTCTGTATATCGGTGCAGAACAGCAGACCACGCAGTTCGTTGTCATGGCTTATGGCTTACACAGGCCGCAATTGGTATCGCTTTACTCTTAATCGCTACGAAGGATTTTTCACACTGATGGCTGAGGCCTGATCATTTCTGCACTAGCTAGATAGGCAGACTACATCGCAACATCATGACCCTCACACGGGCCACCGTCTGTTCTGAAAGGGCCGGTCTGCCCGAATATTTTCAATTGCACAACCAATCATCTTCCTCGGATTTCTTGTACTACTTCAGTATACTGTTGTATCGTGTCTTCTCAACCTTCCCATGGAAAGCTTTTCGTAGATTCACTACCGGTTAGCAACGGGCTGGAGTTCAAAATTGTTCATCTATCTGGTTCGCCACGATTTTCAACTACGTTCGGTGGCACCCCTTTCAGCACCAAGTAAGAAAAAAAGAGAGTTTATCTTTTACATGCTGTATGATTTGTGACATTATGACTAGCCAATTGCTTATACCGAGTTTGTAAGATAATCCATGGACTAGTCCCTGTACAGCTGCAAATAGTCAAAACGTTATAAAAGACTTAACACACCGAAAAATTGGTGTTTTACGGGCTACAGTGCTCACGAGTATTTCGCGATGCGGGTCATTCAGCTCCACTTAAAAACAAGTTTGAATCTTAATTGTGCACCTAATACAACCAGTAATACAGATATTGTATTTTGCGGTAAATGCAAATGGCTCAATGAATGATAAGTAACTCTGCGGACTTTCGTGGTCGTGTCGTCGAGGGTAAAATCTTCTGGTATTTTAGGCCACGTCATATTCGTTCTGAAACATCGACATTCCGACCCCTTTGTAGGAATCTTCTTCTGGAGCCCTACAGAACATCCCAGCCGGGGGGTCGAAACGTCTGTATCGCAGAAGAAATGTGGCGTGGCCTAATAACGCAGAAAATTTTACCTTCACTGATATCTAAAGATGATGTGTAATAGACCTGTAAGATACTGATACCATGGGATTTGTCATCCATTTCGTGTGTGCGAAGCGACGCTATCTCACATCGCTTTATTTAGACTCGTGGCTCGTAATGCTGATTATAAAAACCAATATCTGATGAAACATCGTTATTTGAATCTATTACTTAACTAGGCAATTACTTAACTAATTCAGCGTTAATCTAATGCAAGGTGTTGCGTTTGTCAATGTGTTTAACCACTGCATAGAGTTAATGAGGTCATGACATTCATTACCCGTCCAGCACACCTGACGGCTAAGTGAATATGCTCATAGTACATAGAGACATGTGTTCAGGTATCACATGAAATTCACTGTACAATGACACCTCGACAAGCCTTATGTGTATTTTTTTAGGCCCTTCATAATTTGACCAGTATTACCATATTTCTGCAACTTTATATTATCTCATCATTAAGTTAAATGTACCAACGAGACATTATTGACAGTAATTCAAGCGATAAATTCCTCATTGAGCTAAGCACATGGATTTATTTTCTGCGTACTTGTTATATGAGTTTCCAGTCACTTAAGGGAAACGTTGTCAGCCTTCTAACTGTATCTATGGGGCCAGAAATGGCGTCCTTCCCCGAACCAACCTCTTAATATCACAGTAGCATCGACACCGAATGTCCTTGATTATTGTTGAATATATTCCATATAATATGAAATTCGAAAACATAACTGAAATTTGTGTGATACCTGAAGAGGATGGCGTCCTATCCCGGTGGAAGTTATTAACACGGTTGCTGACCATGCAGCACGTGTCCCACTTAGTACTAGTGCTCATGCAGTGTCATACGAACTGTCCACCTATGAACAACAGTACGGAACGTTTCGTGGTCTTTATACACTGGTATCCGAATAGAACTTCCAAGATTTTACACAACAGGATCAAAGAACAACTACATACGGAACTTTGGAATACCAAGGAGGCTAACGTAGTGTTCGTTTATCACACACAGGTATAGCTTTCTCGCCACTGTGTGCTATGAATTTTAAAAATGGTTCAAATGGCTCTGAGCACTATGGGATTAACATCCGAGGTCATCAGTCTCCTAGAACTTAGAACTACTTAAACCTAACTAACCTCAGAATGTCACACACATTCATGCCCGAGGCAGAATTTAAACCTGCGACCGTAGCAGTCGCGTGGTTCCGGACTCAAGCGCCTAGAACCACTTGGCCACCACGGCCGGCTATGAATTTTATCCAGACACAAAAAACAGTAGACACAATGTTTGTAGATTTATTTTGATAGTTTTCTTATAATCTATATGGATGCACTCCTATCGTCACTGAAACCAAAACATAAGTAAAACTAAACAGCATTAAGCAAGGTAATTAAACAGATCGCTTAGGCATTTATTTACGCGTTTGTTCAGTGGAACAGTACTACAAAAAATCACTACAATTACATTTAACACAATATCTTTTACGCAAGCTAGTTAGTTCAAACTGTTAGACACTTACTTAAAAGTTATGTGGTATGAGGGAAATCAAAATTATGACACACATAGTAAAATATTCTGAACAACTGTATATTATATTCAGGAAGAAAATTTAACGAAAAATAAAATTGTGTCTGTTTTATTAAACCATTCTCAAATCACCATAATTTCAAATAAGAGACCTGTTTTCTACAATTTCAGTTGTCATACTAGTATATACAGGTACATATGCAATCACAAACTTATCCTTATAATATACGGAAATAACATTTTTCGGTTTCCGATAGCTAAAAAATTATTGCAAATCGTAATTGTTATACATAATGGTCTGCAAATATCTTCAGTTAGATTGATCTCAAAGTTATCGGTAACAGCGGAAAGATTCGAGAAATCTACAAAAATGTTTTGTCACCTGGCATTTTGCTGGCTTCGCGACCAGCTTCGGTGTAATGCACGCACTTGTGTCTTCCATCACCAATGTCAGCACTGTGCAAGAAATTACTGCAGCACAGAAATATGTCGAATGATGCCCCCTAGTTACAGTATTTAAGAAGCAGGCTGTTGCCAAAAAGTACTACCTCAATCATAATGGTCCATATGTACATATAGGGTGATCTATTTCCATAGTGTACTAACTCTAGGGGTTGATCGATGAGAAGATAAGGAACAAGAAAGGTGCAATGAACTCATGTCCGGAAATACATGGTTTCCACGGTAGACACCATTTATTCAGTAACACATTGTTACAGAGACTTTGGTCTAATGCGCGCTGTACTATGCAACCACTATGCATTGTTTTCTCCTAGGGGCAGCCCGGTCTTAACTTCTTGAAGGGTAGCGTCACTGATACCCCGATGATAGGACTCAATCACCAGCCACAAAAGTCGCAAACGTAAAAACCGGTGTCTAAATTAGCAGCTTGTGAACCAGAAGTAATCATATTTGGTGCCCAACGGCACCATCGTGCTAGCTGCTGGACCCGTATTGTGATGGCGAATGCATTCCCTCTTCAGGGACACGTCTATCGTGATGCACCCTTATTCGGAACTCGTCTGGAAAGACGACGTATGCCACAATTTTGTCCAAAGTTGACTTTGACCGCGCCACCGCCTGCGCACGACCCTCTGGTTGCTCGTCAAAGGAGACTCCAGACTTTGCCACATTGCTGTGAACAAAACTGTTTCCTAATCCACGCTACGTAACGTTTGTGTACTACCCTGCAGGGGAGAGCTATGAAACTGTTTGCCCTCTAGAAGCTAGGGCCGCTTCACAGCGTTGGTGTCGAATCCATGGGTTGCATGTTCGTATTTCACCCATGGGATCCTGATCAACGAGAATGGCAGTATCCCTGAAGGTTAAAATACATTCTCGATACGCCCAGCCCCAGGTTATCTGCTGGCTAATCTTTTCTTGCATGCTGAGCGTAGTTGACATTACTTGTACTTACTTTGTGCGATTAAGCATTTGCATACCCAAGTACATATTGTCCAGCAGCGTATCTGTGTGGCGCCTCTTTGTGTCCCATAAGTCACTAAAGAACAACAGGTTTGACGAATACAGGGTTCTATTCTTTGACTTGAAGTTTAGTTATCAACTTGAAGCCTGAGACTGAGACATTTCTTAGCAGAACTCATGAGTTCATCTACACATCGTAAATACCAAAAAGCTACTTTACAATATCTTGGCACTCATGGACAAAACACTACATATATATATTAGGATGACTACTATTTTCCAAGCAGCGCTATATTTTATCTGTTCTGGGTGCTAATAACAACAGAATTTGCGTTAAATCCGTCCTCCGGACGTCAGTAGCATATACGTTGAACTGAAGTACAACACTTCGGTTGGCAACAAATGTCTTCCAATCATTATTGATGCAACAAACTATTTTTACTGCCTTACGTTAGACTCCTCTTGCTTTCCAATTTACATTTCCTCCTGGTCGTCTGTCCCACATACGATTCTCTTTCGGGTGCTGGCAAATGTTTGATGCGTTCAAATCATGACATTAATAAAAAATATGTAAGTTAATTATAGCCATTTATATCGCTATTGATGGCAAATGTTTTCCGAGTGCATGTATTTCCCGGCTTTATTTATTCGTCAATGCACTTACCACGTTTCGGAAATAAAATGAAGCGGTAATGAAATTAAAATGGGTTACTGCGGGTGGAAGTGCACTCTTCATTATTAATCCATTCAGTTTCAATGTATTATTTGATTTGCGAGCTGCTGGACGAAAATGTTATCTGCCTAAGCATTCATCGTTTTTTAAGCATGTATCGTGAGTACGGAAAAAAGGAGAGCTTCAAGGGCGTATCTTTATCTACGACGTACTACGTGATTCGAAATGTTGTAGTTTCGTTTATACATATAAAGACACGTGATTCTTTTAATTGAAAGAAAGCAGTTTAAAATTTATCATTTCGTCGTCATTGAGATCATTGAAGTCAAAGTGCTAGTTCGAACTGGACGGACGTAGGAATCGGAAACTATACCCGCCCCTTGTAAGCTCCCACTGCTTTCCTGTGATTCATTCCTCGTGCTCGCAGTAGACGAATTCATTTAATCTAATTAATATATCCCGTGTCTGAAAGGGGCGTTGTCATCAGATTACTATTCGTGCACCAGTCTCAGTACGGTACATCCATACCTGATAAGACAATTATGTTTAGTAATAAACATGCTAATCCACGCTGATCAGCCAGAGCCTGGTGACCACTTACCTAACAGCCGGTGTGGACCATCTTCGGCACCGATAACAGCAGCGATGCGTCGTGGTATGGAAGCAATGCGGCCTTGGTAGGTCGCAGGAGGAAGTTGGCTCCACATCTGCACACACAAGTCTCCTAACTCCCTTAAATTCCTAGGAGTGGGGGGAGATGAACTCTGACGCCACGTTCAATCAGATACCAGATATGTTCGATCTGGTTCAGATCTGACGAGCTAGTAATCTAGCACATCAACTGGAACTCGTCACTGTGTTCCTCGAACCTCTCCATCACACTCCTTTCCTTGTGGCATGGCGCATTATCTTGTCGAAAAATACCACAGCCGTCGGGCTACATGGTCATCATGGATGGTTGTTTGTGGACTGCAACCAATGTACAATATTGCCGTAGGGAAACACGATCGGCATCAAGGGGTGTATGTGGTCTGCAATCAGTGTACAATACTCGTCGGCCGTCATAGTGCCTAGTACGAGCTCCACAGGACCCAGGGATGCTCATATGAATGTTCCCTGGGGGTACAATAGAGCAGCCGCAAGCTTGTCATTGACCCGCAGAACAGGTGTCAAGGAGCTGTTCCCCTGGGAGACGAGGGATTCGCGCTCTCCCCTAGGCATGGTGAAGAAGGTATTGGGATCATCAGACCATGCAGCGCTCTGCTACTTGCACCAACATCCAGTCACAATGACCTCGTACCCATTTCAGTCGTAATTCCCGGCGTCGTGGTGTTAACATTGGCACATGAATGCGTCGTCGGCTGCGGAGGCCCATCGTTAGGAGTGTTCGCTGCTCTGTGTGTTCAGACATACTTGTATTCCACCCATCACTGAAGTCAGATGTTAGTTCCGCCACAGTTGGCTACCAGTCCAAGCAAGTCCCACGTCTGTAATGAGGGGTGGCCGGCGAGCCCGTGACATCTGGACGTGGTTTCACCTTGGTTTCGCCACGTCTTGAAAACACTCACCACAGCACTCCTCGAACACCCAACATGTTGTGCAGTTTCCGAACTGCAAATGCCGAGCCTCCGGGCCATCACAGTCTGCCCTCGGTCAAACTCAAGACAGATTGTGTGCCTTCCCCAGTGTATAGACGGGCACCACGCTCGCTGATGCTATATGCACCGTGCGTCTGACTGAGTCGCAGCCATTCCTTGCGAGGTGATGCTGTTATTGACAGGACCGCTTTGTATCGACAGTATATTGGTGGTCATAATGTTCTGGCTAATCAGTGTATTAACACGTAGCACTAGTAACACAAACATTCAGATTCCAGGATTTAACAAAAAATACCCTCCGCAAAAACAATGATTGCAGCTATTAATATTGTCGCCTCTGTCATTTAATTTTAACGTAACTAGTACAGGTAACAAGCGAACAGTCACGCATACGTCTTACCGACACGAAAGCGAGCTCGTCAGTCACTGGAGCATAAAGCTTAACCAATACCGCTGGCAGCTCCTATAGCACTGCATATTGCTACGTAACACTATGACAAGCCAAACAACCAGCCCTAAGAACGAATAAAAACTTTTTGCGAATTCAAACCGTTTTAGTGACTGAACAACTTCGCTCGACAGTCGTTAATCGAAATTCCATAATGTAGTTTGTAAGCCAATGAAAACTTGTTTCATATTTCGAAATCAAGAATGATGTACGGACCTCTGTTGGGGGAAACGTGGGCTAGTTGCTACAATTTAATTCAATAGTCTTTGTACGATGATATTTTGGAGCTATTTTAATGGAATATACCCTATAAGGTAGCATCAGTGTCACAGACTCATCGTATTATTTTTTTCTCCTTACGCTCAGCTGGAAGTGATGTCACTGACTTAAAACTGTTTCTAGCAACGCACATTTTAACAAATAACCCCTCAGTGGCAGATGATGTTACAGTGTGTGTGAAAGTGGGGTGGGGGTATGTCATGACACGAAGTGTAGCCAATTAAGCGCTAATCCAAAATGTTCGTATTTTTCTTGCATTGTTAGCATTGTTATAGAAACGCCTAATGTCCTTTACAAACTATTGGTAATCAGACATTTTCAACCATTCCTGATGCATTAACTTCAGTTTCACTATCAGAACTGGAGTTGCTGCAAATATGATATTTATCAAAATTTGTGCAATAATCATCAATCAATTCTCCACATGCAGTGCAATGAAAGCATTCTGTTGGTTTCATTGATTTGAAATACGGATCAGCATACTCAATAGAGAATCAGACGTCTTCTTCGTCAGATGAGCTCTCTCATTACACAGTTTTGTTATGTTTCTTTGTCAGCGTAGTGCTAGATATCATACTGTTAGATTCGATCAACGTACGAGTGTTACAGACATGATTTGTCAAGTCAAATGGAAATCCCATGTGGGAAGACGACGTTCCTCGCGAAACACTACTGAGACTCCAGAGTAATTCTACGACCGCCAGTATATATTTCGTGTAATGACCACATAGATGATATAAGAGAAATTAGGACTCTAAGGGAGACACGCAGACAGTTTCCCTTGCTCTGTTTTCGAGAAGGGGCAATGCAGAATGTGTATGCAGATGCAGAAGTAAATGATGTTTTCTCCCTTCCTTACGTCACGAAATTTATTCCATAATCATTGGCTGCCTTTCTCACTGAAGAATCAGCGATCATCTCTTTTACCACTTCGCTACATGGTCCTTTCGGTACTATGGGACTTAACATCTGTGGTCATCAGTCCCCTAGAACTTAGAACTACTTAAACCTAACTAACCTAAGGACATCACACACATCCATTCCCGAGGCAGGATTCGAACCTGCGACCATAGCGGTCGCGCGTTTCCAGACTGAAACGCCTAGAACCGCTTGGCCACATAGGCCGGCTGTAACTTCTCATGCTGCCTTCACAAGGAACACACATAATAATAAACTTCACACGACATGGGGTATTAAGTTACCCGAACTGTCGGTATAAATTTTTCAAATTATTTACAACCATCCTAATCAATGAGCAATAAAGATTTAGCAATACAAATTTGTTGACCATTAATTTAAAAACTGCAGATCGTGACCGCAGACGGAGCTTCATGTCACTTAGGTGGTCCTGTCTCAAAATAAATTCCATAAATCACAATATGAATTAAGATGCTATTAGAACAAAAAGAAAGAAATATTTCAGCTAAAAAATTTCCATTATATCAGACAAGCATGAATGAACATTTGGTTAAAACATCAGTTAAGGCCAGCAAACACACCAGACCTCAACAAGAAATGAGTAACAACAAAAACAATATAAAATTTAACATTTACGTAAATCATCAGATAACTGTTTGAACGGGATAACGGCTGTCTTCTTAAGGAGGCTGACATTATGAACAAATAACTAAACGTGGAACAAGGTAGAACGGAGATGTCAGCCAAGCGAGAATGCAGCAATGCACGTAGCGTGGTTGTGAGTTATCATCATTGAAGCTATCTCTATAAAAGAACGTGTGTATAAAATTTAAGCAGGAATGCCCACAGGACTTGAAGTAAAACAGCAGATACCAAAACATAAGTTACTCAAATCCTGCATACCAGAAACAGTACATCCACTGAAGGGCCAAAGAAACTAGTACAGGCATGCGTATTCAAATACAGAGACATGTAAACAGGCACTGCTGTCGGCAAAACCTACATAAGACAGCAAGTGTCCGGTGCAGTTGTTAGATCGGTTACTGCTGCTACAGGGGCAGGTTATCAAAATTTAAGATGGTTTGAACGACGTGTTGTAGTCGGCGCTTGAGTGATGGGACACAGCATCTCCGAGATAGCGATGAAATGGAGATTTCCCCTTACGGCCATTTCAAGGATGTACCGTTAATATCAGGAATCTGGTAAAGCGTCAAAACTCTGAGATCCTGGCAGAACGGGACCAAGGACGACTGAAGAGAATCGTTCACCGTAACAGATGTTGGAAGAATTCCGCAGATTGCTGCAGATTACAATGCTCGGCCATCAACAAGTGTAAGCTCGCCAAGCATTCAACGAAGATGGTCTGGGGCATGTGCAGTTGGAGTGCCATACGACTAGATACGACTCTGACAGGTGACACGTACGTAGGCATCCTGTCTGATCACCTGCATCCATTCATGTCCATTGTGCAATCCGACGGACTTGGGAAATTCCAGCAGGACAATACGACACTCCACACGTCCCGAATTTCTGCATAGTGGCTCCAGGAACACTCTTCTGAGTTTAAACACTTCCACTGGCCACCAAACTTCCGAAACATGAACATTATTGAGAACATCTGGGATTCCATGCAACGTGCTGTTCAGAAGTGATCTCCACCCCTCGTATTCTCACATATTCACGGACAACCTTACAGCATTCATGGAGTCAATTCCCTCCAGCACAACTTCACACATCAGGGTTCATGCCACGTCATGCGTTCTCGCGGAGGCCCTACACGATATGAGACAGGATTACCAGTTTTGTGGCTCTTCAGTGTATAACAAGCACAAATAAGGTTCATAATTTTTTAACCAAGGAATGGCTAAGTAAGGTCATCTTTAGTCTTCATTATGATATTACAAGAACCCAATTGATAACCCACACAAGGAATAATGAAAGTACTAAATACAGCCAGGTTCAACATTTTGAGGAGACAAGTTTTTGACTTCCCACTGCAGCGGTACAGTAACATAGAAGACCTTTATTAATATAATACCCATTTATTTGCTTCCACAAAGGAGCTGATTCTCAGTACCCCTAGGTGCTTGATTCTGCTCTTGCTGCAGCTTAAAATTTCTATAAACTAATTTAATATCGGTTAGTATAGCTGCACTACATTGAAGATTATCACCAGTCTGCATGATCTAAGCAGACTGCTGATCACTAAACATACAACTCAACACATTAGACGACTTATTCTCACTACCTTTTAGTGTTTTACGGCAAATCAGAAAGCCAAATTCCGAACTGCCCATTATGCTGCCTTGAGGAGCATTACATAACCTAGCCAGCATACAGCTCAGTGTCTCATTGTTTGTTTCTAATAAGAAACCTCTGTGTGCTCAGAAAAGAAATTTTGCAGGTCAAATAAGACTTCCAACGCTTCCACTCATATACGGGTTATTTACCTTCTGCCGCCGAAAGAGACCTCGATTATATCCCGATCAGTTGACGATCTCCTTCGAATTCTTGTAACAAGACTGCAACCATTCCTGAATTTAAGAATAAATTGAAGCATAAAATCCGGTATGGTTTACGCGGAGTCATTACTAAGAACTTGCTTCAACGCCTCAAAATCTGACTTCTGGGTATCCGACCACATAAATAGTTCTCTATTACGCTGAAGTTCGTTTGAAGAAGTGATCAGCTGACAGTTGAGTCAACTTCATGAAAAGTTACTCATATAAACTGTCAATTCCCTTCTTATCCCAAAGAGGCTGAAAATTATAAAAGTTCTTCCTGCCCTCCTTACCTATTTTAACCACACTAGCTTAAATAGATGGCCCAGGATAGAAACTCGGCACGGACTAAATTAATCTTAATAGGTTTCGCTGTTAATTCCGCCTCCACAAAATTGAACAACATCTGCTTAAGTGGCTGAAGATACTCACCATAGGTCTAGCATAAACAACCACATCATCGTGGTAATTAGACACACAACGAAACTTCAGTTCGTCCAAGACGTAATCATGCAGGCGTTATAGGATTTGTGTCCTAGGTGACAATCCAAAAGAAACTCTGTCGCACTTAAACAAATTTCAGTCCGCGCTGAACGCAGAGGTTTAAATTCTTCAACTAGAGGTATCTATTGGTAGGTTTGATTATGACCCAAAACCTTGGGATAGCGCGATCCAGCAAACGAAGTAAAACGGAAGTGAAGGTCAAGCAATGGCACTGACTCCAAAACTAGTGGGTTGGTATGTAAGTTCGTAACGTTCTTCCACACGTTTAATCGATAAACCGCCACACATAACAGAGATCTTATTCATCAATAATATATTCTCGTGCACTATTTACAGCAGCCTACCAACGCTGTGGCAACTTTTCGATTGCGTGATACGTGGTTTTGGGATGAAGAACTAGTGGAGCCATGATCGGAGAGCATTTTAATCCGGAAACGAAGTTCCTTGAAGGTTGTTCTATAGAGAGCGGAAAAGATGAAAATCTGGGGGTGCAATGTCAGGTGAATAAGGTAGTTGTGGAATGACTTCCTAACCCAACTCCTGTATAGTTTTTTCCGGGCGGGTGTAATCGTGGTATCTCCCTTATCATAGTTCTTGATTTCGTCTGCAAGACGTTTCAGTTATTAAGAGCAAACGTTAGGAGTGGTGGCTACACTTCGACGAAGCGATTCATAGTACACCACACCAGATGCATAACATTATCTTTTGTGGATGCGCATGTCTCTTACGGGCAGTTGCTGGTTTGTTTGGGTTCTGCTATTCCCTTCTTTTCCTTACGTTACCATCGGGACATCATTTTTAGTGACCAGTAACGATATAAGGCAGGAATGGTCGGTGTTGCCCACGAGGCAATCAGTTACGAGCAAGCACAGATGCATAAAAGGCCACCCGATGATTTTTTTGATTTTTGGCATAGAACGGGTGGCAGCCATGCAGGAGATTGTATGCAAATGTCGCACGATGGTGGTGTGATCACAGTTCTTCACACCTGTTAGTTCTCGATACACTGACGTGCATCATTTTCGATTAATACGTTTAAACGATCTTCATCGAAACCCGAAGGTCTTACTGAGTGTGGAGAGTCAAACGGATCCTACTTAAAATGAGAAAACCATTTTGCTGGCGTAATCTGTCCAATGACATTACGCCCACACACGGCGTAAATGTTTCTGGCTGGCTCCACTGCTGTCATCGCTCAGGTAGACGATCATGCCGAAAACATTCCGACTTCTTCATTCAGCACTCCATTTTCTAGCGTACACACCTTTGCTTACTATATTCAATTGATGAAATTACAGTATGTGAACTAAAACAGCAACAGTGAACTACAAATAAGAAATGACAATCTATAAATAGTAATCGAAATACCAATATACATAACAAAAACGCTAAGAATTTGTGCACCAACATGATACTTGCTGATTAAGATTTCTGTACTCCACGAGTTGCCTCTAGTCTTGACCATTGCCTTTCCGAATCAAAAACATTGCCTCAGCATACGGAAAAGTAGAAGACCACATTACTACCTCACTGAACAACTAATTAGTAAACTTCCTTAACTCGTTCATTTTTGGCGACGATAATGGTTAAGAAGCGTGACGCACCAGATTCTGGCTGGCGAGATGTACTTGTAGTTGACTTTGTTGGTTATATCCAAGGGCTCGGTCAAAAACGTCATGATATTCAAGTAATAAGCTTGAAAACCGTTGATCTACATCTTCCCGAGATGCGGCACATCAAACTGGACATTACTCGGATCGGAGCTATTAATTGAAGGATGTTAACGATGACTATATAATTGAGAGTCCTTAACCACATGAAATTTAAAGCAGACATGTTTCCGGAGTAGTTTAAGACACAACCCGTTAATCTTTCCGCAGTAATAACTCAGTAGGCTAATACTGGGCAACAAAGATTTTAATAGTCCATTAGAATTGTTGGATTTTTAATTTAACTCGTATCCACCACCAAAAAAGGTAATGAATGACCATAAACAATCAGAATTGTTCATTTAGTTGTCCTAGAGTGAAACATTTACAAGCCTTATTCTTAGTAAGGTATCACAAATAATTAAGCAAGTAAATATCGACACCGGAGTCCAATAACAAACAGTTTATGATTAATGGTGGCATACATAAAGGCTAAGGAAGAGTTACTGATTCCACTTAACTAATTACACTTATTTAGTGACCACCATTTTCACCCTCCCCAACCAGTGTGCAAAAACTCTTCCGTTTCTATACGCTGTTTTACATCAGTATTAATTTTACACAAGTTCTGTACCCGGTCTATTAAGTGATCAGAATGAGCTTGCGCTGGAAATAAGTGGATCTATAAATGATAACTGTCCTGAAGCGTAAACTCTATTCGAAAATTGCGAATACGGTTATACATCAGCAGTACCATTTACCAGAAACACCACATGAAAATTTGTGCCGGCTCGGGACCGGACATTTGACCATTTTGGCTGACCGTGCACGCCTCCAGCACTGATCCAAACCTTCACACGTCCTACTGTTTCATCCCATAGCGATCGAACATTATGTGATTCCCACGTGGGGAAACAAAGTGTTTTGATCGGTAGTTCGCCTTTGCTTTGGCATGAAACGTAGTTACTGCAGTTTGCGAAGTTCAACGCAAATGGCTTTTAGTCAGTCATGCAAGTATAGTTGTAAACTGTCATAGCTTGATTGGGGAAGAATCTGAGCTACAGCGCTAATAGAAAGCACTGAACATCAAATTCTTATAGAAACTTAAAGCTGGCTAACGGTGGAGATACGCTCACCCGAAATTTTCACAAAGGCCCTATCGGTGGTCGTAAAATATACTTGGTGGTGGAGTGTTTATTGTTGTAAGTAGTAGTTTACCTTCTAGCGAAATTGAAGTTGATAGTTTCTCTGAGTTAATATAGTTGGAGGTTGTATCTGACAACCGGAATAAATTAATAAGTAGTTGCTTTTTCCTAACCCCTACCCCAAGCTCCCCGACTCACACGATTCAGTTGCTCAAAAATTAAAATAAAATTTGAATATCATCTCGATTAAGTAACCCACTCATACAACTAGAGTGGGTGGCAACTTCAATCTACCTCGATACATTGTGTTAAAACTCATGTATAAAGCTAGTGGCAGGAATAAAACGTCGTCAGAAATTGTACTAAACCCTTTCTCCGAAAATCATTTTGAACATTTAGTTCAGGAGCCCATGCGAAGTGTAAATAGTTGCGAAAACATATTTGACCTCTAACCAAAAGTAATCCTGAGGAGATAAGGAGCACTGTGACGTATATCGGTATTAGTGATCAGAAGGTTATTGTCGTAAAATCTAGCTCCACCAAAAATAAACTCAAGCGAAGTTGTCAATCACAGTTTTGAGAATTCCTTCAGCAGTGAAGCCGAAGCTAATATTCCACTATTCCAATCAATAACAGTTGTCAATATATCTCCGAAGTAGATATCATCGTTGTAGGATAGCAGTTTAAATTACTTGATGAAGATGGGTATTCCGTTCCAGATAGTATAACGATATGGATCCCTTCAGAGTATACTGAGATGACAGCCTCATATTTAGCAATCATATACAAACGCTCAGTCGACGAAATATCCGAAACAAACGACTGGAAAGTATCACAGATCGCACAAATAGTATAAAGTAATGGTAGAAAAAAATGTAGTAGGGGTCGACGAATAACAGACTCATATCACTGACTTCGATTTGTTGTAAGATTGTGGATCGTATATCGTTCTCGAACATTATAAATTACCTTGAAGAAAAGGGTCTATGGACATATTCATAATTAGTCGTTCTTGTGTAACGTAATTAGCTCTTAATTCGCACCAAGTAGAGAGTGCTATCGACAGAGAATCTAAAATTGACTTCATATTTCAAAAGTTCCAGAAGGCTTTAGATACCGTTCCCCGTAAGGGACTTCTGATCAGACTTCAGTTGTGCTTCTGGATTCATTATTTCCTGTCAGGAAGGTCATAAGAATCGGTGGAAAATCATCGAGCAAACCAGAAATGATATCCAAGGTACTACAAGGAAATCTTATAGGACCTCTGCTGCTTCCAATTTACGTAAACGATGGACACAGTCTCGGAAGCCCCGTTAGATTGTTTGCAGATGATTCTGTTGTTTACCGTCATTAGAAGATCAAAGATAATCGAAAAATGATTTAGACAAAATATCAGTATAGTAATAAAAATGCCAATTGACGCTGATTAGGCCGCGAATAAGAGGTCATCCATATCAATATGAAAATAAGTTGTTAAATTTCGGTTCCACGATGAACTAAAGTAATTTAAGGGCTGTCAGTTCAAGTAAATACCTAGGAATTACAATTACCGATGACTTAAATTGGATATACGACGTAGATAATGTTGTGGGGAAGACAAACCAAAGATCGCGTTTTATTGCTAGAACACTCAGAAGATTCAACAGCTCTACTCAAGAGACTTCTAACAGTTCGCTTATCCGTCCTCAGCTAGTGTGTTACTGTGGGATGTGGGATTGACGGAGAACATAGAAAAAGTCCTAAGAAGAGCAGCGCGTTTTCTATGAGCGCGAAATAAGGCAGAGAGTGTCACGGATATGATAACGAGAAAGGGTGGCAACTATTAAAACGAAATTTCAATCACCAACATTCTGTCCTTAAAGCGAAGATAGGAATAAATTATTATCGCAAAAAATAAGAGAAATCATAGATCGGACAGAAAGTTTCTTATGTTCATGTTTCCCACGCACTGCTGGAGACAGTAACAATAGAGAAATACTCCGAAGGCGGTTCGAAGGCAGCTCTGGCTGGTACTGTAATATGAATTGGAGAGTAATCATGTAGATGTAGATTCAGATGTAATTACATTGGCACATTCAGCTGAAAAAGTTCGTTGATGCAAGGGAAACACAAATAGAAAATCTAACCAATACATGGCACTGTAAGCTTCAGAATATACACGCCAACAGACGCGCAGCTCACAACTTTCCCCCCTGTACGCTTCCGAGACGCCTAAAATGAGGGATTCTGTGAAGGATGGCGCGCTGCTGGTAAAGCTCTTTTAGAAGAACGGTGACTTACTCGAGCACCCATTCAGCTGTTCCAAACACTCATGGGTATAAAAAAAAGGCATTTGTCTATTTGTCCGATGTCTGCTAATGGTCTAAAGAAAATGAGGGAGGAAAGCAGCTGATCCCATGTCTGTCGAAGAGGTGGCCAATACATTGCTGGACGGGTCGAACGGTGTAGTGCAAACATGTAGTAATCGGGGTATTGCCCGAGCTTTGTATATGGCTGCGAACATGGTGCATAAAATCCTACGATACGTACTCAACCTGTACAGGAGTTGTTTCCTGATGCCCCGCCAGCAAAACAAACGATCGCTCTGGAATTTTTTGCTCACCTCAAGGGGACAGTGCATGCCCATAGAACATTCTGTCGACAGCCGAAGTCCGTTTCCTTCTCCAAGGACATGTCAGAAGACATAATTACATAATAGAGGCAATGGAAAATCGTTACGCACATCAACCGGTACCACTTTATTCTGTATATGTGGAGCGGACTGACGGCATCGTTTATCAGAAGGCCTGCGGGATCTGTTATCCCTGCAGTCTCTGCTAAACGCTATGACAGTCTTATGTGCACCAACATCTTTCCTTCAATAGCGGGGATGTGTGGGTAGGATGATTTTTATGTCAGATGGCCCTCCTCCGCACATTGCACGGTCAGTGAAGAGTCTGTGGCAGAGGCATTTCAAAAATGCTACAATTATCATCCGTGTGACTTCTGAATTTGGTGTTATCTGAAAGATGTTACATTCCGTGATCTAGTTACGAACGTAGCTGGATGGAGGTTAGAATTGCGCGATGCATTCTGGACGTGACCATCGATACACTCCGAAGTGCTATGGATTTTAGCGGGTCCTCGATTTCAGCTTGTGGATGAAAACGGTGGACAGCACTTCGAGTGTGACTTACGCCAGTCCCGTGACTATTGGAAACTGATCTCATTTTGCTTTTAATGTGGGTTTGGCCCCAGAACAATTAAAAACCGGTTTTCACTATCAGATGAGTTACGGCTTTGCCGTGGTGGGACGGATGTGCATCTCAAACCACAAACGTCGTATTACAATTCATTTGCCATTTGCAGACGATCCAACGTACGTAAAACACTAACAGCGCCATCTATTGGTAAAATTTTCGTTACTTCTTCTTGTTCCATTACTTTTCCACCAGCATACTATTTTTTTTTAATATTCAGTCTTCTATGGGAACCTTCTCATCTCAGAATAGCACTGGCAACCTAGGTCTCATTTGCTTGCTGGGTGTATTCAAATCTCTGTCTTTCTCTGCCGCTTTTACCCTCCACAGCTCCGACTAGTACGACGAAAACTATTCAGTGATGCCTGAACAGATGTTCTACCATCCAGTACCTTCTTCTTGCCAGTGTTCTCCACAGATTCCTTTCCTCGATGATTCTCTGGAGAACCTCCTCATTGTGTAACTCGTCATTCCACCTAATTTTGAACGTTCTATAGCATCACATCTCAAACGCTTCGGTTTTCTTCTGGTCCTGTTTTTCCACGGTTCATATTTTACTACCAGAGTACTATTCCAAACACACATTCTCAGGTATTTCTTCTTCAATTTAAGGCCTATATAGTTTGTGATCAGCAACCGTGATGCTAAGTTTCTCGACGTTCTTGTTTCTCCTACTTCTCATTACTTTCCTCTGTCTTCGATTTACACACACATCCATTCCCGAGGAAGGATTCGAATCTGCGGCAGTAGCAGCAGAGCGGTTGCGGACTGAAGCGCCTCTAACCGCCCCGCCATCCCCTTTACTGTTAAGTTCACTGATTCCAACGGGGCAAGTTCTTTTAAGATGTGGTATTCCTTATTACGTCTTCAGTGATTTTTCTTTTTTCTTTTTTTGTTAATCTGAGTGCTGCGTTTCTTGTTTGTATCTTATTCCGTATGTATTCCTGGTTGTTTGTATTTAAATAACATTTTGAATTACATGTTGTTTAGAGTGTACGCCCACACGGCCAGTTTCCAAACCATTTTTTGCCCTACAAAACAAATACTTCTTATTTCCATATTTGCCGGCCGTAGTGGCCAAGCGGTTCTAGGCGCTTCAGCCCGGAACCGCGCGACCGCTACGGTCGCAGGTTCGAATCCTGCCTCGGGCATGGATGTGTGTGATGTCCTTAGGTTAATTAGGTTTAAGTAGCTCTACGTTCTAGGCGACTGATGACCTCAGATGTTAAGTCCCATAGTGCTCAGAGCCATTTGAATCATTTCCTATTTTTAGCCAATTTTGATCCAGGTTTCTGTCTTCATTCATGTATAAGGCTGAGCCTAATGGGATAGGTTGAATTCTTTCGGGAACTCCTTATATTATACAGCAGTTGAATAATCCTCTATGCAAGTGAAGGGGAGCCCATGACCTTTGCGTAGCAGTGCCAAGTGCCTGGGAGCCCACACGGGGATCTGGGCGGTGTGGGCGTCGATCGGCCTATTTATGGCGCGACGCCCTCTGACTTGCGATGGGAGCGGCCGCCTCACGCTCCGCCACCCAAGCTCAATGGCCCGATCCCCCGATGGCCGCTTCCAGCGGCGGCCGGAGGCGCCGTGAAAGGAGGGCGCTGCGCCACGGCTCAGCACGAGTGGATCCAGGCTTGTGCGGGCTGCTCCGTTAGACACTGTGATTTGTCTTCAGTTACCTCGCAGAAATCTGAACGGAGAAGGTGATAGATGTTCTCCGAAGACCAGCCTAGAACAGCAAAGAAATAAAAGTTCAGTATTCACTGACGTCCCCTTCTCGTGGTCACTGCCCCCTTGGTAATATCCTATCAGAAATCGGATCTTTGGCAATGGACCACTCCCCGAAACGTAACACACTGAGGAAAGTAAGCGCAACAAAGATGAAAACGAACCTAAGGAGCGCAATGAGACAAGCATTCAAAGACTTCGGAGGCAAGAGTAAAAACCTTAAGAGGTTTTGGTCTCACGTAAAATCAGTAAGCGTTTCAGAATCTTCTATTCAGTCACTCAGTCAGTAACGGAAGATAAAAGGGAGAAGGCTGAAGTGCTGAATTTGCTCTTTCGAAATTGTGCCACTGTCGAACTTCATAATACGTCTCTGTAAGTCCACCTTTATGCAAGATGGTTGCGGGACCTCGAATTTTCAATATAAAATGTCAAATCAAAACACCTTCAGCCTTCTAAGTGTCAAGGTTTGTTATTTGTGCTACCAGTTTCAGCGTTACTTTATACTATCTTTAGGCCTCCTGACCGACACGTAGAAGGAATACCACCTCCTGTACAATCGAAATAGGGGCCGGCATAGAGTCACTTGTACCGACAGACATCTGTTCAAAACAAATAAGACTGGGAAGTATCAAACAGCTTCCAACGTTTTGTTTTTTCTACTTCTCAGTGCTTTCTTCTTTCTTCGATTTACTCTCTCTCCAGATTCTGTACTCATTACATGGTTTATGCAACTCAGGAGGTCAGCAACGTCATCAGCTAATCTTGTTATTGATATCCGTTCACCTTCAACTTTAATTCCACGCTTGAACCTTTTTTTATTTCCGTCACTGCTTCTTCGATGTATAGATTGAACACTAGTGACGAAAGACTACATTCCTGTCTTACAACCATTTTATTCTGAACACGTCGCTGTTCGTCTTGCCGTCTTATTCTTCCCTTGTGGTACTTGTACATACTGTGTATTTCCCGGCTTCCCCCAGAGCTTACTCCATCTTTCTCAGAATTTCGAACGTCCTGCGTCGCTTTACATTGTCTAACGCTCTTTCGGGTTCGACAAATTCTACAAACGTGTCTTGATTTTTCTTCAGCCTCCATCTTAAGGCTGTGCAACTCGTCCAAGATGGAAGCGACTTATAAAGAACGTTTCATTACGGCATTCTTTAGTCGGCACGAGAACGTCACAGAGATACTCAACACACTCACTGACAGACATTATAAGAGAGGCATAACATATCGCACAAAGGTTTACTGTTAGTATTTCGAGACAACACTTTCCAGAAAAAGTCGGAAAACATGTAGCTTCGTCACACATATATCTCGCGAAATGACCACGCGGAGGAAATTTGAGAGGAGGCCGCTGTGGCCGAGCGGTTCTAGGCACTTTAGTCTGGAACCGCACTGCTGCTGCGGTCGCAGATTCGAATCCTTCCTTGGGCATGGATTTGTTTGATGTCCTTAGGTTAATTAGGTTTAAGTAGTTCTAAGTCTAGGGGACTGATGACCTCAGATGTTAAGTCCCATAGTGCTTGGAGCCATTTGAACCACTTGAAAATTCGAGAAACTAGAGCTAATAAAGAGGCTTATCGACCATAATCCTTCCTACGCACCATTCGTCAATGTCGGTTGGATTAGTTACTGGTACCGTTAGACGACTTGTGTAAATGTTGTAGATCATTTAATGGGTAATCATTCAAACGACGAAACAGATAGAAAATGGGTAAAATCTTTTGAGATAAGCGTCTTTCACAAAGAATATATTATTTTCATCTGAGCCCGGCGGCTGTATACATGCGTCATGGAAAGGCGAAGCAGATCACCTACTTGCGTGCACCTGTCGTGAACAAGTATGGAAGGTGTTTGGATGATGGTGAAACCACGAATAGGAGAAAGGTGGTTAGAAGACAGTGAAACCAAGAACAGGCGACAAGGTGCTCAAAGAAGAAGCTACGTTCTTTAAAGTAGGACCGGTGACTATCCGTGACAGTAAGAAGACACAGCACAGTGAGTGGGCAGGCACATGTGTGTTCGGATCTCACCTTTCGAGGCACGACTTACGATTGCAGTCGGCACAGGACCATCGAGATTATACCGTGGATCAGTGGAGACGCATTGCACGAATCACATTTATTAGTCCAGGGCGACTGTCGTGTCTCGCCTCCCAATCATCCAGGGGAACAATTGCTCCAAACGAACACCTCACCACGGCTAAAGGCCAGTGAAGACATTGATAATCCTGGGGAGCAAGCATCAGGGCTTCAGTGGGACCCATGCTCTTCCTTTTTTTCTTAAGCATTATTTCATGGCTGAATCGCCGAAGAACGGCTTCATTTGATACTCGAACAATCAACCTGGCGTTCAACTGTCTAATGACATATCACATTTCTAATTGTTCTAGTGCTGCCTAATACATTGGCCGTATTTAAGTGCCATAATAGAGAGTTTTTCTTCAAACATAGCTTTTTTTATACTTGTCTTCTAGTTTCAGCCCTTAGAGAGTTTGAAATTATTGTTTGTTGCTCTATAAAGAAAGGTATGTTTCCCAGTGAAATTCTTGCCATTACGTCTGTCTTGCATTTTTCTTCCAAATCTTATCCGCTCCCGAGACGGCAATATTCATCACGTCTTTAAGGCCCTCTCGTCCAAGATAAAGTTTACTAATCCTACGTGTCTACCTAAATCGCTTACCGCAATCTTAGTTTTTTGTTTTATGAACCTTAGACCATGATTAAAGGCATATTACTTCGGTGCATAAACTCGTAGCGTTTTTGTTTTGCTTGTTGGTATTCCGGTTGCTATGGGTTTATTTGTAGATTGTAATTTTTTTATATGTAGTTCGCTTTTGCTATTTGAGTTTATATATTGTCATTTTATCCTTTGGAAATACTGAGTGGAAAAATGGACACCATAAAATGGAGTGCCAAGTGGAAAAATCGAAACATATTCGACGTAAAAAAGGGATAACAGCAGCGGAGACAGAACATTTGCACCTTATATGGGGATACATCAAAAGCAGACTAGCAATGGAAAAAAGGGCATTCCTGATCAGGAGAAGACTACCAGTATCAAATATCAACCTTAATTTGAGAAAGAAAATTTTGAGAATGTACGTCTGGAGTACAGCATTGTACGGTAGTGAAACATGGACCGTGGGAAAAGTCAAACAGAAGAGAATCGAAGCATTTGAGTTGTCCTGTTACAGACGAATGTTGAAAATTAGGTGGACTGATAAGGTAAGGAAAGAGGAGGTTCTGCGCAGAATCTGAGAAGAAAAGAATATGTTGAAAACACTATCGGTCATCAGTTAAGACATCATGGAATGACTATCGTGGTACTAGAGGTAGCTGTAGAGCGCAAAAACTGTAGACGAAGACTGAGATTTGGAATACATCTAGCAAATAATTGAGGACACAGGTTGCAAGTGTTACTCTGAGATGGAGAGGTTAACACAGGAGAAGAATTCATGGCGGGCCGCATCGAACCAGTCAGAAGACTGATGACAAAAAAAGGGATAATGCTATTGGACATATCACTGCAAGGAAATGGCTTTCTCGTGCTAAAGAAGATCGTTTTGACATTAGCCCCCTAAGCGCAGGGATTAGAAGAAGTTCTTTTAAACGCATTAATCCACAATGATCCATTGTACCAGAGAACTGGCGAGTTTGATGAACTGTTATCATTCCACCATCGAGCGACATTTTTATGCTGTGCGGAACGTTGAAAAATCTGTTGTATGTGTAGCTTATGCTCTAAGACAAAATAAAAGAAAATGCTGTACAAATATCTGCGCCCATCCAAAAAACATGAAGTTATTCTTATTGTGGAACAGCGTCGGTGTGGCGTACTACGAATTACTTCCCCGAAGTGTAGCCACCACCGCTTACATTTATTGTGAACAACTGAGATGTCTGTCAGATGCAGTCAAACGACCAGGAAGACAACGCGAAGTGATGCTACTCCACGATAAAGCCCGCCGTCTTTCTGCTAGACTGACAGGAGATGGGTTGGGAAGTCATTCCACCCCCACTTAATTCAGCTGATCTAGGGTCTTCACATTTCCACATTTTGCCGGCCGTTGTGGCCGTGAGGATCTAGGCGCTTCAGTCTGGAACCGCGCGACCGCTACGGTCGCAGGTTCGAATCGTGCCTCGGGCATATATGTGTGTGTGATGTCCTTAGGTTAGTTAGTTTTAATTAGTTCTAAGTTCTAGGGGACTGATGACCTCAGATGTTAACTCCCATAGTCCTCAGAGCCATTTGAACCATTTTCCGCTATCTATCGAACAACCTTCACGGAACTTCCTTTCGGATTGGCAATGCGCTCCGAGCACGGAACGACGAGTTCTTCACCTCGAAACTGTCGTAAAGATGTATTTTCATCATTCCCTTTTTCTTGCCCGTGTTTTCATGAACTCCTTTCCTCGCCGATTATACGAAACCTCTTCATTTCTTACCTTTTCAGCATTGTGCTGTAGCACATCATCTTCAACGCTTCTACTCTCATCTGTTCTGGTTTTCTCAAGGTTCATGTCTTAATACAATGCTGTACTCCAAACGTACATTCTCTGAAATCTGTTCCTCAAAGTGAGGCAGATATTTGACAGGTGTAGACTCTTCTTGGCCACGAACTCCAATATCGCCAGTGCTAGGCAGCTTCTTACAGCCTCTTTGCTCGATCTGTCATGAGGTATTTTGTTGCCTACGTAGCACAGTTCCACAGCCTCACTGACTTCGTGATCCCCAAATTTGATGTTACGTTCTCGCTTTTCTCATGTATGCTGCTTCTCATAACTTCCGTGGTCCTAGAGAGAGTCGCACAGGGCAAAAACTGTAGAGGAAGACAGAGATTATAATACATACAGCAAATAGTTGAGGACGTAGATTGTAAGTGGTACCCTGAGATGTAAAGGTTTGCATAGAAGAGGAATTCGTGGCGTTCTTGATCAAACGAATCAGTATCTTCTTGAAATAAGCAGTATTGTTTGCAAAACGTTTCTATTTATTTATTGGGTATTACGCGTTTTTAGCATCTCCAGATTAAAGTAAGAAGTAATTTGGTGAGCTAACATCTGTTCTTTAATGAAAACTTATGACATCGTGATAATTTTTTACCTTAATGCTACATCCTGTCATTAAAGGACGGATGTTAGCTCACCACATCTCTAATTTCGTTAACCTGCAGACACTCGACAATGCCGAAACGCATTATTGGCAATAAGTGCACTACTGGTCATTAAAATTGCTACACCTCGAAGACGACGTGCTACAGGCGGCTGCGGTTACCCTTGACGCTGCATCACAGACAGGAGCGACTCCGATGGTGCACTCAACGACGAACCTGGTGCACGAATGGTAAAACGTCAATTTTTCGGATGAATCCAGGTTCTGTTTACAGCACCATGATGGTCGCATCCGTGTTTGGCGACATCGCGATGAACGCACATTGGAGGCGTGTATTCGTCATCGCGATACTGGCGTATCACCCGGTGTGATGGTATGGGTGCCATTGGTTACACGTCTCGGTCACCTCTTGTTCGCATTGAGGGCACTTTGAACAGTGGACGTTATATTTCAGATATGTTACCACTCGTGGCTCTACTCTTCATTCGATCCCTGCGAAACCCTACATTTCAGCAGGATAATGCACGACCGCATGTTGCAGGTACTGTACGGGTCTTTGTGGATGCAGAAAAGGTTCGACTGCTGCCCTGGGCAGCACATTCTCCAGATCTCTCACCAATTGAAAACGTTTGGTCAATGGTGGCCGAGCTACTGGCTTGTCACAATACGCCAGTCACTACTCTTCATGAACTGTGGTATCGTGTTGAAGCTGCATGGGCAGCAGTACCTGTACACGCCAACCAAGCTCTGTTTGACTCAATGCCCAGGCGTATCAAGACCGTTATTGCGGCCAGAGGTGGTTGTTCTGTGTACTGATTTCTCAGGTCTATGTACCCAAATTGAGTGAAAATGTAATCAGATGTCAGTTCTAGATTAATATATTTGTCCAATGAATACCCGTTTATCACCTGCATTCCTTGTTGATGTAGTTATTTTAATGGCCAGTAGTGTATGTATAACAGATTCCAGGAAAATAAAATTATTTTGGTTTAGCAGAACATTAGAGGGTTGAAAAACAAAATACATGAGCTTATTGTACGCTTAGAAGATGTGTAAAGTTCTTAAGGGATAGATTTTTCTGTTCCACTCTGGACACCATATAACCACAGGGATGGATTAGTTGAATATCAGGTACTAGAGACCTGCATCATTTTTGTCTACAGTTAAATGAAAAAGGAGGAGCTGCAATATACACCAAAGTTGCACACAGAGCGAAGGTTATTGAAAAAAAATTCTTGTGTTTGTGTTGGAGAGAACCTGGCAGCATGTGCTCGCGAGTTGTTGTTGCAATACACTTCTATGATAGCTGGAACAATCGATACATCCCCTCTGAGAAACTTTCAGAAATCCAGATACATTACTGAGTGAGCTGTCAGACAAGAGGACACATGTAGTAGTTTGTGGAGATTTCAGTGTACATTTCTTAAAAGATATGGAGAGGAAAAACGAATTATTATTATTGTTTGGGTGTTTCAATCCAGTTTTAGTTGTAAGTTTTCCAACAATTGCGCAACAAAACAGTAGGGCACTGACTGATAACGCTCTCATACACAGCGCTCAGGCCGAAATAATCTACATCTACATCTCAGGTAATAAATTTGTACCCAGTTGCTAATGGACTATCTGTCCATGGGGTACAATTAGTGGAAATAAACAGTGCGACCACCTTACAAACCAGATGCAGGTTCACACAAAGCAGTGAGGCTCATGAATGAAAACAGGGTATAATGTATGAAAAACATTCTTGGTTTTCTTGTCGCGTCAGTTCGGGATGAAATCTGAAGCTTTCGACGATAGCCTCCATCGTCATCGTGAGGAGCAACTAACTGTCCTCACCTCTGTTGCGGTGATCTTTTATAGCCAGTGGGCAGCTTCTTATTGGTTGCCTTGTGATTTGTCGTCGATTACGTAAAGCTGGTCGCAGACCTTGTGCTGGTAGCGCCACCGATTCCGTTGGAAAGTAAACCTTGGAAGGAATGTCTCTGCTGCTTCTCTGCATCCAGCGCTTGTTTCCATGCACCGCTCAAATAGTACCCACTATCAAGGTTAAAGATCTTCTCGCTTATTCTTATTTCAACAGCCTCCTTAATAACAGACTTCCAGTATGTGAAGGCATTGGACAGAATTTTTGTTTCATCGAACAGTATTTTATGGAGACGATGCACCCTGTTAAGGACAGTCTCAATCTCAGACTCCCTGGAATGTATATTATCCCCTGGGAGTGTCGAAGCAATTATATAGGTAAGACCATTGGTACCGTTTCCGTCTGCTGTACAGAACATCTACGCCATATTAAAAATACAGGAAAGCGACTATGGCAAGAACCGACATTTTTCACTGAAATTAATGCAACTACAATTTAAAAAAAAAAAAAAAAAACATGTTACGGCCTTGTGGGGTTGATGGAATTTCAAACATAATTCTGAAAAGTTGTTTCAGCTTAATAAGTAATGTCCTTAGTGGCATACACAATACATCACAGGCAAAGGGAGTTTTTCTAAACAGGTTAAAACATGTAGTTTACTAAATCGCTTCATAAGAAAGGTGACAAGACAGACTTAAAGAACTATCGTTCAGTTGCCTTACTGACACCTTTTCCCAAAATATTCGAAAAATTTGTGTATTCAAGAGCAGTAGCCCATTTTACATAGCATATCACAGTTAGCCTTCCAGAAATGTTGCTCGATTCAGAACGCTACTTATACATTCATTCATATAACAGTACAAGCCTCAAATAATGATATAACGAAAGTTGGTATTTTTTGTGATCTCTCCAAGGCATTACATCTACATCTACATCTACATTCATATTCCGCAAGCCACCCAACGGTGTGTGGCGGAGGGCACTTTACGTGCCACTGTCATTACCTCCCTTTTCTGTTCCAGTCGCGTATGGTTCGCGGGAAGAACGACTGTCTGAAAGCCTCCGTGCGCGCTCGAATTTCTCTAATTTTACATTCGTGATCTCCACGGGAGGTATAAGTAGGGGGAAGCAGTATATTCGATACCTCATCGAGAAACGCACCCTCTCGAAACCTGGCGAGCAAGCTACACCGCGATGCAGAGTCTGCCACTTGAGTTTGCTAAACATCTCCGTAACGCTACCACGGTTACCAAATAACCCTGTGACGAAAAGCGCCGCTCTTCTTTGGATCTTCTCTATCTCCTCCGTCAACCCGATCTGGTACGGATCCCACACTGATGAGCAATACTCAAGTATAGGTCGAACGAGTGTTTTGTAAGCCACCTCCTTTGTTGATGGACTACATTTTCTAAGGACTCTCCCAATGAATCTCAACCTGCTACCCGCCTTACCAACAATTAATTTTATATTTGATCATGGTCTGATATTCCATAGGCTCTTACTTTGTTTATCAGGCGACAGTGCGGAATTGTATCGAACGCCTTCCGAAAGACTAGGAAAATAGCATCTACTTGGGAGCCTGTATCTAATAATTTCTGGGTCTCATGAACATATAAAGCGAGTTGGGTCTCACACGATCGCTGTTTCCGGAATCCATGTTGATTCCTACAGAGTAGATTCTGGGTTGCCAAAAACGACATGATACTCGAGCAAAAAACATGTTCTAAAATTCTACAACAGATCGACATCAGAGATGTAGGTCTATAGTTTTGCGCATCTGCTCGACGACCCTTTTTGAAGACTGGGACTACCTGTGCTCTTTTCCAATCATTTGGAACCTTCCGTTCCTCTAGAGACTTGCGGTACACGGCTGTTAGAAGGGGAGCAAGTTCTTTCATGTACTCTGTGTAGAATGGAATTGGTATTCCGTCAGGTCCAGTGGACTTTTCTCTGTGAGTGATTTCAGTTGTTTTTCTATTCCTTGGACACTTATTTCGATATCAGCCATTTTTTCATTTATGCTAGGATTTAGAGAAGGAACTGCAGTGCGGTCTTCCTCTGTGAAACAGCTTTGGAAAAAGGTGTTTAGTATTTCAGCTTTACGCGTGTCATCCTCTGTTTCAAAGCCATCATCATCCAGGAGTGTCTGGATGTGCTGTTTCGAGCCACTTACTGATTTAACGTAAGACCAGAACTTCCTAGGATTTTCTGTCAAGGTGGTACATAGAATTTTACTTTCGAATTCACTGAACTCTTCACGCGTAGCCCTCCTTACGCTAACTTTGACATCGTTTAGGTTCTGTTTGTCTGAGAGGTTTAAACTTGGAGTGAATCTCTCTTTGCTTCCGCAGTAGTTTCCTAACTTTCTTGTTGAACCACGGTGGGTTTTTCCCGTCCCTCACAGTTTTACTCGGCACGTACCTGTCTAAAACGCATTTTACAATTGCCTGAAACTTTTTCCATAAACACTCTACATTGTCAGTGTCGGAACATAAATTTTCGTTTTGATCAGTTAGGTAGCCTGAAAACTGCCTTATTTCACTCTTGCTAAACAGATAAACCTTCCTCCCTTTTTTATATTCCTATTAACTTCCATATTCAGGGATGCTGCAACGGCCTTATGATCACTGATTCCCTGTTCTGCACTTACAGAGTCGAAAAGTTCGGGTCTGTTTGTTATGAGTAGGTCCAAGATGTTATCTCCACGAGTCGGTTCTCTGTTTAATTGCTCGAGGTAATTTTCGGATAGTACACTCAGTATAATGTCACTCGATGCTCTGTCCCTACCACCCGTCCTAAACATCATAGTATCCCAGTCTATATCTGGTAAATTGAAATCTCCACCTAAGACTATAATATGCTGAGAACATTTATGTGAAATGTATTCCAAATTTCCTCGCAGCTGTTCTGCCACTAATGCTGCTGAGTCGGGAGGTCGATAAAAGGAGCCAATTATTAACCTAGCTCGGCTGTTGAGTGTAACCCCCACCCATAATATTTCGCAGGAACTATCCACTTCTACTTCAATACAGGATAATCTACTACTAACAGTTACAAACACGCCACCACCGGTTGCATGCAATCTATCCTTTCTCAACACCGTCTGTGCCTTTGTAAAAATTTCGGATGAATTTATCTCTGCCTTCAGCCACCTTTCTGTACCTATAACGATTTCAGCTTCGGTGCTTTCTATCAGCGCTTGAAGTTCCGGTTCTTTACCAATGCAGCTTCGCCAGTTTACAATTACAATACCGATTGCTGCTTGTTCCCCCATGTCCTGACTTTGCCCTGCACCCTTTCAAGCTGTTGCCCTTTCTGTACTTGCCCGAGGCCATCTAACCTAAAAAACCGCCCAGTCCACGCCACACAGCCCCTGCTACCCATGTAGCCGCTTGCTGCCTGTAGTGGACTCCTGACCAATCCAGCGGAACCCTAAACCCCACCACTCTCCACTCGGCTCTGTACCAAAGGTCCGCAGTCAGTCCTGTCGACGATGCTGCAGATGGTGAGCTCTGCTTTCATGCCGCTAGCGAGACCGGCAGTCTTCACAAAATCAGATAGCCGCCGGAAGCCAGAGAGGATTTCCTCCGATCCATAGCGACACGCATCATTGGTGGCGACATGAGCGACCACCTGCAGATGGGTGCACCCTGTACCCTTCATGGCAACCGGAAGGACCCTTTCCACATCTAGAATGACTCCCCCCGGTATGCACACGGAGTGCACATTGGTTTTCTTCCCCTCTCTGGCTGCCATATTCCTAAGCGGCCCCAGTACGCGCCTGACATTGGAGTTCCCAACTACCATTAAGCCCAACTTCTGCGACTGCCCGGATCTTGCAGACTGAGGGGCCACATTTTGGAACAGGACAAGCAGACATCTCCGGCCGAACATCAGTATCAGCCGGAGACAGAGCCTGAAACCGGTTCGTCAGACAAACAGGAGAGGCCTAAGATTGTGTAGATCACGGTACTCCCTTAAAAAAACTCAAGAGATATAGAAATTTGGACTTTTCACACTGCTGGTTTGAATCACGCGTGACAAACCCAATGCAAAAGGTTGTGTTGAACAATTTAAAAAATTACATCTCTTAAAATCGGGTGTCTTCATGAAGACTCCGAGTTACGACGTCGAAATATCGTGTTGGGAAGACGCGGCAGTACACCCGATTTTACGAGATGTCAACAAATCGCCGGGAAAGTCTTAGAAATTACAATTAAAAAAACATTCGAAAGACGGAAAATATTAGTGACTGTGGTAGAACCACAAAGGCAATGCCACAGGGTTCACTTTTCGGTCCACTCTGTTCCTTAAGTGTGTGGGTGAACATCCACTTAGCATTAATCAAGATATATTGGTACTTTTTGTAGACGATACTAGTATTATTTTAAGGCCCGTTACAGAAAAAGCAACAGAAAAGTTAGTAAAGACTATTTTCCAAAGAGTGGTTTGCTGAAAATAAACTCTCCCCTAAAGTTTAAAAAAAAAGAAAAAACACGCTACATTCAGTTCTGTACCACAAATAGAACGATCCCAATGAGTAGGAGTCAGTAAGTATAAGCAGGTCCGACACTGTAAGGGATACGTGATCCCATGAACATAGATGCTAGTATCCGACGCCCAGGTCGATAGTAGACAGAAGTCGATTGTCGAGCACTGCAGGAGGTAGTACATGCAAGTGCTGAGTGAGGAGTAGTACTAGAGAGTGTCGAGCGAGCATTAGTGCTGGAGAGATGGGCAAGAATGGTGGTCGAGTAAATTCACCAGAGTATGACGAGTGAGCGCGTCCCCCTGATCGTCGTGGGGTGGACCCTCATCCATACCGATTCGCGAGTGATATCACACCAAAAGTGACAAGTACCGAATTTCGTGTTTCGCGTCAACCGCGTCTGCCAGCAACAACCATGGATTGCAGTGAGGATGGTTGTGGATGTTAACCATCATCATTGTGTGTGACGAAATACCTAAAATCAGCAACCAAAAAGAGATACGAGTATAACCGTAATTAGATGTGTAAGGCGAAGGTAGCAACTGCCTCAGAATTTGTGTGTTAGTAGAAAATACATGTCAGTTTGTACATCACAACCTTTGTGGTCCTTAATAATAGACAAATTTTCAATCATTCCACTGTTCAATCTCAGAACAGCCGCACTCCGTTGAAATACCCTCAAAACCACAGCAGAAAAACCGATAGCCTTTCATCCATTAAGCATACGGTCATATAATCATAATAATTAACTGTTTGGCGGCTTCGACAAATTCCTCAAAATCCAGTAAAGGAATTAAACGGGGGTGTTTCAACACCTCCAAATTTTTGGTTGTGAATATTGATGAAAACTTGAAAAGGAAGAAGTATATTACAGTCGTCAAACAAATAAGTTCAGCTATCTTTACTCTTCGTAAAATTGCTAGTCTTGGAAACAAACATATATCATCCTAATGCATTTTGCATATTTACTCTCTGTAACGCTGTACAGAAAAATTTTCTGGGGTAACGCATCACTTAGGATGTATTGATTGCACAAATAAGCTGTTGTGTTCATACGCAGACGTCATGTAGGTACCTCTTCAAGGAGCTAGACCCTGTGCTGTCACAATACATATTTTCGCTAATGATATTCGTTGTAAATAATCCATCACAAACTGATAAGAACGGTGATGTTCATGCCTACAACACTAGAGGGAAAAATGACCGTCATTACCCATTGTTAAAGCTGTCAGTGGCTCAGAGAGGACTTCAATAAGCACCAAAAAAATTATTGGAACGTTTGCCCACTAAAACAAAAGCGAAGTAAGATTTTAATTTAACGTAAAATCATTTCTCCTGGACAACACCTTCAATTGCTCTCACGAATCTCTGCTTAACAATTGGTAGCCAGTAACTTCAACTCGTTTTAAGTATAACTGCATGGGCAGGAATAAAAATGGTATGTTCATTAATGTTAGCACTAATCATGTCTACATATACTTAAACTGACTCGTTCCAAATCGTTTAGATAAAAAACTCGTTCAAATGTTTGTACTCTTTCCAATTAACCTACAGTACTGGAACAAAGGATGTAGAGGCAACAAATCGAATTATTTATTTTGTACGAAGACGTTCCAGACCCAGTGTTTCCACTATCAATAAAAAGGGCAAACAATCTTCATAATCCTGTGACAATGTGTGATAGATTTAGCGCTCTTCATGTATATGCAAATACTGCATTCGTACGCTGTATCTTTTCTAAATTAGTTTACTCCGCGTTCACTCAGCAGACAAGATTTACACTTTTCAGCGACGTTATTCATCAATGGAACACGTTAGAGTGTTAGGATACTCAAAGGGGAAAATTGCTAGAAATCATCATAAACGTCATACTAATACGGCTAATTTATTGCATCTAACGCGAAGTATTATATCTTAGACCTTAAAGCGTATGATGTGAATCAGCAATATCAAGCCCCGAAGTATTACGTTCTGGATTGTTAAGCATATGAATCTGAGCCAACAATATCAAGCGAGTACAGGCTATGTTGAAATATTTGACATAGTGAGATGCTGGAGACTCCTTTGGGACAAAGCGATTTACGACCCTATTTCAAGAGCGTCGTTTCTTTCTCTTTAGAGGTGAAGGAAAAATGCCTTAACTATGGCATGGCGTTCATATACCAACCTTTGACATCCAAAGTCTCCGGATCGAATCCATTTCATGTTCCGTGATTCGTCCCGGAATCTTTCTCCCATTGTTAGAGTCTCGCGCCAGTGCAAGTGATGAATTATTTGATTGAATGATGATATAATACTGCAAAGTCTGTAATGTTTATATTATTGTATAACACTTAATTTTATAAGAAACGAAGTCATGTAGTAAAGGACGTGCTGAATAAGGAAAGTAAAAAAATTGGGGACATGATATTTTTCAGTTACCATGCATGTGTCATACAAGTGTTGCGTCACTGGCGGTTATAACGGTGATGACTTAACTGCGATAAATAGTGAAGGTCGAACTCAGAAACTACAAATAACTGATCAGTGATGGCTAATAGTGTAAGTAGGCTGTTTATGTTTTTTTATTGGTAACGCCACATAGCTCTCTGTATGAAAAATCACTGGCTGTGCTGTGTGAAGTCAGTGGATGGTTGGCATTGTTGTAATACTCGACATTGTAGTGTTGGGTAGCTGCATGTTAACAGCGCGTAGCGTTGTGCAGTTGGAGGTGAGCCGCCAGCAGTGGTAGACGTGGGGAGATAGATGGCGGAGTTTTGAAATTTGTAAGACTGGATGTCATGAACTGCTATATATATTATGACTATTAAGGTAAATACATTGTTTGTTCTCTATCAAAATCTTTCATTTGCTAACTATGCCTATCTGTAGTTAGTGCCTTCAGTAGTTCGAATCTTTTATTTAGTTGGCAGTAGTGGCGCTCGCTGTATTGCAGTAGTTCGAGTAACGAAGATTCTTGGTGAGGTAAGTGATTTGAGAAAGGTATAGCTTAATGTTAACCAGGGCCATTCTTTTGTAGGGATTATTAAAAGACAGATTGCGTTGCGCTAAAAAATATTGTGTGTCAGTTTAAGCACAGTCATGTACAATTTTTCTAAGGGGACGTTTCAATAGTATACAGCATACTTAGCAGTTTGCGTATAAGACAAACATTATTCGAATTCTTTTCTGCTGTTTATAGCATTGTAATGCAGAGAAGTCCAAATCAGCTGCACAAAGAGTACTACGAATTAAATATTCTATTAAACCGTCGGTAACGGCAACCACCATAATAGTCTCCTCAGTTTGCAGCATCTAAGCCAGAGTCAGGTACGACGGAATGTACCTCTTCCGAACCTGAAATCATAAAAGGTTTGATCAACAATTACTCCAACAAGATGTCCCCAGTGGTGCAATCGACTTTTTGCAAACAGCTATGTGATGGTGTGGGTCTTATTGTATTGTACTGTATTGCACGTTAACCGGGGGCGTAGAAACGACGGAGAGGCTCCGTCCCCGCCGCAGCCGCAGTGGTCCACAACCCCACGATGATTACAGCAGTCCACTCCACAGCTCGGCCGCCCCACACCGAACCAGTCTTTCAGGGTTATTGTGTGGTTTGGCCCCCAGTGGACGCCCCCCCCCCCCCCCCCCGCCCCCCCCCCCCCTCGCCCCTAGTGAACGTCTCACACCAGACCAGACGAGTGTAACCCCTATGTTTGCTTGGTAGAATAATGATGGTGTTCGCGTATGTGGAGACCTTGCTTGTGCAGCAATCGCCGATATAGTTTAGCTGAGGCCGAATAAGGTGAACCAGCCCGTATTCACCGAGGAAGGTGGAAAAACGCCTAAAAACCATCCACAGACTGGCCGGCACACCGGAACTCGACATAAGTCCGCCGAGCGTCTTCGTGCAGGGGACGAGGCGCTCCTTCCCAGTCCTTAAAGCCGTGCATTAGATCGCACGGCTAACAGGGTGGGCATTGTGTAGGTTAAGGAACCAGATATCCCACCCTGAAGCCATTCGCTCTGGTGGACTCTCGTTTACGAGCAAAAGCCGAAAAACCAATTAGCCTGTTTCTCTAGAATATTAAATTAGCGCATTGTTATCGATTGCCGCCATAGCATAGTGGATACCGTAGACGTCTGGTTAGCTGAAGGCGTTGGGTTCGATTCCTGTCACACCAGTATTATTTTTTTTCTGCTTTTTCCATTTTTATTTTTCTTCAGTTATTTGCTTCAAATGTAATATTTTAAAATTTTCTAAACCTTTGCCAAGTCGTTTTAACCATTGTATCAACTTTTTTACGTACTCACGTTTCTCCCTAGGCCTCACAACGATTGGTGGATTTTCAGTTACAAATCACAAATCAGTTTTTTTGTTTATTTTTTGGATATTCCTCTTCAATTTGTTTTGTTAGTGTGCGGCATTTAAAATGTCCGACTACACAAATTCATCAACCAAAAAATGTTATGACGGAGAATGGACGATTTTGGTGAAGAAATGATAACTTTCAGGAATGCGTTACGCTATGTATTGTCTCTTTACAAAGAGAGATCTCTAGTTTCTGAAAATCCTTCCGATTCTATAAATGCAAATGTAGTAGCGATGGGCGAACGAATCAATTCGACTCGTGATGGTGAGCGATATTGTTCAGGAAGAATAGCTGGCTCTGAGCACTATGGGACTTAACATCTATGGTCATCAGTCCCCTAGAACTTAGAACTACTGAAACCTAACTAACCTAAGGACATCACAAACACCCAGCCATCACGAGGCAGAGAAAATCCCTGACCCCGCCGGGAATCGAACCCGGGAACCCGGACGTCAGGAAGGATGAAATGTTTAACAGCGAGACTGATAGAGAGAGTCAGAACATGGTTATCTCCTATACGTATCTATCGGAAAGCTTTTCATTCTTTGCAAGTAGGAAGTGGGCAAAGAATTTTAAAATGAAACACAAAATACGCCAAAAAAACTTGATTAAATTTGTTAGTGCAAATGACGTCGGAGTACTTGAAGAAACTGTAGCAGTAGCAGAACGATTCAGAAAACAAATAGTGCTGATAATGGGAGATTACACTTCGAACATTGTTATTAATACCTATCAAATGTGTTGCGATTAAGAATCAACGTATCATCAATCATTGAAGTTCCCGGGATCAAACGCAATATGCATTGACATTCGCCAGTGAATTACTACCACGCGTGTTCATATGTATGCAGGAGTTCGGAAATAAATTCTGATCTAGGGTTGCCAAAGAAATTAAACGCTTGGAGTCAGACTATGGAATTGCTGTCGTCACCTGCTCAAAATCGGGAAAGTTAGCTAAAGAGCTGTACAGACAATTTTTGCAGTCTGTAATGAAACCATACGTTAAAGAAAATGATTCTTTGTTACTTGCTGATTTAACAAGTGGTCAGATGGACGACACATTATACAACGAAATGTTTGTAAACTGTGCTGGAAAAGCTACATGCACTGTCCCCTGTGTCAGCTATGTAACATATTTTTGTCGTCAGTTGAAAAATATTATCACAGAACTCCAGAGTACACTTGCATTACTTAAAGATAAATGCGAAATTGCTACACGTGAAGACGTAATTAAAATTCATTCAGTTGTTCATTAGACTACGTCTGCACCGGCCTTTCGAAACGTGATAAGGTATGTCTGATACGGATCGAGCTTAGGTAATGAAAGACAATACTTCATAACGAATGAAGTGTGCTTTCCGTGGAATTTGATGTACAAACGTGTGAATGTAGAAATATAGCTTTTATAGTTTGTCCATTGTGTGAGAACAACTTGTGTTTCAAATGCTTGTGTGACGATTACCACCCAAAAAAACTGTACATCACGCAACGAAAAATAAGTGTTTGTTACACCGTCAGTATGAATACTAATAACGTTTTCGTTTTTTTAGTCATTTGATCGGTATTTTTAAATGATTAAGTATTACAATACGTAAATAAAAAAGAAATCATATGGAACAGGTTCCAGACGAAAAAGGAATGACAGGAAGACAACATGAGGGAAAATGTAAAAGTTAATCCAATGGTTAAAATGACTTGGCAAATAATTAGAAAAATTTAGATTTGCAGCAAATAACTGAAGAAAAATACAAATTAAAAAGAAAAAAATTGTAAGGGGAACGTGACAGGAAACTAACCCAACGCCTTCAGTTATCTAGACTTTCACGCTATCCATTGAGATACTTAAAAAAAATAGAAAACAGAAAAAGCTGGCGCAACGGAGGTCCGAAGACTACTCGCCGGCTTGGCAGTCCCACACCGTAACCACTACCTTTTTTATCTCATCGTGTCCGTTGTTGATCGTTGTGTTTGTTCGGGGCGGGCGTGCCATGGCGCTTGTTCAAGTTCGTCGTTGAGCCCTTCTTTCAGTGTTTTATTACAGAAAGCAGGTATCCCTCTGGCCGAACACGCTGTGCTACCTTCCCGGTGCTCTGACGGCAATCGATAACCCCGCGTCATTTTTATGTTCTAGAGAAATAGGCTAATTTGTTTTCGGCTTTTAATCGTAAACGAGGACCCAATAGGGTGAATGGCTTGATGGTGTGATAACTTGGTTCTTAACCTACACCATCACATAGGTCGTTACAAAATGTCGATTGCTTCACTGGAGACCTCTCCTTGCAAGTGTTACAGATAAAACAAATTTCATACACTCTGAGTTTAAACATAAACTGAAAAGTGTTTGTCACAACACACGTTAATCTGAAGCGTCGTCATAAAGCCACATAAAATAGGGTCTATAATATCCGCTTGCTGCTGTTTAAGCCAGAGAATAATGGCTTTTCAAACGATAGTGAAAAAGAAGACGAAATATACCGTTTTTCATGGCTTAAATTTTTTAATAAGCCGCACATCACTTCCGAG
Organism: Schistocerca gregaria; assembly: GCF_023897955.1. Taxonomy (NCBI): domain Eukaryota; kingdom Metazoa; phylum Arthropoda; class Insecta; order Orthoptera; family Acrididae; genus Schistocerca; species Schistocerca gregaria. The sequence goes on from NC_064920.1 coordinate 951,278,656, forward strand.
TCTATGGCCAATCACCAAGTACTGTACTATAAATAATCATATAATTTCTTTGTGCAGTTCGTTTCACCAGCAAATTACAGTGTCTCTTTTTCAATGGCTTATTCGTTATTAATCTATCGCCTTCCTTACAAATGTTTCCACAAAGTTTCATTGTCCTACGTTCACTCGTTTTTATGGGAATTTTCTTACGTAGCCAAAGATTAATTATAACCACAATGTGTTTTAGAAGAGGTGACAGCGTCCGTGTATCACATAAAGCGCTTTTTTTATGAACAGTCCGTCGGCCAGTGTGGCCGAGCGGTTCTGAACGCTTCAGTCTGGAACCGCGCAACCGCTAGGGTCGCAGGTTCGAATCCTGCCTCGGTCATGGATGTGTGTGATGTCCTTAGGTTGGTTAGGTTTAAGTAGTTCTAAGTTCTAGGGGACTGATGACTTCAGAAATTAAGTTCCATAGCGCTCAGATACATTTGAACCATTTTTTTTTATGAACAGTCCACGTCCTTTGTTTTAGGATTTTAAATATATCCAGAACAGCGAACCAACCAACTAACCGACAGCGATGAACCCCCTTTGTCCTGTTATACCTTGGGATGGTGAGTGTATGCTCTGGCGGGAATTTCACTGACATAAGTATCAACATTCTTAGAATTGATGTTATGAACATTAGCTTTCCCGGAAACGCTGACGCCGTGCCTTCCCTCTACCGTAGGCCGAGAGAACCTGGAACACCAGTGGCGCACCAACTCACCCCCACCCCAACACCCCTCCTTGTATAGTAATTTTTAAAGTGCGTTGTTGTACGCATTGTTATTTTACCGTCCGTACTTCATCTACATCTACATCTACATGACTACTCTGCAATTCACATTTAAGTGCTTGGCAGAGGGTTCATCGAACCACAATCATACTATGTCTCTACCATTCCACTCCCGAACAGCGCGCGGGAAAAACGAACACCTAAACCTTTCTGTTCGAGCTCTGATGTCTCTTATTTTATTTTGATGATCATTCCTACCTATGTAGGTTGGGCTCAACAAAATATTTTCGCATTCGGAAATGAAAGTAGGTGACTGAAATTTCGTAAATAGATCTAGCCGCGACGAAAAAGGTCTTTGCTTTAATGACTTCCATCGCAATTCGCGTATCATATCTGCCACACCCTCTCCCCTATTACGTGATAATACAAAACGTTCTGCCCTTTTTCGTACCCTTTCGATGTCCTCCGTCAATCCCTCCTGCTAAGGATCCCACACCGCGCACCAATACTATAGCAGAGGACGAACGAGTGTAGTGTAAGCTGTCTCTTTAGTGGACTTGTTGCATCTTCTAAGTGTCATGCCAATGAAACGCATCCTTTTGCTCGCCTTTCCCACAATATTATCTATGTGGTCTTTCAAACTGAAATTGTTCGTAATTTTAACAGCCAGGTACTTAGTTGAATTTACAGCCTTGAGAATTGTACTCTTTATCGAGTAATCGAATTCCAACGGATTTCTTTTGGAACTCATGTGGATCACCGCACAATTTTCGTTATGTAGCGTCAACTGCCACCTGCCACACCATACAGAAATCTTTTCTAAATAGCTTTGCATCTGATACTGGTCGTCGTATGACCTTACTAGACGGTAAATTACAGCATCATCTTCGAACAATCTAAGAGAACTGCTCACATTGTCCCCCAGGTCATTTACATAGATCAGGAACAGCAGAGGTCCCAGGACGCTTCCCTGGGGAACACCTGACTTCACTTCAGTTTTACTCGATGATTTGCCGTCTATTACTACTAACTGCGACCTTTCTGACAGGAAATCACGAATCCAGTCGCACAACTGAGACGATACCCCATAGGCCCACAGCTTGATTAGAAGTCGCGTGTGAGGAACGGTCTCAAAAGCTTTCCGGAAATCTAGAAATACGGAATCAAATTGATATCCCCTGTCGATAGCGGCCATTACTTCGTGCGAATAAAGAGCTAGCTGCGTTGAACAAGAACGATGTTTTCTGAAACCATGCTGGTTACGTATCAATAGATCGTTCCCTTCGAAGTGATTCATAATGTTTGAATACAATATATGTTCCAAAACCCTACTGCAAACCGACGTCATTGATATAGGTCTGTAGTTCGATGGATTACTCCTACTACCCATCTTAAACACTGGTGCGACCTGCGCAATTTTCCAATCTGTAGGTACAGATCTATCGGTGAGCGAGCGGTTGTATATGAGTGCTAAGTAGGGAGCTATTGTATCAGCGTAATCTGAAATGAACCTAATCGTTATACAATCTGGACCTGAAGACTTGCCTGTATCAAGCGATTTGAGTTGCTTCGCCACCCCTAAGGTATCTAGTTCTAAGAAACTAATGCTAGCAGCTGTTCGTGTTTCAAATTCTGGAATATTCCATTCGTCTTCCCTGGTGAAGGAATTTCGGAAAACTGCGTTCAATAACTCCGCTTTAGCGGCACAGTCGTCGGTAGCGGTACCATCGGCACTGCGCAGCGAAGGTATTGACTGCGTCTTGCCGCTTGTGTACTTTACATACGACCAGAATTTCTTCAGATTTTCTACCAAATTTCAAGACAATGTTTCGTTGTGGAACCTATTAAATGCATCTCGCATTGAAGTCAGTGCCAAATTTCGCGCGTCTGTAAATTTTAGCCAATCTTCTGGATTTTGCCTTCTTCTGAATTTCGCATGCTTCTTCCGTTGCCTCTGCAACAGCGTTTGGACCTGTTTTGTGTACCACGGTGGATCAGTTCCATATCTTACTAATTTATGAGGTATGAATATCTCAATTGCTGTTGCTACTATATCTTTGAATTTGAGCCACATCTCGTCTACATTAGCATAGTCAGTTCGGAAGGAATGGAGATTGTCTCCTAGGAAGGCTTATAGTGACACTTTATCCGCTTTTTTAAATAAAAATTTGGAAGAAACGGTATTGAGGCTAGCTACAACGACCTTGTGATCACTAATCCCTGTATCAGTCATGATGCTCTCTATCAGCTCTGGATTGTTTGCGGCTAAGAGGTCAAGTGTGTTTTCGCAACCATTTACAATTCGCGTAGGTCCGTGGACTAACTGCTCGAAATAATTTTCGGAGAAAGCATTTAGGACGATCTCGGAAGATGTTTGCTGCCTACCACCAGTTTTGAACAAGTATTTTTGCCAACATATCGAGGGAAGGTTGAAGTCCCCACCAACTATAAACGTATGAGTGGGGTATTTATTTGTTACGAGACTCAAATTTTCTCTGAACTGTTCAGTAACTATATCATCGGGGTCTGGGGATCGGTAGAAGGAGCCAATTATTAACTTAGTTCGGCTGTTAAGTATAACCTCCACCCATACCAATTCGCACGAAGTGTCTACTTCGACTTCACTACAAGATAAACCACTACTGACAGACACAAACACCCCACCACCAGTTCTGCCTAATCTATCTTTCCTGAACACCGTCTGAGACTTCGTAAAAATTTCTGCAGAACTTATTTCAGGCTTTCTGTACCTATAACTATTTCAGCTTCAGTGTTTTCTATTAGCGCTTGAAGCTCAGGGACTTTCCCAGCACAACTACAACAATTTACAACCACAATTCCGACTGTTCCTTGATCCCAGCACGTCCTGTATTTGCCACGCATCCTTTGAGATTGTAGCCCACCCCGTACTTTCCCGAGGCCTTCTAACCTAAAAAATCGCCCAGTCCACGCCACACAGCCTCCGCTACCCGTGTAGCCGCCAGCTGAGTGTAGTGAACTCCTGACCTATTCAGCGGAACCCGAAACCTCACTACCCTATGGCGCAAGTCAAGGAATCTGCAGCCAACACGGTCGCAAAACCGTATGAGCCTCTGATTCAGACCCTCCACCCGGCTCTGCACCAAAGGTCCGCAGTCGTTTCTGTCAACGATGCTGCAGATGATGATCTCTGCGTTCATCTCGTAAGCAAGATCGGCAGCCTTCACCAAATCAGATAGCCGCTGGAATCCAGAGGGAATTTCCTCAGATCCAAAGCGACACACGTCATTAGTGCTGACATGTGCCACCACCTGCAGCTGGCTGCACCCTGCACTCTTCATGGCATCCGGAAGGACGCTTTCCACATCAGGAATGACTCCACCCGGAATGCACACGGAGTGCTCACTGGATTTCTTCCCATCCTTAGCCGCCATATCCCTAAGGGGCCCCATTACGCGCCTAACATTGGAGCTCCCAACTACCAATAAGCCCACCCTCTGTGATTGCCCGGACCTTGAAGGCTTACAGTCATTCTCTGAAACAGGGCAGGCAACTGCATCTGGCTCAGCCAGAAACAGTGCCTGAAACCTGTTTGTCAGACGCACCGGAAGGCTTTTTGATCAGCCTCCGGGGACGTCTTTCGCTGCCTGCCACCCCTTGGAACGACCTCCCAATCAACAACAGCGCGAAGAGCCACCAGAAGCAGCAGCGATCAACCGGACATATGAAATCAGGCACTAAGTATTTTTCCGTTGTTATTCTTCTTAACAAAGTCAATTGTGCATGAGAACAGTAGCTAACTTGCTTTCCTAGAGAATTATTGAAAGTGCAATATTTTAACCGACGCGCTGACCGATTGTAATAATTTAATAATATTGTGACAATCTCTGTTTGTATTTAGGTTTCGTTGTTATCTTAATAGCCCTCGATAGGGTGCTGGAATTTAGAGGGCAATATCAGAGAGGTGCATTGTGGCCGGTATCCCATTAGAAGCGTGCTGTTTAATTTGAATGGTCACCCGTACCCTGCAGCGCCATCAAAATATATGGGGTGAGAGGGTGCAGTTTGTGTGATATGTGGGAGACAGGGCCACCTGGCGAGCAATTGGCGCGAATGCGTCTGGCTGTCTCTGCGGGGACGAAATAAGCAGGGATTTTAGATTGTATATGTATTTGCATGAACGTGAAATTATATCCTATCAAGTTCTTTATTAGTTTATTTATTTTGGTTTTCAACCATTTAAATCAATAACAGTACTCACACACACCCATACGCACAGACACACACACACGAGCGCGAGCGCGCGCGCGCCGGCGCAAGCAACTGCAGTGTGTATGCGTGTGTAGCGCCGGCGCTACCCTAGCGTGTATGTCAAGTAGATGCCACACATATTCTGCATATTCGTCGTATACATGTTGCGGTAGATACTTTGACAGTATAAAATAATGACAACATCATAGCGTAGTCTGCAAGATGTAGTAGTCATAGGCGCCAAATGTGGAAACAAGTAAAACATTGGTAGGATGTTTTTTCCTTAGTCTTCAGTATTCTGAGTGGTTTGATGCGTCCCGTCACTAATTCGTCCCTGTGCTAATCTCAACATCTCAAAGCAGCACTTGCAACGAACTTCCTTAATTAGTTGCTGACGGAATTCCAATTTCTGTCTTCGTCTACAGTTTTTGCCCTCTACATCTCTCTCTAATGCCATGGAAGTTATTCTCCGATGTCTTAACAGATGTGCAACCGTCGTATCTCCGCTTCTTGTCTGTGAACTCCGTATATTCCTTTCCTCACTGATTTTGCGGACGACGTCCTCACTCCATACTTTATCAGTGTACCCAATTTTAAACATTCTCCTGTAGCACCACATTTCAAATGCTTTGATTCCCCTCTGGTCCTGTTTTCCCACAGTCCATGTTTTACTCAGAAATTTCTTCCTCAAATTAAGGCCTCTGATTGATTCTGAGTTTCCTTGGTAGCAGAGCTTTCTTGGCCAGGAATGCCCTTTTCACCAGTTCTGCATTTTATATCCTCCTTGCTCCGTTCCTCTCTGATTATTTTGCTGCCTAGGCAGCAGAAATAATTAAATTCAACTACTCTGTGATCACCAATCTTGACGTTAACTGCTACTTTTCATTTCTCTCGGCTTTCTTCGATTTTCTCTTTACCTATATCCTGTACTCATTAGACAGCTCATTCCATTCAATAGCGCTGAGGATAGCAACGTCCTCAATGAATCTTATCACAGACATACATTTACCTTGAATTTTAATTCCGCTCTTGAAACTCGCAGATATATCACCTAATAAAATTTAACACTTTATGTAGCTGTCTACTTTGTAACTGCAAAAAAAAATGTGTGCAGTATAAATCTGTATAAATAGTTAGTCACCTGACGTTAAGTGTAGGACTTCTCCAAAAATCAGTCGAACAAATGTCACAATGTAGCCTGATCTAGACTGAAACCATTGCTACAAGGAATCATCTTACACCGCCATTATTGTCATCTACATTAAAATTCGACTGAAGTCGCATTTTTGTAAGTCTCACCTGTCCCCAAACACAAACATCAGAGGATGATTCATAATAATATAGGCTATTATTTGATTTGGTGATTGCTAAATGTAATGATTACTATAGAACTTGTCGAGATGGTGGACCATGAAATTACGTACATTGAAAAGACAGCAAGGCCAGAATAACATAGCTCATGGATATTGCCGTGGAAATAATATGATTTTCCCCCTTTGATGTACCACTTCTTGTATTTGTTGGAGTCTGTGTAGTTTATAAAAGCTGTATGCTGACAGATCTACGTTAACAATAGTTATATCAATAATAATCATGATTGTCTGCACGCTAGTAAATAATCTGCAGGGCGTTGTTAAACACCACACAGCAGCTGTTCTGTAAATTATTCGTTAACTGTCGCCACATGGAATCGCGATGGAAACACCGTTGTTGGCCTATAAGAAGATAATCTTGTACTCTCTACGAAATGCTCAAACATGCGGCTACCAATAACTTTGTTCATTCTTGGGCTTGTAATCTGACATAAAAATATATTATATATTTTTAGTCTACAGTTGGAGGTCATCCACATTAAACAGTCAATTCCAATATCGTTACAATGAGATTCCATTTGTAGGACTGCGTACAGCCATGGGTAAAAGTGATTGAAGAGAAAGCCTCTGCCGACCGGAGTGGCCGAGCAGTTCTAGGCGCTACAGTCTGGAGCCGCGTGACCGCTACAGTCGCAGGTTCGAATCCTGCCTCGGGCATAGATGTGTGTGATGTCCTTCGGTTAGTTAGGTTTAAGTAGTACTAAGTTCTAGGGGACAGATGATCACAGCAGTTAAGTCCCATAGTGCTCAAAGCCATTTGAACCATTTTTGGAAACGCTTCCACAACAGAATTCACTTATCCCAAACATAATGAAACGTTCTGAGGTCACAAATTACAACAGCGCAACACGCCCTGCACATGATTATTGGTACGCTGAACTATTACATTGATTCTGCCGAAGAAAAGTTATTACCCAGCCTTGTGAAATTAAGAAATACAACCGTTGATATATAGTTTTTTTCAGCCGATCTACGTCCGCAATTATTTGCTGGATGTATTCCAATCTCTGTCTTTCTCTAAAGTTTTTATCAGCTACAGCTCCCTCTAATGCCAAAGAAGTTATCCTCTGGTGTCTGTCTGGTCCTGTCAGCCAGTCCTTTCTCCTTGTCAGTGTTTTCCATAAATTACTTTCCTCGTCAGTTTGGCAGAGAACCTCCTCATGGCATATATTATGATTTAACCTAATTTTCAACATTCTTCTGGATCACCATATCTCAAATGATTAGATTCAATTCTGCTCCTCTTTTCCCACAGTCCACGTCTCGCTACCATACAATACTTTGCTCCAATCGCACTTCTGCACATACTGATTCCTCATATTAAGCTCTGTGTTTGATACTAGTAGAATTCTCTTGGTCAGGAATGCCCTTTCTGCTGGTGCTAGTAAGATTTTGGTGTATCCTGATGGGCAGTTTCTCGCAGTTCTCTTCTCTGCTACTTCTCATTAGTTCCATCTTTCTTCGATTTACTCTCAAGCCATATGCTACACTCATTATACGGTTCATTCTATTCAACAGTTCCTGCAACTCTTCTTCATCAGCGAACCTTAACATTGATATTATTTCACCTTCGAAAATATTTAAATTTGTGGTAAGTTTTACAGGACCAAACTGCTGAGGTGATCGGTCCCTAGACTTACACGCTATTTAATCTAGCTCAAACTGACTAACGCTAAAGTCAGCACACACACACACACACACACACTCTCCCAATGGAGGACTCAAACCTCCATCGGGGGGAGCCGAGCGAATTGTGGCATGGCAGCCTAGACCACACAGCTACCATGCGTGGCTTTTCACCTTGAATTTTAGTTCAATTCTTAATACTTTCTTTTATTTAGATCATTGCTTGTTCGATGTGTCGGTTGAAAAGGAGGAGCGAAAAGCTACATCACTGTCTTACCTCTATTTTAACCTAAGAACTTAGTCTTCGGTCTCCTACACATATTGCTCTCTTTGATTTTGTAACGTAAGTCACACTATAGCGACGTGCCTGAGTAAAGTGACATACTAAGCTGTACAGAAAGGTACACTGGCAGTATACAGGTAAACCTCCAACTTTTCACTTTTATTCACATATATTCGTTCATTAGTATTGTAGTTAATTACATGTTTGAGTAAAGTATAAATTATCTGGTAAAGCACAGTGTTAGCTGTGTTTTGATAGGTAGAAGGTTCTGCAAGAGCATACAGTAGATGAACGTTTCTCGAACGAATCAAAGAAAGTATTTCAGTCTATAATGACCAACCAAGTGTCAGGGTAAAATGATATAGTATGTCATTTTACACCGATGTTGACTGTAGTTCCATCCTGTGTGATCTTTCATACTAATCAAGCTATTTATTTTATGTATTTGTTTAATTTACCAACTGTAGCTTTAAACGAGATACTAAACATGAACTGATACATGTGCAATCATACACAAATGCAATTAATTTACCTACCTCAAATATAAAGACATGCTTTTCCCATTTTATATGGCAGGCAATACAGTAAGGAAATCGGCAAAACAGTCTTGGCATTGCAGTGAAGATGCAGTAGGCTATAGCTGCTGTTACCAGAGGCGAAATGTGATAGCTGCAGGTGTCGAAAGCTTCCGAAGTTCCCCAGGCTACACTTCAAAGACGAACCAGGAATACGAAACAAATCTTCAGTGGTCTTCAGAAAGGGCTGGGTAGATTACCACCAACTTTAAACACTGCATCGGAGAGTGAACTGTTGCAACAGCTGAAACTATTTCTGTCATGCTAAAGTTCACTTGGTGTAAATTGCGCAGCGCTAGTTCCACCTCATAGCTGTCACCACATGTCTGCGTCCTCCGGGCACCTCGCTGTAACTTCCGAGTTTTTTTACTGCTATCGCCCGGCTCTCTTAACCATCAAAGATCCTCCTACTCAAAGATATTATTCTCATTCCACCTTGCGTTTGGCAAATACCAACTTTATTTTCTGGATCTGTTGTGAGCAGATCTTAGCACATACCCTCCATAGGTCTCTTTCGTTCACTATTCCTTTTCCTAAACTATGTTTTATCTTTACTTTTCTCAGTTATTTGGACTGCAGGCTGTCACACCTCCTTCAGATTCATACAAAACATGCGCCAACGAAATAGTTGTAGCTGTTGTAACAGTTCAGTCTCTGTTGCAGTGTTTAAAGTTGGATGGAATCCACCAAGTCCTTTCTGAAGACCACTGAAGATTTTTTTCTTATTCCTGGTTCGTCTTCAAAGTGTAGTCAGTGTAACTTCGAAAGCAGTGATAGCTGCCGGAGTCGAAAAGTAAAGAGAAAACATAGTTTACGAAAAGAAATAATGTACAAAAAAGACCTTTTGGCGACAACAGTGATGCTTCCAAAGATTATCACTGTTTGAACAGCTTGGAACAATATTTGCATTCAAAATCCAGCGAACACTGGTTAAGATGTCAGCAGTGTAATTTGTGGGGACACACTATATGTGCTGGAGTAGGCCACAGAACAAAAAACTTTATTTGTGTTCTGTGCAAAAAGGTAGGATTAGTGAGAATTAATTTTTCAGAACTGGAAATAACTTTGTTGCTTGATGGAGTAACATTAGTAATTCTATTTTTAAGTACCTTCTGTACGACTGAACTGAGAATACTTAAATGAAACTGTTGAAGAATTGTTTTGTTAATAGTCTTAGATTTGATAAATACAAATCTATTAAATCAATCAGATATCTACTGTTCAACTGAATTTCTTACTTTCCTTTATTCCTGTGTCATTTCCCCCCCTACATAGGTCTAAAATGACATATTATGTACTTTTTACAAGATTGTCAGAAGCGTACTTCTTATATTATTTTAAAAACATGGAACCAACGTAGCGAAACCTACTATTGAACGAGACACTGTCGGCAGAGAAATTTTATTTAACTTCATGGTTTAGGAAACAATAACAGCCTGAAAACAAAGTGGTTTGTCATTGTAGCTGGATTTCCCCTACGTATTGTATATTACACGAATTTCGAAAAAGCTTATCACTATTTTTCTCCGAATTTTAAACATCTTGCACCATTTGACTTTCTCCATCAGTTTTTCCAGGTCAACAAATACTATGAAAGAGTCTTCATTAGTTAGCACCAATGAAAGACTGTATGCAATTGGACTGTGTGAAACAAATTTATGTCAACAATGCCATCTAGTGGACACGATAATTCATAGATACCCTTGCCGCGATCATGTGAATAGTTGGAAGTGGATCCGAGAGCAAATAGCTCTGATTACAAAGACATCATCTGAGAATATATTTCTGTCACTGATACACAGGCCTGAAGCACGCTATTTCCCAGAGGCGGAAAATAACGCTGTGCACTGGTTGCTGGGAAATTTTGTTAAATATGTCAGTAACAAACTAGGATCCGACAGCATTGTAGACTTCAAGGTACACATGCTGTGTGAATACCACAAAATTAGTAGGTATTCAAATCATAAGAAACAGTTCGGTAATATGATAAAAATAATATATTTAAAAGAATGGCCATTGGTTAACATCAAAAAAGATTGTGTTGACAGTGATGTATTGTAGTTACCTTGAAAATATTATTTAAATTTTTGCTGTAAATTCTTGGTGTGTGCTTTTTTTACTTCAGAAAGTAGTTCTTGAAATTTAATAAGCTAATGTACATAACTTACGTTACAGTTAGATAGTGTGTCTAACACTGTCAAAACACAGAAGATTAAAGCTGCACTATTGGTTTATAGTATAAATATGAAAATTGACAGTTTTTATGAAAATGTCTTCCTCCATTGGTTAAAACCATAAGATTGTATCTGATATAATGAAATATTCAATGGCTGGAAAATTGCCTTGTTCGTTTTTGCACTGTGATGTGTAAGTCAGTTTTCCAGGGAAAGATCTATTATATAGATCTGATCACTTCAGATAACCAACATTCCATTAATGTGCACAATGTGAAGTTGGAAGGTTAGTCAACTTTATATCATCTCTTCTCCGCCATTCTCAGGTATTTAAGAGATTGTCTAACATGATTATTAAATTGTTTGTAGTGCGATGGGCATCAATCTTAAAAAACACTAAAAAAAAGTGGTATGGGAGTAGCGCCTTTGATTCATAACCAAACCGTCTGCAGTCCCTCATTTGAATCCCACCGCTGCTAAAATTTAGATTAATAATCAGCTTTGGCGGCCGAAGACTACCGGCGTAAGAAGCCACCCCTCTTTCTGCCAACGGCCTTGTCGAAGAGGGCGGAGGGTCGGACAGAAGTTCAGAGCACTCTCTTTTTCTAGGGGTGGGAAACTGCCCCTAAAGGCGGAAAAATCAACCATGATCAACGGTACGAGAATGTAGAGGGCAATTGAAACCACTGCATTAAAGACACGCAAAGTGTATCCACGGAAGGTGTGAACTGTAATAGAAAAAGTGTCATAATGATCGGTCCATCGGAAAACGATTGCAGAACAGTCCCACATTCGGATGTCCAGGAGGACACTGCCAAGGTTGAGGTTACCATTAGAAAAAGATCGAATCGTCACCGGAAGGATAATGTTCTACGAGTCGCGGCGTGGATGTCAGAAGCTTGAGCGTGATAGGGAAACTAGAAAATCTGAAAAGGGAAATACAGAGGCTAAGTCTAGATATTGCAGGGTCAGTAAAGTGGAAAGAAGACAATAATATCTGGTCAGATGAGTGTAGAGTAATATCAACAGCAGCAGAAAATGGTACATCGGGAGTAGGATTCGTTATGAATAGGAAGGTAGATCAAAGAGTCTGTTACTGTGAACAGTTCAGTGATAGGGTTGTTCTTACCAGAATCGACAGTAAACCAATACCGACAACGAGAGCTCAGGTATACATGCCGACGTCACAAGATGAAGATGAAGATGGGCTGTTGCGATGCTGGCGCCAGTCTCCATCGCTTGTCATCGCGATAGTTACGAGTCGATTTTCGACGCCTGCTTGTTTACTTCACATCTTTGGCGGATGGCTATTTAACTGTGGCGCGTGCGCTCTGCAGGGGCTTGCGTTCGAGTATCAGCGGTGTGAGTGACAATGACGTGTGGCGCTGGTGAGTGACCGAAGCGGTACAAGAAAGGAGTGTGGGCAGCTGCTGCAGCTTGTTTCGCCGTTTGAATGCAGATCCCCTGCCTATGGTGATTGGGATTTCCTGGAGAATTGAAGGACAGATTTAATTCATGTCTTTTACATGTTACTCAAAGGGAACGAACTGGAGTCGTCGAACTGTTTCTTGCTGAGTTCTGTTCACGTTAATTGAATACCCGGGTGCACTTGAAACTATATAGGTGTTTCAGTTATTGTCACTATACTTCGTCTGGGCGCCTGATATGTTGAAGGTGTTTAAGGGAGTGCTAGTTACGCACAACAATAGACATGAAACCGTGCTTACTGCATACCTAGACGTCATACCAAATGGTACGTAATTCTGTGCCTCACGTTCAAGAGCGGGCCAAAACAATTTTCCTATTTCTGTTCCTATGTTATTATGTCATTTCTTTGTTCTAGGGAATTGGCGAATCAAATTTTAAGAGCAAGTGCTCATCTAGGTTAGTCACACTTGTGTTTATTTGTGCCGTGTATAATTAAAGGTTTATTTATAACCAGTGGGGCAGATATGATGGTCTATCTGATGCGCCAGAATGTTGACTGCCGCTGATGTGTTTACGTTTCAGATAATTGGTAGTAGTCGAAGCGAGCAAACACCGATCGGAGTATCACGGTGGAAGAGGCAAATTTAAGGACCTGGATCGGTGTCTGTGGTAACGTTGTTATTGTCCTGCAAGTACATCTTCACGGTGGAGCGTTGTCGTTTTCTGACAGCTTAATTGTAGCCCAAAGTTGAATATCGCTCCATATTAGCTTCTCGTCCGTAAATCTTCTCTATGTGGTGGCACCTATCGGTCTGCTCTCGTCCATCACAAATTTTCAACGTAAAAATACTAATGGTTCCATGTTAAGACTATTTAATACCCTATTATTATATTCTGGTCTTGAAATGAATGTGAACCTTGAACCTGTGAGTAATACTATAGAGGAGCTTAGTCGAATGCATAAATCTGATAATACCTCTAATTTCTTACCATTGCTTAAAATCACTCCATGGAAGCAGTTTCAGAATTTGATATGGGTTGCGTGAAAGCTAGTTCCTATGTAAATCATGAAGTGTTGAGTTGTTGTTGTTGTCTTCAGTCCTGAGACTGGTTTGATGCAGCTCTACATGCTACTCTATCCTCTGCAAGCTTCTTCATCTCCCAGTCCCTACTGCAACCTACATCCTTCTGAATCTGCTTAGAGTAACATCTCTTGGTCTACCTCTACGATTTTTACCCTCCACGTTGCCCTCCAATACTAAATTGGTGATCCCTTGATGCCTCAGAACATGTTCTACCAACAGATCCCTTCTTCTAGTCAAGTTGTGCCACAAACATCTCTTCTCCCCAATCCTATTCAATAACTCCTCATTAGTTATGTGATCTACCCATATAATCTTCAGCATTCTTCTGTAGCACCACATTTCGAAAGGTTCTATTCTCTTCTTGTCCAAACTATTTCTCGTCCATGTTTCACTTCCATACATGCCTACACTCCATACAAATACTTTCAGAAATGTCTTCCTCACACTTAAATCTATACTCGATGTTAACAAATTTCTCTTCTTCAGAAACGCTTTCCTCGCCATCGCCAGTCTACATTTTATATCCTCTCTACTTCGACCATCATCAGTTATTTTGCTCCCTAAATAGCAAAACTCCTTTACTACTTTAAGTGTCTCATTTCCTAATCTAATTCCCTCAGCATCACCCGACTTAATTCGACTGCATTCCATTATCCTCGTTTTGCTTTTTTTGATTTTTATCTTATATCCTCCTTTCAAGACACTATCCATTCCGTTCAACTGCTCTTCCAAGTCCTTTGCAGTCTCTGACAGAATTACAATGTAATCGGCAAACCTAAAAGTTTTTATTTCTTCTCCATGGATTTTAATACCTACTCTGAACTTTTCTTTTGTTTCCTTCACTGCTTGCTCAATATACAGATTGAATACATCGGGGAGAGGCTACAATCTTGTCTCACTCCCTTCCCAACCACTGCTTCCCTTTCATTTCCCTCAGCTCTCATAACTGCCATCTGGTTTCTGTACAAATTGTAAATAGCCTTTCGCTCCCTGTATTTTACCCCTGCCACATTCAGAATTTGAAAGAGAGTATTCCAGTCACCATTGTGAAAAGCTTTCTCTAAGTCTACAAATGCTAGAAACGCAGGTTTGGCTTTCCTTAATCTAGCTTCTAAGATAAGGCGTAGGGTCAGTATTCCCTCACGCGTTCCAGTATTTCTATGGAATCCTAACTGATCTTCCCCGAGGTCGGCTTCTACTAGTTCTTCCATTCGTCTGTAAAAATTTCGCGTTTGTATTTTGCAGCTGCGGCTTATTAAACTGATAGTTCGGTAATTTTCACATCTGTCAACACCTGCTTTCTTTGGGATTGGAATTATTATATTCTTCTTCACGTCTGAGGATATTTCGCCTGTCTCATACATCTTGCTCACCAGATGGTAGAGTTTTGTCAGGACTGGCTCTCCCAAGGCCGTCAGTAGTTCCAATGGAATGTTGTCTACTCCGGGGGCCTTGTTTCGACTCAGGTGTTTCAGTACTCTGTCAAACTCTTCACGCAGTATCGTATATCCCATTTCATCTTCATCTACATCCTCTTCCATTTCCATAATATTGTCCTCAAGTACATCGCCCTTGTATAGACGCTCTATATACTCCTTCCATCTTTCTGCATTCCCTTCTTTGCTTAGAACTGAGTTCTTGGCATTCATATAAGTGGTTCTCTTATCTCCAAAGGTCTCTTTTATTTTTCTGTAGGCAATATCTACCTTACCCCTGGTGAGATAAGCCTCTACATCCTTACATTTGTCCTCTAACCTTCCCTGCTTAGCAATTTGACACTTCCTGTCGATCTAATTTTTGAGACGTTTGTATTCCTTTTTGCCTGCTTCATTTAGTGCATTTTTACATTTCTCAATTAGATTCTGTATTTCTTCTGTTACCCAAGGAGTTCTACTAGAGCTCTTCCTTTTACCTACTTGATCCACTGCTGCCTTCACTACTTCATCCCTCGAAGCTATCCATTCTTCTTCAACTGTATTTCTTTCCCCCATTCCTGTCAATTGTTCCCTTATGCTCTCCCTGAAACTCTGTGCATCCTCTGGTATAGTCAGTTTATCCCGGTCCCATCTCCTTAAATTCCCACCTTTTAGCAGTTTCTTCAGTTTTAATCTACAGGTCATAACCAATAGATTGTGGTCAGAGTCCACATCTGCCTCAGTAAATGTCTTACAATTTAAAGCCTGATTCCTAAATCTCTTTCTTACCGTTATATAATCTATCTGAGACCTGTTAGTATCTCTAGGCTTCTTCCATGTATAAAGCCTTCTTTTATGACTTGAACCTAGTGTTAGCTATGATTAAGTTGTGCTCTGTGCAAAAGTCTACCAGGCGGCTTCCTCTTTCATTTCTTAGCCCCAGTTCATATTCACCTTCTACGGTTCCTTCTCTCCCTTTTCCTACTACCCAATTCCAGTCACCCACAACTATTAAATTTTCGTCTTCCTTCACTATCTAAATAATTTCTTGAATTTCGTCATACAATTCTTCAATTTCTTCGTCATCTGCAGAGCTAGTTGGTATATAAATTGTACTACTGTAGTAGGCGTGGGCTTCGTTACTATCTTGGCCACAATAATGCTTTCACTATGCTGTTTGTAGTAGCTTTCGCGCACTCCTATTTTTTATTCATTATTAAACGTACTCCTGCATGTATTGAGTTATGTCAGTTACATTTTATTAATTGGGTTTTATGAACATTGTTTTAACTAGTGAAAATTCCTTGAGTAAACTTTGAAAGATTTGGGTATGTCACATTTAAATGCATTAACACTTCAGTCTGTGTATTTCTGCGGGTTCTGTAGGCCAGGTGGCTCTTGTTATAATCGTGTTAATCTTGGTTTCATTAACAGCATGTGTTTGTAATAAAGAAGTGTTTGGCAACTACATACTGGTTATGTGCTTAATTTCAATATGTCGAAAGGAATGATGCATCAAAGAGGTAGAGAAAGTATATGAGGATACTGAAAGGATACAGAAATAAGCGTATGGCATCAGTGGATGGCGTTCCCAGTCGGGAAGTACGGCCTCCAAGTGGAAGTCTTATTGAATGCGACGCCACATTGGGCGACTTGCGCGTCGACAATGGTGATGAAATGATGATGACAGTAGAAGACCCATTCCCACAGGGGAGAAAATCTCCGTCCCTAGTCGGGAATTGGACACGGGCCCCCGTGAGCGTCTTGGGCTTGGGCTTGGATTTGGGCTTGGGCTTGGGCTTGGTCTTGGACTTGGGGCATGGGCTTGGGAAAAGGAACATGGGCTTGGGACAAGGAATGAGGGAGGAGAAATACTAATTGATTCGTGTACCAAGTTTCAGCTTGTAATAGCGAATACTCTGTTCAAGAATCACAAGAGGAGGCGGTATACTTGGAAAAGGCCGGGTGATTCGGGATGATATCAGTTAGATTACATCGTGGTCAGACAGAGATTCCGGTGTCACATACTGGATTTTAAGTCATACCCATTAGTAGACATAGACTCAGATCACAATATAGTTTGATGAAGAGTAGGCTTAAGTTTATGACAATAGTGAGGAAGAATCAATCCGCAAAGAAGTGGTATATGGAAGTACTTAGGAATGACAAGATACGGTTGAAGTTGTCTAAGGCTGTAGATAAGGAATAGCTTACTAGACAGTACAGTTATAGAGGAATGGGCACCTTTAAAGGGCCATCACAGAAGTTGGGAAGTAAAACATAGGTAGAAAGAAAGTAACTGCGAAGAAACCATGGGTAACAGAAGAAACACTTTAACTAGTCAATGAAAGGAAAAAGTACAAAACTGTACCGGTAAACTCAGGAATAGAGAAATGCAAGTAGCTGAAGAATGAAACAAATAGGAAGTGCAGAGAAGCTTAGACGAAATGACTGCGGGAAAAAATGTAACGGCATCGAAAACGAAATGATTGTCGGAACTACAGACTCAGCATACAGGAAAGTCGCAACAACCTTCGATGGCATTAAAAGCAAGGGTGATAAAATTAATAGTGCAACGGGAATTCTACTATTAACTGCAGAGGAGAGAGCGGATAGGTGGAATACATTGAAGGCCTCTGTGAGGGGGACGATTTCTTTGATGTGATAGAAGAAGAAACAGGAGTCGATTTAGAAGAGAGAGGGGATCCATTATTAGAATCAGAAATTCAAAAGAGCTTTGCAGTACTTAAGATGAAATAAGGCGGAAGGTACAGATAACATTCCATCAGAATTTTTAAAATCATTGGGGGAAGTAGCAACAAAACGACTATTCACATTGGTGTGTAAAATATATGAGTCAGGCGACATACCACCTGTCTTTTGGAAAAGCATCATCCACACAATTCCGAAGACAGCAAGAGCTGACAAGCGCGAGAATTACCGCACAATCTCCTTAAGAGCTAGTGCATCCAAGTTACTTACAAGAATAGTATACAGAAGAATGGAAAAGAAAGTTGAGGATGCCCTAGATGACGATCAGTTTGGCTTTTGGAAAGGTGAAGGCAAGAGAGGCAATTCTAACGCTGTAGTTCATAACGAAAGCAAGACTAAAGAAAAATCAAGACACTTTCTTAAGATTTGTCGACGTGGAAAAAGCGTTAGACAGTGTAAAATGGTGTCAGATGTTAGAAATTCTGAGAAAAGCTGGGGTATGCTATAGGGAGAGACGGTCATATACAATACGTACAAGAGCCAATACGTACAAGAGTCGACGACCAAGAACGAAGTGCTTGTATTAAAAAAGGTTTAAGACAAGGATGTAGCCTTTCGCCCCTACTGTTCAAACTGTACATCGAGGAAGCAATGAAAGAAACAAAAATAACATTCACTAGTGGAATTAAAATTCAAGGTGAAAGGATATCAATGATACGATTCACTGATGACATTGATATCCTGAGCGAAAGTGAAGGAGAATTAAATGATCTTCTGAACGGAAGGAACAGTTTAATGAGTACAGAGTATGGACCGAGAGGAAATCGAAGAAAGACGAAGGTAATAAGAAGTAGCTGAAACGAGAACAGCGAGAAACTAAACATCAGGATTGATGGTCACGAAGTAGATGAAATTAAGGAATTCTGTTGCGTAGGCAGCAAAACAACCGATGACGGACGGAGCAAGGAGGACATCAAAAGCAGACTAGCAATGACAAATATTGCATTCCAGGCCAGCAGAAGTCTACTAATGTCAAATAATTGACTTAATTTGAGGAAGAAATTTCTGCGAATGTATGTCTGGAATACAGCATTGTATTGCAGTGAAACATGGACTGTGAGAAAACCGTAACAGAAGAGAATCGAAGAACTTGAGATATGGTGCTACAGATGGATGCTGAAAATTTGGTGGAATAATAAGATTAGGAATGAGGAGGTTCCGTGCAGAGTCGGAGAGGAGAGGAATACGTGGGAAACACTGATAAGAAGAAGGGACAGGATGATAGAGCACCTTTTAAGACATCAGGGAATGACTTCCACGGTACTAGAGGGATCTGTAGAGGCTGGAATACATCAAGCAAATAATTGAGGACGTAGGCAGCATTAGGTTAGCAATAGTACAGGAGAATAATTCGTGGCGGACCACGTAAAACCAGTCAGAAGACTGATGACAAAAAAAAAAAATCAAAGTTTTCTTACAGTCTACATGTGAACGTCCGCCTGCTTATCTGAGTGGTAACCTGCTTACCAACCATGCAGAACAACCGGTTTCGATACCCGGCAGTGTTAGAGATATTCTCCTCCTGTGTGCAGGGTGTCGTGTTGTCCTCATCAACTCGTCACCACCGATGCCCAAATCGCCCGATGTGGCGTCACTGGCAATAACACTTGAACCTGTCGGCTGAACTTCCCCGGGAGGGACCTCCGGGGTAACAATTCCATACGACCATTTCATTTCATTTTTACACACCGATGTCAATAATCGCTCTGCTGCCACTGCCCCTAATCATATTAGAAATTCTGATGGAAATATAATCTATCCCCTCTACCTTATTGATCTTCGGTCTTCCAAAGCTCTATCAAATTCTGAATCTAATACGGAATCATCTGTATCTTATCTATCGACACCTGTTCCTTTTATCACGTCATAAGACAGGTCGCCAGCTAATAGAGGTCTTCAATGTAATCCTTCTACCTATTTGCTCTGTCTTCTGCCTTTAACGATGGGATTATCATTGAACTCTTAACGTTACCACATCTACTTTTAACTGAAACGAATGTGGTTGGGATTTTTCTGTGTGCTGAGTCAATCAGTCCTATTATTATTTCTTTTCAGACTTCTTCACATCTTACATGTAGCCATTTCACCTTAGCTTACCTACACTTCCCATTTATTTCATTCCTAAGTAACGTGTATTTCTGTATTCCTGAATATCCCTGAATATTGTTGTATCTTCTTCTTTCATCGATCAACTAAATATTTCAACTGTTACCAGTGGTTTCTTCACAGCTACCTTCTTTACACCAATGTTTTTCTTTCCAACTTGTGTGATTGCCCTCTTTACAGATTTCCATTGCTCTTCAACTGAGCTGCCAACTGAGCTATCCCTTATTTCAGTATCCATAGCCGTAGAGAACTTAAAGCGTACCACTGATACACATCGTGCCTTCTTTGTTTTGAGAGCAAATTCTCCATGTAGCTGGCTGGCGGCAAGCTGCTACTTAACACGATGTTTTGTCTCAGACGCCTGACATCTTGCATATTCAGAGATCGGAGATGCCCTATGCCCAAATCGCACAACCACCACAAGGCAGGACAGCTAAAAATTAGTCTACAATTTAGCAATCTACAAACAACTAGTTGCAAGGTATTGGCTGTTTTCTATGGGCACCCCACCACCTATTTAACATAGTTTAGCTTATTTCTAAAAAGACCCACGTACAAAGTAAGGGACAGAGAAATTACCACAGTGCTACAAAAACTTTCACTACGAGGAAGCTATTTTTTTATTGGATACATATTTATTTGGTGACATATATATATTCTAAATACTACTTGTTTCTTCTCCAAAAGGACAACTACATGCATTGGCGGCAGTCACTCACCAGGTGACCTTGTCTCCCACATATTACTCAAAGGTCACCCCCCCCCCCCCTCCTTATATTGGTGACACTGCGGGCCACAATGACAGTCCTAGCATCTTGCATGGTACAGGGAACCATCCACCTCTCTCATATTGGCCCTTAATTCCAGTACGGGGTTAAGAGCTGTAATTATAACAAAAATACCTAAGTATAAACAGAGAATTTCATAACGTTACTAATTTATCGCAACAAGTCAGGACGTCTCTATGAAAGTATGGAAGCAATACAGCGTTAGCTACTGGTCTCATGCAGAGTTCACTTTGTTAGTAACAAAAAGAATTGGCAATTGTAGTATCTTATTGGAAAATATTACTGCTTTTTGTTAGTTATCTGGTGTCCACTGGAAGGAGAAATTATTATTGTTATGGATAAGAAATGTTTTTGCAAGTTGTGTACGTGATAAATGTTTAAAGGTTGTACACTCTTTGAGATCAGAAAGTTAATACTTAGATTATAATCGTGAAAGTAACTGGATGGACTTTGTTGGTACACTTCTGCATTATGTTTAGGCCACAATGATAATATCTATCTACTTCTGAACTCAGTACTTTATGTATTGAAAGTAATTTGTGCTTGAGCCTTTAAAGAATTCTAATGAAACTAAAAATAATTTAGTCAGTCTATGTAAGAAAAACACTCTCGCGACGTTAAGCATGTATGTGAGCATAAAGTATGAATTAAGCAGCACAACAACAGTGCAAAATATCCCCCATAATTCAGTAGTGTCGTTAGGGTTTAATATCTTTCACTTTTACACCAGCATAAACTGAGAATTAATTATTTTACCTTAAGCCTTGAGCCACGCCAATATCGATTCTGAACTTTGTACTTACTTCATTTTTACTCCTTAAACAGAAAAATATTTGCGGTAATCATAGCTCAGAACTCCTATGGAATGATAATATAACCGTTTGTGTGGTTTAGGTTGCGCTGTTTTAAAAATAATTACAGAAAATTAACATTTATTCGTAATGGCAGACAACAAGGTGACCGACGTTACATTCGTCTCAACAGCAGCGTGTGCTGAAAACTCTGAAAACACAAGAATGGGGGGAAATAGGAATTGCATTTCTATAAATGAAAGCATGTAACCACATTTATTATTAAGTCTTTATTTCAGAATAAATCAGATTTAACAAAATAACAGGCCTGAGTACGTGGAGAGTCTGTAGGAACCAATAGAGACGTTCTGTGGCGGTAAATTCCTCACCTCGACAGACTTAAAAGCTCCGTACCAGCAAATATTATTGGCAAAAGAATGTAGGAAGTATACTGAATTTATATTTTGCGGGCGAAGTTATTAGTTTCTAGTTTTGCCGTTCGGACTGAACGTAAGTGCCACAGGCTATATCACAGCACTTGATTCAGTGCTTAGCCTGAGCCTACTTAATAAAGTGACAGTTTACGTGAATGATATACTAATTGCCACATCCACTTGAGACGAACATCTTGACATCCTAGAAACCGCACTGTGAAATTTCACAGAACCAGGTGTAATGGCGAATCTTGAAAAATCAAAAATCGTCCGACACTGGACAAAGTGTCTAGGAGACATAATTTCAGCTAAAGGTATAATTCTTGATCCTAAGAAGCTGAAAACGATAGGAATTTCCAAGACCTCAGACAAAGAAAAAATTAAAGGTGTTCATCAGAATAGTGTCCCTCATCCGAAAGTTTTTGTCAGGTTAGATATTACTCTGTGAACTTATGTTGAATTTACTAAAGGACACCGTACCATGGGTATGGTCAGAGGAGTGCCAACATGCGTTGTTGGGTGCTACATCATCCGAATATGGGAAACGATCTTGCACATAGAGATTACTTACCTCTCTGGTGTCCAAAACTAAACGTAACTTTCCACCAGCCGTTTTCCATGGCAACTAAAGGATTATTATACGGTGATAGTGAAGGTTTAATGATACCCCACTCAACCATCATTCGGATTTCTTTAGTAACCTCCTCTTTCTTGGCCCACAGAACAGAATAATTAGAATGTATGTATCGTGTGGCACCATTTCAATTTGGTTTTCATATCCTTTGATAATGCTGCGTTTGTCCGAAAACACATCAACATTTTTATGCAGAAGGTGTTTCAGATCATCTTGTTGACTAGTGGACAGGTATTCTGATTCACGAGTCTTTATCTCGATAGCTTCCAGAATGTAGGTCACCTCTCTTTCCTGGTCGTCTAATTAGCAGAATTTTTTTCATTAGTGTCAAAAAATATGCAATACAGTAGACACCCTACATACAATAACATTTTGACAGTATCTGCCATAACTTTCTCTCGCCCTAACAAGCCAGTGACACTCTTTTGCCTTTGTTGATTATGGTTATCTGTCCTCGAGAGAGGTCAATGTTGCCCCCCCCCCCCCTCTCATATACATATAATTTCTCTCTATCTGTCTGTGAGAAATCCACAGCTCAATACGCAAGTGCCTGAGAGCCCCCAGACTACGAGAAAGGTACTTTTACAGATTCTTCTTCCATCTTAAATGCATATTGTACTTGATATTTAATCAACTGTGACTGGGCACCGATGGAACCCATTACACGGCAATTCTTAACTGGCAAAATCTGTAACTTTTGTACTTGGGACAACCTTTTGTAGAACTCCACACTCATCACATTTGTGGAAGCACCTGTATCTATGATAATATTAACTGGTATTCCACAAATATCACCCTCCACCATGGCTTGAACTCATTCTTTCTCTGTCTTTTGAGAGGATCGTTGTTCACCTAATAACTGTTGTTGTATGTCAAGGCCGTTATTCTATCTTAACATATGAACGTCATTGATAATTTCGTGAGGTGTTTATTCTAAGTGTTCCGCACGGCCTACAACGGAGAGCAAATGGCGGCCGATTCTTCTGTATCTGAGCAGATGTACTAGGCTAGTACACATCTGCTACTCACAATTTACTCATTTCGATTGTTGTTGTTCCACTGAGGTACCTGTAGGTTTAATCCATTTGCACTAAACTGACTGCTGAAATTTGAAGGGTGACTATTTCTCTGCATAGGCCGTGGCTTACTACTCCACGGAGCAGAACAACCTCCTTGCTTCAAGATTTTCCATTTTGGATTCTTATTTTGACTTGAGTCGTTCCTATCCTCATGTTCTCTCTTCCTATTAAACGACTGATTGTGGCCTTTATTACTATATCCATTATGTGATTATTATTATTATTATTATTATTATTATTATTATCATTACTGTAATCATTTTTTCGGTTACCATTGCCGTTGTTATGTGGTCAATGGTTCCTTTTGTCACGCTTAGATGATGATAAGATGCCATTATTTTGCTCTCTACCATGCTTCAAATCCTATTGCATTAAGTCTATTGAGGCGAAAACTGACATAAACTGTTCTGTGTCACTCTCGAACACTTTTATCAGCTTCACCTTTATATTATGAGGCAGTCTTACCTTCAACAACCTAATAACATCTCTATTGCAGAGTGACTCGTCTCAGTACCGAGTATAATTGATATACCGTTCAAAATATTTTCTGAGTGTCCCTTGTTACTATTATAAAGTTCAGGCGGTTACACCTGTTTGCGTAAATGCTCCTGAATCCCGTATGACCACAATTTAGCCAGGAATGACTGTCCAAAAGTTTCTTGCAATCCGCAAGTATCACAAATTTGTGTTGTCCACAGTGCGGGTTCTGCGAGGACGAGAGATCGAATTAAATATATTCGTTGCCTCTCATTCCTTTTTTTGAGAAAGATATTTTTAAAATTTTTTATCAAAAATGCAGGGTATAAATACTTTTTTCATACGTAGACAGTTGAAACTGAGGCCTCTTTGTCAAATTTTATTCCAGTGTCAATTCTGACAATGAAGACACTGTCCAGACAACCGCAGTGTGTTGCATCGGACAGTGACTGTAACTGTTCGAATTACTGGTATTTTGTTGGATCTGCCCACACGGAAATTTCTGCTACGTTTGCCCGCGCTGCTAGTTGCATGGGTTTTGTTGTCCCCGTTCGCTCGGGAAAGTGCATGTGTTACCGTATCTATCTGCGCATGCCGAACGAACGTTCGCACTCTGCCTATTATCATTATGCATAGCACAATTATCTGCGTCTATACACTCTGGGGCATTCCGCTGCCAAACTGTGGCGTTAATTTTCATTATCACCACTGTGTCATTCGCCACAGGTGTTGCAGGTTTCAGATTTCGTTTTCCCCCAGTTGGATCGTATTCTTGACTTGAATTTCAATGTGATCAATTATTTCCTTGTCTTTAGCTGAAACCATTGGTTAGTGCTATCATAATGTTTCTTAACTTTTTCCTCATATTTACGTTGTACACTTTCATTAGCTTCAATAGATAGATTATACAAGCCTTTCGGTCACCTTTGATGCATTCTCCTTTACCATTAATTGCTCAGTCTGTAGTGCAGATAAAGTTTACACAAGCTATGGTAGGTCTTTGTATGCTTCTCTAATTCGTTTGATTTCCTCTAGGACTTTATTTCACATTCTTATAGTTAATGATCACGTTCTTTGTCTCTTTCGGCTTGTAACCTTTCGCGCTCTTGGTCTGTCTCTTGTAATTTACGTGAAAGCTCAGAGAAAGGATTAGCTATGGGTGAACCAACAGTCACATTCCGTAATCTGTCAGTCTCCCTATGTTCTCTTTTCTTTACACGTGTAGTATCGCTAGTGCTTTCCGTCTTACTGCCACTGGTAAAGGCGGTGCATGTGTTTCACTTATCATTTCGGATTCTGGCCTATTACCGGCATCTGTAAATTCTATTAAATTTTCAGATTCGTGATCTGTCGGTAGCACAATTTCGATATCAGGTAAGTCTTGGCTAGCTTGCTTTTCTACTCACTTTCCCAGTCTCACAATCTTAGTCAAAATTAGTTTTCACAATATATACTCAAATCAAACATGCAATAAGGCCGTACAAAGAAAATGTCATACAAAAAAACAAACATATAAATCATTCGGTGATACTGAGTGAAATATGTCACTACTTACCGTAGTTCAGCTGTGCATCCGTAGTTAGCTATTTCTCGACAGTGGGATATTATACCCTGCCGCCCTTACCTTACCTTTACCTTGAACTTTTTGTTTGTGGTGTACTGTCATAAACTTCCAGCAAATCAGGTATGATTCTCACTCAGGTGTAACCTGCGATAAATGCATACAAATACTGCATGTACGCTTTAGGTTGCGTTTTATCTGAAATAGTTACTGCAAAGTAAAATTTCCCCATAATGGCAGACATCAAGGAGACCAGCGATGTTACGTTCGTCTCCGCTGCAGCGTGGCTTAAGAATGCTGAAAACACAAGAATGTGGCAAAGGGGAATTATTTTTCTATAAATGAAAACATGTAACCACATTTATTGATAAGTCTCTATTTCATAATGAATCTAATTTTACAGAATAACAGACCTGAGCACAGCAATTCGCTATTCCTCATTTCGAATACATCAAATCAATACCAAGCGAACAAAACTACAAGACAATAGGAAGAGGGCAGAAAACGGACAGAATCCCCAGCGACAATCTTATTGCGGGCTTACATACATATTAAATGATAGCATCTAGCGATTACATGTCGACCTTGTCATAGTCATTACCAATCTTAAACGAAATGTTTACCAAACGTATATCATTACAGGTTTCAATTCTGATTCTAGTATCAAAATAATAGATCACTTTTAACAAAATTCCATATAATTTGTATATTTTATACATTGTTTCGAAAGTATTCACAGGGATGCAGTACAGACAGTTACTCTCAGACTTCATCTGTGCGGCAGAGTGCTGCTGATGTAGATGCATTTCACACTGGACGAACTTTTTTTTCCCAGTCATCAGTCTTCTGATTGGTTCGACAAGGCCCTCCTCGAATTCCTCTCCTGTATCAGCCTCTTCATCTCAGAGTAGCACCTGCAACGTACGTCCTAAACAATTTGCTGGATGTATTCTCTGTCTCCTCCCCCCATGAACCATGGACCTTGCCGTTGGTGGGGAGGCTTGCGTGTCTCAGCGATACAGATAGCCGCATCGTAGGTGCAACCACAAGGGAGGGGTATCTGTTGAGAGGCCAGACAAACGTGTGGTTCCTGAAGAGGGGCAGCAGCCTTTTCAGTAGTTGCAGGGGCAACAGTCTGGATGATTGACTGATCTGGCGTTGCTGTGCTGGTCCTGCGAACGGCTGAAAGCAAGGGGAAACTACAGCCGTATTTTTTCCCGACGGCATGCAGCTTTAGTGTATGATTAAATGATGATGGCGTCGTCTTGGGTAAAATATTCCGGAGGTAAAATAGTCCCCCATTCGGATCTCCGGGCGGGGACTACTCAAGAGGATGTCGTTATCAGGAGAAAGAAAACTGGCATTCTACGGATCGGAGCGTGGAATGTCAGATCCCTGAATCGGGCAGGTAGTTTAGAAAATTTGAAAAGGGAAATGGATAGGTGAAAGTTAGATATAGTGGAAATTAGTAAAGTTCGGTGGTAGGAGGAACAAGACTTCTGGTCAGGTGACTACAGGGTTATAAACACAAAAGCAAATAGAGGTAATGCAGGAGTAGGTTTAATAATGCATAGGAAAATAGGAATGCTGGTAAGCTACAACAAACACCATAGTGAACGCATTAATGTGTCCACGATAGATACGAAGCCCACACCTACTACAGTAGTACAAGTTTATATGCAAACTAGCTCAGCAGATGACGAGGAAATTAATGAAACGTATGATCAAATCAAAGAAATTATTCAGATAGTGAAATGAGACGAAAATTTAATAGTCATGGGTGACTGGAATTCGGTAGTAGGAAAAGGGAGAGAAGGAAACATAGTAAGTGAATATGGACTGGGGCAAAGAAATGAAAGAGGAAACCGCCTGTTAGAATTTTGCACAGAGCACAACTTTATCATAGCTAACACTTGCTTCAAGAATCATAAAAGAAGGCTGTATACATGGAAGAAGCCTGGAGATACTGACAGGTTTCAGATAGATTATATAATAATAAGACAGAGATTTAGGAACCAGGTTTCAAATTGTAAGACATTTCCAGGGGGAGATCTGGACTCTGACCACAATCTATTGGTTATGACCTGTAGATTAAAACTGAAAAAACTGCAAAAAGGTGGGAATTTAAGGAGAAGAACATGGAAAAACTAAAGGTACCAGAGGTTGTACAGAGTTTCAGGGAGAACATAAGGGAGCAATCGACAGGAATGGGGGAAAGAAACACAGTAGAAGAAGAATGGGAAGCTTTGAGGGATTAAGTAGTGAAGGCAGCAGAGGATGAAATAGGTAAAAAGACGAGAGCTAGTAGCAATCATTGGGTAACAGAAGAAATACTGAATTTAATTGATGAAAGGAGAAAATATAAAAATGCAGTAAATGAAGCAGGTAAAAGGAATACAGGCGTCTCAAAAATGAGATCAACAGGAAGTGCAAAATGGCAAAGCAGGGATGGCTAGAGGACAAATGTAACGATGTAGAGGCTTATCTCACTAGGGGTAAGATAGATATTGCCTACAGGAAAATTAAAGAGACCGTTGGAGATAACAGAACCACTTGTATGAACATCAAGAGCTCAGATGGAAACCCAGTTCTAAGCAACGAAGGGAAAGCAGAAAGATGGAAGGAGTACACTCCTGGAAATTGAAATAAGAACACAGTAAATTCATTGTCCCAGGAACGGGGAAACTTTATTGACACATTCCTGGGGTCAGATACATCACATGATCACACTGACAGAACCACAGGAACATAGACACAGGCAACAGAGCATGCACAATGTCGGCACTAGTACAGTGTATATACACCTTTCGCAGCAATGCAGGCTGCTATTCTCCCATGGAGACGATCGTAGAGATGCTGGATGCAGTCCTGTGGAACGGCTTGCCATGCCATTTCCACCTGGCGCCTCAGTTGGACCAGCGTTCGTGCTGGACGTGCAGACCGCGTGAGACGACGCTTCATCCAGTCCCAAACATGTTCAATGGGAGACAGATCCGGAGATCTTGCTGGCCAGGGTAGTTGACTTACACCTTCTAGAGCACGTTGGGTGGCACGGGATACATGCGGACGTGCATTGTCCTGTTGGAATAGCAAGTTCCCTTGCCGGTCTAGGAATGGTAGAACGATGGGTTCGATGACGGTTTGCATGTACCGTGCACTATTCAGTGCCCCCCTCGACGATCACTAGAGGTGTACGGCCAGTGTAGGAGATCGCTCCCCACACCATGATGCCGGGTGTTGGCCCAGTGTGCCACTGTCGTATGCAGTCCTGATTGTGGCGCTCACCTGCACGGCGCCAAACACGCATACGACCATCATTGGCACCAAGGCAGAAGCGACTCTCATCGCTGAAGACGACACGTCTCCATTCGTCCCTCCATTCACGCCTGTCGCGACACCACTGGAGGCGGGCTGCACGATGTTGGGGCGTGAGCGGAAGATGGCCTAACGGTGTGCGGGACCGTAGTCCAGCTTCATGCAGACGGTTGCGAATGGTCCTCGCCGATATCCCAGGAGCAACAGTGTCCCTAATTTGCTGGGAAGTGGCGGTGCGGTCCCCTACGGCACTGCGTAGGATCCTACGGTCTTGGCGTGCATCCGTGCGTCGCTGCGGTCCGGTCCCAGGTCGACGGGCACGTGCACCTTCCGCCGACCACTGGCGACAACATCGATGTACTGTGGAGACCTCACGCCTCTCGTGTTGAGCAATTCGGCGGTACGTCCACCCGGCCTCCCGCATGCCCACTATACGCCCTCGCTCAAAGTCCGTCAACTGCACATACGGTTCACGTCCACGCTGTCGCGGCATGCTACCAGTGTTAAAGACTGCGATGGAGCTCCGTATGCCACGGCAAACTGCTGACACTGACGGCGGCGGTGCACAAATGCTGCGCAGCTAGCGCCATTCGACGGCCAACACCGCGGTTCCTGGTGTGTCCGCTGTGCCGTGCGTGTGATCATTGCTTGTACAGCCCTGTCGCAGTGTCCGGAGCAAGTATGGTGGGTCTGACACACCGGTGTCAATGTGTTCTTTTTTCCATTTCCAGGAGTGTATATAGAGCGTCTATACAAGGGCTTGTACTTGAGGACAGTATTATGGAAATGGAAGAGGATGTAGGTGAAGATGAAATGCGAGAAACGAAACTGCGTGAATAGTTTGACAGAGCACTGCAAAACAATGACCCGGGAGTAGACAACATTCGATTACAACTACTGACGGCCTTGGGAGAGCCAGTCATGATAAACTCTACCATCTGGTGAGCAAGATGTATGAGACAAGCGAAATATCCTCAGACTTCAAAAAGAATGTAATAATTCCAATCCCAAAGAAAGCAGGTGTTCACAGATGTGAAAATTACCGAACTATCAGTCACAGCTGCAAAATACTAACGCGATTTCTTTACAGACGAATGGAAAAGCTAGTAGAAACGACCTCGGGGAAGATCAGTTTGGATTCCGTAGAAATGTTGGAACACGTGAGGCAATACTGACCTTACGACGTTTCTTAGAAGCTAGATTATGGAAAGGCAAACCTACGTTTCTAGCAGTTGTAGACTTAGAGAAAGCTTTTGACAATATTGTTTGTAATACTCTCCTTCAAATTCTGAAGGTGGCAGGGGTAAAATACAGGGAGCGAAAGGCTATTTACAATTTGTACAGAAACCAGATGGCAGTAATAAGAGTCGTGGGACATTAAAGGGAAGCAGTGGTTGGGAAGGGAGTGAGACAGGGTTTTAGCCTCTCCTCGATGTTATTCAATCTGTATATTGAGCAAGCAGTGAAGGAAACAAAAGAAAATTTGGAGTAGGTATTATAATCCATGGAGAAGAAATAAAAACTTTTAGGTTCGCCGATTACATTGTAATTCTGTCAGAGACTGCAAAGGGCTTGGAAGAGCAGTTGAACGGAATTGATAGTGTCTTGAAAGGAGGATATATGATGAACATCAACAAAAGCAAAAGGAGTATAATGGAATATAGTCGAATTAAGTCGGGTGAAGCTGAGGGTATTGGATTAGGAAATGAGACACTTAAAGTAGTAAAGGAGTTTTGCTATTTGGAGAGCAAAATAACTGATGATAGTCGAAGTAGAGTGGACATAAAATGTAGACTGGCGATGGCAAGGAAGGCGTTTCTGAAGAAGAGAAATTTGTTAACATCGAGTATAGATTTAAGTGTAAGGAAGACATTTCTGAAAGTATTTGTATGGAGTGTAGCCATGTATGGAAGTGAAACATGGACGAGAAATAGTTTGGACAAGAAGAGAATATAAGCTTTCTAAATGTGGTGCTACAGAAGAATGCTGAAGATTAGATGGGTAGATCACATAACTAATGAGGAAGTACTGAATAGGATTGGGGAGAAGAGATGTTTGTGGCACAACTTGACCAGAAGAAGGGATCGGTTGGTAGGACATGTTCTGAGGCATCAAGGGATCACCAATTTAGTATTTGAGGGCAGTCTTTGATATTCCAAGAACCCACTTTGTTACTTCCTTGTTCATTCATTCTTTTTGTCACAGTCACCTACCCTTTAACAGTCCCCTCCAAGAGTTTCCATAGATCCGATTGGGGGAGTATTCCGTAATATTTTGCCAATGGAGAGGCCATTATATGTCTTTATTGCAGAGGATTCCATTGCCTTCTGCATCTTCATGCCGTTGATCACTGCTGATTCCGACGTTAGTGGCAGTGTCCCACCTCAAGGACAACAGAGTGCCTTGAAAATCTGTCCGCTCCTCCGTCCTATTCGACAAAGCCGTTGGCCGAATGAGGGTTACTTCTTACACCGCAAGTCATCAGCCAACAGTGCTGATTATTAATCAATACTTAAGCAGTGGTGGGTTCGAACTTGTCACCGAGGACGCTTTGATTAGTAATCATAGACGATACCCCTAGGCCACGGACTTAGAGATGGTAGAGTGGCAACGAGCATCCAATCGAAATATATAAATTACAATTGTTCCAAATGTGGGCGGCATGGCTTGTTCGCCAACGATGCCCCGGAGGCTTTTGGTGCAACGCCATCGGTCACGGGATGACGGGGAAGCCTTTGCACTTACCCTGGATGCTGGGGTCAGCGATAATGAAAAATATGATGTTGATGACATAAATTCCAAGAACGTTGGTTTAATGTCAGCGAAATTCCCGCCAGAACATACACTGATTCTTAAGACCTGGAAAAGAGAACATTCTATCACCTCATTAAACATCACACCAACCGAACACGGACATTCCTAGACGAACTGCAACAGTCACCGAAGCGAGATGTTGAATGAAACACAACGGCATTACCAGAGCGTCAAGTCAATGTTTCCCACCACTGAGGAGTCGACAGCTGAAGCCATACAGCTCCTAAACAGAGAAATGGCCGGACACGACAATAGGGAATTTGTAGCTGAATTTAGTGTGGGTTAATGGTTCAAATGGCTCTGAGCACTATATGACTTAACTTCTGAGGTCATCAGTCCCCTAGAACTTAGAACTACTTATAACTAAGTAACCTATGGACATCACACACATCCATGCCCGAGGCATGGATTAATTATTTAATTAATTGTTAGAGCAGGACCCAAAAACGCATCAGGATGTCCCAAAGAGATTTATCACACTTTCTGGTACATCATCGGAATTACATTCTCTCAATTTTTAATGACATAATGAGTGAGACGTTGTGCCCAGCGAGATGAAAGAGGGCAAAATTGTTCTATTAAGAACGAAAAGCTGACTAAGAAATGTTGAAAATCTCTACCTGTTACGCTCCTGAACTTTATTGCAAAACAGTCCTTTAACTGCATATAACCACTTTCTTGAAAAAGTAGTAAAATATCAGGTTTCCATCTGCAAAAGGGGATGAAATTTTGAAATGTCAATTCATTAGCTGCTGCTACCAAAATAAGACATGTCCTCTTTTTGATCGACTGTCATAAAACCTTCTCTCAAGTCAGCCATCGATACACAATGAGAATGATTGAGAAAAAGAGTCTGGAAAAGAATGTAATAGAAATCATTCGGAATATGTTCACTGGCACATCCACTATGGTACAAGTTAATGGAAAGCCAATAATATCCTTTAACAAACAAAAAATGGTTCAAATGGCTCTGAGCACTATGGGACTCAACATCTTAGGTCATAAGTCCCCTAGAACTTAGAACTAATTAAACCTAGCTAACTTTAGGACATCACACACACCCATGCCCGAGGCAGGATTCGAACCTGCGACCGTAGCAGCCCCGCGGCTCCGGACTGCAGCGCCAGAACCGCACGGCCACCGCGGCCGGCCTTTAACGTTAGTCGTGGTTTGCGACAGGACAATCCGTTTCCTAAGCATTTTTCGTGTTGTCACAGGACATTGTCAGGTATTTCCATGTCCGATCAAACGCTTGTTGTATGGACATACTCTGATTACGTCACTGTTCTAACAGATGTGAAGACGATATAGCACCCATAAAATGAAACTCTGACAAAACTATAAAATCCTAATCAACATACGGTTTGATAGCTTAGATATATCATGGGCATGAGTTGTGGACAATCACAAAACCCCAGGAGCCATTTCATACTGGCGCCCTCTGAGGATAGCAGATAAAAATTAGAGATATGTAATAAATAAAATGCTTGCGGTGCTTGTTGAAACCAACCGGTGCGCGGTAAACTTATTGAAAAAATTAGAAACATAAACACGCATGTATTGTCCAAAATATGCTATATCCCGCACATCCTTATTCCAAAAATGATAAGCGGTAGAAGATTAATAGCGAAGAGGAGCATGTTCGAGCGTCGTATGATACGCTAGCCAAATCGAAGGAATCTCGTGGTCTGAAAATTTTAACCATCAAAGGAAAAGCATCGGCGTTGTTCCACCAGAGAATAATAAACTGCTAAGTGAAAGTGCAAGCAATATGAAAATGAATCTGTTTCGAGCCTTGCGCTCAAGTTAACATCCTCCGGCCGACCTAACCTCAGTTATCTGCTGGATGTATTCCAATCTCTGTCTTTCCCTGCAGTTTTTACCCTCTAAAGAGCCCTCTAGTTCCGTGGAGGATATTCTCTGATGTCATAAAACATGTTCAATCATCCAGTCTCTTCTTCTTGTTAGTGTTGTTAGCATTCCAGACGTTTATACTTTGACATTTCGTGCCCAAATTAAGGCCTATGTTTGGAGGCAATAGGCCAGGAATGTCCTCTTTGCCTCTGCTAGTCTTTTTTTTTATGTCCTGGTTGTTTCGTCAGTCATGGCTGATTTTGCTTACAAGGTAGTAGAATTCCTTAACTTCGTCTACTCCATATCACCAGTATTTATAAGACGATTCTCCCTATTCTCTTTTTTGCTGTTTCTCATTACTCTTGACGTTTTTGGTTTACTCTACATCCATGTTTAGTTATCGGAATCTTCATTTCACTCGGCACAGTCTGTAACTGTTCTTGACTTCCACTGAGGATAGCAATGTCATTGGCGAACCTTATTTTTCATCTCCTTTTACCCTGAATTTTAACCATACCCCTCGATTATTTCCATCATAGCTTCTTCCATATATAGACTGTCAGTAGGAGCAGAAGAAGCTTGTTCTGAATACAGTACTGCAGGGTGTTTAAATTTGAAATCATTTTTGAATGTATATCATTCAAAACCTTAACCTAAAGGCCTAAGGTAAAACATTCAGACATCTACTTCTGCAGGAAGTGTTGTGTAAAAGTTGATCGCTAAATGTAGAGCAAAGGCCAAACTTGACCGTGTAAAGAAAATTTGTTCTCCGGAAAATATTGAACGCATTCAAGAGACTATTGTAACAAGTCTACGAAAATCAATCAGACTACTATCCCCTCAACTAAACATCAAACAAACATCATACCAGACCATGTTGAAGCTGTTACATACGGGAGCATACAAAGTAAGAGTTAGGCAAGTATTAAAACTTACGAAAACACTATTGCGAATGGCTACTTATATATGTTGCTTTGCTGACGGTTATCTGGACCCAAATCCTTACTTCACCTTAGGCGAAGTATGGTTTCACCTTGGCGGGTACTGGAACGCTCAAAACACACGCTATTGGTCGATAGACAACCCCAGGGAACGCTCTGAGTAGCCTCTGCGTGACTTGAAGGTTGGCGTTTGGTGTGCAGGTTCAGGTCAGTGGACTATAGGCCCCACTTTCTATAACAATACCGTGAACTGTGAAGTGTATATAACGGAACTGTAGAAACCAATCATATTGTAGATAATGGAGGAAGAACGAGAGTATGCATTTGTCCATCAAGATGGCGCTATGGAGCATACTTCACTGTTTTCGATGTCATACGTCCATGAAGCTTTTGGAGAAGAACATACAGTTTCCGGATGTTTAGGTCGTCCCACATGGCTCGATCTGTCTACATGTGATTTTTATGAGTGGTGTAATTTGAAGGGTAAAGTCTACAGTGACAACCCACAAATGGTTGAAGAGCTGAAAAGAAATATTCGTACAGGGATTGGAGAAATCACAGCAAATGAATTGTCAAAAGTTTCCAAAAATATGTTGACACGATCTCAGTTGTGTAGAAGTTTATGGTGCACATTTTCAGCTCCTGATAACTACTGAGCTATTGAATGTTCAGTATGTTGCTTTTCATAATTATAATTCACTATTCTGTTTTCTGTATTTACGATAAACGAATGAATTGTCTGTACGATGTTTATAAGACATGCGGCCTCTTTTATTCTGGCCCTCCTGCATTAATATTAATGGTTCACAGGGTGTAACAAAAAAGTACGACTTAACTTTCTTGAAACGTTCCTCACTCACAGAGGAACACGATGTGTCATATGGACATGGGCCCGAAAACGCTTTATTTTCATGTTAAAGCTAACTTTTCACTTCTCGTCATAATCGCGCTAATAACGGGAAACCTGGAATATTCAAAATATAATCTCTGTTACATTTGGTTAGATTGCACAATAATTTGTATTTCGTGGTTTCAACGCCTGTGTTTGTTGGTCCAGTCGAAAGAAGGTATTGTTTACATGTGACTCACTTTACTGCTTGTTTTGACATGTAACTAGCTTCTTTGTTCAGTGTTCTTACGGAATCACGGACGTGGTTTCTAGGACAAAGAATTGAAGTGTACTGAAACGCGAAGCTGGCAGACACCCATTTACTGTATGAATTAGCAGATGATAATGGCCGTGGCGCTCACATTTGGATCGGATTTCCAGATCGACGGTGTCCCGATAGGAGGACGTCTGAAGCAATTGATCGTCGACTTATGGAGAATGGAACATTTACTCGCGATTGGAGGGGGCCTGGGGGACGAGGACACCTCATCTGGAGGATGAACTTCCTCGTGCAGTGGACGACAACCCAGTGTAAACATAGGAAATTCGGCAGCAATAAGCAGAGATAAAAACGTGACTGCTTGGAGATTCTAGGACAGAAAAGTCAGCAGCTGTCGTAATACCATCTGACCTTTGTGCATTGCATTGAAGAAGTAGATTTTAATTGACAGTGCAGCTAACTTAAGTGCGTTGTATGTAGTATTGTAGACTGAACGTGACAACAGTGACACGTGTTCCAGTTGAACTCTGCTATGTGCACGGAGTTGGACATATGCCTAAGTCAGGCTGGAACAAGTGCCAATATGACTACGCTCAGTCTGCATGATACTTATAACGCACTGATGATAGCTGCACTGTCAGCTGATATCTTGATCTGCAGTGCTATACGAAAGGCAGACGACAGTACAACAGATGGTGAGGTTCTTTCTGTACCGGATTATATGAAGGTCGTGGACACAATTATTCCCATGAAATAGAACATAATGTCTGGAGATTGCTACATGTGGATCTTCTGTGCCCATACCATGCGTAGAAACTAAACTCTAACATGGAGATGAACCATTTCGGAACCCATGTTCATATAACACATTTTCTTATTCTACGTGTGAGGAATGTTTCCAGAATGTTTGTCCATATCTTTCTGTCACATTGTACTGGATAAATACTATAAACATTTGCCTATAAAAGGCCATACATTAAAAAAGTTCTGCGACTGTATTATGTATCTTTGTACTAAAAGTATCGAAAATTCTGCGGCCAGTGGTCGTAGAAGTATAAAAAGGTGTACTCTGTGCATTTATATCATTGTGGATAGATTTTTCTTTCGTGAAGTAACGTAAAACTTTGGAAAACTTTGCGTGGTAGATATCTTTCCCTTCCAACACTACTTTTACGTTTACTAAGGGGTACGTCGGTGCCTGTTGAAGATATATTTTAGCGAACCGCATCTTAAAAGAAGAATGTAGCTGTATATTACTGATAAGAGTCTATAACGAGATTTTCCTATGCAGCGGAGTGTGCACTGATATTAAACTTCCTGGCATATTAAAACTGTGTGCCAGACAGAAACTCGAACTCAGGACCATAGCCTTCAGCGGGCAAGTGCTCTACCATCTGAGCTACCCAAGCACGACTCACTACCAACACTCCTCACAACTTCAGTTCTGCCACAACCTTGTCTCCTACCTTCTAAACTTTACAGAAGCTCTTGCGCGCAACTTGCAGAACTAGTGCTCCTGGAAGAAAGGATATTGCGGAGACACGGCTTAGCCACAGCCTGGAAGATGTTTCCAGAAAGAAGTTTTCATTCTGCACCGGAGTGTTCTCTGATATGAAACTTCCTGGCAGTTTCGCACACTGGCTTCAGCAAAATTTTGTGGCTTTATAAGGAACTTAGTACCAGTATTTATTTTTCGGGTCTTATGTCATGCCCTTTCGAGGTGTGTGTTATATGTGTAAAGATTGAAGAGATGAAAGTTACATTATGTTGCATTATATTTGTTTATTCGGTCATGCTGCTGTTGCATACTGCTAGGGCTCAAGGTAAAGTCAGGTAACCTGTCTGTTATGTGAAATCCAGAGGAATGAAATGTTTACCACCACGCTGTTGTTTTAAAACAGTAGGAAAAAGTCTGACAAGTTGACAAGGAATCTATGATGACGAATTTGGTATTACTTCGATAACTCTACAGGTGGTGCTTCACACACTATTTTATTGCTTCCTTAACGTGATCTGCAGGCATGTCTGTTGAACTAGCCTCGCTTAGTCATTTTGTTTTGTTGAGTAAAGAGGCTTCGAAGTGGACACTGGTTTTGTAACAATTATTCATACTGTTTAAATAAGTTCATCTAAATAATACTTTTATACTGATTAATGTTAATTGATTCCTTCTAAGACTTATAGATATATTGACGCTTTAATAATGGTTTAATGAAATTACTCTGCAAGATTTCCTTATGTTTCAGTCTGTATCCAAAATGTCGATTGCTGTTAAGGTGCAGAATTATGCAGAAGCTTCGATGGTGAATTCATCATCTCACCGGCCCCTTTCTGTTGTCACGCTTCTATTTCCTTTGGTATCGTACAGTCGTGTCATTGGTGTAAATGCTACGTAATAAGCATGGAGAATGTGTAGATAAGGAAGACAGATCGACAAAAATGGAGCGAGGAATCAATGAAAGAGGCAATGCGGCATGTAAGAAACGGAAATCATGAATTCTAACACTTCTCCGATCCTGTAATTTAAGCCAGTTAACTGAACATGAGTCCGCTCTTGGCATCGAGGACACTGATACCACTTTCTGTCTTTCCAGCCTCATCATAAAGGATGCAGTCTCTTTCGTCTACATACTCGAAATCACTGTCGGCCTGCTCCATTTCGATGGATGAGTTTAAAAATACTATCTATCCCCTCACTTTACATATATAAGGTGGTGGTGCTCCTATATAAAAATGAACATACAAAAGACACTTTCCGTTTTGACTACTACAACAGCATTTGCCGCAGAGATAACTTCAAGCTTCCAACACATTGTTTAAATCTTTATGCACAAACACCATAGTATATGGGGTTAAAAATTTTCAATGAAATAAAAGGCAGTAATATATATATGATGGAGCTTGGTTCACTGAAAAGATTACTCTTTACTCTTCTGGTGGAAAAGTGTTATTAGTCTATCGAAGAATTTATTGAGGACAGCGTCACAGTCTGAACACAGGGATTGAATTCCATGTATTATTATATGTACTTATGTAGCTGTAACTTATAAATGTAAAATATAATGTAAAACCTTTGTACTTCTCTTAAAAAAGAGAAAAAAGTTTCTTTTCTAAACCTTGACATGTCTCCTTTATATCAAATGAAATGATATTTTTATTTTCAAACTCAGAATACGCTCTAGAATTCTGTAGCAAACCGATGTTAAGGATGTTCCCCTGTACTTAATAAACAGAATATATCATAAGAACACATCCTCAGACAAACACAATAATGACGCTTACGAGAATATACAGGAATGTGAATTGCATCAACAGAGCGATTATCTAAGGCATATCTTTAGAGTAGCATGTCCTTTGTAAGTGAAAACGGATTTCTAATGGCAAAATTCTTCTAACATTCTCATGTATATATCATTTGTCTAAAATAGTTTGAAATCAAAGTCATTAGTTTACGCGGTGGCTCGTACCATGTAGAATGTATTTACGATTGAACATCACTTATTTGTTCGTACTACATTGTACTTTAAATCAGACGCACAGAAGTTTGCACTATTACCTCTTTCATATTAAATTATTAGACCATCAGCTACAGAAAACATTTATGTTGATATTTCTGCGTGCTAGTGAAAGTACTTATAAGGTTAGTTTCAAATGGGCGAATTACGACAATGTTATTATCATGAATGTGCGTACGCTTTTGTGCTAGCAGACAGAAAGTTGTTTTACGTGCATGAGCAATTATATACACGGTAAACTTCACATACATTTCGCAACACTACCATAAACACACACCCACACACACAAGCATAAATAATAGATATACACCCTTAAACATACACGAGGTATTGATTTTTCTATTGAGTAATGGACAACACTTTTCAAGGAATAAAGTTGTTTCAATCACTTGCTGTTGGGAGGTTTTTCATGACTGTCAGGCAACCACCAGTATTGGAAACCCTCTCTGCATTATTCATAGTTGAGACTTCCTCCGCTACACTTCCTGCCTAGTGGGATTTTGGGTGAAATAACCGCGACTCTTTAATGACCCGAATCTCAAACATCACGTTCTACTCCTAGGAGTAGAGTATGAGAAGTACTAAAGCAAGAAATCGTCTATATGCCCAGCTTGTCGTCGATTTTACTTGTATAAACATACTGTATACACATTTACATACTTACATGCACATATATACTTTCTCATCCAGTACGCTTCCCATACTCTGGAAGATATAATCCCAGAATTACAATAAATATATATTGAAGTAAATGGTTTATAATACAGCACGTTTTTAAAACGAACTGTGGTTGTTCTTGTTGTTGTTGTTGTTGTGTTCAGTCCTGAGAATGGGTTGATGCAGCTCTCCATGCAACTCTATCCTGTGCAAGCTGCTTCATCTCCCAGTACCTACTGCAACCTACATCCTTCTGAATTTGATTAGTGTATTCATCTCATGATCTCCGACTTTTACCCGCCACGCTGTCCTCCAATACAAAATTGGTGATTCCTTGATGCCTCAGAACATGTCCTTCCAAGCGATCCCTTCTTCTAGTCGAGTTGTGTCACAAATTCCTCTTCTCCCCATTTCTATTTAATACTTCCTCATTAGTTATGTGATCTACCCATTTAATCTTCAGCATTATTCTGTAGCACCACATTTCGAAAGCTCCTATTATCTTGCTGTCCAAACTATATATCGTCCATGTTTCACTCCCATACACTCCATACAAATACTTTCAGAAACGACTTCCTGACACTTAAATCTATACTCAATGTCAACAAATTTCTCTTCTCCAGAAACGCTTTCCTTGCCATTGCCAGTCTACATTTAATATCGTCTCTACTTTGAGCATCATCAGTTATTTTGCTCCCCAAATAGCAAAACTCCTTGACTACTCTAAGTGTCTCATTTCCTAATCTAATTCACTCAGCATCACCCGACTTAATTCTACTACATTCCTTATCTTCGTTTTGCTTTTGATGATATTCAAGACACTGTCCGTTCCGTTCAACTGCCCTGCCAAGTCCCTTGCTGTCTCTGACAGAATTACAATGTCATCGGTGAACCTTAAAGTTTTTATTTCTTCTCCATGGATTCTAATACCTACTCCGAAATTTTCTTTTGTTTCCTTTACTGCTTGCTTGATTTACAGATTGAATAACATCGGGTAGAGACAAAAAGTATAAAACAATTTCTCCTAACCCCACACAGACTCCCAACCCTATATGGATAATCCTGAAAATATGCTCTTGTGAATTTTTAACAGCTATATCAAAACATTAAAGACGTAAAACGAAAAAATTGGGGCATATGCAATACATCACTTATGCATGACTAGTCCAACTAAGTCGCGAACGATTTTATCGCACCGCAAATGATACGAATTGAT
This sequence comes from Schistocerca gregaria, assembly GCF_023897955.1. Taxonomy (NCBI): domain Eukaryota; kingdom Metazoa; phylum Arthropoda; class Insecta; order Orthoptera; family Acrididae; genus Schistocerca; species Schistocerca gregaria. The sequence goes on from NC_064920.1 coordinate 951,319,665, forward strand.
GTGCGATTTCTCTCATGACAGCTACTCGCTACAGTTTTCACTGTTGTCTGTTGAAGTGCCCCACGTTTCTTTTTATTTCAATTTAAAAATATAGTCATAGCTATTAAAAATTCACACGCACAAGTTTTCAGCACTCTCTGTATCGGGTTAGGGCTCTGTATCGGGATGGGAGAAATTACTTTATACTTTATAGTTCGTTTCAAAAACGTGGTATACTAAGTAATTTTTTATTTTTAATACTTATTTCCAGATTTTTAGTGTTATGTGTGTGAATTTACAAAATTACAACAGGGACATTTGGTAAAATTCAAGTTTGATTCAGTTTCCCTTCACCTAAGTGAAACAATATCTTACTCTCGACTACGAAGATCTCGCGATAAGAGGGTGAAGGTAAAAAATAAAGGAATTCGATCTGGTACGGAAGCCTACCAGGAATCTTTCTTCCCGCGAATCGTCCGCGACTGGTACAGGAAAAGCAGGAAATGGCACTGGTGCCCAAAGTACCTTCGTGTACCGATCAGGCAAGAAAGAGAGTTAATATTGCATTGGCATCCAGTTCTGAAACAAGCTGAAATATTTAGGTCTCTAGTTCATTGCCAATTAAAGATGAGCTACAAAACTTTTATCAAAGAGATAGACAAACAATTAAACAAAGTCCTCTCGGCCACACCACCAGACAAAATAGGTAGTTGATAGTCCATTGCCATCACTTCTGAGATACGATGATAATGTAAGGACTTCAGTGTATCAGAAAGTTTACTGCAAAATTTGTACCGAAAACAGAAACAGACAAGCAAGCCTGCTAATAAAAAGGTGTTGAAAATAACTTCAACCGCAAAGAAGATTTGAAATTAGACAAGTTGTGTAGGTTAGTGCTAAATCAAGAAAACAGTGTCACCCTTTTCCCAGTAGCCTATATAGAGACTACAGGTATATAGAAAGTACACTCACGTTCAGAAAAAAAAAACAGATATACATCGGCTATGTACCTCAGCTTCTTCCGCAGAAATTATTAGCATTAAAGTCACCTCGGTTGCGCATGTGACCTGTTGCCTAGTGGGCACAGGGTCCGGTGTGGGCCTTGATAACGTGTTCCAACGTGTATAAGGCGGAAATGGCGTCCTGTGGAATAGCGGTCCCAACTGTATTCGCCTGGTTTCAAAGCTCACCTGTAGTAGTTGGCACTGGGTCACAGCTCTGCACTCTTGTTTCACCACATCACACAAATTATCGACTAGTGAAAAGTCTGGTGATCTGGCAGACCAGAGTAAAAGGCTGACACCCAGAGACAACAAGAAGGCATGTGATCTTGCAGAAACATGTCTGTCGTGCATTGTCTTGCTGAAAATAGCGTCTGGTTGTATTGTGCAGAAGGGATATCACTACAAGTCACAGGGTGTCATTCACGCAGGTCACACTAGTCACAGTGTACTGAACACGCTCCAACTGTGATTTCTGGTTGTATTCAATAGCATCGCATGCCATAAGGTCCTGAACTGCCACTGTATGTCTTGTGCAAACGCAGTCACTGTGATTTTGCTCCCCCTTTCAGAGGCGAACCAAAAATGGGCCATCATTTTCAAACACGTCATTCCTTATACTTTTCCTCTCTTGTGTGTTTCTGCACAGTCGTCAAAGGAAGGCGGAGAAATGGACCACGCTGTAAAACCGCGATGAATTACCACCCATGATAGTGTATAATGTGTTACGCTGTTCCACTGTTGCCAGAGCCGAGGAGGACGCAGATCTGTGCCGAAATACCATTCTGATGAGATGTCTAACTTCTCAGGATAGGGGATGGAGGATCTGGGTGGTGCTATCTGATCCATCTCGTCGTGTTCTACAGCCTTCCGTCAACCATTCAAAAGACATTCGTCGCACTGCCGAAACACTTCTTTCCACACTTGCAGCAGATTCCGAGATTGATGCATCACATTCTCTCAGGCCAATAATGCTCCCACTTTCAAACTCACTGACCTCACTGTAGGATTCTATCATATGTCTGTGAGGCATCATGCACGTCTGCTGAAGTTGCTCTGTTCCATTACTTTCGGTTTATAGCGACAATGAGAGCCACAGGTACATTTTACCGCTAAGTTGTGTTGCGCCCCTAAATCGATGTTGACCTTGAACCCGCCGGCCGATATGGTTCAAACACTAATCATTTCTGCATAACATACTAATGTACATGTCACGTGAATATGAACGTCCTGCCGTCCGGTGTGGCCGAACGGTTCTAGGCACTTCAGTCTGGAACCGCGGGACCGCTACGGTCGGAGGTCCGAATCCTGCCTCGGCATGGATGTGCATAATGTCCTTAGGTTAGTTAGGTTTAAGTAGTTCTAAGTTATAGGGGAGTGATGACCTCAGATGTTAAGTCCCATAGTGCTCAGAGCCATTGGAACCATTTCTATACACTTCTGGAAATGGAAAAAAGAACACATTGACACCGGTGTGTCAGACCCACCATACTTGCTCCGGACACTGCGACAGGGCTGTACAAGCAATGATCACACGCACGGCACAGCGGACACACCAGGAACCGCGGTGTTGGGAGTCGAATGGCGCTAGCTGCGCAGCATTTGTGCACCGCCGCCGTCAGTGTCAGCCAGTTTGCCGTGGATTACGGAGCTCCATCGCAGTCTTTATCACTGGTAGCATGCCGCGACAGCGTGGACGTGAACCGTATGTGCAGTTGACGGACTTTGAGCGAGGGCGTATAGTGGGCATGCGGGAGGCCGGGTGGACGTACCGCCGAATTGCTCAACACGTGGGGCGTGAGGTCTCCACAGTACATCGATGTTGTCGCCAGTTGTCGGCGGAAGGTGCACGTGCCCGTCGACCTGGGACCGGGCCGCAGCGACGCACGGATGCACGCCAAGACCGTAGGATCCTACGCAGTGCCGTAGGGGACCGCACCGCCACTTCCCAGCAAATTAGGGACACTGTTGCTCCTGGAGTATCGGCGAGGACCATTCGCAACCGTCTCCATGAAGCTGGGCTACGGTCCCGCACACCGTTAGGCCGTCTTCCGCTCACGCCCCAACATCGTGCAGCCCGCCTCCAGTGGTGTCGCGACAGGCGTGAATGGAGGGACGAATGGAGACGTGTCGTCTTCAGCGATGAGAGTCGCTTCTGCCTTGGTGCCAATGATGGTCGTATGCGTGTTTGGCGCCGTGCAGGTGAGCGCCACAATCAGGACTGCATACGACCGAGGCACACAGGGTCAACACCCGGCATCATGGTGTGGGGAGCGATCTCCTACACTGGCCGTACACCTCTGGTGATCGTCGAGGGGACACTGAATAGTGCACGGTACATCCAAACCGTCATCGAACCTATCGTTCTACCATTCCTAAACCGACAAGGGAACTTGCTGTTCCAATAGGACAATGCACGTCCGCATGTATCCCGTGCGACTCAACGTGCTCTAGAAGGTGTAAGTCATCTACCCTGGCCAGCAAGATCTCAGGATCTGTCGCCCATTGAGCATGTTTGGGACTGGATGAAGCGTCGTCTCACGCGGTCTGCACGTCCAGCACGAACGCTGGTCCAACTGAGGCGCCAGGTGGAAATGACATGGCAAGCCGTTCCACAGGACTACATCCAGCATCTCTACGATCGTCTCCATGGGAGAATAGCAGCCTGCATTGCTGCGAAAGGTGGATATAGACTGTACTAGTGCCGACATTGTGCATGCTCTGTTGCCTGTGTCTATGTGCCTGTGGTTCAGTCAGTGTGACCATGTGATGTATCTGACTCCAGGAATGTGTCAATAAAGTTTCCCCTTCCTGGGACAATGATTTCACGTTGTTCTTATTTCAATTTCCAGGAGTGTATGAACGTCCTATCTCTGGTCGTTCAAGATGTTCTGTCTTTCTCTGCAGATGATTCTATGTGTAGGCTCTGTAGCCGACACAAGTCCGAAATTTTGACCCCAGGCTGATGATGCCACGAACCGACCGTTGCTTCAACAGTTCAACTTGCTGAGTTTCTTCCAGACTGTAACTGCTTTCTGAGGTATTACGGCCTCTTATGGCGTCTCCAGCAGCGAAAGACGAAACGGTAGGTAGAGAAATATGCTCTGGAACCCAGCCTAAAGCTTTTAAAACAGCGATTAACAAAAACGACCTATATTAAGTTCCTGCTCGTTAGTACAAGAGCTGCATAAAAAATGATGAGAACTTCTATTTTTCTTTGAATTGACTTCATTCAGAGGGGGGGGGTCCGCGGCTTGTGGTCTTGTGGTAGCGTTCTCGCTTCCTGTGCACGGGGACCCGTGTTCGATTCCCGGTGGGTTCAGGGATTTTCTCTGCCTCTAGATGACTGGGTGTTGTGTGTCTTTCATCATCATTTCATCCTCATTCACTCTCAAGTCACCGTAGTGGCGTTAAAGAACTTGTGGAGCGGCGGCCGAACCGCCCCGCAAGGGGTCTCCCGGCCACCCATGCCATGCGCCCATTACTATTACTACTATTGATAGGGGTACTTATTGTTGTTACATACTTTCAATATAGTCTCTCCCTTTATTTATGATTTTTGCAAATGTCCGGATGGCGCTGTATACAATCTGCTCGTACATTTCTGTTGATGTCCCGTATTGACCGTCTTACGGCATGGATAATGTCATCTCTGATGTTGTACCGGATCCCTCGCTGTGATTCTTTCACTCTGTCAAAGAGATCGTAATCGCACGGACTCATGTTGGCCGAGTACGGTGATTGGTCCAGACTCTCCCACTGCCAGCGGCGCAAGAGATAATGGACAGCGGTGTGGCATCGTGCTTTGTCATGCCGAATTAAGCGGTGCTGTTTCACGAAATGAGAACTGGGCGCAGGTGGTGTTGCAGGAACGTGCAGTAGTAGGCAGTGTCTATCGTTACCCTTGGTGGTACAACGTAATGCATTATTACACCATCAATGCCGTACGCCACAATGAACATCACCTTTTAACCACTTGGCGTAGCGCGAAACCTCTGTGGACGAGAAGAACCTGGCTGCTTCCATTCATTGGACTGGCGTTTCAAGTTCAGTTCATACGAGCGGCCCCAGGTTTCGTCGATAGTAATGATGCGCAAAGGAAGTCGTTACCTTCCCTTTGGTTCCGACCCAACATATCCTGTGCGACAGCATTCTGGTGGCATTGTTGCACCTCGGGTACTTCGTGGAATATCCAAAGTGCGCCAATTTTTAGGTGCCACAGAATGTCATGCAGAATGTGGAGCACAGCTTTGTAGCATACTCCGACTTCCAACAAGGAAGCAAGGAGTTGAACTGTGTTCTCATCCACGAGGGGTAGTTCAGACGGGGGTGATCCTTCCAGCAACTCTGCCTAATCTGAACGCTTTAACCCATCGTGCAGCTGTGCTGTATGGCAATGCTGCGTCCCCGCATGCTTCACGCAGTCTCTGTAAATATTCTTGCGCACTCCGATCTCGTACCACATTATTTTGAGCCAAAAACGTTGGTGTGCCTTTATAAGCAAGATATTAGGGCATTAGAGCGGTTCCAATATTGCTGTTACGTTCAAAAGTCTTCACACTGCATTAGATTGATAGAGTGCTGTCCCCAGTCGCTGTACAAACTCGCCTCACAGGCCTTCGTTGTGTCAACGCGGATGGCAGCTCGCCTATTCACCGGTTGATCGTTAAAGCAGTGTTACCGCTACTTAGTGTACAACCCTTGTGTCGAAAAGTAGTGCTGTCATTAAGGATACACCGTATGTAGAAACTTATAAGCAACGTCACAGCTGTAGCTACGGTGACAGCTTCAACTATACTGTGAACAACAGATGGGCATTCGACCTGCAGGTTGCGAGGCGGCAGCGTACGGTAATGGACGTGCTGTCGTAGTGTGTCAATGTTATTGTGTCACAAATCGCTTTGGAACAAGGAACTGAATATCTATAAATCAAGTGTTCAACTGCCGCCACTTGATTGAAATGCAAAACACGGATGGTCAGTTTCCGGAAAAAAATTATCATGGTAGGCGAACACTTCGTGTTACTAATATCAATTTGCGTCGAAACTTCGAAATGCAGAATGGGTGACTGATGGTCCGCCAAGACTGAAGGAGGTGCGAAGGTCACGCACGAGTTGAACAAAATTTCACAGAAGATCTCTGACACTTTCACATGATTGTACGATCTTTCTATGCACTGTCCGACGTGAAACGCTGGGGCTTACTTAGAACGACCGAATCATTGAAACTAATATCTTAAGTTTTCTTGCCGGCTGCGGTGGTCTAGTGGTTCTAGGCGCTCAGTCCGGAACCTCGCGACTGCAGGTTCGAATCCTGCCTCGGGCATGGATGTGTGTGATGTACTTATGTTAGTTACGTTTAAGTAGTTCTAATTTCTAGGGAACTGATGACCACAGATGTTAAGTCCCATAGTGCTCAGAGCCATTTGAACCATTTTTTAAATTTTCTTTCTTTATTAATCCACTCTCGATCCTTCTTGAACTGACAGGTATGTTGTCGAGGGCTGAAAGGAAACAGCGGGTATCTGGTACGAATTACTTTCTCCTCGATGCTGTTGTTTAATTACTCATTTTGCTTTTCAAGAGTAGGGTCATCAGACTCTCTCTTTCATCTAAATAAACAATGTTCCTTTCACTTTATTCATTATACAAGAATTTAAAGACAACTATTACATACATAGAAGAAACAGTAGCTGTTCTAGAAAGAACGCAGTCACTTTCGTTCATGGAAATAAGAACAACGAAGGCAGCTTACAAGCGGACAGATTGAAACAGTGGTCTTTGGCTGAAACAGAAGTGAAGCAAGGGTGGGAGAAGAAGACAAGGTGAACGTGGTGGAAGGAAGGGACAAACAGAGGGGTGGAAGTTATTGAGAGAGAGAGAGAGAGAGAGAGAGAGAACAGATGAATCCAACTTTTTAATGTCTCATATAAACGCAATGAGACTTGCGTAGTCATGGGAGATGGACATCCGAAATTCTCTGTACGCATTGTAAAACACACATTGAAAAGAGAGAGTGAGAAGGGGGGAAGGAGAGGGAAAGCGACTGTAGTAGGTAAGAGTCGATACAGTAAATGTCATATCAGTCATACGCGCGGCTTTCAGAAGAACGGTGAACATCTAGCACTGACGTTCTTTTTGGAGTGTAAATGATAAGAAAGCATTGGCCTCCATGTATGACAGTAGGTAAACACACTAAGCGTTGCACAAACCAACGCTTTTTGAGGGACAATATTTTCATATACTCTGTTACTTTCATTCCAGTCATACGGTAAGAAAATTCTGTCACAAGATCAACATTTCAGCGAAGGATCGTCTTCCATCAGCCCTTCAAACGAGTCGAAGAAATGAATCGCATAGATAACACTCAGTATATAGATATTAATGTAACTAGTAAAAAACAGAACCATTATCTGTGCGATATTTTTCAAATATATGTAAAATTCTTGGTTTACTTTTCCACCCTGCGAGAAAGTAAAGACTTCTCTTCCTATAGTGTGATGTCACGATGGGGAAGATCAGTGTACAGTAAATGAAATGAAATGATCGTATGGAATTGTTGGCCGGGAGGCCCCATGTGGGGACGTTCGGCCGTCGTATTGCAAGTCCTTTTTAGTTGACGCCACTTCGGCGACTTGGGAGTCAATGATGATGAAAGACACACAACACCCAGTCATCACGAGGTAGAGAAAATCCCTGACCCCACCGGGAATGGAACCCGAGACCCCGTGCGCAAGAAGCGAGAATGCTACCGCAAGAGCATGAGCTGCAGACAGTGTACCGTAATTTAGTATTTAAAATTGTGAATATTAATTGGGCTTTCTAGTCGATGTTGGTGTAGCCTATAGTATTGAAAATAGCCCTTTCCACAATGATAAATGATACGAAAATGTACGGCGCGGTTAACATAAGGCTCACTGTATAAGTGACTGAACAATTTTTGGCATTCGTGGATTGCTGGGAACTGATTAGTTTCATATAATTTGGTTACTCTAAAAGTTTTTGTTATAATTTATGAATTTAATTTTGTTTCCTTACAAATCACGAATATAGCTCAGTCAGCAACTCTACCTGACATAATATGACTGTATTCAGTATATACCGGTATTTGATAATAACTATATCTTATTAAAGACGGTGTTCGCTGCTTTTCCTAATGCTGTACTCCGAACCGACCCTTGTGCTGTGGCTTCAGTCTTGTGCACATCACTGCAGCGACCAAAGTTGAAAATACATAAGCAAGCAGAACTGAAGTAACAGGAGTAAACCTACATTTTGCTTTTATTCAAGTAAGGCTGTTGTTCGCGAAACAGAACTAGTTATTATCTGACGGGATACTAAAACTACTCGCGCTTTGTTCCTAGGTTTTTACCCTCACATGGATACCGAAGACAAATCATCGTCAGCCGGACGATGGCAGTATTGGCATCTTCAGGTCTGAGACGTAATTACAGCTACATCTACGTCGGCTTCTCAGCAAATCACACGTAAGTGTTTGGCAGAGGGTTCGTAGATGCACATTCAGACTATTCCTCGAACGTCCCAGTCTCTAAAAGCGCGAAGGAAAAATGATAAGCTGAATCTTTCCTTGCGATCTCTCATTTCTGTTCTTTTGTTGCCACATTCGCTTCTCCCTGTGTTGGTAGGAACAACAAAATATTTTACCAGTGGGAAGAGAAATGGGATGACTGAAATTTTATGAAAATAACTCGCCGCCACGAAAAAACGCCTTTGAATGAATGGCACTCCATCTAACGTATTACATGGTACGTGGTACCCCTTGTCCTATTCTGTGCTTTTATATACCACATATTACTATTCCGCGGAATAGAAGAAAAGGTATCACTTACATAGTACATGGTATGTAAAATTACAGAACAGGATATATATATATATATATATATATATATATATATATATATATATATATATATATATATATATATATATATAATTTTTACCCGATGTGTAGTTTTCGAGATAATCTCATCCGAAAACTATATAGCGAGTAAAACTTATATATTCAGATAGACCATGCTATATAAATGGCAACGGCCTTGATGCAATGGATGAACCGGTTCCCATGAGATCACCGAAGTTAAGCGCTGTTGGGCGTGGTTGGCGCTTCCATCCAGGCCGCCATGCGCTAGAGGGGTCCATCTGAAGTTTAGGATGAGATTATCTCGAAAACTATGCAGCGGGTAAAAATTATATATTCAGATGGACCATCCTATATATTCCATGTGAAGTTTCGAAAGAGATTATCTCGAAAACTATACATCGGGTAAAAATTGTGGGTAAGACAAGTTCGCAAGCTTAAAGGTGGACATCAAATGATACTACACGTGTCCTCCAGCCACCGCCCAATTGGATGGGGTGAGGTCCAACTTTTAAATTTTAAATGGAAACACCCATTTTCTGTTGCAGATTCGGATTATCCATAAAAAAGTTATCAAGTTTTTTCTGAAACATTTTTTTAAACAATTGACACCTGGCGCTGAAATAGAGGAAAAAGTAGAATTGGGTAAGAACTCTGATTTATTTAGAATTATCAGAGAAGGACGCATCAAATCGATAAAAAATGTGCACCAGTTCTTTCCTTATGCCACATTATGCTATTTTTGCACAAAAGTACTGTATCCTACTCTTAGCGTTACCCAGGAACAACGACGTGGACGTCGTAGAATGATGTTCGCATGGGGTGCTTCGTTAGTATGAGTCCCCTTGCCTCTCACATGTTGGGGTGCTTCATTAGTGTAAGTCCGCTTGCCTCGCGTGATTTGGGGTGATTAATGAAACTAGCCGCGAAGAAATTGTACAAAATTATCCCCATTTGCTTCAATTCATAAAGTTAATCATTTGCGAAAGTTGACCACAGTTTTGAGAGGCACATCCCGTGGTATGTATGCACACGCTGTTCGAATGTGTTGCTTCATATCGTTTTGGTTTGTGGGCTGTCTTTCATAAACAATATTTTTTAAATAACACCACAAGAAAAAATCAGATGTTAGGTCTGGTGACCGTGGAGGCCACTGAATTGGTCCGCCACGCCCTATCCTCCGACCAGGGTACCGAGATTAAAACGTTCCACACATTTTTTGCATAATGGGGAGGTGCTCTGACCTGTTGGAACCACATTCGTTGCCTAGTTTCTAAGTCAACATCTTCCATTAGCTCCATCAACTCATCGTGGAGAAGTTGCAAATGAGATTACCCAATAACATATCTGTCAAAAAAGTACGGCCCTGTCAAGTAACCGTTTAAAATTCCACACCAGACCATTAACGAACAATTTTGTTGATTGTCAACGGGTCTGTGCCAGTGCGGATTGACAGGGGACCAATAATGACAATCATGACGGTTTAGTTCGCCATTGTTTTTGAATGTGGCTTCATTGGTGAACATAACGTATCTAAAAAAAATCATTGGCACTTCTTATCATATCCAAGGACCATTGGCAGAAATGCACGTGTATTTGCATATCTTTCGGCGTAAATGCTTGTGACAGTGTGATATGATATGCACGATAATTATTGCCTTCAAAATCCTCAAAACAGTTGATTTCGATGTTCCAGTTTGTCTCTGAATCGCACGACTGCTAATTTCGGGATCCAGTTGAACACAGGCGAGAACAGTAAGGGTATGAGCGTCATTTTCACTGTATTCGCGATGACGAGATGGACGGTGCATTTATCTACTTCGAGCTCGTTGAGTGGAATTTCGAATAATGTTTAGCTTGGATGTCGTCTGTTTGGAGAACGATCAGCATACAATTGTGCAGCTGCATCGTAATTGTTATGGAATTCAGTTAAAGTTAACATCATATCAACAATCTCTGTAGGAGGACAGTGAGCCATGTTTCGCTAAAGAATAATTTGCTTTGGTCAGGTGATGTTTACGGTTCACAATCTGAAAGTGAAGTGCGTCTCATGGCATCGCACCGACCTTTATACTGATCCATAGTTCGCAGTTTGGCCACAGTAGCGCCATAGTCGTGTGAGTAATGCTGCAATTGTGAAGAGTTCCCTAATGAAATTGTAACACCATTCCGCCTTCCCCCATCAAAAACTGTGGCTGCTAGGATACATTTTGTAAAAAAATGCTTAATTTGGCTTTATGAAAGAATTGGTGCACATTCTGTATCGATTTGATGCATACTTCTCGGATCATTCTAAATAAGTCGGAGTTCTTCCCCAATTTTAATTTTTCTCGATTGCAGCGCCATTTCCCAATGGTTTAAAAATGTAGCAGAGTGAACTTGATAACTTTTTCATGGAGAATCTGAATCTGCAATAACAAATTGGGGCTTCCATTTAAGATTTCAAAGGGGCCTCCCGCCCCACCCAAGGGGGAGGGGGCTGGGGTTAACGTGTAGTATCAGTTGATGTCCCCCTTAGAGCTTACTAACTTGCATATATATGAGCCTTTCGTTTTCATTGGTGGGTTTCATAGCAGCCATTACAAGTGTACTAAATTTCTACTTATTTGGTGTAACCTCCAGCAATCCGTTAAAATTAAGATGTTTAGCACTGTAAAGTTCTGCAAGAAATGTGAAGTTGCAAGTATATCTTAATGTGGCGAAGCTGCCGTTCTTCTGCGATTTGTTCTGAAACAATCCGTATACTTTAAAAAGTTCACGAGTTGGATATCGCTTGATTCTCCTAAGTACAGTGCCTGGTTTAATCTTCAACTGCTGTAGTCCCGTAGTCAGCCGTGGAGCAAGAAACCTTCTTACTGTGACAGAACGTTTAGGGACCTGTTGCCCATGCAGTTCTGCGACTTCACCTCTAATATCGGTTCATTGCTTGAATGTCAGTATTTCATATAGCTCACAGGGCACAATCCGTGTGCTGGTGTTTTGTGGTACCAGGCATGATTTCATCTAGATCCAGTCAGTATTATGCTAGGATATTCTACGGGGGTCATAGAAATTTAGAAGCACAAAATTATTTAAATAAAAATCTTTTTAACAGAGCACGTTTTTAAAAGCGCATCAAAATGTATAAAATAATTTCTCCCAGTCCCACCCATATTCCTAAAACCGTACAGGTACTAACCAAAATTTGTGTTTGGGGATTTTTAACAGTTATGACAACGCTTGTAAGAATCGAAATGTAAAGGGTGGGGGCGCGTGCAACGTGTAACATTAAGGAATGCGAAGAGCAGATATTGTCGGGAAAAAGGCGACAACAGTTCATATGATTTGCAGTACAATAAAAGTACTAATGACCTTCCAGCGTTCTGGAATAATTATATGTCAGAAAGATCTGTTAATCGGCACACTCTGTGACTAGTTTTGGGCCGGAATGATTTGAAAGTAGGTCCCCGCCCAAAACTACTCATCGCGGAAGTAAAAAAAGTGAAATTTGTAATTTTGCCTGGTTTTCTTTGTAGTGTAAGTTGTTTGTAACTTTGAACAGTTTATGCATCAATCATAGGCCCTATATTGCATCCGACTCACGTTTTTTGTTTTAAATTTTAGAAGTACTTTCAAACCTATTAAAAATTCACAAACAGTCATTTTCAGGGTTACCTGTACGAGATTAGGAATCTGTATGAGTTTCTAATTTCAAATAATTATTATCTGATAAAAGTCTTGTGTCGGTGAAATTTTTCACCCAACTTCTCCGACATATTTCTCCCTCAAATACCGTGAAGTTAAATGTTACAGAGATTTAATCTCACACGTGAACTTACCAAGAATCGTTCTTACCCCGAAACATTCGCAAATGGATCAGGAAAATGATGAAACAGCAGTGGTACACTAAGTACTCTTTGCCACACATCAGACCAAAAAGGGGAGTTAACGTTACATTATCATCCAATTCTGAGCTATGACGAAAGTTTCATGTCTCTAGTTCACTGGGAAGAACAATTTGAAATTTATTGCAAAATTTTTGCCGGTAAGACAAACAGAAGTCAAAACGAAATACCCTCCTCCACGAAGTAGACACGAACGTGAGATGATACTGCATTCTCAACCAGTTCCGGGACAAGTTTCGACGCTCTAGCTTGTCGGAAAGTTATTTCCGTTCCCATAGGTGCACCGAACAGACAAATAGACGAGAAACGGACTAAAATGGATCCTACTATCCTGTATTTGGCAAAGTTTCTGCCTGGTTGTTAAGATTATCGTGGAGCTGGAATTCCCTCACAAATATTTCCGAGTGACACTCTACTAGCTCTCCTGGTATCTGCCTGCAAACTTCCTGAAACTATTTTGAATCTACTCGAACAGTCTGCACTGCCTGTATGTAAAACAATACTTATTCTAGGTCGTATCCGAGCTAAGTTTGAGGGACTAAATGTGAGCTTTGCTTTTTCACACACCCTGTCATATAAACACACACACACACACACACACACACACACACACACACACACACACACACACACACACACTGGACGATTACCTTTGTGTATGGGATACATTCTCTGACTAAAGCTTCAATTACCAAATCTTGAGACAGCGGCGTAAAGCTTATTGAACACACAGCTTAGTGTGTTCATCAGTATCAAGCTAAAACGCCTTTTTCTCTCGCTTGGGGCTGTGATTTTGTATAGGCCTATACAACTTTTATTCACGTGACACTCCTTTACTTAAACAAGATAGCGTGCCAGCCGTGGGTGCCGAGCGGTTCTAGGCGCTTCAGTCCGGAACAACGCGAGTGCTACGGTCGCAGGTTCGAATCCTGCCTAGGAAATGAATATGTGAGATGTCCTTAGGTTAGTTAGGTTTAAGTAGGTCTATGTTCTAGAGGACTGATGACCTCAGATGTTAAGTCCCATAGTGCTCAGAGCCATTTCTGAACCAGATAGCGTAGCGTCCGCCTTTAATTTTCCCACCGACTGAGCTATGCACAGTCAGTTTACAATATCAACATATGACGGTGTAGACTTTTTACGTGGTTAGCTCGAAAAAAGTACATTGTTTAGCACTCCGGGCTTTATTCGTCAAAAGGAGGTGAGCAACTGGTAGCAATTGGAAATGCAATTGACTGTGACTGTGACTCATAGGGGTTAAAGCTAATGACGAATACTTACATTTCAGAAGAGATAATGTCTCTATGCACAGAGTATATTACGAAATATGAGTCAATTAGTGACGACGTGAATTTATTGTTGTAGAGGTCGCCTTGTGTGGATCAAAATAATGGAGACGTAAAATTATAATATCCAAAACCGTTCGTAATGGACGCAGTGAGCAGCAAAACTTTTGTTGTGGACGAACGTCAACATTCTGAAGATAATGAGAGTAAGCTTCTGTGGGACAGATAAATTTTGCGAAGTCGTGTGCTGCTTTTAGGCTAAATTTCGTGCTATAACATTCGTAATCTGGTAGCAAAATATATCAGAGCTGAAAAACAGTTGAAAACTAAAGATCGCTCTACATCGATTCTCGTCTTGAACTTTTTCCGTTTTGAGCATTGTTCTGCAGTAAGCTTTTTTTCGGATGTTACGTAAGAGTAGGTTATACGCAGAAGAATAATTTATATAAAGCAAAAAATAAGTAATCACTTATAAAAATGTATGTCAAGATAGTTAAACCATCCGGTGTCACACACATATTAATGTATTAGCAGGTGCCAATAAGTGTTTCATCATTCAACTAGTTCCAGTCAATTCCGAATTGTTGCTGCATTTCATAACATATTTTGCATGGGATATTTCTGCAAACAACTGTGTATTCTCAAAACAGCGCTGAGGATCTATTTGATGCGTAACTTCGTTGAGATAGATAGTGTAATGATCAAACATTCGCCACCCCTACGAGACATTACGTAAATGTCGTGTCACGTCGCAATTAGCCTTGTTAATGGTGTCGATCCTATGTGGAAGAGAGGCGAAAAGCTTCTTCAGGTATGCCACACGCAGCAGAAAGCAATTTTTGACGGTAAGATCCCAAGATCTACCAGTTTCAGGGATTTTGATTGTTACATTTCACTCGCTGTTTCATGTAACCCCAGGGACACTCGTCGTTTCATTTTGTCCCAGGCATTTTTATGTGATTGTTGTCAGGTTATTTAGTGATCCAGTCGAGTTGCCAACAGGGATACTGATATAGTGGTGCCTAGTGAGACCACACTACGAGGGTTGATGAACAAAGACAGACCGACATTTTGTCATAAATATTTAGTACTCCATTTCAATGGTGACATGATCTTTTTCAAAGTACTCCCCTCCAACGTGAGTAGATTTTATAGATTCCTAGGAAAAATGACGGAGGCCATTTATTTGACAGATCCTTGACAATCGCCTCACTTTTCTTGAGCACTGCTTCAGATTTCTCATATCGAATTTTCTGAAGCTTTGCGTTTAGTGATGGGTATAAAAAATCACAGGGTGCAAGATCGGCACTATAAGGCGGATGTGGTACACAGATAATGTTCAACTCAGCCAGAAACGGAATCACGTGATCTGCGACATGACGCAGTGCATTGTCGTGATGAAGTCGCCAGCCAGTCCCTGAAAAATATGGTCGATTGCCTGCATTGTACTTCCTCAGTTTAGCCAATATTGCCGTGTAGTACGCTGCTAATGCAGTAGAGTGAGAAGGAACTGTATGCTGATAAATCATTCCATGACAGTTAGAAAATGTGATAACCATCGATTTCCTTGCAGATAGAACAACTTTTGTCGTTTTTTGATGTTGATGAATATGGTGATTTCCACCCTGTGCTGACTCTTTTTCCTTCAGAATCATAAAGATACAGCCAAGGCTCATCACCGGTAATAATTGATACCAAATTTTCATCCCCTGAATCAGCACAGGTACGCAATATCTCACGGCTTATCTTCTTTCGCAGCGCCTTTTGTTAGTGAACAGATAATAGTAAAGATACATCATATGAAAATCACTTCACCGAGGATAAGTGATGTTATCCGCCGACTCTCACAGACAATCATAGCAGCCGTGTTGATGTTGACCTCAGTCGCAGCAGAAGACGAAACATCAGTTCCACCTTGCCTGATACAGAAATGTCGGCCTTCTACGAAGTACCACCAACCTACCGATATGAGAGTACTTCCACCTGTAGAGATTATAAGTAAAAACCTCATCTTTTCAGATATCTACTGTACACACAGATAATGATTACGGAAGCTACAGGTAAAAACCAGTCTCAGTCTTCGTTGATCAACCCTTGTACAAACCTACAGTCAGCTACTGGTTAATTCTAGTGCTGAATACTGAAGACGTTCAGCCACATGCGTCTCTGTGGGCAGACGCGTTTAGCGAGGCACCCGATTATAAATCACTGAATATATGTCCCTTGATAAAGATCGCTCAGAAAGTGGTTGAGAATGGACTGCTTTCACTGGCGCGTTGGAAATGAATTTTCATTTTATAAACTACTCTGTGGTCAGTTTCTCAGCTGATGAAGTGTTGCAAGTTATTGAAACCAGTGTCTAAGCGATTCGGCCTGTGCCGATTAAATGCATGAAAAGTTGCTTCAATAAAAGGCAAACATTCTATGTACACGCTCTGGGCTGCTGAATTACTGCACAGGATAGTGGTAGCTTTTGACGCTAGTTGCAACAGAGGAGAAGAATTTTTTTGTATTCATTAGAGACTTCTCCATTCCTGTAACTCATACTGTAAAAGGGCATTCATCGAACGTGGATCGAAGAGCGACTGGGTCTCATGATTATGGTTTGTTCTATAAGAGGGATATATCAAGGTGATCGTTGTACGAATGCGTGGTTTGTCTTCTTTCTGTCATATCCGAAAGAACAGGTACCACACGGAATCTGCAGCTGTGATACATGTTATGTAAGTTTAAGGTGGAGGCGGTAGAAAGGAAATGAAGCAACTATTAACGTCACCTGCGTCGGTACTTTATGCGGAACCAGTGGCGACGAGTGAAAATGTGTGGAGGACCAGAACTCAAATCCGGGATCTCTTGCTTACTGGGCACTTGCGTCAACCACTGCGCCAACCGGACACAATGTCGATCGCAGCTGCTCGGACTGTCTCGTGACGCCTCTCGACCGGCCCACACTCCTACCTGGTGTGGATGCTCAGGTACGTCAGATCTCCTGTGGGAATCTCAAAGTTGCGAGCATCGGGGACAGGGACAGGTACAGGGACCGCCGATAGGTGGCGCTAGGTGGCGCTAGGTGGAAGTGTGGGTCGGCCGAGGGACGTGCCGAGGTAATACAAGAGACGCCAGCTTCGAGTCTGGGTCCATGTGACGTCCCCTCTCCCCTTGTTGTTGTCGCTGTTGGTGTTGAGCCGCTACTGCCAGTGCTCGGTCGGTGGAATGGAGGAGCGACGCGCAGTGATGGTTGTCCCTGTCGGATAACGTGGAACAACACCTCAGCGATGAGAACAGCTGATTTTAATTCTCTGTTATGGTTTTATGATGAATTGCTGCGTCCGGTTAGTTATTGCAGTATTGAGTGAATTACTCATCATAGGCGTCGTTTCACACCACTGAAGCGAGGAAAAATTCATTTTGGGTTCAGTATCAGTAGTTGTTGTTACGTTGCTAGGCAGAATTGTTCACTACGGTTCATGGACTTGCTAAATAAAAACTAGACCGCGCATTGGCGTTAGTATCGCGTCCCCACATTGAACGTGATAGAAGCCGCCATTTGCAGGGAAACAGTGCGTAAACATGGTTCGTTCAAGTGCTGCTTTTAATTGTAACAGTAAGAATGGAAGCAAAGACGAAGACGGAAACAATGTTACATTTCACAGGTCAGTCATATCTGGTTGTTTGTTACTTTCTATTACTTGTATATACACTCCTGGAAATTGAAATAAGAACACCGTCAATTCATTGTCCCAGGAAGAGGAATCTTTATTGACACATTCCTGGGGTCAGATACATCACATGATCACACTGACAGAACCACAGGCACATAGACAAAGGAAACAGAGCATTCACTATGTCGGCACTAGTACAGTGTATATCTACCTTTCGCAGCAATGCAGGCTGCTATTCTCCTATGGAGACGATCGTAGAGATGCTGGATGTAGTCCTGTGGAACGGCTTGCCATGCCATTTCCAGCTGGCGCCTCAGTTGGACCAGCGTTCGTGCTGGACGTGCAGACCGCGTGAGACGACGCTTCATCCAGTCCCAAACATGCTCAATGGGGGACAGATCCGGAGGTCTTGCTGGCCAGGGTAGTTGACTTACACCTTCTAGAGCACGTTGGGTGGCACGGGATACATGCGGACGTGCATTGTCCTGTTGGAATAGCAAGTTCCCTTGCCGGTCTAGGAATGGTAGAATGATGGGTTCGATGACGGTTTGGATGTACCGTGCACTATTCAGTGTCCCCTCATCGATCATCAGAGGTGTACGGCCAGTGTAGGAGATCGCTCCCCACACCATGATGCCGGGTGTTGGCCCTGTGTGCCTCGGTCGTATGCAGTCCTGATTGTGGCGCTCACCTGCACGGCGCCAAACCCTCATATGACCATCGTTGGCACCAAGGCAGAAGCGACTCTCATCGCTGAAGCCGACACGTCTCCATTCGTCCCTCCATTCACGCCTGTCGCGACACCACTGGAGGCGGGCAGCACGATGTTGGGGCGTGAGCGGAAGACGGCCTAACGGTGTGCGGGACCGTAGCCCAGCTTCATGGAGACGGTTGCGAATGGTCCTCGCCGATACCCCAGGAGCAACAGCGAACCTAATTTGCTGGGAAGTGGCGGTGCGATCCCCTTCGGCACTGCGTAGGATCCTACTGTCTTGGCGTGCATCCGTGCGTCGCTGCGGTCCGGTCCCAGGTCGACGGGCACGTGCACCTTCCGCCGACCACTGGCGACAACATCGATGTACTGTGGAGACCTCACGCCCCACGTGTTGAGCAATTCGGCGGTACGTCCACCCGGCCTCCCGCATGCCCACTATACTCTATCGCTCAAAGTCCGTCAACTGCACTTACGGTTCACGTCCACGCTGTCGCGGCATGTTACCAGTGTTAAAGACTGTGATGGAGCTCCGTATGACACGGCAAACTGACGGCGGCGGTGCACAAATGCTGCGCAGCTAGCGCCATTCGACGGCCAACACCGCGGTTCCTGGTGTGTCCGCTGTGCCGTGCGTGTGATCATTGTTTGTACAGCCCTCTCGCAGTGTCCGGAGCAAGTATGGTGGGTCTGACACACCGGTGTCAATGTGTTCTTTTTTCCATTTCCAGGAGTGTAGTATTTTTATGGAGAAATAATACATCATGGACGTTTGTTATTGTTTAGATTTCCCCTTACAAATGATTTTCTAAATCGGAAAGGGATTGTTGCTACTCGGAGAGAGAACTTCCAACCGACATTTGCTGTTCTCTCTTCATTTTGAAGAGACTAGTTACATGAAAAAATTATGTAAATAGACGTCAACTGAAGGACGATGCTATACCGATGGTCTTTGGATTTCCAACTTATTTGAAAAAGGTATAGAGTTTGCAAAGCCAATTAATGCAAATGATATATGTAGGTGACAGCAGATTGTTCTATAGCCTAACCTGATGTCTATATTTACACCTTATACTGTATATAATAAACTTTCTGCTACAAAAATTGGAAGCTACTTAGGGAAAAAGTTGCAGTGTTAGATTACAGACAAAGGTACTTAGTTGCATGTCAAGTACTTATATTGTATTTGCATATAAATTATCAAAAATACTAACAGGGTTAATGTACTAAGTTGAACTGAATGAAGAACTAGGCACATGTCAGACATTTAGATTTTTAATCAAATATGTATTAAGTGTGAATCAGAGTATGTCGAATAATTGCGTTTAGATACTTAACATGTGTTGTCAGGTGGTGATTATACTTCGTAAAAGGTGAAATATTTGATCAAATGTTGCAAACTCTACCACTCTCAGATGTGCTGACAGGGTTGAAAACTAATGTGTGAATGAAATTCCTACGTTTTTTTAAAGTGATATGGGTTATTACAATTAATCATACGAATATTCGAGTGTAGACAACACCATGCTAGAGAAAAGTAACTGTGAAAAATGTACACAGTAGTCAGCAAAAAACAAACAGGACCTGAGAGGAAAATTATGTGAATTAAATAATAATGGTACTGTCCGCTACTTTAAAAGTTTCATGTAATTATCTAATGCAAATAGCTCGATGTAAATTCGCTCCACCTTGTCCCGAAAGAGCCTTACATTCCTAAATTTTGCGTCTCTATGCAGAAGTATTTCGGAAATTAGGAAACTTCATTCATTTAAGTATACTTTTAAAATAGACTCGAATACTCATTATTTTTTTAAAGATACATGTGTTCAATATGTGCTTCAAAATGCTCTTGTTGCGTCTCATATACTTCAAATTACAACCCCAGTACTAGAATTCATCCCTGCAAATGGCGGCGATCAGCTGCTTCAATCGGGGGAGAGTTGCCTCGCTTCTCCACTATGGCGTGGTAGGGGCTTGCTATGGTTCGACGCAAATCCAGAGATAATCTATAATGCTAACTTGCTTTCGTGCTTCGTAATATTATTTCGGCAAAACACTCTTTTCAATGCTCAATGTTCATCAAGTCACTCTTTCAATCATCACGTTCACTGTCAATTTTCAACATCAGCTATCACACAGTTCAATTAATGATGGAGCCAACACGTGAGATTTCCGTTACTGGCGAACAATTTTTAATGTTCCTTCTTATCAGTTAGTTTATAATCATCACACCACACTCACACTGATATATCAGATCAATTACGATTCTTTTCAGTTCGTAGATCGTGACAATTATGACAACTTTTACAATCGGCTTATTTGTATTATCTTCGTGTGGTCGTATTAATGTTTCCTACTTAAGGCTAATCAGGTATTGCTGTCTTCCATACTACGCCCATTCTTTGTTGCAACTATTCACTTTGATGAAGGTTGAGTCCAACAATATCTCCAATAATAAAAAGTTCATTAATTCATCGTACACTATCAGAACATCACTTGAGTTCAAGTTCTCAAGTCAGAATAACTGAGAACAAAGTCCGCGCATCTCTATTACAGAATAGTAATTTTTTTAAATAGAAACAATCTCGTAATGTTCCGTCTGTAGTACTATAACTAACGGTGCTCTCTCACGACTTGATAGCAAGCAAGCTAGCAAGTGACAAACATTTCCATTATCGAGCATTGTAGACGCATTGAATTTCCTTTTTGCCGCGTTTACAACTCTCTTTCACAATAAATGTTATCTCTGACCGACATATTACTTTGAACTTAACTTTCGTCGTACTGATTTGCTGTTATTAGTGAGATTTTTGATAGCTAATTAAAAATAACCTTTCTTTCTTTCTACATTTATATCATGACATTAATAGTAATTATTGAAATTGGTGTTCATTAAAAATTCAAGGTGTTATATTATTGTCAAAGTGGTCGTACCTGTCAGGAGAACACAGTTCCAACTTTAAACTACCATGAAATCCTTATTCGGGTTTTTGGCGTCGCTTGTTGCCGTTGATTCTGCATAGAGTCCTGATGCAGCTGACATCATTAGTTTCTTCCTCTTCCTTTCCTTTCTCCTCCCGCCACCTTCTATTTACATAACAAGGTGATTGTATTATCCTTTCATAAAAGTAATTATTTTGGATTTTGCATTTGTTGCTTTTAGATAATCTTGTCTTAATAATGTCGTGTTAAGTGTTTGAAACTTTTTTGTCTTTGTTTCCTTTTAATAAGATTTTGCCTGCAACAGGTCTAGGTACGTAAGTGGCCATGGTGGTAATTTAAGTTTTAGTAGCTTCATTCTGTTAGTTATCCTTACATTAACTGGCAGTCATTACATTGTACGAGTTCCGCTATTTATACTTTGGGTCATTGATGTGGAATTTGATGATCGATAAATTTGACCTTGTATTGTACACCCAGTCAATCCATGACACGAGTAGTTATTTTGGGCCCAGTTCCCTGATTCCATAACATACGTAAGTAAACGTATTCACATGTTGGTTTCTCACTAGTAGGCTGTAAGAGGTCCATGACTAATGAATTTATTGCTAGCGCACTCGAGCAGATGTAACTTCGATGGATTGCTCACGTGCTGCCTCCGATATTAAAGCTACAATAGAATCGCAGACTAGGGAGCAGTGTCGGCAGCAGCAGTAGTGGTAGTAGTTCGCGGTCGGGCGGTTGGGTCAGGTCGCTCTTAGAGAGCAGTTATCTAGTTGTATAGTTGTATAGCTCACAGAGAGCACTTGTGTCCTGTGTGGAATTACGAAGGCCGGTCGTGGACAACGATGGCGGTGCCTGAGAGATGTAGTATAAAGTAAAAGCAAAAATTATTATTATTTATTGCCGCAAGCATATGTTATTTGCAACAACTCATTTTGTACTATTGTCATATCAAAGTCACATGTAAATAATTTTCGATAATTTTTCAATAATAATCTTTCATATAAAGATAACTTTTGACTGTTATTCATCAGAATTTAATTTTTTTAGTAATTTCTCCTATCCATAGTCATGCTAATCATCGTAAATAAAATAAGTTATTTTTCATACGTAACAAAATCTAGTGACCAGCATTGTACTGGGCTGTGCCAGAAAGATTTCTTGTAGAAGCAGACATATACGCGTTGTCCGGCGACTTCATTGAGGTAAGAATCTTCAGTTTATTCAGAATGACTTTTCAGGGCCATGACGCATCATTGCTGATGTCCAGATTTACCAGTTTAGATTCACAGTCAGTTAGTTATTGAAAGGTTATTTATGAGTCACATTTTGAATGGGAGGTTAGACACAATTTTATTGGAGGTTACGGAAATAATCTGTTGGGAGGTTACAAGGCAAAGGGTCCGACAAAAGGAGTGGAGAATGGTAGTAAAACAACCTAGCTGTAACAGGAAATCTCATTTATTAAATTTATCAATATCATGAAAGAGCATCATTAGCTGTAGGCAAGTGGGGTCGCCAAGAGGTTGGGGGGGGGGGGGGGGCGAGTGGACTGGCAGCCTCTGGGGGGCGGATGGGCTCAGTTACGCCGTCCCCAGGGGTGGTCGGCCCACGTGAGCTGAGGACGAGTATAATCAGACACACTTGTACTCCTCCAGGAGTGGCACTCTCAATGTGTACATACTTAACAATCCGACAAAGATATCACGTTCATTTTAGGAACTAATGAGCTAATTTACTCTACTGTGGTGTAGGTGAGAGATTTTTCATAAGCTTCCACAAATAGTTTGCGGGCGTGTCTCGTTTAGAAAGCGGCAGATACATAGAGCAAATTACAGGATGTTCTTACACAGTTTACAGTTTTACAGACTGTGAGCAAAGACATCATTGAGCGTTTTCCATTAAGACTGAAGTACGTCAACAGTATTCACAAGTCTACAGATTATGAAAAATCGATACTGAAATGTATAAGTTATCGACTAATACAGTGATGGTATTGCAAGACCACCAGAATTTACATATCTTACAGAAATTGCGGTTACTGTACAACTATGAACATATCCATTAGTGTCATAACATCGTATCAGAGAAACCAGATTACTGCGAAGGCCGTCACTCTTAACGACAACTGTGAGAGATCTACTTGTAACTTGTACTACAGCTCGTGACTAGGCCTTCCCATCATATATATCAGGACCCTGAACTTGTGAAGTATGTAGTTTACAATATACATAAAAATTTACACATTTTTACAAATAAAACTAGTAGTTATACTTTACAACAGTCAGTTTAGTATGTACAGAGGACTGAATGTCAGTCAGTCTCCCAATCTGCCTCATATCTACAGTACGAAATACGCAGATATTTGTAATGAAAAATTAGTCTTAGTACAGTAGAAAAAATGACAAGACGCTATGGCATAATGAGATACTCCCAAAAGTTTATGTACATAAATAATACGATCCTAATATATATTATTAAAATACATTTGAAATAAAAATCTACTTTAAAAAAATCTGCCTTTATTACACGAATCTTTTCAATACCACGATGTAAAGTTGGAGGTGGCTAGCTCAAACAATGGCAGGTAGGAATAAAGGAGCTTGAGCCACGAGAAATGTGTCTGTTCCCGTATATTCGGGCACTAAATTAATCGTAAGTT
Organism: Schistocerca gregaria; assembly: GCF_023897955.1. NCBI lineage: Eukaryota > Metazoa > Arthropoda > Insecta > Orthoptera > Acrididae > Schistocerca > Schistocerca gregaria. The sequence continues at coordinate 951,343,672 of NC_064920.1, forward strand.
AATTATCTTAGCTACGATATTCTGACATCAGACGCGGTCTCAGACATTGAGGTGAAGCTGTTAGAAAACTGCTTGTGAATATTGTATTTTTACCTCTGTATTTAGAGAGAAAACCCCATATGTAGGAGAACTGCTGATGACAGCACAATCGGTGATGCTGAAAGCCTCTTTCGAGAGTGACTTCTAAGACAAAGTTTTTGAGAGTTGTTTCAGTTATCATTGCTGTTAAATGTTCTCTTTCAAGGAACGAAGCCAGTTTTCGTTAGGTGACTGTTGAGTTTGTCCTTAGTTAAATGGTATGAGTGTCACAGTAATACACGAAATACTGAAGTAAGTATAAATTCATGTCATTATGAAAATCAAAGCATTCCAGGATTAGTATCAATCATGAGCAGGCCGTACGCTTAACGTCGCCACAATCAACGTTCCATAGGTGCATCAGAATCCCAAAATCGAGTTTTTCTGATTTTCCAAAATCTTTATAACGTACGTTTTGAAATTTGGAAAATACTACGGGTTCAGAACACAGCCATCGTGAAGCCAACGAGTACTTCACTACACACGATTAACACACATCTATACATCATCATCACAGCAAAGCTTTTGAAACTGCACAAGTAATTCATGTCTTGAAATGGAGCAGTTTTTTGAAAGCGCGACGGAAGTCGAGGTTGAAGATGGTGTAGATTATAGGGTTGAGTGCAGAGTTGACGTAGCCGAGCCACGTTATGAAGTTGCCGAGCTTGGGCGAGGGCTTGCAGCTGGGGTTGCAGAAGGGGACGATGACGTACATGAGGAAGAAGGGCAGCCAGCAGACGACGAAGACGCCCATGATGATTCCCAGGGTGCGCGCGGCCCTGCGCTCCTTGGACAGCGAGATGCGCTGCTTCTCCTCGATGAACTGGTACACCGGCATCGACTTGGGCTGGACCGGCGTCGGTGGCGCTGTGCTGCCCTTCTGGCTGGCCGTGCGCGACCGCGGGGAGTCCGTCGCCGCCGCCGTCGTCGTCGTGGTCGTCGTGGTCGTCGTGCCTGCTCACACACCGAAGGCGTTGCTCGTCATAACGGAAACAAGACTTACAAACGTCAAGACACATTACAGCTTTCGTCGGCTTAGAGAAAGCTTTCGGCAATGTAAAACGGCACGGCGCTAGATGCTCGAAATTCTGAGAAAAATATCTGAGTGAGCTGTAGGAAAAGAATAATATAGTAATATACTGGAGCGCCAAAGAAACTGATACATGCAAGCGTATTCAAATACAGAGTTATGTAAGCAGGCAGAATACGGCGCTGCGGTTGGCCGCTCCTGTATGAGACAACATGTGTTTGGGGCAGTTGTTTGCTCATTTACGTCTGCTGCAATGGCAGGTTACCAAGATTTAAGTGAGTTTGAACGTGGTGTTATAGTTTTCCCACAAATGGTGGGATACAGCATCTCCGAGGTAGTGGGGATTTTGCGTATAACAATTTCACGAGTATGAAGTGAATATCATCAATCTGGTAAAACATCAAATCTGTGGCATCGCTGCAGACGGAAAAAGGTCCTGCAAGAATGGGACCAATGACGACTGAAGAGGAGCGTTTAACGTGACAGAAGTGCCACACTCCCACAAAGTGCTGCAGCTTTCAATACTGGGGCATCAACAAGTGTCAGCGAGCGAACCATTCAAGGAAACATCATCGATATGGGCTTTCGGAGCGGAAGGTCCACTCGTGTTCCCTTGATGACTGCACGACACAAAGCTTTATGCCTGGCCTGGGCCCGTCAACACTGACATTGGACTGTTGATGACTGCAAAAATGTTGCCTGTTTTTTTAATACATTTTTGATTGGACGACTGTAGTTTCAAACTGTGTCGAGCGGAGGGACGTGCAAGGGTAGGAGACCACCTCATGAATCCAAGGACCCCGCATGTCAGCAGGGGACTGTTCAAGCTGATGGGGGCTCTGCAATAGTGTAGGGCGTCTGCAGTTAGAGTGATATGGGACCCCTGATACGTCAAGATAGGACTCTGACAAGAGACACGTACATAGACATCCTGTCTGGTCCCATGCATCCATTCATGTCCATTCTACATTCCGACGGACTTGGGCAATTCCAGCAGTACAATGTGACATCCCACACGTCCAGAATTGCTACAGAGTGGTTTCAGGAACACCTTCTGAGTTTAAACATTTCAGCTGCGCACCATAATCTCCAGGCATGAACATGACTGAGCATGTTCAAGATGTTCAAATGGCTCTGAGCACTTTGGGACGTAACTTCTAAGATCATCAGACCCCTAGATCTTAGAACTACTTAACTAACCTAAGGACAGCACACACATCCATGCTTGAGGTAGGATTCGAACCTGCGACCGTAGCGGTCGTGCGGTTCCAGACTCTAGCGCCTAGAACCGCCGGCACTGAGCATGTCTGCAATGCGTTGCAAGGTGCTATTCAGAAGAGATCTCCATCCCCTCGTACTCGTTCGGATTTATGTGCAGCCTTGGTGTTAATTCCCTCCAGCACTACTTCAGACATTTGTCGGATCCGTGACACGTCATGATGCACCACTTCTGTGTGCTCTTGGGGGACCTACACGATATTCGGCAGGTGAACTAGTTTCTGTGGCTTTTCAGTGTATTATAAAACCTACATTAACTCTTTCACGTTTTCACGAGTCAACGGCTGGACGATATCCATGAAATTTGGCATGACGTTGCTTCAACCCTAATGAAAAAGATAAGCTACTTTACTAACTACTTAGTACAAGATATTTATCGCCTTGTATAATATTACTCAAATTAAGGAAAAACATTTATTCTTTGGAGAATTTATTTACTGTTACACTTTTGAACTTTATCACACTTGTGAAAGTGCTATTACCGGTTGATACGTTCTACGTAATATGATTCAACGTAATCAATATAATGATTATTCAATTCTGAACGGGTTTAATCCATATATCCACACGAATTTCGGTATTATTAATTCAGAAAGAACTCAGTTTAATACCTTTTCGCGACGCTAGCGCTTAACCGATTCGGATGGTATTTGGTATGGATATACTTGCAGCTTGATCCCCGAGGGAGACCATAGATTGCTATTCAATAAAGTATATTTTGGCGCTTTATTAACATTTTTAAATATGGTACACGCGTGTGGCATGCAGGTGACTTTGACGTCATGGTCGGCGACTCTTAGTGTCTATAGAGTATTCCGTGACAGTGCAAATCCAATATTATATTGTGTGCGTCGTTTACGACACCGTCTGATATCCCTGACTTGCTTTGGTGGAAATACAACAACAAAAGCTCGAGAGCCATATTTGACACAATTAATACAAGCCTCGTAAACGTGAGTCTCATTTTCCGCATAGTTGTAACAGACCTCAATCTGCGAAAAATGCTCGAATCCAACAAACCTCATAGAAATCTCATGTCCGCCTGAAGTTGGATGCAGAACATCTAGCGGCCTTCAGTGTTACAGAGACAGTAGAAGAGTCACGAGACCTTTGCATTTTAGACGCTGAGCGTCACGCGTCTCTTACAGCTTCCAAAACACTTGAAGGCCCACAACGCCGGCGTCATTTACAGGCTGTACAGCTAATAGAGAGACCTGCCTGTACATGTGGTTCGTGGTAGGGTCTTGGCGAGACTGCATTTGATTATGCTGTTAACTACGTTCATCATAAATTAGTCACCATAGGGGGATGGATGAAAAATACAGGCACGATGACGCACTGGCATGTGTTGCTCGGGTGGCAAATTCTCTCATCCGGCACTAGGTGAGGCACAGAAACATCTGAAGGCTTTACTTCTGCACGAATGTAATGAATCGAATCAGTACTAATTATAATTAGAAAATATAATGCGTGCTTTCAGATTCTACATTCAGCAATAAGATAGAAATACATTCGTAATGTACCTACATAGCGGGACTGCATACATTTTTTCATCACACGTCTCCACAACACTACATACACAGACATCTCCTAAAATTACTAAATTACTAGCTTACTTACTAGCACCACTCATCATGAAAAAACTACTGATTTGCGGACGAAGCAGCAGGTAACAGATAGTAAAAAATATACAGAAAATCAAGACGACCAAGCATGATTTGCTTGGACTGAATAGGGTCTAAAATGGGAATGCAGTCTCTCGTCCACACTGTTCAATATATACATCAAAGAAGCAATGAAGAGAAGAAAGTTCAAGAGTGCGATTAAACTTCATGATGAGAAGATATCAATCTACATCTACATCTACATGACTACTCTGCAATTCACATTTAAGTGCTTGGCAGAGGGTTCATCGAACCACAATCATACTATTTCTCTACTATTCCACTCCCGAACAGCGAGCGGGAAAAACGAACACCTAAACCTTTCTGTTCGAGCTCTGATTTCTCTTATTTTATTTTGATGATCACTCCTACCTATGTAGGTTGGACTCAACAAAATATTTTCGCATTCGGAAGAGAAAGTTGGAGACTGAAATTTCGCGACGAAAAACGTCTATGCTGTAATGACTTCCATCCCAACTCGTGTATCATATCTGCCACACTCTCTCCCCTATAACGCGATAATACAAAACGAGCTGCCCTTTTTTGCACCCTTTCGATGTCCTCCGTCAATCCCACCTGGTAAGGATCCCAAACCGCGCAGCAATATTCTAACAGAGGACGAACGAGTGTAGTGTAAGCTGTCTCTTTAGTGGACTTGTTGCATCTTCTAAGTGTCCTGCCAATGAAACGCAAACTTTGGCTCGCCTTCCCGACAATATTATCTATGTGGTCCTTCCAACTGAAGTTGTTCGTATTTTTAACACCCAGGTACTTAGTTGAATTGACAGCCTTGAGAATTGTACTATTTACCGAGTAATCGAATTCCAACGGATTTCTTTTGGAACTCATGTGGATCATCTCACACTTTTCGTTATTTAGCGTCAACTGCCACCTAACACACCATACAGCAATCTTTTCTAAATCGCTTTGCAGCTGACACTGGTCTTCGGATGACCTTACTAGACGGTAAATTACAGCATCATCTGCGAACAGTCTAAGAGAAGTGCTCAGATTGTCACCCAGGTCATTTATATAGATCAGGAACAGTAGAGGTCCCAGGACGCTTCCCTGGGGAACACCTGATATCACTTCAGTTTTACTCGATGATTTGCCGTCTATTACTACGAACTGCGACCTTCCTGACAGGAAATCACGAATCCAGTCGCACAACTGAGACGATACCCCATAGCTCCGCAGCTTGATTAGAAGTCGCTTGTGAGGAACGGTGTCAAAAGCTTTCCGGAAATCTAGAAATACGGAATCAACTTGAGATCCCCTGTCGATAGCGGCCATTACTTCGTGCGAATAAAGAGCTAGCTGCGTTGCACAAGAGCGATGTTTTCTGAAGCCATGCTGATTACGTGTCAATAGACCCTTCCCTTCGAGGTGATTTATAATGTTTGAATACAGTATATGCTCCAAAACCCTACTGCAAACCGACGTCAATGATAGAGGTCTGTAGTTAAATGGATTACTCCTACTACCCTTCTTGAACACTGGTGCGACCTGCGCAATTTTCCAATCTGTAGGTACAGATCTATCGGTGAGCGAGCGGTTGTATATGAGTACTAAGTAGGGAGCTATAGTATCAGCGTAATCTGAAAGGAACCTAATCGGTATACAATCTGGACCTGAAGACTTGCCCGTATCAAGCGATTTGAGTTGCTTCGCAACCCCTAAGGTATCTACTTCTAAGAAACTCATGCTAGCAGATGTTCGTGTTTCAAATTCTGGAATATTCCATTCGTCTTCCCTGGTGAAGGAATTTCGGAAAACTGCGTTCAATAACTCCGCTTTAGCGGCACAGTCGTCGATAACAGTACCATCGGCACTGCGCACCGAAGGTATTGACTGCGTCTTGCCGCTTGTGTACTTTACATACGACCAGAATTTCTTCGGATTTTCTACCAAATTTCGAGACAATGTTTCGTTGTGGAACCTATTAAAGGCATCTCGCATCGAAGTACGTGCCAAATTTCGCGCGTCTGTAAATTTTATCCCATCTTCGGGATTTCGCGTTCTTCTGAACTTCGCATGCTTTTTCCGTTGCCTCTGCAACAGCGTTCGGACCTTTTTTGTGTTCCACGGGGGATCCGTACCATCTCTTACCAATTTATGAGGTATGAATATCTCAATTGCTGTTGCTACTATATCTTTGAATTTGAGCCACTTCTCGTCTACATTCGCATAGTCAGTTCGGAAGGAATGGAAATTGTCTTTTAGGAAGGCTTCTAGTGGCACTTTATCCGCTTTTTTAAATAAAATTATTTTGCCTTTGTTTCTGATGGATTTGGAAGAAATGTTATTGAGCCTAGCTACAATGACCTTGTGATCACTAATCCCTGTATCAGTCATGATGCTCTCTATCAGCTCTGGATTGTTTGTGGCCTAGAGGTCATGTGTGTTTTCGCAACCATTTACAATTCGCGTGCGTTCGTGGACTAACTGCTCGAAATAATTTTCGGAGAATGCATTTAGGACAATCTCGGAAGATGTTTTCTGCCTACCACCGGTTTTGAACAAGTATTTTTGCCAACATACCGAGGGTAGGTTGAAGTCCCCACCAACTATAACCGTATGAGTGGGGTATTTATTTGTTACGAGACTCAAACTTCCTCTGAACTGTTCCGCAACTGTATCATCGGAGTCTGGGGGTCGGTAGAAGGAGCCAATTATTAAGATAATTATTATGATAAGAGTGTAGATAATATGATGACATTGTTTCACACAGTCAAAAATAACTATAAGACCGGTTGAGGGGAATCAATGGTCTAATCAGTAAAAGATATGGATTAAGGGTAAACCGAAGGAAGTCGACAGTAACGAGGAGTAGCAAAAAGGAAGTTAACTATAAAATTGACATCATAATTGGAACCCATGAATTAGACGAAGGGGCGCAAGAAACGACTAGCGCAGGCAAGAGGGTATTCATTACCAACAGAAGGTTTCTGAGTGATCAGTCACTTTACTCGTTTGTTGCAGCCAATTTCCCGGTTGGATTCAAAACTCTGTCATCGTCTATATTTTTTACCCTCTGCAGCTACCTCTAGTAATATGGAAGCTATTCCCTGATGTTTCAACAGATGTCCCATCACCCTATCCATTCTTCATGTCAGTGCTTTCCTATATTCTTTTACTTGCACGTTCTCAGGAGAACCTCCTCATTCCTTACTTTTTCAGAACACGTCATTTTCAAGATGCTTCTATAACACCACATCTCAAAGGCTTAGATTCTCTTTTGTTCCGGTTTTTCCACGGTCTATTTCTTACTTCCAGACGATGCTGTCCTCCAAACGCACAGTCTCAGAAATTTCTTCCTCAAATTAAGACCTATTTGTGATACTAGCACAGTTCTTGGCTACGAATGCCGGTTTTGTCAGTGTTAGTCTGCTTTTTATCTCCTCCTTGTTTTTTCCATCTAGCGTTATTTTTCTGCCTTGGTAACAGAATTCCCTAACTCCAAACACATTGCGACTCCCGATTCTGACGTCAAGTTTCTCGCTGTTCTCATTATCTTCGTCTTTGTTCGATTTACTATGAGTCCATACTCTGTACTCATTAGACTGTTAATTCCTTTCACCACATCCTGTGGATTTAAAATGTGAAGAAATCGAAAAAGAAATGATCGTCGGAAGGACTGAATCATCTACAAAAGTCAAATTAACATAAGGTGAAATTAAAAGAAATGGCGGTAAAGCTAAGAGTGCAATGGGAATACCACTGCTACATACAGACGAGCGAGCGGATAGTAGCTGGCAAGAGTACATTGAAGGCATCTACTAGAAGGAAGATTTGTCTGTGACGTGATAGAAGAGGAAATAGTGGTCGGCAGGGAAGAAATGGGCGAGCCGGAATTAGAATTTAAATGAGTTGTGGAAGATCAAATAAGGCACAGGTGAGGGAATACATAACATACCATCGGCAATTCTAAAGTCATTGCGGGGGGGGGGGGGGGGGGTGGAACAATAAATGTGCTACACACTTTCGGGAAAACATCATCCACGAAATTTCGAGGATTATACGAGCCGAAAAGTGTGATAGGTAGTTTTGGCGTAGCGGTTGATAATGGATGCAAGACTAAACAAAAATCAGATTCGTTAACTGGATTTGTCGACCTGAGAAAAAAGTTGGACAGTGTAAAATGATGCAAGATGTTCGAAATACTGAGAAAAATTAGAATTATGTGTAGGGAGAGACGGGTAATATACAATATGTACAAGAACCAAGAGCGAATAATAAGACTGGAAGACAAAGAACAAAGTTCTCGGATGAAAAATGGTGTTAGGCAGGGATGTGGTCTTTCACCCTTACTGTTATCAAAGAAACAATGAGCGAAAATGAGGAAGATTCAAGAAGTGGGATTAAAATTCAGGCTGAAAGTGTATCAGTGATAAGATTCGCTGATGACATTATTGCCCTCAGTGAGAGTGAAAGAAGTCTACTGGTGACAGACATTAACAATATGAGGCAGAAAATTGTGAAAATATACTTTTGGGGCATAGCATCGTGTAGGGCCATAGAAAAACCAGACAAGAAGAGCATCGAAGTTTCTGAACTGTGGTGTTATGAAAAGATGTTGGAAATTAGGTAGACCAGTGAGATGGTTCTACTTGGAATCGACGAAGAAAGGAACATACGGGAAATACTGACGGAATGATAGTACATGTCTTCAGACATCAGGCAACAACAAACCGTTGTGTTAGAGGACGCTAGCAAACACAGTAGAGGAAGGCATAGATTTGGAATTACATCACACAAACAACTGCGGACTTAGGCTGTAAGTGCTGCTCTGAGATGGTTGGCAGAGAAGATGAATTCGTGGCGCGCCGTATCAGACCAGCCAGAAGACTGCTGACGCAAATGCGGCAATGTACATTCTCTCGTTGTTATTGGTACCATAACGAGAGACACGTTGTTACTTTCTACCTCTACAACATTAAATAGTGTGGTAATCATGATCCAAGGAGACAGACTTATGTGGAACGAGGGAATACCATATTTTCAAACAGAAATATGTAGAGGTATTAAGTGCAAGATATAGCAGGAACAAAATAGATGGCGTTTTTTGAAGTGACAGGGACGTCATAGGATGTTAGCAACTTCACTCATAAATATGCCTTATTTTGAATGGTTCCAAGATAAACGCTTACTAATATTTAGTAATGAAAGTAAAGCTTTCCTCAAGCTGAGAATTCGTTCAACACCACAGCCCTTTGATACGTAGTAGTAGTAGTAGTAGTGGTGGTGGTGGTGGTGCTGGCAATTTCATTTGTACGTGAGTCACTTTCATAATGACATTACACAGGGTTGACGCAACACGCTACGTATTCCTCTGCCAAACTTTTCTCCTCAGGGTAGGCTACCACTTGTTCCAATGGTTCAAATGGCTCTGAGCACTATGGGACTTAACATCTGAGGTCATCAGTCCCCTAGAACTTAGAACTACTTAAACCTAAGGACGTCTCACATATCCATGCCCGAGGCAGGAATCGAACCTGCGACCGTGGTGGTCGCGCGGTTCCAGACTGAAGCGCCTAGAACCGCATGGCCACCATAGGCCGGCGCAACCACTTGTACCCTATGTCTTTCTGATTGTCAGGGTTTTCCCCATAATCCTTTCCTTTCAGACTCAGTGGAGAAACTTCTCACTTCCTGTCTTATAATTGCACCTAGTTTCCAACACACTACGATATCGCTACATCCCAACCACTCCGATTCTATTCTTTTCCACGTTTCGCAACTCGGTAACCAGGGGACAACGAATGTTGGACACTAAGTTCCGATACCTTAGTGATAATGTTTTAGTTACATATCCTCCTGAGATGTGGCTCTTAGTGCAATGAAACTGCAAACTGGTAGGTAAAGGATTAATACCCAAAATGATTTTAGGTTGTCAGAAATTATGGATACGTAAAATACGCAGCCAAAAATCTGCAAACATGAAGTAAGAACTGTTGCAAATTTAACTAACATAATGTACCTACGAAAGCACACATTTATATCAATGTAGTCTCTGGGGAAACCAGTGTAATTCTTCTATTGTGAAAATTGGAAATTTCTGCAAGACCCAATTTTGAATACTGTTACCAGAGGTACTCCTAGATATGTGCGAATTGTATCGGAATGGGATCGGATTTTGCGACACAGTCTTCATCCTGCGGCGGTACTCACACGTGTAGCCATCCTCGGCCATGTGGTTCTTGGCGATGGGCCCCATGCTGACGCTGTTGTCGGTGACGGAATCCTCGGCCACCATTGAGGGTGCCAGGAAGCGCCCCTCCTCGGCGGACGGGTCCTTTTTCTTGGACTTCTTCTTCGTCTTGCGCCTCTTCTCCTTCGACGAGGGCGCAGGCGGAGGCGGCGGAAGGTCGTTGTGGTTGGTTTCGCTGCTCACCGACTCCTGGTCGTGCGACGGCACCGTCGCCGTCACTGCCTGTGCAGCCATCTGCAGAAAATACGAACAGGAAGGAGTCAGTAGTCACCTACGTGATCTTGGAATTTGTGGGAAACATTATGGTTTGGACTTACGACTGTGGTTTAGTTTTGCAGCAGCAAACAATGTTGAACGTAGAAATACATGGGTGCTCACATTTGAAGAACAGTAGCAGTGGGAGACACTTCACTTTTTAAAGTCTTCTCAATAATAAAGTCAAAAGAGACTGAGCGTAAGCTAGGAGAGGAATTGAAAGTTGTAGACCTTGTCCTTTGGAAAAGAACAGTTCCGGTATTAGTCTTAGAAGATCTAGAGGAAGCACGGAAAAAATTAATGTTGGCTACAGCTCAGCGATTTTAAATGTCGATTTCTTCACTGTTTGTCCGTAGTCTTCACCATTGCGTAGGCGAGCAGTAGAAAATTCTTAAAATGACATTATCAAGTAGCTTCTGAGGATAAGCCACAAACTGCGTTGTACCGTCTTCAAGAATGGAAACTTGTCTTCGATGTTTACGCAACAGACTGTTTAGACTATTAATGAGCGATGTTGCTTAATGATTCAGCGTAGCAGTAAGTAAACAACATCAAGTCAAATAAATTCCATTCAGTGTGTAATAGAACGGAAAAAATACTTCGTACTAAAGCTACATGACCAAGAAAAACAGTACTGTGATGGTTCCACAGCAAGACTGCAAGACAAAATTTTTGTTGAATCTATTTAGAAAACATCACTGGTTCGTTGGCAGACACTGTAGCTGTTTTCCATATGAGACACTTAACGTGCTGACCCTCTTTTGTTGGGAAATATCGCGTACGGCTAGCTTGCGTGGCAATGACGCTGCTCACAAAGAGAATACAATGGTGCCCAAATAGTTCTCATAACGCCTGTTCATCAGATATGCCAAATTATAGTGTATTACTTCGGTCCAGTGTCACACTACTTAAGCTGTTTTCCATATTTGTAAACACTCGCGAGACACTTTCAAACAGGTGCTCCTTAACTTATAAATTGATTCTTTATTCTGATACAAGCTTAGTACCCGGCGTTATCGGGTATGCATTTATTTCGATTTTGTATTAGTCCTTCTCCTCCTCATCCTCCTCCCCCTCCCTCTCTGTACATCTCCTCCTCCTCTTTCTGTCCATCTTCTGCTGTCCTCTCTTTCCTGCTCCTCCACCCCCTCTCCCCACCGCCCTGTCTGTCTTCATGAATATGGATAAAGTGGTGAAAATTGTAGCTTCCTCACCGTGTGACAACTATTTTAGGTACTGTATCCACATTCATTTCTTTTAATATGTTTAAGAGAGTTGATGACCCAGTCAATACACACACACACACACACACACACACACACACACACACACACACACACACACACACATACACACACACACACACACACACACACACACACACACACACACTCGCGCGCGCGCGCTCACGCACACACCTACCCGCGTCCATCTCCTCCTTGTACCTCGCTGTCTATCTCCATCCCTCTCCATGTTATTTCACTCTTCCCAGTAGGAGGCTAGTTGTCCTTAACCCTACAGTATTCCTTTCCAGTTTGTAACTAGTATGTGTACCAAGTTTCGATGAGATCATTCCAGGGATTTTTACTCAAGGCCTTGCCCGCATCCACACATCCCAAATATGTTTCATATATATTTAACATATTTCACATCAATTTGTACATGTATTTCCCACCTACATCTCTAGCGAATTTCACCCTGCTAGATGTTTATGACATATCTTCTGAACAAGGTGTCGTACAATATTATAATTTTTCTGCTTCAGTACACGTGAATATTATCTGCAAAATGTGTCGTTAATACTTTGATAGTTTAGACGTAATAAATTAAAAGTTCATGCTTCATGCGAGAGTTTTACTGCATGGGCAGCGAAAATGTGATAAATGATAAACTTTTTTCCTATTACCATTTTATAGGAGTCGTCAGCGAAATTAAGTTTCGTTATTGTTTGAAATTGTACGTAAAGTTTGATGCAACTTTATAAATGGTCTCATTCTCAAATACTGTAGGCTAAATAATGGGTAACCTCTTTAATAGGTAGGTGGTTCTTACCTTCTCAACGTCGATTTACAGACGGTAAATGAGAAATATACCAAGTTTCGTCGAACTCAGTCCAGCGGTTGAGGAGGAGACGTTGAACTTATACACATACACACATAAATACGAGTACCTACATACATCCACTGAAGTTGCAGAACTCATGGGATGCCTCCTAAGGTAGTGCGTGTACGTACGTACGTCCGTATGTACGCACACACACACAAACACACCACACACACCACACACACCACACACACCACACACACCACACACACCACACACACCACACACAACACACACACCCACACACACCACACACACCCACACACACACACACACACACACACACACACACACACACACACACACACATACGTGAATATAAGTATGGATCCAGTCATTCGAGTTTGACAAAAATATTATGCACTCATCCATTCCTTAAATGTAGCTAACCTGACAGTCATCACAAAAATATGAAAGCTGAAACAGAGGAGATAGCTTCTCGGAATCATGAAAATAATGGGAGAATAAGTAACAGATCCAAGTTCGAATGTGGATCTGAGGCATGCTTTAACGAGTCAAATACTCGAATACGGATCTGGAACAGCACATTAAAGTAAAAGAAAGTTCCAAATGTTTTGTTGCGCTATACGTTGATGTGTCAAAGGTATTGGGATAGCGATATGCACGTATACTGTTGGCGGTAGTATCAAGTAAACAAGTCACAAAAGGGCCGTGATTTGGCGGAACTGTCATTTGTACTCAGGTGATTTATGTTAAAAGGTGTCAGACATGATAATGGCTGCACAATGGAAAATAATAGGCCCTGAAGGCGGAATGGTAGTTGGAGCAAGACGCGTGGGAAATTATGTTTCGGAAATCGTAGAGAATATAATATTCCGAGATCCGCAGTCTCAATAGCATGTAGAGAACACCAAATTTCAGGCATTACCTCTCACCACTACAAGGCAGAGGTCGACGACCTTCACTTAACGAGCGAGAGCAACTGCGTTTGCGTAGAGTTGTCAGTGCTAACAGACAAGCAACGAAATAACTGCAGAAATCAATGTGAGACGTACGACGAATGCATTCATTAGGTCAGAGCGGCAAAATTTGGCGTTAATTGTCTAAAGCAGCAGACGAGCAACGCGGGTGCCTTTTCTGATAACACGACATCGACTGCAGCGCCTCTCTTGGGTTCGTGACCATATTGATTGGACGCTAGACGACTGTAAAACCTTGATGTCGAGAGATGAGTCCCAATTTCGGTTGATGAGAGCTGATAAGCTCGAGTCTGGCGCAGCCATAGACTCACGTACGCAGAATGGCACTGTGCAAGCTGATGGTGGCACGACAGTGGTGTGGGCCGTGTTCACATGGGGTGGATCGGGTCCCTTGGTCCAATTGTAGCAATCATTGACTAGGAATAGTTATATTCGGCTATTTGGAGAACATTTGTAACCATTCGTGGTCTTCAAGTTTGCAAATAACGATATAATTGTTACGGATGACAATGCGCCATGTCACCGGGCCACAAATGTTCGCCAATTGTTTGAAGAACTTTCTGGACAGTTCGAGAGAAAGATTTGGCCATCCAGATCGCGCGACATGAATCCCATTAAACATTTATTTGACGCAATCGAGATGTCAGTTCTTGTACGAATTCCTGCACCGGTAACACTTTCACAATTACGGACGGCTATAAAGACAGCATGGCTCAATACTTCTGCATGGGATTTCCAGCGAATTGTTGAGTACATGCCATACCAAGTGAAATTCATCGCGAATTTCTGATGCGTATGGCGAATACAATGTATCACGTACGTGTGAAACGATTTAGTTTAGGTCGGGTATCATTAAATGTTGTTGAAAGAGCAGTCTGCCAGGACACGCTTCTCGTGTCAGTACCCTTTCTGCCACTGCTGGGCTACATACTACCGTTAGAAATGACGACGGCGAACGGTGGAAGACTTCCGGCTCTTGTTTGGCGTCAGTCACGGTACAGTTCACGCAGTCATGACAAAGCATCTGAAGTTCCGGAAAATCTGTGCACATTGGATTCCCCGCAGCCTGATGGAGGACCAGTAGTTGAACAAAACAGCGACATCATTCCAGGACATATAATGGTATCAGATTGTCGCGGGAAATGAAAGAAGGTGTCATCAGTTTGATAAAGCGTCAGAGTCCGCAGCGGAATCTCACAGATCTACCAACCTCCACGACCCCCCCCCCCTTCCCCCACCACGCCATAGAAAATGTCCAAGGCCATGCACATCACCTATGGGAATGTCATGATGACATTTTTATTTGAGTGCAAGAGCTCGCTACTCATTAAATTTTTCACGCACGGATCCACAATTTACATACAGCAGTTACTAAAACTGAAACGCACCATGTAGTCCAAGTGCTTAGGAATGTTGACGGACGGCGTCGTTCAGTTGCAGAGAAATGCCCGCCGACATATTGCAAGGCTGTTTCGATTACGCCGCAGAGGTTCCACTGGGAAGCCAGTACACATCCTCTATACGGTCCCGATGGCTACCGATGCGATTTCAATATTTTTGGAGCCCCGGAGAAAGACATTCGTCGCCGTTAATTTACTTATGGCGAAGAGGTGCGCCTGTGGATACAATCACCGTTCCGTAAGCCACAGAAATAAGTTTACCATGATGCTTTTGAAATAATAAAAATTTCATTTATTTTTACCCAACTTCTCGTTATCATTGGATTGCCCCTTAGATATCAATGTATGCAATGCGCGACTGCGCCAAACATCATACGCTGCGGAGTATTACTGAAGCTAATAGTTTACGGGAAGAAGAGGCATTCGTCTGACATTCCTCCTCATAACAGATAGATTCATATAGTAATACGCTAGTAGGTACCAGTATCTTAATCAATTTATCTTTCTTCAACCTCTTAGTTAGATCTTATAATCAAATTGATTGGCAAAATTGAGTTACATTTCCTTGGTTGACTGCAGAGCTCGTATGTGCAACTATTAAATGTGAGCGTTACATTTCCCTACATTATCCATAACAAAACAAGTAACAGCATGTACCGTCATCCATCTCTGTCACTTTCCCTAGAAGCTCTTTGCATGCTTTCAAGTGTTCTACACATGTGTTCTGAAGCACATGTGGAGTCACCGACTCGAGCCGCATTAAAAATGAGTTCTGCAATTGTTCTTGTCAAACGTGACATACGCAAGGTTCTTGACATAACGGATATCTAGGTAGCGGAGAGCAGGGCACACTATCGTAACGTCATGTTTAGTACGACCGATCCAACTATTTGGAACAAGACGGCTGCAACCGAATATGGGTCGGCTCCTTCCCACTGACTGTAGCGCTGAAGAATTCTTCTGTGCACTGGGATGAAGGAACGACAGTTGTTAAATTCTAACACTCAGAATGCCTTTTTTAAGGGATATACCATTTTCATTAATGACGCTAAACTTTGCTACTGCTTGTTCATCGACTCACATGAGTCATCTTCGGTTTCAACACTTCTGCGCAACGATTGAAATTTTGAATTGTCGTTACATCCTCTCTAATTATTGTCTGTCTATTCCTATGCATTAAACTGTTATAGTTTTTTGTAAAGGCTATATTCATTTTGAATTGTCCTGTTTTCAACAGGAACGACAGTTGTTAAATTCTAACACTCAGAATGCCTTTTTTAAGGGATATACCATTTTCATTAATGACGCTAAACTTTGCTGCTGCTTGTTCATCGCCTCACATGAGTCATTTTCGGTTTCAACACTTTTGCGCAACGATTGAAATTTTGAATTGTCGTTACATCCTCTCTAATTATTGTGTGTCTATTCCTATGCATTAAACTGTTATAGTTTTTTTTTTTTTTTGTAAAGGTTATATTCATTTTGAATTGTCCTGTTTTCAACATCAACTCTTCTGTACCTAAATTAGCCTGGATGGTTCGATCGATACTTGACTGATAATACATGTTTGTTTCCTGAAGTCGTTCGACCACAATTACATTCAGTAGAACTAACCTGTTACTGAAAGAGAGATATACCGCAGGGTAAACGAACTACGTCAACAGTGGTCTTCTCTTAAACGCTATAACCGAGTGGCTCGTCGCGGTTCGCTGTGTCTTGTGAGTTTGCGTGATGACGTGTCGCCACTCTTGAAGAGATAGAGAGCGTTGACGTCCTTAGAGTCTTTTCCAGAGAGTCGGTGCTCAATTCATTTCATCATTAGTTCAATAGCAACTCTTGGTACATGGTGGGCGTTAGTTAAAATTCATGAAATACATTTAGTTTTCGACGAGTAATATTAAAGTGAACAACGGTTTAACGACGCGGCAATAAAGCGACGCGCTCAGGGAATTAAAGCGGCGTAATATCTCACGCAGCGGTCTTCACGCCTTGTCGACTTTTACTCTTGTCTTGTGCTGGTGGAAGATATTACGGCACGCGCTGATGGTGTAAGATATCATATGCATGAAAAATTGTAACACGGGTTGCAGTCTTCAGAACATGATAATGTTTAGACAGTTATTTTGTTGCATGATTTCAAGACACCAAATTAAAAGTAATAAAAAGAAACGCAACGATAGATAACGCTTAACAGTTTTAAAACGAAGATCATTACGTGAAGAGTCTCTATTCATCACTGAAACGATCCATAGGTTGCAAACAAAGAAAAGTACTTGGCACGAAGGGTAGTGAAGCAAATGAAGACAGTTGAATTTGCTGAAACTAAACGAATGGGTGACGTTGACGAAAACGACGAATATTCAGTGTTATCAGCCAAAAATGTCAAGACGTTCTGAACACATGAAACAATAAAAACTTGAGGCTAAGAAAAAGTTGTTTAAGACCAGGAATTGAGCCCAGATGTTGGATATCGTGTTTTTCGCGGTTATATGTAGATGCATAACTTAGAACAAAGCTTGAGGAAACATGCTCTGATAGCCTAGTGGTTAAGCCAGAGGAAGGAAAAGCAGGAAACTAAACTCAAATTCATGTCTGTCACAAATCTTTATCTGTAATAAAACATTCATTTTTTAAACAAGACTTTATATTCCTGGGAGTAAAAATAGAGAGCCTTACAAGTGATTAGAAAAGTGGACAGGAAGCAAAATATTTGTACATTCTGAGTTACAGTTAAATTGTTAATACGTTACTTCACCGATAGCTGAATACACGGCAAAAACCGCGTACGAGTAAACAGAAATAAAGAGGTCAGAAAGAGAACCAAATACATTTGGAAACTTCGTTCCATTCCATGCTGGCCGCCTGGTACGGCAACCTGTTATGAATTTCTTAAAATAAGACAATCTCGGTTACTAAATCTTTTTTATTTAGAGAGATGTTGCGTTTCGGCCTTTCGGGGCATAATCGGAATGGCCTAGGGGTGAAAGATGACAATAGCCAGGCATATACAGATTAAAATGGGGAAATGGAGTTAATATAAAAACACAAAAGAAGCAATGTTCAAGGCTGTGCAGCCGTCTCTACAATGAAATATAACTGTGATTTTCAGTAAAAATGAATGTGGCAAACCAACATTCGTCCATAAATGCTCACCTCCGGCATTAAGATAAAATTTCATGGAGGAACACGATCTTATCATCATGGCACGAATTAAAACATTACGGATCCTTAAAAAAATAACAGATTACACAGCAGAATAGCAACATGCATATTACCATTAAACAAGTGTTAAATACGTTTGTCCTGTTTGTGAAAGTTACAAAACACAAAAAAGAAGGAAACGTACGTATCCACTTCACAGTACCTCTGATGATCAGATATTCATTTCGCATCACATTGGCTGAGTTTTGTTATGAAAGAAAAACTTCGCGTCTGTATTGAGCGTGTATAAATACTAAATCTTGGCTCCAAGTAATTAAACATATAGTGCCAGTAAATTATTTTGAAAGTGCAACCCCTGTATATGTGGTTAGGGGCTACTGTCCTGTGAATTTAAATTGGATTCTGCATTAGCTGGTTTAGAGACACACTCCCTCCACTTTCCGAATTGTCGTTATAGTAAAGGTGCAGCGTAGTATCTTACCATCCTGTAGACTAAGAAAATCACGAAGTAAATGGAAACCACAATGTACTGATGCTTCGGATATTTTTTTGTGGAACTCATCTCTTTTTTTTGGGTCATCAGTCTACTGACTGGTTTGATGCGGCCCGCCACGAATTCCTTTACTGTGCTAACCTTTTCATCTCAGAGTAGCACCTGCAACCTGCGTCCTCAATTATTTGCTTGACGTATTCCAATCTCTATCTTCTTCTACAGTTTTTGCCCTCTACAGCTCCCTCTAGTACCATGGAAGTCATTCCCTCATGTCTTAGCAGATGTCCTATCATCCTGTCCCTTCTCCTTATCAGTGTTTTCCACATATTCCTTTCCTCTCCGATTCTGCGTAGAACCTCCTCATTCCTTACCTTATCAGTCCACCTAATTTTCAACATTCGTCTATAACACTACATCTCAAATGCTTCGATTCTCTTCTGTTCCGGTTTTCCCACAGTTCATGTTTCACTACCATACAATGCTCTACTCCAGACGTACATCCTCAGAAATTTCTTCCTCAAATTAAGGCCGGTATTTGATATTAGTAGACTTCTCTTGGCCAGAAATGCCTTTTTTGCCATAGCGAGTCTGCTTTTGATGTCCTCCTTGCTCCGTCCGTCATTGGTTATTTTACTGCCTAGATAGCAGAATTCCTTAACTTCATTGACTTCGTGACCATCAATCCTGATGTTAAGTTTCTCGCTGTTCTCATTTCTACTACTTCTCATTACCTTCGTCTTTCTCCGATTTACTCTCAAACCGTACTATGTACTCATTAGACTGTTCATTCCGTTCAGCAGATCATTTAATTCTTCTTCACTTTCACTCAGGTTAGCAATGTCATCAGCGAATCGTACCATTGATATACTTTCACCTTGTATTTTAATTCCACTCCTGAACCTTTCTTTTATTTCCATCATTGCTTCCTCGATGTACAGATTGAAAAGTAGGGGCGAAAGGCTATAGCCTTGTCTTTCTCCCTTCTTAATACGAGCACTTCGTTCTTGAACGTCCACTCTTATTATTTCCTATTGGTTGTTGTACATATTGTATATGACCCGTCTCTCCCTATAGCTTACCCCTACTTTTTTCAGCTTCTCGAACAGCTTGCACCATTTTATACTGTCGAATGCTTTTTCCAGGTCTACAAATCCTATGAACGTGTCTTGATTTTTCTTTAGACTTTTCTTTTTCCATTATTAGCCGTAACGTCAGAATTGCCTCTCTCGTGCCTTTACTTTTCCTAAAGCCAAACTGATCGTCACCTAGCGCATTCTCAATTTTCTTTTCCATCCTTCTGTATATTATTCTTGTAAGCAGCTTCGATGCATGAGCTTGTCAGCTCTTGCCGTCTTCGGAATTGTGTGGATGATGCTTTTCCGAAAGTCAGACGGTATGTCGCCAGACCCATATATTCTACACACCAACGTGAATAGTCGTTTTGTTGCCACTTCCCCTAATTATTTTAGAAATTCTGATGGAATGTTATCTATCCCTTCTGCCTTATTTGACCGTAAGTCCTCCAAAGCTCTTTTAAATTCCGATTCTAATACTGGATCCCCAATCTCTTCTAAATCGACTCCTGTTTCTTCTTCTATCACATCAGACAAATCTTCACCCTCATAGAGGCTTTCAATGTATTCTTTCCACATATCTACTCTCTCCTCTGCATTTAACAGTGGAATTCCCGTTGCACTCTTAATGTTACCACCGTTGCTTTTAATATCGCCAAAGTTTGTTTTGACTTTCCTGTATGCTGAGTCTGTCCTTGTGACAATCATATCCTTTCCGATGTCTTCACATTTTTCCTGCAGCCATTTCGTCTTAGCTTCCCTGCAGTTCCTATTTATTTCATTCCTCACGACTTGTATTTCTGTATTCCTGTTAAGCACTACACCACAATTTATATAGCGCCATCATAAAGGCTTATGGACATGGTAAAAGGCGAACTGGGTTACCTTCACCTAGAGTCTGCGTTGCCACAGATAATACGGCACGAATCGTGGAAGAATACTAAAGATAGCTACCACTGAACAACTTGTTCAACTGCTGAATCCTTTCCCTGAAGGAACCTCCTGTAAGTGCGTTATTCAATACTGACCTACCAAACAGTAACAGCTGCACAGAAACCGAAAATGTATTTCGCTTACACCTTAAATTCCCTAACTATCTCGGCTACATTAATGTGACCACCACCTATGTCATACGTAAACGTCAATAACCAGTCACCGACGGCAGGTCGAGACACTAGTACGGAAAACGTGCCGTTGGAGAAGAGCAGGAGGGGGGAGGGGGTGGAGAAAACATTGCCATCATGACGTTGAAAAGGGCACGATCATGGCTTTTAGGCCAATGGTGAAATCATTTCCGAAACGACCAAGTCTGTAAACTGTTTGCCTGGCGCTGTGGTTCAGCAGTGTCCACTCAAGCCGGCCGCGATTGTCTAGCGGTTCTAGGCGCTCAGTCGGGAACCGCGTGACTGCTACGGTGGCAGGTTTGAATCCTGCCTCGGGCATGGATGTGTGTGATGTCCTTAGGTTAGTTAGGTTTAAATAGTTCTACGTTTTAGGCGACTGATGATCACAGCTGTTGAGTCCCATAGTGCTCAGAGCCATTTGAACCATTTTTTGGTCCCTTCCATGACCGGTCAGCGAATGTTACTGCGTGTGGGCCGCGGCAGCGTGAGCCTGGTTCAAGCACCAATGTTGACTGCTGTTCATCGATAATGAAGGCTAAGATTTGCACCCCAACACCCAACTGAACGTCTGCTGAGTAGTGACATGCAGCCTTTTCAGATTAATCACGTTTTGTGTGCCTTCGGACAGATGGTCGTTGGCGTGTACGGCGTGAAACTCTGAAAGCAAACAACCTGCAACAATCGTCATAAGGATCCGGTCCAGAGGAGGGAGCGTTGTGGTCTGTTTTCGTGCCAATCCCTGGAAGACCTCGTCATTGTGAAAGGCAGAATGGATCAACCGAAATATGCACCTATCGCTAGCAATCTTGTCCGCCCCGACTGTAACTTGTTTTATTCTCAGCACGGTAGCATCAACCAGCAGGACAATGCAATGTGTCACACGTCTCGCAGAGTGCAAGCGTGGTTCGAAGAGCACCAGAATGAATTTACCGTACTACCTGGGCCACCAAACTTCCAGGATTAAAACCAATCGAGAATCGCGCCACGGATCCTCTGCCGAGAAACCTTGCGGATCTGTCCACGGCACTGGAATCGGCATGACTCCATATCCCGGTCGGTAACCTTCATAACCTCACTAAGTCTCGTCCTGCACACCTCGCAATGGTCCGCGATGCATTAGGTCACTTTCCGGCTTTTGACAGATGCTCATATTAATGTGACTGGACAGTACATATTATACAATACTATACTTCACGGAGTGACATTGTGGTGGAAAACTGAACCTTCCTAAAGAAGATCGTTGTTAAATTTCTCATCCCACCTTCATTAAGTTTTCCTAGCGGTTTCTCCTGATTACACAATTGGCTCTGACCACTATGGGACTTAACTGCTGTGGTAATCAGTCCCCTAGAACTTAGAACTACTTAAACCTAACTAATTTAAGGACATCAGACACATCCATGCCCGAGGCAGGATTCGAACCTGCGACCGTAATGGTCACGCGGTTCCATACTGTAGCGCCCAGAAACGCACGGCCAATCCTGCCGGCCTCCTGATTACCCGCGGCAAGCGTCAGGGCGGTTTGTATGAAAAGGACGTGGCCACTTTCCTGCCCGATCCTTTCGCAGTATGAATGTCTACTTCGTCCCTGATGACGCTATAGTCGACGATATGCTAAATCCTAGTCTCTCTTTCCTTTTATAGGAGAGTAGCCCATAACCATCGAAGTAAATGATTAATTAACGAAGAAAATTATGTCTCATTCGAAAGATCCATATCACGAATATTACGACAATGAAATATCCTAATCTTTATCACACGTAACTACAGAACAATACTAATGGAAAACTTACTGAAAACTTAACTGAAAGAGGAAACAGAACAACTAAGTGCGACAAAGAATGGCACAATAACGATGTAGTTACTGGGAGTGGGAATGACATCACGAAAGACCGACTGCTGCTGATAAACCTTTCGGGGTATGAGGTCGTGGTCCACGAAACTCTTCTGTTTAGAGGCATTGTTCCTCCGATGAGTCTTTCCGACTGACTGGCCGGATGTCTGAGAGCGAAATATGTAGAAAAAGGGGCGCTGCCGGAGTTGCACGTGGTAAACAGTGATTATCCTTGTCAAAGATAAAATTTAAATATCTGTTGCTGTGTTGTCAAAGGTAAAAAACTGTTTAGCGAATCTGCATAGCTACTGTCCATGTCTCCAGGAGATTTGTCTGCTCTTTTCAGACATTGTCTTACTTCCAGCGTGTTCCAGTGGGAGGATGAATTTCATGAGCAATTTGATGGTGTATTGATGGGTAACCCACTACGTCCTGCAATTGCTAATTTCTTTATGGAGAAATTCGAACAGTTACGTTTAGAAAAAGCACATAATAAACTATCTGCCTGGTATTGGTTTGTGGATGACACTTTTGTAGTCTGGGAACATGATAAAACTCTATGGATAAATTTTCTGGTTTTCTAAATAAAATTAACCCGAAAATTCAGTTCATCAAGGAAATAGAAAATGACAGCAAAATAGCTTTTTTCGGTGTTTAGTTATGAGACAGACCGATGGAAGTTCAGAACATAAGGTTTTTTGAAAAGTAACGTACACGGACAGATACTTACATAAGAACTCTAATCACCATCCACAACAAAAAAAGTGTCGTTAAAAGTCTTGTCGATAGAGTCCAAAGGATTTGAACGCTGGAATACCTGGACGCCGAATTAAAACACATAAAGCAGGCTTTCGAGAAAAATGGCTACTCGGAGAAAGAAGAAAACAGAATTCCACGACCAAATAACGTAAGGCCGAAGGACACAGATGAAAAACAACAATGGATGAATACAGTCTCTCTCTCTTCCTTTTATTACAAAATCAACGTATCGCATCTGAAAGATTTTACAGAAACACGGCATTAGGCCAGTTTCAGAGAAAAAAGAAAATAGGTCAAGCGTTCCGGTCTGTAAAGATAAATGCCCTCCTCTGTCAGCATATGATTTTTATAAAATTGCTTGTACGTGTAGTAAAGTTTATGTTGGAACAACCAGGAGATGTGAGAATACACGGCTAAAGGCATATAAAAACCTTTGTCGACTAGGGAAAATGGAAAAATCGGCCGTAGCAGAGAATGCTCTTCAGTCAGGATGTCACGAAGTGAAGTTAACTGGAACATAATTTTATCTACGGCAACGAACTATTATTATCCACAGCTATACAGGGAAGCCAGGAACCACATTCACATAGGGATACTTTTAATAGGAAAGAAGGGACCATAAAAAATAGCGAAATATGGACAGTAGCTCTGCAGAAGCGCTAAAAAGTTTTCTTTTAAATCTTTGACAAGACGACAATCGATAGTTAAGTTTTACCGTTGACATGGATCTTCTCTGCTTATCATTATAGAGTATAAATGTTCGCAACATCTCCTGCTGCTCAAGTCGCTAGAAGAGATAGATCACCTTCAGACGTATCCTGAGACTTTGCATATGCGTGTAATAGACATCGTAACAATTCTATAGTTTTAAAGCTGCGAAGAGCAAGTAAATTGTGTATTTTCGCCACAATACCAGAGCTCAGTTCTACTTTACTTACATTTTTCCTGCTGCGGGAAAAGAAGTCACAGCCAACAATACCGTTTCAGCATTTCTGTTGCACCTGTACCTATCAAAGTTTTCTTCAGCGAAGTGTTTACAGTACTTTTGAACACTTTGTAGGAACGAAACTATTTATTTTCATTTTGTGGAGATATAGTTTGACTGTCCATCTTTCGGGAAACTAGAATACAAGAATTATATAATGCACGAAACTGTATCATGCAGAAGAACTTAAATACACACGAGGGTTTGAGGACCTGAATAAACTGGAGGAAATTAATCCCACTGTCTTATATAAATTTTATCTGCAGATGAATATAGCACGAATACCCAAACACTGACTGGCAGCTTAAATGCACTTGTAAATTTATCTAGCATTTCTCTCGCAAATACATGGGCACAAAACTTGCAGAAATTTTTTCTGCAATACAAGACATTAAATACTGCATCTCTATATTTTTAAAGATATAAAGCGTTTCACATCAGTATGATACTATTAGAGATTTGTCGTCCACACCTACGAATAGTAACTGGTCCTCCTTTCATGTACTTCTCATTACATCCGTAGCAACAACAGCACTGCATCATGGCTGTTACCACAAATTGCAGAAAAGCAGCGACGTCCCATTACCACGTGACTAGCCCGGTTTGATGTTGAGAACATGCGCAGTAGGCTATGTTCACTCCATAGATATTTGTACTTTATGCTTAACTTGTGTAACTTCGGCCACGTCCCGTATTCTGCAGTGTATATGCTCTTAGACGTCCAAGCCGTCAGTCAGAAAGACTTAGCGGAGGAGCAACGCCTCTGCTGATGTCCAGCGCAGCTCTGGACGAAACGTTACGGACAGAAGAGTTTCGTGGACCACGATCTTATATCCTGAAAGGTTTATTAGCAGCGACATCCCAAATAATAATATGGACGTACACCCCATCTGGCGTTCTTTGCTCCATTCATATATTCCAGTTACGGCATTTGCAAACGCGGAAAAGCCAGAAGCGGAGCTTTCATTGCCACAGGAGAGCCACTGCACACCCGCACTCCTTCATAATACCAACCTGCTGCTTCATGGCAGAGTTCAGCTTGGAAGCCTTTGCACGTTCGCGCAGGCGCCGCTTCGTCGCGATGAATATCTCGACGTAGACGATAGTCATAATGAAGAGAGGAATGAAGAAGGAGCCCAGCGACGAGTAGATCACGTAGCCCTGCTCTTCAGTCAGCTGGCAGGGCGTAGTGTCGTTGAACTCCTGTAAAATAAAACAGATCGGTAAAAATAGTTGTTACTGATTTGTAGGCCATAAGACAGTGACTTCTTTCAGAATACAGTTTGGTTGTTGTTTGTATCGTTCCATTACTTTCCTGAGAACAAGGAAAATTTTTGCGAGTAAGTATAATCTTACACACGCAAAAAACTTAAATGCATTAAGGTATCTGAAAAATTTCCTGCAATTTGCAGCACGGTCATGGCGTTTTTCATAGTAGTAACAAAATTCAGTCTCTCCTCTAAAACATGTTGCCCACCCCGCCTAAAAAGCAGACTTAGCCAACTTCGAAACAAGTCTAAGAAAATGTGACAAAAAGAAGCGTTCGCTACTTTGCAGTTCCCACAGAAATTTCGTGGCACAGCAACAAATGTGAAGGATTAAAAATAGAACAGGATAAGAAGGAACTACTTTCCTTCCCCCCCCCCCCCCCTCATCAAATCCTTTCCATCCATTATAAGAAGCTTAAGTGCAGGCTGGAAACACAAAGAAATATCTTTATTTCAGAGTCCAAATATCAGTCGTTTTAGGAGAGGTTTTACTTGAATGTCAAAGGATACACCACTAAAGGTGTTTAGAATTGTTTCATGGTTGTTTGTGTGTGTCTTTTCCATCAAACTTAACTCATTACATAAATAAGCATTACACGTTAGGCTGTGATGAATAGCTAGAGTTCATCATACTGTGTGTTTTAGGCTTGAATTAATCCCGGTGCTATTTAAAAGGTGTGTACAGTGGACGATAACTTACACTGGTAAACTGTTTTATGTCACTGTCATTTCTTTGTATTGGCTTTGAGTCCCAATCATAATTTGTGAATATTGTATGAGCTGCATCTGTAATCTATTGTGTAGTCATCGTAAATGAAACTTCCATTTTCTGGTTTAGTTTAAGCCATCTGGGCGTTCTCTTCAAAAATGTTATGTATACACTCTTTTATGGAACTAGCCACGGTAATTAGAATTTAAAGGTAAGTTTTGTAAACTGATAAGGCTTTATGCCCCTCCATGTTTTAGGTATTTCTGTTTATTGGACTCGATCCCGGTTCGTGATTTATCAGCACTGTAGTGCAGGCTTTGGCACTCAGGGCTAATTTTACTATCTGTAGTTGAAGCCGGTTGCGCCTTGTTCTTTACATTTTAATTTCATATATTTTATGGCAGGCCATTTATTTCAGCTGTGGGGCACAAACTTCCGACATTTCCGTCAGTTTTTGAAGCTGCAGGTCTCCCGGAACGATGACCGCGTTCAGTGTGTTCTCGGCCTTCTAAAAATAATTTGTGCCAGCGAAAAACTTGTGCTCATAATCAAGACTGTTCCCCATAGGTCTGTTCCAACTTCCCTCGCACGTTCCCTAAGTTTAACATAAAATTTTGTGGTATAATGTGACTCTAAATTTCGCTGTTCCGTTTTTGTAACACACAACGAAAGCATAGCTTCACTGATTAAGCCATCAAAAATCACGTGATGGTTGTATGGAGCTGAAACACGCCTTGAGCATCTGTAAAGCCGGGCTCACACGGAGCAACATGAGCTGTAAGTTTCCTTGCTGGCTCCCGCAGCGGCTACCTTGCGGGCTCCGTCGTCTGCTAGCGGGCTACCTTGATGGGCACCTTGTAAGATTTCCATGATAGGTCCGGTGCTATTTTTCTTTTAAGGTTCCCTGCGTGCTACCTGCGTTGGCCAATCATGAGACGTTTCGTTTGTGACGTCAGACGCGGAAAGCTTGGGCGGGAAGCCTTTGTTGATAGTCGATTTTCTGCTGTTGTGAGGTGCGGAAGGAAGTTCTTATAATTATTAAATAATGGCACCGCAGTGGTGGAAAGAAACGGTTGAAGCATTGATATGTAATTTTAGGAAAGAACAGTGTCTGTACCTCGTGAAAAGAGCAAACTATTATAATAAACACTTGCGTGCAGAAGTACTCAAAGGAGTTGCAAGTGCCGTGTGTCTTGTTCCACCATATACGATGAGCAAGGAGTGCTATAGCAAAATGCACAATTTACGTACTCACTTTAAAGTGGAGTACGCCAAAGTAAAATAATCGAAAAGCAGTGGCGCTGCGATCAACGACGTAAGAAACCAAACAAAGCAGTTCTTCAAATACTAATACATCCGTTCGTATAAAATTTGCAAAAGATGTACGATCTTCTATCCTATAAAATAAAGTCGTATATTACAGTCATTATTGGTATATTAATAAAGTCAAATAGTAATGAAATGGTGATACTTTTCAAACAAAAGTAGGTATTATGGGAACTAACATCAACTCTTTATGAAGCATGGAGAGCGCACCTTTTCCGTTTCTCCTCTTAATACAGTTTTCCGTCCATTCTTTCATTCTTCTTCTCTCATTAGCAAGTATTTCTGCATCGTTTAGTACCAAAACAGCTAACAACGCCAGTTTGCTCTGAAAATCTGTACCTGAAGTAGCCATCTTGCCGATCTTGCACCGTGGGAGAGCTTCGGCATGGAAGATAGCCGGCTCCTTTCCCTGCAAGCCGGCAGACATAGACGCCATCTCGCAAACTTGCGGCGAACCTTGCTACGTGTGAGACGGGCTTAAGGGATGAACAGACCGGTATACACGTTGACAGATCGCTCGCTGTGTTATCAGTCTCATTACTTTTCTCAAGCACCTCGTAATTCCTAAATCACCACCAGTTATGACCGTCAGGAGCAGAAATTAGCTATTATGTAATTTGTGAGTGTCGCGTTTCGCGGGTGCTGTTGCGACCTAACGGCCACGTCGTGAGGTACAGTGCCAGCTGCCGCCAGCAGGGGTAGGGAAACGTATGGCAGCTACCTACCATGGGCCAGTCGTTCCAGCCGATTAGCGGCGGCGAACTGATGACGCCGGAGAGCAGCCAGACGCCAGCTATCATGGCGAGGACGCGGCGCAGCGTGCGCTTCTGCGCGTAGTTGATGGGGTCGGTGATGGCCCAGTAGCGGTCGAGTGCGATGGCGCACAGGTTCAGGATGGACGCCGTGCAGCACAGCACGTCGCACGTCAGCCACATCTTGCACACCACGATGCCGAACACCCACCGCTGGATCAGCGAGTACGCCACGTTGAACGGCATCACCAGCACCGCCACCTGCGCCGGTGAAGACCAGTAAAGACCACTAGAACCACCAGCACTCGACACGAAAGTGTACGTTTTATATCAGGCAGCTGAGGAGATTGGACAGATATTACTTGTGGGGCTCTACACAGCTCAGTCACAGATCCATTTCTGTGCCTTGTACATGGAAACAATCTTACGTCCCAGATTCAATGCGCTAAATAAGTCCCTTTGAGAGATTAAACTATATTCATAATCAACCCAAACTTATATACAAAGACAGAAGAACTGGTATACAATGTTCTTAAAAGAATTACTGAGTGGATTTCAGCATATGATATCAGCCTGCATTTCAAACAAACACCACATACGCATCTAGACATCTAGCATCACTAAATCGGGATAAATGTAACACGTGATGAGGAAATAATAATTGCGTCAGAAATTCAAAACGCTTAGGAAACAACCGGAAAATTCATTTTTGAACTCGTGAAACAACTCAGCACAAACACATTTAGACTCCGAATTATTACTACACTACTGGCCATTAAAATTATAACACCACGAAGATGACGTGCTACAGATACGAAATTTAACCTACAGGAAGAAGATGCTGTAATATGCAAATGATTACCTGTTTATAGCATTCATACAAGGTTGGCAGCAGTGGTGACACGTACAACGTGCTGACATGAGGAAAGTTTCCAACCGATTTCTCATACAGAAACAGCAGTTCACCGGCGTTGCCTGGTGAAACGTTGTTTGATGCATCGTGTAAGAAGGAAAAATGCGTACCATCACGTTTCCGACTTTGATAAAGCTCGGATTGCAGCCTATCGCGATTGCGGTTTATCGTATCGTGACATTGCTACTCGCGTTGGTCGTGATCCAATGACTATTAGCAGGATATGGAATCGGTGGGTTCAGGAGGCTAATACGGAACGCCGTGCTGGATCCATACGGCGTCGTATCACTAGCAGTCGAGATGATAGGCATCTTATCCGCATGGCTGTAACGGATCGTGCAGACACGTATCGATCCCTGAGTCAGCAGATGGGGACGTTTGGAAGACAACTACCATCTGTACGAACAGTTGGACGACGTTTGCAGCAGCATGGACCATGAGCTCTGAGACCATGGCTGCGGTTACACTTTACGATGCATCACATACAGGAGCGCCTGCGATGGTGTACTCAACGACGAACCTGGGTGCAAGAATGGCAAAACGTCATTTTTTCGGATGATTCCAGGATTTTTTATAGCATCATGATGCTCGCATCCGTGTTTGGCGACATCGCGGTGAAAGCACATTGGAAGCGTGTATTCGTCATCGCCATACTGCCGTATCACCCGGCGTGATGGTATGGGGTGCCATTGGTTACACGCCTCGGTCACTTCTTGTTCGCATTGACGGCACTTTGAACAGTGGACGTTACATTTGAGATTTGTTACGATCCGTGGCTCTACCCTTCATTCGATCCCTGCGAAACCCTACATTTCAGCAGGATAATCCACGACCGCATGTTGCAGGTCCTGTACGGGCCTCTCTGGATACAGGAAATGTTCGACTGCTGCCCTGGCCAGCACATTCTCCAGATCTATCACCAATTGTAAATATCTGGTCAATGGCGGCCGAGCAACTGGCAAGTCACAATACGCCAGCCACTACTCCTGATGAACTGTGGTATTGTGTTGAAGCTGCATGGGCAGCTGTACCTGTACATGCCATCCAAGCTCTGTTCAGTTCAATGCCCAGGCGTATCAAGGCCGATATTACGGTCAGAGTTGGTTGTTCTGGGTTCTGATTTCTCAGGATAAATGCACGCAAATTGCGTGAAAATGTAATCACATGTCAGTTCGAGTATAATATATGTGTCCAAAGATACCCGTTTATCATTTGCATTTCTTCTTGGTGTAGCAATTTTAATAGCCAGTAGTGTAATCTCGGCGAGAGACAAATCTCTGTTATTATAGTATATTTTGTCATAATTTATATAAAGAAACAATGGTTTAACCCTCAAATATTGTTTTTATCCTTTACTATTTTATCACATACTGTGTTCGCTGTAGTGCTCTAGTGGCATTTCAGTTGTACAGAATTTTTAATACAAATTGTACTTCATAATCAGCACCTACAGGGCAAGGCCTCACGTTTACTCAGTACTTTTTATGTAATAATTACAGCAAAAGGCCAGTATCAACAGGCCAGTTCAACAATTTATTTCGTGTTATATCTATGTGTTTTATTCTTCGTGTCCCTTGCTTCATTCTTGCTATGGTCTGTATACAGATTTATAATGGTGGGATACGAAGTCTCAAAGTTTATTTATCTTTTTGAATACATTATGACATTCCCAGATACACACATTACAAGTCTGTCTGCAACACAAAAACGGGCGCACAATGTTGCTACCTAATCCTTTGATAACTTATTGAAAGATACACTCACAGGTTAAAGGTCATGGGTTATCTTTTAATATCGTGTCGTACTTCCTTTTGCACGGCGTTGTGCCGGAACTCGACGTGGCGTTGACACAATAAGTCGTTGGAAGCCCCTGCAGAAATACTGAGCACTGCTGCCCCTATGGGCGACCATAACTGCGAAAGTGTTGCCGATGCATGATTTCGTGCGCGAACGGATCTCTTGATTATTTCCCACAAATGTTCGATCGGTTTCCTGTCGGGCGATATGTGTGACAAAACAATTCTCTCGAAATGCCCAAAATGTTCCTCATTTGCGAAAAATTGTGGTAAAGTTACATGGCATCGTTGTTTAGCAACATGAAGTCCGTGAATAGGTGCAGATGGTTGTCTCCAAAGACCCGAAGATAACCGTTTCTAGTCAATGATCGGTTCAGATTAACCTGAAGACCCAAACTATTCCACGAAAACGCAGCAAAAATCATTATGGTGACAAAACCTGCTTGCAGAGTGCGTTGCTGACAACGTGTGTCTATGGTTTTGTGGAGTCTGCGCCACACCCGAACCCTACGATCAACTCTTACCAACTCAAATACGGAATCACTTGACTATGCCATGGTTTACCAATCATTTAGGATTTCGAAAAAGACGGTCGTGTGAAACCCAGCTCGCACAATTTGTCCACGACACTCGCAGGGCCCTAGACACGGGTTCACAGGTAGATGCCGTGTTTCTTGGCTTCCGCAAGGCGTTCGATACAGTTCCCCAGAGACCTTTAATGAACAAAGTAAGAGCATATGGACTATCAGACCAATTATGTGATTGGATTAAAGAGTTCCTACGTAACAGAACGCAGCATGTCATTCTCAATGGAGAGAAGTCTTCCGAAGTAAGAGTGATTACAGGTGTGCCGCAGGGGAGTGTCATAGGATCGTTGCTATTCACTATATACATAAATGACCTTGTGGATGACATCGGAAGATCACTGAGGCTTTTTGCAGATGACGCTGTGGTGTATCCAGAGGTTGTAACAATGGAAAATTGTACTGAAATGCAGGAGGATCTAAAGCGAATTGAGGCATGGTGCAGGGAATGGCAATTGAATCTCAATGTAGACAAGTGTAATATGCTGCGAATACATAAAAAGATAGATCCCTTATCATTTAGCTACAAAATAGCAGGTCAGCAACGGGAAGCAGTTAATTCCATAAATCCATAAATTATCTGGAGTGATTTAAAATGGAACGATCATATAAAGTTGATCGTCGGTAAAGCAGATGCCAGACAGATTCATTGGAAGAATCCTAAGGAAATGCAATCCGAAAACAAAGGAAGTGGGTTACAGTACGCTTGTTCGCCCACTGCTTGAATACTGCTCAGCAGTGTGGGATCCGTACCAGATAGGGTTGATAGAGAAGATCCAACGGAGAGCAGGGCGCTTCGCTACAAGATCATTTAGTAATCGCGAAAGCGTTACGGAGATGATAGATAACCTCCAGTGGAAGACTCTGCAGGAGGGACGCTCTGTAGCTCGGTACGGGCTTTTGTTAAAGTTTCGAGAACACACCATCACCGAAGTATATTGCTCCCTCCTACGTATATCTCACGAAGAGACCATGAGGATAAAATCGGAGAGATTAGAGCCCACACAGAAGCATACCGACAATCCTACGTTCCACGAATAATACGAGACTGGAATAGAAGGGAGAACCTATAGAGGTACTCAAGATACCCTCCGCCACACACCGTCAGGTGGCTTGCGGAGTATGAATGTAGATGTAGATGTAACTGGTATGGTCACGTTCCCAAGAGAGGCGCTGCAGCCGATGTCGTGCTGTTAGCAAAGGTACTCGCGTCCGTCGTCTGCTGCCATAACCCATTAACGCCATATTTCGCAGCACTCTCCTAACGGATACGTTTATCGTACGGTCCCACATAATTTCTGCGGTTATTTGAAGTAGTGTTGCTTTGTCAATAAAATTCTTCTGGACTGTTCACCACATTGTCAAAATATAAAACTGGCCGAAATTGCTTGTCTGTTAGCACTGACTCCTTAACGCAAACGACGCTGCTCTTGGTCGTAAAGCAATGGCCATCGGCCACTGCGTTGTCTATGGTGAGAGCTAGTGCCTGAAATCTCGTATTATCGGCACGCTCTCGACACTATAGATCACGGCATATTGACTTTACTAGCTGTTTCCGAACTGGAATGTTTCATGCGTCAAGCTCCAACTGCCACTTTGAATTCAGAGTCTATTAATTCCCGTAGTGCGGCCATGATCACGTCGGAAACCTTTCTACATTATTGACCTTAGAAAAATGCCAGCCCTGCCAGTAAACTAGCCTTTTATATGTTGTATACACAAGACAACCGCTAACTGTGTATGTGCATATCGCTATATCACGATTTTTGTCACCTCAGTGTATAAGTAATAGTCAAATGAAAACAGTTGAAATAAAAGTGATTAACCCGTTTATTACGACAAAAGTAAGCCCCATGGTGGATAACAGATTTATCGCACTGTGAGACATGACGGCCAATGCCTCCATGGAAAAATGTTTGTGGTTGCCTACTGAACAACGATACTACTCAGCCCTCCACTTCTTCATCTGATCAAATCGACAACTGCGAATGTCTTTCATCAGGACTCCAAAGAATTGAAGTCGCTTAGAAAAGGTCGTGACTATACGCAAGTTGTGGTAGGGCTACCCAACGAAACTTCTGCAGCGTAGTCGAACTGACCTTGTCAGCATTTGGGTGGGCATTTCGTTGGCAGAAGTTTCACTGGGAAGCCCTTTCACATCCTCCACGCAGTCTTAATCTTTCCCCACGCGATTTCCCTTTCTCTGGAGCTCTAAAAAAAGACATTTGTGTGATAAATGTATTAACAATGGGGTAAATGTATAAACAGCTGTGGTGATTACTTTTGAAATTTGAAACATTTCACTTATTTTATCCTGTTTGTCATGTTTCTATTTGAAAGTCTCTTACATAAAGTGACTGATAGAAAGCAAAATTATATGTGAAAACAAATTGAAGAAATTGATCCACGACATCTCCTACAGTTCCACACTAGAGTTCCTATTGATTAATACAGGAAAGGAGGTGGAAAGGAATGAAAAATTCACATCAGTATTGATAAAAACTAGTGAATGGTCAACTTATAGCCATATATATGTATGTATTATTAATCATCCATAACACTTAAAAAGAACTGAGGGAGACACTGTATATGATGAGGAGCACAAGGGTACAGATAGTCCACATCTGATGGGGTTTATCTTTCCCAGTTCGTTACTCAAATTGTCAGCTTAGTAAGTACGCACTTATTTCACCTAGCAAGAGTGGGACATTCAGGAGCTCCCTTCTATCCAATCAAATATCCTCAAAGAGTTTATATCACAATGTGAATTGTATTTTAGCACTTGAGCACAAAATGAGATTAAGAAAATAGTAATAATAATAATAATAATAATAATAACCATGTGGCAACCTTACAAGCAGAATATGTTTGGCAATTATCTTATTGTCTTCCTACTTCCTGTAGTTGTTAAGAATTATCCTTCTATATTCACTTCATATGTTCTTCCTTCCATTAGGAATACTGAATTACTCAAACTTAAAGTTAGTAATGTAGCGTTTATGAGTCCAGGAAGGCTGATCCTAGCAAAAACTAAAACTAATCACATCTTTTACGTTTCGAATTGCCCGTTTTATCAATCACTAGGACAATCTGAGAGAGATGAGTGCTACAAAGATTATGATGGAGGGGATAAGGTACTTATAGTAGGGAGAGCAGGAAACAGCGAGGCTGAATATTTAGAATATAACATTAAAGTGACATGGATGAAATAGGTTCAGCAACAGCACACACTCGTGTGGAGTTTTTGGAGCTTTTGGATTATGTGACCAGCTGTTAGCCATGTGAACAAAGTGCTGAGTCAACTGTATTTGATAGGCACAAGGTCTCATATCTGCTTGTTGCTACGACTTGCAAAAGGGGCTCCATTAATCGTGGTCTGTGCGTGAGCAGGAAGGGTAAGAAAAGATTAACTGAGAATCTTGTAGAAAGTGTAAGGGGGCTACAAGGAAGACAAGAAAAAATCCTAGTGATTACTGAAGCCAAAGGTGCGCAGTTATTAATGAAACTTGAGTGGAACAGAATCATAATACCTGTAACAGTCTCATGAGAACCAAAATTAATTTCTTTCATCAGAACATTAAAGGACTTAAAAACAAGATAGATGAGTTTCTTATATATCTAGAACATGCGGACGATTCGAAAGTGATGTGTGTTCTGTGTCACTCTGAACACAGCATATAAACGCTGGGCACAAAGTCAAAAAGATTGCAGCAAATAGTCTTTGTGTAGATCAGAACATAGCAGCATGTGACTGTGGGCTGTTATTGTAAAATAATTCTCTGATAATTGTAACTGTCTACAGATCTCTAGAAAACTTCCAGCTATTAGTGAGAAATCTAGGTACATTAATGAGTTACCTGACAGACATGAAGAAACAGAAATTTCTGAAGAGTTCAAGATAGGGTTCTTAAAAGATGTGGACACGAAAAATAAATTAGAATTATTATTTGGACACTTCCATCTAATTTCAGTAGTCAATTTTTTGACTCGTGTGCAGCAAGGGAGCAGGAAACTGATTGATAACCTTTTCATAGACAGTGCTCATACCAAAACAAAGTGTACCCAACTGCTAATGGACTATCTAATCATGAGGCACAATCAATGAAAATAAACAATATTACACCTTACAACACTAAGATAGATTCATACAAAGCCGTGAGGCTTATCAGTGAGGAGGGATGAGAGTAACAGATGAAGTATACACACAACATTTTAGCGATGCTTTCGAGACTCTGCTGTTCTATAGAGGATGTTATATTAAATGCCTTTCAGCCACCAAATTTCAACCTTATTTTATTGGGCAACCAGTTTCAGCGTCTTACTACACCATTTTCAGGCCCCTGACCAACGTGTATGAATTGTCTACCTCGCTTGTGATCAAAACAAGGGTCAGGTATTAGTAGATATCTACTTGTTGCAGTGACCACTTCAACCATCACCTGCCGAAGATTTTTTATTGTTTGGAGTTACAAGTAGTCGGATCGAAAATCGGCAAGGAAAGCTTTAGAAAAATCTCGTTATATAGATCTTGCGTCGACTAGATCTAAAGGTGAAGACTTATGACGTAGAAGAATTACAAGCTTGATTAGGCCCATATTTATCTGTTTCTGACTAGATAATTTTTGTTCTTTGAGGAGACACAACCATATTTATGGCATTGTGGCACAATAATTTATTAATTAGGTCTCGTAATGTTCTACTAACGCTGACAGATTTTCATACGTTTATGGAAGTGCTGTGATGCTACAGGAATATTACACATGACTGCATATAGCACATATCGATTTTGGGGCAGAACTATACAATGTATCACCAATTTATGACGGTTTCGGCAAGCTTATGTTACGAATATTTCAAGTTCTATTAAAATAGAATTTTGTTGTAATCTTATAATAGTAAGATGTAATTCTTTTGTAGCAATGAAGTGCTTATTACGTAATAGATTTCGTTTGTTTATTGACCACAACAGATAAACTTAAGAGATATATTAATCACATACACTATATTCTGTCACACTGTCTGACAGTTCTCGTATAGTTTATAGATGCCAATTCTATTTTAACCTATTGATTCAGAGTTATATGCGTTCTTAAACCCTGTCTGATGAGCATTTTCACCCGAAAAGGGATTTTCTTGTTAGTTGTTCGATAGGAATCGTAAAAAGTAAACATTAAAAGAGTTCTTCAAATTACTGTAATCAGTCACTGTGGCGGTACCCCATATAACGTTAAAAACATTGCTGAATTATTTCTCAAATTTAAAGAAACTGACGTCGTAAAGAAATAAATATTATAGTAGAAAAGACTATGTAATGAACTAATATGATCTGTGATTGTTATTGTAATCTCTGTTCCTTTTGATACGGAAAAGCAGACACTTCCTGTTTGTTTCTTGATAGTGCAAGAAGCCATCTTATAACGAGGCACGAAAATTTGCAGGTTTCATGTAATATTTTGCCTAAATATAATGAAATATTACTTTAAAGTGTCGCTCATGTTTGACTGCAACAACTCCTGTGTTCATGAAGTGACATATGTTAATGATTTATGCAAATTTTGTAGGGGAACACTGGCGCAGAGGTCAAAGCCATTGTTCTAGATGAAAATAAATGAGATTAATGGTTCTTGTTTTGAGATATTAATAACAGTCAGTTTTTCTAATGTTGAACCATATCCTTCAACTAATTTTGGTAAAGTTTTTAGACATCTGAAGCAGTTTTAAATCTGAAATATTGTGTACCGGTGGTGTCTTTTGATATAAAAAAAAAGCTTGTCGGGCAAACTAACTGCGAGCAGTACCATAACAAATCAATAACAAATAAATTGTCAGTTGTGAAACGGGTAGAATAATACTAACTCCAACTATACATAACAAATACCAACAAAATACGTACGTAAAAAGAACCACCACATCGCCTTTTGCTTTTGTTCTTTAAGTTTATTATCCCACAAAACAAAAGGCGAATGTTTGCAGTAATTTCAAGAAATCTTTATTCATCAGAGTTGCAGTGTTCCTCATTCATAAAGGATAAAGGTTTAAAAGATAAACATTTTTATGCCGTAAGATCAGATGAATCCTGCCGGTGACGCATTATTTCCCAACCAAGCCGAAGGATAGCCTCTTCCGCGAAATTAGCACACCACAGGCGGACGTTGTCATACAGTAATCCCATGTGCTCCATTCTTCTTGTTCATTTTCCTTGCATAGAAATCGTAAGGTGTCTTAGTTGTTGCCAATAAATGTCAGCAGCGATGAACAAACCCTTATAAACAGTCTTTAGTATACAACGTCTCTGTGCTACTGAATGCATAATTATACCTTCTGAGGATTTACACAAACCTTTGCTTCAGAGGTATTTCTGTTAATAATAAATTTATTTTTTGTGAAGGCTTCCTATCTCGTCACCACTAAAGATAATCGATAAGTACAGTCGATGAGGCAACTGATAACGTTCCAGAAAAGTGCATACAAGCAGTACCCCTCCAACAGATTTTTTCACTCTGGTGTACAGAGGTTCAGATCCACTTCTGGTCACTGCGATATCCCAAAATGACGTTAGGTAAATGCTGTCTTGACGGGTGGATTAGTTTTAGTTTACCCTGTCAAAGGTGTAGGGCTCGATTCTAAATCTAGGCAAATATTTTAATTGGCACCAGAAGACCTTTTATATCTCTATAAATGCTAAGTGCGGAACGCTGGACACCACAGTTGGGCAGGAATCACGTTAAAGATGATGATGTGGCGCCACTATCTACTGGGATGAAGTAGGTTTCCATAGGACCGTGACAGAGACACCTGTCGCATGAAATGGAAACTGTATTACTTACGCGAAAAATTTAGTTTTCGTATCATTATTCAAAAACAATAAATTTAAAAAATCATTATGTGTTCATGAAATTTTTTTGTTTGTGTATAGACTATAACGCCAAAGACACGTATAGGCATGCCTACTCAAATGCAGAGATCTGTAAACAGGCAGAATACGGCGCTGCTGTCAGCAACGCCAATGTATGACAACAAGTGTACGGCGCAGTTTTTACATGGGTTACTACTGCTACAGTAGGAGGTTATCAAGATTCAAGTGAATCTGAACGTTGTACCACAGTCGGCGCACGAGCGATGGGACACAGCGTCTCAGAGATAGCGACAAAGTGGGGATTTTCACGTACTACCATTTCACAAGTGTACCGCGAATATCAGGAATACGGCAGAACATCAAATCTCTGAAATCGCTGCGGCCGGCAAAAGATCCTTCAAGAACGGGACCAACGACGATTGAAGAGAATCGTTCAACACGACAGAAGTGCAGCCCTTCCGCAAACTGCTGAAGATTTCAATGCTGGGCCGTCATTAAATGTCAGCGTGCGAACTATTCAACGAAACATTATCGCCATGGGTTTTTGAAGCCGAAGGCCCACTAGTGTACCTTGATGACTGCACGACACAAAGCTTTACGCCTCCCCTGTGCTCATCAGCAACGACATTGTACTGTTGATGACTGGAAACATGTTACCTGGTCGGACGAGTCTAGTTTCGTATTATAGCGAGCGGATGGACGTGTACGGATACGGAGAAATCCTCGTGCATCCATGGACCCTGCACGTCAGCAGTGGAGGTACAAGCTGGTGAAAGCTCTGTAGTGAAGTGGGGCATGTGCAGCTAGAGTGGGACCCATGTCACGTCTAAATACGACTCTGCCAGATGACACTTACGTAAACATCCTGTCTGATCACCTGCATCGGTTGATGTCCATTGGGCATTGCGACAGGCTTTGGCAATTCCAGCAGGACAGTTCGACACCCCAGACGTAAAGAATTGCTACAGGATGGCTCCAGGAACACTATTCAGAATTTGAACACTTCTACTGGCCACCAAACTCCCCCAATTATTGAGAATATCTGGGATGCCTTACAACGTGCAGTTCAGAAGGGATATCTACCAACCCGTACTCTTACGGATTTATGAATAGCCTTCATTAAATCATGATGTTAGTTCCCTCGAGCACTACTTCAGACATCAGTCGTGTCCGTGCCATGTCATGGAGCCGCACTTATGCATTCTCGCAGGAGTCCTACACGATACTCGGCAGCTTCTTTGGCTCTTCAGTGTTGTTCTCTGTTGCGTACATTTATTTTCTATTCACTTATATTTTTTCGGGGTCACGAAACAAGACGTTAACTTAGTCATAACCTTCAGTATTATAAGAAATACATATTCGTTTTTTTCTGATGATAAAAACATAGTAAGAAGCAGACAGAAATACGAGATATGGGCACGACATGAACCTCCGATGTTTCTGTTTGTTGACCACTTGCATACCAGACGGTGTAACTTCATAAATAAGCTTACATTTTTAACAAAATACACTCGTATGTGTTAGTACTGCGCCCAATAATGCTAACATTTGACTCCCATTCTTTAAGAAAACAACAATCTGGACTTTTCAGTGGTTAGGTTCAAAATGGCTCTGAGCAGTATGGGACTTAACATCTGAGGTCATCAGTCCCCTAGAACGTAGAAGTACGTAAACATAACTAAACTAAGGACATCACACACATCCATGTCCGAGGAAGGATTCGAACCTGCGACCGTAGCGGTCGCGCAGTCCCAGATTGCAGCGCCTAGAACCGCTCGGCTATTCCCGCCTGCGTCAGTGGTTAGATATGACTATAAAAGTTGATAATCAATTGTCAGCATTGGTAGTTGTTTATAGTGATGTTATTGTTGTTGTTGTTGTTGTTGTTGTTGTTGAACGGCCGCTGTGATAGAGCGGTTCTCGGAGCTTCAGTCCGGAACCGCTCTGCTACTACGGTCGCAGGTTCGAATCCTACCTCGGGCGTGGACGTGTGTGATGTCCTTATGTTAGATAGGATTAAGTAGTACTAAGTCTAGGGGAGTGATGACCTTAGATGTTAAGTCGCATAGTGCTCAGAACCATTTGAACCAATTTTTGTTGTTGTTGTTGTTGTGGTCTTCAGTCCGAATGTTGGTTTGATTCAGCTCTCCACCCTACTGTATCCTGTGCGCGCCTCATCATCTCGGAATAGCTACTGCAACTTACGTCCTTATGAACGGCGGCACTGTATTCATCTCTTGTTCTCACGTTACAATTTTTACTCCTCACATTTCCCTCCAATACAATTGGTAATCGCTTGATGTCTCAGAACGTGATCCATCAAGCGACTCCCCTCCCTCCCTCTTGTAGTCAGGTTGCGCCCCAAATTTCTTGTTTTCCCAATTCTATTCAATTCCTGCTCACTGGTCACGTGGTCAACCCACCTATCCTTCATTCTTCTTCTGTAGCATCACATTTAAAAAGCTTCTATCTCATCTTGTCTAACAATTTATCAACCATGTTTCACTTATATACATGGCTACTACATGCAAATACCTTCAGGAAAGACTTGCTAACACTTAAACCTGTAGTCGATGTTGACAAATTCTTTTTATTCAGACACACTTTCCTTGCAGTTACCCGTCTACATTTCCTTCCTCTCTATTTCGGTCATCGTGAGTTATCCTGCTACCGGAATAACAAAACTCAACTACTGCGTTAAGTGTCTTGCTTCCTAATCTAATTCCACCAGCGTCGCCTGGTTTAATTCGACTACTTTACGTTATCCCTGTTTTTCTTTTGTTGATGTTCATCTAAAACATCCTTTCAAGGCACTGCCCATTCTGTCCAACTGCTCTTCAAGTCCTTTTCTGTCTCTGACAATTACAATGTCATCGGCACACCCGTAAGTTTTTTACCATGATGAATAAGACCGCTTCAGCTGTTTGATAAATCTGATGCTGCCTTATTCATCATGGTGCAATTCGATAGCAGTTCATTTCTGCAGTAAAAAATTTGCTTAACATTTTTATTTATTCTCGCTGAACTTTAATTCCTACTCAAAATTTTACTTTTTTTCGTCGCTGCTTGCTCAAGGTACAGATTGAATAACACTTGAGATTCACTCCAATGTTTCTCACTCCCTTCTCAAGCACTGCTTCCATTTCATGTCCCTCAACTCTTTTAACTACCTTTTGCTTACTGAACAAGTTGTAAACAGCTTTTCGCTTCCTGTATGTACCCCAGATACCTTCAAAATTGCAAAGAGAGTATTCTAGTTAACATTGTCAAAGTTACCTATAAATCTACAAATGTTATAAACGTACGGTTGCCTTTCAAAACTGGTTAAAATTGCCCTGAGCTCTATGGGACTTAAAATCGGAAGTCATCAGGCCCCTAGAACTTAGAACTAGTTAAACCTCACTAACACATCACACACATCCATGCCCGAGGCAGGATTCGAACCTCCGACCGTAACAGCAGCATGGTTCCGGACTGAAGCGCCTAGAACCACTCGGCCATAGCCGATGGTGCTTGCCTTTTCTTAACCTTTATTCTAAGATACGTCATACGGTCAGTGTTGCGTCGAGGGTTCCTACATTTATCTGGAATCCAAACTGATTTTGTTTCAACTCGGTTTCTATCAGTTTTTTTCATTCTTCTGTAAAGAATTCGTCCTACTATTTTGCAACTGTGACTAATGAAACTGATAGTTCGTTAATATTCAGACCTGTCAGCATCTGCTGTCTTTGGAATTTGAGTTCTTGTATTCGTCTAGAAATCAGGGTGTATTTGGGCAGTCTCATGCATTTTCCGCCCAAGATGGAAAAGTTTTGTCGTCGCTGTCTCTCCGAAGGAGGTCGTTACGTGTGCCAGAATATCGCCAACTTCCCAGAGCCTTGTCTCGACTTAGGTCTTGCAGTGCTGTAACAACTTCGGACAGTGATGTGAGGGAATAATAGAAAAGGAAAGCGCTAAAGTTTGACCGTCGAATTTCATAAATTCCATGATCATTTCCCCATTACTTGTGTACACTATAATCGCTATTAACTAGAGTAATAACCACTGAATCCTGTAACTGATGGGTTTACTTCTCCTTGGGCACAGTTGAAAGTGTTGTTAATGTACGACGCCCTGTAGGCTATTAAATTAATTATTTATCTAGGCAATTGTCATCAATTACATATTAAGTTACATTTGTCATACATTTAATTTAATATTTAAATTGTAACGACTATTGTAAGTGTTAAATCTAGTAGAGTCGATAGTTAGAATGTAATGTTCACATTCCAGATAATACCAGGGACCAGTATAACACCCCAACGACCCCCTTAAAGTCAATTAAAACAGAAATAATATGAAGTAGGGAAGAGTCATCTTAGCAAATACGACATCTTTGCCGATA
Organism: Schistocerca gregaria; assembly: GCF_023897955.1. Taxonomy (NCBI): domain Eukaryota; kingdom Metazoa; phylum Arthropoda; class Insecta; order Orthoptera; family Acrididae; genus Schistocerca; species Schistocerca gregaria. Next base: position 951,386,650 of record NC_064920.1, read on the forward strand.
AGTTAACACCAAGAAGTTTTAATAACGACGACATTATACATCACTGAGAGTTTTTGTTATGAAAAGACAAGGAAGAAACCTCCGATTTAATTAATGGGCTAATATCCAAGTGATAATTGCAATTAATATCTTGAAAGCTAATTCCAAGGTGATGTTAGTCAGAGATAACTTTTATGTGGAAGAGAGTTGTGAGCGCAAAGAAGAAATTCAATGCGCCTACAACGCTCTTTCACAGAAGAAGTCGCTTGCTGGCTCTCGTCCTGTAAAGACGAGCGAGAACAATTCTTGTCTCAGTTATTGAGTACGGAACGCGAAGAGATTGTTTTGCGTTCAGAAGTGTTTCTTGCGTGACGTGATTCACGAACTTCGGAAACTGATTTTATAAGCAGAGACAGGAACTGATAGATGCGTTTAACCGTGCATAACGGGTTAATTGAACTTTATTGACGGAACTAGTGAATATTGGACTGAACTTTCAAATAGTTGGAACTAAAAGAAGAGTGGATATTATATCAAAGGACTACACTCAATTAGTCTCGAGTAGGACACAATTACACGACTTCACGAAGATAATACAATTACGCTGAAGAGTCAAGTTGTCGCAATTGTCAAAAAACTTAATTTGAATAGAACTGAATTTACCAACCAACTGCGTTTGCGTGTGGTGTGAAAGTTATAAAATATTTAGTGGCCAAGGAACAATAAACTGTTCGTCCCAAGTGAAATATAAAGCGTTGACTACATTATTAAGTGATTTAATCAATGATAGTTAACCAACGACTGTTCAGCATGGACAATTTATTCTGAATATCACAATACCTACCTCATTAATTGAAAAGAGAACTTTTGAAAATTTTTTTTAACATTGCGGCGTAGGTCCACTCAGATCAAAGAGTATCTGTGGATCTCGCTTCATACACGTTTAACAACTCCATAGCAACGAGCCAATAACGTACGAGAAGACTGATAATTTCAATGTTTCCTCGCAATTGGTGGTGTGTACGATACGGATAAGATTTAACAACTGCTGCATATCCGGACAATGAATCATTCAATCTGAAATCAGAAGAAGCATCCATAGTACGGGTTTGCATTTCTGTCTCCCGTTCACCAACGGGACCTACGTTATCGCGCATTGTGTCTCCACTGCGAGAGCTGTGGCGGTAACAGCACTACGGTGTCTACAATATCAGCACGCGGTTGGAGTGCGGGGACGCCACACCTGCCATTCTAAACAGCTTTCGCTGTCCTAATGGCTGACAAAACTCCGTAAATTGTGGAATCCGTGGGCCCAAGTCATTCGTTACAGTGTAAGACAGGAGCAGTGTTGTCTATTGCGAAAACAAATAAGTGCTTCTGGTACGAGCCCAGCAAGTGTACAGGTGCAGCACGTGTTGGCTCTTTTGTGGCAGGTGGGATCGACATAGAAACTTTCTCCAGCGGACAGCATATGTGGCGACCCTTCGAATTTAAGACCCGCGGCTTCGGACATGCGCTGGAGTGGCCGAACGATTTAACTTGCCTGTGCGTACAACTGGATCGGCGAAATCCATCTCGGGTTGCAGATCGACTCTACTATACCAGACAGCCCTAGTGTGGGTTCTAAGACGTATCCTTAATTCAAGGGAATTCTAGCGGCTTTCGTTTTAGTCTATCTTTAGACCATTAGGAACAAAAGGTAAAAAGTATCTGCATCTTAGTACAGCTATGAGAATGACAAATGTAACTTGGTTCGCCTATAGATACAAATCATATTAATACCGATAAGGAAATATGTTATTCTCGCCTGTTTTCCTTCTACGTCTTATGATAAAAAAAACTGACCTTTTTGTTAAACTGCTTTTGTTCTAAATCTGTTTCTATTAACTCTTAACGTGGGTTTCAGTTAGCGTATCACTATCTGATTCATGTAAGGTAAACTTGGGATACACGTGGGTTGACAATATGTTGGTAGCGTTGTCTCCCCTTGCCTGTTATGCTGTGTAAGATCCATTTCGGACTATATCGTCTTAGGTAAGTAAGCAAACAATCAAACATCCGCATCCTACATATAGTATGATGAAGGAGACTTGCTGCATCAGCAACGGCCGATCGCATTCACAGAATCTCATGTGGTGTGTCAGAACTGTTTAACTAGTGTGTTCGAAGTACAGAATCTCAGGTCTTATTGCTGTCTTCTTTCAATGTATTGACAATTACAGGATTGTAGAAAAGGATGCCTGAGTCGTCAAGCGCTTTAAAATCTCTTGGAAAATTAAGTTGTAACGCAGCTGGAAACACGTTTACGAAGTCCACATCGTGTCACTAAAAACAGCGCCCATCGCTAAGAAATTTATAATTAGTGGCTCTGATACAAGTAGATGACTATTGTTCCTCTACCTGTTATGGTAGAAGAAAATTGACATTTCTGTTTAACTTTTGTTGTCATTAAGTTCTGACGTTGGTTAAATTTAGCGTATTACTGTCTGATTCCAGTAAGGTAAACTTGGTGTGCAAGTGCGTTAACTATATAATGGTAGCACGGTCTTAACTTGGCTGATATGCTATGTAACAGACTTAAAGCTTTGCATACCTCCAGAATCATGATTTCAGTCCATGAGTGTACACCTTTGGGAGTATTAGACGCAGAATGGAGGTAGAGTGAATAAAAATGAAAAACATACGTCTATATATCGGTTCTGGAAAATAAACCGAAAGCACTTGACTCTAAAAGTGGCTCGGACTTACGATTCCATCGATACGTTGCTTCATTCCACAGATATCTTCCGCATGTCGAAATACGGTACACTGCAGTGATACACAAGGATTCTTTTCGTTCGGTACTTTAGCGTCACAAGGTATAGAAAATCAGTGCACTGTCGTAACTGTCATTTGTACTCAAGTCTTTCACGTGAAAAGGTTTCATATGTGATTAGGGCCGCACAATGAAAACTAACACACTTCGATTACGGAGTGGTAGTTGGAAATATACATATGCGAATTTCATTTCGGAAACCGTTATGCAATTCAGTACTGCGAGATTCAAAATGTAAGGAGTGTGCCAAGATTACCTAATTTCAGGCAATACCTGTAACCACGAATAGCGCAGCGGTCGACGGCCTTCACTTAACGACCGAGGGCGGCGGCCTTCGCGTAGGGTTATCAGTGTTAACAGATAACCAACAACGCATATGATATCCGCCGAAATCAATGTGGGAGGCACGACGAACGTATCGGTTAGAACAGTGAAGCGAAATGTGGCGCTAATGTGCTATGGCAACAGACGACAGACGCGGGTGCCTTTGCTAACAACATGGTATCACCTGCAGCGCCTCTCTTGGACTCGATCGAACACTTGGACGACTGGAAAGTAGTGGCCTCGTCAGATGAGTTCATAGTTCGGTAGGAAAAAGTGGATAGCAGGGTTCGAATGTGGAGCAGGCCTTACGAACACGTGGACCAAAGTTGTCAACAAGGCACTGTGCAAGATGTGATGGCTCCATAATGGTGTTCAGTCGATCTGGACCGACAGCTGATTGGAAATGCTTATGCCCAGCTTCTTGGAGACCATTTTCAGCTGTTCCCATACAAACGTTGGAATTCTTATGGATGACAATGAGCCATGTCACCGGGTCACCATTGTACGCGATTAGGTTGAAGAACATTCTGGACAGTTCGAGAGATAATTATGCAACCCAGATTGCCTGTTATGAGTCCCTTCGAACATCTATATATACATCTACATCCATACTTCGCAAGCCACCTGACGGTGTGTGGCAGGGTACCTCTAGTACCTCCATCGGTTCTCCCTTCTATTACAGTCTTGTATTGTTCATAGAAAGAAAGATTGTCGGTATGCCTCTGTGTGGGCTCTGATCTCTATGATTTTAACCTCATGGTCACTTCGTGAGATATATGTAGGAGGGAACAATATACATCTTAACTGCTCGGTGAAGGTATATTCTCGAAACTTCAACAAAAGCCCGTACCGAGCTACTGAGCGTCTCTCTGGCAGAGTCTTCCACTGGAGTTTATCTATCTTCCCGTAACGCTTCCGCAATTACTAAATGATCCTGTAAAGAAGCGCGCTGCTCTCCGTTGGATCTTCTCAATCTCTTTCATCAACCATATCTGCTACGGATCCCACATCAGTGAGCAGTATTCAAGCAGTGTGCGAACAAGTGTACTGTAACCTACTTCCTTTGTTTTCAGACTGCATTTCCTTAGGATTCTTCCAATGAATCTCAGTCTGGAATCTGCTTTACCGAGGATTAATTTTATGTGGTCGTTTCATTTTAAATCACTCTTAATGCCCTACATTGACGGGATATAATCAAGAGTTCACTTCGTGTTCGATTCCCGGCGGAGTCAGGGATTTTCTCTGCCTCGTGATGACTGGGTTTTGTGTGATGTCCTTAGGTTAGTTAGGTTTAAGTAGTTCTAAGTTCCAGGTGACTGATGACCATAGATGTTAAGTCCCATAGTGGTCAGAGCCCACAACAAGAGTGACTATATAATGTACAATGCTCCTAATTTTTGGATGAATACATTGATAAAACTTTGAGCTGGAACAAACATGGTAAATATTCTCATTTTGCTGAGTTCAGCAATTTTTGCTCTTCAGAATTGCCTGGTTTGTAAAACAGTATTGTAACAGATTTTGTGTATTCCACAACATTAATATCTTACGGTATAACTTTCAGTTAGAAGAAAGTAAAGACTGCACAAAAAAAGACTGTCGCTTGAAGTACTCTGTAAAATTTAAGGACGAAGTAGATAAAGTAACATAATATAGTAATAACTTCATGGAAATTAATGAAAGTACGTAAGCATGTGACCAGAGGTCTCCCATTCACGCAAAGGAAGCTGGGCGTCACATGGCGACAGTAGCGCCAAATGGGGCTGGCCCCGAAACACGAAGTGCTTGAAGAAGCGGGAAAAGGCTGTGAGTCAATCGCCGAGCCGTTACTCTGCGCTGTGGCAGTATTCTTCATGACAACTTGGCCCGGAGACAACATTTGGATAATTTCACCCTGACTAGAACCATCTCCGATGGTTCTAGTCAGGGTGAAATGTTTGGTTTGTGGGCCGCTCAACTGCGCGATTATCAGCGCCCGTACAAATTCCCAACCGTTCGTGAGTCCAATCTCGCCACTTTCATGAATGACTATGAAATGATGAAGACAGTAAAAACACCCAGTCATCTCTAGGCAGGTTAAAATCCCTGACCCCGCCGGGAATCGAACCCGGGACCCCGTGCTCGAGAAGCGAGAACGAGACGGCGAGAGAACCATCAGAAACTGGAAGAAGGACGAAACGTGCTACGCCAAACAGCTGGTGAAATCGCAGTGACATTTAACAGGACTGCAAGGCAAGTAATCATATGCTCCACAATGCAAAGGCGACTGCGTAGGAATGGTCTCTCTGCCCGACTACCAGTGTTCCTCTGAAACCCATCCATCAGCGGCACCGTCTGCGATGGTGCGAAGAGCATAGGGACTGGACCAACCAGGAGCGGGGTCACGTGTTCTTCCCGGATGAGACCAGATTCAGTCTGATTATAGACGTACCTTCATTTGGCGAGAGCTAGGAACATGTCATTCTCCAAAGAAGATTGCCAGACGTGAACATTATAGTGGCCGAGATACCGTGAGGGAAGTCATGATGTTGTATGGGCGTATTGACCGCTAAACCTTTGAACACGATAAACACACCGGTCAAAGTTACTGTGCTTCTTTTCAGGGATGCAATAGGGCCTGATTACATTTTTATGGATGAGAGGTGGTGGAGGTAAGTTACTATGGAAGCAAACTGCTGAGGTCATCAGCCCCTAGGCTTACACACTACTTAGTCTAACATAAACTAAGTTAACGCTAAGAACAACACACACACACCCATGCCCGAGGAAGGACTCGAACCTCCGATGTAGCGAGCAGCACTTTAGGGATGAAGATGAGCGACTGCGTATAACAATGGAGGTGGACAACCTCTTGGAACGAGACGATATTCGGCGATAGGACAGACCTGCCCGTTCCGCGACTAAATGACAGAGCACGCACGTATGGTATTCGTTGAGGAGACGTGTTCCAGTCGTTCACGAGCACCTAAGACCATCCAGCATTTGTCTACTGAGTAGGTGTAGGAATGGAATGTTCTGTCACAAGCACGGCTCGCCAACGTTTTGGCTAGTATGGGGGCACGTTCCAGAGCATACAGTGCCACGCTACTAAGAACCATATTCCGGAATTTGACATCCCTCCCGCCTTTTGTAATGTCCAGGAGACCATCATAAATCACGCTGATTTCAACGTAATAACTGTGTATGAATAAATATCACTTCTAATCGTCTTATTGCGTTTTTCTTTCTGTTACTTTCTCTAATACACTGTAGCAGTATGATCCAAGTTTCATCAAGCTGTGTTCCTTGGCAGTGACATCATGAGTAAGTTTGTTTTGTCCTTAAATTATGTATACCAATGAGTGGGGAATTCTAACTGCAGCTTTACAATGTACTTATTCGCTGTCACAATTCGTTTTAATCTAGTCGGCTTTGACACCCAGATGTCCCACCCTAATATTACATCCAAAAATTACGCTCAAAGTTTAACTGACAACCTTACGCCTGACCGCTGTGCCAAACGCTATGCCCAAACGTCTTACATTACGGCCAACTTTATGCCTAAAAGGGCAACGGCTTTGCCGCAGTGAAAATACCGGTTCCCGTCAGATCACCGAAGTTAAGCGCTGTTGGGCGTGGATAGGTGACCATCCGGGCTGCCATGCGCTGATCCCATCTTTCGGGATGCACTCAGACTCTTGATGCCAATAAAGGAACTACTAGATCGAATAGTAGCGGCTCCGGTCAAAGAAAACCATCGTAACGGCCGGGGAGACTGGTGTACTGACCATATGCCCCTGCTATCCGCATCCTTAGGTGAGGTTGACACGGCGGTCGGATGGTCCCGATGGGCCACTTGTCGCCTGAAGATGGAGTGCTTATGCCCCAGACATAAAGCAAAACCTCACGCCTTAAAATGATTGTATTTCCACAGCTGCAGCATTAGAACGAAAATATGAATTTCGGCACTCTATAATAAAGCTGCGAGTGGCTCAGTAAGGAGTTAACTATACAGACGAAAATACTTTTTTTATATGAATCCTTAAACAATCGATCGTTGCAATCGTCAAGGCGATCAGAATATTATTAACTATAGTCTGTTGTCGCACTTTTATTTTGTCTACTGGCTACCGGTTCAGGCACCAAGTACCATCATCAGGCCGTACTGTGACCAAAGTCACGGAACACAACTAAAATAATGTTATAATAAACATTTATGAAATATTTTCCCCCTTTGGGAATGAGCAAACTCGTGGTATAAAGTATACCCTTTAAATATAGACATCCTTATACACTTGGCGCGTAGTGGTTGCAGCTCACTTCTCAAGTAAGTGTGTCATCTTGAGAAGTAAACGGCAGCCGTAAATGATAAGGGTGCTCCCTGTGAACAGTTTCTTTTTTCTTGTTCAAAATCAGTGACTATAAATATTTAACAAATAGCATTAAATATGAAGTGTAACAAAATAAATAATTAAACAAAAGATTTAAAGCCTTTGCATAATTACTAACAGGTATCAAAGTATATTTTACTAAATCTTGTGTGACAGCATTTCTTTCGAACAACTCTGCGTATACCATAGACAAATATTCAGTGAAGCATTGCTTGCATATGTGTTAAGGTAGAAGAATATGTTTAAATCGTAGTAAAAGATAAATTTTAACTGCAACATGAGTAGTGTCAAAGACTAACAGTTTTACTTGTATTACATTTTGATCGTTTTGCTGTTCAAAGTAAGTCTACGGACAGTAGCACATAAATACCCAGTTCTTACAATACTATAGTCCGATCAACGAACGATGGCTGTTCGCACGTGTCGAGGCACAGAAGAGGATTGCATTATTGACGGTCCCAAACGACAGTTGCGGTACGAGCATGCGCGTGCTTTCCGCTTGAAGAAAGCGAGTATCCTGAAAATTATGCCTCTCGCTTGCTTCTGCAGAATTTATCACCTACTACCAATATCAGCGATGAGAACTCGCAACAAATGGGATAGAAGTCACTAAACAACTCGCTACGATCATGTTTGATGTTCGCATTAGCTGCGGCATTAACAGCAGAGCGCTCACAATGCTACTGAACGCTCATTGGCTTTCGGAGAATGGGTGACGTAGATGAACAGAATAACCCTAAACTCTATCGTCATCGTTCGTGACTCCATCTACAGTTGCAGGCAACTTTAAGCTACCGAGTATAGACCGGGATGTCTATGGATTCACTGTAGGGAGTAAGGACAGACAGTTTTGCGAACCACTTTTGAACACGTTTTCTGAAATACAGGGTGCTACAAAAAGGTACGGCCAAGCTTTCAGGAAACATTCCTCACACACAAAGAAAGAAAATATGTTATGTGGACATGTGTCCAGAAACGCTTACTTTCCATGTTAGAGCTCATTTTGTTACTTCTCTTCAAATCACATTAATCATGGAATGGAAACACACAGCAGCAGAACGTTTCAGCGTGACTTCAAACGCTTTGTTACAGGAAATGTTCAAAATGTCCTCCGTTAGCGAGGATACATGCATCCACCCTCCGTCGCATGGAATTACTGATGCGCTGATGCAGCCCTGGAGAATGGCGTATTGCATCACAGCCGTCCACAATACGAGCACGAAGAGTCTCTACATTTGGTACCGGGGTTCTGTACACAATAGCTTTCAAATGCCCCCATAAATGAAAGTCAAGAGGGTTGAGGTCAGGAGAGCGTGGAGGCCTCTACCAATCCATCGGTCACCGAATCTGTTGTTGAGAAGCCTACGAACACTTCAACTGATGTGTGCAGGAGCTCCATCGTGCGTGGACCATATGTTGTGTCGTACTTGTAACGGCGCATGTTCCAGCAGCACAGGTACAGTATCCCGTATGAAATCATGGCGGTGAATCGAGGAAGTACAGTACATACTGACGAAACTAAAATGAGCTCTAACATCGAAATTAAGCGTTTCCGGATACATGTCAACCTAACACCTTTTCTTTATTTGTGTGTGAGGAATGTTTCCTGAAAGTTTGGTCGTATCTTTTTGTAACACCCTGTATAACTTGAGCAGCTAGATCGGCAGTCCATACACAACTGATGTATCTTAGACTTAGTAGCTGCAAATAGACCGGACCTTATCGACAACGTCAATACAGAAACGGGGATTAGCAATCTTGATGTCATTATAGCAAATGTAATTAAGAATGTTAATAAATCAGTTAAATAGTCCAGTAGGGTGTTTCTGCTTAAAAGAGCAGATAAGCAGTTGTTAGCATCTCACTCAGACAGTGAACTGACTGCACTTAGTTTCAGTAACATGTGCTTAGAGGAATTGTGGACAAATTTAAGCATGCTGTATTTCGTGGTCTGGAGAATTGTGTGTCTAGTAAGGGTAACAATGACGGAAAAAGACACATCATGATTTCATAATTGAATTTGGAAAATGCTGAGAAGGACGGGCTCTTGCACTTTCGGATCTAAAGAGAAGCGCGAATGACGACAAGCAAAGTGCGTGAAGCGTACAACTACCGCTACCATCCTCCGGTCGCAAAAGATCTGGTAGAGAACGCGAGAAAATTCTGATCCTATGTAGAATCACTAAGTGGGGCTAAGGATTCCACCCTGTTAATTGTTGATCAGTAAGACGAACGCAAAACGAATGCCGATATTTAGATTTTACGTTCAGGAAATCGCTAACGCAGGGTAATTGTGCAAACATACTATCGAACACATTTCCATATGGACTACACAGCAATAAGCATCCTAGGCTTAGAGATATGACTCAAAGTGTTGAAAACAAATAATTCACCAGGTCCGGATGGAATCCCAATGGTGTTTTCCTAAGAATACTGTACAGCTCTGGCCACTTACCAAGATTGCATTTAAAGGGAATTCCCAGGACAAAATCAAAAGCGACTGGAATAAAGCGCAGGTGACTCCTGTAAACAAGAAAGTCAAAAGAAAGGACCCTAAAAATTACAGACCAACATCCGTAATGTCGGTTTGCTGCACAATCCTTGAACCCATCCTGGGTTCGAATGTAATGTTCTCTTGAGACCAAGCATCTTATGTCCACCAATGAGGATGGCTTTAGAAAGCATCGCTCGTGCAAAACTGAGCTTGTTCTTTTCTCACACACTATACTGTGAGCCATGCATGAAGGACAACATACAGATTCCATATATCTAGGTTTTCGCACGGTGCCCCATTGCAGGCTGTTAAAGATGGTATGAGCATATGGAATACGTTAGCAGATATTTGAGTGGCTCGAAGACTTCTTAAGTTATAGAACCCTTTGGGTTATCCCCTAAAGCTACTGTTCATCTGAGATAAGTGTATGGTCACGAGTGCCTCAGGGAAGTGTGACAGGATCGCTGTTATTCTCCGTATACATAAATGGTTTGGCAGAGAGGGTGGGTAGCAATCAGTGGTTTTTTGTTGATGACGCTGTGACTGTAGGAGAATACAAGATAAACTAGACAAACTTTCTAGTTGGTGTGGTAAGTGGCAGTGAGCTCTAAACGTAGAAAAATGGAAGTTAATTTTGATTAGGAAAAAAGAAACCCGTAATGTTCGGAAGTAGCTTTAGTAGTGTCCTGCTTGACGCAGTCACATCGTTTAAATATGTGGGTGTAACCTTTCACAGTTGTGTGAAATGGAACGAGTGTATGAGGACTGTGGAAGGGAAGCCGAATGGTTGACTTCGATTTATTGGGACAATTATAGGAAACTGTGGTTCATACGTAAAGGAGATCGCATATAAGACACTAGGGCGAATTATTGGTTCAAATGGCTCTGAGCACTATAGGACTCAACTGATGAAGTCATTAGTCCCCTTCAACTTAGAACTAGTTAAACCTAACCAACCTAAGGACATCACACACATCCATGCCCGAGGCAGGATACGAACCTGCGACTGTAGCGGTCTCGCTGTTCCAGACTGAAGCGCCTAGAACCGCACGGCGAATTATTCTTGCGTACTGTTCCAGTATTTGGGATCCGTACCAAGTCGTATTAAAGGAAACAGAAGAAGTTTAGGGGGCTGCTAAATTTGTTACTGGCAGGTTCGAACAACACGCAAGTGTTACGGACATGATTTGGGGACTCAAATGCAAACCCCTGGAAGGAATGCGATGTTCTTTTCGAGGAACACTACTGAGAAAATTTGGAGAACCGGCATTTTAAGCTGACTGCAGAACGATTCTAAAGCCCTCAACATACATTGCGCGTTAGGAGCACGAAGATAATATACCAGGTATCAGGGCTCATACGGAGGCATCAGGCTGTCCATCAGCTAGCAGCAAAGTATCGTTAATACGTCTCCAGCAAGCCATTATTTTACTTTTGAATCTGTTGTTCGCTTTAAAGAACTTACTTTCGAGATAATTGAGAAATGTATCTCCCAGGAAACTTGATATGTTACAGCCCATCTCGAACACAAATTGTTTGAGAAACAATATACTCAAAAGAAAAGTATAAATAGCATTTAGAGCATGGGAATATACCGAAAGGTCATGTAGACAATTGGCCGTGTGTGCGGCACGAGTAATGAAGAAATGGACTGATGACAACAATGTCACAAGAAGACTAGGTACTGTCCTTCCATTTGGATAATACCACAAGAACATCGTAAAACCTTTCCACTGGCTGACGAACAGATGGTTCATATCAACTGAAAACCGGACAGAGGTTACGACAAGAGGATTATCACAAAACATCGCGTGTAGATTGTAAGAAGCTGGTTTCACGTCTTGAGTTAGCATGCGTCATTTACCGCTAACACTATACCCACATGTTGTAGAGTCAGTCAAATGGTATAGTAAGTGGCATTCCGTGGTGTTTATTCATGAGCCTCGCTTCTATTTGTGGCGATCTGTTCGATACCAACATGTTTTTTAAGACGACCTGGTGATACGGCACAGGAGTCATACAATAAAGAGTTACTCGTTATCATAAAAAGACTGATTTTACCTGCTGAACTTATATAATCGAAAAGTTTTGTAGCGATTATGTAAGATTGTGTTGTCAGACGTTTCTTGACCAGGAAAGCACAAGCCCCCACAGTGTAATCCACACCATAAACTGCTTGATATATGGATAGATCTTTGAGGGGCCAGCCTGATCACTTGATTTGGCACTCCTTGGGCATGTCTGGATTGAGATGGAAATATACATTTACATACCAACTTACAGCCAGAATGTTTCATGGACTGGCATAGCAATTCTTTCAAGTATTGCCTGACTGTAAACAAGATGGCTTTCAGAGGTTGTTTTTTCCGGGCCACAACGAATACAAGAGTTTATACGTGAGCTTGTGAAGGGGGGATGGATCATACCTCTCATTGACGTTGACTATTGACATCAGTTCCGAGCAAAATGAACGTTCAAGCAATTAATATCCGTTACGTAATGGACATCTGCATGCAGTTTGATAAATATCGGTGTGTTCCTTGAATGTGTAGCGCTTACGATTTGCGTCAGTGAATGTAGTGACTCTAGGCAGCTCACTATAAGGTACACAAAATTCAAAATTCTCTTTCTGCTATAGCTTAGTTGTTGCACCAGTTATTTGCGCCAATTTAGCAGTAAAACATAAACATCCTAATTTCGTTTGTCATTCTGTAACTATGTTATCCTGATCGAAATATGAAAGTGGTCGATAAGCTACGTAGATACAGTAAACATCCCTATTCTGTATTGTCTGTAACGTTCTACTTTATGATTGATGACATATTACTGTTTATTTTGTTTGCAACCAAAATTGCAACAGTATACCTGTTAGGAATGTTTCTCCCCTTGCCATTATACTTTATGCCCATCAAACAGCTCCCCATTTACAAAGTGTTCACATACCGTGGCTATGTGATCGTGCACAGCCGTGCGGACATGTCTCTCTCCTCGGCCACTAGTCACGTGGGACATTTGAGATTATGCCATTGACTATAACCCACTGAATTCCATATACACATGGCAGTCGAGGGATCCCGCCCAACATGAACCGCGGAGCGGTTAATTGCTGCCTTTACACGCCACCAATGAACCGCTGTCGAATTCCGACACGTGCTCGTAGACGTTACTCGTTCTTATATGAACTAGTCATAAAATAGGGCATTAGAATGCGGTTTCTAAGCGGGATACTTGCTGCGTAAAATTTCCTTACAAAAACTATCAGATCAAAAGTATCCTGGCACCACCATGTACTGCGGATTTGACCACTACAAGTTACAAGAGGCAGACTCGCCAGTAAAAAAAGGACGCTGGGAGTATTGTGTTTTCAGAAGTGAAGCAGTAACAGCAATACGGTTTGGAGATCTCAGTCATTTCGAACGTGCACTTGTCACTAGATGTCGCCTGAGTAACAAATTCACCGGACACATTTCAACCCATGTGAAACTCCCCAAATCGACTATTGGTGATGTGATTCTGGAGTGCAAACGTTAAGGAAGAAGGACAGCTGAACCAAGACCAATCAGACCTCATGCACTGACAGACAGTGACCTCAAGCATTGCGGAGGGTGGCTGAAAATACGATTATCACACGAAATCCGTGGAAGAAAGCACTGATGAGGCCAAAAGTGAATCAGCAGTCCAGCCTGCACAGCAACGGTGCACAGGGAGTTAAAAAGAATGTGCGACAATGTTCGAGCAACTTCTCACATTTCTATAAATACTAAGCGATGCTCGGGGTGGTGTAAACAGCGACGCCACTTGACGGTCGATGACTCAATAGGAGTGATGTGGTTTGATGAATCACCCTGCGATAATCCGATGGAAGGGTTTGGCTTTATCGACTGCCTGGAGAACGTTACCTGCCATCATGTGTTGTGCCAGCAGTGAACTACGGAGGAGGTGTGTTCCGGAATGGAGGGTTCTTCGTAGTTGGGATGTGGTCGCCTTATTGCACAAAAGAAAATTATTTTACAGCGTTGCGTACTGCGGACAGTAGAAAAACAGTTCGGAGACGATGATCAACAAAATCCCACATGAAATAGAACTGCGAAGTATCTCGTGTAGATAAATGTGAAGTTGCTCGTGACGTATTATAGCTCACAGATTGTGCTAGCAGGCAACCTTCCCACCATAATCTAGGAAGATGTCGCCTCAATGTCCAGTTCCTTTTATCGCAAGTCGTAGCGTCTGTACAAATCAGATGTGCACGTCCATACAAGTGAAGTCAGGAAATCACTGTGTATCCCTTTATCCACGAGATATGCAGGCCTTGCAAACAATACGATTGGCTGGCGAAAGACGTGGTTTAAGGGACTTGCTTAAGAAATATCTTCGAAGTTCCTAAGAAAAGACGGAGCTATTTTTACAGACGGAAAAGTGAATCTAGGTTCTTTGACACGTACAAGTGCTCATCGATAAGCCGAGTCAGTATGTAGCAGACGACTCTCAGTACCGATACTGAGAAAATCCACAAGGACGAAGGTCAAAAGCAAAAGAGATATGCGGACGTCCATATCAGTGATCCTAATTGAAACTGTCCTCCTTGCAAGTGAAAAAACTAAAGAAAAACAAAACATTCCCCTTTACCTTGTAATAAAAATCTTTTCCCAAACGTTTAAGTGTATTGAGTACTTAAAAAAGTATACAACAACTCTGAGAATCGAGAGCTCTGCAAATAAGAAAAGGAGAGCGACTCACTTTCTGTCGTCGATTGAAGGAAGCTCTGAAGTTTCATTTGGTTGCTCATTTGATCGACGACAGGTTTTCAGCGTGCTTTTTGAACCAGGTATGATGTTCATCCACCTGATAGGTGGTCTATAGTACGTTGGTGTAACCAGTTCGCAAAGAAAGGATGTTTGTGCAAAGGGAAATGTTCCGGTTGGCCGCACTCGAGTGAAGAAAATGTTGTCGCATTCAGGAAGCATTTCCCCTCAGTCCAGGAAAATCGACTCGCCGAGCTGGAAGAGAAGCAAGTTCAGCAACCGACCCTTTGGAGAGCCCTAAGGAAAAGCTTAGTAACGGAACCTTACCGTCTACAATTGGTTCAAGAAGTCCTTTACGATTCTGATAAGATGAAAGGAATCGAGCTCTGAGAGTTTGCCCTTGATCAAATGGAAACAGATGACCAGTTCATTTCGAATCTAATGTTTAACGATGGAGCAACATTTCACACGACAGGAATATCCAATTGACACAGTGTTTCGTATATGAGACACTGAGAATCCGCGGGAAACAATGCAGCAAGAATGTGACTTATCTAAAGTGAAAATTTTCTACGCCATTTTAGTCACAGTCCTTTAGTCTGTGTCCTTTTTCCTTAGAAGGTGTGTAAGGTGACAGGATAAATGAACGTCAATTACAGACCTTACATAAGAGTTTTACACATCGCAACGGGAAGGTGAATATGACACCTAAAATAATTCAGTGTAATTTAGCCGATTTCACTATATGTATGTAATGCAAAAGGGATGACACTCAATCGACGGTATTAACACACCACTCCTACACAATGCATGTCAATGAGCAGAAGGTGATACAAGCAGCGAGAGTAAACGTTTTGTGTGGAAGCACGCAAGGGCAGAAGCAGAGGCCACTCCATGGGAGGCACCACGAAAAGCTCTTAGTGGGCGTCCCACCGCGGGTGTCAGCGACCGGACAGATGTCGCATACTGGAGAGCAAGTAATGGGCCACCAGACGTAGGACAGAAAGAAGCTTTAGAAAACTTCGTTTCGGAATTCCAAATGGATACGTGCAAAACCAGGGATGCAGTTCATCATGTGAACAACGAATTGTATGCATGTAACTTTTAGGCGTCTGGAACGGGCAAAAAATATCCGACTAGCAGAAACGAACTAGGAAGGAGTAAAATGCCGAGATTTCGATGCAATTCAGTGGTAGGGCCCTTGCGATTGATGGAGAGTGTTTTCACAAAATAAGAGGAAACTCAAATTGGTCGAAAAAACCCGTGTCGTGGAGAACGAAAGAACCCTTATAGAGAGACAGTTCAGCTACGAAAAGGACTAGAGGGAAATTTTCGAGGAGTCTTCTCTGAACTGGTGTCAAGAGCAGAAGGGGCACATAACGCTCTATACGACGCAGAGGAGAAAATTGGGTGAACACTGCATTCACTGCAGCTACATTCAGCTAGAAATTAACTGTAACGTCGTTGAGCTCCAACTGGGGATAAATGAACCAGCCAGTTAGTTAGTTGTTCTTATGAGGACTACGAGGGCATTTTGATATGCACGCTGCTCCAGCCATGCGCATGCATATCGCCATATTCCAAGGCTAAGGATGAGTCCTTTTGTTCTCACATAACGAGACACATAGGGAGAATTTCTGCTGCAAAAAATCAGCAAAGGCTTCATTAGCTTTTATAGGAATTTCAGAGGATGAGAGCAGCCATGCAGATGACAGCTCATCGTAGCTAAGGTAAATACCGTGAGCAGAGGCATAAACTTGTTGGTTGACCAGCTTGCGTCCGCTCGGGAGACCTTGGGTAATCTTTTGCTCAACTTGTCACAAAACTAACCATCCTCCGTACACTTGATTGTCATCCTATATAGCACTGGACACTGAACCGGAAACAGATGATTTATTGTAGTGCTGGCCAACATCATGACGTAGTCGTAAGAATAATTTTGTAAAGAACCTTCTATTTAAAATTTAACATTATTGTGTTTAGAATTATTTCACTTTGTGAGGCATAGATGCGGTCGTTTGACAACTGTCGTAACATTGTCACATTTTAAACTCCGTGAATGCGTGTATTTCTGTGATAAGATTGGAACATTAAACCAAAAAAACCTTTACAGCTTACACAGTTGTTATTACCTCAAAACCTTACAGGTGCAACTGTAACTGGACAAAAATAACAATAAATGTTGCATAACTGACTGTCAACTCAACTCGAAGAAGCAGCACGTCATTTCATAATCGAGCAGTATGGGGCGCCACCGAAGAGGCATATGTTTGTCAGTGAATGTTTGAACGAAAGGTACCCACTGCAATGGATCGGCAGCCAGGCAGCTCGTGACAGAGCGCTTTATTTGGTCGCCAAGAGGCCCTGACCTCCGCCCCTTTGATTTTTTTCTCTTGGGGTATCTTAAAGGTATGGTGTTTTGACCACCTCTACTGGCCAACATTGAGGAATAACTGCAACTATCCAAATTGCCGAAGATGCTGTAGAGATTTGTGGATGGAGTTCGAATATCGTGTTGATGTAACTCGTGTGTCTAGAGGGGGTCATATTAAATACTTGCGAACTTGTATTCTACTAAAGAAAACTGTGTTAACTAATCTTCACATTAATTAGTTACCCAAGGTTCCATCATGTTTCTTTCATTAAATATAGATATTTTTTCAGAGTTATGGTATTATTTTTGAATCACCCTGTATTACACACATCAAAAAAAGGTTTTCATCACCCCGGTTCCGAGAACTCCTGAAGACAGACATTGACTGTGGATATTGTGTCACACACACAGTCCCTTTGACTGTTCAGAGATGTTACTAAACTCGCCCAAAGATGTAACCAACCACGCAAGAACAGCGCCTATTCGACGGAGGAGGTCCGACAGCCTTCCACATGGAAGGAGTTACACGGCTACCTGTAGTTCAACCACGCCTCGACAGTCATTACCGCGGTTCGATCACGTCCGCATTATTACTTTGTGCCAGGAAGCGGTCTCAATAAGGGAAATGTCCAGGTGTCTCGGAGTGAGCCAAAGCGATGTTGTTCGGGCATGGAGTAGATACAGAGAGACAGGAACTGTCGATGACATGCCACCCACTTGGTGCTATTGCAGTGGATAACCGTTACATATGGATTTCGGTTAGGAGAAACCCTGACAGCAAAGCCACCATATTGAATAATGCTTTTCGTGCAGCCACAGGGCGTCGTGTTACGACTCAAACTGTGCGCAACAGACTGCATGGTGCCGATGAGTTCCGCACATGCCTTCAAACTGAGAGTTGTCAGAGAGTGTTTGGAGGCCTTAGACACACTGTCCAGCGAGTGCAAGGGGGTGGAGGTTCCCTGCTGTTTTGGAGTGGCATTATGTGGGGCCGAGGTACGCAACTGGTGGTCAAGGAAGGTGCAACAATATCGGTAGTATAATGGTGAGGCATTCGTCTTCATGGATGACATTTCGCGCCCCCATCGTGCACATCTTGTGAATGACCTCGTTCAGGATAATGAAATCCTCGACCAGAGTGTCCAGCTCTTTCTCCAGACATGGACCCATCGAACATGCCTCTGATAAACTGAAAAGAGCTGTTTATGTACGACGTGACCCACCAACCATTATGACGCATCCTTGCCGAATCGGCGTTGAGGTACAGGCATACATCAATGTAAGAGATCAATCCACTGTGTATTATAGGTACCGGTATGTACAGCAATCTGAACCACCACCTCTGAATATCTCGCTGTATGGTGGTACAACATGCAATGTGTAGTTTTCATGAGCAATAAAAAGGGCGGGAAAGATGTTTATATTGATCTCTATTCCAATTTTCTGTACAGGTTCCGGAACTCTCGGAACCGAGGTGATGAAAAACCTTTTTTGATGTGTGTAGTTTCCTTCGGAAAGGTACCACAGTCGTTGAACACCTCTGGAATTGCATTGACACCTTCGACTGAAGTTCCGTTTATTTTAAACTGTTGACCAGTTTAGACTATCATCGCTCTGTCAAGCGGTTAGTTGACGTACACATCGTACAATACTGTCATCATACATTTCTTTTGCCGCTTGAAGGAAAGATAACTAAAATTTAGCAATCAGTTTCGACGTCGGAAATGTCGCCATTTCAAATATAAAGATGTACGCACAGAAATGTACATTTCTTCGGCCATTGCCAACAAAAACAACCAAACAAAAAAATTTACATTACCGATTTACGTTGGTCACGTTATGAACGTGTACGGATTTTTTGTGAGACATTATTTGATACTATTAATACACTACTGATCATTGGAAATGCAACACATAGTCAGCATTCAGAAAATATTTGCAAGCAGTGTACTACATGCCTGGAAAGCCAGATGATTAGCACTCCGCAAAACAGGAGTACACTATCTGATCAAAAGTATCCGGGCTCCTATTAGTGGCCATTAATGTATGGTGTGTTCACCCTACGCCTTTAAGACGGCTTGAACTCCGCTGGAGACATTTTCTATTTATGAATGTCTGTGGAGGAGAGACAGTCAATTCTTTGGGACGAGCTGAAACCATAGAAGGCAGTGCTTCGACGCTTGAGTCTGGAGAAAAGATGGCTTAACCA
Source organism: Schistocerca gregaria (assembly GCF_023897955.1). Taxonomy (NCBI): domain Eukaryota; kingdom Metazoa; phylum Arthropoda; class Insecta; order Orthoptera; family Acrididae; genus Schistocerca; species Schistocerca gregaria. The sequence continues at coordinate 951,405,957 of NC_064920.1, forward strand.
AAATATTCCACTGATTAAAGTCGACACTCTTGGCAGCCAGTCCATTTTATGAATTTCAAAATGATGAAAATATTTTAAAAAACCACCGTAGGCTGAAGAAATCTTTTTGTCCAAAAGCCTTTGCCTCACAGATGCTGCTTTGCGACCGTGTACATTGTTATGCTGAGTGTTGGAGCTCACATTTTCAGTAGAACATACTGATAATCAACAACCAATTTGCGTTCAGTTACCCAGGTACGTTAGTTACTTAACTTGTGTTGTATTGTATGGATCAGGCGACCTGGAAACGACGGAGAGCCTTCGTCTCCGCCGGAGTCCGTAGTGGTACACAACCCCACAACAGGCTACTTCAGTCCACTCACCCAACCGCCGCTCCATACCGAACCTTGCTTAACTTACTACCTTCCTACTTATTAAATAATATCATTGGCCTTAGGATGAATATAGAGTTACTTTTATTGTCTATTGTAAATGTAGAGCGATGTACAGTTACGTGGTCCTTTGAAGAGCACGTGTATACGATTCACGAAATTTTGTGTTCATTTTCTACAGATAATTTCAGTGTTCATACAACTGGGGATTAATGCAAATCAGATATTCACTCCTCTGTTCTTTATTCAAATCTTCACATGTGTTCACCTAAAAATATCAGTTTCGTTACATTTAAATACGAGACAGAATAAACTGTATTTACCGGTCATTATACATTCTAATTTTAAATGAAATTTTCAGCTAGCATGGTAAGCGGGTGTTGCAATGGAGCTTTTGGCACTTGGTTGTATCGACGAAGACTCTGATATTACTCAATCAAAAGAGCTCTTTTCAACTTATTAGGTATTTTAGGATACAGTGTGCACGTTCACTTGTATCGCACGAATCACAACTACAGACAACCTTGGCGGAGCCAGTCCTGACAAAACTGTACCATCTGGTTAGCAAGGTGTATGAGAGAGGGGAAATACCCTCAGAATTCAAGAAGAATATAATAATTCCAATCCCAAAGAAAGCAGGTGTTGACAGATGTGAAAATTACCGAACTATCACTTTAATAAGTCACAGCTGCAAAATACTAACGCGAGTTCTTTACAGACGAATGGAAAAACTGCTATAAGCCGACCTCGGGGTGGATCAGTTTGGATCCGTAGAAATATTGGAACACGTGAGGCAATACTGACCCTACGACTTATCTTAGAAGAAAGATTAAGAAAAGGCAAACGTACGTTTCTAGCATTTGTAGACTTAGAGAAAGCTTTTAACTATGTTGACTGGAATACTCTCTTTCAAATTCTGGAGGTGGTATAGGTTAAATACAGAGAGCGGAAGGCTATTTACAATTTGTACATAGATGGCAGTTATACGATTAGAGTGACATGAAAGGGAAGCAGCGGTTGGGAAGGGAATGAGACAGGTTTGTAGTGTCTCCCCGATGTTATTCAATCTGTATATTGAGCAAGCAGTAAAGGAAACAAAAGAAAAATTCGGAGTAGGTATTAAAATACATGGAGAAGACAAAAACACTGAGGTTCGCCGATGACATTGTAATTCTGTCAGAGACAGCAAAGTACTTGGAAGAGCAGTTGAACGGAATGGACTGTGTCTTGAAAGGAGGATATAAGATGAACATCAACCAAAGCAAAACGAGGATAATGGAATGTAGTGAAATTCAATCTGGTGATTCTGAGGGAATTAGATTAGGATATGAGACACTTACAGTAGTAAAGGAGTTTTCTTATTTGGGGAGCAAAGTAACTGATGATGGTCGAAGTAGAGAGGATATAAAATGTAGACTGGAAATGGCAAGGAAAGCATTTCTGAAGAAGAGAAATTCGTTAATTTCGAGTATAGATATAGGTGTCAGGAAGTCGTTTCTGATAGTATGTGTATGCAGTGTAGCCATGTATTAAAGTGAAACATGGACGATACGTGGTTTAGACAGGAAGAGAATAGAAGCTTTCGAAATGTGGTGCTACAGAAGAATGCTGAAGATTAGATGGGTAGATCACATAACTAATGAGGAGGTATTGAATAGAGTTGGGAAGAAGAGGAGTTTGTGGCACATCATCACTAGAAGAAGGGATCAGTTGGTAGGACATGTTCTGAGGGATCAAGGGATCACCAATTTAGTATTAGAGGCCAGCCTGGAGGGCAAAAATCGTAGAGGGAGACCAAGAAATGAATACACTAAGCAGTAGGTACTGGGAGATGATGAAGCTTGCACAGAATAGAATAGCGTGGACAGCTGCATCAAACCAGTCTCAAGACTGAATACCACAACGACAACAACAATTAATTAATTGCGCTATGAGAAACTTGCTGGTCACAACGCCATATAGGGCCCCTAACGCTTTTTTGGCTTTCAAAAGCCATGCGCGAGATTTTCGTATCCTCTCGTTCGCTACATACAAAATATTACTTTCACGGAAAAATGAACGGGACGTTTTTGTAGGAATTTAATGTACTTAAATTTTGCACTGGAGCGTTTCTGCTACAGGCCGTAGTTTTCAGCCTACTCAAGAAAATCAATCAAAAGTGAGATTGAAACGCTTCCCAAGTCTCACACTCATCCCCCATCGGTCAGGTTTTCCAGTCTGTTGTCCATGGCGCTCTCTCCTAGCACTGTTCAAAAATTTGGGATTGCATGTTTTTTTCATAGGTTCGAACTCTTTTGGACTTTACTGACTGGCTTTGTTATTCTAAAATGGACGATTGTGCAAATTTTACCTAACAGATTTTTAACTTTTAACAACATAAAATAAACTTTTACATCTTTGCATTCCTCGGGCATTCCGACTAGGAAACTACTGTGCCTGTAAGGGTTAACATTGGATCGAAATCTCAGCGTAATTAGTTTTAGCATAACGTTTACAAAAGGCATTTTTCTTTCATTAGCCTCATGGGCAAGTTTAAATTAATAATGTTAACAATGTAGCTGAATATTCTGGTAGAGTAATAGCCCTATCAATAGAGACGAAAAGTGGTTGCACTTCGAGAACAGTTTGTGTAGTGGGAAATGTTTGCACAGTGGTAGGAGGAAGTGCCACGAACAACATATTGGAAACCCTGACTGGTGAGGGATGAGTTGAGGGTGGAGGTGAATTTGAAGGTAACTTTTGTATGTTTCTCTTGAATAACTCGAAAACCAGGCGTCCAGCGGAACTGTATCCCAGTACATTAAATTTCCTACAAAATGCCTCGTTCATTTTTTCTGTACATTTAACAGTTCGCACGTAGCGAGCGAGAGAGTATGAAAAATGTCGCTCTTGGATTTTCAAAAAAAATCAAATGGCTCTGAGCACTATGGGACTTAACATCTGTGGTCATCAGTCCCCTAGAACTTAGAACTACTTAAACCTAACTAACCTAAGGACATCACACACATCCATGCCCGAGGCAGGATTCGAACCTGCGACCGTAGCAGTCACGCGGTTCTGGACTGAGCGCCTTAACCGCGAGACCACCGCGACCGGCTTGGATTTTCAAAGCCAGGTATAACATTGCTGGTTGCGTGGAACGACATCGGAAGGAACAGCTGAATAACCCTCAAAATTGGATTCGTCCCCTAAGTTCTGTCGGCTTTTTTTAAGTGAAAATTTTGCGTGAAAGATAAAACGTTTTCACAATACGTTTTGTGCTAATCGATAGAGAATTCAGCCTACGTGCTTTACAAAATAGGGCCTATATTTTCTAATGTTGATACCTTCTGTATCTTTTAATCATTAAATGGAGTGTAAAGTCGATACAAAACAGCATTTTCGACATTTTCCATTATTTTTCGTTTAAACGAGGTTTGAAAGCGACAGAAGGTGCTCCAGAGATTTGTGATGTGACGAGGAAACAGTGCCTCTTTGGACGACGGCTCAGATTAAGTTTAAGTGATTAGTGATTGAATGGCGGCAATTTCGACTTCAAAGACATGCATGATTCACTACGAATTGCTTGATGGAACCAAACAGAGAATGCGGAACTTTACGTCCAACAAATGCAACGAGACGGTAACACTTTCCAACAACAGTTGGCTGATCGAAGCCATGGCGTTCTTCTTCAACACGACAACGCTCTCAAATCGCCAAGGAAGTCATTTAAACCATTTCCTGAGACATGCTGCCATATCCACCGTATTCTTCCGACTTGGCGGCTTCGGATTTTCATTTATTCCGGTCGCTCTTGAAAGCATTGTAAGGCGTTTCTCTCAGTAATGACGTGGAAATGAAGATTGGGTTGGATGATTTCTTCAAGTGGAAACCAGATGATTTCTACTGGCGAGACACTGAACTGCTTGTTGAAATTTGGGTTGAAGCTGTAAACAGCAACGGAGCACATTATTGATTGATTTGTTTTACTTGTTCGTTTTTGTGGAAACTTAAATGTAAAAGGACAACTACAGTATTTCAGGGCCAACACAACGCAATATAATATAATTAGCTCTCATTTTCTTCACTTTACGTCAGATTTCATATAAAGTTGAATGTTTCAGGAGATTACAATCGCGGACAAAGTATGCTGTGGACTCAGAGGTTAAACCAAATTATGCACGTAACATTGTGTCTTTGTCAAGCACAAAACGTACGTTGCAGGGCCACAGCATTCGTCTAGACCAGTCCTCGCCACAAAGGAAGAGGAGTAACAAAACTAGTCCAATTCTGATCACAGATGAGAACTCGAAATAAAATTCCGAGTAAACTTATTCCTAGCGCAGACCAATCGATTAATTAATTAACAATACATCAAACCTAATTACTGAATTGATACTACTAAATCAATTTTCCCAAGTCCACAGACACTACCGAGGTAATGTCTACAAAGAGGACCATTGGAGGGGGGAGGGGGGGAAGGTGGTAGGAAAAATTTGATTCCCTGTTTAATTAATAAACAAAACGTGTAAGATGATGAAACCCATTTATTTCGAGTCGTCGTTGAAACCACGCGTCGGTGGAGGCACACACAGTCCTCGCACGTTCTGAGAATTCGCGCCAGTTGACGTCACCCAACTTGAGAGCCCGAAATCGGTCACTCCATGCGGCCAAGAAAGCAGAAGCGGTTCCACCTTTTATCCCTGGTAGGTTGACTACAAGGACCTTTCCGTGTACCGCGGAGGTGCACCGTAGCTCATCGACCAAGTCTTTTAATGACCTGGATAGCTGCTGTCAAGCTTATTCTGCTGCAGTTCCTAGAGACGTCAACACTGCGCGGTTCAGTGTATGGCAGTTACTGCCATTTAGTAGCTAGGGCTTCCCATTACCTTGGAGGCAGCCTAGTTTAGTCATCCGCGAAGCACTCGTGATGTTTAGAGGTACCAAGCACATCACAATTACAATGCTTGCGCTACTACTGCGAAATAAGATAACTGCGCTGCATATCAGTATCCAGCGTGGATACACGATTCTCCAGATTATCCCAACTTTCATTTTCTGTAGCTTCCCTACTGTACTCTTCGTAAATCAGTTCCTTACTAAGCTATGAAGCACCTGCTGTAAGAAACCTAGTCAGTCGGTTGGCAGAGAAGATCCGCAAGTGAGTGATCTCTTATGTAACAGTATTGGTCGGTGCGTCTTTGCTAATCTGCTACAGATACATCGACCAACACCTAGAGGCTATATTTATCAAACTGCAGAGAATAGTCCGAGTTGCAATATTACTTTTCTTTATTACTTGATGACTAGCTTCGAGCCTAAGTTCATTACCAAATCGCCCAGCAAACTATTTAACAACATCAATTACAAACGCGACATTCCTATACATCTCAGTTAAACACTTTTTGTAAATTAGTGCAGGGATGAACTTATTTTGTACGTTAAACTCTAAAGTATTTAGAGGCTTTCAAGTTATGGTAAAAAGGACATCCGATCTGATCTAACGTACAGCCTGCATAATATTATGCTTAAAGTCAGGTTCTCAGTCACAATGGTCGACAATCCGATATTTATTGCAATTTTTTGAAAGGTATATGTGTCTAGAATGTTGGGACGAAAAGGCCTTTTAATCAGTGCGCTACAAAAGTTTCTATGGCTGATTGTTCGACGCAGTGCCGCGGCCGCTGTGGGGCGCTCTCAGCCAGAGATGCCCGGCTCTCATAAAAAAACTTATCGTGCCGTGACACAAGTTCACAAAATTATTTATATTCCAATATGCGAGCACAATGTGTGCACGCTACCGACTGAAACGTATCCAGCTCAGCCAGACCGACTTTTCTCGCCCTGAAGTACAAGGGGTCAGGAACTGCTGATATACGGTCCTGGAAATGCAGACTAAACGTAAGCAGTGAAAACTCTTCTTTTGTCAAATTTTGGTCAAAACATATTTTCTTGTCTACCATATTTGATTAGCCATTATGAATTTTGAAAATCTAACTTTATATTTGTGTTAAGCGACATCAAAAATATGCAATAACTTGAACTAATAAAACGCATAAAAGTTATCTCTAAACTTTAAACAGGTTTTTCTCGAGAAACTATTTTTCAAAATTGGGTGCAGCGTGCAACGAAAACGATTAAACCTATTAACTTCTACCTTTGATCCCCAAAGAGTAAACACTTCTCTTGGGAGCTTATACTTTTGACAATTGTTAATATTAACTATTTTTTGTAAGGCCACTAAGAGGAAAAGAGACAAAAACCAAACTCCAAGTTCAACTAGTACTCAATCTTAAAATTAAAGGTTATTACAATGTGGCTAGATATAAGGTCCCATGAATATAATGTCGTATCGACAGACAATTTGATAAAGCACTGAAAGACTTAAATCGAAACAAGGCCCTGGGAGTAGACAACATCCCGTCTGGGGAGAGTCAGCCTTGACAAAACTCTTGCATCTGGTGAGCAAAAATGCATGAGACAGGCGAAATACCCTCAGACATCAAGAAGAGTATAATAATCCCGATTGCAAAGAAAGCAGATGCTGACAGATGTGATGATTATCGAACTATCAGTTTAATAAGCCACGTCTGCAAAATACTAACAGCAATCCATTACACAAGAATGAAAAACTGGTAGAGGCCTTGTGGAAGGTCAGTTTGGATTCCGGAGAAATATAGGAACACTCGAGGCAATACTGACCCTACGACTTCTTATAGAAGATACGTCAAGGAAAGACAAACTTACGTTTCTAGCATTAGTAGGGTTAGAGAAAGCTTTGGACAATGCTACCCGGAAGACTATCTTTCAAATTCTAAAGGTGGCGGGGTAAAATACAGGGAGCGAAAGGCTATTTGCAGAAACCAGATGGCAGATGTAAGAGTGGAGCAGCACGAAAGGAAGGCAGTGGTTGAGAAGGGGTTGATATAGGATTGTAGCTTATCCCCAATGCTATTCAATCTGCATATCGAGCAAGCAGAAACGAAACTTGGAGTAGGAATCAGAATCCGGGAGGAGTAAGAAATAAAAGCTTTGAGGTTTGCCGACAACATGTCCGAAAGAACAGACACCATATCAATATATACACTCCTGGAAATGGAAAAAAAACACATTGACACCGGTGTGTCAGACCCACCATACTTGCTCCGGACACTGCGAGAGGGCTGTACAAGCAAGTACAAGCAATGATCACACGCACGGCACAGCAGACACACCAGGAACCACGGTGTTGGCCGTCGAATGGCGCTAGCTGCGCAGCATTTGTGCACCGCCGCCGTTAGTGTCAGCCAGTTTGCCGTGGCATACGGAGCTCCATCGCAGTCTTTAACACTGGTAGCATGCCGCGACAGCGTGGACGTGAACCGCATGTGCAGTTGACGGACTTTGAGCGAGGGCGTATAGTGGGCATGCGGGAGGCCGGGTGGACGTACCGCCGAATTGCTCAACACGTGGGGCGTGAGGTCTCCACAGTACATCGATGTTGTCGCCAGTGGTCGGTGGAAGGTGCACGTGCCCGTCGACCTGGGACCGGACCGCAGCGACGCACGGATGCACGCCAAGACCGTAGGATCCTACGCAGTGCCGTAGGGGACCGCGCCGCCACTTCCCAGCAAATTAGGGACACTGTTGCTCCTGGGGTATCGGCGAGGACCATTCGCAACCGTCTCCATGAAGCTGGGCTACGGTCCCGCACACCGTTAGGCCGTCTTCCGCTCACGCCCCAACATCGTGCAGCCCGCCTCCAGTGGTGTTGCGACAGGCGTGAATGGAGGGACGAATGGAGACGTGTCGTCTTCAGCGATGACAGTCGCTTCTGCCTTGGTGCCAATGATGGTCGTATGCGTGTTTGGCGCCGTGCAGGTGAGCGCCACAATCAGGACTGCATACGACCGAGGCACACAGGGCAAACATCCGGCATCATGGTGTGGGGAGCTATCTCCTACACTGGCCGTACACCTCTGGTGAGCGTCGAGGGGACACTGAATAGTGCACGGTACATTCAAACCGTCATCGAACCCACCGTTCTACCATTCCTAGACCGGTAAGGGAACTTGCTGTTCCAACAGGACAATGCACGTCCGCATGTATCCCGTGCCACCCAACGTGCTCTAGAAGGTGTAAGTCAACTACCCTGGCCAGCAAGATCTCCGGATCTGTCCCTCATTGAGCATGTTTGGGACTGGATGAAGCGTCGTCTCACGCGGTCTGCACGTCCAGCACGAACGCTGGTCCAACTGAGGCGCCAGGTGGAAATGGCATGGCAAGCCGTTCCACAGGACTACATGCAGCATCTCTACGATCGTCTCCATCGGAGAATAGCACCCTGCATTGATGCGAAAGGTGGATATACACTGTACTAGTGCCGACATTGTGCATGCTCTGTTGCCTGTGTCTATGTGCCTGTGGTTCTGTCAGTGTGATCATGTGATGTATCTGACCCCAGGAATGTGTCAATAAAGTTTCCCCTTCCTAGGACAATTTCCAGGAGTGTATATATAGTTCTGGCGATACCGGCCATGAGTTTCTTCCTCTGTGCGGATGCGGATGCACACATATTCCCCGAACTCCTACAGGACTTGGAAAGAATGTCTTCCACGAGTAATGAGTGTATTGTGGTGGGACACGACCACTTTAGTGTGTGGACATACAAGGTGAGAATGTCAATCTCGCGAGAGGCGTGCGCGAGATAGTCGCAGCAGTCGCCCTATCCTCTGTGCCCTCGGTGGCTCGGATGGATAGAGCGTCTGCCATGTAAGCAGGAGATCCCGGGTAGGATTCCCGGTCGGGACACACATTTTTACCTGTCCCCGTCGATGTATATCAACGCCCGTGAGCAGCTGACGGTATTAATACAATTCTAATTACAGTGTAATTCTGTCAGAGACAGCAGAGGACCTGGAAGAACAGTTGACTTGAGTACAGAGTGTCTTGAAAGGAGGATATAAAATGAACATCAAGAAGAGCAAAAGGAGAATAATGGAATGGAGTCTATTTATATCAGGTGATGCTGAGGGAATTAGATTAGGATATGAGACACTTTAAGTAGTAGATGCGTTGTGGTAGTTAGGAAGAAAAATAACGGATGATGTTCGAAGTATGAAGGATATCAAATGCAGACTGGCAATGACGACAAAAGCGTTTCTGAAGGAGAGAAATTTGGTAACATCAAGTACAGACTTAAGTGTCAGGAAGACCATTTTGAAAATATTTTTATGGAATGTAGCTATGTATGGAACCGAAATATAGACGATAAACAGTTTAGAGAAGAAGAAAATAGAAATTTTTGAAATGAGGTGCTAAGAAGAATGATGAAAATTAGATGGGCAAATCACGTAACTAATGACGAGGCACTGAACATAACCGTGGTGAAGAGAAATTTGTGGTTCATACTGACTAAAAGAAGGGATCGGTTGGTAGGACACATTCTGAGGCATCGAGGTTTCAGCTATTTAGTACTGGGGGGGGGGGGGGGGGGAAGCATGGGGTGTAAAAGTCGTAGAGGGAGACTAAGGGACGATTACAGTAAGTAGATTCAGAGGAATGTATGTTGCAGTAGTTACCTGGACATGACGAGGCTAGCACAGGACGGAGTACGATGGAGCGCTACATAAAACCAGTCTCTGGACTGAAGGCCACAACAACTACATCGACAGATCTTACCCATTTTCGATTTTGGGTAACTCCTGAGGGGCTACACAGCACGCAGTGTGTGTACTTCGGACTCTCAGGCCCGTGACCAAACCATAGTTACGGGTGCCAGTTTTTTGTATTGAAAATATTTTTCGAAGTATGATCAGTTGTAATCCCCAAACAGATCTTTTGTATATCTTTTGATTGTCTCACAAAAATTCCAAGCCTTTGCAGAGTTTTGCTTATTTGAATGAGCCTTGAGGTCTGAGACTCCTTACAAACGGTTTGTACACTGGAATAAGCAGGGAGCTCGACTCACCGTGAGATCGGCGACGGCTAGCGAGACGATGAAGAAGTTCTGGACGATGCGCAGCGGCTTGTAGGTGAAGACGCTGAGGATGACGAGCACGTTGCCGACGATGGTGACGAGGATGATGAGCGAGAGCGTGATGGCGGTGAGCGCCGCCTCCCACTCTGGCACGACGAGGCGCACGCCGAGCACGCTGGGGTAGTCGCGGCGGCCCCCGCACGCCTCGCCGGCCGACAGCGCGTCCTGCGGCTCGTCGCCCGCCGCCGCCGACGCGTTCAGCAGCGACGCCGCCTGCAGCTCGACGCGCACCATGGCGCCCACTGGTCAGGTCCGCAGCTACACCACGGCACTCACTAGCCTGTGGGCACCACGTCTCTCACGCACGTCATCGCCGACGAATCGCTGCTGTCCCCCTCGCAGATAGCACCGATCAGCAGCTCGGACTCCACTGCAGTGTCGTTACCAAGCCACAAAACACTGTGCGCCTGAGAGTCACTCCCACCCAGTACACCACGCACGAATAGACATTTTCGTCTTCGCAGCAAAGAAGAGGTTTGTAATTGTTTCTGTTTGCAACAGATCAAGGTAACTTACGAAGAAGACCACTCTTGCTGAAAATTGTCGGAATTTAGAATCTCAGGACCTCGGGTACTTTTCGAAGCAAAATCGAGGACTCAAGTACATTCAAGTCAGAATTTCGTTTCATTCGAAGCTAAGGAACAGAAAAAAAACACATCAAAGAAATAAGTGATTGAGCAATGTAAAAGGAAGGATCAGTATAATATGTGACGTTGAGAGTAAGCTGTCCTGCGGGTACCCATCAGCTGTAATTACTTCCGATAACGTGGAGCATCCTAATATATACGCAACATTTGTGCAGGGAACTAATCTGATGCACAATCGCCCAGCAGTCTTCCACGGTGACAGTCCCACCTCCGGAGCTGGGCAGAGGGGATGACGTTATCAGCGGCCAGCGCAGTGGCTGGCGGGGCGGGGGCCCTCAGATATTAGGCGCGATGTGCGCAGGTCGAGCCGCGGAAGCCGGCGCGGCGTGGGCGTGGAGCCCCGCTGGCTGCTGCGGCGCTCGTGATTTATCGCTGACGGTGCGGCGCCGAAGAGGCCGAAGGCCGAGGGGCGAGGGTGACGCCGCGCCGCGCACGGCTGCGCTGCGCTCGCCTGGGCTGGGCCGGGCAGCCGCCGGCCGGCGCTGGGCAGGGCCGGGCTGGCCGGGTTGAAGCTCAGATAGCGCTGCAGTCAGCAGCGGCCGCCGAACCCCTCTGGAGGGCCTTCGATCTGCAACAGCCAAGAACGTCCTCCTCAAAGCCCGCCTCTCCTCTGACATTTCGAGGGCCTCCGAACCGCCACCGCTAACGGCCACCCCGCATACCGGCGGGGTTATTTACTGCTCCATTGTTAAAGTACATGTATTAAAGAGGATACATAGCGTGGCCCACAGCTCAGAGTCGGCTTTAGCCGCGGTCGTTAATGCTAGCGTGCTGCTTTAACACAACGTTGCGAAGAGATTAAAGAAATGCGTATAAAAAGGGGAAGTGCTTATCTGAGATATAAAACACTTAAAACATATGATTATATTAGAACAATTAAGCCCTCGGTCACAAATACGAGCGTCGCCTTCAGAACTAAAACAAACTATTCTAAACCATGATAGGTACATAATACATTAACAAATTATTCTGTGTACTGACTGGAAGAGATGCAGTACTTACAAGTCACATTTCAAAAATTGTAAGCCGGAAAAGCGACGTCATGAATAGTTGTAAATACGTTAAGGTGGCTCGGTGGACGGCAGAGTGAAAAGAGGCCATTTCTTGAGACTCTAGATGAAAAGAGGAAGCAGGCACGATTTGCTCAGTATACGGTGCTTTTCCAAAAAAATTGAAAGTCATGTTATTGTCTTCTATTGTAAGCGTCAAGTCTAAATAATGTAATTGGCGGTTTTCGTTTTCGAGTTCAATAGTGGAAGAAATTTTTTCATCGAGGTCGTTAAAAAGTTTAAATATATGATCAATGCTATCGGCGGGTCCGTCATAGATGACTAGCCACCTCTATACTACTTTCAACAGAAAAGTTTAATGAGGAGATTAATTTACTTGAAACCATAGCAGTCAATAATGAATATACGCGTAACATAGTGGACGATATCCTCAAATGGTTCAAATGGTTCAAATGGCTCTGAGCACTACGGAAGTTAACATCTGAGGTCATTAGTCCCCTAGAACTTAGAACTACTTAAACCGAACTAACCTAAGGACATAACATACAGGCAGGATTCAAACCTGTGACCGTAGCAGTCACGCGGTTCCAGACTGAAGCGCCTAGAAACGCACGGCCCACCGGCCGGCTCCTCAAAAAGAAAACTGCAACAACTACTACGCTCAACATCTCATGCGCTGAAGTTAACCCAAAAATTCGCTTTTCTATTCCTTTCGTGGGACCCATTTCCTATCAGATTCAGCGCATGCTTTGCAACAATGTTGCGTTTTCTGCTAATAATAATCAGAAGAGAAACATCATTCATAATTTCAAATCCATTCGCTCCCACACAGAAAGTTATGGCGTTTATAAGATCATCTGTGATACCTGCTCCTCCTATTATACAGGGCAAACTGGACGTGCATTCACCATCAGATGTAGAGAACATCTTTTGGAAAAGAACGGCACCAGGCCACTAAATTCATCCTTTGCCGATCATCTCTTAATTACTGAACACGTGTCTAAAGCCATTGGCGATAGCAATATTCTGAATGGGGCGTAGGTTAGATGTTTTATATGAATTGGAGATTTTCGAACATCTATCTCGTCATGATGCCCTCGTTCTCAAGGAACAGCTGCAGCTGCGAAATAAAAACTTTTTCGACCCTATAAAGCCACTAATTGATCCTTGATTGAGATTTCCTCATGCTGTTTGCCGAAATTTTGTTTTCCTGTTATGTCTTTTCTGTTTTCTTATATGTCATAACTGACGTATTTTTACATTACAAAATGTATCTCTGTTTAAAGCAGATAAATATGTAACTTCATCTAATTATTATTAGTGCTTACGTTATGCCTCAATCAACACCATTTCAATTTCATGTGTCTAATTTTGAATGTATAGTAGCCTAATTGTTTCTGCGGCTACTAGATGGCGCTCGTAGCAACACCATGTTTACTTGCCCAAACTTTGTAACGTGGGCACCTCAGGTTTGTTGTAATCCGTGTTCAATCAGGTAAGAGCAGCTCTTAGCGGCTCACCATATTAACTTATTTACAACTATTCATGACGTCGCCTTTCCGGCTCAGATTTTTTTTAAATGTGGCTTGTAAGTACTGCATCTCTTTCCAGTCAGTACACACTGTAATTTATTAATATATTATATACCTATTACGCTTTAGAAGAGTTAGTTTAATTCTGAAGACGACGCTCATAGTAGCGTCTAAATCTGATCAATTTTGACTTAATATCTGTGAGCGAGGGCTTAATTGTTCTAATATAATTCTGACATGGTCACTGAACTTTAGCAGCTATGTTCAGTTTTAAAACACACGAGTCTTACGAAGATTACGAAAAAAGCTCGTAATGAGACAATATCACTAGTGAATCGTTTCAAACAGGAAATTCTAAAAATTTAGCACTGGCTTCTATGGATTGCAGAAACAAATTTGTAGAATATGCGACACCAGAATAAACGGTTACATGAAACTTAGAAAGTGAGTGACACAATGACGAATCATAGCTAAAATGTTTAACAGAGTAAGATACATGTAAAAATCTCCAGAATACGAAGAGAGAACAGAGATCAGAATACAAATATGTGATGATGTTAAGGTTTCAAATGGTTCAAATGGCTCTGAGCACTATGGGACTTAACATCTACGGTCATCAGTCCCCTAGAACTTAGAACTACTTAAACCTAAGTAACCTAAGGACATCACACAACACCCAGCCATCAAGAGGCAGAGAAAATCCCTGATCCCGCCGGGAATCGAACCCGGGAACCCGGGCGTGGGAAGCGAGAACGCTACCGCACGACCACGAGATGCGGACGTTAATGTTTCACATTCAGAGGTAGAAGAAGCTGTTTAGCCTGTTAAAAAATAGGAACTTTCCTGGGAAAGATAGGATACCTAATAAATTACTGAAGTGTGAAGGATATTCTCTAATGGTACAATAATCATAGCTGGTTAACAGAGCCGTAATTGGTAATAACGTTGCAGATGAGGAAAGAACTGGCATTACAATAATCACTTAAGGAAAGGGAGATAAAAGAGGCCCATCCATGCACAAAAGGGTAGTTGTAATTAGTTCCTTTCTTAAACTGATAACAAAAATTATAGGAAATAAAATAAAAAACATTAAAACTCTTCCACAGAACCAGTGATGTTTCAGACCTAGTAGGTCATGCTCAGGCGCAGTATTCATTCTTAGACCTGTTTACAGAAGGCTTTCGATAGGATTCAATTAACAGATGTGGTAATCCTTAACTTTGTGTTCTGCCTTACGGAAGGTCTTGTCATGAGGGAAGCCTCGTCAGAGAGGGCCACCACATGAGCGTCTAGCGAGGCGATTCAAGTGGTGGTTTCCCGTTGCCTTCCATTGATCATGATGAAATGATAATGAAGACAACACAACACCCAGTCCCTGAGGGGAAAATCCGAGATGTGGTAAACCTGCTCTATAAACGGAAATTCCCTCCATTTTAATAGAAACAGTTGAAGGCATTTGTTCCAACATGAGAAAACCGGTTCCAGGTTAACTAGCTGCATAGCAATTAGCAGTGGTGTTACACAACGTGACTCTCTGAGCCCACTACTGTCTAATATAGCCATGGACGAGATGATAAAAATGGTATTGGCCGGTAGAATGGGGGACGAAGAAATAAATATCACTTATTATGCTGACGATGCGCTTCTGCTGTCAGTTAGTGAAGATAAGACGTGGAAACTTATACATATATTTAACGCGGCGGCCAAAACCCTAACTATTGTCATATCTACTCAAAAAACAGATTTATGACATCTAAGAAACCAATTAGATGCAAACTGGTAGTGCATCGAAAAATTATTCAACAGGTAATGACATTTAAATATCCTGGTGTTGACCTCTCCATCACTGTAAATGTCGAAAACTAAGTTAGAGAACAAGTAGCAAAAGCAAATATACTGGTAGAGTTTTAGAATGATACTATTTGGTAAAAGCAGCACAAAAGAAAACATGCAAAGGCACAAACATGTAAAACAACAGTGAGATCAGTCACGACATGGCTGAGACAAGACTGAAGATTTTAAAAACAAAAAGACTTTTGGAACCCACAAAAATGAAAATTTTGCGAAGGATTACATCGAAGACACTGCGAGGTCGAGAATGAAATTAAAAAATTAGAAAAGTATGTAAAGTGAACTCCACTAATGAGTGGGTAGATAAGAGAAACCTGAATGAAACGAATACAGAGACAGGATGGATGAACGGAAGATTGTGAAAATCATAAAACATAAATTAAAACAAATATTGTCGGTCCAAGGAAAAGATGAAGCGAAAACCTCAGAGTAGACTGATAGGTACTGAAGGAAACAAGCTTTAGCCTAGGAAGAAAGGAAGAGGAAGAAGAAGAAGAAGAAGAAGAAGAGGAAGTACTACTTTAATATTTTAAGCAAGATACCCGTCGTAAGATGCTAGATACTATCCAGTACAGTTGCAAATGGTGAATCTTTTCTTATTTATAAATACTCTCAGGAACTTTGAAAATAGCGCATCCAGGGTGACGAAAGGTAAAAAGGTGAAACTTTTTAGAACGAGAATTGCGAGACACGATATGCAAATGATCCATGTTTGATGCCAATGCGCATGCCCGTAGACCCTGTGGTGGCGCTGCAACCGGGCAAGTGACCCTATTTATACGGAGCAAAGTGGACGAGTCCTACACAAGATGATCACATGTCGACCCGAAGAGGAATACACTCACAATGACATCGGTACAAAAACAACAGGCTGGTCGACTCGGCATGTGGCTCGCCAGGTCGATCGTTCGGAGTGTTTCGTCAGACGACTTTGGGAGCACTAGACAAGAGACAGCACCACGTGCGACGTACCGCAACCCAGGCACTGTCGTAATCTGTTGCCATTAACGCAGATACATTTGCGCCGCCGTCTAAAGTGGCGCCAAGACAGATCAACGTGGACTGTGACAGATCAGAAAAACGTGGTGTTTAATGAGAAATCGCGATTCGTTTTGGTGACGGGTGATATCCGCATAAAGGTGTGGAGGCCGCATCGTGAACATTACAGTTTCACCCACTTTGTCGCCCGCCACACCTTTCGCACAGCCGACGCAATAGGTCACAGCCTAGGATAGTTGGTTTCCTCTGTGGTACGTGGAAACTTAACGGGACAGCGTTATGTTCATGACGTTCTTCAACCCCATGTGGGACCGTTCCTACATGGTCTACCAGGAGCACTTTCCCAGCAAGATAGTACTAGTCCGCATACAGCTCGAGTTGTTCCAGAGTTCCTGTCACGTACCGACGCTTTAATGGCCGGACTGCTCCCCAGACTTTTTCTGTATAGAGGATGTGTGGAACCAGCTGAAGCGCCAGATGCCCCGTGTCATTTTGACAAGTTGCAGCATGTATTTCAGCAAATGCTGGCATAACTCGTTAATGTTCTTGCACTGCCTTAGCCCACCTGTTCTCACTGTATTCATTTCCGTATCTTGATTTTTGGATAAATTGAATCTCTCCTCGTAACCATTATGGCTAATAAATTTCATTTCGATCGGATGCTACCCCCCTTGGTGCCCTATTTTCAGTGTTTCTAAGTGTTTGTTCCAAACCGCCGCACATAAAAACAGGATTTTCCTAGGGTAAAGTACTTTGCATAGCTCTTGAGCTAGGAAACATTTGTATAACCAACAGAACGATCGTCTTAACGTGACTATCGTTCAGTACAGAGTTAAAGGTTGAAAATTACGCACTTGCAGGTTGGCAAATGGAATAAATCGATAGCTCTTTTGCATTAGATGTGGTTTGCGGCACGCCTTAAGAGGGTTATGGAGGCACCATTAAATTCATTGGCATGCGGGGATTGGGCACCACAATCGAGCCACGGTTTCCAGGACGGCTGTGCGCAGCAAACGGCTCAAATTTTTAAAATATTTTCCTAAAATCCCGTTCACTAACATCCTTGAAAACTTTCCTGATATGTTTATCCTTTTCCGAGATACACAGACGCGAGATTACCTTACTTGCACGTGTAAAATACTCAGGTAAAATTGGGTGTGACGCAAAAATTCATTATATAAAGTGACGTAGCACGAAGACAATCCTGTGAAATGTCTCCGTTATCATTAGAAGGTTTCTGGAAATCTCTTGTTGTAGTGCTGAAGCACATGCAAAATTTTTCTACATGTAAAATCCGGCTGAGGTGTAAAATTATCTAGCTTTGCGTTATTTAGTTAAATTATGATAATTTTACTGGCCCAAAATGTTTTTTTTTTTTATATGAGTGACATGCCCTGCTGTTGCAGGGAAAACAAGGGAGCATGCGGAAAAATGATTCTGTCGAAGTACAGAAATGGCAAAAATGCTCTCGATTATTAAAAGACTGACTGAAAAGAGGGTTATCAGGTGCCTCATTTACCTTCCTCAGCACCATTAAAAATGTTCCCAAAACTTTTGGCATGCGAGCATATTGGCGCTCTTTTATGCTGTAGAGAAAGAGACAGTGACCGTGTAAAAGAGACGGAAATGTAATAAATACTGGGTGATAGTAGACAGTCGATGTGGTACAGAAAGAGCGAAGGAGACAATGTCACTGTGAGAGAAAGAGAGGGACACAATCGCAGTGAAACGAGTTGACAGCAATAAAACAGTTCTAGGAGACATTACCAGCTCTCTACCTCTTACTGCTACTATCTCATTTATTCCATCCCACTGCTCCTGTAAACGCCATTCTCTTCCTTATTGTCATTTCCATGGTCTATGTCTCTCATTAACACTGACTCTCACCCACTTTATACCTGTGCCACGCTCTGCTAAAATTATGCGCAGTGGTTAGCACACTGGACTCGCATTTGGGAGGACGACAGTTCAATCCCGTCTCCGGCCATCCCGATTTAGGTTTTCCGTGATTTCCCTAAAACGTTTCAGGCAAATGCCGGATGGTTCCTTTGAAAGGGCACGGCCGATTTCCTTCCCAATCCTTCCCTAAAACGAGCTTGCGCTCCGTCTCTAATGACGTCGTTGGCAACGGGACGTTAAACACTAACCACTACCACCACCACCTGTGCCACTGGCACTGTCTCCACTAGCGTCCATAAGCTGGCGAAAGAAGGTCAATTAGGGTCTAAGGTCCCGTCGACATCGGTCTAATTAGAGACGGAGTACATTCCGACAGCTCGCTAGGAAAAAAAAAAAAAAAAAAAAAAAAAAAAAAAAACAGGAAGCAATCCCCCAAAGGATAATAAGCAAAAGGGGTCGTATGGATATTATGCGTTCCAAATGAGGAGAGAAACGATCTTCTAAAGTAACCCCGTTCTCGCAACCAGGCCGGTGGCCCGTGATTATGGAGTAATCCAGTCGACAGGGTGCAAAATTCTGCACGACAAATGGCACTCCCTGTCCACATCATCTGCAACGAGTGCATGCCTTGTTAACTACGGACTTGCCTCTACGGCAAAGTTTTTGTCGCAGGTTCGTTGCCTAGATCTCCACAATGTCTGGCTTACTGTCATCCATCATATTTACAGATGAGGTTACGTTTAGGAGGGCTGGTATTGTCAACGACCACACCATCCACTTGTGAGCTATAGAGAATCTCCATGATATGGTGGGCAGCGAAATACCACTAACGGCTCAGTCCAGAATGTGTGGACGTGGATTGTAGGCGATCGTCATGTGGGACCAATCATCCTACCACAACGCCTAACAGACAAGGCGTATCTGTAATCCGAGTGTGAGACCCTGCCTGCCCCGCTGGAAAACCTATGTCTCGTGGTACGTAGGATAAATTAGCTACCAAACGATGAAGCTCCAGCTCACTGGCGTATAGTGTGTTGATCTAAAAGAGAGCACAGGCACAGTATACCCACTTGCGAGGTCATCGTCACTGTAAATTTCACTGTCATAGCTCATTCATCTCCCTTTTCATGTGTGTATATCTCCCTCGGAATGCATTTGCGGCCACATTAACGTTTTTGCTCTTTATCCCCTATGGCTCGTTTCCGGCAGTTTTTACCCATTTGGTCAATTCACCCTCTACGGTACTGCTCACATAATAGTTTTTTGGATATGGCGCAACATCATATTACAAAATAACTCTTACTGGATATAGCCGACAGTTCAGTAATCGTTACAGTGACCTTGTTCTGCAACCTAGGCTGAAACGTTGGTTTCATCAAGTGATATTTCACAGTATGATGCGGCACCACACCCAGAAAAATTTTATGTCAAACGTCTCTGGCTGCGAAAGCCTGCAGACTTACGTATAGTTTCACCTTTGACTACGTTTTAAATACAACAAATCTATTTGCAATTGCGAATATGAACAGACTACAGCTGCTAAATACAGTATATTGGTGACAGTGAAACTCTCTGCCAGAGTGGAACTCGAAACCGGATTTCCCATTTTAAGTGAACGGTTGTTTAACCGACTCGGCCATGTGAGAATATCTCCAGGCCCCACCCAAACTTCCGTACGTCACAGGGTGGCGTATGGAGATTGGGGCGCTACTGGAGGAGAACTCGGATGGCCGAGACGGTTCAGGCGACCGCTCACGTACAGCAGGAAATCCGAGTTCGAGTCTCAGCCCTCACACGTTTTCATTCATCGCTTCTGATTCGTATTAAAGTCCTGATACAGCTGATATCATTAGTCCCTCCCATACCTTTCCTTTAATCCGGATTTCGTGTGGTATCTGCTGTTTCAGACATGTCCAAAAGCACAGACCAGTGCATTAATATAATCGTATGTTTCTCCCCGTGTGAGGGTCTCTGCAGCAGTACGAGTGGTACAGGACGTACAGAGATAGTGACATTTGGTAGTCTGACAGACAAGCACGCATGTCTGACGGTCATTGCAATGTACATCGAAAAAATACAGGCACAGCATTATAATACGTTTTAAAACTTTTGTTCGAGGATCAGAATATTTGTAACGCTGGCAGCCTGCTCTCCGCATATAAGGGGCGAGGACAATGAAACAAAAATAAAGGAAACAAGGAAACATACGATCCACTGAGATCTTACTTCCGCAACGTGGCTAGTCATGTGGTGAACTGTAATGGGAGCTCTCACTATGAGATGATCGTGATAAACTGAAGGAATCTCTGTCCATTGAACCGCAGTGCATACATCACATAATGAAGTATGGACAGCAGATGTACTGCGCTGACGATCTGCTCGTTAGGGTGTTGGCCGCTGTGCAGATGATGGACGTGGCGTACCTCAGTTCTCTGTCTACATACTGGGCGCAATAAGCCATCCACAAACTCGTAGCTATGTAATTGCATCGGTACGAGACAGAACACAAGATATCTGTTTGTTCATTAGCCAGGAACAGAAATTCGGCGCAGGTATTGCTCTATAAATCAGTACTTCACGGTGTGTTACACTCCACAAAGAGGTAAAGGATCGTTACTTGAGTAAACAGATAAACAACTCTGTTCACAGGGAAGCGACATTACGTACTCCCTGTGCCAATAGCAATATTTCTCAAAATATAACCTCCCGATTCTCCAGTATCGATCTCGCCTGAAGTCTCTAGATCAGAGGAAAGTGTCTTCGATCAATTCCCGCAAAGAGGTGCATTCGTTTGATTTACACAGGGAAGTGCTTTTCCACCACACACGCCCACACCCTCCTGGATGCACTGCATCTATGTTTAGGCTCAGAAACGAATCTCAGTGGATGTAACAAAAACCTTACCAACATTACCTCCTGCCACACGGTTCATGCAACCTCCCTCCAGTCAGTCACCTGAAGCTCATACTTCTTTCTTTTGGTTGGTAGCGGCTTCTGAGGAACGTTTAACCCCACGTCACCTTTTCTGTCAGTTCTCAACCATAATTAACGCACAGACAAGCAGGCCTACAGAAGTATTGTTATTATCTGGTGCTAGCCTGTATCAGTAAATTAATCCGACTCTTTAGCATAAACAGTGATCTAACATAAATATAAACTGAGAAGAATTTTCAAGATATGAAATGTATTTTTTATATCCTTGCTGCCTTAAAGTTTCACATCTATCACGTCTTGCTGCTCCTACATAGTTGCTGATATCTTTTCTTATTTATTTCTGTGGAGCATGAGTATTTGGTCTAGAATCGCATTCAAAGTATTTGGTGTACACTGAGCCCTACCTCAAAATATACCACACGAAACTAAATTTTTATGTTGTACAGTATCATTCACGTATGTACTGTAGTTCGCATCTTCTAAGATTTTTATCAAATATACAAGTGTAATAGTAATCATCATCATTATATCGTATATTGAAAGCAGATACTTTAAATCCCTGTTACCAACCGTAATTCTGTATGCTGAAAAGCATATTCCTCATTTTCGTGTTCACAACGTGTTATCTTGGATTCAGTTTTTAGTTGTCTACAGCAGCCGCTTGCGGCCTTTGACAATTCCAGTTTTCACACACGACAGTCTCTCGTGAAGGCTGTCTTTTATAAAACACGCAGCTCCCACACACATGAAAGTATCTTTGATGTCCATTCTCAGTGTTTTGTGAGAGACTGCTAGAGCCCTGAAGCTTGTTCCGCCTCTCCCCAACCTCGTTATTATCAAAAACACTTGCTACGTTAACGAGTAACCCCCTCTGTTCCCTGTGTTACCTCTTTTCCTCTTATTCTAAAATATTACCACAAAGTTCACTTACTCAGGGTCAATAACCGCGAGAATTTAATGTCAGTTGTAAATCAGTATTCACTCAGTTGCTAATCACAAAGAATAAAAGTTTTCGTACATAAATTACGAGTATAATTCTATTCACCATAAAAATAATACAGGATGTTCTACTAAGTCGTCCACTACATAGCACTTCTGTCAGTAAAGAAAAGGATAAATAGCATACGCGTTCGTTACTAGGAGAAAACGTACCTGAAATGAGCAGGAAGTAAAGAGTAATATACAATATTTATTAGTGCTGAGGCTTAATTACTGATTACAACCGGACATAAGTAGCGAAACACTATCAGCAGTCAACAGAATATTATCGGTACGATATAATGCATGTCACTGAAGCTGAATTCACTCTTGTTAATATTTCCAGTATTTATCGGTTATGTCCCTTCCTTGTTCATACCACAGTAATATTAATTCGGACATATTTAGTTGAAATGTGCATGCATATGAAACGGAGTCAACTTGAAAGTCCAGCTTTTTTAAAACAACTTACGGGAATGCAGCCAGGTGTCGTCGTCGATAACCGCCAGTAAGCGCTGTGTGTGTATTTTAAATTCCCAGAGTTTTAATTTCCCGTTCACAGCTCTTACGTGCTGCAGTTTTTCCTTGAAAATGACAGAGTCGGAACATAGGCCACTGTCGACGACGTAATTCCCGTAAGTTATTTGTACAGTGTATACGCCAGGAGATATACACAAAGGCAATAATAAAATATTTTCCTTCTCCTGTACAAATGATCATGCCACCAACACACAACTAGTAATTCAACACACGTACACACCAACTGTTTCTCTATGTTTGATTAGGCCTATCATGTTGTTATTGTTGTTGTTGTTGTTGTTGTTGTTGTGGTCATGAGTCAGGTTGATTTGATACATCTTTGCACATGTAGTCTGTCCTGCACAAGCCTCCTCATCTCTGCATAACTAGATCCATTTCAGCCTGCTTACTGCAAAGAAGGCCTTCGACTCCCTTTTGCAGTATTTGCCCCAACTTGACTGGATATCTTTCATCAACAGATCACTAATTTTTGTCATGTTAAGCCACAAATCCCCCAATTTCGATGTTGTATCCCTCATTACTTTCTCTGTCCACCCATCTAATCATTATTATTCTTCTGCAGCAATACATTTCGAAAATTTTAATTTTTTTTCTTGTCTGGACCGTTTATCGACCACATTTAAACAGCGTACAAAGCTACATTACGCATATCTGTAAGTAAGAGATACTTACAATTTAATATATATCAGATGTTAATAAATTCCTCTTTTGCAGAAATGCTTTTCTACCTGTAGCTTGTCTTCATCTTATATCGTCTATACTTCGGCCGTCATGAGTTATTTTGATTCCGAAACACCATACCTGATTTACTACTTTTAATTTCTCGTTTCAATCTAATTCCCGCAGTATCATTTGGTCGACTAATTAGACTACATTCCATTACACTTTTTTTACTTTTGTTGACGTCCACCTTTAACCTCTTTTCAAGGTACCATTCGTTCCGTTCAGTTGTTCTTCGAAACTCTTTGCTATCCCTGAGAGAATTCTGTGTCATTTGCAAACCTCAAAGTTTTATTTCTTTTCCGTGAACTTTAATTTATTTTTCAGATTTTTCCTTGGTGTCCTTTATTGCCTGTTCAATGAACTGATTGAATAACGTCATGCATAGGCTACAACACTTTTCCCTTTTCGACCAACGGATCCCTATCATTTCTTTCCACTCGCAACTGCAGTCAGGATTCTGTAAAACTTATAAATAATGTTTCACTCCCGGTACTTTATCCTTGCTTCCTGCCATACAATTCTATATCTTTTTGATTCATTTACTCATATAACCACTACCTAACTCTATTAGTATACGTGACTCTTATTCTTTATGTTTTGTGATGTACTGATTGCACATAGAAACCATCACTTCACGCGCACTTCTATAGTCTCCCTTGACTATCTGTGCTTGTCGCATTTGCTACTAACTCATTCACTCTTTAACTGTGTAGTAACTATCCTATTCCATTTTTTTGATTGCAGTGTCTTACGTTATATGTACATTTCAACGTATGAAAACAACTGCATCATGCAATGTTCATTTGTGCTCATTACCTACGCTTTTCTTTTTCTTTTAGAGTCATCAGTCGTCTGACTGGTTTGATGCGGCGCGCCATGGATCCTTATCATCTCAGAGTAGCACTTGCACACTATGTCCTCAATTATTTGTTAGAAAAATTCAAATCTCTGTCTTCCTCTACACATTTTACGCTCTCCAGCTCTCGCTAGTACCACAGAGATTATCCCCGATATCCAAACACATGTCCCATCATCCTGTGCCTTCTCCATGTCTGTGTTTTCCATGTGTACCTCCTCATCCTTTACCTTCCCAGTCATCCTAATCTTCAACATTCTTCTGCAGCACCACATCTCAAATGCTTTTATACTCTTCTGTTTCGGTTTTACCGCTTTCCATGGTTCACTGTGGTCTAGACGTACATCCTCAGAAATTTCTTCCTAAAATTAAGGCCTATTTTTGACACCAGTAGCTTCCTCTTGACAAGGAATGCCCTCTTTCCTTGTTCTAGGCTGCTATTTATATCCTCTTTGCTTCGTCCGTTATGGATAATTTTTCTTGCAAGCTAGCAAAATTCATTATCTTCGTGCTCACCAATTTTGATGTTATGTTTTTTGCTATTCTCATTTCTACACATCTCATCATCTTTGTCTTTTTCTGGTTTACTCTCAAACCATTTCCGTACTCATTAGACTGTTTATCCCATCAATCAGACAATGTAATCCTTCATATTCACAAGATGTTATAGATGTTCTTTCAGCGCAAATTTTATTCCCAGTCTTGGATCTTTCTTTTGTTTTCTTCGTTGCTTCTTCGAAGTATGGATTGAACAGTATGCACGAAACGCGGCATTCCAGTGTTACAACATTTTAATTCCGTGCACATCGTTCTGGGCATTCCACGATTTTTCACGATCGACGAGTCCTATGAATGTGTCTTTGTTTTCCTTCTGCATTGCTTCCATTACCAAGCACAGCGTGAGAGAACTGTCTCTCTGGCGTCTTTACCTTCCCTAAGGCCAAACTGATTGTCATTTAACAGATCCTTAATTTTTCCCATTCTTCTATATATCATTCTTGTCAGCAGCTTGGATGCAAGAGCTAATAAGCTGATTGTGTTTGTGAGCTTTTAAGTATTTTATTTTATAATTTAATGCATCTTAATCACAGACAAAAAAGTGTCAGTGAGTGATATCTAGCATCTTCACACATTTTATACTTACCTTTAGAGTTTGTTTACTGTGAAACCAAGCGCTTGTAAATACTGTAATCGGTGTATATATATATATATATATATATATATATATATATATATATATATATATATATATATATATATATGTGTGTGTGTGTGTGTGTGTGTGTGTGTGTATGTGTGTGTGTATGTGTGTGTGTATGTGTGTGTGTATGTGTGTGTTTGTGTGTGTGTGTAACCTGGCTAACAGTACAGTATTGGAATTAATTCTTCATGAATTCCATGAGACAGTGCTATCTACGTATCCAAAAACTATACCCTGCTTCTTTTCGTAAGCATTTAGGTAGCGTACAACTAAATTTCTGTTAATTCCGAAATCACCACGACTTCAGCTATTGCCAGCACAAGGCCAGAGGATAATGTTCTAGTATATTTGATGATAAGCCTGCAGTGGCTCGAAAAGTGCCTAACGGTACAATAAACCACACCAAATTCATTATGCCACTGTTTTTACACTACAAATACGTAAATCACCAGAGGATACGTCGTGGTGTTTACATACAAGTATATGGCACGATGACGTAGAATGGACTGAATGAATTAGGTATACTTTCACGGCCACCAGTATTGCTGCTCGTCCAAGTAGTTCTGTACTTTCACGAATGAGAGCCGTGTAGTGTTCCCATAAGCTATTCCTAATGTTTCTTCATTTCCATTAACGGATGGTACAAATTTTAGACCAACAGAATGGACACAACTCGCGATGAAACAGTTGCGACATGTAAATGAATGATGAGATGAAGGAAATGGAAAGGAAACGGGATAGGAAAGAGATAGGAAGGAAATAAACACCTCCAGCAGCACAGGGTACTGCGGCAATGCGACGGCGAGAGCAGAAAATTTGTGCCGGACTGGGGCTCGAAACCGGATGCTTCACTTCTCGCTGATGCTGTGGGCGGGAAGTTGGGAATTTTGGTGTGATAGAAATAGTGTCGGATGGCCGACGCGGTTCAGTCAACAGTTCTAAAGAAGTAGAGGACCCGGGTTCGAGTCCCGCTCTCGCCGTTGCATTACCGCAGTGCCCTATGCAGTTGGAAGTCATTATTCCTTTCCTATCTCTTTCCCATCTCTTTTCCTTTCCATTATTTTCATCCTACTTATTTATGTAGATAGCATGAAGTGTGATATATCAATGAAAAGAGGAAAGATCACTTCTTTACGGTATTCTTACATCATTCGATTCCTTCAAGTAGTTCAGTTGTAAGATCGAAATAAATTTCAGGGAGTTCCCGTCTATTTTCCGACTTTACAGTAGTCAGAATCAAAATGTCGTCGTGTGAACGAAAGTTTTCACAGTGCTGCCTTACGGACAAAGGAGTCTATGCCGTCCTAAGTGAATGTGAATCTTCAGAATATTATACTTCTAGTTGTAATTCCATTTGAATTTAATAACCAGAGTGATAATGAAATGCGGACTGCGGAATCTGACTGTCCAGATGAATGTGACCGACGCAGCGCTCGGTTCAAGTACGAAACAGAAGACAAACCATCAACATTACATTTTTATGGAAACACAGGTATTATTCCTTTGGTACATAGGCAGCTTCTACCGGATCTTTTCCTTCTTGATACCTGCTTAGAAATTCATGTAAGATGATTTGTGAAACCACATAGCAATGGAAACAATTAAATATGCAAGACAGTTTTACAGTAGCAAACCAAATTCTAAATTTAATAATAAATAGTTTGAAACAACTGCAGATGAATTGGCAAGGCTTTTTGTGCATCCTAACTGACGAGGTTCGAAAACCATCTCTTCAGTCCTAGTCCATAAGAAAAGCCACCCACACTACATTCTTTTCATCCATCATGACTTATAAGTGATTTACAACTTTGCCAAATTCCTTCACTTTACTGGTAATGTGAATAATGTTTCTAATAACAAACTCTTCAAAATAAAACCTGTCATTTAACATCTCCACACAAGTTGCAGACAATGCTACTATCCACAAGAAGACACTGCAGTAGATGAGAGCATTATAAAATTCAGAGAAAAGTGGTGCTGCATACAGTATAATCCACAACAGAGTGCACGGTTTGGTACAAAGATGTGCAAAGTTAGTGAATCCTCCAACGGTTATTGCTTGGGTTTTCAAATCTACACAGGAAGAAAGCAAGATGATACCACTGGGGGAATACCTTCTAGAAGACCTCTGGGGATGGATTTAGTGGACCCTTACCTTGACAAGGTTCCTCCAGTTTTCATAGATAACTGTTACATTTCCGCTTCCCTGTTCATCCGACTAGCAGAAAGGCACACTAATGCAGTGGGCACATTGGGAGTGAATAGAAACATCTCTTAATATTTCAGAAAAACAAAATTAAAGAAGAGCGAAACACTGATATATTTTGCACAGAAACTTATGGCGTTACAGTAGTAGGACAGGAAGGCTGTCAGTGCTTTCTCCGCTTACCATTGTAATAGTAACATACAACATAATTGTGAAATTGACAGAAAACAAAACAGATGATAATAAAACCATATACAGTTATTGATTATAACAATGCAATAAATGGTATTGATAAACAAGATTATTAATTGTCTTCTTTCCCTATCGTGAGGAACTATGCTAAGGGATACCAATAATTTTTTTTATAGATGTTGCAATTTTCAACCGCTATGCATTTCTACAAAAAGTGATAGGAAAGAATTTCACTTTACTGATTTCAGAATAAAATTAGCTCAAGACCTTATTGAATCCGTCACCTTACCCGATTACCATAGGAAAGGTAGATTTTCTCAAGATGTGTCACCCGTCAGACCTGAAGCTTCACAGTGGGGACATTAACGTAAGAGACATTCCTCCTAATCTGAAAACCGATCTAGAGAACGTGTCCTGTGTAAACCAAGTATAAAAAAAGGAAAGTAAATACAAATGTGATAAATGTCTTGTTGTCTTATACATTTCAGACAGCTTCAAAGAGTTCCATAGTTGGCAAAATATTTTAAATTACACCAGTTCCACCCACTTCTCAACCCTCAATCATCATGCTACATAAGGTGGTATTTTCGTAGTTACAGTTTTCAAAATAACTTTAAATAACTTACAAAATAAGGCAATTTTCATTAAAAATTATTTTTATGAAGGGTGTAAAAGTTGTTAAAGCAATGGGTTAAGACTGAAATATGTTTATTAGTGGCTGGCAACAATTTTCTTTAATTCCTCTTAAGTTCCTCCTTACATCAGCGCTTTCCAAATAGATTTTCAAATAAAAGCAGTCGTAGCTTCCCCTCAGTGATTCCGTCGTTTCGACATGCCTGCGAGATTTTGATGTGATTATTTTATTTCTAATCCCAACTAGTCTTATCTGTGGCTCCTAAGTTCGGCTTTGTTTCCTTACCAAATTAGACACATTATTTTATGTCGACATTCTCCTCAGTCATCCGTTCATACGTTCATTGGTTGTCTGTGATGACGTATTGCTTGATATCTTCTATGGTTTTTTCCAAGTAAATTCGTTATAGGGGCAAGTTTTACCTTTCCACTATTCACCTTCACGTTCCCCAGATTCACAACAATTTTAGAATTACGGAAACTGTTGGATTATACATCTGATAACAGTTTAAACACTTTGCATGTGTAATGCCGCTGCGTGAAAAAAATCGCATCACCAAGGAGGAGATGTGCGACATAAACGAAAGTTGGTACACATGTTTCTACGTCTGAAATATGATGTCCATTCAGATTCCACGACAGTCGCATAACCGTGGCGCTATTAGCAGGTTAGCTTTAAATACACAGGATAATGGTCGTGAGCGTTAGTTTTGTTTGAGGTAGGACATGGTGATTTGATGTCACTCAAGAATACCTCTATGGTGACAGAGACACCATTATCAAGATGTCACAGAGTTTGAATGAGATCGTGTAGTAGGGCTATGAGAAGCTGTATGTTCGTTCCCCAATAATGCAGAAGGGCTTGGCTGGAATGTGAGCATAATAAATGACTTTTGGCACCGCTGGTCACGAGAGCATACCGTTGTAAGAAGACGGAAGACCATCGTGTTCAGCGTATGGCTCTGGCGCTTCACAGTGCATCTGCAGTATATATTTGAGAACCGATTGGAATCACAGCGACACAAGGCACTGTTTTTAGTCGGTTACTAGAGGGAGAGCTCCGTATATTCCACTGACCTCAAACCACCGTCACTTGGGACTTGAGTTGTGTCAAGCGAGAGCTCGTTGGTGGGCAGGGTGGAGGTCTGTCATGTTTTCTAATGGAAGCTGGTTGAACGTCGGTGCCAGTAATGGACGTGTGTTTATTAGAAGGCCAGTTGAGGATCTGCAACCAAACAGTCTGTGTGAGAGACACACTGGTCCTTCATATAAAATTACGGACTGGGATGCGATTTCCTATGACGGCAGGAGCACTAACGTTGTTATCCCACGCACAATGACTGCAAATTTGTACGTCAGTCTGGTGATTCGGCCTGTTATGATACCATTCATCAACAGCACTCTAGGGGTGTTTTCCAACAGGCTAACGCTCACTCACACTACGCCTTTGTTACTCATTAGTCTCTACAGGCCTTGGCCTGCTCTCCAGTCGAGCACATATGGGAACTGATCTGACGAATACACCAGTGTCACCCTTTAACCGTCTCTATGACGACCGAGCAGGTGCCACGGGAAAGAGCCCCGACACATAAATTGACATCCGGCATCTGGACAACATGATACATGCGAGTTTGCATGCTTCAATTCAACATTCTGACAGTTACACCGGTTTCACATTTTCTTTGGATTAACTCGTGCTTACATTAACCTGTGATTTTGCAATGTTAATCACTTCTATATGATGGGCTTATTTCAATAGTGTTACAAGTCCATTACCTCCACTTTTTTCTCTATAATGCTTCTTAAATTAATGAGCCAAACAAACGAAAAGAAAGGTCTATCTCTAGCAAAAAGCCATATGCTTGAATATTTCTTGTATCTCAACTGCTAATTTTTCAGCGCTCATTTAAGTTTAGGAGTATGTATCTCAATATGAACAAAAATGGACTTGTACCACTACTGAAATAAGCCCCTGTGGATAACATCGGAAGTTCACTGAGGCTTTTTGCGGATGATGCTGTAGTATATCGAGAGGTTGTAACAGTGGGAAATTGTACTGAAATACACGATGATCTGCAACGAAATGACGCTTGGTGCAGGGAATGGCAATTCAATCTCAATATAGACATGTGTAACGTGCTGCGAATACGTAGAAAGCAAGATTCTTTATCATTTAGCTACAATATAGCAGGTCAGCAACTGGAAGCAGTAAATTCCTTAAACTATCTAGGAGTAGGCATTAAGAGTGATTTAAAATGGAATGACCATATAAAATTAATCGTCAGTAAAGCAGATGACAGACTCGGATTCATTGGATGAATCCTAAGGAAATGCAGTCCGAAAACAAAGGAAGTAGGTTACAGTACACTTGTTCGCCCACTGCTTGAATACTGCTCACTGGTGTGGGATCCGTACGAAATAGGGTTGGTAGAAGAGAGAGAGAAGAGCAGCTCGCTTCTTTACAAGATCATTTAGTAATCGCGAAACCGTTACGGAGATGATAGATAAACTCCAGTGGAAGACTCTGCAGGAGGGACGCTCAGTAGCTCGGTATGGGCTTTCGTTGAAGTTTCGAGAACATACCTTCACCGAAGAGTCAAGCAGTATATTGCTCCCTCCTACGTATATCTCGCGAAGAGACCATGAGGATAAGATCTGAGAGATTAGAGCCCACCCATAGGTATACCGACAATCTGTCTTTCCACGAACAGTACGAGACTGGAATAGAAGGGAGAACCGATAGAGGTACTCTAGGTACCCTCCGCCACACACCGTCGGGTATGTACGTAGGTGCAGATTTAGATATGTTACCTAGACAAATGGACTAACGAAATTTCATTACTCTACTTAACTGATTTTTGTTTAGCAGTTATTTTCTTCGTCAGTGTAATATGAGCAGTTTCCTTTTTATCACACTTTGTAACATCGTTCTCAGTGCTGTTACAATCTCCGAAGTGCTGCTCTGGCTTTTTATGTACGATTTACTTTCGTCCCCTTTACAAAGCGGTATATTCTCTTCTTACATAGCCAGAACAGTGCTGACATGATGTATCAGTTCTAATCAACAGCATTTAGTTTTGAACTTATTTTACAGTTTTAAAACTTCTTCTTCTCTTACTTGAATTCCGCTCTTACAGGCCAGTTCTGTAAGTTTCTTTGTAGTTCGCCAACTGATCGATTTTCTTGTATGGTTAATGCATGATCACATAATTTTCGACAACAAAAGTAGACTAACTTGAGTACAGTTAATAATATACCACGAACATGAGCAAAAGCAATTAAGATTCAGCCTATGATACAGCATTTGAATCTTTAAGCCAGTATTTTCTGACAAGGGTACTTGAATAGTGAGTAGTGTTGTAAGTTTCTTAGATCGTAATTGCAGTAAGTACAAAAATAGCATGTCCACTACGTAGAGACGGTTTGGAAGTCAGTTTGGCCAATCCTCTGGGAGTACCGCAATTTACGTCGGCAACAGAGTACTGTTATTATTGGCAGTTGCCGCGGTAGCGTAGCGAAGCAATTTCTGCCGAGCCCCGGGCGTCGCTAATAGCGACGACGAAATTGCGTGTTTAAGCTTTAACATTTTGTGCGTCGCGGCCGAATTATGTTGACGAAGCAATTCACCGAGCAAAACGAGTACCGCGCGTCACTTTATCTTTTGTAGCCATAGTTGCTAAAGTGGTAACTTGCACTGAAAAGTTAGTTTCGCCAGTATTATACTAAATAGCAATTAATAACCAATACATGATAAACATATCTGGTTATCTCCATATAGAGCAATTCATTCCATCAGAAATTTTGTGACAACAACGTTATCATCTCATCGTTTTCTATACGCGATGTTGTCAGTATGGTATATCGGCAGTATGAACCGTTAATACAAACATGTTCCCGTAGCTTCTTAAATAATGCTAACCTGCGAATGATTTCTCCTTGGTTTTAGTTAGACTAAATCTACTCAATAATCTCAATACTACATATATGTTTGCATAGTAATGTCAGTTTACACGTAAGTTCCTGGCGGAGGATTTATGAAATTTAATGAAACATCAGACTATTTCTTTCCACTCTGAAATAGTGATCGGAAAAAGTGACACATAAATCTTTTCGTGCCATCTTTGATTTCTCTTATTTTATTACGTTGATCATTTCTACCTATGGAGGTGACCATCAACAAAATTTTTTCCCCAATCAGCGGAGGAATTTTGTGACTGGAATTTAGTGAAAAGATCTCTCCTCAATGAAAAACGCCTTTGTTTTAATGATATGCCATCCCAACCCGCATAGCATATCTGTGACACTGTATCCTCCATTTCGTGCTAATACAAGACGAACCGCTCTTCTTGAATTTTTTCGATATCCTCCGCCAATTCTATTTAGTGAGAATACCATAGAGCACAGCAAAACCCTAGTAGTCAATTTAGTTGAACAGTAAATAAAATGCACTTCGTTTTCCCCATAACATTATCTGTGCAATTGCTCCAATTTAAGTTGTTTTTAATTGTAATCCCTAAGTATTTAATTGAACTGGCAGAATTTAACTTTGTGTGACTTATCGTGTAACCGAAATTTAACAGATTCTTTTTAGTGTTCGTGCAGACGATACACACTTTTAGCTATTTTGGGTCAATTGCCACCTTTTGTGCTATACAGATATATTGTTTACATTATTTAGGAATTGGTTTTGATCTTCTGATGACTTACTGTACAGTGTATGACTGAACCATCCGGAAACAATCTGACAGAGCTTCTGAGACTTTGTACTAAATCGTCCGCAGAGGGTCTATGACGTTGCCTTGGGGGACGCCAGGTACAACTTTTGCTAACTAGCTAGCTGTGTTTCACACTAAGGATAATTTCTTAGTACGTGCTGACTGTTCCAATAGACAGTTTTCTTCAAGATAATTCATGTTTGAATACAGGATGTTTTGCTTATACTACTGCAAATCGACATCAGTAATACGGGTCTGTAATCGAGCAGATTACTCCTTTTTCGTTTATTTGATATTGGTGTGATCTGTGCAACTTTCCGGTCGTTAGGTACGGTTCATTCGTCGAGTGAGCGTTTGTATACGATTTCTTAGTACTCTGCCATTTCATCAGCGCGCTCTGAAAGAGATCTGGTTGCTATACAATCTTATCGGAAGATTCACCTTCATTAAGTAATTTAAGTTGCTCAGCTGCACCGAGAATATCTACTAACTTACTCGTGTTGGCATGTTCTTCTTTCGTATTCCGGAATATTTATTTTGTTTTCTTTCGTGAACGAATCTCGGAAAACCGAGATTTTGTATCTTCCTTTAGTGGCTCTCTCATTGTTAGATACCATTGGTAACACGCAGTGAAATTATTATGTATAGCTGCTGGTGTACATTAGATACGATCAGATTCCTAGACGGGGTTTCCTTGTGGTTACTATTAAAAGCATGTTGCATTTAAGTTAATATACAGTTTGACAGTCTTGAGGATTTTGTGTTTTTGTAAATTTGGCTTGTGTTTTCATTGTTTCGGCAACAGTGCTCTGGCCATGGGGAATCAGTCCCGTTTCCTATTAATTTATTTGGTATAAATCTTTCAGTTGTTATCGTTACTACTTATTTGAATTTAAAATATCGCCTTGTATAATCTTTTAAATAAATGTATTTTGAATAATCAACGAAAGGATGATCTTCTACGAGTCGGGGCGTGGAATGTCAGAAGCTTGAACGTAGTAGAGAAACTAGAAAATCTGAAAAGGGAAATGCAAAGGCTCAATCTAGATATAATAGGAGTCAGTGAAGTGAAGTGGAAGGAAGACAAGGATTTCTGGTCAGATGAGTATCGGGTAATATCAACAGCAGCAGAAAATGGTATAACAGGTGTAGGATTCGTTATGAATGGGAAGGTAGGGCAGAGGGTGTGTTACTGTGAACAGTTCAGTGATCGGGTTGTTCTAATCAGAATCGACAGCAGACCAACACCGGCAACGATAGTTCAGGTATACATGCCGACGTCGCAAGCTGAAGATGAACAGATAGAGAAAGTGTATGAGGATACTGAAAGGATAATGCGGTATGTAAAGGGGGACGAAAATCTAATAGTTATGGCGACTGGAATGCAGTTGTAGGGGAAGGAGTAGAAGAAAACGTTACAGGAGAATATGGGCTTTGGACAAGGAATGAAAGAGGAGAAAGACTAATTGAGTTCTGTAACAAGTTTCAGCTAGTAATAGCGAATACCCTGTTCAAGAATCACAAGAGGAGGAGGTATACTTGGAAAAGGCCAGGAGATAAGGGAGGATTTCAGTTAGATTATATCATGGTCAGACAGAGAATCCGAAATCAGATACTGGATTGTAAGGCGTACCGAGGAGCAGATATAGACTCAGATCACAATATAGTAGTGATGAAGAGTAGGCTGAGGTTCAAGAAATTAGTCAGGAAGAATCAATACGCAAAGAAGTGGGATACGGAAGTTCTAAGGAATGACGAGATACGTTTAAAGTTCTCTAACGCTATAGATACAGCAATAAGTAATAGCGCAGTAGGCAATGCAGTTGAAGAGCAATGGACATCTCTAAAACGGGCCATCACAGAAGTTGGCAAGAAAAACATTGGTACAAAGAAGGTAGCTGCGAAGAAACCATGGGTAACAGAAGAAATACTTCAGTTGATTGATGAAAGGAGGAAGTACAAATATGTTCCGGGAAAATCAGGAATACAGAAATACGAGTCGCTGAGGAATGCAGGGAAGCTAAGACGAAATGGCTGCAGGAAAAATGTGAAGACATCGAAAAAGACATGATTGTCGGAAGAACAGACTCAGCATACAGGAAAGTCAAAACAACCTCTGGTGACATTAAAAGCAACGGTGATAACATTAATAGTGCAACGGGAATTCCACTGTTAAATGCAGAGGAGAGAGCAGATAGGTGGAAAGAATTCATTGAAAGCCTCTATGAGAGTGAAGATTTGTCTGATGTGATAGAAGAAGAAACAGGAGTCGATTTAGAGGGGATAGGGGATCCAGTATTAGAATCGGAATTTAAAAGAGCTTTGGAGGACTTACGGTCAAATAAGGCAGAAGGGATAGATAACATTCCAACACAATTTCTAAAATCATTAGGGGAAGTGGCAACAAAACGACTATTCACGTTGGTGTGTAGAATATATGGGTCTGGCGACATACCATCTGACTTTCGGAAAAGCATCATCCACACAAATACGAAGACGGCAAGAACTGACAAGTGCGAGAATTATCGCCCAATCAGCTTAACAGCTCATGCATCGAAGCTGCTTACAAGAATAATATACAGAAGAATGGAAAAGAAAATTGAGAATGCGCTAGGTGACGATCAGTTTGGCTTTAGGAAAAGTAAAGGCACGAGAGAGGCAATTGTGAAGTTACGGCTAATAATGGAAGCAAGGCTAAAAAGAATCAAGACACGTCCATAGGATGTGTCGACCTGGAAAAAGCGTTCAACAATATAAAATGGTGCAAGCTGTTCGAGATTCTGAAAAGAGTAGGGGTAAGCCATAGGGAGAGACGGGTCATATACAGTATGTACAACAACCAAGAGGGAATGTAAGAGTGGACGATCAAGAACGAAGTGCTCGTATTAAGAAGGGAGTATGACAAGGCTGTAGCCTTTCGCCCCTACTCTTCAATCTGTACATCGAGGAAGCAATGATGGAAATAAAAGAAAGGTTCAGGAGTGGAAATAAAATACAAGGTGAAAGGATATCAATGATACGATTCGATGATGACATTGCTATCCTGAGTGAAAGTGAAGAAGAATTAAAGGCTCTGCTGAACGGAATAAACAGTCTAATGAGTACACAGTATGGTTTGAGAGTAAATCGGGGAAATAGGAAGGTAATGAGAAGTAGTAGAAATGAGAACAGCAAGAAACTTGACATCAGGATTGATGGTCACGAAGTCAATGAAGTTAAGGAATTCTGCTATCTAGGCAGTAAAATAACCAATAACGGACGGAGCAAGGAGGACATCACAAGCAGACTCGCTATGGCAAAAAAGGCATTTCTGGCCAAGAGAAGTCTACTAATATCAAATACCGGCCTTAATTTGAGGAAGAAATTTCTGAGGATGTACATCTGGAGTAGAGCATTGTATGGTAGTGAAACATGGACTGTGGGAAAACCGGAACAGAAGAGAATCGAAGCATTTGAGATGTGGTGCTATAGACGAATGTTGAAAATTAGGTGGACAGATAAGGTAAGGAATGAGGAGGTTCTACGCAGAATCGGAGAGGAAGGGAATATGTGGAAAACACTGATAAGGAGAAGGGACAGGATGATAGGACATCTGCTAAGACATGAGGGAATGACTTCCATGGTACTAGAGGGAGCTGTAGAGGGCCAAAACTGTAGAGGAAGACAGAGATTGGAATATGTCAAGCAAGTGCAAGTGCTACTTTGAGATGAAGAGGTTAGCATAGGAAAGG
Source organism: Schistocerca gregaria (assembly GCF_023897955.1). NCBI lineage: Eukaryota > Metazoa > Arthropoda > Insecta > Orthoptera > Acrididae > Schistocerca > Schistocerca gregaria. The sequence continues at coordinate 951,442,972 of NC_064920.1, forward strand.
AATTCATGGCGGGCCGCATCAAACCAGACAGTAGGCTGATGACCAAAAAAAAAAATTTTGCGTTTCCTTTTTGGTGGATTCGGATGTTACAGTATTCAATGTCGCTACAACGACTTTGTGGTTACTAATCCGAGTAATCGTCATGATGCTCCCTAGTTCCTCAGGATTCGTTTCGTTTCAAGAAGTCTAGTATGTACTCTAGTATTTACTCTTTAAGTGTGTTCCTGAATTAACTGTTCAATTCAGTTTCGGAGATAGCATTTAGCACAATTTCGTACGATGTCTTATGTCTACCAAAGACTTTAAAGTTGTATTTTCGCCTACGTATCGAGAGCGGGTCGAAGACACCACCAGTAATGCTTTTGCTTGTGATTGGGGGGGGGGGGTGGTTACCTACATTTGTAATGAGACAGAATTTCTCTGAAGCTTTCAGCAACTGCATCATCTGAGTCAATCGGTCGGTAACATGAACGAAGTATTAATTTATTCTGGTTGCGAAGTATAACCTCTACATACACTATCTTCTTCAATTTCACTAGAAGGTAAATTACTTCTAACAGCAACAAACAAGCCACCGCCAACTGTATTTAATCTATCCTTTCTGAGCACTGTTAGCTTGTGTTATATCCGAAATTAGCCAGTTTTCAGTACCAATATTAACATAAGCTTTAGTGGCTTCTATTAAAACCTAGGGTCTCGGTTCTTTGCAACACAGCTACTTCAGTTTCCTGCGTCTATCCCCCGTCTTGTGACTGTCCTGCACCATTTGCGACTAAAGCGGTGATTCTACTTTCCCGAGATCCTCTAACCCACCCACATCCCCCCTCCCCAAAAAAGAACAGTCCACTCCTCACAGCCACCGTTACCCTGGTACCCGTCTCCTGTGTGTAGTGGATCACTGACCTATTAAGTGGAACACGAAACGTCACCGCTCCATGGCGCAAGAGAAGGAATATGCAGCCTAGAACTTCAGCTCCGATTCAGATACTTCAATCGGGTCTGTACCAAAGTCCGTAACCGGTCCTGGAAACGATGCTACAGATGGTGAAAGAACCTTACGTTGCCCAATGAAGAAAAAAGCCTCCATAAAACGTAAATATGACGTCTACAGTGCATAAGAAGTGATGACATAATTCCACATTAGCTGAGAAATAGTCACGTTTTCTATCATTCTAAAGAGTACATTCAATGAACAAGCTCATCGCGACGTCAGTGATTTCAAAAGGCAAAGCGTCTCAGGTAATTACATTTGTGAAGCATCACACATACCTTCTTTCTTCGCCAATTAAGTTTCTGCGCCCTGTCAAAAGCCGTTACTTCCTTCCATATGGATAACGTAATTTACAGTGCCGGAAAAGAAATTAGTACACCTTCTTAGAGGTTTCCAATTCAATCAAGATTTATTTTTGCAACAGACCATATGGATTACATGAAGTGATTACATTTACAGCCCAACACCACATTCAGTTCATGCTGGAATACCCATATTAATATGTGGATACGTTACGCCACACCTGCTCGACCTGTTCACGTAAATCTTTGTTGCTTGACGAGTCGAACGAGTCACGTCTCGTCCCATTATATCCTACACGTGCTCAATTGAAGACAACTTCGGAGATCGCGCTGGTTAGGGAAATCGTTGCATGTTTTGAGGGAACGTTGAGTTTCAGAATGGTGTTTTGGCAAACATTATGCTTTTGGAACAACACAGCACCTTCCTGTCGCAAGAACAGCAAAATAACGAGTCTAATAACATTTTGCAGGTACCGAGCGCTGGTTATTGTCTTCTGCAGTCACCGAAGGTGAACGGTTATTGTAGTTTATCGCATCCTAGACCGTAAGACCTGGGGCGCGACCAGTGTGTCTTGGCCGAATGCACTCTACTAGACAGCGCCCACTAGGTTTACGTTGTACGTGAAAACGACCATCACTTGCGTGGAGGCAGAATCTGCTTTCATCGCTGAAGACCATGGTGGGCCATTCCCTCTCCCTGCTGATCCTCTGACGGTACCAGTGAAGCGGTTCACGTCGGTGCTGCGGCGTGAGTGGAAGAAGGTCAACAGAAGTGCGTGTCCATAGTCCCATTACTCATGACCGTTCACAACGGTTCGTGTTGCTCCTGCTGCCCTTACAGCACGACAATCCTGGCTGGTGTCTGCGCTGCGTGGAGGTCCAGAACCTCGTCTATGAGTGTTAGAGTGTTCGCGTGACCACTGATACTAGCATCATCGCACAGTTGAAGCTGAATGTCCAGCTTGTGTGGTAGTCCTCAGATAGGACAATTCCGCCACTCCAAAGGCCACAATTTGACCCCTTTTAAACTCGGCCATTTGGCTGTAGGTAGTGCGAGTTCATCTTCGTGGCAGGGTTGCCTCCCCGCTTCTCACCTTAGCACCACACTAAACCTTCTGGCTGTGAGTACTCTCTATTAAAGAGTAGACACAGATGACGAACTGGTAGGTATGTCACTACGCCATCTGCTGGTGGACGACGTTGAAAGCAATGTCAGTACGTCTAATGTACCACAGGTGACACCTGCTATCATCGGATGAAAATCGACGTCGTCTTTCTAGGGTGTACTAACTTTTTTCCAGCGGTGTGCGTAAGCAGGTAGCTGCAATACGCGTACTTCGACAAGGCAACAGTAAGCACTTCGGCTTAAATGTGACGGAATGAAACTAAAAGCGAAAATGTGAAAGAGATTGAAGACATACAAGAATTAAAAAGGTTGATTGACGTATCAGAGAAGTATTATTGACTTGCAGCTGCTTCAGAGTTCTTTTTACATAAAATTGCATGAAATATCAGATTATATTTTTCTGGAAAATGAAAGTGCGATAAGAAGAAAGTGAATAAACTCGAAGGAGAAATAAACTATCCAAGAAGTATTTGTAATGCTGTTGGAATAAATGCATGCAATGAAACACATTTCTTTCAAAATGCACGTATTCTGAGTTCCATCAGTTCTGCGTCAGAATTTTTCGTCATTTTAGTATAATCTGAAAGCCAATCTGGTAGTTTTACAGAAAACTGAACATATAATTTTCCAGTAATGACACTGTTTCCAACTTCTGGCTATTGGAAAATAGCGTTTATTATTACAATCATATTTCCATTAATCTGATTGCTGCTTCGACGCTGTTATGTGGCAATTAATTACACCTACAGTTGAAATCACAAGTCAGCCTATAAACGAAAATGACGTCTACCTGTAGCGAATTGACACTCGATTTCTCATTACCAACGTCACAAATCATACGTTGACCGATAACGTATTTGTTCTGACGTGTTATAGGCGTTAATTTGAAAAGTACACATGCGTTGTTATTTTAAAGAGACGCAAGAAAGAGGACTGTAACCTGCATTATTTCTCCGTTCACTTCAACTTCCTTATACCCATCACATTTCTCACAGTATATTGAAATCTGACATACCATTAAAAAAAGTTTTGGGAGTCATACCGTAAAAAATATTCACGATCACATTATTCTACGTCAAAATATCTTTCATAGACATTTATAGTTACATTTACGGGTACTCTTCTTGTACCAATAAAGATCCTTTATGTCTCGGTAATGTTAAATAACATTGCTTTCATTGGATGTGTAGTTATTGAAACATACCTTTACAAATACTCATTTACCTACAATTATGTAGCTATTAAAATTTGGGTTTGCGTAAGCTAGTAGCAAGACTCGTTAAAATTTTCTTGCTTGTAGCATACAACTATCAAGAAACCAGAAGAATTTTATGGACGTCTTGGCTTTATATCGAAGGAATTCAGCCCATGCGAAAGCATGGCAGGGTACACTTGGGATGTTAAGAAAATCTTTGAAAGAAATATTACGTCGTTCCCGAGATACCCTCTTCGGATAATTTAGAGAACGGCTATTTCAGGTAACGTGTGTAGCAATTCTGCCACCACACTGTTTACAGCGCAGGGATCACGTGGATAAGAAAAGAGAGCCTGTGGTGCGCACGGAAGAATATATGCACATTTTTCCCTCACTACGTTGTTAAGAGAAGAAAGGGATAACAACAGAACAAACTAGCGCTAGAAAATGGCTAGGATACGTTTTACCTTGAGGCCAAATATCATTCTGAGGTGCAACAGTAATTACTAATTTATTATCAGCAATTCCATTCTTGCGCAGCATTTAATATACGAGGGTTGGGACTTAAATAGTTGCAACTATTAATTTATGGCTCGTAGCAAATAGATACGTGTTTAAAAGTTTTACTGATCTTCAAAGTACTCACCAGCATTGAGTATAACAGGTTGCTAGCGATTTGGAAGTCGTAGCAGTGGCAGTGGTGTTGACACTTCGAGCGACGCGGTCTATTGCCCGACGAATTTGTAGCAGATCTGAAGCGAATGCCGTTAAGTGTTTCCTTCGGTTTAGAAATCGAGTTGAACTTACGAGGGCTTAAGTCAGGGGATTGCCGTAGGTGATATAGCACTTAGCAGCCACATCATTCAAACAAATCAGTATCAGCTTGCACTGTACGTGCTGTAGCATTGTCCTGCAAAATAGTCAGATCCTGCAGGAAGTGTCATCACTTCCGTCTCTAAGCTGTTAGTACGTTGTGTTCCAAAAATGAACAGCGTAAAGACAGAAGTGATGACACTTTCTGCAGGACCTGACCATCATTTTGCAGGACAATGTTCAAGCACGTACGGTGCAAGCTGTTACTGATTTGTTTGAATGATGGGGCTGCTAAGTGCTACACCACCGACTGCACTCCTTTGACACAAGCCCTTGTGGGTTCAACTCGATTTCTAAACTGAAGGAAACACTTCACGGCATTCGCTTCAGAACTGCTATAAATTCGTCGGGCAATAGACCGCGCCGCTCGAACTGTCAACATAACTGACACTGCTAAGAGTATCCTACGACGTCCACATCGCTGCCAAAGAGTTATGCACAATGCTGGTGACTACTTTGAAGGTCAGTAAAACTTTTGAAAACGTATCAATTTCGTATGAGCTGTAAATAAATAGTTGCCAGTATTAAAGTTCCAACCCTCGTATGTACTATCCTTGTGTCTGCGCAAAAAAGGTACTGGCTTCGAGAAACCATAAAACTGCAGGACTCAGTTTGATTAGAAATTAAGTGAGTATTATCAGCTGCTTAGAACGAAGTATTGTTTTCAAATTAAAGTTAGTGCATCCATGTAGTGCTATTATTGCACTAGTTCTAGAAGGAAAAAGAAATCAGGGTAATGTCATAATACAAAGATGAAGATCTTTCAGAACGTGCCCATAAATATACTGCAGTATATTAGCGTGCTGTCGAGTGTCAGGCGATGAGAAAAACTCGATTTTAAAGATTAATACTAAATTAGGTATATCCTGACTGTGTAAACGAGGGTCACGCGACGAGAAGCAGAGGTTAATTGATGGAAACTGTAGTATACAGCATCCATTCCTCTGAAAAAAGACATAGTCAATATACGTAGATGGAATGGGAAACCATCACTAAGTGACTGATGAAAGCTACTAAAAGAACATTGTGATATTTTCACACTCCTCTCATTTTCTGCAGTTTGCATTAAGTAAAAGGAATTAAAAATAGATTGGTGGTAACAAATCATAAGGAAAATTGTTAAATTGTTTCTCTAGCACAGCAACGTGCCTTTCAGTTTGGTAAAGTTCTAAAGAACAAAAGGGAAGTCAGATTTTTTGGGCATCGCGTTGTTGAAACGAAACAACTTTTTGCAGCTTGTTTTTTTTTTTCAATTGACGAGATCCGTGAATGTCATATGTCCCCGTTCATCCAGTTCCTTCCAACTGCGCTTGTTTGTTCGTGCACAGATGTGCGAGTATCTTCGTGAATGTGTGTGTGTGTGTGTGTGTGTGTGTGTGTCAGAGAGAGAGAGAGAGGGGGGGGGGGGGAAGAGAGAGAGAGAGAGAGATGAGGTAGGTGGGAGAGGGGTGGTAGGACGGAGGAGCGACATGAAGTAGTAAGAGGAAACGGATAAAGAAAGAGAGAGAGAGAAAATCCAGACTGACAGAGCACTGTTTCCGGCCCTGGTGCTCTTCCGCTGCCAACCCTAGCTCAGCGGAAGCAGAGCGACACGGGCACGCATCTGCTGCACAGTGTCGTGTTTTGCGAGTTGCCGTGCAATCAGGCGCACCGTGACCGCGCCCGACGGCTTGCTGGCTAATTAGCTCTCCACAGCGCGGGGTCACCGGAGAGTGATTTCGCGAACGGTCGCTGTCCTGTCTCTAACTCTGCCACCTCCACCCACCCCCAATTCCCTTCACCCCGGCCCCCAGGCCCAGCCACCCGAATGCGACCAATACGACTGTCAGTGAAGTACTGAGCAGCAGAATTACACACAAAAGACAGGGACTGTCATACTGACTCATGAATGACTACCATTGTACGCGCACCTGTTCCCATCTCTAAGTATATTGGTGTACTGCACTGGCCGCTATTCTCTTGGAACTCCTACTTCTCACTGGCGGAGTGAGTTACGACTTGGTGTTAATTTTAATAGACAATAATTATCGTTGTTTCCTTATTTTATTGCAGTTAACACAGTATTTACCATAACATCAGTCACGCAGGACAATTACCCTGCTGAACTAAATAGCTGGGTATGTCAAGCCGAAGATAAAGCACAAAGCAAACAAAAATTAAGGTGTGGGATTAATGTTCAGGATCCACTTGCTACTTGGAATAATCATTCTGATGCAACAATTACAACACCAAGCAATGCTCCCATCTCCTAGTAAATCCAAGTATTTAGTTGGTTTTCCGATACCATCGCAATTATCTTCGCGATAAACGGTTTCAGATCCAGATGGGCTCACAGTACTCCTGTAGAGCCATTGCGTCTAAATAAGGTCAGGTGACAAAGTCGACATCGGTCATCGACAACGATAGCTTTGATGGTTTCAAAAACCGTTCGAACAAGTCTAGGAAGGCCTAACGGTACCGACAGACCGCCTTGTCATTCTCAGCCTATAGGCGTCATTGGCTGCGGATGTGGAGGGGTATGTTATCAGCACTTCGCTCTCCCGGCCATTGCCAGTTTTCGTGATCGGAACTGCTACTTCTCAGTCAAGTATATCCTCCATTAGCCTCACAAGAGCTGAGTGCAGCTCCTTCCCGACAGGGCTCGGCAGACCTGGTCGGCCGGCCGGAGTGGCCGAGCGGTTCTAGGCGCTACAGTCTGAAGCCGCGCGACCGCTACGGTCGCAGGTTCGAATCCTGCCTCAGGCATCGATGTGTGTGATGTCCTTAGGTAAGTTAGGTTTAAGAAGTTCTAAGTTCTAGGGGACCGATGACCACAGCAGATAAGTCCCATAGTGCTAAGAACCATTTGAACCAATTTTGAGACCTGGTGGGTCGTCCATTCAAGTGATAGTCAAGCTTGACTTCCGTGATCTGACGGGAGCTGGTGTTACCAATGGAGCAAGACTATTGATCGATAGTGTAAAACATAAAATAAAAATAAAAATTCCTGGCGTCTTCCAACGATAAACATATTGTTGCGCTTAATAAATCATTCGTGTACCTTGTACGTGTCACAATTCTTTCACAGGAACCGCTACGATATATGGAAGGATCGAGTTAAGACGGAGTAGCTACAGTAACACTTCAGTAGTATGTTCTTCGTTTACAAGCTCCGTCATATAGAGTAAGACAAGCAAGCTTTCGGCAGTTGTCTCCGTCGTCGTTATGACGAGTAAACACTGACAGCCGGGGCTGGCATGGTACTCTGCTCCTACAGATGTAGCGGTTACGTCTGGAACGTTCTAGAGAGGGCCCGAGTGGTTCATTCGATGTGACGCTGCTGTAAGCCGATAAGATTGTTTCGAAGCGTTCCACGGCAAAGACTCCGAGGTAACAAAGTAATACTAGCTGTTCAAAGGGAAAGACCATTATCATATTGATAAAATATGTATTTGTGCACACGAAGTACAATGTAAAGTAATATTCTGATATAATATTAGTGTTCTGAATGAAAGGATGACAACTATAGGATTCGCGGATGACAGCGCTATCCTCATAGAAAGCCAGCAAGAAATACAGGACCTGTTGTATGGAACAGTATGGAAAATTTACAAGGAATGTGGATTGAGAGGATTCCAAAAAATTCGAAAGCAACGATAAGTAGCAGAAATATTGGAGACCACGAAGTAGATGTAGAGCACGAATTCTTTATCTTAGCAAAAATAACGCATGGCGCAAGATGCAAGGAGGATGTAAGAAGTGGACTAGCACAGCAAACAGGTCATTCCGCGCTAAAATCTGTTACTTCCATGTGAGTTTGTACGTCTGGAATATTGCATTGTACTAAAGTGTATTATGGACTTCGGTAAAACCGAAAGAAGAAAATCGAAGCGTTTCAGATGTGGTGTTACACAAGGATGCTGATAATTATGTGGTGTGACATGAGATGACAGTCATCCACAAACGAACCTCAACACTACTGCACTGTGGATCTCATGGAGTAAAAGAGTGAGTTCAGTCAATCATGATTTTTCTATACAGGAGTTTCGTGTTGCGGAATGTCGTATTGCGTGAGAATAAAACATGTTCCGCAATTTTACTAGTTCCGTAATTTTACTGCACAATGGAATCAGCGATTTAATTCTATAAGTATAAGCTTCCTTTCGACGGCCTTTCTTGAAAACAGGAATGACCTGCCCCAATTGAAAATCTTCAATGCTAAAGTAACCTACGATAAACTACTCGCAGAAGGGAAGCGGTTTCTTTCGCATAATATCTTTAGATTGTCATGTGTACCCAATTAGATCCAGTTGATTTTCCTCTGCTACGTGGTTTAGCTGATTTCTACTTCACTTCGGTCCATCGTTCGGGGTTAAGGGGACAAGATTCTATTTATTTAAAAACTGAACTAACGTTTTTAATATAAAATTTTTATTATTAGTTGTTTAATATATTACCTCAATGTTTTATATTTTTTAAATGTTTAAGCATTATTTTGGTGAAGGAAGCTATAGTGTTAGTGGCTAACGATTCATTACATCCGGTTGACTATTATTAGATTTACATATGCTGGTTTGTATGGAGCGTAGATACAGAAAAAATTTGTTAGAATGTTTCTTTTCTTTAATGTTGGAGGTAACTGCGGAAAAGATGCTGAAAATGAACTGAAAAAGAAGAAGATAAATATAGAGGTTTTAAGTGAAACAAAAAGTAATGAAAATGAACTGAAAAAGAAAAAGATAAATGTAGTGGTTTTAAGTGAAACAAAAAGTAATTTCGGAGAACAGCAGATCAACAAGCGTACACATAGCTGAATGGAGCAAAACGTAAGAGCTCAAACAGGAATTGGACAATGGTAGATCAGAAATGAGAAAAAAAAAAGGATAACGGCACACACCTTTCATAATGAGAGACCTAGTTTGTTTCAAAATACCTAGAGGACATACGGAGACAATTCTTCCACCAAAAGGCAGAAATGGAGATATGGAGAAATCCTACGAGATGTACAATCTTTCATGACATAGATTGTTAAAACAGATGTGCTATACCTCTGTGGACGCTGGAATGTCCGAGTTGGGACTATTCCTATCAAAGCAATCCTAGGAAAGCTTGGGAAGCCTGAATTAAAACTAATGGTGGGAAGATGCGAGAACTCTGTACATTTAATCCTCGAAAGTATGTAACACATTCTGTAGGGAGAGGAATATTCATAAGTGGAGAGACAGAGGTTCTAGATCAATCATAGACTACGTGACGGCTCACATAAATGAACATCTCTACTGAAAGAGGTAACGGCATACAGATGATGTGCTGTATACAGCAATCAGTATCTGATGATGGCTAAAATACTTCAAGGAACTAGACGGTAAAAAATTAAGAAACCAATTTTTACCAAAAAAGAAACTGAAGGAAAATTACAGAATTACACTGTTGCATGAAAAATCAGTCACAGATATCTGTCAGCAGAGATTATACAGATATTTGATAGAAAATTAAACAAAGAAAGATATTAAGAATGGCAAGGGACGTAGAGCTGTGTGAAAAGGACAGCAGATTAAGTACTGGGCAAACGAAACACCAGGAAACGAAAGAATGTTTTGAGATCGAGAAAACTGAATTACGAAATAGAAAAGGTGTTCAGGAATAAACAAATACCGTATGAAACGTACCCACAGCTAAAAACAGATCAAGCTATACAATAACGTATAACGGGTAGAAATACTGCTAAACCTCTAACAAGAGGAGCACATAGACACAACCGGGAAACATTCTGGAGTGATGTGGAACGCAATGTATGTGGAAGACAAGAATTGGGCTATAGATTGTTAATGAACTAAAATATCTACAAAGAGACAACACACAAACAGACGTGATAACACACGATGAACGGACTGGATATTTTAAAAGTATTTGGTTTAATCCTGAGCAAACATTTCTATTAACCCAGAAAACAGGACAGGAACATTAATAAAAATTTGGTTTTACTTACTTTACAAAAGTTAAGGTACTAACAAGAAAATAAAGGAGTAAAAATCACTCGATCAAAGGGCATGAATATGGAACTCATAAAGAATGGATGACTTTTACTCAAATTCCGCCTTCTTCATCTATTAAACAACTGCTGGCTTACGATTAGGATCCCTGAGAAACGGTTGACGAAAAACGTCTTTTCTACTTTTACGAAAGGGGAAATAAATAAACTCAGAAACTACAGAGGTATAAGTATATAAAAGCGAACCTATAAATTACACGCTCATAATTGAATAACCGATTAAGCCAATAACACATCACTCTTGCAAGAAGAACAGAATGGTTTTCGAAAAGGGAGAGCTTGTGTTGTCAATGTATTTTCTGCGAAACAAATAACAGAGAAAAGAAGGGAATACAATTTGTCTGCCTGTATGTCGTTTGTGAATCTAGAGGAGGCCATCTATAAGGTGTACAGGCGTGAACTGTGAAAGGCAACGGCTAAATTGGGCAACTCTCAGAATGTAATAATGTGTACTGGAAGTTAATATAAGGCCATCTGTTTCAGGCTGTTTATTTAAAAACAGTAGGGGAAATTTAATTCTTAACCAGGGAGTAAGACAAAAGTGTTTATTAACACCCACGCTTTCTAGCATGGAATATATCCTACTGAGACGGAAGGATCAGACACCACCTGGAATTAAATTAGAAAGAATCACTTTAAACGTGCTAGCGTCTGCTAATGACTTTTTGATTATGCAAAACGCTTCAGATAATCTTCAAAGAGATGTTTATTTACTACTTAAGATATTTGAAAGATACGACTTTAAAACTTCTCCCGGAAAATCAATAAACATGGCATTCCAGGGTAAACACTCAGAGAATATATTATTTCTGGTACAGAATGTAGCATAGGTTCAGTATTTTAATCATTTAGGCTATGATATCTCGTATGATGACGATAGGGAGATAAATAATAAATTAGAAAGATACCAGGCAATGCAGGTGTTCAATACATGGAGAAAGCGGAATTTGAGTAAAAGACCTCTATTAATTATGAGTTCGATTATGAGATAGATGTTTAATCCCTTTGGTGATTTTTTGTTCTTATTATTGCCTCCAACTTTCCATAACCAAGTAAGACAATATTTTTTATTAATTCTCCAGTTTTGTCTTCAGGATTAGTAGACATTTAATCCAAATTCCTTCATAATGTTAAATCTATTCTTCATATATTATTATGTATATTCATGTGTTCTCTCTTTTGGTTCGCTTGAATTTTTTTATTAATACACATGAAAAATCTTGTCTCCCACATACATCGGTTCAAAATCACCCACGAATTTTAACCAACTGTCTCTATGTGCTCTTTTTGTTAGAGATTTTGCAGTTTTTCTAGGAAATATATAATGTTGTCCTGCTTGACCCATTTTAGTTGTACATACGTTCCCTACGCTATTTGCTTATCCTTCAGTGCCTTTTCTGTTTCGTCATTCATGTGCTCACACTTTTCTTTCGTTTTGCAAATGGTTTGTTTTCCCAGTACCTTATCTGCTGCTCTTTCCATAAGGTTTTTTTTTTTAACGTGGTTTCCTTTGCTTTCCACATCCTACGCCGTTGACCATTAACTGGTTCTCATTTCTCATTTCGAGGACAAGAGGGTACCTTGCCCAGTGAAGGCTGGGGTGATTACTTACGAAGTCATTATTCAGTCTTTGTCTACATTACCCATCACACGAAGTGACATATCCCACTCTCTGCCACGGGAAGTTGTAGACGAGAAGTTTCCCTTCAACGGTTTTGGACCTTAACGGTATATCCTAGGTCTCACAAGTACTTTAGCTTGCTCCATATTTGATTTATTTAGCATTAATTCCATATAGGCCAGTAATTTTTCCAAGTTTTGTTACATTTACGAGTGTTTCCAATTCTTTAATGTCCATTGATTTAGACAGTTATTGCCAAATTTTATGTAACAACTTTCTCCACCAACTTTGACACAGAATAAATTTCTGTAATGTTGTATCCCTCGATTTTCTATTAGTACGTTAATGTTTCCACGATTGTTTGCTGTCTTACTCATATGTGTCATAAGATCCAACCTTTTGTTCTGTCTTCCATGAATGTCATGTTCAACATTAGGAAGGAATTTATCCCTAAGGTAGACTACAAGATCTTTTTGTTAAATTTTGGGTGCAAATTCTTCACTGTTTATAATTTTACCTGGATTTATTCCTCCATGTTTATAAATAGCTGTAAGGGTTTTGCTTTTCTTTAATATTGTTGTCTCTTTCTGAGTAGTCACTATTATCATACTCCTTTTCAGGTTTGACACTTATATTTTTTTCTAGTACCTCATTATTTATTTTCAACATCATTTTTCAATAGTATCTTTAGTTTCATCCATTTGCTTTCCGCAAGTCATTGCTGATATAAATTCCTTATGCTGCGGGAAACTGTCCACGAAGGGCGAGAGAATCAACAGTGATCAACGGCAAGAGGATTCAGAAGGCGGTGAAAACCACTGCATTAAAGAAACGCACTGTGTATTCACAGAACATAGCCTGCAAGTGGTACATGCTTTGAAACTGTGTTTAAGTAATGTTTTATGTTTCTGTGATGTACTTCAGCTTGTTATTGATCTTATCAACTTCTTGACACATTAAAAAGACATTATTCAGCTTGCGAACTTGCATGTTTTTAGGTATAGGAATAAATCGTGGAGTTTCCAAAGAAAGTGAAGTTATGGGGAAGACAAAAGATGTTTCACTGCGGAAGGTTTCGGCTGTGGTAGCACTTCTTGCTGAAAATTGTTAGCCACATCAATAAATTGCTAACAGAATGAGAATATCACAGACAACTGGCAGCCAAATCAAACTTTCAGTGCAGAAATGTGGTGAATACAAGCAAAAACGGAAAAGAAAATGTGGACGTAAGAGAAAAATCAGTTCCAGAACAATGAGAAGACTTACAAACACGGCAACAATGAACGGTAAACTTACTTCTACAGACATGAGCTATCAGCTGAAAAGTTTGAGTATTGAAATTTCACCTGTGACAGTGAGGAGAAAGCTGTTTGAATGTAAATAACATAAAATCACTCTTATCATGAAAACCAAAAAATTGTAGTGGGCTAAACAACTTCAGGAGTGGACAAGAGGGTACTGGGCTAAGGTATGTGCAATAATATGGTAAATTAAGTGTGTCTAATCTCTAAAGTTAGGAGTTCTTGCTTGAAATTGTGATACTGAAGAAATGCACATTTGAATTTTGGGATTGTTGAGGTCTCCTACGCTACTACTCCCAACTTTTCTAACTTGAAATTTTGTAATCATGCTTCAGGTATGTTTGAGAGAGGAATCTCTATTCACTGTGATGGAGGAAAGCAGCTAGTATGTTCGTCGCAGACCTGGAGAACAGTTCAAAGCTGAGTTTGTGCAGCAATGTGTGAAACATCCAACTTCCATTATGGTCTAGAGTGTGATGTCCATGAAGGTTCCTCACAGATTACACGTTGATAAAGGGACAATGAGGCAAGAAAAATATAAATAAATACTTGAATGCGAATTTTCTACCAAATAAATGAGTGGTTTCCTAATAAAGATGCCACTTTTATGCATGATGAAGCATTTGTCACAAAGCCAAAAGTGTTTCCAAGTACTTGAAAAAAATGCAACTGAAAGTGTGGCCCTGGTCAGGGATTAGCCCTGATATGAACACAATTGAAAATTTATGGGCTATTGTGGAGCAGAGGGTCATGAAATTTACCATAACCACCAAACAAGATCTCGTGGAGGAACTAGAGGAGATCTGATACCATGACTATGACATTAAAATATCATTTGAAAAGTTAATAAAAACGAAACCAGACAGGAAAAAATGTTGATTAAGAACTATGGCATGCATACAAAGTATAAAATGTACAAATATAATCTGTTTGTGAATGTAAATGTGTAATGAATCTAAAGTTTTGGAAAAAAAATGTGATTAGTATAATAATTTGAACATGTCTGTACATACGGTGGGGGTCAGTAATATGCAACTGAAAAATGTTAATGACTGCTGGTAAGACGAATACAGGGTAATATTAGCAAAAGCAACATTAGTATAACGGAAGTAGGATTCGTTATGAATCGGAAAGCACGACAGAGAGAGAGAGAGAGAAAGAGAGAGAGAGAGAGAGAGAGAGAGAGAGAGTTACTGTGAACATTTCAAGTGATACAGTAGTTCTCATTTGAATGGACAGTACACCAACGTCAACAACGTTAGTGCAGGTACAGAAGTCGACTTCACAAACAGAGGATGAAGGGACAGAGAATGAATATGAGGATACTGAATGGATAATGTAGTTTGTGAAAGTCGATGATATTCTAACAGTCATGGCGGCTGCAACTCAATGTTAGCTAACGAATTAGAAGAAAGAGTTATGATAGAGGCTATTTAACTTGTGCAATAAGTTTCAGGTGCTAATAGTGAATACACTGGTCACAAATCTTTGGAGGTATTCTTTGTAAAAGGCCTTGAGATAAGGGAAGATTCCAGCTGGATTACCTCATTGTCAGACAGATATTCCGAAACTAGATATTGCATTCTATGGTGTACCCAAGAGCAGGTATAAAGAGACTGACCAGAAGAATCAATGTGTAGCCACAGGAAGTTTGAAAGACCGACATAGGTACAGGGAAGGTAACAGAGGAAGTACTTGAATTGAATGACGAAAGAATGAAGTACAGGAAAGTTTAGGGGGATTCAGTAATACAGAAATATGTCGCTTATGAATGAAATAAATGAGAAATGCAGGGATGTCAACGTGATATGTTTGTACTAAATGTGTGAAGAAATCGAAAAAGAAATGGTTGTCAGAAGGGCTGACTCAACATATAGAAAATTCTAAATAGTTAAAGCAACTGCCTCATAATTAACAGTACAATGTGAATTACGCTGTTAGGTGCAGAGGAGATAGTAGACGTGTGGAATGAGTACATCGAAGGTCCTTACGAGAAGAAAGATTTGTCTGACGACGCGACTGAGAAATGTCAATGAGAAAGAGACTTGCTAAGAGGCATACTGTCAGCGTTTCTAAAAATGTGAGCTTTACACATTAGGCGATATCCAGGCAGATAAGTGAAAAGATTGTGGATCATTTTGTTTAACGGTTATTGTATGCAAGTTGGTGTCAAGTATAATATACAGAAGAGTGGAAAAGAAAATTTAGGATCTACTAGACGACAATCAGTTTGGCACGGAAAGATAATGACACCAGAAAGGCAGATATAACATTGCGGTTGATAATGGAAGCAAAAATTTACAGATAAACAAAACACATTTATTAGATTTGTCAGCGTGAAAGTGTATAACGATTTAGAATCATACAAGATGTTCAAAATTCGCTGAATAATTGGAATAAATTATAGGGAACATGGATAGTATACAGTGTGTACAAGAAGGATGAGAGAACAGTAAGAATCGAAGACCAAGAACGAAGTACCCCAATTAGAAAGGGTCAGACAGGGATGAAGTGTTTCGCTTCTACTGGTCCGTATATATCGAAGAAATAGAGCGGAAATAAAAGAATGGCCTAGAGTAGGATTAAAATTCAGAGTGGTAGAATATCAGTACGAAAATTTGCTGGTGGCATTGCTGTCTTGAGTAAAAGCAAAGAAGAATTACAGATCATGTTGAATGAAATGAATAGCCTAATGAGTAAAGAATATGGATGGGAAAAGTAATGAGAAATAACAGAATTGAAAACAGCAAGAAACACAGCATCAAAATTGGGAATCACGAACTAGACAACATTAAGGTATTCTCCTACCTTGAAAGCGAAGTAACCCGTGTCGGAAAACCGAGGAGGACATAAAAAACAGATTAGCATAGGCAAATTGAGGAAATAATTTCTGGGATTGTACCTTGGGACCACATTGTTGCATGATAGTGATTCATGAACTGTGGGAAAACCGAAAAAAAGTCGGAGAATTTGAGATGTGGTGCTACAGAAGGATTTAGAAAATTTGGTGGTCTGACGAAATGAGAAATGAGGAAAAGAACCGGCAAGGATAGAAATATATGGAAAACATGACAGGACATCTGTTAAGGGATCAGGAAGTAACAGTGAACTGAAGCGGTTAAAGAGTGTAGGAAAGGCCGAGATTGGACTGATGACCACAGATGTTAAGTCTCATAGTGCTCAGAGCCATTTGAGCCAAGGGACGAGATTGTAAAAAATTCTACAAATACCTGAGGATATAGGACAGAAATGCTACTCTGAGATGAAGAGGCTGGCATAAAAGGAAGTTCGTTGCGGGCCACATCAAAACAGTGATGAAGTGTGCTCACAAAAGAAAAATCAATGGATGGTAAGGGTAAGACACATGGATCTTTGAAATGGATCTGCATATCTGTAATACACTATCCTGCATTCAATTACCGATGATTATCCGTACATGAACGTAATTTGTTGTTCTGTTGATTTTGTGATTTTCGTTTCTTATTATTCTTGTTCAAGTTAACCTCCCATGAGTTCTCTGTGTGTTCGCTTAAGAACTACATACTCTTATCCACTAGATTTACTGTAACCGCATTTGAAGCACAGGGCATATAAGATTCCTTAAGAAGTGATAAGAATTTTATTACATTATGTTCTTAGTTATACAGGTATGTTTGTAACGGTCATGAAATTTGGGACATGAGACAGGTGAGATGGAGATAAATGGTTCAATGGCTCTGAGCACTATGGGACTTAACTTCTGAGGTCATCAGTCCCCTAGAACGTAGAACTACTTAAACTTAACTAACCAAAGGACATCACACACATCCATGGGTGTTTGTAGGTGGAGAAGAGCAAGTGCCCCTCCGTTCCGCATCCAAATGACGCCAGTTTAGAGAGAGAGAAACATGACAGCCAGTCTGCACAACATTAATTTTTTCACGTCAAATTGCGGATCTATTTTGGTTAATGTTCTAGACGTGTAAAGCTGTTACACATCTCCCTAGCTTCAGAGAACTTGAGAATGCGAGGCTAGCTCGTTTAACATTCTAGACCCAGAATGTTTATTATAGGTCTTCCTAGCCTCGAAGAACTTGAGATTTTCTGATGAAAGACGCTGACTGCTGACAGGTTGCAAACACGTGAGTTAGACAGTGTTCATAGACACGTGCACTGCCTTAAGGGAGTGCATTACAGCCACATGGGACGAAAATAGAGAGAGAGAGAGAGAGAGAGAGAGAGAGAGAGAGAGAGAGAGAGAGAGAGAGAGAGAGAGATAAATAATAATGAATGGAATGCGCACCAGAGGGATGCAGTGAGTGGGGTTTCCATTTGTGACATGCTCTAGAGTACAATAATACACGCCATTCTAAGAGCGAATTTTTTCGTTTGTATGTAGATGGTTTCAACAGATCCAGGGTCAACAATTTATTAATAATGATTCTGTTTATGCATCTAATGGTATGCGAATTTTCGTCATGATATTTGCTGTAATTTTCTCACTTGAAACATCGCCAAAAGAAGGTATCCTCGTCCGATCCTTGCTTACTGTTGGATTTGATGCAGGCATGAACGCTTCGTTAGAACATTCATTCCTTAAAACTTATACAAACACAATGAAGTCTACTGGTTAGGCAAGATTTTATGGGCATTCAATAACAAAGACCACTATTAACTTTGGGGGCAGAAGAGAGCGAGTGGGGCACTTTTCTGCTTCTCACCTGACCCGTCGAAAGCACTATTCTGATCTGGCCAATGCACACAATTCATCTGGTTGCCACCGACGCATACCACCAATAACGTATGCGTAATTTACCCATAATTCGGTTCCTAAAGTTTGTAATAAAACTCCCGCTCTGATCACTAATATTTATTAATTTTTTTTCATCCTTACGCGTTTCTGCATTAGGTCACTGTCATATGGACGAAATGTTGACACCAACTATTGCATCCAGTTTGGCTCGTACTTATCGTAAGTGCAAATTTGCATTGTGTCACTGTCGCAGGAACAGAATCCTGTGGGCAGAATGTATCGCGTTCATCTTCCACAAACTAAGGTTAAGTGCAACTTCGTATCAAAAGGATCCCATTCCATTGACAATGGCTTAACGCCTAAACGCGTATAGAAGAAATAAAATATTTGTGGTCAAGACGAGAGCTACGTTTGAAGTGCAGAATATGACCGGCACGAGTCATAAAACTTTAATGCAATACGTATCGATAACTGATGGTTACTAAGCGCCATCTTTACCCGCTTTTCGTTCGTGTAGCAACAGGAAGATTAGCGAGAGCATTTGTAGCACGGCGGTAGGCGATTTCGGAATGGCTACTACTGGTGCTGCTGTTGCAACCACCGCACACTATTATATCTCAAACCCTTAGAAAAAAATTGTTCCAACTAATGTAGCAACCTCACAAGAAATTTTTCTCTGTTTAGTGCGAACAGTGCGCTAACTTAACCCTAATGTAATATGAATCTCTAAAATCTGCAGTTCAACATTCCTGATTTTTTTCAGGTATTATCTAGGTCAGTGCCTCTCACATACGGAAAATCGCGCGCATGCAAATCGAAGTGCAGGGAGTCCTTGCGCGGTGCATCGGTCCAACTCGGTTCAATTCAACTCAACTCGGCTTGCGTGAGAAAGCCGCTTTGGTGCGCTGCCGAATGTGTTGATAGACGGCTTATTCAACACTGAAATAGATGAGCCCAAGACAGTTGTCAGAATAGTGGAACAATCTTCTCTCAAGAAAACAATGATCACCGAAAGTCCACTTAAACCAGAATGGGAAACTTCCATATTTTGTTTGATAGTTGTTACGATAAAACACAGTATCTAATCTGCAATACGGAATTACGTATGTACTAAAATGGTCTACTGAAAGACACCGCAGGGAACTGCATTAATAAAGAACGTAGTGAAATCACAATGCACTCCAGAGAGGAAGAAGAAGTTGCAAACTGTTGCAGAAGAAAATTACGTATCCAGAATTGAGGTTTGTTCTAGTACTTCAGCATGTTTACTTTTGTTTAAAAGTCCTGCGAAACGAAATGATGTTTGTTCACATTTCTCTCAAATGTATATTCGTCTTCGTTTCGCTTGTGTTATTCCTAAAATAATCTTTTTTCTCTCTAATTTATGGCGAAGGAGTTGAAGCGTGCTGCGAAAAGACTCTTAGAGCTAGTTATTAAGTTGCTCTACGTTTTGCAAGAGCTAGAGAGCCATCTATGGAAGGGCCAGTAATAAAGAATATTTTGTTACATGTAGTAGACGGAGTGACTCTTACATTAGCTCCCGCATACAACACAATACCACTTTCCCGTATGACAATATCTTGGCGAATCTGCGAAATTGCCGGGAATTTACATGAATAATTGGTAGCGAATATTGAAAATCTCCTATCGTACCTCATCGTACTTGATGAGTCCACGGATATTAGCGACACGGCTCACTAAGCCCTTTTCTTTCCTGGCTTGGACGACGACCTTCGAAGAGCTCCTGGATATGATTTCGATAAATCACATTGCTATAGGAGCGGATATCTTAGAAGTTGTCGAAATGACAAATGAGGGAATATGATTCACTTGAGAAAAGCTGTTTTCCTCAACGAGAGACGGGGTACCAGCAATGAGCGGTAAAGTAGCCAGGGTTATTGTTGTACTGTGGCAAAAGTTTAACATGCCGAATTCACCTTCGGTTCATTGTTATGCACACCAAGAGGACCTTTGTTCAAACGTTATCTGTCTTCAAGATGTGATGAACGTAGTGATGCGTACCCTCAACTATATTGGTTGTCACAAGCTCATTCATTGTCAGTTCAAAGAATATTTTATTTCTTTTGATGAGGATTGGCGAGATACCTCCTATCATGCTGAAGTACGCTGAGTGAGCAAAGGAAAAGTGATCTCCCCAGTTTTTTCGACTATGCCACACGGTGATTCAGTTTTTGCAGGACAAAGGACGTTCGTAGCCGCTTTTGCATGACCCTGAATTGATAGTTGATATAGGATTCTTAGCGGACATTATGGCTCTTCCAAGCGATTTAAGTGTGAAACACCGTAAAGAAAATAATCTCATCAATGGTTTTCAACGTAAACTTCAGCTCCTCAAATCAAGCTTTCAGAGAAAAGTATTCAGAACTTTCCTGAGCTACCTTAGCGATGTATAAATTTTACCTTTAATAAGATATCCATATTTTTAAAAGTGCTTTATTCCAAACGGTACAATAGTTTTGTTTAAATGCATCTGCGCGGGAAAGAACGCGCTTTAAAAAATATGTCAAGGTGCTAAAATTACTTGAAAATGATCGCGAACGATTCCAGGTAATGTTCTGGAAAACCGTTAATAGCAAAACAAAGTCGATTTGTTAAATGTACAAGTGTAGCATTACATTAAAAGCAATAGTCGTCAATCCTTGTTTATTGAAGCTATCACACTTTATTACTTCAGTGCACATTCATGCTTTACTTTCATTTATTGCTAATTTTAATATGTTTGTAAAGTCCTTTTCGACAACAGCTGAAAGCACTCCTTCCGATTTACAAGCTGATTTGCAAATCGAAGATCACTGAAAGGATTTAGTTTACAATACCAAAGGTTCACTCGAACTCTACCAAAATTTCTCGAAGAAAGAATTTCCTAAGTTGCAAAGAGAAGCAGCGAAGATTATTTCCATGTATGGTTCCATATGTACTTGTGAAAAGTTTCTTTTCTGTTTTGTCTTTTACAAAAACTAAATTTCTACCAACTATTTCTCCTCACTGGCCTTGCAGCAGTGTCAACGCCGGTTCCCGTCATATCGGCGATGTTAAGAGCTTTTGAGATGGGCTAGTACTTGGATAGGTGACCATCCGGTCTCCCGAGAGCTGTTGGCAAGTGGGGTGCATTCACACCTTGTGCGGCTAACTGAGGATATACCTGATTGAGAAGCAGTGACTATGATCTCGTCAACTGACATACGGCCGGGAGAGAGGTGTGGTGACCACATGCCCCTCCACATCCGCATCCAGTGGCGCTTGTGGCCTCAGGATGACACGGCTGCCCGTCGACCTTCATGGTATGTTTTCTCTCTCTCTGTAATGCTCTAACAATTGCTGTCAGCCGATCCCTTGGTCCAGATATTAGTTATATAACTGCCAATAAGAAAAGGAGGAAATAGGAGAGGTAACTTTCTGGTGGTGGTTGTGGTAGTAGTAGTAGTAGTAGTAGTAATTGTTGTTGTTGTTGTTGTTGTTGTCGGTCAACTGATTGGATCATTAGAAGAATCTGATGTACGTGCAAACATGAACGACGTATGCACTGTCTTTTTTGTCACCGAACCGTAACTCCTTATAGATAATAGGAACCACCCTCGTAATGCAGACTCTTTGGGGTTGGGGTGGGAAGTGTTATTGCAGTGTCCAGCAGTATATAATCGTACGTCTATTCGTTAGTTAGTTCTCTGAAAAAGGCTGCAGTACATTATCCACATAGCAAGCGAAGCAGCAATTCAATGATATTATTGACTCTTTTTCTGCTTTACACTTACTCTGCCATCTGTAGACAGAGCTGAAGCTGATTACACGCCCGTGTTCAGCGGACCTGGCACCAACCACAGCAACTCGTTTCGAGGACTGAAAGAGCGTCAGAGCCCACACAGGGCTTTTCACTGGTCTTCGTGGGTGCTGCATTCAAAGCGAAGTCTACTCGCGTGTGCGGTCGTGTCACTCGTGTGTGGTGCATAATTAGTTCTAGCATATTTCAGCACGTTAATCAGAAGTGTCAGTGACCGGAAAATGTTCCAAGTACAGAACAAGAATTGTAATTCTGCTCACGAAGACATAGCTCGTCACAAAAATGTTCGATCTCTCACTCATAAAACACTTTCGTATATGCGCTACGTATCACATGAACAATGAAAATAATATTTATTCAAGTGACTTTTGTTTAATCTCCTTTATACTTTCTACTGAATGCGTGTAACCTCTTTCTATATATGTACCTACTGACCATACGATTTACTCGTTTCAGAATTAATGTAAACTAATTACTCTTAGTTTATTGCCATTCACCGACAGTAAGCGATAATATTTTTATTTATGTCTTTACATTTTCATTCAAATTTGAAGCCTACAGGACCTGACTTATACGTATATTGGTACGCTTTCTCTAACCTATATGGACCTATAATGAACATTTTCATTTCACTGACATCTTGCTACAGTAGTTTCTACACTACTGGACATTAAAATTACTACACCACGCAGATGACGTGCTACAGTCACAACATTTAACCGACAGGAAGAAGATTCTTTGATATGCAAATGAGAAGCTCTTCAGAGCATTCACACAAAGTTAGCGCCGGTGGCGACACCTACAACGTGCTGACATGAGGAAAGTTTCCAACCGATTTCTCATACACAAACAGCAGTTGACCGGCGTCGCCTGGTGAAACGTTGTTGTGATGGCTCGTGTAAGAAGGAGAAATGCGTACCATCACGTTTCCGACATTGCAAAGGTCGTGTTGTAGCCTATCGCGATTTCGGTTTTTCGTATCGCGACATTGCTGCTCGCATTGGACGAGATTCAATGACTGTTAGCAGAACATGGAATCGGTGGGTTCAGGAGGTTTAATAAGGAACGCCGTGCTGGATCCCTACGGCCTCGTATCACTAGCAGTCGAGATGACAGACATCTTATCCGCATGGCTGTAACGGATCTTGCAGTTACGTCTCGATCCCTGAGTCAGCAGATGGGGACGTTTGCAAGACAACTACCATCTGTACGAACAGTTGGACGACGTTTTCAGAAGCATGGACTATCAGCTCGGAGACCTTGGTTGCGTTTACCCTTGACGCTGCATCACAGACAGGAGCGCCTGCGATGGTGTACTCAACGACAAACGTGGGTGCACTAATGGCAAAGCGTCATTTTTTCGGATGAATCCAGGTTTTGTTTACAGCATCGTGATGGTCGCATCCGTGTTTGGCGACATCGCGGTGAACGCACATTGGAAGCGTGCATTCGTCATCGCCATAGTGGCGTATCACCCGGCGTGATGGTATGGGGTGCCTTTGGTTACACGTCTCGGTCACCTCTTGTTCGCACTGACGGCACTTTGAACAGTGGACGTTACATTTCAGATCTGTTACGACCCGTGGCTCATTTCAGAAGTATAATGCACGACCGTATGTTGCATGTCCTGTACGGTCCTTTCTGGATACAGAAAATGTTCGACTGTTGCCCTGGCCAGCACATTCTCCAGGTCTCTCACCAATTGAAAACTTCTGGTCTATGCTGGCCGAGCAACTGGCTCGTCACAATAGGCCAGTCACTACCCTTGATAAATTGTGAATCCGTGTTGAAGCTGCATGGCCAGCTGTACCTGTACACGCCATCCAAGCTTTGTTTGACTCAATGCCCAGACGTATCAAGGCCTTTATTACTGCCACAGTTGGTTGTTCTGGGTTCTGATTTCTCAGGATCTATGCACCCAAATTGCGTGAAAAACATGTCAGTTCTAGTATAATATATTTGTCCAATGAATACCCGTTTATCATCTGCATTTCTTCTTGTTGTAGCAATTTTAATGGCCAGTAGTGTACAAAGCGCGTTTTGTGGTTTCTTAAGTTCTCCTTTTGTACTGCTTCCTACCAGAACCACACTAGAGCACTGCCCCTGCTTACCGTATGGGAATCACTGTACAATAAAAAGGAAATGTGTTAATGACGAGAAAACTGATACTCAGTTGTTTAATAACTGATGTTTGACAGATTCTAGTGTCCGTAGTTTCTTCTCGGAGACGCCATTGCACATTTCACAACGGAAACGTTTGTCACATAGCATGTTGCAGGCAACCCATGAGACGAAACATCCCGGGAAAGCGAACAGAATTGTACTTGCTTCTACATCTTCGTTACCACTTACGAGAAATAATCTCACAATATCGTTTAGAAGCGACACGTTTACAAAAGGAATATCCTAAGTGTTGTTAAAAGCGTCTCTGTTCCAAAATAAAAATTACTCATACTACAACGCAGCTGTCGTAAAAACTCTCCAGTGAGTTTGTAATAGTTTCCCCTTAAAGCAAAATATGCTTATTTGCAATTACGCAAACTAAGCATTACCCTGGTAATTACTTCTTGTAGTGAATATTTACTATCAGAATGCCAATTCTTCATATGAAGAAAAATATATAGATCAGTTTACAAAATCTGAAAAATAAAGGTAAATGTGGAACTTATTGCAATCCCTGTATCTCGTCTTTTACCATGTTGATACCTGATTCTGGGGCTACACTGTTCCTCTCGTGAAAGAGAACTTCCCCGTCTGCCAGGTCTCGTTGTTTTCCAGTCAGTTCCAGTTTCAAACGATCCACTAACCATAAATTTTTTGGAATTACAGCCTGGGATACCAATGACGATCGCCGGCCGCGGTGGTCTCGCGGTTCTAGGCGTGCAGTCCGGAACCGTGCGACTGCTACGGTCGCAAGTTCGAATCCTGCCTCGGGCATGGATGTGTGTGTTGTCCTTAGGTTAGTTAGGTTTAAGTAGATCTAAGTTCTAGGGGACTGATGACCACAGCAGTTGAGTCCCATAGTGCTCAGAGCCATTTGAACCATTTTGAACCAATGAAGATCACGCCCATCAGCTACGCAGCCGACAAAGTAGAACAACTGAATCTTCGGTACACTCTCATTAACGTTTTCCCATTTATTTAAACTCTTTAAACAAGAACCAAATATCAATCAAGAATACCCAGAATGAATCAGAATGATGCTAATGGAGATACGTCGGTATAGCACAGAACGTTACATTGCAGTGCCCTGTGAAAGAGTTAATGGCAACAACGTCGTAGATACGGTCCTACAGCGTTAGTAAGGCTACTTTGGTTACTGCGCAGCTACTAATAATATCGACATACAAGTGCCACAAAGGTATTAATGACTACAACGAATCAACACGCAGTTTTTAGTACTCAATATATGTGCTCTGCATAGCAAGGCGCATAACACGTCTCATCAACTGTTATGATTCATGAATCGAGCTCTCGACAGTTGTGACTCTCGAGAAACACACATACGAAAGTGTTTCATTAATCAAATGAGGGAGCCTAAAGACAAATCAATTAACTTTCGTTTTTGCGTCCTATGTTAATACGTTAATTTCAATCTCGATAAAAATACGATCCGAAGGTAATAAGGGGTTTGAGGTACTATACTTTAAAAAGAGAAGACTGAAGCAAGAACAGCCGAATCAATTTGTATTTGGGAGAAAGAGAATGTACGAAAGTGTCGACTTTTTGAGCTGCGTAAAGCAAAAAGAATTTCTGGAACTAAGATTAATCACTTTGATAGAATTTCCCGCCACATCTTTGTTCGCAAGGTGTGCCTGTCCGCGGACGTTTCGCAAACTTGTGCCCTAAGCTTTGGTGCGGCGGGCACGAGTTGGAAACAAATGCTGGCAGTAGAGGGAGAGAGCGGCCCGGCCCTGCTAGGGCGAAACTCAATTTCTCACGGGCAGGTGCGGCGCTTGTTCCGTCACAGAACCGATCACGAAACGATGTGAGGGGAAATAATGGAAGGCGGGATGGAGAGGGGGAGGAAAGGGATTAGTTCTTTTTTTACGGTAGGAAACAAAACGGAGGTCGTCCTCGTAGCTACGGCATTCGCGCCGACAACCGTACAACTGCAAACGGGAGCACGAGAAATTTTATAGCCCATTTAATTCAATGTGCTAGCTGGAACCCTCCGATTTATACCAAACGGTGAACATTTGCTTCGGGTTTGCCTTCAACATATATGTAAGGAACGTAACAATAGCCATTGGCTACACCCTTTCGTTATATTTCGTACTCTAGTGTGAGAGCACATTTTGCGTCCAAGAGAAATGTTTGTAAGCTGCAAGTAACGATGAGTCTGTATGGATTACATACAATTTCTACGCAGAGAATAAGCTGACCAGGAAACGTCTTCTCCGAAAGAGAAGAAAGAAACGAAAACGGATAGACAACGTTCTGCGAAATGTCCCTGTCGCCTCCAGGAAAATCAGGAAAATACAAAAACAAGTTCCAGCAATCGGAGCTCATTTCGAGTAATTAATGACCATGTTTCGCTTACACAACATACCATGTATAATGATAACCTAGAAGAAAGAAATTGACAACCATATGACGTCTCTAAACTGGAGAAAACGTAAGATTTCTCGTTTTTATATCTTGGACAAAAAGATGAAATTAAAAATAGTTTTGTCTATTTCCAGAAATATAGAAGATATATGTGAAAAACCACTCAGAGAAAATAAATGAATGAAACGCCTCATCCATTGTACATCAACGATTCGGAAATAAACTCCAAAGAGGCTGTCCCGTAACATACACTTCATTATAATCTGCGTATAACTACATGACTCAAACCAAACGCAGCACCACACAGTTTTATACTTTTGTAAAGTAGCATGAACGATAAATTTGCGCTCAGCATTTTTTGCATTGTAGCGTAAAATTTCTGCCTGTAATTAGAAATGTTAAAGGAATGTATTAGGAAATGAAGTGTGGGCTGATAGTACCTCTACTTTGACGCGTTCAAGAAACACACCTTGAGTGCCATGAAAAAGAATTCTCCGCTTGATGTCGTTCAAGATTATTATTATTCGAGATACTGGCTAAGGCATCGTTGCTCTCTGAAATACTCAATTGCAGTTCTGATCTCACAACTGACAATTCTTCTCAGACAGCGAAGGAAAGAAGAAATTCATCAGATCAATTGTAATTATCGAGGAAGATAAAAGGGGAAATACACGTCTGTTTTTCAAACCTTTCACTGAAGTACTCGCAGAAATTTGGTTCAAATGGCTCTGCGCACTATGGGACTTAACATCTATGGTCATCAGTCTCCTAGAACTTAAAACTAACTAACCTAAGGACAGCACACAACACCCAGAAATTATGTAGTGCACATCTGCATCCGTTTATCAAACTAGGTAGATAATGGAGGTGATGGCATGAAAAATCAGCAAAGTATAATTAAAATAGCACTTCATGGAAGAAAAAATATTTTTATATGTAAGCATAGGCTTCCGCGCCCATTGTCACAGTCAATAGAATTATTCTGGGTTTGAGGCCGCATTGACAACTAAAAAACTATATAATATTTATATGTACATATATGTGCAAATGCACATTAAGTTCCTATAGGAATCTGTGATATGCCGCTAGTAATGTGGCTAATGAGCAGGGACACTACATAAGCAGTGTGTTGTATATCAGTTGGTATAATCTGGGTCCGCAGGAGGCGTGCTGGGGTAGTCAGTCAAGCTGAGGTGACCACTGTGTCCTGGAGGCGTAGTGGTAGGCGCACCGGGCTAGAAAGCGGGAGAATCCCGGTCTCACAGAAATTTGCACCTTGCCTCATTGATGTAAATCAGTGACCACTGGCAGCCAATGTTTTAATTTCCCTTGTGTCTTGTAATTTTTTTTTATGAAATGTGGTATACATCGGTAAAACTACTGTTCATCTAATTTCACATCTATAAGAAATTATGGGCAATGATTTACAGCAGCAAATACACTAATACCAAAAACAATGAACGTGTAGCAAATGAACGTGGTGATGGATTTCGTTTGTACTGCATCTATAAACAAATAAATGGTAAAACTGAATTTTAAATGTCTCAAGCCGGAGCTGCGTTACGTACAAAAGATGTATGAAAAGCCATTTACGTGAACTCCGCCAGAATTTTATGTCTGCAAAACAATCGAAAAATATTGAGGTGTTTGCGTTTGGGTGATTAGTAAAATTCACGAACTGCGTCCTATGACAAAATAGTGCTTTGAAGGAATCCGCGTTATTGATACACTCTGCAAGGCAACTGCCTACTGATGGCGTCTGGTACCTTTATCATAAACGAATGAAAAGAGCGTAACCGCAGTGAATTAGTAACGATTTTTGTCTGTCTGTTGATAGTAATGTTCCTGTTAACAATAGATTAAAAGTTTGTGGTTTGAAAAGGGTAAAAGAAGTTATAAAAACGTCACATAAGCGTTTGATTTGGATGGCAGACGGCATCACCATCCACTGTGTTACTTCAGGCCCTGCTTCTTCGCGGCGTGCATCATTACGTGGTTTGCTAATCGCCAACGTGGGCAGAGTCGCGCCTATCCTGTCCTGTTTCTTTGAACATAAATTTTATTGGCAAGTTGGACAGGTTGCTCCCGTATCAGCTACAGTCAGATCTGAGGACGGTCCATGTTGATCCGAAACCGGTCATACCAAGGACAGTATTTTTACTCAGAGGACATTGTGTCAGTTTTAGTAAATGGTGTGAGTTCCACATAGAACATATAAGCATAGAAATGTATCGTTGACTGTCTATAGTTGCCTCTCTGCCGAGCGCAGAGCAACAGTGGAGCAGTAGAGAGTAGTAGCGTAGCTTTCGTGGAGCGTGGGCGCAGTGTTGTGTTGATGCCGTGGCTGCAACTACCTTACAAGGTACGGTGAAATAACTGAAAATGTTTACCTTACAAGTATTGCTTTTGATTTCAGTGTTCACGACGCAACATCAATGTTTACCCAAAATGTGATGTTTCTTGGTTTAGTGTGTCGTGTCGGCAGAACAACAATCAACTGCGTCGCGACGGTTACGGGAAAATAATGTGGACTGGTATGATCTTAACTGCAAGTTATAAGTGAAGGAGACACATATCGCTTAGACTAGATGAATATCACGAGCGCAGCTACCATCTCGTTCGTATATCGTACCCGAACTTTTATGGAGCATCCGGGACGCGATTCCATCACGCGCACGGTCGTGTTATAAGCTGTTGAACTGTTTAGTACTGTTGTAAGAAACGTGACAATCGTCGATTGATGTAACAGCCATTGAACAGTGATTATTTTGTGTTCTATACACCGTGTTTTTGTACTGGATGTCATTATCTAGACAGCAACCTTGTACCTCACAACGGACACTACTTGGAGTGCAAATACTTGGAGCACATCGTGGTACAGTGTTAATTGTGAACAGTGCAGTGTTTAACAGAACACAGTAAACTCTACCGGATCAAGTTGGTATTGTTGGTGTGAGTGGCTCCTCTCCCTGCTATACAATAGCTACTAAGGACTCACACAGCAGGCAGTACAGAGAGCAGCAGATCAACCGCAGCTGGACCAGGTGAGTGGGTTTAGGCACACGGTCGTTCCTGTGTCTAGGAAGTGTTGTACCGTCTCGACTGCTAATGGCTAGATTTTATTAGTACCGCATATCCACACCCTTTCCTCCCGGTCGAGTTACAAACGTAATACAGTTAATACCGGTAAAATTAACGCGCTTTTCTTGAGAGTAATGTAGGCATATTAAAATACCTTTGCAGTATCTTGAATGAGACAAATTGAAACGATGTGTGGAAAAATACCCATTGTAAATGAGCGCCTTTGAGAATCGGAAATATTAATTCTAAGTTACACGACCTGAGAAGAGTGGCGGACAAATAACTTCAATGAATTCGCCTCCTAAGTCTTGAAGATATTTGTAATATTCGTCAGGATATCTGTATCAGGGCATTCTTTTACATTAATGGCCGTATAGTTTTATGCCAACGAACTTGCAGAACCCAGTAACAAAAACCGGCGCCTGTAAAGGTTACATCACGTGAGTGGACTAATTAAGCCCTTATTTTGGCTTTATGTTTACGATACTTTTCGCTACAGCCTTTCATATTAATAGACATTGTTTGCTACAAATTGCAGAGATGTGTTTCTACTCTTTGAAAACTAAAGTATCCAGTATCACTATCTTCTCAACCACCATAATAATTAATGTAACATTAATAAGAGCGAAACACTATCCTCGTGTTCTGCAAAAGATTTTGCAAAATGTTGGGAAACTGTTTCCTTTTTGATATCATTGTTGTATTACGTCATGCACTTTCGAAAAATTCAGTTAATGTTACAACATTTTAAGTCCAGAGATATCATAAACTTTAACTACGTTGACAGTGAATCCCTGGAAACAATTTTCGGGTTCGAACGGGCTCAAGATTTTACGGTACGCCATAGAGCTGGAATAATCAACTGCGAGTTGAATTGCACTGCGTTAGCCGAATCAAACTACAAACTAGCCAAAAGAAGAAGCTACATCTTCGCTTCAAATCTGACGATTTCGTGAAACACAGGGGAAAATAGCATTAAAAGCTGCAGCCATAGAGATGCCTGTTGAATTTGAACAAATTTGCAATAAATTTATCGTACACTATGGACGGATATATAAAAATTTGTGGGGATTTTCCTTTGGTAATGCTAAATACTAAGAGGCGAATATGTTGACCTTCTAAACGTAGTACCTGACTCTAAACAGAGTAACACTTCATTATTAGAGACATTCCACCTCGTCATACTCTTACGGATTTATGGACAGCCCTGCAGGATTATTGTGTCAATTCCCTCCAGCACTACTTCAGACGTTAGTCGAGTCCGTGTCACGTAGTGTTGCAACATTTGTACGTGCTCGAGGGGGCCCTAATTGATGTCAGGGATGCGTACCAGTTTCTTTGGCTCTTCAGTGTATTTAGTGCAGAAAATCCACCAAGATGGTCAGCAGAAAATCCACCCAGATGGTCATAGTAAACAACAAGAGAATGCTACTGGCAACCTGTGTAATAACGAGTAGATACAGAGAATACTTTGTCTCATAATCGTAATTTTTTCTTACTTACATAGCTTTCCCGATGATTAACAGAGTGCCTGAAACTATTATTTAAGTATTATTCATTCAGTAGCTACCTTCAAGGAAGAATGAGAATCTTTAGTCACTATCTTCACAACGTAACTAACATTAAAACAGACATATGGCGCTTAACGATAATTGTCAAAAATCTAATCTATTTCAACGCTTTTAAAACTTCAGAAGTAGACCGACTGAAGCTTGAAGTACACGCCATCGATTCCAGTAACGATATAATTAATTGCCACTTCCATTGGTGTAAAGTACACATAGGTACATATATTTGACGTTAATAATAAAGCTTTGCAGCTGACGTTACTGACAGAGTAGTGAACACAGTACAGTACTGACAGGTAACTGCAATTGGTATGGAAACGTGAAACGCAACAAAGCTACGATCAAGGTCAGGAGAAAAGAAAGTTAAAGCAATTTTCCATATCCTTGTGAGTTGCGTCTAAAGGGAGGCACCTGTTTCAGGAGTGTACAACGGGTCCATGTAACATAGGCAAATACACGTGAATGTAAAATGGAAGAAGGAAGGAGAAGAACACAAAATAATATTCCTTTTTATTGCACAAATATACTGGGAGGACTTTGCTTTGTTGTGATTCTAAAATGTAAAGAGCGCAAACTTTGTTTCATTTACGTTTCCTTTACTATTGAAACAAATGCAATGACAATCCACTATAAACTCATTACTTTAATTTTTCATCAATTAAAGAAATTTTGAATAAAATTGCAGGCTAATAAAAACTGAGTTTCATAAATTAACTGCTAGAAATAATACGGTCCAATTAATCCGAAAAATAATATTAAGTTATGCTACAAAACTCAACTAAATTGATGACTCATTTATTGAACTTCAGCGTTCTCTTTCGCTTAACTCGTTAGTTACATCAATTTACGTGTGTAGCCACTTGTTACTTTGTCTTTCTGGATACAAAAATGTGTGAAGAAGCATATTTTCGTTTCATATCTCTTGCAGGAGGCTGAAAGCTGTCAACTAAAACTGTGCTTGAGGATGTTTCCAACAGCTTATGTCACAGCTTGGTTCCCAGCTGGGTTGGGGATTTTCTCCGCCCGGGTAATGGGTGTTTGTGTTGTCTTCATCATTTCATTATCATACCATCATCATCATCATCATCATCATCATCATCATCATCATCATCATCATCCGTAACAGTGGTTAGATTGGACTATGTAAAAACTGGGACTTCGTACGGGCGCTGATGACCGCGCAAGTGAGCGTCCCACAAACCAGACTTCATCATCTTCACAGCTCGGAATAGGTGACACTTGTTGATGGCCCAGCACTGAAATCTGGAGCAATTTGCGGAAGGGTAACACTTCTGTCACGGTGAACGATTCTCTTCAGTCGTCGTTGGTCCAGTTCTCACAGAATCTTTTCCCGGCAGTAGTGATGTCAAAGATTTGATGATTTACCGGTTTCCTGGTATTCACGGTTCACTCATGAAACAGTCGTACTGGAAAATCCCCAATTCATCACTACCTCGGAGATAGTTGTGTCCTATCTCTTCCGTCTATAAGATCATGTTCAAAGTCACTTAAATTTTGATAACCTGTGGAAGTAACCCATCTAAGAACTGCGCCAGACACTTGTTGTCTTATGTAGGCGTTGCCGTATTCTGCCTCTTTACATATCTCTGTATACGCATGCCTATGCCAGTTTGGCGCTTCAGTGTGTCCTACAACTGAAAGTCAAAGATCTTGGATCCCCTAGTGCTTCTGGCCCCGTTAAGAGCCTATATGAACTAGTAATTAAGATTGGTATTGTACCATCTGTCTCTTACCGTGCGGCGCTTCTTTCAGTCTAATAGTCGCAACGACGGCTCCTGGTAGCCTGGTCTTCCGTCTTAATTGATTTGCACATCCATTTCGCTAGTTGGTGACTTGTTTCCAGAGCTCTGTGCACATTGAGTCTCTCTCTCTCTCTCACTGTTTCATTAGATGCCAAGGTGCTCGATAAGTTCCCGTAACCTCAGTTGATTTTTAAAGTTTTTTGAAAAACTTAATATCGCTCTTCTTTATTTTTTCCCCTATCCTAATTGTTCGGCAAATTTAACTGAATCTTAGCAATGTATGATTAATATTTACTGCATTGAGCTGTGGGATAAGGCGCGATACGAGGTTAACAATTGGATTGTTAAATACTTTTCCTTAACCTAGCTTCTAAACTAAGAGATCATTTTTTCCATAAAAGACAACTTAGTTTTATCTTCTCAGATAATCAAATATATTAGGTGGTTCATAAAGTTAAGTGTTCCCGTTTCAAATCCACAATATTGTCAGTATACCTTAGCCAAAAGCATGTGTGGGGCTCCTGAATATCAGTTCTTCCATTAACTCCTAAATGTTAAAATTTTCCAGTAAATATTTCCTCTGTTTGATAGCTTCGGCGAGGTAGAAATTAGAGTAGCTACAAATTGCGGCCGTGTTATAATCCCATATTTCTGAAGACAGAAAGGGCTTCCCTGACTAGTTCGAAACATAGACTGTGGAGTTTTAGTAACCAATCTGAATGCATACTGGAAAAGCAGATTATTTCTGCACTTAATCTATATGCATTGAGAGACGATATCTTCGTATAATGACGGCTATCGGGTACGGCAAAGTCCTTGAATTCGAGGAAAAATAGACATATGGAACACTTCCTTCATGTCATCGTATACCAACTTCATTGTATATTAAACTCCGTGCATACACGCCTATTCCAATGTCTTCACCAATGAGTAAACGACTTGTATAGTACATTTAACGAACCGCAGTTGCGTGTCTTTTTCCTGTTATTGTCTGTGCGCCTTTCTTCGTTGTCTAACATTTGTATACATTAGCATGGTCGAATTATTTAGTACGTGCAACGTCCAATTGTGATTGTGACCTACAGAATTTTCTGTCACAAAATATATCACGCCTCTGCGAAAGCTAACATTCTGTGTTGGCAACGAGAAGACAGCAACATAAGCACGGAGTTCAGGGTTGAACTGAACAAGAATTTGGATGGAGTTCACGTTACAAGAGTAGAAACAAAAATTTTGCTGGCCAACGTAGATCTGAACCCCGGTCCTAAAGTATGAAAATCCTCTACTTTGTACATAGCGCTACTCCATTCGTCACTGATGATTAGACTTCCCGAAAATGGTGTCACCAGCACTGCCAAACGCGCAAAAGTACAGTAACAATATCCGATATCTTCAAAACCTGCATTTTGTTGAGCATTGTCTACTGCAATTCAGTATGCGTTTTAACTGTATTCTACGTTCTCTGACGTCTCCGTTCACTCCATGATATCCAAAATTTTATTCTCTATTTAACTTTCATTATTACAGAAAATATCTTCCATTTCAGATTTCTGAGCGGCAGTTTTCATAGATTAGACGAAAATAACGATCCTGTAGTTTGCTATACGAGTCATCCGCTTTTATGTTCGGCCCTACCACACAAGATATTGTAACAAACCTAGAATTCGATGATAAATTAAAGTTGTCCTCATTAAAATTTTTTGCCATACGTGTGATAGAAGAGCAAACTTCTGTATTCTTCTTATTTTGTGTTTGTGTGTGTATGTGTGTGTGTGTGTGTGTGTGTGTGTGTGTGTGTGTGTGTGTGTGTGTGTGTGTGTGTATATGTGTGTGTCGCCAGTCTTCTGGATGGTTTTACGCTATCCGCCACGGTTTGCTGTCCTGTGCCAATCTCTTCATCCAAGAGCAGCACTTTCACACAACGCCCTAAATTATGTTCGATATATTCACTCTTATCTTCCAGCTTTTACCTTCTACAGCTCGCTCTGGTAACATTGAGGTTATTCCGTGATGTCTTAACACATGTCCAGTCAACCTGTCCATTCTTTTATTCCACATACGGGTATTTAATTCTTCGCGGATTCTGCGGAAAGGACGTCTATCTTATCTTCTTAGTGAACCTAATTTTCAACACCCTTCTGTAACATGAAATCTTAAACTTCCTTCTTTTCCAGTTTTCCCAGTCCAGTATTCACTTCCTAACATTACAGTGCTCCAGACGTACATTGTCACAAACGTCCTCTTCAAAATGAGGGAAATATATGATACGGGTAGATCTCTTTCACTGTGCTAGTCTGTTATTACGTTCCCTTTCCTTCATGTGTCATACGTAATTTTGCTTCCGACGTAAGTGAATTCCTCATCCTCGTCCTCTTCGTGGTTCTCAAATGGATGGAAATATTCTCACTAACGTCACACCCTCATTACCTCCGTCTTTCTACGGTTTACACTCTGTTCTTAGCGTGCATTCATTTAACTGTCCTTTCTGTAGGCTATGTCCTATAATCCTTCTTCGTTTTCACTGTGAATAACAATGTGACCAGCAAATCATATTATTAATATTCTTTCACCTTTAATTTCAATCCTAATCCTTAACCAATCTTTCATGTCCACTATTGCCTATTCGATTTACATTTTGAACAGCATGGGAGAAAGAGTGCATCCTTGCCTTACACTCTTAAATCCGATCACTACATTCTTGGCCTTCCACTCTTATATCTCCTAATCTTATCCTTCTTCCTCTATAACATACATTTATTTCTCTGATAATTTTGAAAATATTGCACTATTTTACATTGTTGACTTCTTTTTCTAGGTCGATAAATTCTATAAAAGTGTGCTGAAATCTCTTCATTCTTGCTTCCATTATCAAGTGCAACGTCAGAACTGCCTGTCATGCAGTCACCTTCCAGAAAGCTAAACTGATGATCATTTTTTCCATTTTTCTATGTATTATTCTTTTCAGCAACTAGGTGTCATGACTGCTACGATGGCGTTTCGCCGCCATCATGCATACCACAACCCACCAACAATCGCCGAGTGGTGCGACCTTTTTCACTGGTTTTAGAAATTCCGATGGACTGTTACGTATTCCTTGTACCGTATGCGATTGCAATACCTCCAAAGTTCTATCAAACTTTAACTATAATACTGGATCACATATGACTTCCAAATCCTTCCCAATTCTTCTGTATCGTCGCCAGAGACTTTCTCCACTTTGAGTCCTTCAGTAATTCTCCTCACCTACCCTCTGTTTTCTCAACGCTCAACAACTTTTAATTGCACATAAGGTTGCTCTAACAGTTTTATGTGCCCAATTACTGCTTCCCAAGAAATTTTTTTTCAATATCTTCACCTTTTTTCTGAGGCCATTTCTCATTATGTTCCCAGTAATTCCTATTTATTTTATTCATTTTCTTGAACATTTTTGTACTTCCTTCTATCGTCGATCAGTTGCGGTATTTATCACCAAAGGTTTCTCGTCAGTTGCTTTTCTTGTATTTTCATTACAGGTGTTTGAGTCCTCTTCACCAAAACTGCCTCCTGTAGTATCCATTATTCCAGTATCTTTTGTCTTTTCCTTTAGAGCCATCACTTTTCTGACAGGTTTGCTGCGGCCCGCCACGAATTCGTCTCCTGTGCTAACCATCTCACAGTGGCATTTGCACCCCACGTCATGGATGTATTCCACCCGCTGTCTTCACCTACAATTTTTACCATCGAGAGTTCCTTTAATGCCATGAAGGTTATTCCCCAATGTCTTAACACAAGTACCATAACACTGCCTCATTTTCAATGTTTCCCATATATTTCTTTCTTCACTGATTCTGTGGAGAGCCATCTCATTCCTAATCTTACCAGTCCACCTGATTTCAAACGTACCTCTGTAGTAAAGCTCTCAAACACTTCAACTTCTGTTACCTTCTTCCCATTCTCTAGGGCTCGCTGCCACACAATGCTATGGCACAAACGTTCATTCAAAGATATTGATTCCTCAAATTAAGGTGTTTGTTTGATACTAGCCGACTTCTCTTGCCCAGGAATACTCGCTTCGCCTATGCTAGTACGCTTTTATGTCTTCCGTCCTTAGTCCATAATGGGTTATTATGGCACCAAGGTAGAAGAACTCGTTAACTTTGGCTTTTTCGTAACCATCAATTTTGATGTTAAGTTTCCCGTTATACTCGTTTCTCATTACCTTTGTCTTTTACCGGTTTACTCTCAGTCCTTATTCCCATTCACCAGATTCAGTAATTCTTCCTCACTTTCACTGAGAATAGCAATGTCTTATGACTGACATCCTTTTACTCTGAATGTTAATCCTGCTGTTGAACCTGTGTTTTTGTACGCCATTGTTAAACCAGTGAACTCATTTCTTTGTCCTACATAGATAGTGTTCCCTCTTTGGTCTTATACATATTGTATAACACCTTTCTTTCGCTGTAGTTTACACCTATTCTACTCAGAATTGCGAACATCTAGCACCATTTACATCGACAAACGCTTTTTCTAGCATACAGCCTATAACTTATACAGTTCCCATTGCGCACAGTCTTTCCTTAGTACTTGACTACCCACTTATTTTCCTGTAATTCTTCCTGGCAGTTCTCTTAGACTTTAGCATACTTCTTCAATACTAATTTGTCGGCTGGGTCTAAATATGCACCTGCATAAACCATAGAATTGAATATTTGATTTCGGATTGTTTGCCACTCCACGATGTAATCTAGTTGACACCTCCTCGTGTTTCCAGGCATTTTCCAAATAGATTTTTTCAACATCGTGTTTGCTATTACCAGCTGCAATTTACTACAGAACTCTTTTCGTCCTGCTCATTTCTCATTTCTTTTGTATGAGCACATGTCAAAAGCTTTTATTCTCATCTTGTCTGAAATACTTATCGTCAAGTTTTACTTCCGTACAAGGCTTCACCCCAGAGAAATATCTTGAGGAAAGACTTGTCCACATTTAAATTTATGTTCGATATTAACAAATTCCTATTTTTCGCAAATACTTTTCGTGCTTTACCCAGTATGCATTTTGTCCTCTCTACTTTGGCCACCATCATCTATTTTGTTGCCCATATAGTGAAACTACTTTCACTGTTTAGTTTTGAATCTTTGTCTTCAGAATTTTCCTTCAGCATTGCCTGGCTTAACGCGACCACATTCCATTGATATTTTTTACTTTTGTCTGTGTCCGTCCTGTAATCTCTTTCCAATACACTATCTACTCAGTTCTACAGCTGTTCAAAGGACTTAACCGTCTATGACAGAATAAAAATGTTAAGTGGCAACCCCGATAGTTTTTTTTCTTCTCTCTTAACAACAGTTTCCTTTCGAAATTTCTCCTTGGGTTTATTTGCTGCTGCTCAAGGTGCAAATTGAATAACATTTGAGACAGTCTACATCCCTGTCTCACTCCCTTCTCAGTGATTGCTTCTCCTTGGTGTCTGAGAATATTTTGCCACTCCCAAGTATCTTGCACTTAAGTAGTGGTGTCATGGCTGACTCTCTCAAGGATCTTATTAATTCTGGTGGAAGATCGTTTACTCCAGCGGTCTTATTCTAAATTCCATCTTTGAGTACTTAAATTCATCTGGCAGAATCGTATCTCCTGCCTCATCTTCTTCCTCATCCCTTTTTTATAATACTGTCTTCAAGATAAATTCACATGTAGAGCCATTTAGCCCATATTCTCCTGTAATATCGTCTTCGATTCAATCCTCCATCAGCGTGTTACAATCCCCCATGATTATTTCATTATCATATCAGTTTACATATTTAGTTGCCTATTTCATGCACTCACATACTTTTTGCATCTCTTCATCTCGTCTTTGAGATGTCTGCATGTATATCTGAAATAATGCTGTGGGCATTGTTTTGTTCTCAAGCTTGATATAACAATCACTAACTTGTTCAGAGTGACTCACTCTCTGACATAAGTTCCTATTTACAAAAAATCCAACTACAGTTATACTACTATCTGCTGCCGATGATGATGACCCTACAATCGTCTGGCCTTATACCTTCTTCACATTCCACCTCACTGACTGCCGCTGTATATAGATTGAATATTTTCTACTCTCGTTTGAGATTTTGTAGCTTCCGTACCACGTTCAAACTTGTGACGTTCTACGTTCCGCCTCGTACAATGATTCCCTTTCATTGGCAGTCCACTCCCGGAGATTCGAGTGGGGCCCTAATCCGGAACCTATTGTCGATGGAGAGACCACGAAAAAAAAAAAAAAAAAAAAAAAAAAAAATCAGTTACAGATCGCCTGTCATGGAACAGACATTTCGTCTTCTAAATTCAGTGGCTTCCAATTCCTTCTGCATCTATTCACAGTTTGAGCTGTGGCTGGATTCGTCTCTCGGTCACATGAAGTATTAACTACTAAGGCAGCAAACCCTTGAAATATTGTTCCTATGGATGAGTTTCCCATTACTTAGTAAATTTATTCTTATTTCTGTGTACAGTTACTACACAAATGATATATTTTAATGTATCCAAAGAGGGGCAAATGACACCGAATGCTTACTATCTGCATGTGATAGAAATTGTTTAGCTGAAGTCAGACAATAGCTTCTTACCGCCAATGTTGCCACGTTTACAAGTCCCTTTGTGCTACAATCTCGAGCAGTTTATACACTTTGGAAATTGATTGGTATGTTATGCAAACATAGAAATATAAAGATTTCATCGTCGTAATAACTGTACCCTTCACAAGAATTTAATGAGACTTTTTTCTCACCAACATTCACCATCCTATTAAGAGTTGGATGCTTGGTTGGTTGGTTGGTTTTCGGGAAGGAGACCAGACAGCCAGGTCATCGGTCTCATCGGGTTACGGAAGGATATGGAAGGAAGTCGGCCGTGCCCTTTGAAAGGAACCATCCCGGCATTTACATGGAGCTATTTAGGGAAATCACGGAAAACCTAAATCAGGATGGCTGGACGCGGGATTGAACTGTCGTCCTCCGGAATGCGAGTCCAGTGTCTAACCACAGCGCCACCTCGCTCGGTGTTAGGAGTATGTTGTGTATTTCATCAGTAATAACTAAGATTTATACCGGATGTAAGGAAGACTTCAGAAGTAACTGAACAGTATTTAATACGGAATACGACTTAAGAGTGAAAAATACACAAAAAAACTGATCAGAATATTGCATAGGAGAAAAAGTTTTTGCCTAGCATGAAAAGACACAGCAGCGGAAGAAGTGGAAGAATTGTCTTACCTAGGTAGTAGAATTACGCAGGATGGCAGAATCAAGGACAATATAAGAATACCTGACCTGGTATCAGATAATGTTATGGAAATGAGGAATAAGTTTCTGAAAGCCTGTTGACAACCAATGTATGGAAGTAAAGTGAGGACCATCAGGAATCTTGACGTGCCAAAACTCGAGGTGTGAATGAAGAATGTTAAAAAAATAGATGGATAGCCAAAGTACGGTAATAACAGTCGGGGAAAGAAAATTACAAAACTTATTCCCGCAAGAAAAGAGAAGTTAGCAGCAAATATAAGGCTCCAGAACTCGTTAACTAAGGAAGCTCCAGCAGAGGCGAGAAAAGTAGGAATAGAGCACACCAAGACTATAATACCCAAGACATATCATCGACTATGTTAAGTCTAGTACCTAGACAGATATAAGCAGATGAGCAGGGGATAGGAAAGGATGGAGCACAGCAGTAAACCAGTCGAAAAACCAAAGGAAGGCAAATAGGCCACTCTTCGGCTCCAGGCCTCTCAGCACATGACGTAATATTCATGGCGTTCTCAGGGCAGTCCACAATGCTCAAATGCCGTTACAGAACTTTCATGAACGCAGCAATATATAGATCATCTCTAACAGCTGATTGCTCAAAAACTTAGATCCCACAACTGACAGTATATTCTATGAACTTGTCAATAAATTCATTGGTCCCTAACCACGAACCTGCTCCATTACTCAAAATCTGTGTAAGAAAACCTCTGGCTCCATGGCTGACAACTGAATTACGTCTAATCATGAACAACAGACGTTTCGAGGAAATTATGAACCCCGAATATCATGAATACTACAGAGAGCTACGATATACGGTAAAACAATGGGTTTGCAACGCTAAAATCAGATACACTCGTTCCTTTGTTTGAAGCAATACGACACCCGCGAATCTGTGGAAGAAGCCTGGGCGTTAGAAGCGCAAAATCATAATTTCTTCTGAGATCTCAGCGGACGATCTGGATGAATTTTTTTCTGTTCCAGCCAATCACTACTGCAGCAAAGCAGTGTCGCTCACAAGAGGCCCAACTACGCAACTAACCAAGACATTTTCCACATAAAACACGTAACAATAAATAAAACCGTAAATAAAAAAAGAAAAGCAATAACGAGAATGGCTTCACAAGCGATAGGCCACGACAGTAGATTCCATAACCATGATGCTACCGATAGCTTAGTACCTGCCTCAATTGATGTATTTAACTTTTTTTCGTGTGTGGAACATATCCGTCTCTCCGGAAAAGAAGCACTGAAACCCCGTTTCCTTCTTGTGATAATCCATCAGTCAGCATACTAGCTTCTGTTTCCATAGTGCTAGAGTATCTCGTTCACCACCAAATTACGGAACACTGTGCGAATCCAGCTTATCTGACAAATATCAGTCCAGCTTTAGAAGAAGTCGTATCACTAACGCTGCATTGATTAAGGTAAATGATAACCTAAAATATCCCCTGGACAACCACGACGCCACAATATTGCACTACTAGACTTCAGCAAAGCTTTCAATACTGCCAACTTTGGTTTACTACTCGGAAAAATGCAGCAGCCCAATTTCTCAGATAGTTGGTTCAAATGGCTCTGAGCACTATGGGACTCAACTGCTGTGGTCATCAGTCCCCTAGAACGTAGAACTACTTAAACCTAACTAACCTAAGGACATCACACACATCCATGCCCGAGGCAGGATTCGAACCTGCAACCGTAGTAGCCGCACGGTTCCGGACTGCGCGCCTAGAACCGCGAGACCACCGCGGCCGGCACGTGAACAACTGCCTCTCATTCATCTTGATGCTGTTCCAATGCCATATCAGAAAACAATGAAGGACTAGGGTGTAACTTTGGATGAGCGTCTAAACTAGGCGGGGAATGCAGTCCGCCATGTGCCGGAAGACGTTCGCTTACCTCTACTCTCTTAAAAATTTTCGGAACATATTTCCACAAGATATGAGACTTCCATACTGTAATGCAGCACGGCACGAGTAGTGAAAACACAAGACGGTAAGCTCTAACTGTAAGTGACTGTGCGCCTTACGTCCACACCAGTGGTCGATATATCCACGTTAGTGCTACGTGCGCCCTGTTACTATGGTTGCGCCCAGAGAAGTAACGCGACTAACACACACTACTTCTACTTCATTGGCTCCTCTTTGCGCACTTATCCTAATACCTCGAATCAGAGATTAAACACCTTTCATGCCATCGTAATCGAAACACAAGATCTCACGTATCTAGTTTCTTATCTGTTTCCATGTACAATACAAAAACACTTGCAGATTGCTTCTCTTTCGCTGCT
Source organism: Schistocerca gregaria (assembly GCF_023897955.1). Classification (NCBI taxonomy): domain Eukaryota; kingdom Metazoa; phylum Arthropoda; class Insecta; order Orthoptera; family Acrididae; genus Schistocerca; species Schistocerca gregaria. Next base: position 951,485,464 of record NC_064920.1, read on the forward strand.
GCCCGCCTTTGTAACAAATTGCACTGCAGTGTTCTCACAATTCAGTCCCTCTGTCCAACAGTCAAGCGACTGTTGCTGTCTTCACCCAGTTGCGCTTCTTTCCGTTTTCCTTTCTCCTACGGTCGCAGGTTCGAATTCTGCCAGGCGCATGGATATGTGTGATGTCCTTAGGTTAGTTAGGCTTAAGTAGTTCTAAGTTCTAGGGGACTGATGACCTCAGATGTTAAGTCCCATAGCGCTCAGAGCCATTTGAACCCATTGAGCCTTTCTCTACGAGTCACTCCAGTTGCCCTTTCCACGTATTGATGAATTGTGTATTATCACATTCCTCTTTCCCTCCCTCCTCCACAATCTTTCCCGGCATCGATGCTGCTAGTATTTATTTAAAAACCTATCTTACCGTAAACTCTAATTATTTTTGTACTTACCACAGACGATTATAAACTGCTTTTTTCTACTGTACTTTTGCAATTTTTATTTTCTAAATGTACTATAACATTCTTAACTAAATATATGCAATGTAAAATACGCAGAACGACTGGTTAGACGTAAGATATGGTCTGAAGGTCCTAATCTAGCTATGTTAAACAAATAAATATAATAATTACATTAACCTTATCTTGGACGAACAAAACCGCAAAACTTGGATACCGACGGCGTTGAACTCAACACTGATTCTTGAAATTCGTACTCGAATCTTTGTAAAATACCCTGTGTTAAAATTGTATACTGTTTATGTGCTCTTCAGTCAACATGCTGTTCTAATTCAATAACAGAAACGAATAACGAATATGACACACGACTGCTGTTCTGCCTACCTGCACAGCGTTAGCAAAACTTGAAATGAAATTCGGCAAGAGCTTGATATACACAGACTGGGCGGATATGAAAATTTTGTTGAAGAACAGTACTCCTATGAAGAAAATGTAGGTCTATACGAAATTGCAAATATTACCGTATGTAACGAGGAATTCTAGGAGGAAAAGAATGAAGTTGTGGGAGCATTTTCTTTAATGTGTGCTTCCAAGCACTCTCTCTTGCTTAACTTTCTGCCATCAGCTGGTGGCCCATAAATTATTCATGAGGCAGCCTCTTCGTTCCTTTACCCGAGAAAAATTATGGAACGCGTGCACATGCCTGCGTAACGTATTACTGATGCATTCCTTGCGCTGATGAGCTGCAGCCTTTAAAAGGAACGTGCGCTTCATTTGTCCGTTGCTCATATTATGGGACATTCTATGGTTCTGTGAAAACATTTGTGGTTGGAGCGACAAATGGCATAGAGCTCTAAGCAACATTTTCCTTTCATACAGCACCCATAACGTATTTTGAAGGAAAGAGATACGGTACAGAGTTCTGTGGTGGCTGTCTACCACGCCGGTTAAAGCATTGGACACATAATGAGCGCCTTGACAATTTGCTTTCTTCAGTACTGCCTTACGGGTTCCGTCCTACTAAATGCTTCATAATACGGGTTGCGCTATGAGCTCTGATCTGAAAGTGATTGACCGACATTTGAAACCGATTATATACTTGGTTCTTTTTACGGCAATTAAGACAAATACATTTACAGAACAATTACAATCTGTAATTTAATTTATTAGTTGAGATTCATGACAGTTTTGTATTACAAATTGTAATTTAATTATTTTGTTGCCATTCTACTATTTCTCATATCGATAAAATTACTGCCATAAGTAGACTACCAGTCCTCACTTCTGGTAATACCTCCGAACTATCACCTAAGAGCAGAAAGCGTGCATGAGGTACGAAATGATGTAAATGTTGAACGCAGCCTCAAGGAGGTGCAAAATCGTGTTGGTCTATACCATAGCTATTTATTGATATCTTAATCATAAACAAATCGTTCAGAGGCAAGGAAATTAGCACACGATTCAGATGTCTTAAAAAATGTTACCTTTTGTAATATGATAGCACAAGTGCTTGCTAGTTGTTTCAACGTCATTCGATATAAATTCGATAATGGCTCACATACACACACACACACACACACACACACACAGAGAGAGAGAGAGAGAGAGAGAGAGAGAGAGAGAGAGAGAGGGTGGGGGAGGTGAAGTGGAAGAGGCTTGTTTGCAACTGAAAATAGGAGCTATTGCTCCACAAAATTATGAGGTAAAATGAAATAAAGTAGATATAGAGAAAAATGCTACTTCAGGCAAAAGAGTTAAATAGTATAAACTTCACTTACTAAAATGAGCAGAGTATTCTCTGGAAAAGGCATTCTGTTATTTAGGAGGAGAGAACGAAAAATTCACGAAAATAAATAAGGTCAATCCTGCTCAAGGTCAGAGTGAACTCTTTATGGCTACAACGTACACTATAGCATCTTATTCTGAGAAACGTACAAACTTCACTCATTTCAAGTGCCTGGCAATCCATATTAGATAAAATATTTGTGGGCTGGAACTATGCTATCGACATTTGTAATAGATTTATTTCACAACTAACGTGTTGGATGTAATACCTCTGCGATGATGAAACGGTTTTTCAGAACTGATGCAGAACAGCAAATGTTGTCACTCTTACACAAAAAACTGAGCCGAAAGTTAACAACTACAAAAGTATTGTGTCGTACCTCTACCGCTGCAACGGGAAAACCTACAAATCATTGGTAATCTGATTTATTGTGTACACTAAAGGCAAGCACATCCGACTAATGTCTAGTTGAACGTGGAAGAGGGGAGAATACGATAATCAGCACGTGATGTAATATTCGTGGCCTGCTCCTTGCAGCGACCAGAGCTCAAATGGGGTTACATAACACATAGCAATACAAAATATTTGCAGTCGGCGTGGTGGCCGGCGGTTCTAGGCGCTGCAGCCCGGAACCGCGGGACTGCTACGGTCGCAAGTTCGAATCCTGCCTCGGGCATGGATGTGTGTGATGTCCTTAGGTTAGTTAGTTCTAAGTTCTAAGGGACTAGTGACTTAAGATGTCCAATAGAGCTCAGAGCCATTTGACCCATCAGCGTGGTGTATTTGTAGGCGCTACAATCTGTGCTCATTCATGGAAACGTAAATCAGTCACAGTGAAGTTGCATTGTACGAAGGCAAGGTAGGGAACCATGAGGTAGTTGACAGATTGTATCGGATAGTTTCCAGAAACGAGACGCACATTATTGCTAGGACTATTACAATGGTTCTGTGAAACTAGGCACGTGGTTACGAAATACAATGACCGGGCATGACAACGAACTGTATAGTTTCCTTAAACATTCTTTACCACACTCTCTGTGATGTGCGATACGAGAGACCAATTGCACGACGAATCTTTACTAAAGCAACCTCGGAAACTGTTTTGGCGGATGTGGATTATGCTACTCTACTGCTACACAATTAGTCTGAGGAGGGTCACTAACCAACGGCTGCATGTTTTGAGAGGAGTTCTCTTGCTCACCGACGAGTTTTCACTCACTAAACAGCAACATTTGCCCAGAACACGGAAGAATAAACTGAACTCCACGCACTAGAACGCACTTTCATATTGCTGTTCGTTTCTGTAGTACCGGGCGAAATTTATCTACCATGATGATCACTCATTACCGACTTACTACAGGTGTGCTATAATTCTAGTCAACTGACCGCACTTTTGATCCAAGGTCGATTGCTCTACTGCAAAACGGCTGCATCATATGAAAACTACATTGTTCGTCATAGCCGAGATACTTCGTAATGAAAGCTGGTTTAACACAACATAAGCATACACTTTCTATCTTTACAAAATAATTTCTTCTAATTATCAGTCCTTTTTAGTATTTTTCCTTTTTTTTACAATCGTATTGACCAACTAGGATCACGTTAACAACTTCAGTTGGTCCTTTTAGTTATATTTATTTTGTCAATTTTCCTCCATTCAGAGTTTTCGTATTTGGTTTGGTTTTTAGAAATTATACCCAGCTTTATTTACATGTATTTTAAGTCAGATCAACCTCTTAGTTCCAGTGACGTAATTCCTTTGTGGCGGATACCTTCAATAAATTAATCCCGCTAATCCTTTTATGAGAACGCGTTACCTCTTAATTTTGACACCATTTTAGAAAAGCCTTGTGAGGCAGTAGAGGCAGAAGGTCAAATCGCCTCTCTCCGTACCACCATTTTCACTTAAGTGACGACGTTTTAATTACTAATTACCAATTAAAACATCGATATAGACATGTAAAAAACTTCATAATACTTTGAGTAGAAGATATTCAATTACCGTTTTCTAATCGTCTGATCAAAAGGAATCGTTTGATATAACATTCTGTCGGAATTTTATTTCCTAGTGATTTTTGATTTTGTTCATTTTTGAGCACTTTCCACACCTTCCACCCTTCGCTACAGACACTGCAATCATAATTTTCATACGACCACAACCACAACTTTGCTCTGATTGTCTGTTACTAGCCATGAATACAACTAAAATATGTTTAGAGATGTGGTTCGTCTAAAGCAGCTTAAAGCAACACGTGACTTACGCTGAGTCATAAGACACACTGTAAATCTGGCGATAATGGAACGACGTTACCAGCCACTAAAATAAAATCAGCAGCTGCAGCTGGAGGGAGACCTTTTAGGCAATAGCAGTTGTGTGAGTGGTTGCTGTAGGGCGTTGGCAGACGATTTAGCATGTTTCGAAGACGTCAAGCTGTAACGCAGGAAACTAACATTTAAAGCAGAGAAGTCTACTTACAAAGTTACTGCAAATATTTGTGTAATTTTTAACACGTCTATAGTAATTCTGAGAAACTTCAATAAATGCAACCAAATTAACAGTACAATATTGGAATTAGGAATTGAAAAATTTAATTGAAGGTAATGTAATAAACAACACCTCACTCAAGATGTTCTGTTTCAACACAAAGTAATAATCACAGTATTAGCTAAAATAGAGAAACGTTTCCGTTAGCGGATGTTGCATACTGGTAAACTAATTCGAATGGCCGTTTACATATTTAGTTACCATCTGAGAGTAGGCAATAAGCCACTACTAGAGAGCACTTTAAACAAATGGGAAACATGAAAGATGTACAAATAAATTTATGAATCGGCACTCAGCTTGCTTCAACTAACAATAATATGTTTGAAGCTTAGTACTCAAGGCACTGAAATAATACTCCTAAATTACAAATCGGGCGAGAACTAAGCAAAGAGGTATATTTGTAAGACAGACAGAAATCCTCAGCAATGCAGATAACGTCTTCGTATAAAAGTGTATAAATACAGTTGGTACCCTCGACGTGTCCTATTTGAATAGGATAGGAAAAAACAAACTCGCCTTTGCGCTGAGTACACATTACGGGCACAACGTGAAATATTCGTGAATAGACAATCATAAAAGTAAAGCAAAACATGAATGTAACTACCGGTACCCGCCTCTTAGCAACATCGGGGTTAACTGGAGCATAAAACAAACAATATAAGCAGCACGACACAGCAGAAAACTCCAAGTAGCTTCTCGTGTGTCTGCACATTAGGATGCTGACAAAAAAGGTCAATTTGTATCAGCCATTTCACGCTGCCTGCAATTTCGGAAGACACTAAACAGCATACGTAATGCCAAGGCCATCTATTACCAGATTCGAGCGCCGTGTTTCTCAGGCATGTAAATTGAGAGATTGGCAGAACAGACCCTCTCAAGCTGCTGTTGATTTCCGGTAGTTTCTTGTAACGCCCTGTAAGGCCTTTGTCCCACATAACCACCAGCTGCTGCCGCTGGGTGCCCATCCTCCTGTTACCACTTGGCAGCAAATCAGACCGAGCCGATCCCGGGTGGAGTTAAGTTAACGCGGCAGAACGCGCATATGCCGGGAACCCAGGTAGTAAGTGGGGGCTCGAACTTATACCAACTTAAAATAAACAGTTAATGGCTCTCTCAGCATATCTAAGACCCACATGGAACAAAACGTGATCCCTACAACATCAAGGGCCACCACGCGACTTCCTCAGTTTCGCTATCACCATGCAACTATGTACGCGAAATTGTTTCATCATGCAAGTTCTCCAGCCAGTCAACCTCAGGAGCATAACAAAGTCATTTCATTGGCAATTTCCTGCTTACGTTAACAGCAGTATTCAGCAACGTGCTGTTTCCCTCAACAACTTTGAAAAAGTTTCAGAAAGTGGTCTTAAACGCCTACCGTCATGGAAAAAGTCACCAGTCCTTAAGCCAGCATACACTGATCGAACAGAACATTACGACCACCTACCAAATATCAGGTATGTCCACCTTTGATACGGATAACAAAGGCGACGCGTTGCGGAATGGAAGCAATGAGACCTTAGTAGGTTGCTGGAGGTAGCTGGCATTACATCGCACAGACACATGTCAGCCAGTTCTCGTAAATTCCGGGGAATTGGTATTGAGCTCTGACGCAACGTTAAGTCCCATCCCAGACGTGTTCGATCTGGTTCAGATCTGACGAATGGGGGCCTTGGCACTCGCCGCTGTGTTCCTAGAACGACTCTGTCACACTCCTGACCTTGTGACATGGCGCATTATCTTGTTGAGAAATGCTACTGTCGTCGGCAAACTTGATTGTCATGAAGGGGTGTACGTGGTCTGCAAACAGTGTACGATATTCGGTGGCCGTTATGGTACCTTGCACGAGTTCCACTGGACTCATCCATACCCACGATAATGTTCCCCAGAGTACAAAGAGGACGGATTCGCGCCCTCCTATCGGCATGACGAAGAAGGTATCGGGATTCAGCAGAACATGTAACGCTCTGCTACTGCGCCAACATCCTGTGCCAATGATTATGTGCCCATTTCAGTTGCTGATGTCGTGGTGTTAACATTGCACATGCATGTGTCGTCGGCTGCTCAGGTCCGTCATTAGCAGCGTTCGGTGGGCTGTGTATTCAGACATACTTGTACTCTGCCCAGAATTAAAGTCTGATCTTAGTTGCGTCACACCTTTGCCGCCTGTCCTATTTTAACAGTCTGCCGAGCCTACGACGTCCAATGTCTGTAATGACGGGTTGCTGCCCAACCCCAAGATGTCTGGACGTTGTTCCACCTCGGTTTCGCCAGGTGCTGAAGACATTCATCACAGCTTTATTCGAACATTCGACGTGTCGTTCAGTTTCCGCAGTGCTCGTGCCTAGCCTCCGGACCATCGCAATTTGCCCTCGGTCAAGCTCGGCCTTCCCCATACTATACATGCACAGCACGTTCAGTGTGTCTGAGTAACAGTAATTGCTTGCCAGGTTATGGTGATATCGCCTGGACGGGCTTATGTCGATTGTAGGTCGGTGGTCATTGTGTCCTGGCTCATCAGCGATAAAGCCTCAACTGCAGACCATTTATAACGTCTCGTAGCTTCATTACCGCCGAACATCAGATATAGCTTATTTTATTATGGACAAGGAGTACTCTCTTGGAGCGAGTAGTCTGTGATAATATTGAAATAAGATCGGACGGAATTCACAGAAATTAGTTCGAGCGTATCATTGTAAGTAGGCTGTTTAGGTTTTTATATTGGAAACGCCACGTATCGCTCTGTACGAAAATCACTGGCTGTGCTGTGTGCAGTCTGTGGCTGGTTGGCATTGTTGAAATATTCTCTATTGTAGTGGGCAGTGGGCTGTTAACAGCGCGTAGGGTTGCGCAGTTGGAGGGGAGCCGCCAGCGGTGGTGGATGTGGGGAATGAGTTTTGAGAGCGGATGATCTTGACGTATGTCCATCAGAGACAGTAAATTTGCAAGACTGGATGTCATGAACTGAGATTATATATATAACGACTTTTGAACACTATTAAGGTAAATACATTGTTTGTTCTCTATCAAAATCTTTCATTTGCTAACTATGTCTATCAGTAGTTAGTGATTTAAGTAGTTACAATCTTCTATTTAGCTGGCAGTATTGGCGCTCGCTGTATTTCAGTAGTTCGAGTAATGAAGATTTTTGTGAGGTAAGTGATTCATGAAAGGGAAAGCTATTGTTAGTCAGTGCCATTCTTTTGTAGGAATTATTAAAAGTCAGATTGCGTTGAGCTAAAAATATTGTGTGTCAGTTTAGTGATGATCAGAATAAGTAAAGAGAGAAATGTCTGAGTACGTTCAGTTTTGCTCATCTATTTGAAAATCAAACAACATAAGGGGTTTGTCCAGCACAGTAATTCACTAATTTTTCGAAGTGGACGTTTCATCATTCACGTAAAAAAGCTGGTGAATTCCACTGTTGCTAATGCAGTTGTGTAGCTAAATAAAATTAACATCAAATTCTGTCTTATTGGGTATTTATCCTACAGAGTACGCCAAAATTACATCTTAAATTTGTTTTCTTTAATATACACTTCTGTAATTCTGAATCGAGGAGTATATTTAAAATTTCAGTATGCCCTTCTGTACCATCTTTGAGAATTGCTATTTTGATCACAGAAACGTTAAGTAGAATTTTGCCCTACCCTAAGCTCTGATGCTGTAGCCTATCCTTAGTTACAACCTACGAAACGTGTGGCTAAATTTGTGCCTTTCAACTGCTTGCCGTTGGTCTCTTTCTGTTTCTAAAATGTTGCCCTAAACTGGCTGTGACTGTCAAGCGCGTATGTTTTGGTGTCGACGATGAGAGGTCTGTATCCAGTGTGGGACGTAACCTATTCCTTTCAAGAGCGAGAACACAGAACGCGTTAACTTTGACGGTTTTTTTTTAAAATCAGTCTATAAGAGACACTGCACGGTGTGTGAAATGCAACTTGCAACACTGGCTCACGCTGAGGCCATCACCGAATCTCATGGTATCCTGCTAACGACAGTCTGGTACTGAAAGTTTCTCCATAACTTTTGTATAGCGCATACTCGAAAGCGAGCGTTTGCATACCCGGAAGCGGTTTCGGAATGTCAGTAAGACCTGTACCCGACACAGCCAGCCGGCGGGTAATCCTACGGACTCTGGTGTGAGGCGAGATTACCAGAGCTGTGGCTGGGGGAATGGTGAGGGGAGCAGCGCCAGTGCCGATCCGGCAGCAACAGCTGCGTGGGCGTAGCATCTGCAGCGCGGCTCTCTCGCCGGCTGATCCCACTCGCTGCACCTGCTGCTCATGTAAATAGCGATGGGTGTTGCTGCCCTAGTGCGGGGCGAGGTCGGCCTGCAAAGGTGAACTTTCTCGCCCGAGCGCTACTGTCACATAAGTATTGAAAACCGACCACTGGGAGATCTTACACTAACTACCAGCGGCGCAGTCACTCGGAAATTACAGGAGTTAAAGCTAAAGGACAGACTGTTTTCTATAAAACAGTTCCGACAGAATTGGCGAGCGTCTTTTTATTGCGCGTTTCATTCGTAGGCTTTTCACGCTCACTGTCAAAGGCTGTATCTTAACACAAGTAAATCAAGTGATACCATATGATTCCGGAGATCTTTTCAAGTCTCAAACGTCTATGAAGTATAAGTGGAGACTGAAGCGACGAACAAAAATATGTACCAAGGCCAGAATTCGAACCTTAGTCTCCTGCTTATTAGGCAAATGAACAAACCAGTATGCCACCCTGTCACAGTGGCTTTGAACAACAGCACAGACTACTCTACCACGCCTCCATCCTCAATTTAAATTCCGATTGCACTTACGCTAACCACTACACCATCCTAGAACCGAGGCATTGCTAATGAGCCGGAGACACCGATTTAAATCACGGTCTCTGTACAAATTTTCATTCATCACTTCAGTCTGCATATGAACATCATAGATATTTAACACTTGCAAAGGCCACAAGCTGCAATGTGGTCACGAATTGAACTGTGACCCGAAAATAGAATAAATTTCCTTTACTTCACGCGTATGGTCACAAATTTTTATGTCATCAGACTACCGGTTTCGGTCTATAACGATCATCTTCAGATCTGTTTTGTAAAACCATTTGAAGATGGTCATTATAGACCGAAACCGGTAATCTGATGACATAAAAATTTTTGAGCATAGAGGCCAAGTAAATAAAATTTATACTTGTAAAGGTTTCTTGAACCATGTATTATCATTTGATTAAAGCAACCTATACCTACGTTTCAAGCAGGATCCCCAACTTTATTAGATGCTGAGGTGCTATTCCAGAACAGTTGGAGAGCCTGTAGAATGCTGTTCAAGTTTAGAGAGAATACAAAGTGGGATGAGGCTTGAATGGGAATTTGGACGGAAGAAGGAGGCGAGCTGTTGTAGGCCATGTAGCTGTGCAAAGACACAGTGCGAGGGAGGCGTAGTGGTTGGAGCGTCTTCCTAGTGACCAGGAGACCCTGGTATGAAACCTGGCCTTTATATAAAATTTCATTCATCGCTTTTGTATGCATAATCATAGATGTTTGCGACTTGAAAAGGTCTCCGGTGTCATATAGTTTCATTAGAATAAAGCACTAACGCCTGTGTTAGATGCAGGATGCCAAATTTCGTTTGATGCCGAGGTGCTATTCCAATACAATTGAAGAGCCGCTCCATTGCCACTGTGTCAGGTTGGCGTACTGGTTAGCGCCTCTGCCTAGTAAATTACAGATCGGGGTTCCAATTCTGGACTTGGTACAAATTTTAATTCGTCGCTTCAGTCTCGGTACATACATCACAAATAAATCGCTTTCCTAATTCTGCCTTCCAAGTCACCAACAAAGCAGGACACTATTTTCAAACTTACTAAAAGAATGGTTCAAATGGCTCTGAGCACTACGCGACTTAACTTCTGAGGTCATCAGTCGCCTAGAACTTCGAACTAATTAAACCTAACTAACCTAAGGACATCACAAACATCCATGCCCGAGAACGGATTCGAACCTGCGACCGTAGAGATCGTTGGCTCCAGACTGTAGCGCCTAGAACCGCACGGCCACTCCCGCTGGCCAAACTTACTGGCAAATTAAAACTGTGTGTAGGAACGGGACTCGAACAACCATCTCCACTTCCGCGGGAAACACTTTTGCGTACAGCCATCTCGGCGCAATTCATGATTAGCTTCCTCAGATTCAATTTTCTTGCATAGTTCAGTCCGTAAGATCATAGCGCACGGAAGGCTGAGTTCTACGTCCGAGTAGCGGTTCAGCACATAATTTTACTCTGCCAAGCAAATTAGAAAGTACAATCTGCTGCAGAGTGAATAATACTGGTGAATCACTACCGAAGTAAGCAGATCCTTTTGATAACACTTCTGGGAAACAGCGATCTTGTAAGATATATCAAATCAGTGAAAAAACAGCCTAGATCGCAGTGGTTATTTTATTAAAATTATCCATATCTACCTAGTCTTAGACCATCTCCAGACAGCATCATTAGCTGAAATCGACAAAGCGTAGAACAGTCAGTTGATCTCAGTCGCTCGAACTGCGGGCGTTCATACTGCTGGAATGTTCCCCCAGTTTAGCACCGTAAATGAGAGACTCCCGCTTCATTCCTACCGACTGGGAACCTTTTACTCCTTGAAGTACGAGTAATGTGGTTTTTTCATTGTTGATAACGATTAGCGAAAGAGAAAAGAAACAAGCTGAAAGCAGACTGATGGAAGTCCTTAATTAGCGCAAAAGGGACCCCCTAACGTACGGCCCTTATCAGCAGTGGTAGGCATCGAGCATTGTCACATGTTCAAAAGTTCCCCGCAATATAAAATCCACGAAATATGGGGAGGAAGTTTTTAATCCAAGACATGGGAATATAGTCTGTCGCTCAGGAAATTGCGACATAATTCCTCTTCCATATGTCGATCACGTAATGGTGAAGAAAATTTCTTTTGACAATTATCTTTGTTCCCCGTGTAGCAGAGAAAAGCTCTGTCACATCAGTAACAGTCAGGCCATCAGATTTTGCTAGGTTACCTTTCTGCATGTTGCCCCCTTATCATATGCGAAAACATGCAGTGACGTGGTACGCGTCCGTAAGTTTACAAATAGGCTACATGTCACCTGCTACAACATTGTTACGTCTCGGAAATTTCAGTAACTGATTATTTTGTTTAATTTTAACATAAAATAAAATATTATATTGCTGTATTTCTCTAATTTTGTTGTGTTATCCTCATGAATGTTACACTTACTTTCAAATCGTGGCTTCTTCTTCTCACAACACTTCATAACAAAGTACTTTTAGAGGCTGTTCTTAGTGTACATTTTCAAATAGTTGGCTGAGAAGTATTCGACAATGGAGGTTAGAGATAATAATTCGTGGCTGCTTCTGTATGCAATGGTGGTTGCTGTGGACTTCATGCAGAAAATTATTCTACATTACAATGATCTAAAATGTGCATACCTGCTGTATACGTGGTTTTCAGTTATATTATAGAATCATAATTCGTGATATTTATCGCTCCTGCCACAATGTGGGAATCATCGCTCCTGACGTATTACAGATATATTTATAGGAGGAATCACTGTACTTTATGAGTACATTACCCAAGTACACTGCTCCACTTTGTCTTAAGGTATTATTTTCTGATCTTCAACAAAAAAACAAAGACCTCGCTTTATAACTAAAAAAAGCTCCTTCAAAGAATAATAATTAAAATGTGTTCTTGCGTCATCGTAGCTTTCCAATCAACAGTTGTCTCAGATAAGTGACTTTCATTAAACTGAAACGTCGAGGTGCTTCTACTCCGTACACCAGTTACGAATGTGGGGGCATACCTTACTTTATCCGGTTCAGTGATATTTTAGCAAATTAAAGGTCTATGTGTGACTTTTTTTAATGATTGCTTAATATATGTAAGCTGTAAGTTATGAGCTTTCGTAGCTCTTCCTGGTTCCGGTCGCATGTATAGTGGGCTCATCTGTTTAATTCAATTATTTGTAGCGCGCGCACACACACACACACACACACACACACACACACACACACACACACACACACACACAGACATGTAGGATGGTTCAATGTGTTATAAAAATGGGGCGTGCACATGACACTTGTAAGTACTTTCATAATTTTTACTAACTTTTTAATGATGTTGTGCTTCATCTACTACTTTCATCATGTGTTTTGTCCTTTGTCTAGGTTGAATATTCTATTGGTATCAATTCGAAACCGATGGAAGGCCGAAACTAGCAAGTCGTGACGATCTGAAATGAATTGCTCAGTGAAATAACCAAGAGCAGAAGTTTTTTTGTCTTTTGCAAGCTTTTATTCAGGGTCTCGGGCATCTTACCGTATCATCAAAATATGAGCATTATGGATCATGTAACTGGATAATATCCATGAAGTTTATCTTGTTGATTTTTAAAACAAGTCATTCTATTCTGTTCGTGACTATCACCTGCAATTTTATGTTGTATAATAAATTATACACTTGGTTCGGTTCACTGCTTTAATCTTTTGAACTAGGCGTATTTCTTGAGTGTTTTCTTCTTTAGTCTCCTTTTATCCTTCACTTCCTTGAGTTATTCCTTTTCGCTAATTAGTCAAATAGACGATTCTAGCGGAACGTTATGTAGAACTATGTAGGCTCAAAAGGAGCAGGACGTGGCTCATGTTCAGAAGTTATTGCCTCAGTCTACCGATATGAATTTGGAATGGAATACCGAAGATTGGCTCTGTTCTTTGGCAAGACAGTGTACCTAACCCTTTTATTTGAAGGGATATGTCTAATTTCAGAAAGCAATACTACGAACCCGTGCTGAAAAGTCATGCCTTGGAATTTTTATTCTGTTCTCAATATCAGTTGAGATATTACATGCCATGCATATTACTCCGGCGATTTCCTCGCACGTTGGAACCCTCTGCTTCTAGAGGATTGTGAATTATAACGTGTAATATGGCGATGTGTAACGTAACCGCCGGTTTGGGAAAAACTGCGTGCAGTAATCGAAAGCAAGAATTCGAAGATTCCGTCCACGCATGGCCCACCCTCTCCTTCAGCATGACAATGCTGGACCACATACAAGCGCTGCAACCATTGGATTCACTGTCATCGATCACCCTTCACACTGTCATGTACGGGCCGCATTTGGTTTTGATGTCAAATGTGTGTGAAATCTTATAAGACTTAACTGCTAAGGTTATCAGTCCCTAAGCTTACACACTACTTAACCTAAATTATCCTAAGGACAAACACACACACATACCCATGCCCGAGGGAGGACTCGAACCTCCGCCGTGACCAGCCGCACAGTCCATGACTGCAGTTTCTAAGACTGCTCGGCTAATCCCGCGCGGCTTGGTTTTCATCTGTTTGCAAAATCTATTAAACATCTTCGAGGGCTTCACTTTCTTAGTGAAGAAGAGTGATAGCAGCGATGAGTTTGTAGCTTTGTCAACAAAGGCAAACATTCTACAGTGATAGTATGAAATATAATGAATTTCCTTGAGAGAGAACAGCTTCTGTCCACAGATCAGCACGGTTCTAGAAAGCATCGCTCTTGTGAAACTCAGACTTCACTTTTCTCGCATATATTCTGTGAGCTATGGATGAAGGGCAACAGGGGGATTCCATATTCCAGGATTTCCGTAAAGTGTTTGAGACTGTGACCACTGCAGGCTGTTAAGGAAGGTACGAGCGTAGGAAATAGGTTCACAGATTTGTCAATGGCTCGAAAACTTCTTCAGTAACGGAACCCAGGTGACTCGTCAAGAGAGACCCAGGCATGTGTGATAAAACCACTGTTATTTTGTATATATATATAAAAGATCTGGCGGACGTGATAAGCAGCAGTCTGTGGCTGTTTTCCGATGATTCTGTGGTGCATGGGAAGACTCTGAGCACCATGGGACTTGACATCTGAGGTCATCAGTCCCCTAGAACTTAGAACTACTTAACATAACCAATCTAAGGACATCACACACATCCATGACAGAGGCAGGATTCGAACCTGCGACCGTAGCGGTCGCTCGGTTCCAAACTGAAGCGCCTTGAACCGGTCGGCCTCACCGACCGGTGGTGTATGGGAAGCTTTTGTCGTTGATTGCCTGTGGGAAGATACAAGATGACTTACATAAAATGCTTACTTTATGTGATGAATGGCAGCTAGCTCTAAATACAGAAAAATATACACTGATGCAGATGAGTAGATAAAAAAAAGTTTCGAACATGCTGTTTCTCAGCAACCGTATACTAGTTTCAATATGAGACTAAACTACCAATCGGTTGAACATAAACGTTAGGTACATTGACCTAGGTTTCGAAACCTACTAGGGGTGTCTTCGTCAGAATAAACGGTTGCCAAATCGTACAATTACACAGCTAAACAATAATAGTCAGTGTATGGAGCAGCTATGCTCAAGTAAAAAGTAAAACACAAGGTTGTAGCCTCTGATACGTGTACCTATCTGGGAACAGGGGACTACGATACAGAATTATTAACGTCGTGCTTGATTAAGTCACGTCGATTAAATATGTTGGCGTAACGTTGTAAACTAATATGAAATGGAATGAACGTGTAAAGATCGTAGTAGGGAAGGCGAATGATATACTTCGGCTTACTGGGAGCATTTTAGGAAAGAGTGGTTTATCTGTGAAGCAGACCGCATGTAGAGTGTTAGAGCGATTCATAGTTAAGTACTGTTCGAGTGTTTGAAATCCGCACCAGGTCGGATTAAAGGAAGACATCGAAGTATTACGGAGATGCTTCGGGATCTCAAACTGGTCAAATGGGAATCATTGGATGGAAAGTCGTCTCCTTTTGCGTCCTCCTTTTCAAGGAGCACTATTGAAAAAATGTAGACAACATTATTTGGGCCCGATTTTAAGAACGAATCTACTGCCGCCAAGGTATATTTCGAGTAAGAACCACAAATAAGGGATTAGAGAGATTAGGGATCGTGCGGAGGCATATAGATAGTCTTTTTTCCGCTCTCTGTTTGCGAGTGGAACAGGGTGCCCTCCGCCACGCACATAGAGGAGCCTGCACAGATATTTGAAGATGCAGGTGTAGTCTATCGTTGGGAGAAATGAGTTAGTCGCCTGGGTGACTGTGTTGAAAAATAAATATGTAGAATTGAAGACTGTGGACGTAGAATGTTAATGAAGACTGTTTTATTTAAAAAGCTTCACGGGTTTCACGTACACGCCTTCGAAATTCTAAGATTTTTCCCAATGAATTGACTGTCTGAAAAAATTTCAAACTTGCAGTCGGGTGAGCCATCGAAACCTGCAGCTGCCCAGAGGAAATATTGTTGTGTGTAGTTAATGACGACCACGTGAGAGCCCGAAATTTCTTCGGACAAAGCGGTACTAGTTTCAAACGCGTAGTTCACTCGTCTCTGGTGGTTACAATGTTCATGCAATTAAATCACGTACGACAACAAGCACGTAGCATACTTATACTCCAGAACGATTATTCTGTGCACCCACATTTGTTGCTCTGAAATTATTTTTCACTTTCTTGGCTGCTGTTATGAGTTAAAGGGCAGTTGTTTTTATCGAGTGATTAATTTTTATCTTGGTTTAACGAAAGGAAAGTAGTGCTCTGGTTTAGCTGTAAAATAATTTCGCTCGAATAAGAGAACCCCCTCCCCCCGCCTTTTTAGCTTTACTCGTTCGATATCTTGGAAACTCTGAGGAATATAATGGTTTCGAAACTATACATGAGTCATTAATCCTTTGCCTACTATATCACTATCAGTAAGCCGTATTGCAAGCAGAGGCCAGCAGACCCAGCCTTCACCAAAGAAGTAGGTGGCACCGCGCCGCCCGCAATCTACCGGAGAGGAAAAGATGAGCCTCAAATTCCCATTCAGCCGTGGCTCTTCTGGCGTCGTGGGCGATGTGATTATCTACATCTGTAGTCAATGAAGACGAGGAGGAGCCCTGCGGTGTAATGACTGAAGTGAAAAGGATGCCTATGGTGAATGTAGGGCTGCAGTATGTGAATGAGCCTGTCATCCTGTAAGTGGAAGGGCTAGGCGAGTAAAACCTGATAAATGTACTACTCTAAAGCGAGGTCCACCCGTAGACAGACGATGATGCCGATAATAAACGTAAAATCGAACACATGAATAGAAGCGTTCTCGAAACAATTTCAAATTAGACAATCAGACGTGATTCACTCCCCAACTGATCTAATGGACATAATGTGTAGGTCCATTACTGTTTGCAAAATACACAGGTATGAAGACGGAGGTAACATTTTTATAAAACTACGAAGCATGCACCTATATGGATGGAGAAGGTAGCAAACTCTTTCCTAGGGACAGCAGAGAAATATCACCAAGCTGTAGAGGAAATTCACTTGTTCCGAACTGTCGCGCTGATCTTGCTGAAGATCGTCTGAGCAATGACGGATACTGATTCAGTACTGAGATTTGTCAGATATCTCTCTAACCCCTACTATCACAAGGGAATTGTGTTAACTGTTGCCAAAGGAGGGCAATGTATTCCTTTAAATTTTAGTGGGACAATTGAGGTAGCTGTGTGACGTTTATATGTGAGGTTATGAGTGCATCGCCCGACACATGTATAAAAATCATATGTAAATAGTAGTGCGATAAGTATTAGCACTACAACGCGAGTGGATGCAATTACGAGTAAAATAGAATAAATTAAAGTGAAGTAACAATGTTTCAGAGATACTAATACGATATGAAAATCCTAAATCATTGCTACTTGTTATAAATAATTACACCTTAACAACGATTGGACCAGTTAAATCAGAAACTGTGTATGTTCAGCAATCACCATCTTAAAGTTACTTATTCCAATGGAGACTTAGAATTGTGATGAGGTTAACCGTCTGCAGTAATAACAAATAGAAGCGTTTGAAAATTACTAAAATTTTACGGTTACATGGAACTACGCTGGGCTTGAAATAGTCGTACGAAAGGATTGTTAACTTAAAGAATCGCGTGGTTTTATCCATACCAGAACTGTGGACGTGATTTCCTTAGATGACACCACGACCTCTACAGCCTGACAGCCTATAACAAATCGTAGATGGGGAGGTGGCTATACGATTTAAAGTTACAAATATTCTGGAAATGTTCCACCATCGATTACATAATTAAGCTATAGTCAGTTGCTTTAACATTGCATCAGTTCGTCCAAACTTTCCGAGTATTTAGTTGTGATGGGCGCTAGTAATTTGCTTGAACTTTGCTATGTGCTAAATTTTCTTTTATGAAGACCCACAAATCAGGAGCAGTACACACAGTACCAACGCCGTACATGTGGAGCAGATGATAGTCAACTACGGACAATGTAAAGGTACCTGTGGCATACGCGTTCAGAGATAACGTGACCTGAATAACAGTAATGTTTTCGAAAATAGTTGAAGTACGAGGCAAAGAATACGACTTTTCAATAGACTACCTGGAGCTAAAAACACAACTGCGTGGATTATAGATTCAGATCATCGAGCTGACATGCAACATACTGAAAAATGACAAGGATCCGGTTAATGTTGTTCTTTTGGGGGACAACGTCTATTGGTTTCAAGGTTTGATGTTTTCAGATTGGTTACGTAGTGTCTAAATGGTTCAAATGGCTCTAAGGACTATGGGACTCAACATCTGACGTCATCAGTCCCCTAGACTTAGAACTACATAAACCTAACTAACCTAAGGACATCACACACATCCATGCCCGAGGCAGGATTCGAACCTGCGACCGTAGCAGTCGCGCTGTTCCGGGCTGAAGCGCCTAGAACCACTCGACCACTTCGGCCACTGCCTAAATGTCTACTGAGTTCATAAATCTGTTCCATCATGTAGCCCAACGCCGATTGTTATAATACTATAATCATTCAGTATTAGAGGACGAGACATTTTGTATTCGCATCCCTCTTTCTACTACCAGTAGACGGAGTTTAGAGACAGTGGCTCACAGTTTACATTAGAAACATGACAGCTCGCTTTTTTTGACTCGTACGGTGGAAACAAAATCAGAACCACTGCGAGGATGTCTGGCATTGTATAGCGATGACATCTTTTTTGGAAGTTGATTAAATGCGGCCGCATTTCGCGTGTTGTACGGCAGTAGTCTTTCTCTGTTATTAAGCGTTATGGCTGACCTAAATGGAATTCTGTCTGTCGCAGTGTAATTACATTCGCACTGATGGCATGTTGCGTAGTGTATGTATGGAAAAAAAAGAACAGAGCATTTCAGTTTGCGTAAAATTATGGTAATTGTGTCTTCAAATTACTTAGCTCTTTTCACAATCACTGAAAATGGAATAACTTCGCCACGGACAGATCTCCATTAATAATTTATATTTTTATTTCCTCTGACCAATTATACACACAAATTGTGCACAGTAAAAATAAGGCACAGATTTTCGATCTATGCATATTGTAGAGGCGTTCTGCACTGAAAATCATGATACGTTCTAACAAAATTTTAAAATGTAGCGATAAGTAATTCTAAAGATTTCATCATTTTCATTAATAAATGAATATTTACGTCAATTATTTCTAGAACCTTTATTCATCATCGAAGTATTCGTAAAATATTTGCATGCAGCGGTAGTTGTGACAGCTTTAGAGTATTGGGGTGCCATCTCTTGTATTAGTACTACGCAGAAATATTCGTCGTAAAGATAATAATACTTGGCAAACCTTGCTAACTGCCACAGAGACCTGGTTTTGCGCGATTTCTCGTCCGTGACTTGAGAAGTAAACATAAGAGTTAAAACTAAAACTTTTCATTAATATTTTGAAGTATGTGGATGATTTGTTCCCCATTCATTATTCAACATGTTGCACAGTGTACGTATTTCCAGTGGTATAATGCTGCCTCCATAAAAGATTTCAGAGGTTCAGAATTTTATGTGAGCTATGAAATGTAACAGGCCATTCGTGACATATTTCCAAATTTTACTATCAACTGCTCTCGTATTATAAACTGCAACACCCTGGACCATCATGGTCTACAGAATATTACTTCAAATGGTGTATGATATGATTCACTTCGTCCCGGCAAGAACACAACCCCAGAAATAATGTATGTCACAGACATCGATCACATGGCAAACAAAAGCACCAAGTCCAAATTTCACTTACAACTTATTTTCAATTTTAATATTCATGACTGTTTAAATAATCAATATCAGTATACGTACAACATTCTGAAATTACATCACTCGAGAGACAATAATTTATGTAAGTATTCATTTTATGCACCAATGATTCGTTAATACTTTCTGCGTTGTATGTTACGTTAATGCTTTCAGCATTATAATTACTGATGTAAAATATTTTATTGTTCGAGAAGTTACAGTGGATCGCGACGTGAATTAAATAAGTGTATCGTATTCTTTAATAGAGAGGATGTGACTGACCTTGCGGCTGGTCCCGGCGGAGGTCCGAGTCCTCCCTCGGGCATGGGTGTGTGTGTGTTTGTCATTAGGATAATTTAATTTAAGTAGTGTGTAAGCTTAGGGACTGATGACTTTAGCAGTTAAGTTCCTTAAGAGTTCACACACATCTGAACATTTTTGACAATGACCAGTTTCATTGCAGTGGGTGTTTACGCTCCAAGTTTTATCAACCTATAATCCAGTTTTAGCGATTGTTGTTCATGTTTCAATTTTTATTTCGTTGGTGTTCGTGGTGACGATATTGATGATGACGTTGCTGCCGACAGAAAACCGTAAGGAATGGTTGAAGACCTGCACAAGGTAGACTGCTGGTGCAGGGATTGGCATGTTATGGTCAATGTTATCAAATGTAGCGCACTGCACGTCAGTAGGAGGAAAGACCCACTACTATTCGGCTATATTATTGGTGACAAATCACTGGGAAAAAGAAATACGAAGAAAGCTAAGATTTTAACGATCCGTCCACAATGAGCTCTCTGGCGAATGGGCAAAGGAAGAATGGGGTAGAAAAGAGACGGTGCTCTTCAAAAGAAACCATTCCTGCATTCGCCTTACGCGATTTATGGAACTGATGGAAAATTTTGATCTGTATAGGGAGCTGGGGATTTGAAACACCGTCCTTCCGAGTATCACTGCCCAACATCGTTCGATCATTGTGAACAGCGGTAATTTTAAAATACACTCCTGGAAATTGAAATAAGAACACCGTGAATACATTGTCCCAGGAAGGGGAAACTTTATTGACACATTCCTGGGGTCAGATACATCACATGATCACACTGACAGAACCACAGGCACATAGACACAGGCAACAGAGCATGCAGAATGTCGCCACTAGTACAGTGTATATCCACCTTTCGCAGCAATGCAGGCTGCTATTCTCCCACGGAGACAATCGTAGAGATGCTGGATGTAGTTCTGTGGAACGGCATGCCATGCCATTTCCACCTGGCGCCTCAGTTGGACCAGCATTCGTGCTGGACGTGCAGACCGCGTGAGACGACGCTTCATCCAGTCCCAAACATGCTCAATGGGGGACAGATCCGGAGATGTTGCTGGCCAGGGTAGTTGACATACACCTTCTAGAGCACGTTGGGTGGCACGGGATACATGCGGGCGTGCATTGTCCTGTTGGAACAGCAAGTTCCCTTGCCGGTCTAGGAATGGTAGAACGATGCGTTCGATGACGGTTTGGATGTACAGTGCACTATTCAGTGTCCCCTCGACGATCACCAAAGGTGTACGGCCAGTGTAGGAGATCGCTCCCCACACCATGATGCCGGATGTTGGCCCTGTGTGCCCCGGTCGTATGCAGTCCTGATTGTGGCGCTCACCTGCACGGCGCCAAACACGCATACGACCATCATTGGCACCAAGGCAGAAGCGACTCTCATCGCTGAAGATGACACGTCTCCATTCGTCCCTCCATTCACGCCTGTCGCGACACCACTGGAGGCGGGCTGCACGATGTTCGGGCGTGAGCGGAAGACGGCCTGACGGTGTGCGGGACCGTAGCCCAGCTTCATGAAGACGGTTGCGAATGGTCCTCGCCGATACCCCAGGAGCAACAGTGCCCCTAATTTGCTGGGAAGTGGCGGTGCGGTCCCCTACGGCACTGCGTAGGATCCTACAGCCTTGGCGTGCATCCGTGCGTCGCTGCGGTCCGGTCCCAGGTCGACGGGCACGTGCACCTTCCGCCGACCACTGGCGACAACACCGATGTACTGTGGAGACCTCACGTCCCACGTGTTGAGCAATTCGGCGGTACGTCCACCCGGCCTCCCGCATGCCCACTATACGCCCTCGCTCAAAGTCCGTCAACTGCACATACGGTTCACGTCCACGCTGTCGCGGCATGCTACCAGTGTTAAAGACTGCGATGGAGCTCCGTATGCCGCGGCAAACAGGCTGACACTGACGGCGGCGGTGCACAAATGCTGCGCAGCTAGCGCCATTCGACGGCCAACACCGCGGTTCCTGGTGTGTCCGCTGTGCCGTGCGTGTTATCATTACTTGTACAGCCCTGTCGCAGTGTCCGGAGCAAGTATGGCGGGTCTGACACACCGGTGTCAATGTGTTCTTTTTTCCATTTCCAGCAGTGTATTAGCCAGTAACCGTCCAGAGTAGCGTGAACTGGAATTACCAGATAAAGATAATTGTACGAAAAACTGTTGAGTTTCAGTGGAAGAACCATAAACTGAGGTAGCAAAAGTCATCTGATAATGATATGTACATATGCAGATGGCAGCAGTACCACGTACGCCAATTATAGAAGGGCAGTGCATTTGCGGAGGCGTCATTTGTACTAAGAGATTCACGTGAAGAGGTTTCCAACGTAATTACCGCGACACGACAGGAATTAAGACTTGGGATACGGAGTGGTATTTGGAGCTAGACTAGGGCCGTTCAACACAGCTGATCGGCAGCGCCGACGCGCAAGAAATAGCAGAGCAACAGGCGAGAGCAAAGGAAGAGCGCGGGCCGCATCGGCCGCGAATCCCAGCCGTCAGCGCATTTAGACGTGGCAGGAGCAGCAAGCAGCTCTAACAGCAGGCCGTCTGCACGGCCTTGTTTTAATGCTGCACGGGAGTACGATGGTTGTTTAAAATGTCTAGTTGCCACAATGTACTACACCATATAAAGAAATACAATATCAGAAGTCATTATGCAGTAAACACGTCGACGGCGAACGAGAGGCAATAATCCGTGAACCGGAAGCCAGCTTTTTAAACGAAGTAAGTTGCCATTTAATAGTAAGTTTTGTTTCTTACATGTTGGCATTGGAAGTAATAAGAAATAACAGTTTCGTTTCACAATGGCCCGTCTTCAGACTTTGAGGTACTGACATTATCTCATAAAAATTATTTGCAGTCTCTTGATCATCCTGGAAGAGACCATTCTGTGAGAATTAGCTACAGAATTTCTTATCAGATAGCTTTGCACTTGAAGCCATTTGCTGAACGTGAATTTATTAAAGAACACCTTGTAATAGAGGCGGAAGAGCTGTGTCCACAACTGTCCGTATCACTTTTTCAGCCACTGCAATGCGCCGAATTGAAGAATTAGCAGATTTGGAGACTCAGCTGAAAATGAATTTTAAAGACAGGGTTGCATTTTCTTTGTCTTTTGCTGAGTCTCTTGACTTAACAGAAGCAGGGCAGTGGTAATTTCCATTAGGACAGTAAGCAAAACCGTGGAAGCCCGAGAGGAGGTGTTAGGTCTCATCCCATTGAAGGACTCAACAACACGACAACAAGTGTTCGATGCACTTGAAGCAGTTATGGAGGAGTTTTGTCTGCCTTGGGAACTGCAAGAGACGGTGCCCCAGCTGCGACTGGCGTAAGGGGCGGCTTAGTAATGCACGCCTAGAGATAAATGAAGACTCATGATGTCCTGGTTATTCCTATACTTTGCCTAAGTCATCAACAACATTTGTGTTCCAAAAGCGAAAACCGAATAATGTAATGGGATTGGTTGTGAAAATCACTAATTCTATTCGAGAAAAAGTATTCAGCAATCGCCTCTTCAAAACGTTTCTGGATGTCGGTTGTGAATATAGAGATTTACCTTACGACGGGGGAGTTCTCTGGCTCAGTCGCGCTAAAGTTCTGCAGTGCTTCATTGAAATGCGTACAAATATCGTTATCCACGAAAATGAAGGGAGAAAGTGTACCTGAACCGTCAGATAGTAGATGAATTTGCGATGTATCATCTTTATTTTATATGACACGTGTGTGTCACTTCAAGCGAAGGATTTTGTCATTATCTATTTCTGTGACAAAATAAGGACATTCAAGATGAAACTGTCGCTCCGACAAAGGCAGCTGGAGGCAAAAAACGTCTCTTACTTTCCGAAATTGTCAGCATTAACAAAAGCTGCCATTGCTGCAGATTTTGGAGAGTATACGGATCTTTTAAGAAATTGTATAGCGAATTTGAAACAATATTCACTGTTATTTGGCGCTTGGAAATAGATTTAGGAATTGCTGCTACTCCGCACTCTTTGGACGTTGACTCTGTAATCAACCCTCTCCGAATGGAAATGACAGATCTTCAGTGCGTTTCAGAAATGAAAGACAGTCATCAGAGCAGAAAGACTATGTGATTTTTACAAACACTTACCACAAAAGCGTTACGCGGAACTTCATATACAGAGTGATTCGCGCAAGACGTAACACTCCTTTTATTCCGGGGGCGATTGCACATATTGGGATAATGTTTTCGGTGAATCATAGCGGACTATGGGACACATACGTTGGTACATGCACAATAATCGCAACGTTTATATTGACGGAGATAATGAGGCTAGTACATGTTTCTTACCCTCATTCGAACGCTCTGGAAAAGACGCGTGTAGTGATGTAACGCATGTTGCTATTGTGATTCAAACTTTGGTTGAAAGAGGTCGGATGAGGATTTACCTACGTAGCGTAGTCCGTGCATGCTGCATAGAGCACGGCAACTCGGCCGGCCCTTCAGAGCAGATGTACTGTAGCGGTACCCCATGGATTGCAGTTTTACTTCCGGTTCGAAGCGATGAACACACATTTCATCACATGTGATGATGTTCGTCCAAAAATTTTTACGATTAGCCACGTAACGTGTAAGCAGTTGCGTACAGGTGGGCCTTCGTTGCTCTTTATGATCTTGTGTGAGGTGGTCAGCAACACGGAGGGTACACATCTTTGAGTAGCCTACTTGGTGGACGATGGTGTTTGCACCACCAACAGAAACATCCAGCTGAGCAGAGAGTTGTTTGATAGTGATCTGCCCGCACTTGACAACATTGTAGGAGTCACAGTTGCTTCCCGATGGCCGGAACTAGTTACGTCGCACAGGTCCGCGTGAGCTTCGTACGATGATGACAAACACCTCGCCTAAGGACTCGCACTGCTGTTGTTCTCTGCCAGGCCTCCACAGACATTCTGCAAGTGCCAGTGAATATCTGCCATGCTGTAGTTTTCTAGTAACGGCCTTGCCGCAGTGGATACACCGGTTTCCATCAGATCACCAAAGTTAAGCGCTGTCGGACGTGGCCGGCATTTGGATGGGTGACCATCCGGGCCGCCGTGTGCTGTTGCCGTTTTTCGGGGTGCACTCAGCCTCGTGATGCCAACTGAGGAGCTACTCGAGCGAATGGTACCAGCTCCGGTCAAAGAAAGCCATCATATTGACCGGTAGAGCAGTGTGCTGACCACACGTCCCTCCTATCCGTATCCTCATTGAGGATGACACGGCGGTCGGATGGTCCCGATGGGCCACTTGTGGCCTGATGACGGAGTGCTTTATCGTTTTCAACCAAAAGAAACACAATTATAGCTCTCCTCTTAGAGCGAACCTCCGTTTTGAAGGCTACGTGTAGCGTCGCCACCAGTTCGAACTTCATGCCGACTGAAGCGGAAATATTCCACAATGTCCCACAAAAATTCCATATTTTTTTAACTGAGAAGAAAACCTGTTTCATTGTTTATTGAACGCCCCTCGTGGCATTCGTTAAAATTCATGCCAAGTTTCTGAAACACCCTGTACAAGCTGCTGCTCGCACTGTTCCGCTCTCTGCCCAGCCGGCATGTATCCGCCCCCGTCAGGCTGAAGCCTACTCGGCGTGAAATCCGTACAGCGCCGTGTGCTTGCCGTAGCGTGCGGTCGCTGCGGTCGGACGGCCGAATTGGCGAAGCGTGCTTAGCTTTCCCATGTCAACTCTGGCTTCTCCCTCCTACGTTGAAGACGCCTTCATCCCTCCGTGGAATATCGACCACGTATGCTGCCTCCTGAGTTCTCGAGTTACGTGGGATCCGTTATTATTTGGAGTAGTGAAACGAAGGTCATATTATTTTATTTTACTATTTCGTTGTTTCTTGGTTAGATTCGTTTCATTAACATTGTTCCATGCATTTGTTCAGGTTTTAATAAACATTCAGCAAAAATCGACATGGTTTTCAGACCCCGTCATATACTCATCATGTAGAAACCTCTTGCGGCAAAGAGCCTATTACACATTTCTGCAGAGAAGGCGGAGTCATGATCGGCCGTTGGATGGAATAAAGCCATCGCATAATGACACCAAGGTGACTAGTCCAGAAAACGCGCCGGCCGGTGTGACCGAGAGGTTCTAGGCGCTCCAGTCTGGAACCGCGTGACCGCTACGGCCGCAGGTTCGAATCCTGCCTCGGGCATGGATGTGTATGATGTCCTTAGGTTAGTTAGGTTTAAGTAGTTCTAAGTTCTAGGAGATTGATGACCTCACATGTTAAGTCCCATAGTGCTCAGAGGCATTTGAACCATTTGCACCAGAAAAGGCTCGCTGGGATGTCCAAATAACGACTATCCGTTCGTAGCCTAACTCCTCCTCCAACCTTACCACAAGAACATGAAACGGCTTAGTAACAAGAGACTCCGTGCTCTATGAAAGAATTTACCTTTAGTACCCGTTTATATGTTTTTTCTCATTACCTATGATACCTGAAATACGTAAATTTGTATGCATGTAAGCGCTGCAAGATGGATTTTCTGTTCAAGAGAGACTAAAATTTCTATATAATCAGAGGGGCGGAGAATTGAAGGGAAAGAGAAAGAGAGTTGTAATCAGGTTTTCAGGACATCGAATGTGAGAAAGTAAACATTTCAGCGACTAAACGAATAACAGTTACTGGTAGGAATGGAGTAAGGAAGTATAATGTGGAGTGGCTCAAGAAATTGAGATTCTGCACAAAGTAGCTGATGTGCCAGAAGAAAATGTCATTTTACTTCATTAAGGTGAGTAAAGATTTATTGCTACCAACACTTTGGTGAAGGTATAACATTTTTAACTAACATTGTGTTTTTGCTCTTTAATAAAGGATCGTGCTGTACAGTACGACTGAAAATTGGTGGCTGCGAATAAATTGAAAACATTATTCATATAATGTTGCGAATTTACTTGAACTATACAGAAAAGGTGTCTGTTGCAAAACAATTTGTATAATCATTTCTGCACATATTCGCGTGAAATCAAGGAAAGGTGAAACGCCATCTGTTCGAAATTAGCGAAAGGCAGAGACTGCAGCAGCGGTCCTTATCTGCAGACGTCACGAGTTTAGCCCAAATTAGCGCATATACACTGGTGTCCAAAATTAAACCAACAAGCCGATATTTCCCCGTCCCGGTCTAAATTCACGATATAATCGTACAAACCGTCAAGAGATGTCCGTACGGTCGTGTTCTTCACGGAAGATGGCATTCTGGTCGATGGAGAAGCACGCCAACGATGACGTCAGTGCACCTACCAAACGGTGTAGAGATTGCTGGGTAGTCTCACATCCACAATCACTGTGTACACAGTCACATATGGTGCAGCATGGTACAGAGAGGACGACTGCCAGACTGTCTGCTTTGGAGGCCCATAAGAAGAATGAAGGCAGCACAGTTGCAAACTGATGTGGCCCTATGGTGTAGTGTGAGTCGTTATGTTGCTTCTCGGATGTGGCGGCAGTTCGAAACTGTATCCCAAAGATCAGGACAGGGCCGACTACGTGTGACATCAGATAGAGAGGACCGTTATTTGGCTGTAAGAGCACGACAGTACTGCCTTAGTACCGCACAGTAACTGGCGTCTGATCTCTCAGCATCGTATCGAGGCAAACGGTGTACTGATAGCTTCAGCAGAGTGGCCTCTACTGTTGGAGACCTTCTGGATGTGTACCTCTAGCGCGTCTTCACAGAAGGGAAGATCTGTAGTGAAGTCGTCAACATTCCACCTGAATGGTCACAACAGTAGGCAAATGGTGTTTTCACAGATTAATTCCAGTTTGGTCTGGAGAGCGATTTCCGACAGATTCGAATCTGGAGGGAACGTGCAACATGATTTTGGGACTCAGACGTTGTGCAAAGAGAGCGATATTAAGAGAATCCCTTATGAAGTGGGCAGGCGTTATGTTGACAACTCAAACACCTCTTCATGCGCAGGTGAACTGACGAGTTCTTGTGATCTTGTGACACCAGACGTGGCTGTTGCGAGAGGCTGTGGGCTGAGGCTTCGTCGTGCTCGACCACAAAGAGCAAGATGGCTCATGTTCTCTTAGATACGGAAGATACTGCACTCATGGCTTCGGCTGTTCGCTCTCCAGGTTTGAATCCCACGAGGTATGTCTCGGATGCACTAAGGAGAAAGGATGCACACGTCAACATCCACTAAACCTTCACCCAGACTTGCGAGCCGTAATGCTGGAAGAATGGTCGTTGTTGCTACACAGCGCTGATGACATTATTCAAAGCATTCCTAGTCGTTGTCAGGCATGTTTTGCAGCCAGAGGTCGTCACATGCCTTACTGAACACATTAACCAATTGTCGGAATATGTGTGCAAATCAGTTAAGTTGGAAAAACGAAAAACATTTTTGTCTACAGTTATGCATGTTACAATTGTTTATGTTCAGAATTTTTAAACTGTTTCTACCCTACTATCACCTGTTTATAATATTATGAGGCAAAATCAATGCAAGCTTGCTAAATTTCCGGATGCTGCTATACTTTTGGATACCAGCGTATATCTCTGACTACAGAAAACCTAAGCAGTAGAAGCGACACGTTCATTCAAATATCATTAAAAATTAGTTAAAAAATGTGAAGGACTTGCACGTGTCATGCACACGCCACACTTTCTAACACTGTGTGTGTGTGTGTGTGTACATTGTATTTGTAAACGCTAGAAATGGCTGAGTTAAGCAGATGAGGCCACTGTACATACGAACGGAACGAGCTGTGGGAGCCCTTAACTAATATACACTACACCGGTGGAGCGGGCAATTAAAGATCCTGCCCATTAAAGTGGCGCGGTTCTAATCAGCCAAATATCAGACAGATTGATAGTGGAGCAGATGGCGTTTCTCAATTGGGCTTAGCTGTTCAGGAAAACCCCTTACAATCAAGGGAGACTTCCTGAAAATCTTGGTCGGAACCAGGGAATTGGAATTTTGTTAATCAATTTCTCTCCTCCTTAGATGAGGACGTTACCTCTAACAAATAAATTAAGATTTCGTGTATATGTAACTTGTGTATCTTGTAAAGCGTGTGTATGTTGTACGTGTGTGTATGTAGACTGAGGTGATACCGATATGCACATATACAGATGACAGTAGCATCGCGTACACAAGATATACATGGGCACTGAAGAGCCAGAGTAGTCATTTGTACTCATGTGAAAAGTTTGCCGACGTGATTATGGGTGCACGACTGGAATTAAGACATTGAATGCAGGTAGTTGGAGCTAGACGCATGGGACGTTACACCTCGGAATTCCGTATGGAATTCAATATTCCGAGATGCTTTGTATCAAGAGTGTGCCGCAAATACCAAATTTAATACATTACCTCTCACCATGGACAACACAGTGGCCGACGGCAGTCACTTAATGACCCAAAGCAGCAGCGTTTGCTTGGAAGTTCTCAGTGCTAACAGACAACCAATACTGCGTGAAATAACCGCGGAAGTCAATGTGGGACATATGACGAACAGCGGTCTGGTCAGATGAGTCGCGACTGTAGTTAATAGGGGTTGCGGTAGGGTTTTAGCGAGGCGCAGAATGGTTCAAATGGCTCTAAGCACTATGGGACTTAACATCTGTTATCAGTACCCTACAACTCATAACTACGTAAACATAACTAACATCACGCACATCCATGCCAGAGGTAGGATTCGAACCTGCGATCGTAGCGGTCGCGCGGTTCCAGGCTGAAGAGCCTAGAACCGCTCGGCCACAAAGGCGCAGAACCAGTGAATGAACCGCGGACCCAAGTGGTCAACAAGGCACTGTGGAAGCTGGTGGTGGCGCCATAACGGTGTGGACTTTGTTTACATGGGTTTGATCAGAAGAGCCAATCATTTCCAACTACATGGAGGCCATTTGCAGCCCTTCATGGTGTCCCTTTCCCAAACAACTATGAAATTTTTATGGAAGACAGCGCGCCACGGGCCACAGTTGTTAGCGATTGCTTTGAAGAGCATTCCGGACAGTTCGGCCGAATTATCTGGCCACTCAGATCACCATACAGGCAGCATGTTTGTGAAAAGGATTTCCAACAAATTGCTGACTCCATGCCACTTACGGTTGCTGCGCTACGCGTGGCAAGACTAGGTCTGACAAGATATAAGGAGGTATCCCATGGCTTTCGTCGGCTCAGTCAGTGCGTTGTTGGACGGAGTGAAGTGGGGTTCCTTTTTTTCTTCCTATGGAACAATCAAATTCAGAACGTTTCTGGCAGTAGGAATTTCTAGAACAGTTTTTATACTAATTTTGTGGCACTTCCAATGGTTGAATAAATATGATTAATATATATCAAAGCGGTGATATCTTGCGAGTTTCGATCGCTTATTGGGTCGTGCACGTCATTTCAACAAACGCAGTGTAAAAATTTGCACGTCAGTTCAGGACGAGAAGTACAACATTCAAACTAATAGAACTATAAATCAAGATTGTGTTTAACATTCTTCCTTTTTATTGTCTATTACGAGGACATACCGAGTGTAATTTATTTCTTGACTCAGAATTTTTTTTATTGTTAACCAACGTCACGCATTGGAGTGCACGGTAGCGGCTTGTGAAGCATACAGTTTGAATCATACACGAGGAGAAATTCACCGTGGACAGCATGCTGCCGTGCACAACTCAAAAGTCTTTTTTGTTCTTTCGGACTTGCTGTTCAAAAAGCAAATGGAAAAAAGTTAGCCGTTTAACGAGACACTGAAGAACTTCAAGATCTGGACATGAAAGTCCTGCTGTGTGTGTGTGTGTGTGTGTGTGTGTGTGTGTGTGTGTGTGTGTGTGTGTGTGTGTGTGTGTGTGTCTCAGCGAAAAATTAGATCTCACAAGACAAGAAATAGTGTAAGAACTTCTGATCCACAACTTGCTTACGAAGATGGGGTGTATAGTCTCATTCCACCTGAATTCAGAGCTCTAATATGAGATACCGACTGATTGCGTAAGGAGAATGCTATTTGCAACGCTGTCAAATTGTGCACTCCTGTATAATTTTTCTCCTGCCTTGTGTAGATGCACATTAACAGTAAGAAATTCACACCTCATTTCTCGGTTTTATGAAATTCTACAGCATTGCCATTGTTATACACAGGGACACTGAAGAAAAAAAGATCTTCGTTACTCTAGCTCAATTCGTGTTACTATGCATGATTTACTTTTCCCCATTTATGACTCAGCCTGTTCACGTGGATGTAGAAATATCTAAAGGTTTCTGCAGGCGTGTTCAGTACTGCGGTATTGGACGGTCTGCTGAGTCACCACCGGTTCAGAGCTGATAACGTTGACGACCGTTACCCGCTGTCATCTGCGTGTGCTGAGTGGCGGTATATTGCCATCAGCATCACGCAAACCTACATTGCACATTATCGAACTGAGCGGTGTTATCTTGATTTCTGTGGAGACATGAACGCCGCTGTCGGTCAAATAAATTTTGTTGCATTAGGGAACACAAGGGCGCAACGTACTGTTTTAGCCTTGCCTGTAGTTAAGTGTAAAACGCGTTGTTCTGAGGCATTTGAATAATCCTCCTATGTTTGTTTTACCTGAACAGATCACTTTAAGGAAACAAACTGATTTGTGTGCCTCTGACTTCATATGTTTTTACTGGTTGGATTTGAGTTGATATCTGCTATAATCCTCCTCCACCACTTATTTGATGTATCATATCACTGTTAGGGACGCAGTGAAATGTTACATTGGATCCACTCGTTTCTGTTAGCTCTAAGATAACTGGTACATCAATGTACGTACATAAGTAAATGCGCAAACAGAAAATTTCACGTGCGTAATATTAATATTGACTTACTTTGTTGAGTGTTAAAGTTAAAAAAACGAGTCAGTCGGTTTCGGTTATGAATTTATAAAGTAGCTGTACCATTGAAATTTTACTTTTAAAATGGATAACCTAGAATTTTTTGCCATATTATTATTATTATTGCTTGTTATGGACGGTTTATCAGTAATGTACTGCCTCAAGAAGCTGGTTAAAGTTTACAGAGACTCTGCTCTTTCATTTTCAAGGCATCAAAAGGTGCTAAACTCGAAAGTTGCTCTCCTTGCGTTCGTGATAATCTAAGTGAAATACGTCTCAAAACTTTAATAACAAATTAAGCTGGTTACTAAGAAATTGCACAATATGGTATCAGAAAATCTGATGAATGGTGTGCGAAGTAAGTGTCATTTCAGTCACAGCATGAAGCCAGTACGGTACATATAGTTGGAGAATTATGATAATGTTCTATGTGTAATGAGTGCATTTATTTAGAGTTAACCGAGAAGATTCAAAGTAATTACTTTTCAAAAAATGCTTTCTGGGAGAGGAGAGGTGGCAAGACCATTTCTAATCAGAAACAAAACAAATTAATAGCTGGATACAAAAAATCTAAATCAGTATTATCTGTCATGTTTTTGATGATCCAAAGAAATTCGTCTCGTTGATTTCTTTTGGTAGTCGTAGTTGACATAAATCAGAACAGAGAAGCCAAGGGAACGAAACAGAATCTTAATAGTTAAAACTTTGGACCAGAAATGGAATAGTGAAGGAAACGTGAAGAACGGGGCAGGGGGAAATGAAAGATATTCGATGAAAGCGGTTGTCATCAGTGGTCATGTGATCTGTGTGCAGCAAGTGTTTCAAGACAATACAGTAGTGAACTGAGAGACTAAAGCAATAGCAGAAGCTGTTGCTATTACTATACAGGAATAATCCACTGGATTACACAGCCGGACCACAGCCGGGCGCAGGTTTCAAGTCCGTTAGTACATTGCCGGCTCTGAGACGGGCCGGGCAGCTGTGCTTCTTCTTGTGTTTCTTCTTCTGTTACTAGATGGCATCACATGTTGTATACAGTTGTAAAGCTGAGAAATTGATCTGTTTATTGGTGTATAACACGCTTCATTTCTTCTGATGTTTTGGGAGTTATAAGCAATCGTTTTCAGGTTTTGTTAGCTGTATCCCCTGACAGTCCGATCGAGAAAGCACCCTCCAGAAATTGTGAGGTATGCAAAGCAGAGAAGAAGAAAAGTAATAAATGGTATGCGTGTGTTGTACATGCCTCTATTTTTTCGGGTATTGCACACAAACAGAATCTTCTAAAACAGTATTATCTGCACTCCTCATCACTTCAGTAATTAGTGAGGATAGATCTACAAAGAATTCCTATTAAAAAACTCATATGCTTTTGAGAAAAATGTGTAAGACAACATAGGCTGATTTTCATAAATTTAAATAGAAAATAAAGGATCGACTATGGGGAAAACGTTAGTAAGTCAATGGGTTAGTTATAAATATCAATTCATAACATTTTGCTATATTACTGTTCTCCCAAGCCTATCTACTGAACTCATCCACTTTGCACACACCGTGAGGATTCACAACAACATTTTGCTGTATTCCTGTTCTCCCAAACATATCTACTCACCTCATCCACCTTGCATACACCGTCATGCTCCATTATTTCGTGATATGGTCCTTCTAAGAAGGTCATGGTCCGACACGTTTCAGTCTGTACTTTGGTATGCATTCCTCAGTGATGACCTTGGATTCTCAACAAATATCCATACCACTTTATTGATTTTCTTTTAATCCTGACTAACATTGTTTTACTTGTCCCAATTGCAGCTCTGATTTCATCATTAGTTTTTCTTTTGATTCTCGATAATTTGGCTTTCCTTCGTACATAACGAATTTCCGCTATTATCAGGTCTTTTTTGGGGTCAGAATGTAGAATTCATAGTTCTGGTCCGTAGCATAAGAGTACTGAAATATTAGTCTACTCACTTTTTTCTTATTATTGTTGGAAATCTTCTTGTCCAGTTAAAAAGAATTCATGAACTCTATAACTTTTATGCTTTCTTGTATTCTGTATTTTACTACAGTATTACCCACCACAGTGATGTTAACATATGCCTCTACATGTTTAAATGTTTCCACCTGTCTCATAACAGATACGTCATTGATGTGTACTGCAAATCTAATGTCACTATTCACTACGAAATAGTCAGTTTTGTTAGACTCATCTGTAGTCTCTATTTGTCATAGGGGTGTATTTCTGAGTAAGCGTCGTCTCAGAATCTAGAGATCGTATTCTTCTTCTGCTAGAATGGCTTGATCAGTAGCAAAACTTAATGAAAGTATCTATGCATCATTAACAAGGATTCCCATTCAGCCACAGCTATTCTTCCATTCTCCGAGAGCCACTTCTACGTCCCACAGGAAAGGATGGGTGACATACTGAGCAAAAAAGTCTCAGTCCTATTGTGACATTATCACGTGCTGGTAATGACGACCCTCCTATCTGCACAGTAACTGGTAAATGCTATTGACTATTTCTGTATCTTCCATAGAGCGCCATAATCTTTAACCAAATATGCAGAAGCAATGTTACCTCTCTCCTTAGTGTGATACATTTCTCTATCAACTGTTGTAAATTAAAGAGATTATTCGTACAGGCTCTGATCTATCTAAACACATCCTCGTCTTCCTTTCTAAATGGAGGACAACATACTGCCTTCCTCTCTCAAACAATTTTATCGAACAAGTTCATCATTGTGCACTTCACATCAATGCCCCTGTAGTAATTAGGTTCTCTTCTACTCCTCTTCTTGAAATTAGAAAACACATGATCTTTTCCATTCTGATAATATTCCATTCCGCTGACAACCGTTGTCCAAATGGTGCGTTATTTTGTTGTTCACATGGTGTCCTCTATCTTTCAATAATTCCACAGGAATGCGATAAGTTTAATTAATGTTAGTAATGTACGCGGGATGGAACTTTAATAGTGGCTACTATTTATCTACAGCTCGTACAAAATAGATACGTGTTTCAAATTTTACTGACTTTCAAAGTAGACACCAGCATTGTGTATAACCCGTTGCCAGCGATATGGAAGCTGTAGGATATTCTTAGCAGCGCAACTGGCACTGCTAAGAAGAGTATCCTACAACTCTCCGAGACGCCTGTACACTTCCCTTGTTGAGAGCCCTTCCTGGCACAAAGAAACAATGCGGACGCGATCGAACCGCGGTATTGACTGTCTAGGCACGGTTGAACTACAAACAACACGAGCCGTGTATCTCCTTCCTGGTGGAATGACTGGAACTGATCGGCTGTCTGACATCCTTAGTCCTAATAGTCGCTGCTCATGCATGGTTGTTAACATCTTTGGGTGGGTTTAGTGACATCTCTGAATATATTCAAAAGGACTGTTTCTGTGATACAATATCCACTGTCAAAGTCTACCTTCAGGATTTCTTTTGAATCTCTTCCTGACCACGATGTACACTAACTGAAATCTTCCTGTATCACCCGACCTTTCCCGACTACACCTCTTCATCTTGAAAAGAGCGTACGCTTTTACAAGCTGAAATTTATTAAAAAACTCAATTAGTCTTTCCTCTCTCTCATTCCTTGTCCCAAATTTATATTCTCCTGTAACCTTTTGTACTACTACTTCCCCTGCAGCTGCTTTCCAGTCCCCCATGACTTTCAGATTTTCACCTCCTTCAACGTACTGTGTTACCTTTCCAATATCCACATACACATTCTCTATTTCTTCACCTTCAGCTTTTGACGTTGCTATGTATAGTTGTACTATCGTTGTCGACGTTGATTTGCTGTAGATTTTAGTCAGAACAACCCTATGCACTTAACTGTTCACAGTAACTCACTCTGTCCTACCTTCCTATTCATAACGAATCCTACCTCTGTTATATCATTTTCTACTGCTGTTGTTATTACCCTATACTCATCTGACCATAAATCCTCGTCATGTTTCAATTTAACTACACTGACCCCCGCTACATATAGATTGAGCCTTTGCATTTCCCTTTTCAGATTTTCTAGTCTCCCTACAACGAAGCAACTTCTGACGAACACGCCCCGACGCATAGAACGTTATCCTTTTGTTGATTATTGAATCTTTTTCTCATGGTCACCTCGCGCATGGCAGTCCACTCCCAAGATCCGAATGGGTGACTATTCCGGAGTCTTTTGCCAATGGAAATACCATAATGACGCTTTCTCAATTACAGGCCACATGTCCTGTAGATACACGTTATGTGTCTTTAATCAAGTGGTTTCTAATGCCTTCTGCATTCTCTTGCCGTTGATCAAATCTGATTCTTCCGTCTTTAGTGGCAGTGTCCCGCGCCAAGCACAAGATAGTGCCCCCGATGCTCTGTCCGCTCCTCTGCCCTCTCTGACAAGGCCATTGGCAGACTGAAAGTGACTTC
Organism: Schistocerca gregaria; assembly: GCF_023897955.1. Taxonomy (NCBI): domain Eukaryota; kingdom Metazoa; phylum Arthropoda; class Insecta; order Orthoptera; family Acrididae; genus Schistocerca; species Schistocerca gregaria. Next base: position 951,521,925 of record NC_064920.1, read on the forward strand.
TTATGCCGGAAGTCTTCGGCCGCCAAGGCTGATTTTCAACAAATTGAAGCTGTGGTGGGTTTCAAACCATGGACTGATGGCGTTCTGATTAACAGTCATTCATGCTTATCCTAGAGGTAGACCTAGCTTTCATATAAAAAAAAACACAACTGCCTTCCAACCTGCCCTCTAATGAGCTCTCTCTCAACATGACTGAAGTGGCAAATGGTTGTGGTTTGGGCTCATTTAAATGCAGGCCAAAGGGCGTTTGGCTCGGAGATGGCCCTAAAGTAACCCATGTGTGACAATTTATTGCGTCACTGTGGTGCCAACTGCTGCTCAAAATGGTGCTGCAGGTACAGTACGATGCGACAGTAGCATACGCTGAACATTATAGTCTTCCCTCTCGGTAGAGCTCGGACGCCGGTAGTCTTGGGATTGTATATTCTCGGGACCGCCGCTGCCAGCAGTCATGCACAGTCTCAACATTCCTGCCAGTTTCCTGAAATATTGCAGGGGGAAGATCTAGCCTGTCGTAGACCTATTAAACTACCTCATTGAAACTCAGGTGAGGTGTTGATAATGACGTCTTTGACGCCTTCAGGGCATTCTTGGTTAACGTCAACTCACCAAGTCCAGGCCGGCCGAGGTTGGCCGAGTGGTTCTAGGCGCTACAGTCAAACAGCGCGACCGCTACGGTCGCAGGTTCGAATCCTGCCTCGGGCATGGATGTATGTGATGTCCTTAGGTTAGTTAGGTGTAGGTAGCTCTAAGTTTTAGGGGACTGATAACCTCAGGAGTTAAGTCCCATAGTGCTCAGAGCCAGTTGAACCAAAACTACGTCCAGTCTCAAAAGTAACTAACACCCGCGACCGTTCCAGCGTGTATTTAAAGCAACCCTGATTTCCATCCTCATTGTGACGCTACTAGCTCTTCTCTTGTGCGACTGGTGCGAAATCTGAATAGAATGATCTGCCAGATGTAAAAGCACGCCTACCAACTTTTGTTTAGGTCGCAGAGTTTCTTCTAGTTTTCCCGTTATCGTCATTACTTTCATGTGCTGAATTGGACATGGCACAGAGAATAAATATTTTAAAATTATTTCACACAAAAAATTATTTTTAAAAAGAATTTTTTTTTGTTTCCTTAATTTTGCATATCTGCAGAACTGCATGTACGCCGTCACATTTACCAATGCCTTTTTACAGCCGATTGCAAGCAGCAAAACAATCGGCAATGTTGACAGCCAGTACGGAAAATCGAGTTCGATCTCTGCTTTGCAGATGTGCTCTGCAATACGAGTAGAGACTTAAGACGGTGCTGCTACACGGGTCTATCTCGTCTCTGAGAGTTTGGCCCTCCTCTGGTCTCGGGGAGGGGCAGAAGTCTGGATAACTGTAGGGGCCGTTAAGCGCCGGCGGCCTTGTCTGGTGTGGTCCAGCAGGCCCCACCAGGAGCAGCGGCGGCAGCAGCAGCAGCAGCAGCAGCAGCTTGTAATGAAGGGCCATTGATCGGCGCCGCTGGCCGGCTTAATTTGCGCAGCCGCCCCGGGTGACGGCGTTTACCCTCGCTCTGCGCTCTGCTGATCCCTTGTGCAGCCTCATTCTGCCCTCGACAACCCAACTAACGCGGGATCCCACTCATAAGAGTTTTAAAATCCCTCTTTTTTACCCTACGTTGTACATTGAGGTGACGCAAATCATGTGATACCTCCTAATATCGTGTGGTACTTACTTTTCCCCGGCTTAGTGACGCCACTTGACGTGGCATGGACTCAACTAGTCGCTGCCCTTAAAGTTGTCCATAATTTCGAAAGCGTTGCTGGTGCAGGAGTTTGTTCAGGAGCTGACCTCTCGATTGTGCCCCACAAATGTTCGGTGGGATGCATGTTGGCCGATATGGGTGGCTCGAAGTGTCCAGAATACTATTGAAACTAATCGCGAACAACTTTGCCACGGATACATGGCACACTGTCATCCATAAAAATGAAATCCATGAATGGCTGCAGATGTTCTGCAAACAGCCTAACATAACCATTTCAGCTGGGGGCTGTGGCCGAGCGGCTCTAGCCGCTTCAGTCCGGAACCGAGCTGCTGCTATGGTCGCAGGTTCGAATCCTGCTTCGGCCATGGATGTGTGTTATGTCCTTAGGTTAGTTAGGTTTAAGTAGTTCTAAGTCTAGGGGGCTGATAAACTCAGATGTTAAGTCCCATAATGCTTAGAGCCATCATCTAACCATTTGAAGTCAATGATGGGGTTAGATAGATCAGAAAGTTCAGTCAATCCCGTATCAACATAGTCCACACCTTTATGGAGACACCAGCACCTCGGAGTGCATTGTTGACAGCTTGGATGCATAGCTTCGTGGCGGGTCTGCGACATACTTGAACCCTCCGTCAATACACTGCCCCTTTATACCTTGTGTATGTGATATTACCGCCATCCCTATACGTACATATCACTATCGCATGACTTCTTTCATCTTAGTGTATTCTGTACACACCTTATTGACGAGATACAGTCCATGTGAGCTTTCATGATTCCTCGTTATAGCGTGCATCCATCACCTTACCACTCATGTTCTGATTTGTCACCTCATTTGTGTTCATAATTTGTACAGATGATTTGGAATTGTCATCTGGCAATGCTTCTCTCTCTATAGGTAGAAACATAATCGTAATTGCGACATGCTTCAATATTGTTTTCCAGCACTGATCATATGGAATAGCTGCACAAGAATTAAGCAAAATATTAGAAACAACATACCTTCCGATAATTCATGTATTTAATTCGTTACAATTTCACATAACGTAAATACCTCCAACGCAATAGAACAACTAAGATCTGTAAGATTGGTCTTCCTTAAGGGAGTCCTGCTTCATGACAGAAAAGTAGACCAGAGCTTTCACTTAATTTCGTCGACGAAAATACACTCCTGGAAATGGAAAAAAGAACACATTGACACCGGTGTGTCAGACCCACCATACTTGCTCCAGACACTGCGAGAGGGCTGTACAAGCAATGATCACATGTACGGCACAGCGGACACACCAGGAACCGCGGTGTTGGCCGTCGAATGGTGCTAGCTGCGCAGCATTTGTGCACCGCCACCGTCAGTGTCAGCCAGTTTGCCGTGTCATACGGAGCTCCATCGCAGTCTTTAACACTGGAAGCATGCCGCGACAGCGTGGACGTGAACCGTATGTGCAGTTGACGGACTTTGAGCGAGGGCGTATAGTGGGCATGCGGGAGGCCGGGTGGACGTACCACCGAATTGCTCAACACTTGGGGCGTGAGGTCTCCACAGTACATCGATGTTGTCGCCAGTGGTCGGCAGAAGGTGCACGTGCCCATCGACCTGGGACCGGACCGCAGCGACGCACGGATGCACCCCAAGACCGTAGGATCCTACGCAGTGCCGTAGGGGACCGCACCAGCAGTTCCCATCAAACTAGGGACACTGTTGCTCTTGGGGTATCGGCGAGGACCATTCGCAACCGTCTCCATGAAGCTGGGCTACGGTCCCGCACAGCGTTAGGCCGTCTTCCGCTCACGCCCCAACATCGTGCAGCCCGCCTCCAGTAGTGTCGCGACAGGCGTGAATGGAGGGACGAATGGAGACGTGTCGTCTTCAGTGATGAGAGTCGCTTCTGCCTTGGTGCCAATGATGGTCGTATGCGTGTTTAGCGCCGTGCAGGTGAGCGCCACCAGGACTGCATACGACCGAGGCATACAGGGCCAACACCCGGCATCATGGTGTGGGGAGCGATCTTCTACACTGGCCGTACACCTCTGGTGATCGTCGAGGGGACACTGAATTGTGCACGGTACATCCAAACCGTCATCGAACCCATCGTTCTACCATTCCTAGACCGGCAAGGGAACTTGCTGTTCCAACAGGACAATGCACGTCCGCATGTATCCCGTGCCACCCAACGTGCTCTAGAAGGTGTATGTCAACTACCCTGGCCAGCAAGATCTCCGGATCTGTCCTCCATTGAGCATGTTTGGAACTGGATGAAGTGTCGTCTCGCGCAGTCTGCACATCCAGCACGAACGCTGGTCCAACTGAGGCGCCAGGTGGAAATGGAATGGCAAGCCGTTCCACAGGACTACATCTAGCATCTCTACGATCGTCTCCATGGGAGAATAGCAGCCTGCGTTGCTGCGAAAGGAGGATATACAATGTACTAGTGCCGACATTGTGCATGCTCTGTTGCCTGTGTCTATGTGCCTGTGGGTCTGTCAGTGTGATCATGTGATGTATCTGACCCCAGGAATGTGTCAATAAAGTTTCCCCTTCCTGGGACAATGAATTCATGGTGTTCTTATTTCAATTTCCAGGAGTGTACTTTGCCTCACACGGTAAGTGAGGTATGCAGAACAGAAAGAGAAAATAAATAAATCTTAAAAGGCTAGAGGGACTATCATGTTATTTCACTGCTAACTGCGGTGGTACCTAACGGCTATTGCTGACAAATTGCTCTTCTAAACTGAAGTCCACACGAGCAAACCGGTTGCGACTTTGCCTGGTAGTGCTCGTACCTTAGGTGGTTGGGCTGTGCACGGCTCTATTTATAAAGAATATTTCGATGTATTCATAGGGTCCAGCCGCGCTCACCTGTTTTGGTGTCCCCTAACTAACTTGCTATAAGTAAGGATCTGTATCTGAGATCCTACAACCAAATAGTCTCTACATAGGCTAGAACTGCGATTTACTATAATACAAAGAGGTATAAAATAAAAGCTAATGAATAATTTAATAAAAGGGCTTCTGCACTGGAGAGCAGAAGAAAATGGTATACCTGCCTTGCCTAATATCGAGTACCTGTCACCCGTCAGAGTCGTATCTAAACGCATTAGAGCTCCCACGTCGCTCCAACTGCACAGGCCCCACACCATTACAGAGACTCCTCCTGCTTAGACAGTTCTCTGCTGACATGCAGAGCCCATGGGTTCATGAAGTTGCCTCCATACCCGTACACGTCCATCCCCTTGATAAAATTTGAAACCAGACTCGTCCGACCAGGGTAGATGTTTCCCGTCATCAATAGTCCAATGTCTGTGTCAATGGGCCCAGGCGAGGCGTAAAGCTTTGTGCCGTGCAGCCATGGGCCTTGTGTCGGCTCCGAAAGCCCATATCGATAAGGTTTCGCTGAATAGTTCGCACACTGACACTTGTCGATGGTCCAGCACTAAAATCTGCAGCAGTTTGCGTAATGGTTACACTTCTATCACGTTGAAATATTCTCTTCAGTTGTCGTTGGTCCCGTTCTTGCAGGATCTTTTACCAGCCGCAGTGATGTCGGAGACTAGATGTTTTACCAGATTCCTGATATTCGCGGTACACTATTGAAATGATCGTACAGGAAAATCTCCCTTCATCGCTATCTCGGAGATGCTGTGTTCCATCGCTCGTGAGCCGATTGTAACACCTCGTTCAAACTCATTAAATCTAGGAAACATACCACTGTAGCAGCAGTAACAGACCTAACAAGTGCGCCAGAGAGTTATCGTCTTATATAGGCGTTGCCGACAGCAGCGCCTTATTTTGCCCGTTAACATATCTCTGTATTTAAATACGCATGCCTACACCAGTTTCTTCGGCTACTCAGTGTATTATATCGACTGTAATTTATGTAGACGACATGGAATTATGTTGAATAACATTTATTTACGAAAGGAATCCTGAAATAAACTGAAAAAGGTCCTACAGTCATCATGTATAATGCAGACAGAGATTTTTCTAGAATTCAGTAAAGTTACATTGAGAGAGTTATGAGAACGGTGGAAAGATACCGAAATTAAACAGTAATCAAGGATACGTGTAAATCAAGTGCATTTCTTAATCATAATACACGAAATATTCGCCAGCTCAAAACAGAGTCCAACACAATGATTCGCAAAGGATAGTACCTCAAACTCTGTCTATCCTCAGTTCCTTAATACAAGAGGAGAAAGGTAGTCCTACACTGGAGCAAATTCAGAGATGTCGAAATAGAAAGTCCCTTAAGAAGTTGGGGAGTTCTAGCGGCCGTTCACTGATCAGAACCTACCAGTCACACGATCGAATACGGCATGTATCACAGGCACGTCTGCCTTCTTTAAGAACGAACGTAGAAGTGTCCAACACTGCTCCATTGAGCTCTTCAGTCGAAAATTCTCAGCCTGCAAATGACTGCGCTGGAATGTCCCCTTTTCCATGGGCTTAGAGCCGTCCCCATCAAAAATGCTTCGTTCGCACATTCTACAGACATCATTTGACCCAACCACTTCCCAGACTAAACTTTCACAGCAATATTTAAATAAAGAAATGTTATAAACGTTCGGTCAGAGGCGGATCATTTACAATAAAAATAAACAAAGGTTTGTTCATAAATAAATAAGCCAGCATTCTTGCGCAAGTGCGCTCATGATAAATAACAGGTTGCCGTTAAAATCTGTTTAAACAATTATTTAGGCCTGCTTATCAGAAGCGTCTTTTGGCACTCTTTCGCAAAGGTGGTTTCAGCTAACACCTACGCTTGACCACATAGTAAATAGCCATGATTTTGTATATCAGTTGCTGTTAATATTTAAATAAATTTACTAGAAAAATAGCAAATTGTTCATTAACTAAATATACAAATATGACAAAATATCAGGTACCCGTGCTGTACTCGTTTACTGCAGGATTTGTTATGCAGGATTTGGGGAGGATGTCGTGTTCTGACAAACATTTGCACAATGATAACACACAAAATATTAAATCAAGACTACAGATCCGTACGTTTCAGAGGTAATAACTATAGTGCATTGCTATAATTTGAGATGGCGTGCGTCGAAATCACATGAGGTGTTTAAAAGTTGTTAATCCAGACGTTCATTGTGAAAATGTTTCTTTTCTGTGAAATATTAACTTATGTAGTTTTAAAGGTATTGACGCACCTTGTTTTTCTGAGATAGCACAATACTATAATTTAATTTAATACTTGATTGTGAATTGTAATAGATCTTTAAGAGTTCTAAAAAACCATCTTTCAGCTTGTCTGACACACTGCCATTTCTGCAGCATCTCCTGCACAAAGGCAACGCGACATACTCCGGTCCAAATTTCTGACTATTGGATTTACCAATTTCCGGCGACGTTGCTCGTCTTTGCACCTGGAATCGCCAGTGCCGGTAGCCTAGCAGGAGCTGATGCAGTGCGCCATGAGCCTGCTAGCGTTCAGCCATAGAACACTTTCACCTCCAGTCATATTACTTCGAGGCAGCCAAATCGCACACTGACATATAACTGACGTTATATAATTCAGTTTAATTAAATATGCAAATAACATGGCATTATGTGACCACTCATCAGTATGGCATTGCACCACCTCTGACATGGAAGTACGCGCTTAATCCGTTGGAGAGGATATCATAAATCCGTTGTATTCTGATGGAAGCTGGCCCACTACTGTTCTAGCTGCTCCTTGATGTCCTGGATAGTTTCCGCACTGGTTCTTAATGTCTGCTCTGGTCCCGCAAATATCCTGTCGCGGACAGATTTGGGGATCAATGGGAGTGGCTAAAGTATGTTTGGTGCACTGAAAGGCGATCTTTCTTTGTGGCAATCAGACGTGGTAGACCGGTACATTGACGACGAATATGTTTGAAGTTCACTAAGGCTATAGATACAGCAATAAGGAATAGTAGACAATACAGTTGAAGAGGAATGGAGATCTCTAAAATGGACAATCACTGAAGTAGGAAAGAAAAACTAGGACAAAGGAGGTAGCTGCGAAGAACCCACGGGTAACAGGCGATATACACTCCTGGAAATGGAAAAAAGAACACATTGACACCGGTGTGTCAGACCCACCATACTTGCTCCGGACACTGCGGGAGGGCTGTACAAGCAATGATCACACGCACGGCACAGCGGACACACCAGGAACCGCGGTGTTGGCCGTCGAATGGCGCTAGCTGCGCAGCATTTGTGCACCGCCGCCGTCAGTGTCACCCAGTTTGCCGTGGCATACGGAGCTCCATCGCAGTCTTTAACACTGGTAGCATGCCGCGACAGCGTGGACGTGAACCGTATGTGCAGTTGACGGACTTTGAGCGAGGGCGTATAGTGGGCATGCGGGGGGCCGGGTGGACGTACCGCCGAATTGTTCAACACGTGGGGCGTGAGGTCTCCACAGTATATCGATGTTGTCGCCAGTGGTCGGCGGAAGGTGCACGTGCCCGTCGACCTGGGACCGGACCGCAGCGACTCACGGATGCACGCCAAGACCGTAGGATCCTACGCAGTGCCGTAGGGGACCGCACCGCCACGTCCCAGCAAATTAGGGACACTGTTGCTCCTGGGGTATCGGCGAGGACCATTCGCAACCGTCTCCATGAAGCTGGGCTACGGTCCCGCACACCGTTAGGCCGTCTTCCGCTCACGCGCCAACATCGTGCAGCCCGCCTCCAGTGGTGTCGCGACAGGCGTAAATGGAGGGACGAATGGAGACGTGTCGTCTTCAGCGATGAGGGTCGCTTCTGCCTTGGTGCCAATGATGGTCGTATGCGTGTTTGGCGCCGTGCAGGTGAGCGCTACAATCAGGACTGCATACGACCGAGGGACACAGGGCCAACACCCGGCATCATGATGTGGGGAGCCATCTCCTACACTGGCCGTACACCTCTGCTGATCGTCGAGGAGACACTGAATAGTGCACGGTACATCCAAACCGTCATCGAACCCATCGTTCTACCATTCCTAGACCGGCAAGGGAACTTGCTGTTCCAACAGGACAATGCACGTCCGCATGTATCCCGTGCCACCCAACGTGCTCTAGAAGGTGTAAGTCAACTACCCTGGCCAGCAAGATATCCGGATCTGTCCCCCATTAAACATGTTTGGGACTGGATGAAGCGTCGTCTCACGCGGTCTGCACGTCCAGCACGAACGCTGGTCCAATTGAGGCGCCAGGTGGATTTGGCATGGCAAGCCGTTCCACAGGACTACATCCAGCATCTCTACGGTCGTCTCCATGGGAGAATAGCAGCCTGCATTGCTGCGAAAGGTGGATATACACTGTACTAGTGCCGACATTGTGCATGCTCTGTTGCCTGTGTCTATGTGCCTGTGGTTCTGTCAGTGTGATCATGGGATGTATCTGACCCCAGGAATGTGTCAATAAAGTTTCCCCTTCCTGGGACAATGAATTCACGGTGTTCTTATTTCAATTTCCAGGAGTGTACTTCAGTTGGTCGACGAAAGAAGGAAGTACAAAAATATTCAGTGAAATTCAGCAATTTAGAAATAAAAGTTGCTGAGGAATGAAACAAATATAAACAGCGGGGATGCTAAGATGACATAGCTGCATCAAAAATGTGAAGAACTCGAAAAAGATACCTTTGTCGGAAGGACTGAGTCAGCATACGGAAAGTGAAAATAGCCTTCGTTGAAATTAAAAGCAAGAGTGGTAACATTAAGAGTACAGCGGTAATTCCACTGTTAAATGCAGAGGAGAGAGCGGATAGGTGGAAAGAGTACAGTGAAGGTCTCAATGAGGGCGAAATTTTGTCTGATATGATAGGAAGAGGATCAGCAGTCGATCTATAAGAGATACAGGATCCAGTTAATATCACAGTTTACGAGAGGTTAGGACGACTTAAGATAAAATAAGGCAGAAGGGATAGATAACATTCCATAAAAATTTATAAAATCGTTGGCGGAAGTGGCAACAAAACAACTTTTCATGTTGGTGTGTAAAATATATGAGACTGGCGACATATCATCTGACTTCCGGATAAATATCATCCACACAATTAAGAAGACTGTAAGAACTAACAAGTGCACGAATTGTAGCACAATCAGCTCAACACCTCATACATCCGCGTTGCAAACAACTATAATGTGCAGAACAATGGGAAAAAAATTGGGATGTGTTAGATAAAGTGAGTTTGGCTTTAGAAAACGTAAAGGCACCAGAGCGGCAATTCTGACGCCGAGGTTGATAATAGAAGCAACGTTATAGAAAAATCAAGAAACGTCCATGGGATTTGTCGACCCGGAAAAAACATTCAACAATATATAATGAAGCAAGATATTAGCAATTCTGAGCAAAATCGGGGTATGCTAAAGGGAGAGATGGGTACTACGCAATATGTACAAGATGGTACAATAAGAGTGGACGATCAAGAACGAATATCTGGGATTAAAAAGTGTTAAGACAGGGATATAGTCTTTCGCCACTACTATTCATCCATAGAAGAAGGAATGATAGAAATAAAAGGAAGATTCATGAGTGGAATTAAAATTCAAGGCGAATGGATATCAACGAATGGATTCGCTGATGACATTGCTATCCCGAGTGAAAGGGAAGAAGAATTACGTAATCTGCTGAATGGAATGAGCAGTCTATTGAATACAAAATACGGACTAAGAGTAAATCGATGAAGACTAAAGTAATGGGAAGTATCATGAATGTGAACAGCGAGAAACTTTACATCAGGATTGACGGTCAAATAGAGGAATTCTACTATCTAGGCATCAAATGAACCAATAACGGAAGGAGCAAGGACATCAAAAGCAGACTATCACTGGCAAAAAAGGACATTCCTGGTCATGAGAAATCTACTGGTAGTCTATAAAAAATAAGGCCTTAATTTGAGAAAGAAATTTCTGAGAATATACGTTTGGAGCTCAGGACAAATGTTTAAAGTCAGGTGGACTCATAATAAAGGAGGAGATTCTGCGCAGAATCGGAGAGGAACGGAATAAGTGGAAAAGACTGAGAAGAAGAAGGAAAAGGATCACAAGGCATCTCTTAAGACATCAGAAAATGAGTTCCCTGATACTAGATAGAGCTGTAGAGGTCTAAATCTGTGGAAGGGGACAGAGATTAGAATACATGAAGCTAATAATTGAGGACGTAGGTTTCAAGTCCTGCTGTGAGATGAAGAGGTTGGCACAGGAGAGGAATTTGTGGCAGGCCGCATCAAACCAGTGAGTAGACTGATGACTCAAAAACTTTCTCCATGTAATTTATTTTAATCAGTGTTCAGCTAAACTGATTAGTGGCTGTATCAGTTTCACTATTTGTTTTTTGGTCATTGGTTCCGTCAAATCAGGTATGGAGGCAACATTTTGTAAATGACCGTATTGCAAGACACAATGTCAGTTGGGAAGTGTCAATATGGGCTTTAAATTTTCGTGTTGGTGTAATTGCAGAAAGGCAGATGGAGGAAACAAAAAAATGGCCTTCTCAAAGGAAATTTCCCATCAATGTACATGATCACCTGCTACCTGAAATCTCATGAAATTTCATTTGTATCAGCAGCCTTGTTATCACTAGGCGAGGAAAGGCAGTTATGACTGCAGAGAGGAAAATTTTGATAGTCTTAGTCATAACAAAAAGGTACTATCCAAAGACGAACGCTCTGGAAACACAAATGCTGTTTTGTTTTGAGGAACAGGATGGCAAAAAGTAGTTTAAATTTTTCCTGCGATTGTAAAACATCGGTCATCGTTAAAATTCTGAATCGTTGTCGTTTCACTGGTCGCACCTTGTCTACTATGTAGGACGGTCTAAACACGAAGCTGAAAGGGCATGCCTGAAATTATATAGTGCACAAATTGACAGGGACAAACTCGGGAGCAGAAACTTTGAGGACAACCCCAATAATTCTTTGCAGATTTGCTGCTGAATACTCCTATGGTGGTACATGGTATGCTATCTGATCCCACAGTTCTAAATCATTTTGTGTGTGTGTTAATAAATCATGCTACATAAATAAAATATGGAGAAGGTATATTATCTCGTGTAATCGCTTCTCCTGATATTCAATGGGGCGTTGCAGCCAGCAAACCGAGGACTAAAGCAACATCATAAAAACTCAGTCTACGTAGTTTCACGAATGTATTTAAGATAAAGTTTCCCTAACGAAACTTTAAACGTGGAGTGCTTCAATCAAGCATATTGAATAATGAATTATGCCTAATCGGACGGTTCGAAATCATTTTGCCTTGTACGCTTTAGCCCGTGTACGTTTCCGCCACTAATTGTGATGTACACTGTATACGTACATTACACTTGAACGATCCAGTAAGTTGGGCACTCCAGGAGCCCCTCTCACAATCAGCTTGGTGCTAAGTGGCTTGTGTCTCTTTTGCCAGGAAAGTACCTGGATTTCTGTTAACCTAAGTAGCGAAACTAAGTTCCACAGATGGTGACTCAGCGAGATTTTGGTAGATATGGGCTATAGCACACCTGCATCCTCTTCTTACACTCTCATTTACACCCAGTTTCATGAACAACGCAATATTTAGCGGAAGCTACGACAATGCTCATGACGTTTGATAAAGCTTCTGACACAATAAATAAATAAACTTCCCAAGAAAAAGGATAATAAAGTGTAAATGCCGCTATTTCGGCGATACTACGTGAGTGACTTATAGATAGTCTCCACATCCTTATAACTTACACAGTTTGAAACCCAGAACGGGTAAACACGATAATCAACAGTGATTGAAAGCTGTCCCCTTCCAACCACAATAGCAGTGCTAAACGTAAAGCTGATTCTAAAAACAAACTCCTTTAATATTACTGACGTAACTACTCCAGTGCACAAAGTACCCGTGGTCTTGTGAGCCGGCACGGTAGATCGGCGTTTTCGGTCAGAGGGCTAGCTGCTCTCTCTAATTAAAAAAAACTGAGTTAAAGGACCAACAACGAACGGAAACAGGTGTCTTTCGACGTCCGCCCAAAGCAGATACAACGAACCGTGGTAGCGTCTTTGATTCGTAATGGAAACTTCACGGGTTCGAATCCTGCTGCTGCTGCTTTATATTTTGATTAATAATCAGCATTGGCGGCCGAAGGCTTCCGGCGAAAGAAGTCACCCTCATTCTGCCAACGACCTTGTCAAAGAGGGCGGAGAAGCGGACAGAGGTTCAGGGCACTCTTGTCCTAGGGGTGGGAGACTGCCCCTGAAGGCGGAAGAATCAACAAAGATCAACGACATGAGGATGCAGAAGGCAATGGAAACCACTGCATTAAAGACACGTAACGTGTACCCACAGGACATGTGGCCTGTAGTTGAAGTGTCATGATGATCTCTCCATTGGCAAAAGATTCCGGAATAGTCCCCCATGAGGATCTCCGGGAGGGGACTGCCAAGGGGGAGGCTACCATGAGAAAAAGATTCAATAACCAACGAAATAATAACACTGTACGAGTCGGGGCGTGGAATGTCAGAAGCTGGAACATGTTAGGAAAACTAGAAAATCTGAAAAGTGAGATACAAAATCTCAATCTGGCTATAGTAGAGGTCAGTGAAACGAAGTGGAAAGAAGATAAGGATTTCTGATCAGATGCTTATAGGGTAATATCAAAAGCAGCAGAAATTGGTATGCCGGGAGTGGGATTCGTTATGAATAGGAAGGTAGGGCAAAGAGTGTATTGCTATGAACAGTTCATTGCTAGCGTTATTCTTATCAGAATCGACAGCAAACCAACACGATGGTTCAGGTATATATGCAGACGTCACAAGCTGAAGGCGAAAAGATAGTGTATGAGGATATTGAAAGGGTAATAAACTATGTAAACGGAGATGAAAATCTAATAGTCAAGGGGGGACTGGAATGCAATTGTAGGGGAAGGAGTAGTATAAAAGGTTACAGGAGAATACGGGCTTGAGACAAGAAATGAGAAAGGAGTAAAATCGAATACTCTGTTGAGGAATTACAAGAGGAAAAGGTATACTTGGGAAAGGCCGGATGATACAGGAAGATTTCAGTTAGATTACATCATGATGAGACAGAGATTCCGATATTAGATATTGGCGTACCGAGGAGTAGATATAGACTAAGATCACATCGTAGTAGTGATGAAAAGCAGGCTGAAGATATAGTCAGGAAGAACCAATACGCGGCTAAGGACTGGGATACGGAGGTACTGAGGAATGACGACACACGCTTGAAGTTCTGTAAGGCTGTAGATGCCGGTCGGGTGGCCGAGCGGTTCTAGGCGCTACAGTCTGGAACCGCGCGACCGCTACGATCGCAGGTTCGAATCCTGCCTCGGGCGTGGATGTGTGTGGTGTCTTTAGGTTAGTTAGGTTTAAGTAGTTCTGAGTTCTAGGGGACTGATCACCTCAGAAGTTAAGTCCCATAGTGCTCAGAGCCATTTGACCCATTTTTTGAAGGCTGTAGATACAGAAATAAGGAATAGTTCAGTAGGCAGTACAGTTGAAGAGGAATGGACATATCTAAAAAGCGCAATTACAGAAGCTGAAAAGAAAAACATGGGTACAAAGAAGGTAACCTCGAAGAAACCATGGGTAACAGAATAAATACTTCAATTGATCGATGAAAGCAGGAAGTAGAAAAACGTTCTAGGATACTCAGGAATACAGAAACACAAGGCGCTGAGGAATGAAATAAACAGGAAGTGCAAGGAAGCTAAGACAAAATGGCTGCATGCAAAATGACATGAAACAGAAAAAGAAATGATTGTCGGTAGGACTGAATCAGCACACAGGAAAGTCAAAACAACCTTTGGTTACATTAAAAGCAAGGATGATAACGTTAAGAGTGCAACGGGAATTCCACTGTTAAATGCAGACAAGACAGAGAGAGGATAAGTGGAAACAATACATTGAAAGACTCTATGAGGGGAGAAAATTTGTCTAATGTGATAGAAGAAGAAACAGGAGACGATTTAAAAGAGAGAGAGGACCCGGGATTAGAATTTAAAAGAGCTTTGGAGGACTTAAGATCAAATAAGGCAGAAGGGATACGTAACGCTCCATAAGAATTTCTAAAATCGTAGGGGTAATTGGCAACAAACCGACTATGCACGTTGGTGTATACAGTGTATGAATCTGGCGACATACCAGCTGACTTTCGGAAAATCATCATCCACAAAATTCTGAAGACGGCAAGACCTGATAGGTGCGAGAATTAGCGCCCAATCAGCTCAACAGCTCATGCATCCAAGTTGATGACAAGAATAATACCCAGAAGAATGGAAAAGAAAATTAAGGATGCGCTAGATGACGGTCAGTTTGGCTTCAGGAAAGGGAAAGGCACGAGAGAGGCAATTCTGTCGTTGCTGTTAATAATGGAAACAAGACTAAGGAAAAATCAAGACAACTTCATAGGATCTGTCAACCTGGAAGGAAGTTCCACAATGTGTAAGCAACTGAGATTCACGGGCAAATAGTGTAAGCTATAGGGAGAGACGTGTCATATACAATACATACAACAGCCAAGAGGGAATAATAAGAATGGACGACCAAGAGCGAAGTGCTCGTATTAAGAAGGGTGTAAGACAAGGCTGTAGTGTTTCGCCCCTATTGTTCAATCTGCACATCAAGGAAGCAATAATGGAAATAACAGAAGGGTTCAGGAGCGGAATTTATATTCAAGGTGAAAGGATACGATCCACTGATGACATTGCTATGCTGAGTGAAAGTGAAAAAAAAGTTACTTGATCTGCTGAATGGAATGATACGATCCACTGATTACATTGCTATCCTGAGTGAAAGTGAAGAAGAATTACTTGATCTGCTGAATGGCATGAACAGTTTAATGAGTACAGAGTATGGATTGAGAGTTAATCGAAGAAGGATGAATGAGAAGTAGTATAAATGGGAACAATGAGAAACTCAATATCAGTATCGATGGTCACGAAGTAGATGAAGTTAAGGAATTCTGATACTTAGGAAGTGAAATAACGAGTGAGGGGCGGAGAAAGGAAGATATCAAAAGCAGACTAGCAAGAGCGAAAAGGGCATTCCTGGCCAAGAGAAGTATACTAATATCAAATATCGGCCTTCATTTGAGGAAGATATTTCTGAGGATGTACGTCTGGAGAACAGCATTATATGGTAGTGAAACATGGACTGTGGGAAAACTTGAACAGAAGAGAATCGAATCATTTGAGGTGTGGTACTACGGACGACTGTTGAAAATTAGGTGGACTGATAAGGTAAGGAATGAGGAGGTTCTGCGCACAACTGGAGAGGAATGGAACATGGGGAAAACACTGATAAGGAAGAGGGCAGAATGATTGGACATCTATTAAGACATCAGGAATTTATTTCCATGGTACTAGAGGGAGCAGTAGAAGGCAAAAACTGTAGGGGAAGACCGTGATTGGAATACATCCAGGAAATAATAGAGGACATGGGTTGCAAGAAGTGCTACTATGAGATGAAGACGTTGGCACATGATAGGAATTCGTGGCCGTCCGCATCAAACGCTCCTCCCCCCCCCCCCCCACCCCAATCCCAAAAAAACAGATTACTCAAGTAAAGAAAAAACTGTAGGAGACGGTAGTACCTTACACACACACACACTTTTGTGTATGTGTATGTGTGTGTGTGTGTGAGAGAGAGAGAGAGAGAGAGGGAGAGAGAGAGAGAGAGAGAGAGAGAGAGACAGGACAGAGAGAGAGAAACGTCATACAAAACAGTATGTAGAAAAACAGATTTTTTTGTGGTGTACATGTGGAGGTGTCAGTTTGGCCGGTAATGGACTCAACGTGTGACGCGTTGTAATGAACTGTGAACGGCCGACTACTGTCTACTCTTTACTACAAATCTGCATACTAATTTGCCTGTGTAGCGCAGCAAGCGAGACCCCACAACTCATTTGCGTACGGTGCATTAGCGTAAACGTTGACTTATGCAACTGAGGGCTTAATGAAGCCCAATTTAGTGTTTTGAAAGATTTAATGAGCTGAACATGGATATATCACTAGACTGCTTCGTAATCACGATGATACGCAGGCGACGGAAGAACATTTGCTCGTTGTTGGAATGGCACGTAGTATCACACAAAAGATATCTGCTGAGGCTATGAAGAGGGCCCCAAATTATCTCTGACATCAGCGGATTGTCTCTACATAGAGAGTAATCTAAGCATGGTCAACAGGTGGGGGAGGATAACATAGCTCAGTGGAACATGCGAAAATCTGCTTGAGAGCAGGGACGCTTCTACACAAGTTTGCGTAAGAATGATGGCAAGCGATCAAGGTTGAAAAACAAAAGGTGCAGACTTCTTTATGAAGAAATGTTTGTGCACCACAGTGGCTAAGTACACAGCAAAACCATGCTAAGGGTACTGAAGAGCGTCCTTCCAGGGCAGACGATTGATGTCAAGAGCTCATACACGCAATTACATCTTACCCTTACAATTGCAACTTGCAATACTTGCAATACTTGCAACTAATTGGTCAGAAGTTGTGTTTTTACATCCGTTGACGTCCGGTATTTGCTTATCTCTATCAACCGTGTCTGTCTGTCTTGGTACCTGAGACTGTTTCAGAGGAATGGAGACATCTGTATGAGAACAGGACTCAGTTCGGACACTGGTACCAAAGAACGTAAAATATGTCTTCCCATGAACTAGAATTTGTTTCCCATGTCTATGTACGTTCTTTCAAATAAACCTCTATTTGTCACTGACTCAAAATTAGCGTCATTTGAATTTCTTACCTTTGCAAGAAAGAAATTTCGAGTATGTATCTGGTTATGGCAATTTTTTCCATTACGAGAACCGTCACTGAGCTTCAATAAATCTCTCATAGTCTGGCAATGTGCTTGAAAATTTTCGTAATGCCTAAAATGAAGGAGAACAGGAAAGCTGAGACGAAATTCTTTTCGTATTTCATAAAAATATATTTTAAAGATTTTGACTTCGGCTGTTGCTGAGAAGTACCCACTTTGTCAAAGCTCGCGCGATTAGTCAATTTATATTGTAATATTGGCACCTACTGCACTTGAAAATGCCTTGCAAGCCCGAAGTTAGCCTGCCGTGTGAGCTTCAATATTGTGAACACTTTTCAGCAACAACTGAAGTGAAAACATTTAAAACGTCTTGTAACTAATATACGGCTGTAACAATGCACATTTCGTAGTTAGATAACGTGGATCTATCAGCTTGGATCCACCAAATATTGGAGTATAGAAAAAACTATTAAAAGAATATATACAATAAATGGCTCTGAGCACTATGAGACTTAACATCTGAGGTAATCGGTCCCCTAGAACTTAGAACTATTTAAACCTAACTAACCTAAGTACATCACACACATCAATGCCCGAGGCAGGATGCGAACCTGCGACTGTAGCGGTTGCGCGGTCCCAGACCGAAGCGCCTAGAACCGCTCGGCCACACCGGCCGGTAGAATACATACAGTTTTCCAATATGAATACATGTAATTTCGTAATATGGTAATGCGTATCAGAGGCGAAAACCTAAATTTAAGCCCAGAACTGAGTTATTCACGTTAGTGAAATATTTTTATGTTTTAGTACAATATTTTACTGTATTCTTTAGCCATATGTCAACTGAAGATGTCGAAAAGTACAAGAGGTTCGTTACAATCATTGAGTTCTAGTTATACAGTATGCCTAATCTTCGCTGCGTGTGTTACATTTTTAAGATGTTTTAATCAGCTAAATACAACCTACATGAGTCAATAGCAGCCTGGAATTCCATGCAGTTACGTAGCGGTAAGATAAATGTGTAATCTGTTTTACAGAGTGCAGAATGAATAACCTGCATCTGTACAGTAATTAAGCGCGGATGTATTCTCTGAGATTGTTATGGAATCTAAAGCATTCGTAAAAGAAAGATACTAAGAGACAAATTTTACACTAGTCAAATAAGAATTCGGTCATTTGCGGTTGTCGGACTCTAATTAGAAACGTAGCATCGAGCGTGGTTTCTGTAGTTAATAACAGCTAGAGCGTTGAAGAACACGCTCTTTTAAAGCTGCCCATGACTAGCGGAAAGCTACAGCCTGGAATCTGGTGGAACTGTATTTAAAATAATGGCACCGGGAAGATAATTAGTTCGCACAGTGAATCAGCAGCGTAAAATCGGGTATTTCGAAAGAGAACGGTTACCATCTCGCGGAATGGATAAAGCATTAGCTCGTTTCTGCTTTTTACTGAGTTTAATGAGCAGTCGCTCAGGCGTTTTCAAAAGAACCACGTTTAAGTCAATCTCAGATTCTTCTAATTAAAAGGACTGGGTTGCATTCTTCGTTCCCGAGCGGAGTAATACTGTTTGCACTACGCACTATTTCAACTTATTATAACCTATTTTAACGTTAGGTAAGCATTATTTGTGGACTCAAATTTGAATACGTATCTGAAGATGGGACATACCCAGTATGTCCTGAAACCGGGTAGTGCTTTTCTTTTTAGAAATAAATAATTTTTACAACTGATTTTATCATTAATAGTGAATCGAAATGACTATTGTATAACAATCCGAATTCCATTTTGCCGAAGGCATTCAAAATGAGAAGAACGTGACTGTTTAAGTATTATTTATACGATCATCCCACCTTTCTGTACAAAGATGCAAGCTATGAAATTTTTTAGTTGTGTATATATACCGATTCGTTAAGTAGGCTCTAAAAAAATAACAGAAACGAAACTGTAAAATGATATTTGATTAAGGAAGTCGTACTAAGCGTATACTGAGATGAGAACAGGGCCAAAATGTTTGGTGGAATACAAAAAGGAAACGCCGGCCATGGTGGCCATGCGATTCTAGGCGCTTCAAAAAAAAAATGGTTCAAATGGCTCTGAGCACTAAGCGACTTAACTGCTGAGGTCATCAGTCGCCTAGAACTTAGAACTAATTAAGCCTAAGTAACCTAAGGACATCACACACATCCATGCCCGAGGCAGGACTCGAACCTGCGACAGTAGCGGTCGCCAGGTTCCAGGCTGAAGCGCCCAGAACCGCACGGCCACTCCGGCCGGCTTGGGCGCTTCAGTCCGGACCCGCGGGACTGCCACGGTCGCAGGTTCGAATCATGCCTCGGGCATGGATGTGTGTGATGTCCTTAGGTTAGTTAGGTTTAAGTAGTTCTAAGTTCTAGGGGACTGATGACCTAAGATTTTAAGTCCCATAGTGCTCAGAGCCATTTACAAGAAGGAATCCAAAAGATACCAGGACCATTCAGTTACACATTCCACATTTACGAAAGTTCACCACCAGAAAAAGGGGTGTCTATCATATCAAATGAAACGTCCGCTTATGGGTGTTTCGAAGTTAACCTGCTTTGTTGAAGACAGCTAACGTGAGCCCGGGGTTGCCCTAACGTTTTGCAGAGTAGTCCTTAGAACGGAAATTGGACCTCTTGTTTGGAGTATGGTATAATGGTCAGACCAAAGGCTTAGACGATTCAGCGACGATCTAGGATGCGGATTTCTAGACCTACGCCTTTGGGTTGAGTGCGATGAAACCCTCCCCTCCCCTCCCCGCTCCCACTGTAGGCTACAGGTTAGGCGTGCACTACACACAAAAAGTGGCTACAAAGGGAACGGAATAGGTAGCGGATACAAGTAGGTTGTTTAGTAAACTGAAATATCTCCGCTAGGCCGATAAGTTACGTCGTAGTTTCAGACAGGAAAGATTACTATTCCAGTCAATTAAAATTAGTAACATTTTCCACGGTAGGTCGAAGAAATAAAATCTTAACTTAGTATTAGTTACATGCATAAGCTCCTATGGTAAGGTCTCATACCTAGGCTAGCTGATAAACGGTAACAATGTCCACACAATATCTGATTATTTTACATTGCTAAATTTTGAATTAACCTATCTGTTGTTTTAAGGCTGTGGATTCAGAAATTCCCAAAATAGTCCAGGTCGTATTTGTAACTTTATTTGATTACTAGTTCCGGCTATCTACAATCATTTTTAGATTTTTAATGCACAGTGCGTTCGAACACTCTCGTTACAAACTTCTACGGCTTGTACAGGGGTGTGTGTAGGTAATATTTTAACTGGAACACATTTCCGGGAACGGTCCCTTTCCATGCTACAACCAGTTGAAAACATGTAGGTAATACGACAACTTTCACAAGTAATTGGTTAAGCGTGGCCCAGTACACCACTTGTTTTACAGTTCCATTTGTTCACAGCCAAAGAAACAGACACCCTGGTTACGACGAAGGTACCCTTTCTCGAAGCCGTAGCGTAATTGTGGCTAAAAGGGTTTTCTATGGAGCCGGACGTTGTGGAAAACGTTCTGAATAAAGACTTCGAGCAACTCTTCCATTACCGTAAGCTTCGCTATCAAGGAGGATCATGTCAATGAATTCTGCTAGTGCGTACTCCACCATGGTACTCTAACATAGACACGTGAATGACGCTCGAATCAGCACAGAGAGGTAGGATGGACATCAAATGACATCAGCCTATCCGACGTAGACACCCTTTACCATGACTACCCTGATGCATACCTACCCCTAGTGAAAATGTTTTCAAAAGGCTGGTGTATGGAAATGGTACATTTCCGGACATGAGTTCTTATTCAAAATACATATTATCCATCACTCGCCTCGACAAGTCCTAGAAATTTGTAACGGGAATTTACGAATACCTTTAGGAAATTGCACCTAAGAAGTACATAAGTTTAACTTGTTAATGTAGAATTTGCACCACAAGATGCGTACCATAAAAAAAATGTATTGATTATTCTACAACTGCCAAACGACGGAACACATCGTCTTGATCTGCGCAAGCAGTGTCCTTTATTATACAATCCAATAAAACAAAAATGTAAGTATCCTAAAAACATATTCAAATAGTGAATATACTATTACAGTAAAAAAATACATAAGAAGGAAGTACAAGTTGTGACCTCATACCCACAATAACAGGCCTTCAAAAGAAATGCACACAAGCGGACTCAGATAGTTCATATATGCGAACAGGACGATCATATTTGCCATTTTATTTTAATCTAAAATATCGGCAGAAGCTGTGACTATTATAGAACCTGTAGAACGAGGTTCCTGTTCGACACTTGAACATAGCAGTGCGTAATCTGCACATGTGAATATAATCACCATGTGCCATGAGCGACACATAAACAAGATTGAGGATCTGTTAGAGGACGATCAGTTTGGCTTTAGGAAAGGTGAAGGCACCAGAGTGGCAGTTCTGTGGTTGGAGTTGATAAGGGAAGCAAGACTGAAGAAAAGTTAAGACACATTGATACGATTGTTTACCCCGCAAAAGTATTTGACGGGGTAAAATGGTAGAAGAACTTGGAAATTCTGAGAAAATAGTCGTGAGTTATATGGAAAGACGAGCTACGTACAATATGCACAAGAACCAAGAGGGAACAATAATACTGAAAGATCAAGAACGAAGTACTTGGATTAAAATGGGAGGAGGACATGGATGCATTCTTTTTGTGCTGTATACAGGGTGTCTAGAGAAAAAGTCCCAGTATTCACAGAAGATTTAGTATGCATCAAGCGTAGAAATAGTTCATATAAACATTGGCTGTAAACCTGACAGCTTTGGAGTTGTGGCCCATTTTCAACTTGTTGTGATGCGTGTCTTTCGTAGCAATGGATTTGTCGGGGAGAGCAGATACCTTGGCCTGCCAGTTCTCCTGAACATAACCCTGTGGAATTTTGGCTCTCAGGACACGTAAACACCTTGGCTACACTATGAGAATGCGTACTGAATGCCTGTGACATAATCCAACAACAACCAGGGGTGTTCTAACGAATGCGTGATTCCATGGAAGGCAGCATTACAGTGGGTGGAGGTCACATGTGAAGAGCAGCGCAAAGAGATAGTAATCATTAACAATGGTGAAAGAATTAATAAAATATTCCGGGCTATTATGCCGTGGTCGCAGCGATTTCACTTTAAAACACGACGCCAGTAGCGAGACAGTTTGTGAATTAGACATTCAAGAAACCTACGATAACACTTGAAAATGTCCTCCGCAAATGGGGAAGGAACGTCGGGTTTTAAAGTTAGTCGCTTCCGCCACGGCTTAATAGCTCCGAATATTTTATTAATTGTGACAGTTCTGGCCGTAAATGTTTACATTTTACAGTAGTCGTACACCATGACTCTGAAGATATGCTTGCAGCAACTTTTTTTTGTCTCTTGTTGCATACTGTATCCTCTGTAAATATTAGGACTTTTAGAACCTTCATTTGGGACACGCTGTATACATAGAAAAAGGAATGACGGAAAGAAAAGAAAGGTTTAGTTTCAATAGTGGGATCAAAATTCACTATCCTCACTGATGAGGAAGTAGAAATACAACGAACATAGAATACGGATTGAGAATGAACTGGAAAAAGATAAACGTAATAAGAATTGGAATGGCACGAATGTTAACATCAAAATTAGCAATCACGAAGTACACGAATTAAGGAATTCTGCTTCCATGGAAGCAAGATAACCCATGACGGACGTGCTGAGGGCACAGACAGTAGAATAGAACCTCAAAGAGGGCATTCAGGGCCAAAAGAAGTCTCATAATATCAAATACAGACGTTAATGAGGGAGACATTTGTGATAATATACTCGTACATTTGAAGCACATCATTGTTTGGTAGTGAAACATAGGCAGTGGGAAAACCTGAACAGAAGAAAATATAAAAGTTCGCGAGGAGAGCTGTAGAAGAATGTTGGAAATCTGGTGGATTGATAATGTCACGAATGAAAAAGTTCTCCTAAAAATCTACTGAAGAAAGAAGCATATGGAAAACACTTACAAAGAAGAATGAACTGATGATAGGACTTGGGTTAAGACAACAATAAATAACCAGCGTGGCACTAGAGGGAGGTGTAGAGCGTAAGAAGGGCTGCGGAAAACAGAGACTGGAATATATTCAACAAATAACTGAGGACGCAGGGTACAGGGTTGGCTTAGGAGAGAAGTTCGTGTTGGGCGGCATCAAATGTATCAGAAGAATGACAACTAAAATAATAGGTAGAACCTGGAGACAGCAAGAAAATCGCGCGGTGTCTTTTTGGATATAGTATAAAGGGGGGGTACCTCGACCCAAAAGTGCGAGATCGCCTCAGCACAATCAATTTGTCGTCGTGGTGTCCATAATGAAGAACACTGCAATTTCCCCAGCACCGTGGATAGCGTTTGAGGTGGCAAGAGAACTACGTACCAGGAAAGTTTCTGCATCACCTTTAAGCTTTTCGAGTTGTCAACATGTGTCTCTTTTGGCAATTCCAGGGATCAAGCACTACACGATAGGACCCACAGAAAGAGCGTTTGCGTTTCTAATTTTTGTTCCCGGTATAGCGGAGCTGGTCCGTTCTGAGGTAAACGCTGCGCTTCGCGATAAAAACAATCTCGATCTGATAGCAGGCACCATATCAGATACTGTAACGGCAGCAGTATTGGCCAAAATGCGTGAAACTGTTGAGGCCAATACTGCCGAAATTACAGCACTAAAAAAGTCTGTGTCTGAATACGAGAAAAAGGCACGAGAGTTGGAAGTGAAACTATCTGCCGCCACAGACGAGCTAGAACAGTACCAAAGGCGAAATAGTCTACGACTGTTTGGAGTAGCAGAAAATAAAGAAGAAGACACGGACAACCTGCTTATACAGGTTGCGCGTGAAAAATTAGGCGTTGAAGTGACCAAGGCAGACATTGACAGGAGCCACTGGGTGGGACGAAAACTACCAGGTGCTACCAAACCTAGTTCAATAATAATTAAATTTGTGTCGTACCGAAAAAGGGCTGAGATCTTTAGCCAGAAGAAGAAGTTAGCAAGGACAGGGCTTACAATAAGGGAAGATCTGACACACGAGCGGCTAAAGATTTTAAACAGTGCCATATCCCATTTCGGTCTTCAGAATGTTTGGACTCAGGATGGCAGAGTAATCATTAAGACTTCAGCTGGAAAGAAGACAGTCACAAACATGACAGAACTAAATAGTATTAAGTGAACCTACTCGAGCCAAAAGTCCAACTTAACACCATCTGCAAATTTTAACAGTCCTATACTCAGATATAGTCTTGTAATTGTACTAACTTTTTAATTATTTGTACCTTCAACTAATTGTTTTTGTAACTGTATTAACTTTTTACTATTTTTTGTATCTTTAGCTGTAGCCATTGCTTAGTTTTAGTTGCTGCTAATACTTTTTTTCATTTTCTCAGTTTATTCTCTTCCATTCTGTAATAGTTCAATTGCAATTATTATCTCTCCTTTAGTTCATTAGTCAACCATCTCTTCGGTTTAAATTCTTCATAACAAAAATCACTATCAGTATCACTTTAGCAAATTTAAATCTAATTGTAGCTTCCTACGATAATCACTACCAGTATCACTCTAGTAAATTTCAATTTAATTCTAGCTTCCTACGATAATCTATTAAATATTAAGCTTACTTCTCTCTGCTGGCAGCATCGGCCTCTTACATCACTCCCCTTTCCTTTATTTCCACCCTAAGCTGTTTCAAATACTGTACTTACATTTCTCCTCTTACGACATAGGATACTCAGTGACACACAGCCATCACCATTTTGGTCATATTCTCCCTGCACCGAATACCACTAATCCATTTTCTATACTCCCGCAACCTCAGGAAATCTCTTGCAGTCGCCTTTCTTTCGGCACTCGCGGAGTCACAAACAGGGCGCGCAAAATCTCGGACACCCCTGTATTATGTCACTTGGCGGAAACACCGGCCAGTGCCCCTCGCGGCAGGTAGTTCCTAACAAAGGAACAAACCAGTCTGCCACCCTACTCCAGGCTGCTCAGCGGAACGCGTCCGAGCTTTTAACAGCTCACTGCAACATTCAGTCTTTACCTGCGCATTACGAAGAACGTAGCCTCCTCTTCAACCAACTAAACTACCACGTAATCCTCTTATCCGAAACGTGGTTGAAACCACACATATCTTCTACATCTATTCATCTCCCAGGGTACACATTTCTTAGGGCAGACAGATCAAAAAAGCGAGGTGGCGGGGTCGGCGCGTATATACGAACAGATCTCAAAGCGAAAGTCTTATGTACGTCAGATCCTGCTGAAGAAAAAGAGGCTGAATTCATGTTCATTAAAATAAATATACAAAGTCGGAAATTCTTGACTGGCGTCGTGTACAAGCCGCCAAAAATAAGCTCAATGAGTTCCTTCCAGTCGGAATTACATTCACTTCAGTGTCAATACGAACATGTCATCGTAATGGGTGACTTGGACATAGGCCTGCTAAGAGACACTCCCTCAGCAATAAACCTAAGAAGATTGTTTAGTTGCAATAGCATGAACATTCTTCCATTACAACTTACACACCATACGGCGCACAGTCATACTCTTATAGACGTGATCGCAACGAAACAGACTGACAAAGTAAGAGATATCGGTCAATCATCGGCCCCTGGCCTCTCATCACATGATGTAATATTCCTGCCCTACTCTGTGCAGCCCCCAAGCATCAAATCGCGTTACATTACTTGTAGGAACATGAAACGTATTGATCTTGACGCTCTAACAGCCGATTGCTCAAAAATCTCATGGCATCAAATAATCAGAGAACCTACAATCGACGGCAAAATTAATGAACTTGGTGATAAACTCACTGCCCTCTATGACAAACATGCACCTGTGCGCACAGTCCGTGTAAGAAAATCTCCTGCTCCATGGCTGACAGCTGAATTACGTCAAATGATGACTAATAGGGATGCTGCCCACAGGCGTTTCAAGGCAGATCCGAAACCCGAGCGTTTCGAAGAATATAGAAAGCTACGGAACAGAGCGAAACAATGCATTCGCAATGCCAAAATCAGGCACACTCGCTCCCTTGTATGCAGCGATCTGACACCCACGACTCTATGGAAGAATCTCCGTAGCTTGGGGTCGGAAAGGCAAAATCGGAAACTACTTTTCATGTGTCAGCTAACGAATTAAATGCATTCTTCTCTGCACGTCTGAATACCAGCACGACTGATAATTACCGTCCACAAGAATCCCCAAACAGGATAACTAACAACGATACCTTCCATCTAAAACATGTAACAACAAATACGGCAAGAAAAGCAATAATGAGAATCTCTTCTGATGCAATAGGCAACGACAGTATCGGTATAACCATGATTAAGAATGTGGCCGATATCTTAGTACCTGTCTTAACTAACGGAATATACCCCACTGCATGGAAAAGAAGCATAATTCGACCCATCCCTAAGATCGAAAACCCGCAACTGCCTAGTGATTACCGACCAATTAGCATACTGCCTGCCGTTTCCAAAGCACTTGAATATATTGTTCATGACCAAATCACTGAACACTTGCATGAATTCAGTCTATATGACAAATTTCAATCCGGTTTCCGTAAACATCACAGCACAAACACTGCTCTAATTAAAGTAACTGATGACCTGAAATATGCCATCGACAATCGAAAGGCAACAATATTGACGCTACTGGACTTCAGCAAAGCTTTTGACACTGTTAACTTTGACATATTACTCAGAAATATGGAACAGCTTAATTTCTCTGATAGTGCAATGAGATGGTTTGAAAGCTACTTAAAAGACAGACAGCAATGTGTTGTCTGCGCAAATGAAAAATCTTCCTGGAAACATGTTTCTTCGGGAGTGCCACAAGGATCAGTCTTAGGACCACTTCTGTTTTCTTTATATGTCAACGATATTTCATCGGTTTTGTCCTCCTGTAAATATCATTTCTATGCCGACGACCTCCAGCTCTACCTAAGCGTCAGACCTGAAGACGTAAACACTGCAATCGCTCTGATGAATGATGATCTGTCTTCAGTAGTGACATGGGCGAAAAACCTGGGCTTAAATTAAATGCAAAAAAGATGCAAGTAATCTTAATAGCCCATCAGAAATTAATAAGTTCAGATTTCCGCGAACGGCTACCTCCTACTCTGCTCGAAGGTACTCCAATACCATATCAGAAAACAGTGAAGAACTTGGGTGTAACTTTGGACGAGCATCTCAACTGGGCGGAGAATACAGTCGCAGTGTGCCGAAAGACGTCTGCTTGTCTCTATGCTCTCAAAAGGTTTCGGAACATACTCCCACAGGACTTGAAACGCCAGCTCGTGCAAGCACTCGTTCTACCAAACCTCCACTATTGTGATGTGATTCAACAAGTCATGAGTAGTGAAAACAAAAGACGGCTAGAGCTAACCATGAATGCCTGTGTGCGTTACACCTGCAACATCCGCCGATATGATCATGTTAGTGCTTCATACTCCGAGCTAGGGTGGCTGCGGCCGGACAAACTGCGTGACTACCACACTCTATGTCTACTTCACCGACTCCTCGTCTCGCAAGCACCCCAGTACCTAGCTTCAGAGATTAAAAACCTGTCATGCCATCATAATCGAAACACGAGGTCACTCTTATCTGGTATCCTAACTGTGCCCACTCACAAAACAAAAACTTTTGCAAACTCCTTCTCAGTTGCCACTGTCCGCCTCTGGAACAAACTGCCCCTTACCTTGAGGAAAATTCAATCTCCTGTTGCTTTTAAGAAGAAGTTGAAGCATTTCCTACTATCATCCGTATAAAATTCTTCACAAAATTAATGTGCAAGGCCAATTCTCTCATCTGTCAAATAGCAAAGCTAGCGTCTCCTGTCTTGCTCCTGAGATGCCTTCCTCTTCATCTATCTCTATTAGCCACGCAGTCTTCTTTTCCTTTATATTTTCCTTAATTATGTTTCATCATGTCTCTCTATTCTTCTACTCCCTTCACCATGAGTCTCCCTCATACTCCCTGCTGCCAGCACTCCTATCTAAAATCTCTCTCTTCAATAATGTATTTTTCGAGGTGTACCTTTCTAATTGTTTATCTCACTTTTTGTATTAGATGTAGTTTAACATGCCTACTAAAACATATGTCTGTAAACTAAGTAGAATGCCTGGTTAGATGTAAGAGAGGGCCTGATGGCCCTAATCTTGCCAGGTTAAATAAATAAAAATAAATATAAGTTCCACTTATGGTTTTGCCTCTCGGTTTATCCCACGTTAACACTGGTGGCTGTTGTCAGAACACTTGGAGTGTAGACTGGATCATTAGCGTCGGTTTCTCCTCACACGTTTCCAGAAGAAATAGGCGTTTGTTGTCATTAAAATAGCAACATTTAAGATCCGCAATGAGATTTTCACTCTGCAGCCAAGTGTGCGTTGATATGAAACTTCCTGGCAGATTAAAACTGTTTGCCCGACCGAAACTCGAACTCCGGACCTTTGACTTTCGCGGGCAAGTGCTCTACCATCTGAGCTACCGAAGCACGACTCACGCCCGCTACTCACAGCTCTACTTCTGCCAGTACCTCGTCTCCTACCTTCTAAACTTTACAGAAGCTCTCCTGCGAACCTTGCAGAACTAGCACTCTTGAAAGAAAGGATATCGCGGAGACATGTCTTAGTCACAGCCTGGGGGATGTTTCCAGAATGAGTTTTCACTCTGCAGCGGAGTGTGCGCTGGTAAGTACATCCAGTAACATTTAAGATGTCAGTCGCCTGATGGCTTATCTGCGAAACGTGTAGTGCAAAAAATACAAACTTTTATGACAGACACTGAATTATTTGACAGTAATAGATGAAAGTATTATTGACGTTTGCAGTGTAAACACGTTTAACTCTACACTATCCACTGCAGGGACTAATGAATACATTTCGGTGACTACTACTACTTGTCGAAGTGACGCTAGGCACGTCGGATTGAGGCCTGAAGATTGCCTCACAACTGGTTAAGCAGACGTAAGTGAAGATGGGAACTGTTTTTAGAAATTCTGTCCAGTAAAAAGAGGTTGCAAGCTCCTAAGGAAATCATGATTAGTAAGTGGACACTTACGGGGCAATATGCTCGTCAGCATACAAGTACTTATTGATTGTATTTGTGATCCTGTAAAAGTGTATCTTTTGAACACTGCCTATCAGCAGTCATGAAAGTACATGACTACCGAATGCTTTCTCTGGATTGGGAAGCCCGTTTCTTATCGAGATGCTGTGACAGGCACCCAAAGGGACATTTGACTAAATAGTTCACTACGCTTTATTTTCAGCTGACCTATACGATTACCTTGAATGGAATTGAAAACACAAGAGATACCCGTGCATCAGTTTTTGAAAACTAGTACTTTATCATTTGATCAGATAATAACATACATATACGTAACAACGAACCACATATGGACAGTATACAGTTATTCCCTCAAATACTTCAATCATTTTAACTGCAAAGGGTGTTCCATGTCTACTGCAATGGAGTGTGAGCAGATAAATTTTTCCGATTATTAACCCACAATGCTCTACAAAGCAACACATTACTTTATACTTGTCTTATCGCCGTAAATATTCCATCCAGGCAGAATGACGTGAGGTGCAGTTGGATTTAGAGACTTCGGTGTGAGGAAGGATTAATTTTATTTTTCTGCTGCAGCACACTGCGCCGTAGACTGTGTGCTGATAAGTAAATTGCAGCCGACATTTCGCAGACAACATTCATTCCGAAATAAAATTGCGGAACCCAGAAAAACCTCG
Source organism: Schistocerca gregaria (assembly GCF_023897955.1). Lineage (NCBI taxonomy): Eukaryota > Metazoa > Arthropoda > Insecta > Orthoptera > Acrididae > Schistocerca > Schistocerca gregaria. The sequence continues at coordinate 951,552,205 of NC_064920.1, forward strand.
TGTAGCTACACAACCGAAAAGTGCCTTCCGGGCGGAATTGTGTCACCCGCAAAATTGTAACTTATTCCTCGGGCAAAGTGTTTTACTGCGCTGGTATTGCTATATTGCGAAAACCACAAACGCGAGGCCCGCCATTATTTTTTTTTACCTTATGCGGAGATGAAATCCAGCCCTCTCAGCCTCTGTTGACATAAGGCGGCCTTCCTGTTAATTAAAGTCTGCTGCCCAAATTACATATAAGGATGGCAAAAATTTACGTTGTCAACAAATGAAAACCGCAACAGTGAATGTGGTAATATTACAAGATTGTAGCCCACGAAGGCGAGACAAACAGCATGGCAGATTGATTTACGTCATACGCAGGTATTTTCAGTGTTCTAAACGAAATTTGTTTTATAAATGTACAAGACGAAGGTAAAACACACACTATAAGAGAAAAACAACGATGCCCCTCGAAGGAATCATATGAATGGGAAGGAAATCGGTGGATGTGATGTACATGTACAGACAAACAATTGAGTGCAGACACGTCTTCACTGGTCATCGGGGCTCAGTTGGAAGGGGGACCCATTATAAAGACAATTCTACAGCAGTCAATGACATTCCAGGCCGAAGGTGAGTCTGGGGATGCCCAAGACAGCGGTGGGATACCACCGCTCGCCCCACGTCCTGATGACCAAGAATGATGAGGTAGGGTGCCATTTCTTATCATATCACGAATCCTTTGGCTCTCATCCGCGGCACCCTTACATTTTTTGATATTCTACGCCCCATTTTGTTGTCCTTAATGACAAGCCATTCTGGCCTGCATTTCAGCAAGGTAATGCCCACCCATACAAGCCTAGAGTTTCTACTGCTTGTCTTCATGCCTGTCAAACCCTACCGTGGCCAGTAAGATCTCCGGATCTCTCCCAAAATTACAACGTTTGGAGCATTATGGGCTCTTTAACCACGTCGAGATTCTGACGATCTAACACATCAGTGTGGCAAACTTTGGCACAATATCCCTCAGAATGTCATCCAACAACTCTTTCAATCAGTACGAACCAGAGTAACTATTTTCTTAAGGATCAGAAGCAGACTAACATGTTACCGCTAACTTAATTTGAAAGCTCTTTCCCTTTAACAAATCATCCAATTTATGAATTCGTAATCAGTTGTTTCTGTCTACATGTGCATAATTTCAATTAAGTATATACAAGGTCTAGTTAATTGGGTGAAACTGTAAACTGTCAGACCGTCAGCGAGAGCGCACCACTAGTTCCTGCTACTAATAAGGCGACTACACCGTTCGCTTGTTACATATTTTTACGAGCTTCAAACAGGAGCGACTGCATTAATGGATAGGAACTGTGATTGTTGTGTACAGATGCGAGCTTAGCTGGTCACCCTTCGCTCACAGCTCCAGGCTGCGTTGGCTTCCGTCACAGAGCTTGAGGCTGCTGCCAAGGGGCGTCACTGTGGGGAATAGGGCGCGGGGATGCGAGGGACGTCTAACACCTCCCACGTTTCTTCCGATCAGTCCACTGCTGTAACCTCCCCAGGTACTGCCTGCACTGAGGTTGACCCCTCACCCGTGGTCGAGAGGGAGATCATTCCAAAGTCTGGCAGGCAGCAAAATACTTTCTGAGGGGCCCATCATAGGGCCTCTCAGTTCGTTTGACGTACAGGTTTCGGGCGTTATCTGTGGCTGACGATGTGCCTGAGCCGGATGAAGTCATCCACCCTGTTCCAGAAAAAGCTTCTCGGCCCGCAAGGTCTGGGGATTCACAGAGGGTGGGTTCGCTGGTAGTTGGAGCTCCAACTTTAGGCGTGTAATATGGCTCCTTAGGAACATGGCTGCCAAGGAGGGGAAGGGAGCCATTGTGCACTCCGTGGGCGTTCTGGGGGGAGTCATTCCTGACGGGGAAAGGGTGCTTCTGGATGCCATGAGGAGTAAAGGGTGCCGCCAATTGCAGGTGGTGGCTCATGTCGGTACCAATGACGTGTGTCGCTTTGGATTGGAGCAGATTCAGTCTGGTTTCGGGCTTCTTGTGGAAATAGTAAAAACTGCCTGTCTTGCTTCCGAGATTAAGGCGGAGCTCACCATATGCAATATCGTCGATAGAGCCGACTGTGGTCCTTTGGAGCAGAGCTGAGTGGAGGGACTGAATCAGAGGATGAGGCAGTTCTGTGACCTTGTAGGCTGCAGATATCTTGACTTGCGCTATTGGGTGGTGGGTTTCCAGTTTCCGATTAATAGGTCATGAGCCCACTACACATAGGAGCCCACTACACGGGTAGTGGGGGCTGTGTGGAAGAGACTGGGCGGTTTTTTAGGTTAGAGGGTCTCAGGGAACCACAGAAGGGTCGTCCGTCTAAAAGTGGGCTGGTAAAACTCAGTAAGGTAATTGTAGAAACGATTGGTATTGTAAATTGTAGTAGCTGTGTTGGGAAAGAACCAGAGCTCCAAGCCCTAATAGAAAGCACTGAAGTCAAATAGTTGTAGGTACAGAGTGCTTACTGGAAATATGTTCAGCCAAAACTTTTTCAAACGATCTAACAGTGTTCAGAAACGATAGATTAAATACAGTTGGTAGTGGAGTACTTATTGCTGTCAGAGGTAGTTTGCCTTGTAGTGAAATTGAAGTAGATAGTTCATGTGAAATAGTATGGGTAGAGGTTATACCAGGAAATCGGACTGAACTATTAATTGGATCGTTTTACCGCCCTCCCCCCCTGACTCAGGTGACGTAGTTGCTGAATAGTTCAAAGAAAACTTGAGTCTCATTTGAAATAAGTAACTGGCTCATACAATTATAGTCGGTAGCGACTTCAATCTACCCTCAATTTGCTGGAAAAATTATACGTTTAAATTCCGCGGAAGGCATAAAACATCATCCGAAAATGTACTGAATGCTTTCTCAGAAAACTATTTTGAACAATTAGTTCACGAGCCCACTCGAAGCATAAATGGTTGCGAAAGCATACTTCACCTTTTAGCAACAAATAATCCTGGACAAATAGTGAGTATTGTGACGAATACAGGGACTGGCGACCACAAGGCAGTTGCTGCTGTGCTGAATACCGTAGCACCTACAACTATCAAAAAGAAACTCAAAGTATACATATTTAAAAAAGCTGATAAAACTGCTTTTAACGCCTTTTTAAGACACAGTCTTCACTCCTTCCGATCTGATCATGCAAGAGTAGAAATGTTGTGGAATGTTTTCGAAGAGATAGTATCGGCAGCAATTGAGAGATATATACCACATAAATTCATAAGTGATGGTACTGATCTCCCATGGTACACAAAAGGGGTCAGATCGTTGTTGCAGAAGCAACGAAAACAGAAAGCCAAATGTAAAAGTTTTACAGAAGTTCTATTTATAGCGCGTACTTAAATGTGAGATGCTTTTAATAGTTTCCACAACGAAATTCTGTCTCCAAATCTAGAAGAAAACCCAAAGAGATTCTGGTCATACATAAAGCACACCAGTGGCAAGACGCAATCAATACCTCCACTGCATGATAAAGACGGTGAAGTCACTGATGACAGTGCCACTAAAACAGAGTTATTAAACACGGTTTTCCGAAACTCCTTCACCAAAGAAGACGAAGTAAATATTCCTGAATTCCAATCAAGAACCACTGTCCAGATGAGAAACATCGTAGATATCCTCGGTGTAACAAATCAGGTTAAATCACTTCATAAAGGCAAGGCCTCCGGTCCAGATTGTATACCAGCCAGGTTCCTCTCAGAGTATGCTGATGAAATAGCCCCATATTTAGCAGTTATACACAACCAGCAATATCCGTAACTAAGGACTGGAAAATTGCTCAAGTCACATCAATGCCCAAAAAGGGAAGTAGGAGTAATCCGCTAAATTACGGGCCTATATCACTGACGTCGATTGCAGTACGGTTCTAGAACATATATTGTATTCGAACATTCTGAAGCACCTCGAAGAAAACGATTTATTGACATACAGTCAGCACGGATTCAGGAAGTATCATTCTTATGAAACACAAACAGCTCTTTATACTCATGAAGTAATAAGTGCTATCGACAGGGGATGTCAAATTGATTCTATAATTTTAGACTTCCAGAAGGCATTCGACACCGTTCCTCACAAGCGTCTTCTAACCAAACTGCGTGCCTACGGAGTATCGCTTCAGTTGTGTGACTGGATTCGTGAATTCCTGTCAGAAAGATCACAATTCGTAGTAATAGACGGAAAGTCATCGGGTAAAACAGAAGTAATATCCGGCGTTCCCCAAGGAAGTGTTATAGGCCATCTGTTGTTCATGTTGTATATTAACCACATAGGAGACAATTTGAGTAGCCGTCTTAGATTGTTTGCAGATGATGCTGTGATATACCGTCTTGTAAGGTCATCAGATGATCAAAACGACTTACAAAATAATTTAGATAAGGTATCCGTATGGTGCGAAACATGGCAATTGACTCTGAATAAAGAAAAGTGAAGTTATTCACATGAGTACTAAAAGAAATCAGCTAAATTTCGATTACGTGATAAGTCATACAAATCTAAGGGCTGTAAATTCAACTAAATACTTATGGATTACAATTACAAATAACCGAAACTGGAATGATCACATAGATAATATTGTGGCTAGAGCTAACCAAAGACTGCGATTCATTGGCAACACTTAGAAGGTGCAACAGGTCTACCAAAGGGACTGCTTAGACCACGCTTGTCAGCCCTATTCTGGAGTATTGCTGTGCGCTGTGGGATCCGTATCCGGTGGGACTGACGGCTGACATCGCAAAAGTACAATGAAGGGCAGCTCGTTTTGTATTATCACGAAATAGGGGACATAGTGTCACAGACATGATACGTGAATTTTATTGGCAATATTAAAACAAAGGCATTTTTCGTTGTGACGGGATCTTCTCATGAAATTTCAATTACCAGTTTTCTTCAGCGATTCCGAAAACATTCTGTTGGCACTCACCGACATACGGAGAAATGATCATCACGGTAAAATAAGGGAAATCAGGGCTCGCACAGAAAAAATTTAAGTGCTACTTTCTCCCGTGTGGCGTTCGATAGTGGAACGGTAGAGGGACAGCATGAAGGTGGTTCATTGAACTCTCTTTCAGGCACATTATTGTGAAATGCAGAGTAATCAAGTAGATGTGGAAACTAATCGTCTTCATATCCATGTCCGGAGATTCATGGATTGGTTCCTGTGGGACCTTCAAATTCTGGTATGATGATCTGCTTATATGTGGTAATTCATTACGAATACTAATAACAACGAAACAAGACCAAACCGCACAGAAATGTTGTTAAATAACATAAAACCAATTTCATTCTTGCCTTAGAAAATTGCTCACTCTGTTTTATTTCGTTGCTACGTCCTATTACAGTAAATTAGTCATTTTACGGACATCTTTTCCTGCACAACACCACCAAGCCAGTGGTTTTGGTTACAAAAAGAAAAAAAAAACTGTTCACATTCCAACTACGCCTTAAGCTAATTGTTGTTTTAAACTGGAACAGCCGACTCTCGATAAAGCTGTCAAGTCGAAACCTGTATCGGTTTTTTTTCTATAAATGGCATTAGTCTGTAAATGCCTATAGACGGTTTTTACTTTTTGGTAAGAAGTAAGCTGTATTTCTAGACCCTTAAAGACTCACCAACTCAATTTTGGAGATCTGCATTTTGTTACTGCATAAATGTAGACCTACACATAGGATTTTCGTCAATTCCTTAGTTCTGCCGCAAAACAGTGTCATATTCTCATGTGCAGTCCCACCCAATGTAAAAGAGAGGGACACGTGTGTCTGGAAATAAAACATGGCACATGCACTAATGGAGCGTTTACTAATATCGAACCTGTTAAAGAGCTCTCCTGAGTTGACCATAAAACAAATCCGAGATTTCATATATACAGTCAGGCCACGTCTAAACACGCTGTCACACGGAGGATAACGCTGGTGAAGCTATCAGCAGACAGGGAACGACTCCCTGCCACGGTGTGTCCCCGTTATTATGCAGTCCGCCGAACGATACGCTCTGCACGAAATTTCGGATCAAAGTCCGCAATAAATTCCGTTTGTGCCTCGCAGATGGAAGCTCGTGGACCGATAAGGCGCCGTTGGACCTGACGTCTGCCTCGTACAAATAACAATCCAGCATGATTTATGGTACTATGAAAAACCCTGGAATGGTAATGACGTTGCCTCACAGTAATATTGTCACTAGATCAGGAAATGTGTTTCAACTGCTAAGAAACGTAATACCTGCACAAGAAAAAGTGTCACATATTTACAAAGTACTGTAACATTTTTGCCCGTTTCATTTGCTGGTGATTGCTATTCTAACCAGCAAATAAATCACTGGCTGTGATAGTTAAGACACGATGAATGAAACTTTATCCTTTAACCTTTAGCTTCACGTTCCTGAGTGGTCATCTCATATTAATGCGTATCGTTGCCAGTCGGAAAAAGTGACGAGTGATCACTATGTTACATCGACTCTACGACGTGATCATATAAGGAAGTACACACATTAAAAAAAGTTGTGCATCACCCGGTTCCCAGAACTCCTGAAGATAGACACAGTCCCTTTGACTGTTCAGAGATATCACTAAACCCGCCCAAAGATGTAAACAAACATGCATGAGCAGCGCCTATTAGACGAACGGGGTCAGACAGCCGATCAGTTCCAGTCATTCCACTATGAAGTAGGTACACGGCTCGTGTTGTCTGTAGTTCAACCATGCCTAGACGATCAATACCGTGGTTCGATCGCGTCCACATTGTTGCTTTGTGCCAGGAAGGGCTCTCAACAATGGAAATGTCCAGGCGTCTTGGAGTGAACCAAAGCGATGTTGTTCGGACATGGAGGAGATACAGAGACACAGGAACTGTCGAAGACGTGCCTCGCTCAGGTCGCCCAAGGGCTAGCACTGCAGTGGATGACCACTACCTACGGATTGTAGCTCGCAGAAACCCTGACAGCAACGCCACCATGTTGAATAATGATTATCGTGCAGCCACAGGATGTCGTGTTACGATGAGTCGTAACTGTGCTCATTAGAGAGCATGATGAGCAACTTCACTCCCGACGTCCATGGCGTGGTCCATCTTTGCAACCACGACACCATACAGGGCGGTACAATGTCCCAACAACATGGCGAATGGACTGCTGAGGACTGGTATCATGTTCTTTTCACCGACGAATGTCGCATATGCCTTCAACCACGCAACAGTCAGAGACGTGTTTGGGGCAAGCAGGTCAGGCTGAATGCCTTAGACACACTGACCAGCTAGGGCAGCAGGATGGAGGTTCCCTGCTGTTTTGGGGTGGCGACGTACGCCGCTGGTGGTCATCTAAGGCTCCGTAACGGTGGTACGATACGTGAATGCCATCCTCTGACCGATAGTGCAACCATATCGGCAGCATACTGGCGAGGCATTCGTCCTCATGGACGACAATTTGTCCCCCCATCGTGAACATCTTGTAAATGACTTCTTTCAGGATAACAACATCGTTCGATTAGAGTGACCAGCATGTTTTCCAGACATGAAAACTGTCGAATATGCCTGGGATAGACTGAAAAGGACTGTTTACGGATAACGTAAAGCCACCAAACACTCAGAGGGACTTACGTCGAATCGCCTTTCAGCGATTAGATGAACTTGTGGATAGTGCGCCATGACGGATACAGGCATGCGTCAATGCAAGAGGACGTGCTACTCGGTACTAGAGGTACTGGTGTCTACAGAAATCTGGACCACCACCTCTGAAGGGCTCGCTGTATGGTGGTACAACATGCAATGTGTAGTTTTCATGAGCAATAAAAAGGGCGGAAATGATGTTTATGTTGATCTGTATTCCAATTTCCTGTACAGATTCTGGAACTCTCGTTACCGAGGCAATGCAAAACTTTTTTCGATGTGTGTATGAATGGCGTTTCTAGAGAAAGAAATCTGCTGAATTCATTGATGCGTAACGACAAATGTCAACGCTCACATAGAGAATTCGCATGTGGCTGATGCAATAGGCTACTTAGTTATTTTTTTTAATATACTTTTTTGGTAAGGATAAAGGAAAGGAAAGAGTTTATTTAATTCGTATAATATTGAGTGAGGTGTCCAACGAGTTTAATTGCTTTACAATTGTCAGCAGCTTTAACCCACAATGACGCAGATTCGGATTCATTTCATTTACGATGATTCCTGGCCCTGAGAACGAACGGCATGGACAACAGGTAATATGATTTACCCATATCTCCACTGCAGACCTCTGCGATGTGAAATGTGCGATAAGCGATGACGTCCCAGCTGATAAAATTTTCTAGCTCTGTAACTTTATCGATTTTCGGTTCACGGACGAAGGCCACTGTTAACCAGCCGCTACCATGCTGTAGGGTATTATTGTTGCTAAGGGTATAGTTAAGAACTCCACCATCTAGGACGACTTGTGCACCTACATAGTTCTGCGTATTAAGATCAATATTGTCTATTGCTTTATAAACTGTAAGGCGGGAACGCCTTCTCCTCCTATAATATCGTGGCATCTTCTGTGTGAGCGGTCGAATGCTGTGGCTCGCGAGGCTGCACGAAAACTGAAGCCTCCTTACCAGATTCATTACTTATACAGACAAAAATGTTGCATCCTTGAGTCGTTGACTATTTGGAATTCTGCTACACTGATTAACATCTGTGGCTACAACACCATGTGGAAAGGTAAAAATTCTCTCTCAGCTATTCTGTGTGGCTGGAAACTTGTTTTCAGTGGTTTTACTGAATGAGATAAAATTAAAATGTTACGGAGAATTCTTGTACATATCTTTTTCTTTTCTAAGCAGTAATATTATATTCTGTTCATTCTATTGACACAACTTTGGAACGCTGCTTTGTATGCATTCACAGTTCACAGGCACCTGTGTGGATTAGCAACAGTTTAGTATCAGACCTATCATGTAAAACCTCCAGTTCGAACTAGTTATCAACGAAAGCAATATACTGGTAACTACTAATGCGTCTTTGTTCTAGCTGAGCCTGGTTTCCACTTCGACTTGAGATACTTCGGAGGATGTCAGTTTCATCTTCTAGTCAGCGGTCAGTTTCATCTTCCAGAATCCCCTCATTACTCAAACGCATGGATTGGTGCCCCTCTGAGTCCCATCGGCGTCCTAACAGACTGGGAATGGCAAAGCCCGAAATTTTGGAGAACGTACGCCTCGAGCACAGCGTTATATGAAAGTGAATGGTGGTCTGTGGAAAAATAGGAACAGTAAAGAATGGAAGACGGATGTTGAAATTAGGCGACCTGATAAGAACTGAAAGGATTTTCTGGGCAGTCAACGAAGAGAAGAATTTGTGTAAAATATTGGCAAGGGAAAAGGGCAGGATAACAGAATATGTATTAAGAAATCAGGAAATAACTTCCGTGGATGTGAGGAAGCTGATGAGAGGAAAAGAACTGCAGGACACGACGCAGAGTTGAATACTGGTGCACATAGGTACAACAATAATTGAGGGCGCTATGTGCAAATGCCTCTCTGATGTGAAAAGGTAGTAAGACGACATGAATTCGTAACAGGTTTTATCGTACCCGTATCACAGGAATAATAAAGCACTATGCACTCCATATATTATAATTAATATTAAATATCTCTAATCTTTACTAAATATAAGAGAAAAGAAGAGATGTTTCGGTGTAACTGGAGTCATAACATGCAAAGGTAAGGATCTGCTTTCATAAGGATTGTGCAGGACATCGTCACGACAGTTTTGTTGGAATATACAACTTTGTAATGCGGGCAGTCACAGCCGTTACACTTCATAATGAATGGAAGTAAAACGAATCGTAACTGGTGATTTCCTTGTTGTCATTACCTGTTTCGCTGCATTAATACTGCATTCTCAGTTAAACTACAGAAGAAGGATAAATTATTATGTAATCGTATGTATTACATGGAACCTTTTCCTTTTTATGTAGTTCACCGAAGGATACTGTCCTAATGCAACAAAATCGGCTGTGACGCTAAAGAAACCACCAATTTTGGAGAACGGACATCCCGAACGCAGCGTTATATGGCAGTGAATCGTGGTCTGTCGAAAAACAGGAAAAGTAAAAAATCGAAGACGGATGTTGTAGGAATAATTTCAGCTTAAGAGACATGTGGAAACTAGGTAAGCTTCGGCGTCTCGACGAAAGTTTGAAATTTAATTCATAAACAATAAAACAATGTTCAAATCGTTGGTCGATGTTCAGCTGCGGCCTCTTCTCGCATGAGGTATAGGTTGCATTTGTAGCTTTATTGTCCAGGTCAATTTACTATAAATCAGTTATCATTCGATACTATAGCTCGTACAGTTTCTTATTAAAAACGCAGAATTAATTATAGCTTTAATATGTTTACTACAGCTGGTGACACATGGACTAATACAGTTACATATTATCCCATATTTTCTGTCATTAATTTTCATTAACATTTGTGACTTCCATTGAGAAGTGAGACAAACAACCAGTTACAAAACAGCGGAAAGAAATATACGAAAAATCTTTTACTGACAACACTTCACATTGTTTCAAGACTGATCTTCTCTATTCGCGTAAAGATAACAAATAAAATGCCAAAACTTTATTACCAATGAAGTTACGTAATGTGGATGAGAACCAGAAGCGCAAATTTGTATCAGGAAGGCAGTGTTACATAAAGATGTGGGCCTAGGCCATTCTCCCACAATGGGTGGACACTTTTCTCCCATGTGAACAAACAGGCTACTTGCGCTAACATTCTTACGTAAACAAACCGCTTATGGGAGTACATGTTTCGTTTATTTACGAGGTAATTAATGGGCAATAACTGTCAATATAATTCGAGTAGTTTAATAGTCGATATTTTCAAGATAATTAACGTAATTTATTGTCAATATGGCCATCGAATACCGCATGTGCGTTCTTGTTTACCGAGGTGTTCAAATGCTTTTAGCCTAAAGTGGTAGCTGTCATCATGAAGGTGGCAATACGTGACAAAAACGCAAGTGCACTACTTGGCCGTCAAGTTGCCTATACATTATAGTTCTTACCTTGACAGTTACTGACCATTAATTGTAATTACAGTTATTAACTACTAATTTCATCGTAAATAAACAAAACAAACTGGACCTAAATGAGCGGTTTCATTATATAAGAAAGGAAGCCAAGTGGCCGGTTTGTTTATGAAGAGCATCATGCCAACATTGTCACTGAACAGGCCCTACCCTCAATATCCGTCTATAAATTACAACCAAGTAGCCTGGCTGTAAACATTGAGTACGGACTTCATTCCAGTCTTGATTATTTATGAGAATACCGTGTTATCCTTCTTGAAAGCATCGAAGTACACACAAATTATCGGGTTAGTTACGACCATATGCTTTTATGAATGAAGGATGGAAGCAGTGCCTCCGATAGTTAATATGAACCACAACACATTAGAACTCTCCTCTTGCATACTTTGTTCCGTTCAAGAAGAACGAAGTAGTAAACCCAGCAATCACTATAGTCCCCAAATTGATTACATCTTTCTTTTCGGGAAGAAATACATATATTTCCAATTTTTTTAAATTCCGTGTTATCATAACGGGGATGAAACGGAGAAATATAAAGTGGGGGCACTGGTAGGTAGGAAAGACTTGTAGTAAAGATACGGTGATGTGATGTCTTCTGAGACAAGGAAAAGAGGGAAATAGAGGAGGGGAGGGGTGAGTGGAACTGAAAATTGACGAGTTGCTGGCAGTCGAAGTGGCGTTTGGCTACGATGATTTCCAAGAAGTCCGTGTGCTTGCCGGTTACCATCAGCCTTGAATGCAGCAGTGTAAAATAAGAGAGGCTGCTGAAACAATTAAGTGCCCCAAGAGAGGTGAAGAGGCAGTGGCTACAACTTGCCACGGTCTGACAGCCAACGATCCCATTCTAGCGGGCCGAATGTTTACTGCAGCCAGCTGGTGATCACCGTTTAACCGAAACAAGTGGCCGCAAGACAACTGCCGTGTGGCATCGACATCTTGATGCACTTAGAAAGAGCAACAACTCTGTTAAAGAGACGGCATACGTCACATTTTTGTACCCTCTGCTATAGTATTGTTGTGCTCTATGGGATCCACCGCAGATACGGCTAACAGAGGACATGGAAAAAATTCGGAGAAAGGCAACTGATTTTGTATTATGACGAAACCGAGGAGAGAGTGCCACGAACATGAAATATGAATTGCGGTGGCAGTCATTAAAACATAGGCATTTTTCACTGAGGCAGGATCTTCTCGTGAAATTCCAAATTTCTCCTCCGATTGATAAAATACTCTGTTGGCGCCCACATACATAGGTAGAAATAATCACACCAGTTCCCACCCAGCAGCCCTGATGAATTCCGCCGGCCGCGCTCTCTTATTAAGCCGCCCCCGCGAGAGTAATCTCTCGGTCGTTTTCTGCTTTAGCCGTGAACTGGCCGCTATAAATTCGCTAACTTTTTCTCCTCTGCCAGCCAGTTTCCTTTCTCCTATGATCCGGCAGAGACTTGGTAATATTTTGTACAAAAAATGGTGCGCGATTGTTCTGAGGTAATGGCTTTATAAGAAACAGTTTTGCGTTTGCTCAAGGTGGAACATGTAGTGATTAACATCTTAGAAGTGTTATGGGCGCCTGCTGTCACTAATCCATATAGGCCTAAGGATTTAGAAAACATTCTGACGTCCCTCTTACGTTCTTTGCAGATGAGTCTATCGTTTATCGTCCAGTAAAGTTATCAGAAGATGAAAATAGGTTGCATAATTATTTAGGTAAGCTACCTGTACGGTACGAAAAGTTGCCGTTGAGATTAAACACTAAAGAATGTGAGGTCTTTCAAACGAGTACAAAAAAATGTGTTAAACTTCGGTGCACAGTAAATGTCACAAATTAAACCTTGTAGATTTAACAATTTCAGGTTACCATTCCGAACAACTTAAATCTGAACCTTCTTATAGAAAATGTTGGGTGGAAGGCCAACCAAAGACTGGGTTCTATTGGAAATATCCTTAAGAGATGCAACAAAACTATTAAAGGTGCTGCCTACGCTAATCTTATCCATCCTTTTCTGGAGTACCACTGCGCTTTATAGGGTCCTCATTAGATGAGATTGACTCAGGAAATCAAAAATCTCCAAAAAGCAGTGGCTCGTTTCGTATTATAGCAGAATAAGGATGTTTGTGTGTCACGGATGTGCAGTCATTACAAAAAAAGGCGTTTTTCGTTGTGGTGAGTTCGTTTCAAGAAATTAATACGTACTTTCTGTTCCGAGTACGAAAATATTTTGTTGATTTCCAATTACTTAGCGAGAAACGGCCGTCGTAATAAAATAAATCTACAGTTGCGCTGAACTACTTAGATGTTGATTTTTCCCATGCCCTATTCGAGAGTGAAACAGTCGAGAAATGGTCTGAAAATGGTTCTACGAACACTCTCTCAGGCACTTACGTGTGACTTGCTTTGTAGTGATGTAGATGTAGAATTACGAACTTACTCATAAAAGAACTCCTTAACATGAACATCTCAGTTCGTACTTACCACTTTTACTTCTTAATTTTACGACGATTATATGACCTGTAGCATGACAGTTAACTGTATAACCAAGCAGGCCTCCAGCCAAGTGTATTATTACTACACCCGCGTATTCCCATACGTCACGACATTCAGCGGCGTTTCGTGTTATACCCATTCCAATGCCCATACAATCTATGATGCAGACACACTGATATTGTTAAAGATGAGAAAGCCTGAAAGTTTTTTTTTCAATGGAATTTGAAGGAAACCTAGATTTACATCGTCGAACGAGTATATGATGGTCCCTCCTCCAGAATGTAAATATTAATAAGCTTTTAACGTCTTCCGCTGTATCTATCCATGGGGAACTCGTCCGCGCTATTTACAAACGTCCTCGTACATGTGGCCAGTGTCAAATAGTGCCAAGGAAGCAAATTTTTGAAATAGAAGTTTCAATGCGTCAACGCAGCATGAACACATGTCTTAAGCTACAGCTCCTCACGAAGTAATTTTTCGTGCTATTAACTACATTAATGACGCTCACAGACGGCATAAGAAGCTTTATTGGTTGTCTTTCGCTTTTTTTGCAGAATTATCGTGTAGTGGTGTATTATAAAACAGTTTGAAGATATGCTTAATACGGGCAGTGATAATAAGGACTAATTAATTTTCCGGATGAAGATTGTTGTTGATGGTGATCTTTCAGCATCTCTGAGCCGCCATAGATATCGTTCACGTCTTCTGTGCTCGTCTTCCGCGAGAAAGACTAATGATGATGACATTTTTCAGTGTCAGGGAATGAGCAGAAGTTTCCAGCACAGCGCCACGCCGCACACATACAGAACGCAAATCTGGCGCCAACTGACAACTGAAGGGTTCGGCACTGCATCATCTCGCTGGTTTTTTTCCTCGAATCGTATTTCATCATTTGAAAGTGAATTTTCAATGGAGCCGGTCACGCAGGCTTCACCGAGTGGTCGAGATCTAATCCTTCTAAATCAACTCTACGTGAAACAGCGGACCGATTATCCAGACACGACATGTGTAATACGCATCTACATTGGTTTCAAGCATCCAGTTTACTTTGTAAGAAGCCCAAATTTTCTTTTTGATAAAATAACCTCCGATGACTATAAATGGAAAACATAATGTTTACTTCCTACAGGATTAATGTATTTAGCTAAATAGCATTTGGCTTATAAGGCCATCATCAGACCACCTCTGAAAGCTGTCAAAATTTTTGTTTTATTGGTATATAACCTGTTTCCCGGTCTAAAGCAGCATCAGCAGTTGCAACAATGAAAAAGTCAGAGGTATACACATCGCTCATAGGCAAGACATGTTATGCACTTAATATTGTCTACTTTGTTGGCGAACGAAGGGTGACAAAGACGTAATCCATAAATTTCGTAGAAATTGCTAGTGGGTGGATCATGAAGTTACAAAATTTTGTTTTAAAATCTGTCTGCGTCAGTACGACGGCAGGACAATCCGGTGTTTGGAAGGGTAGATACAGCCCACTTCATCCCTTTCAACAGCTTCGCATGCTCAGAATGTAAGATACATTGTGACTGGAAAAAATGTCATCTAGACCGTGGCGCATCTGTAGAATTGTGATTCCACATTTACTGAGCATCTACTCGTACAGCCTGAGGGCCACATCTACCAGCCACAGACATGTCAGACATGTGTCCCCCAATTGACAAACGAACGCCAAAAAACTCAGTTTTGCGGAAGCCTTGGAAACATCGGGTTCCCAGTCCTAATTTAATATCAATTGTTAACGAAACACAGTACTTCCCCTGTTCTAAACTTCTCTTAATCCTCAGTTTTCCAAATATGTCCTGCCTTGTCTATTCTTTTCAATAACTCCGTTTACTTGTATTTATTTGTTTGTTCTGTATGCTTATGTACTTCATGTAATATGTAGTTATAGCTCTCAACTCTGTTTACTCGTTTTATGTAGATTAGATTAGATTTACTTTCTTTCCAATAGATCCGTAATGAGGCGGTCCTCCAGGATGTAGACCATATCAGAAAAACAATAACACATGACAAATATGTAAACTAAAACAAATAAGATGATGCACCTTCCACAGGTCTCTAGGGGAATGATTGTAATTTTTTTGTGTTACCCTCCGTATGTAAAAACTTGTTCAAGTCATTCTTCAGTACTCTTCTCGAGTACTAATTTTACATTACAGGGACTATTAATTTGATTTAAATTATTATACAGGCCGTGTTTAGTATTAACACGTATTTATCATGGCTTGCTCCCTTTAAACAGGATGTCCCAAGAGCAATAGTGAGTATTCAGGGATATGACAGGAACAATCATTCTAAACAAAAGTCTAATAAACATGGGCTCTAGAATGCATACCACAGTAGCTATGAGCACTTGTCCACCTTCGCGTAATGTGAAACATGTCTCTTTTACTGAACAATTGCTCATAGCTCTCGAAGAAGACATCTTACAGCACATGTTTACCAGATGTTTTTGCTGCTAATTATCCCTGAATACTACTACTCCTTGTGCACGCTGTATTTATTTGCTCTTAAACTTTTTAACTTTTAATTCAGTTACCGCTGCAGTCTGAAAGATCTCACTGTGTTTTCTTGCCGCAGTCGAGATGAGTAACATCCTTTGCAATGTTGTTTACATATATTGAAACCTCTTTGACAATGAGAGTCAGTTAAAGTTTGATGATGTAAGCCGAAATCCAATTAACTAAATAAATACTGAGTTTTTATTTTATAACTATGTTCTAGCAATGTCTGGATGGAAGGATGGATTTAAAATTGTTGGGTGCGAAGCCCCTTGGTCACCAGCGCTCTTTCACAAGAGCTCGGACTGGTGAATGAGTACTCTTGTTAAAACGAAAAGCAAATGACATACAACGATAGCCACAACAACAGAAAATGTCAGATGCAGGTACCTGTAGATCTAATCACATAGTTACCACGTGTTAAAAGAAGTAATAGAACGGTGGACGTCAGAGAGAAGGCTGATCGATCACGGAAGTAAGTGGATGGTACAGCCACTAGAAAAAGACATTAAAACCTGCGTCCAGTTAAACTGGGCGAGAGTCCTGACAACACAGAAAATGTAAACAACTGTCACGCAATTGCCGAAAATTTATGATCGAAAGGCTTCGCTCCTATCAGCATATAACACACAGGACATTAAAACATGATGTGTCGTGAGTGTCTTCTTATCACAAGATATAATCATGCGTTACTGAGCGGTGTCCAGTGCGAAAGCGACTGAGGACCACTAGGTGCCTTCATGCAGTTTGAAAGAAAGTACACCACGGACGAATAGTCGGTTTTACCGACCGCAGCTTGCTGTTACTCACTTCCATCTACTGTCTTCCCGACTCAGCCAACACTCGTTTTGTCACCCACCACACGACAGCCTGTAAGGGGGCCGGGAAGTTGAAGTGTGGTGTTTTCCTGGCAGGTTGTTTTCCATGCTCTCACAACTTTCTCGTTCCCATCGATTTCCAGAGAACGAACAGATGGTCATCTCTTTCTTACGTCTATGCTGGTAGTGGGTAGTGTCCTGGCCCATCCGAACTATTCTATCGCCGGCCGGAATGGCCGAGCGGTTCTAGGCGCTACAGTCTGGAACCGCGCGACCGCTACTGTCGCAGGTTCGAATCCTGCCTCGGGCGTGGATGTGTGTGATGTCCTTAGGTTGGTTAGGTTTAAGTAGTTATAAGTTGTAGGGGACTGATGACCTCAGACGTTGAGTCCCATAGTGCTCAGAGCCATTTGAACCATTTTTTAACTATTCTATCTGCTGGGAAAATTTGCTGAATAGCTTGCAGAGCGTTTGGAGAGTCAGTGCAAATAAGAAACTTCCCTCCACAAGATGTTTCATGAGCTCCAGTGCGTTCTTGAGTGCCCACGGCCCTGTGTAGTACAATGAGAGGTGGAGTCGTAGGTGTCGTTTAATGGCAAAATGTCGGAAGACAACAGAACACCCAAAAATATCTCATTGCCTCGATCCACCATGCTCTAAGGGAAATTCTGACAAAAGTGCCGGTAAAACTCCGCTTTAAAGGCAAAGGCAGAGCTGTGAGCTTGTTACACCCCGTCAAGTCCAAGTTAAGGGTGCTCCTACCAATCAAACAGGGGGGGGGGGGAGGGGGGGGTAGCAGGGATTTGCTCTATGCCTATTTAAGAAATGTATGTCAAAGAGGTTAGTAGCGCGGTAACCATTGAACCTGCGTTGTATTTCGTTCTACCAAGAAGCGACGGGAGAATAAGTTTACATATGATGAGACCTGACAGTGCTTTTGCATGATGGAAGCCGCATCGTTTACGAAATACACTGTAGCAGAACATTTACACTCATGTCATTCTGAGGTACAGAACTGTTCTAATAAGCAACAAAGGGAGCATCCATTATCGCGATGCACAGCAACACCATTACTCACCGGCAGCTTACGACAGGATGGCTGATGGTTCCTTTCCCACTGATTAATTGCAACTCGTGTCGTATCCGAGGAACACACTTCGCGGAAAGTATGGCGAACCGCACGTGTGGCGCCTGTAGGGTGCGACCCGTTTCTTGCGGCCACTCAGCACGGCGCAGCGCAGCCCTCCGACGTCAGACTGGACGAGCGACAGCGGCAGCGGCCGGCGACGTGCAATATGTCGGGCGCGGATGTCGCGCCAGGCAGGAAGCGGTCGACCGCCGCCACTGCGGTTCTCGGGGCCTGCCCGACACTGTGAAGCGAGGCGAGGCGCCTCTTCCTCTCTCGTCATCTAACTGTGCCATCTGCGTGTGGCACTGTAAAACCAATTATCAAATATTTTGCGTAGGACCCCGGTTTCAGATGCGACAGGCACAGAGTCTCTTCCTGCGACACCATGTGTAAAATCATTTAGTCTATTTATATTATTCTACGCCTGCCCCCGGTAGATGAGTGCCGCCGGCAAGGTAGCCCAGCGTGTTTGATCAGAAGGTTAGCTATCATTTGTAATAAAAAAAACTGAGTTTACGGCTCAACGAAGAACCTAAACGAGAGTCATCGGACGTCCGCCCCGAACAAATTCAACGAACAATATGGAACGAAATGAGATCAACAGTAAAAAATGGCCAGCGCGACAGAATGTCGATCTTGAGGGCTCGGGTTCGATTGCCGGGTGGGTCGGAGATTTTCTCCGCTCAGGGACTGGGTGTTGACTGTTCTAATCATCATCATTTCATCCCCATCGACGCGCAAGACGCCGAAATGGTGTCAAATCGCAAGAGGTGCTCCCGGTGTACGGTCTACCCCACGGGAGGCCCTAGTCACAAGACATTTACATTGTTATTATTCTACGAGTGATGTTCAATAAGTAATATAACACATTTTTTTCTCGGGAAATTTCGGTTGAAAAAATGTGGAATTTATTATGGGACATCGTTGAATGTTCCCAATTCAAGCTCTGTGATTTCATAATGATCCGACAGGCGGTAGCGCTATACGTAACCTTCAAAATGGCGTCCGCAACGGATGTGTGTTCAAAGCAGAAAGCTGTCACTCAGTTCCTTTTGGCGAAAAATCAGACCACTGCAGATATTCATAGGCGCTTACAGAATGTCTACGGAGACCTGGCAGTGATCAAAGCATGGGGAATCGTTGGGCGAGGCATCTGTCGTCGTCACAGCAAGATGGCGAATATCTGCCAGATCTCCCTCGTGCCGTCTGGCCGCATACAGCTGTGACTCCTGCATTTTTCGAACGTGCGGACACTCTCATTCGCGGTGATGAACGGATCACCATCAAACACCGCGCTGTTCAGTTGGACATCTCTGTTGGTAATGCTGACACACTCTTCCACCATTTGGGGAATTCAAAGATGAGTTCCTTGCCGACGCAGAAGGCCATAAAGAGTACGTAAGGATCACCTGTGCGGATCTGCTTGCGCTTTACGAGGATGATCGTGACAACATTTGACGAACATCGTCACAGGCTATAAAAAAAAGGTTCATCTCTTCGAACCGTAAATCAAAAGGCAATATATGTAGAAGTGCCAGACCACCAGTTCTCCGAAGAAAAATACCAATGCCGCGCCATCAGCCGGGACTCTGAAGTCATTATTTTGTTTGATATCCTCCCTCATGGTGCAACGATCACCTCTGAACTCTATTATGCTACCCTTTGGAAATTGATGAAATTCCCTCAGCGTGATCGTCGTCACAAAAATGCAAACGAACTTGTCATTCTCCATGACAACGCAAGGCCTCAAACAACTCTTCGCACCTGAGAAGAGTTCAAAAAATTTAATTCGACTGTTCTTCCTCAACCACAGCAGAGAAGAGAATCCTCACCTTCATACTTCCATCTATTTGGCTGAATGAAGGTTGCACTCCACTTTTGGCTCAATGAAGGTTGCACTCCTCTGCAATCGGTACAAGGATGATGGGAAGGCTATTGATGCAGCGACACGTTGGCTACGACATCGATCAGTAGAGTGTAACATGTGAGCATACACGACCTCCCAGTAGGGTAGCGTAAGATCGTCACGTTGAATGGAGATTATAATGAAAGATAGGGTTTTGTAGCCAAAAGAGTGGGGCACATTGTACTGTACTGGATTACTGAACGAAAACAACCTCCTTTAAGAACGTATTTGTTGTACTATGGTGTATTACTTATTTAATGACCCTCCTATATCTAAATACAAGGTACTCCAGATAAAATGTTTCTCTTTGTAATTTAAAAATAGTGAGTTAAGGATTTATTTATTTAGGACGGTAATGGTACCAATATCTTTTCCTATCGTGTTCCTGATTTATTTAATCCGTCTGCACAGAAATCAGTTAAATCCTACTTTATCACTTTTAGTTAGAGAGTTGGAAACCTTCAAAGTTTTCGGGGTGGACAGAGAATGCTGTACATACGTAGCTCGACGTTTCCAGTAGAATGTTACGATGGTGGGAAGTTCACTTAAGTGAGGTATTCAAACGCATGCTCATTTTTCTGAGTAAACAAATCCATACGCTGTCAGTACGACCTACAGACTAGATGTAAAGTTGCTGATGTCACACAGCCGCAAGCTTACACGGTGACTTGTTTCAAACCAATCTGGGATTGTGAGTTCGGTAACTTGAATACCGATTCTTCAGCTATTCCCACAAAAAAAATCTACTGGTGCCAAATCGGCAACCGTAGGGCTTTTCCCGATTTCTAAGGTATCTTAACCATCTCCCAAACAATAACCTGATCAGTTCTTGCATAATATCACAAAATCAAAGGGTATTTTCAAGGATAACACCTAATTTGTACACAATGAAAGCTCGATAGTTCTCAACTGTCAGTATACCTGAGAAGTAGTGGACATCGATGATTTCATCTCCGAAGATTCAAACGTCAAACGTTACGGGACCACTTCCTACGCCGACTGGCATGAGGTACCCATCTGTGGTTCCGTAATGCACGTGGGTGCACCAGAGAACACTTTGCATGGCGTCCAGAGTGAAATTATCCACGGCCCATTTGTAGAAAGCAACTCCCCGCTAGAGATCGTTCCCGTGCAGCTCTCGTATCAGCGAAGCTAACTGTTCGCCTGGCAGATACCTATGGCTTTCCTTGTGTTGACATGAAAATCGTGATGTACTGCAGCAGAAAGGAACACTTCTTAATGGCCTTCTCAAACTTCTTATTTCTCGAAGTCGTCAATGCAAGGATACATCGAAGATTATAACAGTATAGGACTTCGATTACAGAATCGAGGAAGTTTGTCGCTTCGTGACACCAGCAACTTTACATCTAGTCCGCAGGTCGCTTGGAAGGCCTACTGATTCAGGAAAGAGTGCACTAGTTTGAACTCGTCACTTCAATGAATATTCCGCCACAAGAACCACGTTTTGAACGCAGTCAATTATTTTCAGAATGTTGTATGCACCTATAATAACTTGAAAGTTTCTGGCTCCATAACTAAAACTGGATTAAAATTGATATGTATACAGTTGGTTGAAGTACCTCAGCTGCGCGAGGAAATAACTTGTTTTCTACATAACAAATTATAACTCGTTGTTGGAACACTCTGAAGTAATTAAATATATTGTGATCATATCTCCACACAAGGAGTTACGTTTCTTACGTCTACCAACCTAAATAAACATTCCTTTAGCTTATTAGTTTGTAGGTCACGGGCAAAATTAGTTATCTCAAAGATCTTGTGTGTACTACGCGAACTACTGTACATCGCATGTAGGATGTACTATAGTACGAATACAGTTGCTTTTCTTTCCTATTACATTCACCTATTGGGCGAGGAAAGAAGGGCTGTATATTTCCCTCTGTATGCGCCCTAGTCTGTCTGCGTCATTCCAATGTCCTTATGCTATGTCCACGTCGGTGTCAATGAAAGTCATGTATGGTAATACAGCTTTATTACGGCAACACGCATGCGATTGGAGACAGAAAAGCTCTTCGTTCGTGCCAGGCACTTCACTCCAGATTACAACGCAGATGTTAAAATCATCATTATGGAAAACCAGCGACCTGTAATGGATGATAATATAGCAATTGTAAACATCAATAATGGACTAAAACAGCATGTGGTGCACACAAATACCTAAGTTTCACAAAACGTTTGCAGGGAAGGTGCGTAGAAACTGAATACTCTATGGTAACAACGAGAACGACTATATGGTGCGATGACAGTTTCTTACTAGCATAAAACTTGGATGCACTACCATTGACCTGAAATGAAAAGAAAGGTGTAAGAAATGACGTCATTCGTCATCACACAAAGCACAGAAGTGCTGAACTCTGACCTCAGCAGTGACTACTATGCTGACCTCCTTTTGGCATAACAAATATACTATCGAAGAGCACTATGTGCCGCGGCAAACGTTATCAGTCATGTATGATACTGAAACCTCCTAGAAATTATCTTCGTCTCGCAATCTACTCGAAACGACTCAGCCTGACATCTGCAGTTATTGTCAGAGTGGTTTTCATTTATTCTAACCATTGCAAGAAGCAATAGGCGTCAAAAAATTCCGTTGCGATGAAGAGGTACATAAGAGACTCTCGACTGGCTGCGAAGATTCACAAACGAATTATTACCCACGAGAATTCAAGGAATCTGAAGCCGTTGGCGAACTTGCAGGGAGAAGGCTATGTCCTGCTACTTGTGTCCTTTAGGAAATATTAAAAAATGTTTACAGTTATTACTTGACTCAGCTTCGCAACTTCTGTTTCTCATGCAAGTAACTGTATATAACAGTGAATGGAATATGTCTGTGACCCTCAAACTTCTTTTGTGTTTCACGCTGTAGCCGCGCGCAAAATTTTTCTACATGGAAATATCTAAACATTTATTTTTCGTCGTGTAGAGTTGGCTATAAACCGCCAAAACAGTTTATTTGCTACTTGGATTGTTCCAATTGGAGAAACCACAGTGTGCGTGAGGCATTACACTCACATAAACGTTGCATGATTCACTACGATATCATCCATAGTCTTTT
The DNA here is from genome assembly GCF_023897955.1 of Schistocerca gregaria. NCBI lineage: Eukaryota > Metazoa > Arthropoda > Insecta > Orthoptera > Acrididae > Schistocerca > Schistocerca gregaria. Next base: position 951,575,210 of record NC_064920.1, read on the forward strand.
TGCGTGTGCGTCCAGCTTCGAGTTGAGTGCTGCAGGTACAAAAGTTGTAGAGTTTTTGTTTTCCTAGAAGTCAGGGGGAAGGTCGTTTCCTGTGTGCTCCTAAGGCACTCTGTATTGATTCAGTCTGACTTACTTGATATGGAAATCCAATTTCTCTGCGTCGCTTACTCAGTCTCTTCGAGTTTAGATTCGCCCGGCAGATCTTCCTTCAGGAATCCGCATCTGGAAAAAGAAGACATTTCAGTATTGCAGCGCGTTTGCTTATGTGTCAGAATATTTTCGACAATCTAATAATACCTCTCAACTTCGTCGCATACGGTTGCTGGTACGGCACAAGTACAGCATAATCCACAATACGCAATAGAAATACAGGCATATGAGACAAGAGGTGAAAGTACATACAAAATACTGATATAGGCTGCGATAACTGCTGTCCTGGAAAACTATAGCATACAGTTATTAAGCACAGCTAAGAAAGTCTGGGTAGTAGAACAGGAAAATTACTGTTCCATAAGACAGTAGTTCTTTTTACGTGGGCGTGCTGAAATGTAAAACATCCGAACGTTTTATGTGAAAACTCTTAAAGCTTTTAAAATAAAATAAAAATTTGTTAAAATTCTGTATCTTCATTCTTCGTGTTTAAATATTTATTTCTCATAATAGTCACCCTGGCGAGGAATATATTTGTCCCAATGGGAGACTAGGTGGTTCATACTGTCACTGAAGAATTTTTAACTTCTATACGGTTCCACAACCTCACTTTTACTATCACCGCATCATCACCATCAAAGTGAGGTCCTCGAATCTGTACTTTAAATCGGATGGGCCCAAACTGTGGGTGTATGGAGGATAATCAATGAGTGCGAATCCAAGGCGTCCGGATGTTGCACATGTCGCAGCGTTTGTCATGCTGAACAAGAGGGTGCTGCATACCTAGGTATAACAGTTACGAACAATTTAAATTGGAAGGAAGCCACAGAAAATGCTGTGGGGAAGGCTAACCAAAGACTACGTTTTATTGGCAGGACACCTAGAAAATGTAACAGACCTACACTAAACTTGTCCGTCCACTTTAAAATACTGTTGCGCGGTGTGGGATCCTTACCAGATAGGACTGACTGAGTACATCGGAAAAATACAAAGAAAGGCAGCACGTTTTGTGTTATCGCGAAATATGGGAGAGAGTGTCACAGAAATGATTCAGGATTTGGGATGGACATTATTAAAAGAAAGGCGTTTTTCGATGCGACGGAATCTTCTCACGAAATTACAATCACCAACTTTCTCCTGCGAATGCGAAAATATTTTGTTGACACCGACTTACATTGGGAGGAACGATCACCAGGATAAAATAAGGGAAATCAGAGCTCGTACGGAAAGATATAGGTGTTCATTCTTCCCGCGCGCTATACGAGACTGGAATAATAGAGAATTTGAAGATGGTTCGATGAACCCTCTGACAGGCACTTAAATGTGATTTGCAGAGTATCCATGTAGATATAGATGTAGATGTGCGGATTTCTTCGAATTTGTGCTTTTAGTTTCCTGAGGGTCTCTCACGCAGTGACAAAGTTACGTTACAAACCTCCATGTTTCATGCTACAACTTGGACTCATCTGGAAATTGAGTCAGCAAAGCGGGGAAGTCGATTGATTAGTATCCAATACCTCAACCGACATTAAGAACAGAATAAAAAATCGAGAGGTATCACTTTTCAGTACACCCTCGTACTCAGAACTTAAAGTGTTTCAAATAAATATGTCCACGAATAACGTATCACCTGTCTAAATTACTACAAGATTTCAGGTCTCTTGACTGGTTTGATGCGGACCACCACGAATCCCTCTCCTGAGCCAACCTCTTCATCTCAGAGCAAGGCTTACACCGGTTGCGATCCATTATCTGTTGGACACTTTCCGTTCTCAGTCTACATATTTACCTTCTACCGCTCCCTCAAGTACTATTCATTTCACTTGTTGCATATCTAAAGACAAGTTTCCTAGTATGTACATTTTACGGTTTTCATCGTGTAACATAATTTTTTTTACATTACGCCGTCAAATATTACTTCCAGCAAAGAAAAAAATCAAAGCACTAATAGTTATCTACGAAGAAAATTAAACAAAACAGAAGCTGCAATTCAATTAAAGGGAACTGAGTGTTTAAGTGAAAATGTTAGTACCTAGAAGAGAATAAATGAAGAATAGGAAAGCACAGAGCAAATGGTTGCCCGCCAACATCAATGATCTGAAGGGAAAGCGTCGGAAGTGCATTTAGCCTTTTCCTTTCTCTTTGAAATTTCAAGTTTCATATGTTATTTGACTGTATACTAAGGGTTCGTTTACTCAATTAGTAACAATTTTTAAGTGATCCTTATGGAAAAATAGCCGGTCACTGTTTACGTGCTACTATGAAATACACTTCCAAAGCCATTATTATACCGGGTTATTACTGTCAGTATTTTATGTGGATTGGCAGGAAGGCAGATCTTGAAATGGGACCACCGATTTATATTTTTCTGATCAGAATTCTCTTTATGTTTATTTCTATGTAGCTGTTTCAGTATGTATGTCTATGTCTTATGTTATTCTAAGTATTTATGAAGTTTTTAGCTATGACTGTTATTTGGTACTTCGTCTATGTGGGCGTCTTTTCATCTTCCGTTCCTGAATCATGATTTTTTATTTTTTCTGTCACGATTTCTGTTATTGTCATCGTTATGTTTGGCCTGGGAGCAAGTCTAAAGGCCACTCTCTTGTGCATTCTGATTATAATATTCTTGAAATATTTTCCACTGTTCTTTCTAGGTCTTCCATAGCTTTAGGTTCCTTGGGATGTTGTATATGTTGTCGTGTGCCATTCTTTGTAGTCTGCCCCGTGTATGAGCAGTGCATCGTACGAGTATCGCTATATGTTGGAGGGATCCGATTTCTCCACATACGCATTCATGGCTCGGACAGATGTTCATACAGTGTAAGTGTATATATACAAAAGCGTTCTCACTGGATATACGTCACATGACTCATCATTGGACAAGAATTTTCCAACGCATGTATTTTATACAGACTTCCATAAAATGAAACATTCAGACGTTACGTATGCCCTCAATACATTCTCATTCAAGTAACAAAATTGAATGACAAACTGCCTATTTGCTTCTCTCTCGGGTTCTTCGGCCGACATACATCTAATGATTTTACCGACGTTTCGCCACCACGATTGGCTGGCCTTGTCAAAGCTTCACCCTCCATTGCCGCTGGTAAACTGGAGACGATCTCGCCGCCGCAGACTATATGTTCCTGGCGCACCAACGTCCGAGGGCTTCTCCTCGGTCATTTCCAGTGCAGTTCTCCTCTTGCTACCTGCGACGGCCGTTCGCTGCAGTACGGGAAGCCAGGATCCGTTTACCTTAAGGCTTTTTTCTTTCTTGTTGAAACTCTTGGCATGTTTTTGTATTTATACAGCTTCTCTGAACTAGCTCGTGTCATAGTGCTTCTCTGCAGCCAGAAGTTCCGTGTCGGCGAAATACATTACGTGATCGGTCTCACTCAACGCGTGCTTCGTCACGGCCGATTTCTCCACCTGCCCTAACCTGCAATGTCGCTTATGTTCTTTGATCCTGGTGTTGATTCATCCTCCAGTCATTCCGACATAAACATTTTCGCATGTGCTTGGTGTACGGTATATTCGTGACATTGCAAGTGGATCTATTTTCTGCTTTGCCGATCTAAGGCCCTCTTTGATCCTCCTTGTCGGTTTGAAAATCGTCGTTACGCTGTGTTTGCACAATATACGTCCGATTCTGTCCGTTACTCTGGGAATGCATGGCAGATTCATAAGGAGCGTGTGCGGCCAATCGACCGCATCCTAGGCCAGTTCACTGCTCCATTTCCAGCGTCAGCTGCGCGGTTGTGAGAGCAAGAAAAGTGCTGCTCTCCATCCCGGCTTCATGGCAAGACATACTCTGATAGCTTAGCCTACTTCGCTGCAAGGAGCAAACATTCGAAACAGTCTGTCACGTTACAGAAAAGAGAAGACTGCTGGATGTATTTTTTAAGCTCTATTTTTAAACTCCTATTTTTTAAAATGTACTCTCCTGGAAATGGAAAAAAGAACACATTGACACCGGTGTGTCAGACCCACCATACTTGCTCTGGACACTGCGAGAGGGCTGTACAAGCAATGATCACACGCACGGCACAGCGGACACACCAGGAACCGCGGTGTTGGCCGTCGAATGGCGCTACCTGCGCAGCATTTGTGCACCGCCGTCGTCAGTGTCAGCCAGTTTGCCGTGGCATACGGAGCTCCATCGCAGTCTTTAACACTGGTAGCATGCCGCGACAGCGTGGACGTGAACCGTATGTGCAGTTGACGGACTTTGAGCGAGGTCGTATAGTGGGCATGCGGGAGGCCGGGCATACGGAGCTCCATCGCAGTCTTTAACACTGGTAGCATGCCGCGACAGCGTGGACGTGAACCGTATGTGCAGTTGACGGACTTTGAGCGAGGGCGTATAGTGGGCATGCGGGAGGCCGGGTGGACGTACCGCCGAATTGTTCAACACGTGGGGCGTGAGGTCTCCACAGTACATCGATGTTGTCGCCAGTGGTCGGCGGAAGGTGCACGTGCCCGTCGACATGGGACCGGACCGGAACGCAGCGACGCACGGATGCACGCCAAGACCGTAGGATCCTACGCAGTGCCGTAGGGGACCGCACCGCCACTTCCCAGCAAATTAGGGACACTATTGCTCCTGGGGTATCGGCGAGGACCATTCGCAACCGTCTCCATGAAGCTGGGCTACGGTCCCGCACACCGTTAGGCCGTCTTCCGCTCACGCCCCAACATCGTGCAGCCCGCCTCCAGTGGTGTCGCGACAGGCGTGAATGGAGTGACGAATGGAGACGTGTCGTCTTCAGCGATGAGAGTCGCTTCTGCCTTGGTGCCAATGATGGTCGTATGCGTGTTAGGCGCCGTGCAGGTGAGCGCCACAATCAGGACTGCATACGACCGAGGCACACAGGGCCAACACCCGGCATCATGGTGTGGGGAGCGATCCCCTACACTGGCCGTACACCTCTGGTGATCGTCGAGGGGACACTGAATAGTGCACGGTACATCGAAACCGTCTCGAACCCATCGTTCTACCATTGCTAGACCGGCAAGGGAACTTGCTGTTCCAACAGGACAATGCACGTGCGCATGTATCCCTTGCCACCCAACGTGCTCTAGAAGGTGTAAGTCAACTACCCTGGCCAGCAAGATCTCCGGATCGGTCCCCCATTGAGCATGTTTGGGACTGGGTGAAGCGTCGTCTCACGCGGCCTGCACGTCCAGCACGAACGCTGGTCCAACTGAGGCGCCAGGTGGAAATGGCATTGCAAGCCGTTCCACACTACTACATCCAGCATCTCTACGATCGTCTCCATGGGAGAATAGCAGCCTGCATTGCTGCGAAAGGTTAATATACACTGTACTAGTGCCGACATTGTGCATGCTCTGTTGCCTGTGTCTATGTGCCTGTGGTTCTGTCAGTGTGATCATGTGATGTATCTGACCCCAGGAATGTGTCAATAAAGTTTCCTCTTCCTGGGACAATGAATTCACGGTGTTCTTATTTCAATTTCCAGGTGTGTAGATACACTGTATCAGTGACCGCCAGCACTCTTAAAGATTCATTACCACGAAAACTACAAGGAAAATAAGGACTCGAGTGATTAAATAGACGCAAGCGGCAGAACTGATGGAAAAGACCAGCTTCTCTACTTGGAATGAGGCAATAGAGCTTTCGTTTGCTCAACGAAAAAAGCGTAGAGAAACGTTTCCAGTGGCGCAACTGTTTGTATTTCTCTCGGGTGTCCAGCCTTCTACAGGTGTCACATGGAGGTGACGACAAGCTATGCTGTCGAAATACGGTATTACAACACCTGGCTGGACACTCGAGAGCAGTGCCAACAGCGTAGAGTGTCTGCATACCTTCCCTGGCAGCCGTTTTCATTACGTTTAATAGCGACGGAGGTTCACAATGCTTGGAGGAATGTCGCCACGTTCCTTCTAAGCACGTTCTTCGCAGCTGTGGGTAGCGCGTGTTGTGCAGTAAATGACCTACCGTGCCTGGAATAGCTTACCACAGAATGCAGGCGGGAGAGTACGTCTCACAAACATTCAGATGCATGGTGCAGACACGTGTATATTCAGTTTCATAGTGGAGACATGTGCCTCCAGTAGTTACTTCAGAAACAAAAGTGATTTAAATTCAGCTATGAATAAACTAGAATAAGAAGTGCCCCTATCATAGCACGAGAAAAGGCCAACATGTCCTAGGAAAATTATGGATTTAAAAGAAGGGAAATCGATTTCAACTTAACTGGCAGCTTCAAAGACATTAAAATGAAAAAAAACCTTGACATATTCTCTCTTTTTTACTTGTTAGTGAACATGCCATTTAATATAATGGATCGTGTCAGGTAAAGTAACAGGATACATGATGCCACCTCGTGTAACATGTCTCATGCCATTATGTCATCAAAATGCATCTGTATTGTCATGCAGCATGACGCAACACGTCTGTAAAATTCCACAAGATATACGTTTTTACTATGGCTGGCGCATCTCCTGAGTTTGGCCACAGGATCAAGAACTTCGGACCCTTAAATTCCAAGCATCAGCTGTGCCAATCTCTTGCAGCTAAAGGAGCGCAATGCGCTGGGGAAGTATGATTGACTCATGAGAAAGTTTGAATCTGCCAAGATGTTTTCATTTAAATGTCTTTTGAACCTCGCAGGTCAATCGAAAAGGTAGTTCTCTTCTTTTACATCCCTAACACTGCCCAGGAAAAATTCTCCTTTTTCGTTTTACGAAAGATCCTATTTCATTCCTGAATCAAATTTTTACTCTACCATAATTTTGACATTTGACCGCCGTAGCAGATTTTTGTTGACCCGTGCAACGATTGATCCGCTATAGTTTTTTTATTGCCTTTCGGATCATGTTGCTTGTATCGTGACAACGGATAAAGCTTTCACAAAACAACAAGACGACCGTTAATTACATATATTTGTCTACGTTCTTGCAAAATCTGAACCGATTCACACAAATGTAAGACACAGAAGTGGCACACATATAAGGACACACAAACAACGTGTTTCTGCACTAAAACCAGAATGAAGCTAGATTTGTGAATGCGAGTTTACAATTTTATCGTAAGAAGGTATTTTTTATTTTTTTGATTCACTTTAAACCGTTTCCGCGCATACAGTTCACATGAGAACGAATTTTACATTTAACTCGACATTAAACAATGTATCTCGACAACGGATGAAGATTGTTGGATAAAACGAGTGCCGGCTGGGTTGGCCGAGCGGTTCCAGCTGCTACAGTCGGGAACCGCGCGACCGCTACGGACGCAGGTTTGAATCCTTCCTCGGGGGTGGATGTGTGTGATGTCCTTAGGTTAGTTAGGTTTCAGTAGTTCTAAGTTCTAGGAGACTGATGACCTCAGACGTTAAGTCCCATAGTGCTCAGAGTCATAAAACGAGTGTTGACTTTACGCAAAGTTTAAACCGTCTCGTACAAGTGCAGATATAGAAGTGGTACAGTTAAAAACCCTCCCAGAAAATAGTGTTTCTTGCACGCAAAATCCAAACGATGCTTGATTTTTTTCGAACGGTTAAAATGTATCTTATACCAAGGTCTGATACACCGGTGGGCCGAATCTGAAAAATCAGTCCCGCTCCAGTCGCAGTTACTTCAGGGTCTTTGTTGTTGCACGCAAAATCTGAACGAGGATGTTTTTGCATGAATAATTCGAGTGTTGCATACGAATGGTGCCGTTAGCTTAACATTAATCTCAGCCCAATTAATAGCGTTTGCGAAAGGAATTAATCGATTCACACAAACTGCCCGGGCGGCAGCTCCGGTTCGTCGTTCAAACCTTGCTTAATGTACTGCAAAATAGCCACAGTACGACATATGTTCGAATGGCCATACAAGTGCATACATTGTATTTGTTGTTACAGCGATTCCTCGCAGTAACGATAACGCCTGTTGGTGAAGTTTATTCCATTATTGTTAAATGAAGATTTAATGTAAAAATATAAAAAGAAGATCAAGTAGCTCTTTTCAGACATAACTCTGTTTATACTAAATCTTTACAACAGGAAAAAGTAGGATTCATGCACAAAACTCCCATGACGACCTTCCAAAAACCCCTGATTTTCCGCTCGATTTAATTTCTGCTGCTTTCACAGGCCCGGCCAGCCCCAAATAGAAATGGAAGTATAATTTCACGCTCGATGATTGCCACAAGCATTAATTCCATGATGCAGAAAATTACACCCTTGATTTCCATTACGCTGAAGTGTTAGAACACCCTATAATTATGTCTGAACATTGCAGCTTTTACTGCTTCCACATGCCTCATTGCCATCTCGTAATGGTGCAAACGCAGCTCTTTCAAAGAGCAGTCTGCATTTCGTCACGAAGGGGAGAGCCCCGTAGGTTAACGCTGCACAGTGTAGTGATGTGCTCATGGGCAAACGGTGGTCGGTGGTCCTAAAATTTGAGTAATTTCCTCTTTCATCAACGTCAGGCGCAAATCCTTCTGGTCAGCTAATTTGAAACTAATGGATATCTTGGAATAAAAGAGTACATGCACAGAAATTTAGGAAATTAAATAAAGTACCTGACTTATTACTCTGTTAGAGGTGGCGAGATCCTGAAAAGCATTGGACAATGTAAACTGGAGCAAGACATGAAAACAGGCGTAAACTGTATCTAAGACGGGTAGTATACAATATGTACAAGAACCAAGAAGAAAAAATAAGATACGTTTACCAAGAACAATGTGCTCAGGTTAGAAAGAGTATATGACTACGATATAATCACTTGCCCCTGCTGTTGAGCCTACACATCGATGGAGAAATGTAATAATTGAAAGTGTCAGGAGTGGGCCTAAGGCTCAGGATGCAAGGATATCATTTGTAAGATTCGAAGATGACATTGCTATGCTCAGTGAGAGTGAGGGACTATTTCAGAAACTGTTCAGTGGAATGATCTAATGAACACACACCATAATTGAGAGTAAACCCAAGAAATGAGGGGTTTCAGAAATGAGATAAACAAACAACTAGACATCAAAACAGGGGACCACAAAATAGATAAGCGAAAGAATAATGCAGCTGTGGAAGCAAAATCATGAATGTCGGAGCTCATTCTAGGTCAAAACAAGTCGTCTAGGGTCAAATATCACCCTTAATTTAAGGGCATCTAAGAAGGTGCTTTTTCATTGTACAAGGGGGGTGGGGCAGGAGGGAGGGGCGGAACTGTAGGCTGTACAGGCAACAAGATGATGCCACAGGTTCTTCCTAGTCTGCAGAGGAATGTCTTCTATCATATGTGGAAGAGTGTCTGTTAATAGGCTGTGATACTTCTGTGCGTTCAGTGTTCCGCTTGTGAAACCCGGCTTATGAGCTGATGGTTCACTAACTTTCCACCCTACATTTACACTACGGGGGTTTTCAACAGACCAGTAGTGCTCATGTTTCGGCGTTTTATCTGACCATGATTGGTAAATGTGGCTTCGCCGCTAAAGAGGATACATTATACATCTGGAGTATCCTGTTGTACTGCCGATGTACAGAAGTCAACAAGATTCTCATAATTTTTCCATATAGCTCTTTATGGAGATTGGTGTGATAAGGTAGAACCTAAGTCAATGGAGAATGCGTACGACACCTGCATGAGTGGTACAAACAATTGTCGATGTAGGAACTTTTCAGTATGCGATATCAAGTAAACGACTCGCACTGGAATCCTGCAACAACCATCACTGACGTTCTAATTTACCCTCTTTTAATCTGTTAATGTCAATGGCCAATGATCCTTTTAAAAATTGTACATTTGCACAAAACATACGCTTTCTAACTTGGCTAACAGTACGACCCCCTAACTACTAAACCGTTCTGTAAAGACCGCACATGAATAGCACTTTCCATTTCGGCATATTTGGGATACAAGTTTTACGTGATTCAGCCTGTATATGTCTGTGAAGTCAGATCGGCAAGAAATGCAAAACAGCTGAGCAGGAATGGCTTAAAGACAAACGCAGGCCTTTAGATGATGAGAAAAAGATAGGTATTGCATATAGGAAGATTCTTGTGGGGAAAAGAGGAGTAACTAAGAAAGTCATGAGGTCAGATGGCAAGCCAATACTAAGGAAAGAAGGGGAAGCTGAGAGGTAGAAGGAGTATATAAAGGGCCTCTACAACAGATAATAGCTTCAAGACTACATAAGAGAGAGAGAGAGAGAGAGAGAGAGAGAAAGAGAGTAGGTGAATGTGAGATGGGAATTATGATACTGCGAGAAGAACTTGACAGAGCACCGTAACATCTAAGTCGAAACAACGCTCTTGGAGTAGGCGACGTTCCCTTAGATTTATTGAGAAAGCCAGTCACGTCAAAAATATTTCGTCTGGTATGCAAGATACCTATATGAGAGAGGCTAAATAATCTGAGACCTCCAATTAAGAATAAGGCAGGTATTAACAGGCTCGAATATAACTGCCTCTCAGTTTAATGCGTCATCTTTGCGGGATGTTAACACGATCTATTCACAGAACAGGAAAACTTGTAGACCCGGGGAATATAATTTCGAATTTAAGAGAAACGTAGGATCCCGCGAGGTAGTACTAAGCCCACGACTTAGAAAAATATAGTAAAGCCTAAGTTGATAGCATTTGCGTACTTAGAGATAGATTTCACAATGTCGACTGCATTACGCTCTCTGAAATTCTGAAGGCAACAGGGATAAAATACAGGCAGCGAGAGGTTATATGCACCTGCTACAGAAACCAGACTGTAATTGTAATAGACGAAGGACACGAAAGGGTAGCAGTAGTAGTAGAGTGAGTCATGATTGTCGAGCACTCAAATTATACCGTCTGTACAAGTAACAACCAGTAACAAATTTCCAAGAAAATTATAGTTCAGGAAGAAGATACAAAATCTTCGAATTGTGCCAACGACATTACAATTCTGTCAGAGACGGCAAAGCACTTCGATGAGCAATACTGATATCGTCATCAAAGGAGTGTTGCAAGATGAGCATTAGCAAAAGGAAAACAATAGTAATGACACGTAGTCAGTTTAAATCAGGCGTACTGACAGAACTGGGTTAGGAACTGAGACACTTAAAAGTAGTGGATGAGTTCTGCTGTTTGGACTACAAAAATATCGTTGATGGCCGAAGGGCAGAGAAAATAAAGTGGCAACTAGCCATAGCAAAGAACGTGTTTCTGAAAAAGAGAATTTTGTTAACATCAAACAAAAGTTTAATTGTTAGCAGTTCTGTTCTGCAAATATTTGTCTACAGTGTAGCGTTGCGCGGAAGCAAAACATAGGCGATAAGCAGTTCAGAAAAGAAGATAATATCAGCTTTTGAAAGATTATATAGGTAGATCTCGTAACAAATGAAAAAGTACTGAATCGAATTTGAGAGAAAAGAAATTTGCGACTTAACTTAAACAAAAAAGGGGATCGACAAATAGGTCACACGCTGAGGCATCTGGGAATTATCAGTTTGGTAATAAGAGGAAGTGTGGGAAGTAAAAAATTGTAACGATAGACCAAGATATGAATTTTTCCCGAGGGCATGCAGCTTTACTGTATGGTTAAATGGAGTCCACTTTGGTAAAATATTCCGGAGGTAAACTAGTCCCCCATTCGGATCTCCGGGCGGGGACTACTCAGGAGGACGTTGTTATCAGGAGAAAGAAAACTGGCCTTCTACGAGTCGGAGCGTGGACTGTCAGATCCCTTACTCGGGCAGGAAGGTTAGAAAATTTAGAAAGGGAAACGGATGAGCTAAAGTTGGATATAGTGCAAATTAGTGAAGTTTGGTGGCAGGAGGAACAAGACATCTGGTCAGGTGAATACAGGGTTATAAATACAAAATACACTCCTGGAAATTGAGATAAGAACACCGTTAATTCATTGTCCCAGGAAGGGGAAACTTTATTGACACATTCCTGGGGTCAGATACATCACATAATCACACTGACAGAACCACAGGCACATAGACACAGGCAACAGAGAATGCACAATGTCGGCACTAGTACAGTGTATATCCACCTTTCGCAGCAATGCAGGCTGCTATTCTCCCATGGAGACGATCGTAGAGGTGCTGGGTGTAGTCCTGTGGAACGGCTTGCCATGCCATTTCCACCTGGCGCCTCAGTTGGACCAGCGTTCGTGCTGGACGTGCAGACCGCGTGAGACGACGCTTCACCCAGTCCCAAACATGCTCAATGGGGGTCAGATCCGGAGATCTTGCTGGCCAGGGTAGTTGACTTACACCTTCTAGAGCACGTTGGGTGGCACGGGATACATGCGCACGTGCATTGTCCTGTTGGAACAGCAAGTTCCCTTGCCGGTCTAGGAATGGTAGAACGATGGGTTCGATGACGGTTTGGATGTACCGTGTACTATTCAGTGTCCCCTCCACGATCACCAAAGGTGTACGGTCAGTGTAGGAGATCGCTCCCCACACCATGATGCCGGGTGTTGGCCCTGTGTGCCTCGGTCGTATGCAGTCCTGATTGTGGCGCTCACCTGCACCGCGCCAAACACGCATACGACCATCATTGACACAAAGGCAGAAGCGACTCTCATCTCTGAAGACGACACGTCTCCATGCGTCCCTCCATTCACGCCTGTCGCGACACCACTGGAGGCGGGCTGCACGATGTTGGGGCGTGAGCGGAAGACGGCCTAACGGTGTGCGGGACCGTAGCCCAGCCTCATGGAGACGGTTGCGAATGGTCCTCGCCGATACCCCAGGAGCAACAGTGTCCCTAATTTGCTGGTAAGTGGCGGTGCGGTCCTCTACGGCACTGCGTAGGATCCTACGGTCTTGGCGTGCATCCGTGCGTCGCTGCGGTCCGGTCCCAGGTCGACGGGCACGTGCACCTTCCGCCGACCACTGGCGACAACATCGATGAACTGTGGAGACCTCACGCCCCACGTGTTGAGCAATTCGGCGGTACGTCCACCCGGCCTCCCGCATGCCCACTATATGCCCTCGCTCAAAGTCCGTCAACTGCACATACGGTTCACGTCCACGCTGTGGCGGCATGCTACCAGTGTTAAAGTCTGCTATGGAGCTCCGTATGACACGGCAAACTGGCTGACACTGACGGCGGCGGTGCACAAATGCTGCGCTGCTAGCGCCATTCGACGGCCAACACCGCAGTGCCTGGTGTGTCCGCTGTGCCGTGCGTGTGATCATTGCTTGTACGGCCCTCTCGCAGTGTCCGGAGCAAGTATGGTGGGTCTGACACACCGATGTGAATGTGTTCTTTTTTCCATTTCCAGGAGTGTAAAATAGGGGTAATGCAGGAGTAGGTTTAATAATGAATAGGAATGCAGGTAAGCTACTACAAACAGCAAGTGAAGGTATTATTGTGGCAAGGATAGATACGAAGCCCCCGCCTACAACAGCAGTACAAGTTTATATGCCCACTAGCTCCGCAGATGACGAAGAGATTGGTGAAATGTATGATGAGATAAAAGACATTATTCATATAGTGAAGGGAGACGAAAATTTAAGTCATGGGTGACTGGAATTCGATAATAGGAAAAGGAAGAGAAGATAAAGTAGTCGATGAATATGGAATGGAGGTAGGGAATGAGAGAGTAAGCAGCCTGGTAGAATTTTGCACAAAGCAAAACTTAATAATAGCTAACACCTGGCTCAAGAATCATAAAAGAAGGTTGTATAAGTGGAAGAAGCCTGGAGATACTGACAGGTTTCAAATAGATTATATAATAGTTAGACACAGATTTAGGAACCAGGTTTTAAATTATAAGACATTTCCAAGGGCAGATGTGGACTCTGAACACTATCTACTGGTTATGAACTGTAGACTGAAACTGATGAAACTGCAAAAAGGTGGGAATTTAAGGAGATGGGACCTGGATAAAGTGACAGAACCACAAGTTGTAGAGAGTTTCATGGAGAGTATTAGGGAACGATTGACACGAATGGGGGAATGAAATACAGTATAAGAAGAATGGGTAGCTTTGAGAGATGAAATAGTGAAGGCAGCAGAGGATCAAGTACGTAAAAACACGAGGGCTAATAGAAATCCTTGGGTAACAGAAGAGATACTGAATTTAATTGACGAAAGAAGAAAATACAAAAATGCAGTAAATGAAGCAGGCAAAAAGTAATACAAACGTCTCAAAAATGAAATAGACAGGAACTGCAAAATGGGTAAGAGGGATGGCTAGAGGACAAATGTAAGGATGTAGAGGCTTATCTCACTAGGAGTAAGATAGATATTCCATACAGGAAAATTAAAGAAACCTTTGGAGAAAAGAGAACCTCTTGCATGAATATCAAGAGCTCAGATGGAAACCCAGTTCTAAGCAAAGAGGGGAAAGCAGAAAGGTGGAAGGAGTATACAGAGGGTCTATACAAGGGCGATGTTCTCGAGGACAATATTATGGAAATGGAAGAGGATGTAGATGAATATGAAATGGGAGGTATGATGCTGCATGAAGAGTTTGATAGAGCACTGAAAGACCTAAGTCGAAACAAGGCCCCGGGAGTACACAACATTCCACTAGTAATACTGCTAACCTTCGGAGATATAGCCCTGACAAAACTCTACCATCTGGTGAGAAAGATGTATGAGACAGGCGAAATACCCTCAGACTTCAAGAAGAATATAATAATTCCAATCCCAATAAAAGCAGGTGTTGACAGATGTGAAAATTACCGAACTATCGGTTTAATAAACCACGGATGTAAAATACTAACAGGAATTATTTAGAGTCGAATGGAAAAACTGGTGGAATCTGACCTCGAGGATCAGATTTGATTCTGTAGAAATGCTGAAACACCTGAGGCAATACTCACCCTAAGACTTATCTTAGCAAATAGATTAAGGAAAAGTAAACCTACGTTTCTAGCATTTGTAGACTTAGAGAAATCTTTTGACAATGTTGACTGGAATACTCTCTTTCAAATTCTGAAGGTGACAGGGGTAAAATAGAGGGAGCGAAAGGCCATTTACAACTTTTACGCAAACCAGAAAGCAGTTATAAGAGTCGAGGAGCATGAAAGGGAAGCAGTGGTTGGGAAGAGAGTGAGACGGGTCTATAACCTATCCCCGATGTTATTCAATCTGTATAATGAGCATCAGTAAAGGAAAAAAAGAAAAATTCGCAGTAGGAATTAAACTCCATGGAGAAGAAATTAACACTTTGAGGTTCGCCGATGACATTGTAATTCTGTCAGAGGCAGCAAAGGACTTGGAAGAGCAGTTGAACGGAATGGATAGTGTCTTGAAAAGAGGGTATAAGGTGAACATCAACAAAAGCAAAACGAGGATCATTGAATGTAGTCGAATTAAATCGGGTGATGCTGAGGGTATTAGATTAGGAAATGAGACACTTAAAGTAGTAAATGAGTTTTGCTATTTGGGGAGCAAAATAACTAACGATGGTTGATGTAGAGAGGATATAAAATGTAGACTGACAATGGCAAGGAAAGCGTTAGTGAAGAAGAGAAATTTGTTAACATGGACTGTAGATTTAAGTGTAGGGTGTATTTACTGAAATTATTTGTTTGGAGTGTAGACATGAATGGAAGTGAAACGTGGACGATAAATAGTTTAGACAAAAAGAGACTAGAAGCTTTCGAAATGTGGTGCTATAGAAGGATGCTGAAGATTAGGTGGGTTGATCAGATAACTAATGAGGAGGTACTGAATAGCATTGGGGAGAAGAAAAATTAGTGGCAGAACTAGACAAGAAGAAGGGATCGATTGGTAGGACATATTCTGAGGCATCAAGGGATCACCAGTTTAGTATTGGAAAGCTGCACGGAAGGTAAAAATCGTTGAGGGAGACCAAGAGATGAATACACTAAACAGATTCAGAGGGATGTAGGTTACAGTAGGTACTGGGAGATGAAGAAGCTTGCAGAAAATAGAGTAGCATGGAGAGCGGCATTAAACCAGTATCTGGACTGAAGACTACGACAACAACAACATTCTATAACAGACACTGTGAAACGTCCCCTATGAAAACTTGTACAAGACTGTGCTTAAACTGACACACAATATTTTTTAGCGTAACGCAATCTGACTTTCAAAAATCCCTACGACAGACTGGCCCTGACTAACATTAACCTATACCTTTCACAAATCACTTACCTCACCAAAAATCTTGGTTACTCGAAATACTGCAGTACACCGAGAGCCACTACTGCCAGCTAAATAAAAGATTCAAACTACTGAAGGCACTAACTACTTACAGGCATAGTTAGCAAATGAAAGATTTTGATAGAAAAAAACAATGTATTTACCTTAATAATCATAATATATATAGCAGTTCATGACATCCAGTCTTACAAATTACAAAACTCCGCCATCTCTCTCCCCACATCCACCACTGCTGGCGGCTCACCTCCATCTGCGCAACGCTACGCGCTGTTAGCATCCAGCTGCCACTGCCCAACACTACAATGGCAGACAACAATGCAAACCAGCCACAAACTGCACACGGCACAGCCAGTGATTTTCATACAGAGCGCTACGTGGCGGTGGCGTTACCAATAAAAAAAACCTAAACAGCCTACTTACATAGCCCCCATGCTCCCCACAAAAAAATTTACAAATTGTTTTGGGCAGTGGCCAATACAGATCCCTAAATCCGCCCATTCTATCGCAGACACTGTCACTAAATCCGCCCAAAAGATGTAAACAACCATGCATGAGCAGCTCCTATTAGATGGAGAGGGTCTGACAGCCAATCAGTTCCAGACATTCTACCAGGAAGGAGGTAGACGGCTCGTGTTGCCTGTAGTTCAACCATGCCCACACGGTCAATACCGCGGTTCGATCGAGTCCGCCTTGTTACTTTGTTCCAGGAAGGGCTCTCGACAAGGGAAGTGTCCAGGCGTTTCGGACTGAACCAAAGCGATGATATTTGGACGTGGAGGAGATGCAGAGAGACAGGAACTGTCGATAACATGCTTCGCTCAGGCCGCACATGGGCTACTACTGCAGTGGATGACCGCTACCTACAGATTATGGTTCGGAGGGACCTTGACAGCAGTGTCACCATATTGAATAATGCTTTTCGTCGTCTGAAGACTCAATCTGTGCATAATACGCTGCATGATGAAACTTCACTCGGGGCGACGTCCATTGTGAGGTCCATCTTTGCAACTACGACTTCAGGCATGGTGGTACAGATGGGCCCCGCAGCATGCCGAATGGACCGTTGAGGATTTGCATCACGTTGTCTTCACCGATGAGTGTCGCATATGCCTTCAATCAGACAATGGTCAGAGACGTGTTTGGAGGCAACCCGATCAGGCTGAACGCCTTAGACATACTGTCCAGTGAGTGCGGCTATGTTAAAGTTTCCTGTTGATTTTGGGAGGCATTGTGCGGGGCCGATGTACGCCACTGACGGTCATGGAAGGCGCCGTAACGGCTGTACGATACGTGAATGCCATCCTCCTAACGATAGTGCAACCATGTCGGCAGCATATTGGCGAGGCATTCGTCTTCATGGACGACAATTCGCGCCCCCATCGTGAACTTCTTGTGAATGACTTTCTTTCAGGATAACGACATCGCTTGACTAGAGTGGCCAGCATGTTCTTCAGACATGAACTCTATCGAAAATGCCTGGGATGGATTGAAAAGGGCTGTTTATGGACGAAGTTATCCACCACCCACTCTGAGGGATCTCTGGTTGGGAGAAATGGATGTCAATGTTGTGAAATAAATATTTAGACTTCAAATTGGTTCAAATGGCTATAAGCACTACGGGACTTAACATCTGAGGTCATCAATACCCTATACTTAGCACTACTTAAATCTAAGGACATCACATACATCCATGCCCGAGTCAAGATTCGAACCTGGGACGGTAGCAGCGGCGCGGTTCCAGACTGACGCGCCTGGAGTTGCTCCGCCACAGCCACCATCCTCAGAGGGATCTACGCTGAATCGCCGTTGAGGAGTGGGAGAATCTGGACCAACAGTGCCTAGATGAATTTGTCGATAGTATGCCACGACGAATACCGGCATGCATCAATGCAAGAGGACGTGCTACTGGCTATTAGAGCTACCGGTGTGTACAGCAATCTGGACCAACACTTCTGAAGGTCTCGCTGTATGGTGGTACAACATGCGATGTGCGGTTTTCATGAGCAATAAAAAGGGCGGAAATGGTGTTTATGTTGATCTCTATTCCAGTTTTCTGTACAATTTCCAGAACTATCGGAACCGACGTGGTGGAGAACTTTTCCTGATGTGTGTATAAAATCTCACCTAAGCTGCAAGTTATATTACTTTATTGCTGCCAAATTATTTCTAGTCTTCCACCTGATTCAGTTGGTGGGTGGTGTCCGGAACCAGTTTCCACACAAGGAAAGCGAAGTACATCTGCCGATTCTTGGCAAGGCATCACACTTTCTTACCGTATTCCACCATATATTTGCATTGTTATTCGCTATTTAGAGAATATACTGCCAAAATAGACCAGATTAAAAGTTTAAAAGACCGTACTAGTCTGAGCATTACTTCAGGAAAGTAAAACTGGTTACTCTCAGTAATTAGATTGGTTAATAATACTAGCAACTGACTTGACCGTCATGAGAAACAGTTCAGAATACTAAAAAAAAAAAAACATAGTAGGTCGAAAGATCACATCGTTAAAGGATGAATTTGAATAAATCGAAGACTCTGACTGTTTTAAGCAACAACATGATATGTCCTATATAGCCTTACTCTATCAAGCTAAAATAAAAGAAATCAGCGTCTTTGATTGGTTGGTCATGCTAATTCGAGATCTTACGTAACCGTGTCAATATGTACATTGTGCCGCGTCCCGTACGTTTCGGCGTTCATGGGAGAATAGAATCAGTTGGTTACTACCTTCCTTGCTGTCGCATTGCAAACATGCAAACATGTCAGCTGAATGAGACCCAAGAACTACTTGTGCAATAGCTGGAACATTTCGCATAAAATATTTTGCACCATGTCTTATCTTTTCTGAATTCCGTAGAACGTAACCTAAAGCTATTACAATGGAAACTACTTGAAGACAAAAGTGTCCTATACTACTTACACTAGAAATGATGCTTCTTGCTAATGCCGTTAGTCTAGATCGCGGGTAATAATTTAGTAATATATGAAGCTACGCTTGACGCCTGTGATGTTTGTGTTTCTGTAAGCAGTGATTTATATTTGGAGCACTGCTGATATAACGGAATATTATGAAGAGGAACACTACCTCTTTAACGATTTACCGTGTTGCACAGCCCCAGTAATCTTATAGACCGAGTGTAAAATCTCTCGTGGTTATCTTGATGGAAAGAACTACGTGTGTTGCTCGCATCAGGTTAAAAGCGAATTAATTGATTTGCCTGTTTGCGGAAGTTGTGAAGTCGTATTTTCCGGTTCAATGGTGTTCTGCGAAAACTTCTACAGTACCGCTTAACTTCGTCTTACAAATGGAATGTGAAAGAGGGCGTCACTAATGAGAGTGCTCTAGTGATTTCAGTTCACTTGAGCAACCTCACAGAAAAGGCTTGATGTAGTTTCTAAACTCGTGCTATACCCCTCGGCATCGACGGGTTTTCTTTCACTGTATCTCGAAGTTAGACTACGCCATTACCTGTCCACTCAACACAAAAATGTTATCGTGTTACGCAAAACGCAATGAATGGAATACTAAACAGAAGTTTTTGTAGCTGGCTTCACTACATATGTAACTCGATATGCATAAATATCTATTAGATTACGTGCTTAAGATTTCCCTGTAAGGTATCACGCAATGACGCAATCACTGTAACTGACATTGCCCGTGTACTGGACTGGTAGAATGTGACCAACTCGAGAAAAAAAATAAATGTATTGTCTTTTAGATTTATAAAGGCCGTAGCTTGTGTGAGCCACAAAAAGTTTACGTTTCGTACCCACCTGAGAGCAGGGATAGTTTGTGTATTTAGAAATGCATTACATCGACACGGAACACCAGTCACGTGCAATCTTAAAGACAAAGTCACGTGCAGATATATAAAATGTAAATGTCTGATAGAGCATATTCTACCATATAATATTATCTATTGTTCAATATCAATCACTATGCAATATAAACACTCATCAGGCCATATTGTTTGATGATAATCGCTTTCTCCTGGAATTAGCACACAAATTTAATTAGCAAAACAATTACAAGGAAGAAAAAAGCAAAATTAAATCCAGAGCCGTAAACCAACAGTCACATTACCGATTAGAAGTTATACAACCTTCCAGTTCGTATCAGTTACGTGTGCTGTGACAACACGAAAAATTATCGTAAGCCTCGAAATTTTCTCACATATAGCACTAAAGCTTTAAATTAACTTACATATTAGTTTGTCACTCGTAAAGCCTTAGAAGATTTTAACAGAAATATTATTCGGCTGAATTCTTCGAAAGCTTTCTTTTTTTAAGCCATCACCGAGGTTTCGTCCTGCGTACCTAAATTAAACAGATTTTAGAGTAAATGGAATGGCTAATTTCGACAGTAGACTGTAGTATAGGCACAATTTTTCGAACTATCATTGAAGTAGTCAAAGCACAAACCTGAAAAGGACACGTTTAGAAAACCATGTGGTTGCAATGCATCTGATTTTGGTGTGGCTGGTTTTTTTATCGCTAAGGACCAAAAGAAAAACAGAAGACTGCTTGCATGTGAACTGTCTCTACCAACACATCACTTGTGTGACAGAGCGGAGACATACATACGAGTCACGTGTAATAACCAACCTGCCAAAATAGATCTATCTAGTGGAGTTAGAAAGTACTTTTCTGTCTCATTAATTTCTTTATTTCACTGAATAGTATCTTCGCAGGAATTCTGAAAAGTAAGAAGCTGTGCGGCAAAAAAAAAAAAAAAAAAAAAAAAAAAAAAAAAAAAAAAAAAATCGTGAAACGTGCAGAAGACATCGTTGTATGTCAATACAACTTCAAACATGTACACAACAACGGCGGATATGTAAACAGATACAGTTAGGATGCCAATTCTGTGTGACAGACAGACTGACAACAGGGGTGCTCTGGTATTGTACGTGTTCAGTGTTCATACCATGCCTGGCAGGGTACGTAATGAGCTTGAACAGCGTCATGTTTTTGACTGATCATTGAGGAAAACATGGAGATGTCGTGTGCCCGTTTGATACAGCGTTATCACCACCTGACACGACCTGAATGTGGCCTCACTGTGCGTCTCCATTCGGCAGGATGGTTTAATCCATAATTAGAAAGCATTCAGATGCGACAGTAGTCCGATACGAGATTGCTTGGGATCGTTAAAGGCAGGTATACTCTTCGTAAAGCTCCCGGCAGACCACGCCAGACCACCACACGGGAGGGTCACACTACTGCGCACCAAGCGCATCGTCAGCTCTTAACCTCTTCCTCTGCCATCCGACAAGTAACGGATACACTGAAACATTCTGTATCGTTGCACACCACTGGTCAGCGACTAACAGCAGTCTCGGACTACGGAATTGCCTGTACGTGGTGTCTGACCTCACGGGCGAGGCGGCCTAATAATCCTCTCAGTGCGGATGCAAAACATACGAGACCTCTTACGAAAATCAACTACAGGCTGCGAGCAATGAAGATAATTGGCGGGGGCACTATGTCAGTAGTGTGTGGGTAACTCGGAAATTTCAGTCGGTCAGGGACCCCCGCCCAGATCGCCGAGGCTATTAGGGCGACCATTGATGAGAAACGGAAAAGTCGGGGTTCGAGTCCCCATCCGGTATAAATTTTTCCTCACTGAGGTATTTCAGTGGTCACTGGGAGCCAGTACCTTTATTTCGTTTTTATAATAGGGTATAACCATCCAATGCGTAGCCTGCCATTAACACCATAACACAAATACCTGTGTTTGGAATCGTGTCTTGACCAGGAAGCGCTGGCTGCTGATGAGTGGTGTCGCACAGTGTTCAGCAACAGAACGCGGTTCTGCACTTCCGCCGATGATAATCGACGGCAAGTGCTGCAGCGACTTGCAGAGAGGTCCAAATCTTCCAGTGTTTTGGAGAGGCACAGAAGTATTACTCCTGGCATCATGATGTGGGGAGACGTTCAGTTATAACTTCAGGTCACGGCTGGTAATGATCAAGGAGCTCTGACGGTACAGCGGCGCATCACAGACATCCTGAGTCTCCATGTGTTAAGTTTCACCCGACAGTATGGTGGCACCATTTTTCAACAGAATAGTGCTTGTCCACACATGGTCCATATTCTTCTCCATATAGACTTAGTGCGTGAGATACTCCCATGTCCAGCAATGTCCCCAGATCTGTCCCACACAGAAGATTTATGGGACCTAATCGGATGTCAACTCAGGCCCAATGCCAGCATCCACAAAAATCAAGAACCATTTACAAATGTGGGACAACTTGCCTCAGGAGAGGATAGAAGGGCTTCATGAACACTTTCCTAACCGAATCAATGCATCCATCTATGTCAGACCGGGTGCAACGTTGAACTGAGAAGTGGACTCATACGGCCAAATTCTTGATATAGTTTTTTAAATCAATGAAATAACGTCACATAATGTTTACTTCCGAAGATTTCGTTTATCTTCCTCTACTTCCGGGTGCTTCATTTTTTTTTGTCCTGTACTGTATATTTTTTTATAGTTGCTCTGTAATGGTATAATTTTTATAACTAATCATGAACCATGGACATTGCCGTCAGTGGGGTGTCTTGCGTGCCTCATCGATACGGATAGCCGCACCTTAGGTACAACCTCAACGGAGGGCAAGACAAACGTGTAGTTTCTGAACAGGGCAGCAAGCGTTAGCAGTAGTTACGGGGGCCACAATCTGGATGATTGACTAACCTGGTCTTGTAACATCAACCAAACGGAGCATAATTTATTAGCAGCTAACATCTGGTTTAAGAATCTCAAAAAAACGTTGTATTCCTGGAAGAGACATGGCGACACCGGAATATGTCAGATTGATTATTTAATGGTTAGACATACAGGAATCAGACTTACATTGTAAGATATTTCCAGGGGCATATGTGGACTCTGGCCACATTGTATTGGTTATCAACTCTAGATTAGAACTGATGACATTGGAAAAATGTAGGAAATTAAGGAGATGGCACCTGTATAAGTTGACAGAAGCACAGGATGTTGACAGTTTCAGAGGGGGCGTTAGGCAAAGGTTGATAAGAACGGGGGGAAAGAATGCAGCAGAAGACGAATCAGGAGCTTTGAGAGGTGAAATAGTGAAGACAGCAGAAGATGAAACAGGTAAAAAGACAAGGTGTAGTAGTAATCTTTCGATAACAGAAGAGATATTGAATCCAGCTGATGAAAGGCGCAAATCTAAAAATACAGCAAATGAAGCAGACAAAAAAAAAAAAAAAAAAAAAAAAAAACAGAAATGAGATTGACGGGAAGTGCAAATTTGCTAAGCATGATGGCTAGAGGACAAATGCAAGGATTTTGAAACAGATTTCCCTAGGGTGAAGACAGATACCGCCTACAAGAAAATTAGAGCCTTTTTGGGGAAAGCCTTTGCTTCCATCAAGAGCTCAGACAAGAAATCAGTTCTAAGCAAAGAAGGGAAAGCCGACAGGTGGAAGGGGTATATAGAGTGTCAACAGCCTTGCGAGATCCAGCCATGGCAAAACTCTTTCATCTGGTGTACAATATGTATGAGACAGGCAAAATACCGTCGAACATTAAAAAGAATGTAGTAATTCCAATTCCAAAGAAATCCGTTGCTGGTAGGTATGAAAATTACCGAATTATCAGTTAACTATTCATAGCTGCAAAAGTAACACAAGTTCCTTACAGAATAATGGGTAACATAGAAGCCGACCTCAGGGAAGATCAGCTTGGATTCCGGACTAATGTAGGAACATGTTAGGCAATACTGAGCCTACGACTTACCTTAGAAGATAGGTTAAGGAAAGGCAAACCTGCATTTAATGCTTTTATAGGCTTAGATAAAACTTCAGACATTGTTGACTGAAATACTCTCTTTGAACTTCTGAAGGTGTCAGGGGTAAAATACTTGGGCGCGAAAGGCTATTTACAACTTGAACAGAAACCGGACAGTATAAGTAAGGGTCAGGGGCATGAAAGGGATGCAGTGGTTGGGAAGGGAGTCCGGCAGGATTCTAGCCTATCCCCAATGTTATTCAATTGTACATTAAACAAGCAAAGAAAAATTTGGAATACGAATTAAAGCTCAGAGAGAAGAAATAAAAACGTTGGAGGCTTGCCAATGACACTGTAATTCTGTCTGACACACCAAAGGACTTGGAAGAGCGGTTTAACGGAATGGAGGATATAAGATGAACATAAGAAAAGCAAAATAAGGGCAATAGAATGTAATCTTGTTAAATCAGGAGAAGCTAAGGGAATCAGAGTAGGAAATGAGATACTGAAAGATACTGCCCGACGCACCTCCTTTACAGCTCCAAAGCGAATGGTGAAATGCTTCCATTATCTTAGGAACCAAGTTCAAGTCGCAAGAGCTTAGGAATGGGGAGTGCGGTGGGAGTTACAGCACTTCCCACGCCCATCGATCGAACAACTCAGTTACAACTTGCACCAAATGCGCTCGTGCATTGTCCTGCTACATGATGGGCTGGTCCTGGTTCCTGCAAAAAGCTCCACCGCTTCTTTCCCTAACTTGATCGCAAGCTGTGTTCCAAAAACGAACAACACTGAATGGCATTCGCTTCACAACTGTTACAGAGATTCGTTGGGAAATAGACCGCTCCACTGAAATTATCCACAGAATGGTGCTTTTGAGGATAGCCTACGAATTCCACATGTCAGGCAAAGGGTTGTACACAACGCTGGTGAGTACTTTGAAGGACAGTTATACTGTGAAACATGTATCTATACTGTAAAAGCTGTAAATAAATAGTTGGCACTATTAAATTTCCACCTTTCGTAGTAAGCAGACCCAGAAAGATGTAGATTGCACTAGTTACTTGGAAATGAAAAGGCTTGCACAGGATAGAGTAGCACAGAAAGCTGCATCAAACCTGTCTCTGGACTGGAGAGCACCATAATCATTCCATCTTAGTTTTCTGTATCCATGTGAAACACATGAAATATTATTTATGTAACATAATGTAGGGCAAATTGAGCCGGTATAGTGCTGCTATCTTTGTGGAAGGTAACAGACAGCGTGCACACACATAGGTGGAGTGTTTATCGTTCTCGTTGACATTCCTCTGCTAGGAAACAGACGTAAAGAGTAAAATAGCCGAAGAGTGTGGAAGTTAGCCGTATTTTTATTTTTTCAGTCTGCTAGAACGACAGCGATCTCCTTAAACAGTAAAACAAACTTAGTCTGTATAGATCGCAACTATGTGTAATATTTATTTATTTTGATAACCGTGTATGGTTTCCTCACGTCACCAGACAGTTAGTGGTCTGAAAATGCTCATGTCTGATGACTGAAACCCGTTACCAAAAACACATGGGTATTGGTTGCCATCTAGACTGTTTCTGCAATGAGGCATTTTAATTTCGATGTTCATCGTGTGAATAGGGGCATATAGTATCTGACCAAAAGTATTCAAACAACAAGTAGTGAACGATCAAATCGGATCTGTCCACCCTTATCCTTCATGCTGGCCTGGACTCTGATGGTAACACTTTCAATGAGTTGTCTGAATTTATGTGAAGCACATTTTTCCTCCATAGCTGAAACAGGAGAAGGTAGTGATATTGGACGTTGGGGGCCTGGAGCGAAGCTGACGTTTTTACTCATCACAAGGTTGTTGCTCTGGCTTCAGGTCATGGTTCGAGCAAGCTAGACATTGAATGTTATTGTCCATAAACAACTGCCTCACACCACTGTGACAGTCAGTTGGGTGAAAAGTTTCATAATAGAACAGGTCTTGTGGACTTGTACAAAACATTTCCTGAACACAAATTTCCACGAACATACAAGTTTGCAGCTACGATTGGGACGATATTTGGACCTACATACTCATGAGAGTAGTGTTTTCTGCGAATGACATCCAACCACAGAAGCTCACTGACTTCCACTTAAAGTCATCTTCGAATCAGTAGTGCCCAGAAAATGGTACGACACATTGATCCTCTAGTGAAAAATACAAGTTTTTCTCAGCGTAAACTTCATCTGGAATCGACATTCATCTCAAGGCTGCACCAGACGTAAAAAGCAGCATGTCTTGTACTTAACTGTCCCATGTTCTTGGCTTCATCAAGCAAAAAAAAAGTAAGTTGAAAATGAACACCCTTCGTACGTTACGATCACTTTTTAGAGACTTTCATTGTTCCAAGAGGACCGGTTTCAACAGGTTTATGCCGTTATCATACGATCTTACAGAAGCCGTAATAAAATTGATGTATTCCGTAAGATCAGATGATTTACGGCATAAGCCTGAAACCAGTCACCTCGCACAATTGTACTGTCTACACTGCGATCGCAGCGTATGGAGTGTGTTTATTTTAAACCATGCTGATCACCCCACAGAAAAAAAATGTTTCATTTTATTGTGACTTCTCAACAATGTAAAAGCCATACTTAATAAATCTGGCACGCAATTAATTTACTACCATGAAGCGTAAAACTAACATTAGCGCCGGCAGAATAAAATCCGTAACAACAGATTCTATTGCGGAGTTCACGTAGTTCCGATTTCTCTTTCCCCTGTACCCCATTACCACGTCGTTAGTCGCTGTGAGGCGGCCGAATGTCCATTCTTGCAGCGTGAACGCGATTCATTTCGCACGAGAACGTCGGTGAACAGGCCTGCTGAACGTGGAGTACTCAGTGCTGTGATATGTGTTCATATCCTTACATATTTAGTATTTTATTTGGCGCAATAAGAGGATCACACTCTTAAACGATATCCTCCACCTAGTAACGCCGTCCACTGCACATTATAGCAGGTATAGTTCCACAGTCGTTCGCCAAAGCCAACCTGTGGCTTATGTGGAGAGGCTCGACCATTATACCTATTGTGACGATTGCTACGGGAGTCTGCAACGACACAAACAAGGAAGGAGAGAAGTTGTGATGGCAGATGGCGTGAATCAAAAGTCATCTGCACAAAACACTTCCTAATTAACAGAAAACTTTATTTCTACTACGGGAAGAAACATAACTTAACTTCATCTATGTGTTACCTGTGCCTCCTATGAATAATTACATTACTCGCTATTACTACTCGCAGAAAGCAGGCTACATATCGTCTTCCCTTTACTAACTGCAGATGCTCTCGAAAACTACGACCGAATTGGGCCTACCAGCTATGGGTGACTGGTTAGATCAGCATTGATAGTGGGCACTGAATTCTGTCTTCCGTGGGGGTATGGTGGGTATGCTGCTACCCGCTCTTTCCATTGGATTTGCGGCGCTCTGCTGGATGGTGTTCAGTCGATTCTTGAGGACTCCATAATGCCACCTTTGTTTTTAATCGGCTGCGCTAGCTGGACGTTTACCGCTTTGGAACCCCACGAATGATTCCTTCTGCTGATTTCATTCGACTTTTACAATCACCTCTCGTGTGCCGTGCGGGTACATTGTGGCGCAATTCAATAAAAATGGATGCCTCTCGTTGGCAGCTTCACTGGCGGTGGTAGAGTCACTGCGATTTTCACCGCCAGAGGAAAGCGGAGTGACGATTTAAGCGAGACCGCAATGACGGTTGATCTCCCAGGGATCGGATATCAAGCTGTTTGTTTGGCGACGGTGGGTAGTTAGCGCCGTAGCGTATTGGCCTACAAGATCCTTGGCTCGCTGATACATTTAGACAGAGTGGGTTACGTGATGTCGTGTGTCGCCTGGATCAGTAGAGATCGCACGATGTAGAAGTTATTGGTGTTTTGCTTGTTCGCCGACTTTGATTTGGATCATTTCGAAGAAGCCTTATGTCCACCGTAAATCCAGTTTAGTATCCTGTCAGCCAGTTACGATGGGTTGAACACAAGGGTATTCTCGAATGATTGCAGAAACTGATCGGGTGCTTGTTGACTTACGTTCCTAATTCTTGGAAATTATGGTGAGCTTTCAACTATAGTCACAATCGTTTGTAGTTTACCAGGAAAAAATCTATTCTCTTACTTGCCAACCTGGCCATCCAACGTCGCCTGTAAAGCAGTTTTTTAACTGTGGATGCGATCCCGTTTCACTGTGTATTTTTTACTATTCAATTAGCGGTGTGGAAGCCTCTTGCCTGCGTTTGGCCGCACTAACTGCCGTTATTACAGCAGTACATAACATGGTCTTAACGCATCGCTAGCTATTTCAAATTTTTTTCCAGTGTCGGATGTGTTGTAATTTTTTCTAATGCTGTTAATTAGGAACTTAAGTTACAGGATAACTTGAGTACACACTCGGTTTTTATTGTGAGTTCGGCTACAAGGGTCTTGACTAAAATGAGTGGTTAATCCTAAAGCAGTCCCTTTCTCTCTGTTAACCATACTAAAACGAAAACCTAAAAATTCATGTGGAAAACCAGGGCGAGTGTTGTTCATAAACAAATGGGAAAAAGTATTTTGGTCCGACACGAGCACCTTGTCTGCACGACCAAGTGATTTTATTTTATGTAAGCTTGTCATCAGCCTATTTATTGCATTGCTTGTTTTCCTAATTACATGCTGTCTGTTTTACTTCTCAGTGGATGTCGCATGTTAATCACCTTTAAATCATTTCTGTTGGTTTCTAAATCTTAAATTTAGAGTGTGTTGTTAAACACCAAATTATTTGTCTTATTAAGC
This sequence comes from Schistocerca gregaria, assembly GCF_023897955.1. Taxonomy (NCBI): domain Eukaryota; kingdom Metazoa; phylum Arthropoda; class Insecta; order Orthoptera; family Acrididae; genus Schistocerca; species Schistocerca gregaria. The sequence goes on from NC_064920.1 coordinate 951,604,031, forward strand.
ATCTATGTTAAGGCTCGGATTTAGATTTCGGAAAACGTGTCTTAAGATTTTTTCCTAATTTTTTTCTTAAATGTTATTTTAGGGGTTTTGTAAATTCTGCCATCAAGTGCCGACCGCGGCGGTCTAACGGTTCTAGGCGCTCAGTCCGGAACCGCGCAACTGCTACGGTCGCAGGTTCGAATCCTGCCTCGGGCATGGATGTGTGTGATGTCTTTAGGTTAGTTAGGTTTAAGTAGTTCTAACTTCTAGGGGATTCATGACCACAGATGTTAAGTTCCATAGCGCTCAGAGCCATTTCTTTTCTACCATCAAGTGCCTTGTTTCCAAAAGAAAATTTCACTAGTAATTAAAATTCTGATGATAGTTGCTGAGAATTTTGGATCCGTTTGATGTGGCAACAAAGTAATCGATAGTCTGTGTCCACCAATACGTGTGGATTGCACGGTCTCTGTTTAGGTACGGCTTTTCTTTCGCGTTTTCGTCACAATTACATCAAGAATAGTCGACATGGGCAACTTTAGACGGGTTGAAATGTCTCTGATGGATTTTTTGTACATCTAATTGTCTACTTTCGAACACCCTGAGCTCCCTTAATCGACTCTTTCTGCTGTTACTGTTTCTCTGACAGCGCGATACTCCCCAACTCCTTTTATGCTGGCAGTTTCGCCTCTCGTGGCAACCAGTGATTAATTCCGCATTGCGTACAGGTGTCGGAATACTTTTGATAATGCAGTGTAGATTCAGTCCGAGATATACAGACACGGGAGGTAGTTCATGTACCCACCCATCGATGCACCCGGCCTCCTGGTGCGGCACGGGAAATCGGAGCAGGCGGCAGGTGGGTCGACGTTTCAACTCGTTCAATTAAACCCGGCAGGGCCCGAAGGCCGGGTCCGCAATCAGCCGCCATTTGCCGGACCATTAACTCCGACCGGCGCGCGGGCGGCCACCTTTTGTGGCGCACTCTCTCTTACCGTGGCTCCCTCGCCGGCGATGCCTTTAAAGGCATCTAATGGACAGCCCGCCCCTGAACTCCCGGCAGAGTGCAACTGCGGTTCAACAACTGGTTTCCTTGCGATGAGGGCATCTGCGTGCTGGTGCTGCTTGCTAAACAAATACACATCGCTGACCGACTTATTTTAAGAGAATACAGAGGCCACTACTGTCTGTCTGTCTGTCCGTCTCTCTCTCTCTCTCTCTCTCTCTCTCTCTCTCTCTCACTCTCTCACCTCCCCCCCCCCCCTCTCGCCACTCTCTCTTCTAGCCTGTAACCTCCCAACAGATAAAAAATATAATTATAACCTGCCAACAGCAAAATATATAATTACATCATTCACATTCTGCGTAACCTACCAACAGATAAATTCCGTAACGACGGCCGGAGTGGCCGTGCGGTTCTAGGCGCTAAAGTCTGGAACCGCGCGACCGCTACGGTCACACGTTTGAGTCCTACCTCGGGCATGGATGTGTGTGATGTCCTTGGTTAGTTAGGTTTAAGTAGTTCTAAGTTCTAGGGGACTGATGACCTCTGATGTTAAGTCCCATAGTGCTCAGAGACATTTGAACCAATTCCGTAACCTACCAATAATACAATGTGCCTAATCTCTCAATAAAATTGTGGCTCGCTTATAACCTTTCAATAATTGACTGTGAATTTAAATTGATAAATTAAACGCTAGCAGTGCTGCGTCATGGCTCTGAAAGATCATTCTGAATAAATTGAAATTCTTACGTCAATAAGGTTGCCGGATAACGCATATACTGGGTGTTACAAAAAGGTACGGGCAAACTTTCAGAAAACATTCCTCACACACAAATAAAGAAAAGATGTTATGTGGACATGTGTCCGGAAACGCTTAATTTCCATGTTAGAGCTCATTTTAGTTTCGTCAGTATGTACTGTACTTCCTCGATTCACCGCCATGATTTCATACGGGATACTCTACCTGTGCTGCTAGAACATGTGTCTTTACAAGTACGACACAAAATGTGGTATATGCATGATGGAGCTTCTGCACATTTCAGTCGAAGTGTTCGTACGCTTCTCAACAACAGATTCGGTGACCGATGGATTGGAAGAGGCGGACCAATTACATGGCCTCCACGCTCTCCTGACCTCAATCCTCTTGACTTTCATTTATGGGGGCATTTGAAAGCTCTTGTCTACGCAACTCTGTTACCAAATGTAGAGACTCTTCGTGCTCGTATTCTGGTCGGCTGTGATACAATACACCATTCTCCAGAGCTGCATCAGCGCATCAGGAATTCCAAGCGTTTGAGGGTGGATGCATGTATCCTCGCTAACGGAGGGCATTTTCTATATTTCCTGTAAAAAAGTGTTTGAAGTCACGCTGGTACGTTCTGTTGCTGTGTGTTTCAATTCCGTGATTAATGTGATTTGAAGAGAAGTAATGAAATGAGCTCTAACATGGAAAGTAAGCGTTTCCGGACACATGTCCACGTAACATATTTTCTTTCTTTGTGGGTGAGGAATGTTTCCTGAAAGTTTGGCCGTACCTTTTTGTAACACCCTGTATATCTGCTCGTATAAGAAATTTTTCTGGCACAACCCAGTGCAATGCTGGCCGATAGATTTGTCATGTATAAAAAGAAGCAACTGCTTTTTCTTTAGAATAACTGGGATGACCATGGATTGGAGAAATCAGTAAATTCTTTAAATTGAGATGAATGATTGTCAAAATTTTAGTAAGATTATTATTAAGAGATTTTTTTAAACATTCACATGGGACTTGACATTACAATAGTACATATGCGCGAGGCTGCTTTTACCTTACACTTCAACGCTGAGGCACCGCCATCGCTCTCCAAGACCGGCCCAGCCAATTTCATACACACGACTGCTAGCTGCTACTTACTCTTACTGAGTCAACAGTTCCTACTGCTGACAACACTGCTCTCTGGTCTGAGATTCTCTCATAGCTTACATATCGCAGGCAGCGAGTGAGCAATCCATCGAAATTACATCTGCTCTAGTGCGCTAGCAACAAATTCCTTAAGCTTGGACCTGTTACAAGCCTTTAGCGAGTTGTAAGGTGTACGCCATTTTCTCTGTTTGCCTAATTTATTTTAATTTTTAACATATCCATTTTGTCATCACAATCGGCAGTAAGCCTAGGAGAGCTCAAACGTTAGCGCCATCTATCTGTGGTTGAAATTAAAATTTAATACAGTCTTGACCGCAATCTTGTTAGAGTATTTTTTTTTTTTTTGTTGGAGTGACTAACCGGTTTCGACTCTATGAAAGAGTCATCTTCAGACTCCGGAGCGGTGGATGGACACTGCTAGATGATTCGACCCTCGGTCGCTCGGGTAACTGCTCCAACTCACCTAGCAGTTTCCATCCACAGCTCTGGAGTCTGAAGATGACTCTTTCATAGAGTCGAAACCGGTTACTCACTCCAATAAAAGATACTTTAACAAGATTGAGATCAAGACTGTTTTCAATTTTAATTTAACTACTTTGAAGATCTTTTACTATGTTTTCAAAAATTTCAAATATCTTATCTATCTGTGGGTCGTATAAACATTATTTTGCCCGCTGTCGTATGTGTATATGGAATTTTCTGAGGTAGAATTCAGACCTGGAGATTGAAAATCGCCTAAAGACTGGACTCTGGCTCACCGATCTATCAGACCCACGATCGTTAATCTGCCGACTGGGTCCTCTCACCTCCCTGTCTCCAAGGTATCTGGTTGCGAGAAGGTTAAAATTGGGCGATACTGTGAGATCGAATTCCTCACGTAAATGAGAGGGATAAATTGTGCTACAGTCAGTAGCCAAATTAGTAGGTTTAGAAATACTTGATAATCCATTACGCAGACATATGAGAGTGTTTCCAGTGGTTCTTAAAATGACCTGTTGCAAAGGTATGATGTATCACTGGCCAAAACTCACTAAGGCGCTCCTGCCGATTCCATTGTTCAACTATGTTTTTTTGTAGCATGAAGAACGATTAAGTCCATGAAGTGCAACCGATAGTCATTTAAATTGACAGTTTGACAAATCTGTATATATGTTTATATAGATTCTATTCTTATTTTACGTAAGAAACGCTATTTACAAGTAAACCTTATTATTTTAAGATAATTTTGTGTATTTTCTGGCCGTGGATTATCTCGCTAACGATAATCCAATTTAGCATAAGCATAAATATGTCATTCTTTTCACCAGAGCGACTTATGATTGATCATTGGCCATAAATGTGTCATTCTGAGTACTGACCTAGACTGAGAAGTGTCTTAGTCGCTGAAATTAAAAACTATTTAGAAATCGAAAATTATTACCCTAAAGACCAAGTGAAATTTTCATGGCAGCTAATCAATCACCATCAGTTTTTGATTTCTTCTCGTGTCTAAAACCAGCAGCGAAGACTCACAGTATAACGAGATCTCTTGTTTTGTCACAGCAGTCCTTCAGACAAGATAAACACAAGCCATTTCTTTGCTGTCAAGGACTACGGGCCAGAGAAATACACAATCAGCCAGTAGCATATGATCCTTTAAATGCCTAGGAAATGGATGGTTAAGAACACATTTGTTTCGTACCTACACCAAGGCATCGAACCCATCACAAAACCTTCTCATAACGGCAGAAGTTACTAAATGCATGTGAAGTGCCAACGCAGTTGGGGGTTCCGGGGGGGAGGGGGGGGGGGGGCAAGAACCATGCTGGCATTTGTGCTCAAAGTTATTTAGATCAGCCATAGAACACCGATGTCTGGTTGACTGGACTTGGAGCGCCTACCTCGTTAATACCAATATAGTGTTACCACTGCACCACCTATCTCATCGGTAAGGCGGACGAACAACTATACGCACGTCTCGGGTAATTCCGAATGTTTGCTGTGTTATCGCTTTCCTTGATACATCTACTTTAACTCGAAGAAATATCCGGCTGAATTCATTGTCGTTGCGTTGATAAAATAAAACAGAGATGCTCAACTTGATTTCCAAACTTTCTTTACAAACGAAGAGTCTGTAGTACTTTTATAGTTTGTCACACCCCTGCAAATATGAATGGTAAAGATTTAATGCTAGCGGTGTTCAGGAATGGTGGAAATTTGCTGAATCTGAACAAGATCCAAGGGCTCAATGTAGTCCCAGTAGATTTCGCACAATATTTTCGACTTTTTCCTCTTATTCTAATATGTCGTATATAATTCGTGCAAAGAATAGTGCCCGCTGGAGGACATCACCGGTCACACAAATTTATAACAGGGGCATTACAAGTGACCCACAAATATATTATCCAGTATCTCCGGTATCCTTCTGTTATAAAACCACTGTATACATGTATAATATGACCTCAGGCTCAATACGGTGTCTCAAACAGATGTCCTCCTCTATACCAATCATTACGTCGTAAGAAGGATTGGTAAAATCGACTGCGCTACCCATATGATATCCCGTAGCCATGGATCGAAGCAGTCGTGAAGGTAAAGTTCTGACAAACGAACGTTTATTAGATATGGTTATGGAGTATCAAACTAAATACACACATCAGAAAAAGGTTTTGCATCACCTCGGTTTCGAGAGTTCCGGAGTGTAATGAAAACTATACATTGCATGTGGTACCAACATGCAGCGAGACCGTCAGAGGTGGTGGTCCAGATTGTTATACACACTGGTACCCCTAATACCAAGTAGCACGTTCTCTTGCATTGATGCATGCCTGTATTCGTCCTCCCATGCTATCCACAAGTTCATCAAGGCACTGTTGGTCCAGATTGTCCCACTCCTTAACGGCGATTCCGCTTGGATGCCTCATAATGGTTGGTGGGTCACGACGTCCATAACCATCTCTTTTCAATCCATCCAGGCAGTTTTGACCGGGTTCATGTCTGGAGAAAGTGCTGGCCACTCTAGTCGAGCGATGTTGTTGTCATGAAGGAATTCGTTCACAAAATGAAGACGAATGCCTCGCAAATATACTGCCGATATGATTGCACTATCGGGCGGAGGATGGCATTCACGTATCGTACAGCCGTTACGGCTATTTTCATGACCACCAGCGACGTACGTTGGCCCCACATAATGCCACTCCTAAACAGCACGGAACCTCCAGCTTGAAGCACTCTCTGGACAGCGAGTCTAAGACGTTCAGCCCGACCGGGTTGCCCTGTCAGGTTGAAGGCATATGCGACACTCATCGGATCAAGAGAACGTGATGCCAGTCTTGAGCGGTCCATTCGGCATGTTGTGGGGCCCATCTGTACCGCGCTGCCTAGCGTCGTGGTTGCAAAGATGGACCTCGCCATGGACGTCGGAAGCGAAGTAGCACATCATGCGGCATATTGCGCACAGTTTGAGTCGTAACACGACAGCCTGTGGCTTCAAGAAAAGCATTATTCAGCATGGTGGCGTTTCTGTCAGGTTTCTTCCGAGCCATAATCCGTAGATAGTGGTCATCCACTGCAGTAGTAGTCTTTGGGCGGCTTTAGCGTGTACAATGTCATCGACAGTTCCTGACTCTCTGTGTCTCCTCCATGTCCGAACAACATCGCTTTGGTTCACTCGAGACGCGTGGACACTTCCCTTGTTGAGAGCCCTTCCTGACACAAAGCGGACGCGATCGAACCGCGGTATTGACCGTCAAGGAATGATTGATCTATAGACAACACCAACCGTGTACCTCGTTCCTGGTGGAATGACTTGAACTGATCGACTGTCCCACCCCAGTCATCTAAACGGCGCTTATATGCATGGTTGTTTACATCTTTGGGCAGGTTTAGTGACATCTGTGAACCGTCATAGGAACTGTGCCTGTCATACAGCATCCACAGTCAACGTCTATCCTCAGGAGTTCTGGGAGCCAGGTGATGCAAAACTTTTTTTTGATGTGTGTTTTCGTGGTAGGGATGAAGCAGCATGTTATACTGTATGGACAGACATCGAAAACTGCAGACGTAACTTCAGCAATGCTCCAGGGAGGGGGGCGGGGTGTCGGTACCTTTTCTGTTCATATTGTATATTAACGACATTGTAGGCAATTATAATAGTAAGTTTAGAGATTTTGCAGATGATGTATAGTAATTATTTATAATGAACTACGAACATTATCTGAAAAAAATGTGAAGAAATTTTCAGTTTGATCGTGGTGAGATTGCAAAGCGCTCCAAATATACGACAAATCTCTTTACATGTTTCGAGATGAAGAACAACACACTGCTCAAAACGCGAAAGCCTAATATCCTTTAAGTACAACCTCAGTGACTCACTACTGGAATGGGTCATCTCTTATCCGAATAACTGACTATAACAACCTGTGGTGATGTGAAATTGAAAGAACGGATAGCGTCAATCACATCTACAGCAGCTAGCAGACTGGTTCATTGATGGGAAGAAACGCAACCAAGCAAGAACACAAATTTCTTACATAATGCGATTTCCTAGAATACCGTACGGGAAGTATGTGGGACGAATACTAAATAGATCACTAGGAGTTCCTGAACACCAACAAAGAAAGTGAGCATGAATGACGACAGGTTTGCCTGACCCACGGAAGAGTGTCACGGAAATGCTGAGAAGTTCCTGCTGGCAGCGGTCTGAAAATAGACGCCAACTCATCCGCGAAGATCTACTTACAGAGTTTAAAGACCAGTATCAGGTTATGAATTTATACAAATACCTCCGTCCTCTACGTATTACTCCCATGGACATCGCGGAAACAAGCTTCAGTTAATGCAGACGCTCATAGAAGCAGTTACATGGTCATTCGACGAAACTGGAAATTAATAGCTAACCAGTTTACCATGACTTCGACATATATAAATTTGTCTCCTTCAGAAACGGAATGGACTCGTAAAATCACAACTTGACACGAACTAATGTTGAAGCCACGAGGCTCTTGTTTAGTGCAAAGTGTATTCCATCCACATTGTTTTAGACATAAGCCTTATGTCTTCGGCATCCGTTTATGTTAATATTATTAACATGTGATTTTAGAATTCCATTTTCTTTCTGCAAAAGACCTATTTATGTAAGTCGAAACCATGGTAAAGGATTAATATACTTTTAACACTGCAACTGCTTGGCTGTTATTTTCCAGTCCTACCAAGTTTCTACGTCTACCGTTGCTTGAAGCGCAGCCAAGTATAAAATTTTAAGTAATCCTCCTTCCTGCATCCCATGTGGAGTCCATACCTGGTCACCGTTGGGTCAGAGCACTCGTGGAGCCAGCAGTAGTTCTCGATTTGTGTGACGAAATATCCTTGGTGGTACCACGGAATCGAAATCGGTTTGGTCATTGTCATATGAGACAGACGATTCACTTAGCTGCGAAGGCAGAAGTACTGCAGTAACAATGCCTGAGGCAAAGCTTGATATCTAGAACTCCTTTGATAATCCTGAACAATATGTTAGGCGAATACCGGCGAGTTGTGCATTTGCGGCACTTCTGGAAGGTCCCACCCGGAGGCAGCGCTACTGGGGCTTCGTATGGCCAGACGGGCGTCGCGCTCACGGCGGCTGGAGGGCGTTGACGTCGTCCGATGGCCCGAACTGATACGGCACGGTCGCTCCGGTGACGTCGCGGTCTCGGCGAGCTGTCGCCGCCAAACGTGGCCTGGCTGCAGCCTCACTCATTACAGTACAGGGAGTAAGGTGTCTCCTCCCCATACTGTGGGTCCGCGAACAGGTCACTGTTCCACCAGAACACTTGTGAGCTCCAGCAGCGGTTTTCGGGGAAATCAGACCGTTGTGTTGACACATCACTGCCATCTGCGCCTGCGGGAGACTTTATCAGCGACAGTGTTTACGCATTAACGGTAGCAGCTGGACGCAGTACCGAATATTAAATAACCACAGAGTAGCCAGTGAATCGACTATCAAGTTTTATCTGCCTGTAATCTCAGTCCAATGAATATGAATCTTTACTTTCGCCTATATGATTGAAATCTGGCCAATTTCGCAAGTCTCTAAATTAAAGTTATGGGGGGGGGGGGAGTTGCATATATTTTTCCGGCCCCTATGTTCCACCACTGCTATAAAATTAGTATCTCTTATACTATATGACGTTAAGAGAGGTCAGCACAAACTACGTGTGTTTTGGAGCCGTACTTTCGTCTATCACTTCAGCACGGTAAAAAATTCATCGTCAAAAGACAAGTATGATTTTCTTTCGTTTTCATCTTTTTCTGTATGTAACGAAACGAATCACTGCTATAGGGTAAGTTTCAATATAATGGTTTCCTTAACGGTGAATATACACTAAATAATCTTACCTTTGACACAGTCACAAATTTGTATTCGCTGACACCCGTTTGTAGAAAGTTGACAAAAAGGGCATGTCGACGTTGTCTGCGATGTAGTGATGTAACTTTACGGTACAGTACCGTTACAATTTAAGAAACTTGCTACAACATTGAGCTTTAAAAATTGCGTTTGGTATTAATGCAACTATGTTTATAACGGAAATGGTGAATTTTGTGACGCGATTTTTATACAAAGTTATTTATTTAAAATTTATTTTGAGTTATAGTATGGAAACAGAAAGGCATTATGGCAAGTGAAGCACAGATAAAGAGCATTTAGCTTAACAGTACACCTGAATGGAGAATATTGATTAAATGGCTGTGCAAAAACGTAAAATTTGCTAGCCCAACAATTAACAGGCATGCTGAAAATAAATATAAAACCGCCACAAAAATTTATGGACGTGCGAAAAGTGTTTCTAGCAAAGCTTAAAATAAGTTTGAATAGCATATTTTTAAATTTAAAGACATGATGTTCGGTTTATGACGTCGGACTTTCCACAGTGCAAAGTGCAAAGTGCCATGGATTCAATGCAGAAGAGGTCATGAGGCGAAAAGTAGGCTAAAGGTGTCCAGCCAAAAAATGAAACCGAAATGATAAAAATTCCAAGCAAAACTTAAAAAATGAAAGCATAGCGGAAGAAACCTAGAACTGTAGCTTGACCAGCGAAAAGGAAGCCTATCATGTCTCCGAAAAAGAGTCCCACATTTCCATTAAAAACTAAGTCATAAACTTTTGAAAGGGAGAATATCGACAGTAAATATCATTACAGGAAAATCAGTGCATTGTGAGAGACTGTTCTTGGCTGTTCAGCTCCAGTTTGACAAGTCAGAACGTAACGTATTCAGAAAATATGATACCGAGATGTTAACCGGTCTAAACTGTCTATTAAACCGTTTGAGTGACCTGAGACTGAAAAACACAAAAGAAAACTTTACATCAAAATATATCAGTACAAATTCTGCTACATACGCATCTAGTATCACTACGTCTGACGTAACAAATTACAAGTTGAAGGATTTGTTGCTGTACTTTTGTAGCCTAATCAACGATACGGAAAGGTCAATTGCAATACATCAGCCATGAATAATGTAGAGCACTTTGGAACAGTGAAGTACATATGTTGCATATCGTTGTGCTCAGATCTGTTAGCGGAGGCACTGTTACGATATTTCGAATCATTCGGGAACTAAAAAAAAAAAAAAAAAAGAAATTGTGTCGCCACAGCTGTAACGAAAGCACGCCATAGTTAAAATACTCACCAAACACATCTCCGTGATACTGATGTACTAACCAACGGAAAACCCAATGAGGAAATTGTGTACACTTCTGACGTTCAGTGCTGAGTTTAGGATTGACTATCCATCTTCCAATACCTTATGCTTAAAAATGTTGTAGCATATCTGTGGTACGAGGTGAGTTTCTACATAATCGACTCTTTCACTACCAACAGTCCTTGATACCACCTTTTATCTTCGCGTGAATAAAATATGATTGGTATTGAAGTATTTTTCTTAAGGCTGGTTTGATGCATGTTTTTACGTTAGTTTACCCTGTGCAAGCCTCTTCATGTCTACATTACACCTAAAACCAATATCCATTTGAACCAGCTTACTGTGCCGGCCGTTATGGCCGAGCGGTTCTAGGCGCTTCAGTCCGGAACCACACTGCTGCTACGGTCGCAGCTCCGAATCCTGCCTCGGGGATGGATGTGTGTGATTTCCTTAGGTTAGTTAGGTTTAAGCAGTTCTAAGTCTAGCGGACTAATGACTTCAGATGTTATGTCCCATAGTGCTTAGAGCCATTTGAACCATGTGAACCAGCTTACTGTTTTCATCCGTTAGCCTCCCTCTACAATTTCTACAGTCCCCACTCCCCCCGCCATTACAAAAATGATAATCCTGTAATGCCTCAGTAAGTTTCCTACCAACCGATTCCTTCTTTAAAGCCGCGCGGAGCCGAGCTGTCTGGGGCTCCTTGTCACGGTCCGCGCGGCTGCCCCCGTCGGAGGTTCAAGTCCTCCCTCGGGCATGGGTGTGTGTGTTGTCCTTAGCGTAAGTAAGTTTAAGTTAGATTAAGTAGATTTTAAGCTTACGGACTGATGACCTCAGCAGTTTGGTCCCATAAGACCTTACCACAAATTTTCAAATTTTTTCCGTCTTTAAATCATGTTGTGCCGTAAATTTCGTTTTTCTCCTAATTACATTCAGGACCCCTCATTAATTACTCGACTTAAACATCTGATTTTCAGCATTCTTCTACAGCACCACAACTCAAAAGCTTCTTGGTGTAACTGTTTGTCATCCATGTTTCACTTCCATATAAGATTACACTCCGGCCAAATCCATTCAGAAAAAGACTTCCTAACATCTAAATGTGCATCCGATGTTAGTAACTACATCTTTTTCAGCAATGATTTCCTTGATATATCAAGTTTTCATTTTATATAGTCTCTGCTTCGGGCGACACCAGCACGAAATTCCTCTACTATTGATAGTGTGCCATTTGCGAATCTAATTTACTCAGCATCGCCTAATTTAAATCGACTACATTCCACTACCTTTTCTTATTTTTGTCGATTTTCATCTTAAAATCTCCTTTCAAGACTCTATCCATTCCGTTCAACAGCTATTCAGAGCTCGTTTCTGTATCCGACAGAATTATGTTGCTTTCAGCAAACCTCACAATTTTTATATCAACTCCATAAACATAAATTTCCTTTAGAAATTTCTTCCAGGTTTCTTTTACTGCTTCCTCAGTGTACAGACTTAATAACACTATAATTCGCTCACCGATAGATCTGTACCTACAGATTGGAAAATTGCGCAGGTCGCACCAGTGTTTAAGAAGGGTAGTAGGAGTAGTCCATCGAACTACAGACCTATTTCATTGACGTCGGTTTGCAGTAGGGTTTTGGAGCATATACTGTATTCAAACATTATGAATCACCTCGAAAGGAACGATCTATTGATACGTAATCAGCATGGTTTAGCGTGGTTTCAGAAAACATCGCTCTTGTGCAACGCAACTTGCTCTTTATTCGCACGAAGTAATGGCCGCTATCGACAGGGGATCTCAAGTTGATTCCGTATTTCTAGATTTCCGGAAAGCTTTTGACACCGTTCCTCACAAGCGACTTCTCATAAAGCTGCAGGCCCACGGGGTATCGTCTCAGTTGTGCGATTGGATTCGTGATATCCTGTCAGGAAGGTCGCAGTTCGTAGTAATAGACGGCAAATCATCGAGTAAAACTGAAATCAGGTGTTCCCCAGGGATGCGCCCTGGGACCTCTGCTGTTCCTGATCTTTATAAATGACCTGTGTGACAATCTGAGCAGTACTCTCAGGTTGTTCGCAGATGATGCTGTAATTTACCGTCTAGTAAGGTCATCCGAAGACCAGTAGCAGTTGCAAAGCGATTTAGAAAAGATTGCTGTATGGTGTGGCAGGTGGCAATTGACGCTAAATAACGAAAAGTGTGAGGTGATCCACATGAGTTCCAAAAGAAATCCGTTGGAATTCGATTACTCGATAAATACTACAATTCTCAAGGCTGTCAATTCAACTAAGTACCTGCGTGTTAAAATTACGAACAACTTCAGTTAAAAAGACCACATTGATAATATTGTGGGGAAGGCGAGCCAAAGGTTGCGTGTCGCGTCCCAAGCGTGGGTTTTGCGAGGGATTGAGCGACACGGTTCGTAAACGGGAATTAGCCGATTGACCTAATTGAGAGGGAGACTTTTGATCTGGCTAAGATGTTAAATTCCCTGGTGTGAAGGTACAAGGCTAGGATGTTGGTAGAAGTAAACTCGTATGGACGTTATAAAAGTTCTAATTTATTCATAAAGAATACAGATCACCCTAACTGCGTAGTGATTGTACCTACAGAATAGCCAAGCCCATTACAGAGACGGTGACTGACTTCCACCGTTCTGGCTGCCTGATAGAACTTTCCAGCACTCTGCTGCCCACACTAGCACCCTACGTCAGAGTCCCGCGGTCGCTGCCTAAACGCTCATCGGCGACTATCTCCAACTGTCTGCCTGCAGCCCGCCCTCAGCCCAAGTCGGCTGCTACTCACGCTGACTACCGTCGCTGCCTAAACCCGAGAGAGAGAGAGAGATCCCCGGAGCGGCGTGCCTCCGAGTTTTGTTAGCTCTTCCCCTTCGACCCCGCCAGCGCTTGGCATGACGTAGCGTCGAGTGCAACTTTTCCTTATTAGGGATTGTTTTAGTATTAACTTCAGTACTTTTCTTCAGAAGCTGGGTGGAGGGGTAGAGGGGCCTCTCCCTATATGGTCACGCACTGCGTCCTGAGCCCTTCATTGGCTCCTCATGACGTAGTGCGGTCCCCACCTAGGGCCCTCTTTCTTTCTCTCTCCGCTCCCAGACTTCTCCCTCTAGCCAAGAGTGTTGATACTGTAAGTTATTGCTTATTAAGGGACCTGCCCAGAGCGCCCTTTTTATCTTAATAGCTGAGTCTGCTTCCTTGCTTATCACGCGCAGCTGCCTGGCCGCTTGGACCGCCGCCTCGGCTATCTGGCTGCGTCGTTATCTTTTGTGACCCCTCTGACACGCCTGGCGTCCCCTGTTAACTCTATCTCCCCGAATGATTTCTGGTGTATCGTCTGAGAACAACTGCATTTAGACTTGGCTTTTCTGCGGTTACAACACCTCCCCCGCCAGGGAAATTGGCGTTACTCCTCAGAGTAGCGTCAATTGTGACTCTTTTATTTTTTTTCCATTACATGCTTTACAGATTTGTTTATTACATTAGCATCTGATATGTTATATTTTTCATTTTCGTTTAGTAAAGTCAAATTCATTAAACACACAATAATACAATTACATTATACATGCCTAACATTCAGTTATCTCAAAAGCATTTGCATTAAAATCAAAAGACACTTTCATTGATACATACATTCACATTTCAATTAGAATTACATTTCAAATACAGTTACATTTCAATTACACATTTCAAATACAGTTACATTTCAATTACATATTTCAAATACAGTTACATTTCAATTACACATTTCAAATACAGTTATTTAACGTCTGTTTCTGAAAGCGACCGTATCACCTTGGTCTTTTCCACATCTTTCATAAATTACTATCTCTTCAGTTTCTTTATTACTGTGTCTTCTAGCTGAACTAGTCTCTGGGTATTGGTTCACTATGGTATTTCTTATACATACTTTTCCACAACAATCACTGTCTTCAAAATATTTCCATATACTTTTAAAACAGTCTTTACAACATTTACAGTTTTTACAACAGCATGTTATTATGATTAGAATAACTATTGATATGGCTACATACTTAGTTATGGAGTAATGTGTGAAGTACCTGGAGTACTTCATTTCCTCCTCTTGTCTCTCTACCATCTTCTGGACATCATCCAGTCTTTTTCCTGCGACTTTCAAGTCGTCTAACTGTGTTATTACCTGGTCCAATGGCAAATCTAATGCTAACGTTGAGACATTCCTTTTTTCCTTGTTTACCACGCAACAATCGAATTCTAGATTGATCTGCGGAACTATGTCTTTCTTCGTCACATTACTCTAAATCACTCTATCTGTTTGTATGAACACTCTAGTGCCATACCCCACACATTTACTGTAAAAACTAATATTTCCTACCCCTTTTATTACTAGGTCCTTTGGTGGTTCCCTTCCACACAATACTGTTAAGCCTTCTTCCTTCGGTGCTACATATAGCCATTCGTTACTGTTTAGATGAGTCCAAAGGCTCTGATTCAGTGCGACTATTTTTCGCACACAATCTTCCGGAATTTCTCTTACCCGTTGCAACAATTTGGCTTCGCACTCTTCGTGGTCGAATGTTGACAGCAAGGCGAATGTTTGTTTGCACAGTCTCCTATTTTTACTTAGCTCCTTGCATTTTAGTTCCTCCGCAGAAAGTATCGCGTACTGCCTTTTGGATTCATCTATTAGTAAGAATTCTTTCTCTGGCTGTATGTACACATATTTACCTTTCATGTTTGGAATTTCTTTTGGTAGTGGGAGTACTCTATACAAATTGAAATTGTTATTATTTATTAATGGAATATTAATTACATATCCTAGTATGCTACCCGAGATGAAAACATCTAAATCAATTATTCTTAACAATAGATAACCTGAGGACTCCGTAAGAGGAACAGGAAACTTTACATCTTTTAGTTCTTCCCGTATTAAACTTAGGTATTTTACAATTTGGACTGGATTAATTATATGAGGCTGTAGTATTCCCTTCTGAGCATTTACAATGGCATTTATCATTTGTTCGTATTCCTCTTCGATCTGACCAAACACTGCCGATAGTTGTAATACTTGCTCTGTTACTGTGGCGAAGGACGCTACACGTTTAAACCCTATATCGGTTTCCTTGACGTATTCCTTCATGAATCGTTCTAGTCTTTGCATACCTGTCTCCAGAACGTGCTCATTTGACTCTAGTGTATATACCGTCCTGTTTACTCCCGCCAATGTGGCTCTTACCACTGCCACCTGTTCCTTTGTTAGCCTCAACAACCCTTCTGAGTTTTTCTCCATAGCGTCTATTCTTTCCTTATAGTATGCTGCATCTGCTTCGTCCAACGTCCCGAACAGTATTTTACTTACCTGCCCGACGAAGTTGAATACTCCTCTCTTCCTTCTGGTCTCGTGTTTCGTTAGCTGCTGTACTAAAAGTTGCAATCCTGTGATTTTTTCCACATGATGGGTTACTTGTTGGTCTAGTACCCTGCATTCTATTAATCCTACATTTAATTGTGTTAGTGTTTCTCGGCACCTTTGTACCGCTGCCCTACCATACCTCTCTGCATTCTGAAACCTTTCTGTTATTATATCTAGATTTACGTATGTGACTATTCTCCATGTGGTACTGTATATTTCTACCTGTCCTCTATTATCGTAATATAGTCCTGATGAACTCGGAAATGGCGTCACTTGGTACTCATTTGTTGCATGCTCTGATGCAGTGATGTAGTATGCTGTTATCACTATGACGAATTTCACGACCTGCCACTTGAGTGCCATACCTGAAATTTAAAAGAATTGTTTCAGCCTGTTGGCATGTACTTTTGTTTCCTTATTTCTTTTAACTTTTATTACTACGTTAGGACCTTCCACTTTTACTACTTCAAATGGACCTCTCCATTGTGAATCTAATTTCCGAGATCTACCCCGTCTCACCGGCTCATCGTGCAGTAATACTTTATCTCCTACCTTGAAGTTTTTTGGATTTTGTTTCATGTCATACTGTTCCTTACTGATTTTCTTACTTCTTATAATCGAGTCTCTGGCCACTCTGTGGGCTTCCTGCATTCTCGCTCTTAGTTTATTCACATACATTTCATAATTGTAACTTACCTGCTGTGTTTCTTGCTGCAGTACTCCTGGTATGTTAACCTTTCTTCCGTATAGTAATTCAAATGGTGTGTATCCTGTCCTGCTGTGTGCTGTAGTGTTGAACACAAAAATTGCATACGGTACCCATTTGTCCCAAGAACTTTGATCTCCTGTTACAAAGTGTCTGAGATACTCTACAATAGTTCTATGACTTCTTTCTAGTGCACTATTTGATTCAGGGTGGTACGCTGTAGTATTTATACGCTTTACCTTCAACAATTTACATACACTTTTAAATACATCACTCAGAAAGTTAGACCCTTGATCTGTTAATAATACTGATGGAATTCCATACCTTAATACTACGTTTTCCACAAATGCCTCAGCTACTGTTTCGGCATCTTGTTTGTCAATTGGGATTGCTAAGGTAAATTTACTCAGATCGTCTTGGAATGTTAACATGTACCTTTTTCCTGTATTAGATACATCTAGTGGAACCACTATATCCATCGCACACTTTCGGAATACTGTTTCTGCTGTGTCTGTAATTGCTAAGGGCATCCTAGTTTTCATTCGCGTGTTTTTATTCTTTTGACACGATGGGCATTTCCTAATGAAATTTTCAATGTCACGCTTCATTCCGCGCCACTGCTTGTATGCTTTAATTCTTTCGAGTGTCCTGTGCATTCCTTGGTGACCTCCCAAGGGATTGTCATCCACTTCCTTTAGTATATTTTCTTTTTCTTCGGGACTAATTTCCTCACCACTATCCGTTTCCTGTTCTATTTCACTCGACACTTGTGCTTGCCGCACGTTTACGGAACTTTCTTCCCCATTTGCTTTTGCTGCCGAGATCTCTGTCTCCACCTTCTGCTTAGCATCTATCTCTTCCTTCCCTTCATGCCTTATTCTACTCAGCGCATCCGCATTACTATTTAACTTTCTGGCTTGTATATTACTTCATAATCATACTCCTCGAGTTTCAGTCTCCACTTCAGGAGTCTCGAACTCGGATCTTTGAGACTAAATATCAACGTTAGTGGCTTATGGTCTGTCACTACAGTGAACTTTCTGCCATCTACATATGGTCTGAACTGTTTTACTGCGTAAACTATAGCCAACAACTCTTTTTCCGTTGTGCTATAATTTAGTTCGGCTTTGTTCAATGCTCTGGATGCATATGCGATGGGCAAGTCTTCGCCAATCTTCTTACCTTGCGATAACACTGCACCCAAGGCTGCGTTACTCGCATCCGTTGTAATGATGAACGGTTTCGTAAAGTCAGGGTACTGAAGTAACGGAGGGTTTATTAATTTCTCTTTTAGTTCTTCGAACGCATTGTTCTGACGTTCGCTCCATCGGTACTCCACTCCCTTTTTTAAGAGCTCATGGAGAGGTTTCGCAATCTTGCTGAAGTTAGCAATGAAACGGCGGTAGTAACCTATCAATGCGAGAAACCCTTTTAGTTCCTTAGTTGTCTTTGGCTGTGGGAAGAACTTCACCTTCTCCACCTTCGCCATATCTGGTGATATTCCTTTGTCAGTGATGCAATGACCTAGGAAGATTACTTCCTTCCTCAGGAATTCACACTTGTCTGGTTGCAGCTTCAAATTGTGCTCTCGCAACCTGTCAAATATTTCCCGGAGCTTTTCGTTATGCTCCTGCAGGTTTTTCCCATAGCATACTATGTCGTCTAGATATACAAAGCATTTCACTCCTTGTAAACCTGCCAAGACTGTATTCATCAGTCTCTGAAAACATCCTGGGGCTCCCTTCAGTCCCATCGGCATTCGTTTGTATTCGTAATGCTGATAGTTTGAGCTAAATGCCGTTTTCTCTCTGTCCTTCTCGTCCGTCAATATTTGATGGTACCCGCTTGCGAGGTCAAGCGTCGAGAAGTACTTAGCTTGCCCTAACTGATCCAGTATCTCGGAGATATTCGGTAGTGGAAATGCATCGCCTACAGTGATATCATTTAATCGTCTGTAGTCCACAACGATTCTCCATTTCTGTTTGCCACTAGCGTCTAGCTTCTTTGGAACTAAGAGTAACGGTGCGTTCCAAGCGCTCTTACTCTCGACAATTATGTCATCTCTTAGCATCTGCTCTATTTGCTCCCTTAGCACTTCCTTTTGCGCTTCCGGGATCCTGTACGGTCTAGCGTTTACTACCTTTCCCGCGTGTTCCGGTGCAATCGGTATTCTGTGCTTCACTGCGGAAGTATAGGACAGGTTGTCCCCTGGTAGATGAAATACATCTCCGTATTCCGCGCAAACCTCTGCTAGAGCGCTTTTCTCTTCAGCGTTCAAATGATCCATTCTTAATTGCCTTCGCAACACACTAGTACGACTTTCTGTCTTTCCTATGACATTAGTACAACATTTTACTTGGCGTATCTTCCCTACTTTTTCTAATTCTTCCGTCATTAACCTGACGTTTCCTAACTGCACTCTGTCTTCTGACAAGTTTAATGCACTTACTATGCATTTCCCATTTCGCACTTTTACTAACGCTTCAGGTACATGTACCCCTTGTGCAATCTCCTGCCTAGGAATAATCATTTCCTTTTCGATTCCCCTTTTTACATTTCCTTCCACCTTTAATAACATTATTTTTTCCTCTCGGGGCCCTATTTCCCCGCCTACTTCTGAATCTTGTTCGTTCTCATGTCCCTTTGGCTCTTCCTCTACTACTAAGGGTATATCTCGCCCTTTTAGTCTCACTATTTTACCTGCATAATCTAACTTAACTCTTTGCTCTGTCAAGAAATTTCTGCCTATCAGTCCGTCGTACGGAATATCTAATCCTCTCCCGTACACGTGAAATTTTTGCCCTACTTGCTCAGAACCGTCCACACTTAAGTGTACCTGTACCGTACCTATTGTGCTGACGGCCTCACTGGTTACACCTTTTAGCCGAAGCCTTTCCGCTTCATTAATTGCAAGTGTACTATTTATCGGAATACTCGTTCTCTTGAGCAGACACAACTGTGCTCCAGTGTCTATTAGCAACTTCAAATATCTTTTTAATTCTATGCAGTATAAAACCAAAACGTCATTTTCTGTTGCACAGTCGATTACCCTAACTGAGGGTTTACCTATCGCAACAAGGCCCGACTGTGCGGCCTTGCCGCCTCTTAGTTCCCCTGCACCACTTTACCGGTTTTGCTCGATACTGGCACCCTGCCTTTTCTCCATGCGTGCCAGGGCTCTGCGTGACAATCTTTCGCGTAATGTCCCGGCCGCTTACACTTGAAACAAGCAACGTCTTTTACCCTCGTACACGGAACTCCACAGTTCCCTGGTAGATTACATTGTGGGCACCTCCACTCTCGTAACCCTCCATCAGCTTCCCTATGATTTCCTCTAAAGTCTCTTGTATCTATCGGCTGAATTTTTCTTAATCTTACCCGGCATTCCGCGTCTGTATGTCCTGGCTTGTCGCACCCGTAACAAAAATTCGTAAACTCTTTGCCCGTCATTATCCGTACTCTTCCCTCTGGCCTATTCTTTCTACACTTGCTTGCCATGTGCCCTCTCAATCCACAATTGAAACATTTCAAATCTCTAATATCTCTGGTATTCTTCACCGTTTCCTTTCGCCGGTTGAAAGTTACTCTTGGGGCTAGTCCCCGCTCTTTCATTGACAGTATTGCACTTTCTTCTTGCAATGCTAGTTCCACGGCCGCTGCTAGCGTGATTTCATCGCCTCTACTTCTTACTATCGTCTGTATTCTATCATTGCTTAACCCTTGTATAAAGCATGCTCTTCCTAGTGAATCAACCAGTTCTATTGCGCCCTTTAAGTTCTCCCTAGCCGTAACTCTGCTTACTGCTTCCCTGAAATCCCTTTGCATTTCATCTATTCGGCTTGCCCATGTCGCAATTGGCTCTCCTTGTCCCTGTCTCGATTGAAATATCTTGCACGCGTAGTAGTCAATGGTACGCTTACTCGCATAATTTTCCTCTAGAACATGTTTTACTTCCTGCCATGTCCCCGTGCGTTCCCTTACTTGCAACCTCGATCTGGCCTCTCCGGTTATTTTGGCTTTAACAAACTTCAGTAACGTTTCGTGTTCCTCCGGTTTCACAAGTTCAAATGCAGCGTCTACATTTTCAATAAACTCCCTAAGATCTCTCTTATTTCCTTCGAACACTTTTGGAACTATACACAAGGCTTCTTTCACTGATATCTTACCGGCTACTGGAGGATGACGGAACTTCGTTAGTTTGGGCCATCTTACCAACTTAACTATGTTAGCACTTTACAATACAAGATACAAAATTCTTAATATAATTTTATATGTACCGCTTCTCTTGTGGTGCGCCGTCTGTTCCGCTGATCCGCGTTGTCCCGCGTTGTGCCGCGCTGCTCCGCGCTGTCTCTGTGCTCTCTATGCCCGCGCTGTTCCGCGCTTCCGCGATGCGTCGGCCGCCGCTCTGCTGGGCTGTGCCGACCCCGTCGCTCACCTCGGCTGCCGCTGCTACGGCTGCTGCCGCTGCTCGGCCCGGACCCCCGGTCTCGAACACTGGCTGCTTAGGCACCTGTGTGCCTCGTCGCTCCGCGTCGTGCTGCCGCTATCCTGCGTTGCCCTGCACCCGCGAGGACTACTTCTCTGGACTCTGTCGTAGTGGGGCTACTAATGCTGAAAGTTGCGAGTCGCCACAACTTCCTGCTAATTGCCACAGTCGCTGTAGCAAAATCTACTGGCTCCTATCTCCTTTTTGCCTATATGCCTTTGTGGTACCCCACACCTGGCACCAAAACTTTTATTTATGTCGCGTCCCAAGCGTGGGTTTTGCGAGGGATTGAGCGACACGGTTCGTAAACGGGAATTAGCCGGTTGACCTAATTGAGAGGGAGACTTTTGATCTGGCTAAGATGTTAAATTCCCTGGTGTGAAGGTACAAGGCTAGGATGTTGATAGAAGTAAACTCGTATGGACGTTATAAAAGTTCTAATTTATTCATAAAGAATACAGATCACCCTAACTGCGTAGTGATTGTACCTACAGAATAGTCAAGCCCATTACAGAGACGGTGACTGACTTCCACCGTTCTGGCTGCCTGATAGAACTTTCCAGCACTCTGCTGCCCACACTAGCACCCTACGTCAGAGTCCCGCGGTCGCTGCCTAAACGCTCATCGGCGACTATCTCCAACTGTCTGCCTGCAGCCCGCCCTCAGCCCAAGTCGGCTGCTACTCACGCTGACTACCGTCGCTGCCTAAACCCGAGAGAGAGAGAGAGATCCCCGGAGCGGCGTGCCTCCGAGTTTTGTTAGCTCTTCCCCTTCGACCCCGCCAGCGCTTGGCATGACGTAGCGTCGAGTGCAACTTTTCCTTATTAGGGATTGTTTTAGTATTAACTTCAGTACTTTTCTTCAGAAGCTGGGTGGAGGGGTAGAGGGGCCTCTCCCTATATGGTCACGCACTGCGTCCTGAGCCCTTCATTGGCTCCTCATGACGTAGTGCGGTCCCCACCTAGGGCCCTCTTTCTTTCTCTCTCCGCTCCCAGACTTCTCCCTCTAGCCAAGAGTGTTGATACTGTAAGTTATTGCTTATTAAGGGACCTGCCCAGAGCGCCCTTTTTATCTTAATAGCTGAGTCTGCTTCCTTGCTTATCACGCGCAGCTGCCTGGCCGCTTGGACCGCCGCCTCGGCTATCTGGCTGCGTCGTTATCTTTTGTGACCCCTCTGACACGCCTGGCGTCCCCTGTTAACTCTATCTCCCCGAATGATTTCTGGTGTATCGTCTGAGAACAACTGCACTTAGACTTGGCTTTTCTGCGGTTACAACATGCGTTTCATTGGCAAAACACTTAGAAGATGCAACAAGTCCACTAGAGAGACAGCTTACACTACACTCGTTCGTCTTCTGTTGGAATATTGTTGAGCGATGTGGGATCCTTAACAGGTGGGATTGACGGAGGTCATCGAAAGGGTGCAAAAAATGGCAGCTCGTTTTGTATTATCACGTAATAGGGGAGAGAGTGTGGCAGATATGATACGCGAGTTGGGATGGAAGTCATTAAAGCAAAGACGTTTTTCGTCGCGGCGAGATCTATTTACGAAATTTCAGTGACCAACTTTTTCTTCCGAATGCGAAAACATTTTGTTGGGCCCAACCTATATTGGTAGGAATGATCATCACAATAAAATAAGAGAACTCAGAGCTCGAACAGAAAGCTTTAGGTGTTCGTTTCTCCCGCGCGCTGTTCGGGAGTGGAATAGTAGAGAGATAGTATGATTGTGGTTCGATGAACCCTCTGCCAAACACTTAAATGTGAATTGCAGAATAATCATGTAGATGTAGATGAAAGCCTCACTCCATTCCGAACCACTGCTTCCTGTTTATACGCGTCATTCCATGATGTTACAAACTTTCGGGGGTAATGGAGAAGGGTAAAAGTATATATCTGAGGCCGGGAGACTACCGCGTCGAAAATTATAAGCGAAAATTGTTCTGTTACCTCTGACAATGGACTAAAGACGCCCTTGTACAACATGTTTTCCAGACACATACTACCCAAGTTCCAGGAACATAGTCCACATTTTGCCGGCCTTGTGGCCGTGCGGTTCTAGGCGCTTCAGTCTGGAACCGCCTGACCGCTACGGTCGCACGTTCGAATCCTGCCTCGAGCATGGATGTGTGTGATGTCCTTAGGTTAGTTAGGTTTAAGTAGTTCTTAGCTCTCGGGGACTGATGACCACAGATGTTGAGTCCCATAGTGCTCAGAGCCATTTGAACCATTTTTGAACCCACATTTTATTCTTCAACGAATGTGGTCCCAGCAAGATGGAACCCCATCTCACTTTAGACTGAGAATATGTGAACAGCTGGCTCAGACATTCTCTGAAAAGTTACTAGGCAGATTTGGTCCGGTTTCATGGCCAGCACGTTGACATGGTCTCACCCATTTGATTTCTTCTTGTGAGACCTTGTTTACAAGCCGCCTCTCGAGACTGAGGGACAGATGGAAAGAATTCCCGGTATCCGTGTATCTCTTCGGACGACGCCGTGGATGCTACAACACGTACGAAAGAACATTGTGACATGTTACCATGTCTACACTGACGTAAGGGGACGCCATTCTGAGTAACTGGTGTAAAGCTTGTGTAACTTGCACAGACAGCAAACGGCCTTGTCACGTTGGTAAAGCCGGTTGCTGCACAGTCACCAAAGTTAAGCTACGTTGAGCCGCCTAGAAATTGTATTGGTGACCTTCCGCAGAAAATAGGGTGGCAGTGGTTTCACGACACGCAAGTCGCCTAAGTGGCGCCCAGTTTAAAGCTATGCATCAGGCCATCGTGCCACACGACACATTTTGTGGAGGTGAATGGAGTACATTACTACTATACCGGAGACTCACAATTTTCGATGTCTCTGACATCAGGTTATGCGCATCTTTACCAGTCCATCAACAAGGCATGAACAGTGGAAAATTATTTATGGGAAATGGAGAGTATCAGCCGATGTTCTCTACGTCAGGAACGGGGTTCAGAAGTTTGGGAACCCTAATTTGCGCCCTGCGCGAGGATAAGATGGAATCTGTGTAGATTTTCGTTTATACATTTCTACTTCATCGATACCGGACTTCGGTAGCTTAACTCAAATGGATAAATTACTCTTCTCCATCTTGAATGAAAATCTGTAATATCATCACTGAGTCAGCCTGCATAAGTGACTGGTTTCCTAGTAACAACAACTGTATCAGACGGCGATTTCTATACTTTTACACAGACTGGAACCACTTGTTTACTTATCATCCCCTTTTATCACGTACTCCAGGTGTTTCAGACTGAAAGAAAATATTTTATGATTGTTGTAATAAACATTGACTCATGAATCGGAAGTGACCATTCAATAATTTTGATGAGGCTCAAATGTATTCGTAACAGAAAACAATTACGACAGTGTCTCAGTGGCAAAACAATCTTCCATCAGTTCTAAGTTGTTGAAGATCAGCGGCGGTATGAAGTTATCTTCACGTACATGGCTGGTAAGAAAACATCATCAAAGTCTCGGGACCAAACAAGGAAACGAAGCACGGAGAGACAAGACCGACTAGAATTGGGAATAATTATCTCAAAGGGGCGTAGGCATCAAAATATTCTACAGACAGAAACTACAATTAATAAAATGTTTCAGCTTCTAATGCCGTGATTGAACGAATTTCACATTTAAACTAACGTTCTGTTCCCATCTGCGGAGGACATTGACAAGAACGATAGTAGCTTCTTTGAATTTCCGAGTAACACACTGGCACGCTATTGGCTGAAGCAAATTTCCGCTTCAGCGTGTTTCCGGACAGCTGAGTGACGTCACATGTTTTGAATACCCGAGCGAAATTTGCCGTTGTCGAATGCCGTCGTCCGTTGTTGCAAACAATGGTTCAAATGGCTCTGAGCTCTATGGGACTTAACATCTGAGATCATCAGTTCACTAGAACTTAGAGCTACTTAAACCTGTTAACCTTAGGACAGCACACACATCCATGACCGAGGCACGATTCGAACCTGCGACCGTAGCGGTCGCGCGCTTCCAGACTGAAGCGCCGAGAACCGCTCGGCCACAAAAGGCTGGCCCGCTGTTGCTATCATCCCATGGTGGAAGACTGGTACATGTCTTCTTCAGCGCCGTAATCCAGATGTCACTCAATTTCACGTCCTCCTCCTTCCTATCAAAGTTCCTAGTGTGTTTTACAATCTCAATGGCCTCTCTGTATAGCCTTTCATGGTATCCGCTTGTGACTGACAGCACGTGAGTCCTATCACAATGAATGTGATGGCCTCGTGCCTGATAATAATATTCCGCAACAGCTGATCTATCAGTCACCCCTCTTCTGCAATTGCTCTTGTAGTCGATTTTTGACCGATCTTTTTGTAGTTCACATGTGCACCTTCCCACAACTACAAGGAATCCTGTAATGTCTTGTTTTTTTCCAGTTGTTGGCGAGCATAACTTGCTGATTTTAGTTTCTTCCGCTGGGTTTGTGGATTACCACGATGTTCAGCTTTTTCAAGATTTTTTCCCACGCTGTCAGTAACGAGCCTAATGAAAGGCAGGAAAACTTTCGATTTCACCAGCGCTTGAGCTTCGCTGTGATTTCTAAGCGTTGATATTGACGATCTTTTTACCTCAGCGGATAGATTACCATTCCTGAGTTACACATTGGTGAGATGTTTTATTTATGCGTCAAGCAGTTCTGGTTCGCCATCGTTTTATATACCTCGCTTTGCAATCGAATGGGTGGACGAACCATTAACACTCACTATAAGCCTTACAGAGACATGTTCTTTGTGGTCCTTCACAAGCCATGAAGTCTTGGTGGTACGCAACTGAATTGAACAAACATTTCTGAACGCTCTGTTCGATAGAGAAGTTTATGAACCGCGTAACAGTTATAAGAACTTTATGAGAGGGTTCTTCACTAGGTGAAAGAGGAATTTTGTTGCATCCAGTAGCGAGCCAGGGTCTGAACCGGACTTTCAAAGAAGCTATGATACCCCGTGAAAATTTCCTAAGCAGAGGGGGACGAAACGTTGGGTTTTAATGTGAAATCCATTCGACCACGGCTAAAAAGCCCGGAACAATTTATTAATTGTGACATTTACGGCCGTACAAGATTACATTTTACAATTTGACTCCTCTATGAGGAGGAGATGTCAAGAAATGTGCAATGAATTATTTAAAAGCAGTCTTGATAGCAGCCGGCATTAACGTCTGAATGGTTTCGGGCTTTTAATTACGGGCCATCATCAGAGTTTGCACCATCTGGATGACTGCGATGGTGAAGCACTGAAAGTCTGTAGCAGAAGAGAATGCAGCCAGCTTTTGCGTTCCTTCAAATTTTTGTCTCGTTGCAGAACGGCCAGTGTTATTCCGGAGTTTTTGAGGATTAAGCGCCTATGCAGCTCGACAAAGGCGCAGCGGTTTTCGAACGGACAGAAGAGCTCTTGCAACTCCTCATATTGTATTGCATTGTATTGTATTGAACTGGTAGAAACGACCGAGAGGCCTCGTCCCCGCTGTAGCCCTCAGTGGTACACAACCCCACAACAGGATCCAGCAGTCCACTCACCCCACCGCCGTCCCACACCGAACCCAGGGTTTTTTGTGCTATTCGTCCCCCATTCGACCCTCCCGGGAACCAGACGAGTGTAACCCCAATGTTAGCAGAGGCAGAATAATTGTGGTGTACGCGTACGTAGGAAAAGTGTTTGCGCAGCAATCGCCGACATAAATTAACTGAGGCGGAATAGGGGGAACCAGCCCGCATTCGCCGAGTGAGATCGAAAACCGCCTTATAAACGATCCACATACTGGCCAGCCACTGTGGCCGAGTGGTTCTAGGGGCTTCATTCTGGAACCGCGTGACGCTACGGTCGCAGGATCGAATCCTGACTTGGGCATGGATGTGTGTGGTGTCCTCAGGTTAGTTAGGTTCATGTAGTTCTAAGTTATATGGGACTGATGACCTCAGAAGTTATGTCCCGTAGTGCTCAGAGCGATTTTGCTGAAGAAGACGTGTGCCAGTCTTCTAGCACCGGATGACAGCAACAGCGGACCACGGCAGTTGACAACGGCCAATTGCGCTCAGGTATTCAAAACGAGGCCTACGAGAAAGACAGGCCGCAAGCTTACGTTCAAATGGCTCTGACCACTACGGGACTGAACATCTTAGGTCATCAGTCCCCTAGAACTTAGAGCTGCATAAACCTAAGTAACCTAAGGACATCACACACATCCATGCCCCATGCGGGATTCGAACCTGCGACCATAGCAGTCCCGCGGTTCCGGACTGCCGCGCCTAGAACCACACGGCCACCACGGTCGGCTTCAGCGCTTACGTCACGAAGGTAGACCTACGTTCGCTCGCTCAAATCAGCAGATGAACTCCTTTTCTACACCTGTTAGTTCGTAACTAAAATTGTACGTATAAACGAGAATTGCATCGTCTACTGGAATTCGCTATTATTAAATCTTACCTTTATGAGTCCTACAATGATCGGAAGTCTATAGGTCTACTTATAATTTGTTGAATCTGTACTGCGGTACAACAGAATTAAAATCATGCTAAAATGACTATCAGTTGCGTAAGGTACCACTTCTTGTTTGAAATGAGGACTGTAAATTAGAAGAGACTAAATGCTATAAAAAATCCATTATACCATTTATATCGGGTGTCGATCTGAAATTAAAATTTGTTGTAGTGCTGTTAATCAGTAAGACTTCATAGTCGCAGATTCCAGTAGAATATGCAATTATCGTTAGTACGTATCCGCCCAGCTGCAAGTTAACAGGTTTAGAAAACCATTTTTTTCTGCTGAGCTTAGCGAGCCAGCGAGTTCAGGCCTACCTTAGTGACGTACGCCCAACGGCCTGTCTTTCTCAAAACGTGTGACGTGACGCAATTGCACGGAAGCTCATGGAAGCGGAATTTTTGTTTGAGGCAGTAGCGAGTCAGAATGTGACTCGGACATTCAAAGAAGCTACGAAGCTCCTTGTAAATGTCCTCTGCATATAGGGACGGAACATTGGGTTTTAACGCGAATACCATTCGACGAAGGCACTATATCCCGGAACTTTTTATTAATTGTGACATTTCCAGCTGTGGAAGCAGCTTTTACAGACTGGAACCACATCCACGGCTGGTATTTACGCCCAGACGCGTACCTCTCGTTGAAAACTTCTTATAATCAATTCATCCACATCTGACAGCGCTCCTTATAGCGTCAGACTGTCAAAAAGTAGCCCACATTTAACTTTCCAACATTCAAGAGATTCCACACTAGGGTGATAATTTGGCGTTACAGGGAAGTATTCCATATAAAAAGGAGCTTTGCTATAGATGACATGATACGGTACAGGTGCCACCCTGCTTTCGTTGGCAGATGCCTGGTGTACTGAACTGACAGATGCGCCCACGTTAAGCCCGCAGCAGAGAGGCGGAGGCAGAACGAAGCGGCGGATGCGGCCGTGTTCGGCGGCGGACAGCAGCGAACCACAGGCTTTCGCGGCCACGACTGTTCCCCCTCCTGCCTCCGCCTCCTCCGCCAGCATTCGCCGTTTTTCATTTCACTGTTAATTAAAAAACAGCTCGCGTTTCGTCCGTAGCGCCGTTTCTCCAGTTCCCGAGAAAGGACAATTTTCGCCCTCTCTCGAGGGTAATTACAACAATTCTGCCAACTTTAATCGCACGTATTAACTGTTACTAGCAGATACACTAGCACTATGCGGTGTTATAATTCAGGGAAGGAATGGAAATCCGTGGATAAGAAGAAAATAGACGGTGCGTACTTTAACCTCCGTATCACCGGGAATTAGTACCGCGTTTACCTAAAATTGTGACCGAATAGAATGTCCAACTGTACAACTACGTGAAACAAGATTTCTAACTCCAACTCCTATTTTCACTTTTGTTTTTTTTAAATTTTATGTCTAAGAAGCATTTATGTCGGGATTAACACAATTGTAAACTTGCAAGAGAAATTAATTGATAGGTGATAATTAACGTGTTCGAACAATACGTGTGGCGAAATAACTTAATATTTCTACCGGTTTTAGTTTGACATTAGCTTTGGATAAAAACGCAGGTCGCGACTTTGTGGAATTACCACATGTTTCTTAACCTGTATGATTGTCCCATTCATTCCGAGACAAACCTGATCGGATCGTAGTATCCACAGCAGTTCAACACCCAACTTAGTATTACTATAACAATTCCTTTTTAACTGTTCTGTAGACAAACTGGACTTCTGACCAGAACACACTCGCTCTATTTTCATTGCCTTTAGTCATTTTAAGTACTGTACTTTTCGAAAGACAGTGACTGATCTTTGGTTAGTTGTCGATCTGTAGTTATAGATTGCACATGCTAGTTTCTAGAAGTTTACTTGCTTGTTCATGTGGCGCGTAGCAACAATCCCTTTTTTGTACTCATCTAGCGTGACTGAAAAGCAAAGACACTGTACTGCCTTTTGGCTCAGTGTGGTGCAACTAAGGTCATATCCTATCAATGTGGAAGAGTACATCTGGCAGATCTGTGACAATTAGGTTGTCAGGAGATGAGAGGCGCTGTGGACTATTGAAAATAGTGTCAATCTCTGTGGAACACATTTTAACGGAACACCATCCACACGACGTACACACTGAATTTCTACGTGACACTATTGCAAATACTTGGAATCAATGAACACATAATACACAATATGTGAGGTCACGGCCAGAAGCGGCAGGTAAAGCTACAGCCTGAGCCAGTAACGGCAGACTAGAATCATGTATCATGTGGTGTCGGGAAGAGAGAATGGTGTCCGAGCATTCGGCAAAAAGCGAGTCTTAGTGTAGCCAGAGGTGATTACTTGAATCTGAATTAGATATTTGTATTCCAGGTTTTGCTTTCCGAAAGGATGTAGTAAAGTTTTGTATCAAAGTTCCGCACCAAAAAAATCTGGTAACTACGACTTTTGGTGGCTGAAGTTTATCAAAGGAATGGTCATTGTGCGCGACAAGATTCAAGTCGAGTATGATCCATAAACGTACGAAGAAGCTGAACACAAATGTTATTCGTATGAAAGAGAAGAGCATATGGACACTCAGTGACATTCACAGCCAAGGAACAGAAACTTTACTTTATTTTGTTCTTATGCTTCAACATCAGGTGAGTCACAACTTTGACTGGATCTATGATCTCGTAACAGCTCGTCTATTAATATAAATAATGATGTAGTTGCAACTATTCATTACGATACTCGATACTCTGAAGTACAATACCTTAAGCGCTGTGACTAGTTCGGAGACTTTATGCAGCTATGAGAGACTTATCTTTTCTAGGTATTTGAGAATCCATTTGTGTAATCGGAGACTGATACATTCCGAACAATGTATAGTTAGAGGACACGCAGCTACGTGTTACTCAAATCATTGATGTAACCAAGATTGTTTTCAACAGTTCAACAAACGACAAAAATTCCATTAGTCCTACTCTAGAAACTTGTGGGCAATTTTTTCGCAGAATAGGTCTCACGAACAAAGTCTTTTAATTTGCAGACCACATGGATCTACTGGTTAGAAGATATATCCGATCCTACGACATCAGTAACGAGAGTACGATATTTAATTGAGGACCATGTTGGTCCAGCAGTATGCGTGAATAAATACAAGCTTAGTTTAAAATTTATAGACTCCGTTCCCTCTTTCTCCTCTGTTA
Organism: Schistocerca gregaria; assembly: GCF_023897955.1. NCBI lineage: Eukaryota > Metazoa > Arthropoda > Insecta > Orthoptera > Acrididae > Schistocerca > Schistocerca gregaria. The sequence continues at coordinate 951,634,873 of NC_064920.1, forward strand.
AACTAAATTTTCGGTTATGCATATGTCAGAGAACCAGATTACCGTAGTAAAATTAACTTCATTACTCATGTTTAAGCCTCAACAATTTCCTTTTATTTATTGTAACTGTAACTACATCACTAACATCTGTATTCTTGCACGTCATTTTATTTGACATAAGAATTTCATATGGTGAGGGCCAATTTTGAAGAAGTAAGTAATAGTTGCGAAATATAAAGAAGCAGTTTTCTGTTGTACACGACTGCTTTTCGTTGTACTAATACTTATTCATTAAAATCTCATTTTCAGCAGATTATATCGGGCAGACGTTCACAATATTACCAGTGTCCACATCTGTTTCTAGTAAATATCAGTTGCTGTTGTTGTGGTCTTTAGTCCTGAAAGTGGTTTGATGCAGCTCTCCACGCTACTGTATTCTCTGCAAGCTTCTTCATCTCACAGTACCTACTGCAACCTACATCCTTCTGAATCTGCTTTGTGTGTTCATCTCTTGGTCTCCCTCTACGATTTTTACCCTCCACGCTGTCCTCCAATACTAAATTAGTGATCCCTTGATGCCTCAGAACATGTCCTACCAACCGATCCCTTCTTCTAGTCAAGTTGTGCCACAAACTCCTCTTCTCCCAAATCCTATTCAGTACCTCCTCATTAGTTATGTGATCTACCCATCTAATCTTCAGCATTCTTCTGTAGCACCACATTTAGAAAGCTTCTATTTTCTTCTTGTCCAAACTATTTATCGTCCATGTTTCACTTCCATACATGGCTACACTCCATACATATACTTTCAGAAACGAATTCCTGACACTTAAATCTATACCCGATGATAACAAATTTCTCTTCTTCAGAAACGCTTTGCTTGCCATTGCCAGTCTACATTTTATATCCTCTATACTTCGACCATCATCAGTTATTTTGCTCCCCAAATAGCAAAACTCCTTTACTGCTTTAAGTGTCTCATTTCCTAATCTAATTCCCTCAGAATCACCCGACTTCATTCGACTACATTCCATTATCCTCGTTCTGCTTTTGTTGATGTTCATCTTATATCCTCCTTTCAAGACACTGTCCATTCCGTTCAACTGCTCTTCCAAGTACTTTGCTGTCTCTAACAGAATTACAATGTCATCGGCGAACCTTAAAGTTTTATTTCTTCCCCATGGATTTTAATACCTTCTCCGAATTTTTCTTTTGTTTCCTTTACTGCTTGCTCAATATAAAGATTGAATAACATCGGAGAGGGGCTACAACCCTGTCTCACTCCCTTCCCAACCACTGCTTCCCTTTCATGTCCCGCGACTCTTATATCTGCCATCTGGTTTCTGTACAAAATGTAAATAGCCTTTCGCCCCCTGTATTTCACTCCTGCCACCTTCTGAATTTGAAAGTGAGTATTCCAGTCAACATGGTCAAAACCTTTCTCTAAGTCTACAAATGGTAGAAACGTAGGTTTGCCTTTTCTTAATCTAGCTTCTAACATCAGTCGTAGGGTCAGTATTGCCTCACGTGTCCCCATATTTCTACGGAATCCAAACTGATCTTCCCCAAGGTCGGCTCCTACCAGTTTTTCCATTCGTCTCTAAAGAATTCGCGTTAGTATTTTGCAGCTGTGACTTATAAACTGTACAAACTCTACAAACCATTTTATACACAATTTCTGTACTTTATTTTGTTGTGTCGCAGCTATTTACAATATCCGGACTAACCACAGCTTTCGTTCAACTTTTAGGTCTACATTGGCTTCAAAAATTTGTGGAGGTTCATTTTCTCACAGCCGAAGCATATAAAACTAGTAATACCTGTCAGAAGCGAATCTTGAAATACTTTTGATTCAAGGCGGGTTTAGAACACAGAACATTATTTCGAGAAATACGGAAAACTGTTCATAATCCGGGGTCTTTGAGGACTTGTGTAAGTGGATGAGGGGAAAAGGTGTGCGAATCGTCATGATTTCGTGGAATTCCAAAACTCTGTTGGCTGATTTTGATTAAGCAACCCAAAAACATACTCTACTGGGAGACAACGCAACAGAGTGACTCGCAGAGATTGTTCTATTCAGATTTACCACAGCTTAAACTAAAATGTGAATGAAAAACAATATTTGTTTTCAAGCAACATCAAACCCATAAAGTGAGGTGAAAAAAATAAACGAGTAACGTATTTCTATATAGGATACATACAGACACAAATGAAATGAATTTAATGATAATGAATATCAGAACAAAATTGATGGGTTTAAAAATACTTTAATTAGAAGTGAATTTTAAAAATAAGAAAGAATGCCGAAATCATGTACAGAAGCTTATTATGTAACTGATTTATAAATAAGGGCTTGTTGCCTGGTCTTCTTTTTAATGTCGCGCTGTTGACGAATGCTTTCGACATACATCAACAGCTGCGCATTGACATGACACAGTGAATGCTCTTTTCATCCTACGCAGCTGCACTTAATTGAAATGGAATTAAATTTTGCGCCCGAATTGTACTAATTAATTAGCCCGAATTCAAATAACGGAGGCGCAAACAAATTCGATTCACTATGCGAATCAAAAGATCCACAATTAGTGCAGACGCGTAACTGGATCAATAGTGTAACCCGAAAAGAACGTACTGATATAAAATTGAGGCTACATTTTAATATAAGAGGCGCTACTTCTCTGTTGTTAGGAGAAACTATAAATATAGATACGGCGTTCAACTGACGGCAACAGGAAAAAGGAAAGGAAAGGCAGTTGAGGATTTAACATGAAGGTTCGAACAAGAATGGAAAAGCAAGTCAGGTGTATCTTTTTTTACAGGAACCATCCAGGTATTTTGGGAAACCATGAAGAACCTACTATTCGACCGGTAAATACGTTAATGGATAGTTGTTCAGACAGATGCTTTTTATATTTTTATTTTATTTTTATTTTTTACTTTGGTACGTCGTATATTTAAAGATTATACTACACCATATTACGCCAGATACACACACACACACACACACACACACACACACACACACACACACACATATATATATATATATATATGTATATATATATATATATACGTGTGGGCCCGCGCGAGAGCCTATGCACGCATGCATGCATTTGCGCGCTTTCTCGGTCAGGCTGCAGGCTGAGAGCGAAAGTAGTGGATAAAATTGAACAGAACAAAAATTTTAACATTTCCAAATTTATTTCATTATAGAATAATAATAGTATCCCAGAATGTGTTTTATGGTACAGGTACGAAGTTTAACGTACAGTCCTGACGAGACAGTCGAGCTTGTGATGTAAACTATGAACTTTACATGAACTCACAATTTGGAATTGCGCAGATGTTACGTATATAATATGTATTTGTTTGGAGCTTACGTGCGCTCAACGGCGAGGTCATCAGCGCCCTAGAATGTTACGCCAGTCCGTATATCCAAATTTTTTCAGTTGGTCTGCTAGACTAAACGCCTTGTTGCCAACAAAAATTGAACGAAGAGAAAGAGAGCCCGTTCAATAAATTGAAAAATAAAATTCCTCTATAACTTGATGAAATTTCCTAAGATTTGGTCTTAAGTAAATTATCAAAATGAACCTCAGAGAGGTTCACTGACCCGAAGTACACCGACACATCGATGGCCGAATTGGTTCAAATGGCTCGGAGCACTATGGGACTTAACCTGAGGTCATCAGTCCCCTAGAACTTAGAACTACTTAAACCTAACTAACCTAAGGACATCACACACATTCACGCCCGGAGCAGGATTCAAACCTGCGACCGTAGCCCTCGCGCGGTTTCAGACTGTAGCGCCTAGAACCGCTCGGCCACTACGGCCGACATGGCCGAGTTATATAGCCCGGCTTTCCGGAACAGCACACCAGCAGATGCTCATACTGTAGTTTATAAACTGTTGCCTTAATGGTGCAATGAAGAGCGTTGAGAGATGCCACGGCAAAATAATCGTTTAAAATATCTATACAGTGAAATATGTTTTTAATCGATACAGTACCAGTAGAGCTATACACAGATTATGTGAAATGTTTTGTTGTCCTAGCATCAGTTTGTGGCTTTACAAGCGACTATTAACAGCGGCAGCGGTTGTGGTGATGGTGGTGGTGGCGGCGGTAGTTTTTTAGATTGTACACAGAGCCTAGTTTAGTTATAGTTTGAGATGTTTATTTGTACAATGCCTGTGTGAAGCGTGAGCTGAAGCATGTTAGCAATGGAACATAAATGTACATACCGACTCAACATACAAGGGAACAGCCTGATTCGAAAATTTTTATACTGGAAGAACACACCGAAAGTAACACATTGCCAAAATTTTAGCAGCTGGACGCCATGCAAGTCTTTACAAAATAATGTTGGAAATTGCCAAATTCGTAGCCCACCAGGCAGCTGAAGGAGTCTACATCCCTGCTGGAGTTATAGCAGACAGCGCATGCGCGACCCTTGTTGATGGCACGTCAGTAAACAGATAACGCAGCAGAATGTAGTCGTGAGTGTGAGGTGAATTTCAGCCTCTAATGATAGTTTCTCTGCAAAAATGTTCACAATAACTAATAAACTGAATCTGCAACGCATTTAATATCCATAACAATTAGCAGTTCCCTACACGGTATCGTTAAGTGTTGACAATGATAATACCCAATTAATTTTCTTTGCGTTTTCTTCATATATGCTTGCTAATAGCATTTGCCTTTGTGAAGCTTCCAGAGTGTCATAGTAACGTCGAATCCAGTTGATGTTTTCAACTTTGCAAAGACGAATTATGAGGAACGTGGTATGTATTCGAAACCCCCTACTCGTCTTGAAACCCTACATAAGTGTTATTTATTAGATTATTTCTTGGTCATTCACTCGAATCACATTTAAATTTCGTTGAAGATCGTTTGAACATTAGAAGAAACGGAAATAACTCGTCTGATTCTGTGAATTGTAGTTGCATAAAAAAAATTACAGTATCTTCCTACCAAAAAGAAAACATATACAGTAAGAGCGTTCAGTGAGAAAGAAAACGTTGTAAATTAATTGATTAAACTTCAGCAGTATGCCAAAGAGATTTAACATGTTTGGTGTAAGAGCTGCAGGCAGAGTGCACATTGTCATTTCGGAGGAAGAAAGGACAAGGTCGTTTGTTCGGTCGACGAATGATATGACTCATTCGCACATAGCAATGCCAAAGGTAAGTATCACCCTGGACTATAGTTACTGCAGCCTTATATCTATCGTCAGGAGTCTCAAAGCAAACTAGAATTAAAAAAAAAAAAAAGAATGATATCTTGGCAAAAATCTTGCAACCCACGTAGCAAAATCTGCAAAAATGGGACAGAATAATTTTCAATATTACATCCAAGCAGCAGAAAATAATTCATTACTTTTCTTAGACGTTTGGCCTGTACATAAGGACACATTTTTCTTCAGGAAGACGACGAATTTGGTTTGCAACCGTTTCTAATAACGTGATTCAGCTTTTCGTTAAAAAAACTGAAATTGTAAGGCATTGTTCAGAAAATTCTCTAACAATCTAGCTATTCTTCATGTCAGATTTTTCAACGACAGCGTATTCTTGATGTTCAGTCATTTGTACAGAGCCAATTTGCCAGTTTTACGAATTTGATCCGGTACTCTCATGCTGTTACTCAGAAAAACGTGCAAAACAACTGTCCTGACCATTTCTTACTCGATCCCAATTGTACCTAATTTTATAATTGCTGTGTAAGGCAATTTCTCTGATCTGGGTAGAATATTTATTTTACTCAGTCCGTATAAACTTCGTATTTTTATTGGGCGTTAATGTGTATGGGATACCACGTCCAATGTGAGTGCATTTGCTAACAGCACGACATCGCCTGCAGCGTCTCTCCTGGGCTAGTGGATCCTAGAAGACTGGAAAACAGTGAACTGGTTAGATGATTCCCGATTTCAGATGATATGATTCGAGTGTGGAGCACACAGTGGGAAGCCATGGACCCAAGTTGTCAGCAAGGCACTGTGCTAGCTGGTAGTAGCTCCATAATGGTGTTAACTCTGTTTACATGGAATGGACTGGGTCCTCTGATCAAATAGAACAGATCATTGACTGGAAATAGTTACATTCGGCTGCTAAGAGAACATTTTCAGCCATTCATGGACTTCATGTTCCCAAATAACGAAGGATTTTTTTTATGAATTACTTGCTTTGAAGAACATTTGGACAGTTGGAGCGAATGAACTTGCCACCCATATCGACCGACATGAATCTCATTGAATATTTATGAGACATAATCGAGAGACGACACTTCTCGGGTAGCAGAGTACTTGTGGCGTGCACATGGTTGTATTTTTTAGTCTAGGCAGTAGCGCGAGGTGTCCTGATGAACACTGACCAGTCGACGTGCAGGCACGGAAATCAGGACGCGCTCAGTGTAAAGACACCTCAGCTATCAAGATATAAGCAGTAAATTTTCAGAGTGTTCGAAATAAAGTCCCTGAATTTACTGCCCTCCAGGAAGCGTGTGGCTCGCAAATTATTCTCGGGACTGAGATCTGGCTGAACCCTGAGATAGGAAGTTCTGAAATATTTAGTGAGGGTTGGAACGTGTACTGGAAAGACACATTAGACACCGTAAGAGGTGGTGTCTTCATTGTAGTTGATAAAAATATTGTGTCTACTGAGGTCGAAGTAGAGTGTGATTGTGAAGTCATCTGGGCACGTTTAACAGGGCTAGGACAGGGCGTGACAGTTCTAGAGTCATTCAAAAGGAGTCTACACTCTGTATCGTAGAAGTACCCGGATCATGCTATATTAGTCGGAGGCGACTTCAACCTACCTAGTATAGACTGGGATGTCTATGGATTCATTACAGGCAGTACAGACAAGCCGTCTTGTGAATTACGTTTGAACACATTATCCGAAAACTGTCTTGAGCAGCTAAATCGACAGCCAACGCGTAATGGAAATACTTTAGATCTGGTAGCCACGAACAGACCAGACTGTGTCAGTGTTGAGACAGGGATTAGTGATCATGATGTTGTCATTACGACTATGGTTACGAATATTAAAAAGTCGGTCAAGAAGGCTAGGAGAGTAATCTTACTACAAAGAGCACATAAGCAGTTGTTAGCATCCCACTTAGTAAATGAATCGACTTCATTTACTTCCGGTACGATGGACTTGGAAGAATTATGGGCAAATTTTAAACACATTGTAAATCACGCATTAGACAAGTATGTGCCGAAAAAGTGGGTAACGGACGGAAAAGGCTCACCGTGGTTTAACAGCGCAATTCAGAGAATGCTCAGGAAGCAAAGGCAGTTGCACTCGCGGTACAAAATGATCGGGAGAATGAGGACAGGCAAAAGGTAGTAGAGATTCGTGCTGCTGTAAAAAGAGCGGTGCGCGAAGCATACAAACACTACCACCGCCATACCTTAGCAAAAGATCTTGCTGAAAACCCAAGGAAATTATGGTCTTACGTAAAATCGGAAGGATTCCATCCAGTCACTCACTGATCAGTCTGGCCTGTCAACGGAAGACAGCAAAACGAAAGCTGAAATTTTAAATTTAGCATTTGAGAAATCTCTCACACAGGAGGATTGTACAAACATAGCGCCGTTTGAATCTCGTACAGATTCCCTTATGGAGGATATAGTGATAGACATCCCTGGGATTGTGAAGCAGATGAATGGGTTGAAAATAAGTACATCGCCAGGACCTAATGGGATTCCAATTCTGTTTTACAGAGAGTACTCTACTGCATTGGCTCCTTACTTAGCTTCCATTTATCGCGAATCCCTTGCCCAACGTAAAGTCCCGAGCGACTGGAAAAAAGCGAAGGTGACACCTGCATACAAGAGGGGTAGAAGGACGGATCCTCAAAATTACAGACTAATATCCTTAACATCGGTTTGTTGCAGGATTCTCGAACATATTCTCAGTTCAAATATAATGAATTTCCTTGAGACAGAGAAGTTGCTGTCCATTCATCAGCATGGGTTTAGAAAGCATCGCTCCTGCGAAACGCAACTCGCCCTTTTTTCACATGATATCTTGCGAACGGTATCAGACGGATGCCATATTCCTTGACTTCCGGAAATCGTTTGACTCGGTGCCCCACTGAAGACTCCTAACTAAGGTAGGAGCATATGGGATTGGTTCCCAAATGTGTGAGTGGCTCGATGGTGAGTGTTCATCGGGGGTGAGAGCATCATCTGGAGTCCCCAGGGAAGTGTGGTAGGTCCGCTGTTGTTTTCTATCTATATAAATGATCTTTTGGGTGGGGTGGATAGCAATGTGCGGCTGTTTGCTGATGATGCTGTGTGTGCGGGAAGGTGTCGTCGTTGAGTGACTGTAGGAGGATACAAGATGACTTGGACAGGATTTGTGATTGGTGTAAAGAATGGCAGATAACTCTAAATATAGATAAATGTAAATTAATGCAGATGAATAGGAAAAAGAATCCCATAATTTTTGAATAGTCCATTAGTAGTGTAGCGCTTGACACAGTCAGGTCGATTAAATATTTGGGCGTAACATTGCAGAGCAATATGAGGTGGGACAAGCATTTAATGGCAGTTGTGGGGAAGGCGGATAGTCGTCTTCGGATCATTGGTAGAATTTTGGGAAGGTGTGGTTCATCTGTAAAGGAGACTGCTTATAAAACACCAATACGACCTGTTTGACATTTTCACGACCGTTTTTTCTTGTAATTGTTCTACTGAGCGACTCTTTTGTCTCTGATGACCTCGACATCTCGAAATTCTGTTACATTTCCTACTGTTTTTGGTGCAGGTCTGAATTCAATTGAAGAAACAAAACGTGAAATGAAAAAATCCTAGTCAGTGCTACCGTGTTGAGGTCACGTGGATGCTCGAGTTAGTCTTTGGCGCCGTTCAACACCGGAGTACAGAAGAGGATGTCTCTGATTTTCGCTTCGATAATAAACTGATGCTTGCAAAATGGTATGTCAATAACCACCTATGTTTACAGGTACTGGAGATGTTGCGCATCATCTATAGAACAAACACACACAATGGAGTAACCGGAATCAATCAATCAGCATTTAATACCAACTTTTATGGCATTAATTGCATACAAAGTCAGTGTAGTAGAATTAATCCTTTCCCCTCAATGTACTTTAATCGCGTGCTTCTCATTTAAGAATCACAAGGAGGAGCGGATTATGCGGATTACATACTTCTTCATTGCAGTGGCTATGAAAAGTGCAGAATTTTCTTGCAAATTGGTCGTGTTCTAGCCTCATTGTCAAAGTTGCGTTTCCAAGTAGACCTCCTACTCCCATGTATGAAACAGCTTCAAACATTCTGTAACGTGCTACGGATTTGATGCTACGCATGGGAGCGAGTAAAAGTTTTGAATAGTTTTAAAATTATGTTTAAAGTTTGTTGGAAGTCATTCAGTGATCTAATTATCAAACACAGCGTGAGTACAGAGAGGGTAATATGCGCTCCGTTTTAAGGAAAAGCTAGTTTTTCACGCATCTCAGTGTTTATGACGTTATATCTTCTGAATTGTGTGTCGTAGAATGATAGATAAATAAAAGTTGTGTCACTAGGGCCTCCCGTCGGGTAGACCGATCGCCGGATGCATGTCTTCCAATTTGACGCGGCTTCGCAGACTTGCGAGTCGATGGGGATGAAATGATGGTAAGTAGGACAACACAACACTGAGTCCCAGAGAAGAGAAAATCTCCGACCGAGCCGGGAATCGAACGTGGGCCCTTAGGACTGAAAAATTGGCGCGCTGACCATCCAGCTACCGGGGATCGGACCGTACAATGTCAGAACACTGCAAGCACATTCAGTGACAACTTATACGTGTACTGTTTAAAATGTATTGCGAATAGCGATATTAGTAAAGAAGTAATAAAGTAATACGTCATGTCTGGTGCTGAAGTTTTATCTTTATGAACAGCCAAAATTTAGTAATCGACCAACTTTTTTCGTTTAATCATTTCATGGGGCGAGACGCCGAGAAAAGTTTCATAAAGGTTTGAAATTACGCGCAAAGTTAGTTGGAAGTCACTAAGTGCTCTCAAGCGCTGGATGATTTGAATGTTACAGTTCTGTCTAGTGTCAAATGTAAGGAGGAAGAGGGGTTTTATTGCCCAGATTGATACTCTTTCAGCCGGCCGCAGTGGCCATGCGGTTCTAGACGCTTCAGTCTGGAACCGCAAGATCGCTACGGTCGCAGGTTCGAATCCTGCCTCGGGCATGGATGTGTGTGATGTCCTTAAGTCAGTTAGGTTCAATTAGTTCTAAGTTCTAGGGGACTGATGACCCCAGATGTTAAGTCCCATAGTGTAAAGAGCCATTTGAACCATTTGATACTCTTGCAAAGTAAGTTTACAACCACTCTTTATTGTCTAAGAACGAGTAGAGAGTAGAGAACGATTGTCCCAGTCATAAATAGATATGATCTGAATATTTCCGCATTTTAAAATAATAACTATAATACACTCTGCCGCAGGGGTTTCGGTGTTATGAAACTTCCTGGCCAGACTCTCTAGGCTGTAAGAAGCCGTATTTCCGCAATATCCTCCGTTCCCAGAATAATGGTCCCACGAGATATGAGTTAGTAAAATAGGAGAGAGGTACCAACAGAATTGAAACTGTAAGAGTGTGTGGGGAGAGGGGGGGGGGGTATGTTTTGCCTGGATATTTTAATCACTCTCCTCCTTCCTTCTTCCATCTATTTTCTACATGAAACAATGTCTAGTACAAGTAATTATTAAGGAAAGTATTTTATAAAGATTTGAGTGGAGCAAAGATAACAATAAAGTTTCTATTTGACTTTGCTTCTTGTATAGTGGTCTGATTTTTTATGCTGAAAATCTCACATCAGGTCCTCACGGTTGGTTTGAACTACATAAATGTGAAGATTGTTGTTGCAGAAATTTTTTACATAAATTTAGTTTCTCACATTTTAATATGTCATACAGTGTTTCTCTTTTTGACGTTAACAAAGCCGAAATTGCATTGTTCGCATAGAAATTCAAAAATTCATCCCATCACATCAGAGGCAAGCTTACGACTCCCACACTCTGCGGAAGTAACCTTATTTCAAATGGTTTACAATTTTTCTTAACGAATGAACTTCTAGTAGTTTCCGTTACATTATTAATTTCGATTATTATTTCATAAATCCAGAAATAATCGTAGTAAACAGTACAGCATTGCATAATTAAGAAAAGAAATTTTAAGTTTGCGAGTAATTCGTAATTTCTATTGTTTCTAATAATATAATTTTGACTGTACTTTCAGAAGAAGTACTTAACGATTATACTTCGAAATTAAAATATTTTATAAAGCAATTCCTTTTCATAAATTTTAGCTTCAAATATAACATAATGTGTACAAAAGTATATGAAAGTTTTCGGGAAAGCAACTGGATAATAGTGACCTGTCCCAAATTCGAAAAATAATCCTGGTATCGACAACTGCTGTTGATGAAAAGTAATGCTACAGGAGGACGCCCCGTTACAGTATCTCAGGAAGAGCATTTCCGGCGGAAGCGAAGATTCCTGGTTCCAGACAATGTCCGGCATATAATTTTAACCTGCTATAAGGTGTAATTAAAGTATTGTATGCAAGCGCCAGCTCGGCACTGCTCTAACGACATTTTTACTTGCACAAATAGGCTTGAAGGCTAAGATACTTCTATGCTTCGGTCACTGCTTTGCTCGCACATATGGAGAATGGTACAGGGGAAGAGGCGAGGCTACACCCCATATTGTAAACTACCATAAAATTGAAATTTCTTGTAGGAATCTAACATCTAAGGCACACAAAGTATTTATTTTCTGAGATAAAAAAGTTTCCTAAAAAATGAAAGTAATCCGCAATTCTTACGCATACATCGCCGAGACGTGGTGTTTCGATCTCCTACTAATACAAGGCAGTGACATGTGTCTGGATACAAGTATTCTAATCCCTTGTGAGCTTCATGCAAATCTTTGAAGAAGTCAGCGATCATTCTGGTCACTCATACATAATTTGCCTATATCGGATATATTTATTAATACTACTAATGCCGGCCGCTGTGACTGAGTGGTTCTGCTACGTTCGCAGGTTCGAATCCTGTCTCGAGCATGGATGTCTGTGTGTCCTTAGGTTAGATAGGTTTAAGTAGTTTTAAGTCTAGGGGACTGATGACCTCAGATGTTAAGTCCCATATGCTTAGAGACGTTTGAACAGATTTAAATCCTACTAATGAGGCAGTTGGGCATCAGCGACAGCTACTTCAAGGAAAACAATGTTTGGTCCACAGATTCTCGATTCTGTTTAACAAATCAGGAGAGTTTAGTGGGCATTACAGTCAACACATGCTGATGCTCTTCGAACCACGCACGTAAACTGCGACTTGTGTGACATGTTGCAATGTCCTGCTGGTAGATTCCATCGTGCCGAGGAGAAACTAATTGCATGTTGGAGTGGACATCATCCCGAAATACAGAACCATTCTTGTGTTGACCGACTGTGCGTTCCTGAATGACGAATTGACCCGCACCCAGGGAATGCCAGAAAGTATTCCGTAGAGCGCAACGCTCCCTCCTAACTGCAGGGTAGAGTTGTGGCGATTCGTGAATGAGTCGTTCATTTGAACTACTCTAAATAAAGAATCGTAAGAACTATTCTATGTTTCCGAGTCGTGACGATTCCACGTTCCAACGATTCATCGATTCTTAGTACGCAATGCTTCGAAGGCAACTTCCGAATCATGCCGAGTCGTGCCGAATGATTACGACCGCGACATGGCAGTCAAGTGGAGGATGCGTGTGAACAAAGGAAGCTCGGAACGAGCAAACGAAGTTCGTGGGCCGTAAAATTACTCGTGAAAACCAAGCTGACACCTGGCGGTGGCTGACGGGAACGAGCGTAAAGGCATTTCCCATTTACTATCGCTACCATCAGCCACCGCGCCAACGTCAGCTTAGTTTGCGCAAGTCAAACACGAACTAGTGATGACAGAAACGATATACAGCGAGTACACAGCTCCCAATACACACGATTAAAATCGAGAAATCCAAGTATGATTAATAAATCATACCTCTTATTTGTTGCGGATGCAAAGCAAAACACACACACCTTCTTTACACACGAGCAATAGCACTTGTATTATGTATTATATTACGCGTATCTCGAAAACGGCCCTAACTGAAATAAAACAATAGATGTAATCAAATCAAACGTGACCTTTAATCAATTCAGGAATTACATGTATAAGTCGAGAATCACACTTGTAACGTCATATGCATGTTTACTCGTAAATAATTTCTGACATATATTATCGTGACACAGTTAGATTCAAGCCCCACGGTCAATGTCTGACATGTCCTGCCATCTGTGAGTAAGATGTAGAACATTTTGCATTCCGTAAGAATAGTGCCATCGCAGACTAGAATGAATCGTGAACGAATCGTAGGAATCGGTTCTCAATGTGAGATTGAATCGTAGGAATCGAATCGGGAAATAGAATCGTGTTGCCCAACTCTACTGCAGGGTGGTTTGCTTTCACACGCTTCATGCATTATACGCCACAGGCCACCTGTTCCACGGAGTATAGAGAACGTGATTCATCGGAGAAGACCATCTGTCGCCACTCAGTGGGCGTCCAGCTTCGGTAATGATGTGCAAATACCATTCTTCGTCGCCAATGAACAGCAGTCAGCGTAGGTGCATGAGCCAGGTGTCTGCTGCTGACGCTCGTAAGCAACAACGTCCGCTGAATGGTGCCTCGGGAGGCACTGTCAATTGTCCCTTGATTCAGCTCTGCGGCAGTTGCTCAGCAGATGCATGTCTATTCGCCCCCAACACATCCCCGCAAAGGTCGTTCAACCCTGTCACCTATGGCCCATGGTACATCACTGTTGCCCCTGCGCCGGTTTTAGATACTGCCATTTTTCGGGCACGGTATACTTTCACAACGGGGACAAGCAAGTAGTTTACAGTCTTAGTCGTTTCGGAAATGCTTCCACACTTGGTCCGAAAGCCAATGGTCATGCCCTTTCGACGTCACATAAATCGCTTCGTTTTCACATATAAGACGACTGTACTGCTTTTCTGCGAACCCGCGGCTCGCTTTATACAGAGTGCTACAAAAAGGTACGGCTAAACTTTCAGGAAACATTCCTCACACACGAAGAAAGAAAATATGTTATGTGGACATGTGTCCGGAAAAACTTACTTTCCATGTTAGAGCTCATTTTATTACTTCTCTTCAAATCACATTAATCATGGAATGGATAAACACAGCAACCAGCGAGACTTCAAACACATTGTAACAGGAAATGTTCAAAATGTCCTCCGTCAGCGAGGATACATGCATCCACCATCCGTCGCATGGAATCCCCAATGCGCTGATACAGCCCTGGAGAATGGCGTATTGTATCACAGCCGTCCACAATACGAGCACGAAGAGTATCTACATTTGGTACCGGGGTTCCGTAGACAAGAGCTTTCAAATGCCCCCATAAACGAATGTCAAGAGGGTTGAGGTCAGGAGAGCGTGGAGGCCATGTAATTGGTCCGCCTCTACGAATCCATCGGTCACCGCATCTGTTGTTGAGAAGTGTACGAACACTTCGACGGAAATGTGCAGGAGCTCCATCGTGCATGAACCACATGTTGTGTCGCACTTGTAAAGACACATGTTATAGCAGCACAGGTAGAGTATCCCGTATTAAATCATGATAACGTGCTCCATTGAGCGTAGGTGGAAGAACATGGGGCCAAATGGAGACATCACCAACAGTGCCAACCCAACGGTCACAGAAAATCTGTGTTGATTACGTGATTGCACAATTGCGTGCGGATTCTCGTCAGCCCACACATGTTGATTGTGAAAATTTACAATTTGGTCACGTTGGAATGAAGCCTTGTCCGTAAAGAGAACATTTGCACTGAAATGAGGATTGACACATTGTTCGATGAACCATCGATGAAGTGGAGCCATGGAGGCCAATCACCTGCTGGTAGTGCCTGCACACGCTATACTCGGTACGGAAACAACTGGTTCTCCCGTAGCACTCTCCATACAGTGACGTCGTCAACGTTACCTTGTACAGCAGCAACTTCTCTGACGCTGACATTAGGGTTATCGTCAACTGCACGAAGTATTGCCTCGTCCATTGCAGGTGTCTCGATACAAACGTACCGCGCCACCCACGTCTATTGGGCTATTTCCCCGTGCTAATCCATACATCAAATGGGCATCTGCCAACTCTGCATTTGTAAACATTGCACTGACTGCAAAACCACGTTCGTGATGAACATTAACCTGTTGATGCTACGTACTGATGTGCTTGATGCTAGTACTGTAGAGCAATGAGTCGCACGTCAATACAAGCACTGAAGCCAACATTACCTTCCTTCGATTGGGCCAAATGACGGTGAAAAGAGGAAGTACAGTACATACTGACGAAACTAAAATGAGCTCTAACATGGAAATTAAGCGTTTTCAGGACACGTGTCCACATAACATCTTTTCTTTATTTGTGTCTGAGGAATGTTTTCTGAAAGTTTGGCCGTACCTTTTTGTAACACCCTATATAGCCTCCACTGCTAGTCCTGCCATCTGCCGTCTGTGACTGGTTATTGCATGTTGATTCTCTACATGGATGGAGCACATGTGGTGGTCACATTATTGTACTTATCTATGCATTTTGCCATAGCACACCGCGTGATGAGTTTTCTAAATTGCTAGACGCGTATGCTTGGATGGTTTCAGTTTGTAACCTTGTGCATTCTGAGGTTTCGTTCTGTCTCTAATTGACTTGTTGGCAACAGGCGTTAAATCTGGTAGTTCCTTCCTTCACGAGCTACGCCCTTTAGACTAGATAGTCACACAAATTTTGTGGACAATTACCTTTCGCTCATTTCTATTGAAGTTATACGAGGAATACAATGCAAAAAAAAAAAAAAAAAATAGTGCGCGCCTCTTGCCATGGATTCGTCAAAGACTACCGAGGGATTCGCACTATGGCAAATGAGTTTCTGACAGTTCATTCACAAGGCGTCTTTACTATTTTAAAGGGAATATTGAAAGAGAGTTTCCATGCTAAAAAGCGTTTATTCCACGTCGTCATTGGAAATAAACGTCTTGTTATACTTTGAACTCAGCATAATAAAATACAGTCACTACCTAGTAAGAACAAGACATTCAGTATTATACTTTTGGAAACTACATACCAATCTAACCAGGTAGATGGACAAATTAGCGTCGCCGAGAAATACTAGGTAACATGACCTCTCCGATTTTGTTCACAAAATCCAACTTAACATAAAAGTTCTTCTGCGGTGGGAGCCGCTAACTACTTGAGAAGGAAGCAATTTCCTTATTTACTTAATCGAATCCGTTTGGTTACGGCTCTCATGCATAATGGAGGAGATTTTATTACGCATTCCACTTCCAGCCTCCCCAGCAACAAAGATTTTCTGTAGCTACGCAAAGAAGTTCAGCGTATTAACTCTTCCAAAGTATATTTCCCTGTTAGAGCAAACGGAAATATGTTTTCGGATCAAGAAGTCTCAGAAAATTTAATCATCGGTTTCCGTTTAAAATAGATCTCGAAGTCCAATTGCTTGCTCTCAGTGTAACTTACAGACTCGCAAAAGGAGAATAAAATTCGGTAAATAAATACAATAAATATACTAAGTTTAATGATTCGAAGACGGTCATTTCGGGAATAGTTGCTGACATAGTAAATATTTTCTTTCCAGTAGAGACGAGAAATTCTAGAATACGGTTGTTTGAAGAGAAAAACAGGTTTTTTGAATTTAATAAATACGGTTCCTGAAACAGAAGCGAGGCCTCAATAACGTCGTCGCGAAATATGCTTTGTATGCCTTCACTTAACTGCAGAAATCCCAAAATCAAATAACATCCCTAGATCTTACTAAAAGACAGGTATCTGATATACAGTGCGTCGCAGAAGGAATGTTCAATATTCGACGATATTACAGGATCGATCATTTGAAACAAAAAAATCTAGTAAACATGAGCTCAAAAATGCGTATCTCAAGAGCTATGAGCACTCGTTCATCTTCGATAATTTCACACAAATCTCTTCTAATGTATGCTCTTTGCTTTCAATATTTTGATGGCGATATTATGGACCAAAACAAGAAGAAAAAGTCCAGTAAACATGGGCTGTAAAATGCATGTCTTAAGATCTATAAGTAGTTAATCACCTTCGCTAATGTGAGTCAAATCTCTTGTACTGAACAAGTGCTAGTAGCACCTAAGTTATGCATTTTTGAGCCCATGTTTACTAGAATATTTAGCTTTGAACAATCGTTCCTGTCGTGTGGCTGGACATTGATCGTTTCTCCTGGCACACCCTACGTAATCGATTGGAAACTCGTACATATTTTGCATGATTTAAACTTAAGAATGTAAGAGAAAATTGAATGCATTCGTGTGTGTGATTAAAATGTGATGGAATCCTGATGCGCTGAGTTTTTGCGACACATTTACTAACATAATTTTGTGCATCGACTTAAAATCTAAGTTTCAACACGTTACATGAGAACAAAGCTGTTAAGACTATCTGAATGTACTGCTGGACAGTACCAAAAAAGAAAAATTAGGTCCCATCGACGGGTGTCACGGAAGATCGTGGCTGTTGGGAAATGCGGGCGTTCTGAACACTTCTGTGACTTACGTCGCACAGTACACAATATGTTTCTTGTAAACAACAATCTCTGTGACAGCTGTTACCGCTGTTCTGTAGCATTTCTTGCATATATTACTAATTATATTTGCACCTGAGATTGTTGACAGGCAGTGACCTATCTCAGGACTCCACCAGTCAATAATAATGATACATTGGCTCATAACATTTGATAAACATTAAATCAGAACGTTCAACATTAAGTAGAAATAAGGTTCATTGTAAAGGCGTCAGGTAACGTTAATGAGGATAGATATTCGGTCACTTGTGCGAATTCTGTTACTGCAAGTAAATTCGGTCAGGAATTTTCATTTACCATCGAATAGTAAAAACACCTCTCCGTGCGTTACTAGATGTAGTTCATTGGATTAAGCTAATGCAATAAAAATGTGTTTGACAACGCATGAAAATTTGTTCACTAAATACTGCTCTTAGCATCTGGAGAGGGCCAATGTGCTGAAACCGATTACGAATATTACATACAACAGTGACTGCGTCAACAAATAAACAAAAATGACGCTAGCGAAGGTGAAAGCAAGGGCACGATAAATAAATTAAATCTGTACGGAAGTTTCATTAACGAGGACATTACATTGTGTGACGAAATCCATTAAATAAAATATAAAGGGTGTTGAAGCAATATTCGGTGCATGATGAATTAAAGTGTCACAAGTAAATTTTTATAAGTCTGACTTTTTTGTATGTTTTGTTATCCGGAAATGTTTTTTCTCGTAAGTGACATATTCTGTGACTTTGTTTACTTGAAAAACACGAACAGTTCTGCCCAGTATTTTAATATTTTAAGACAGAATCTGTAATATACACTGAGTAACAAAATCTGTGAGGCACCCAGAAGCGAAGGTGGAGGCGAAATGAAGCTTCACGTGTTAACAGGGCTCGTAATGACATTGCAGTGATTACAAAATCGAGTCAAGTCCATTAGGCAATATGAAGTTGAACCCCTCTGGCCTAGATGCAGGCACTGATCAGGAAGTGTGTCTTAGAGCCTTTCTAATCGATTCTGAGGCGAGCTATCCCACAAACGTTGTAATTTGGTATGCTGTACGTTGGCAGGTGGTTGGAGTTGACGTCCCAGCAGATTATACACATGCTCATTGAGATGTGTGTAATGCGTAGACGAGTATTTTCCTTTCCTTTTAAAAAATAGCGTCACAACACTGTCGCATGAGAGGTGACGCCTGAGGACGCAAGATGTCCGTGACGTCCCGTTGTGACGCCTGGGTTCTCTCAATCAAGCTAGCTATGATCTGAAGGCAAACCTGATGGCTCCCCACACCATGACGGCAGGAGTAACAACGCTGTGCCTCTCCAAAACACTGGATGAATAGCACCACTCCCAAGATCGCCGCCACATTCACCGACTATGGTTATCTGAGATATGGCGGAACTGTTATTCACCGCTGAACACAATGCGGCGCTTTCGTCATCAGTACATGCGTCCTGGTCGTAGCGTGACTCGAAACGCTGCCGTCAGTGTTGTGCTATGAAAGTCAGCCTACCCTGCCCTTCTAGTCTTCGAGCAGTGGTGCGCGGGATGTCACTGGGAGCTCGTTACTTGTTCTCGGACGGCAGGCGCAAAGGGGATGTCATGAGGTTAGTGCACACATAGCGATCCTCACTTGCGGTGGTTAGACGCGGCAGTGTATAGCTAAAAATAGTCTAGTCACGATTTTAATTATAAAACATAATCCTAATGGGGACCCAAAATTTCATAAAAATGTCCTTATGATCCCAGGCAGTCCAGTATCGGGACACAGTAACACCCGAATGTCGAACGAATATCGATACTGCACAATTCGAGTAGCTGCCGAAATGGAAATCCACCATGTGGGTCCTCCCACTGCCTGGCGCTAATAATGCTGTCTCACACCATACGCGGTACGTTTATGTTTTCTCAGTGATCACTCAACTGATCCTGTTCAAGCCCTTTATACGTCTTACTAGACCTGGCACCAACAATAAACTAGACCAACACAAATGCACTCAGGTGTTTTGTTACCTTTCACAGAGAATTGATTATCATTGATATAATCTCCGGTGATGTGTAGGCACACGTAGTTACATAAAAATCCTAGCTGACCACAATCATTTAAATCTTTATTTAGCTGTGAGGGATACCTTGATAAGTTTTATTGTGTGATTACATGTCATTTCCAAATAGGACGTTCGGAGCAGTGAAATTTAGTACGTCTAATACAATGAAGATAAAAAATTATCAGTGAATGTGAAGCAGAGCCGGTCGGTGTGGACGAGCGGTTCTAGGCGCTTCAGTCAGGAACTGCGCGACCACAACAGTCGCAGCTTCGAATCCAGCCATGGGTATGGATGTGTGTGATGTTCTTAGGTTAGTTAGGTTTAAGTAGTCCTAAGTTCTAGGGGACTAATGACCTCAGATGTTAAGTCCCATAGTGCTCAGAGGCATTTGAACCATTTCTCTGTGCGCAACTTCGCGCATGCGTTTAATTTCCAAAAGCACAAATACGCAAGTGCATTTGCGCATGGGTGATTTCTTGGAAATGGAGGCCATAAGTAAGGCGCATTGTTGGCCGCCTTCGGTGGGAATCTTTATGCTTTTTTAGCAGACGACAGATAGCTGACGCCCATGTGTGTTTGATTGTGTAATAAGTTGAGGTTATGTTCTGAAGTGAATTACGCGCTACAACATCTGTTGACTCCAAAGGAAGCACGCTTAAGTTTATTGATGATTACAAAGAAGGAACTCATTTGGAGTGCCCGTTCTGAAGATTATTTAAGTAAAAATTCGAGATCTATAGCCCTGATCGTCAAGTGTTATATAAAAGTTCTCCGATCATAGTTCTGTAAAGAATAAGATGCCGTAAGGGCATTAGCAGAAAAACTGAGAAGAATATGCCAAACATTTATGAAAAGTGTAGGCCTATATGAAAACTGTGGATGAATATTCATGCTATGGTGACTTAAAAGCACAACAAATTGCGAGGCTGACATCTAAACAAAAAAATCCGTGGGGTACGTTTAACTCCTCAAAAAACTATCAAAAATTTAAACGAAATACTCTGATGATCCAAAAATTACAGAATAGAAAAATTAGAATTTCGCTCCAGTTGATTGTTGCGCCTATGAAATTCCCAAATTTGTCGAGTGAGACGATATTAATCTACATATCATCTTTCATGATTATAGTAGTATAAACAAATAAAATACAATTCACGCATTGAAATTTATCTAACCTTCACCTGATTGGACAATGAGGCAACATGTGGACACTACAACGCCCATCCGTATGTGCGTTCTATTCACAAATTTTTGTGCATGACCTTTTACAGCCGTGTGTCTGCGACTGCTGACACTAAGAACCTCCCTGCAATATCTCTCAGTTTCAGCAATAATCACTGAAATGTGTTGTTTTAGAATGAGGAATAAATAGTTCAAACTGGTGTATAAGTAGCCATTTACTAGCTAACGAATTTTTATTGCTAGACTTATCACTACATTTTCTTAAGCTGGATGTTTAAAATCTGGCTGTGACCTCCTTTGAAATTTGGAGACAAAGCGTTGTCATCACATCGTATTTTTCGAACCTCTGTTATTTATACACTTCCTTACCTACAGTCACTTTAGTGTTTTCTTTTTCTGTGGCCTTTTCATCACAATAAACGCAACAGAACCTCCAAAGCAAATAACGGAGTTCATAGAAAACTGCTTGCACAATGAGGCAACGTATGAGAACGCTCATGCGTACATGCGTTTTTGCAACCAAGCGTCTGCGACTGCGGACGGTGAAAAAGGCATCGCGTGGACACCCCTTATAAATAATTAATTTGCATACTTGCAACGATGGTTCGTTGTTAATTCAAGAATTACTGGTAATTAAGTAATGGAATTATGCTCTGTGACCTTACATTAAGTAGGAGGTTCCGACGAGGTGAGAGAGAGATCTTGATTTCTATGAGGATGGGTTCTCTGACTGTCACCCAGCCTCGACACGAGAGAACGCAGATTCTTCTAAAACAAATGGCACGTATTCCTTCGCTAACATATACGATTGTCGCCAGTGCTCGACGTGGAGCACGGCTATGCCCCCTTCGTGCGGTGCTTTGAATGTGCCGGGAAACAAACGACATATATCAGCATTCGAACGAGGCGCGGCGGGAATACGTTTCAGGGCGCGCTTGACGCTGCCGTTGGAGACGAATGGCCCCGTCTGTTCAGAGGCAGCTTTAAAGGGGAGCTGTCGGAGAGGCGCGGCTGGCGGGCCGATTTGTCTGCGGCTGTGCACCCTGCAGCCTGCTCCACAAAGCAATGGGCCGACAGTTGGCCGAGTAGTGTGAGCACAGGCGGGCCCTGATGGCTGCGCCCGGTGAAGGGCCAGCCAGCTGCGGCTGCTTCCAGCCACGTCTTACGGTAACCAAAGATTAATCAGCAACTTGAAACTGGCAAACTGCACTCACGGGAAACACGTCAAGGAAAACACAACTACCACTTTCTCTCCAGCTTTATATACGAAAACAACTACACTTCAGTTCAACCGAAATTTACTTCACTATGCCAGACAGTACCGTGTTTTAGAGCAATTTCCAAACAATGTTCATGAGTGATGTTCACCTTGGATGTGGTGAAAGACTCGAAGTTGCTGTTGTTGGCCGGCCACATCGAGCTGTTCCAACCACTACATTCTCGAACCGCACTACCGCTACGGTCGCAGGTTTGCATCCTGCCTCGGGTATGGATGTGTGTGATGTCCTTAGGTTAGTCAGGTTTAAGTAGTTCTAAGTTCTAGGGGAGTGATGACCTCAGAAGTTAAGTTCCATAGTGCTCAGAGCCATTTGAAACATTTTTTGTTGTTGTTGCTGCTGTTGTTGTTTACAGTCCAAAGACTGGTTTTGTGGAGCTCTCCGCGCTGCTCTATCGTGTACATTGTGTAAGACACTTCACCTCGGCATAAGTACTACAACCTACACCGGATCCCAGAACTCCAGAGGATAGCCGCTGACCCTGGTTATTGTATGACAGGCAGAGTCCCTTTGACAGTTCAAGGATGTCAGTAAACTCGCCCAAAAAAGGAAACAACCATGCATGAGCAGCGCCTATTAGACGGAGGGGGTCCGAAAGCCGATCAGTTTCAGTCCAGAGGTACACGGCTCGTGTTGTCTGTAGTTCAACCATACCTAAATGGTCGACAACGCGGTTCGATCGCGTCCGCATTGTTACTTTGTGCCAGGAAAGGTTCTCAACAAGGGAAGTGTCCAGACGTCTTGTAGTGAAGCATAGCGATGTTGTTCGGACATGGAGGAGATACAGAGAGACAGGCAGGAACTGTCGGTGACATGGCTCACTCAGGTAGCCCAAGGGCTACTACTGCAGTGATGACTGGTACATACGTATTATGGCTCGGGGGAACACTGACAGCAACGCCACGATGTTGAATAATGCTTTTCGTGCAGCCACAGGACGTCGTCTACGACTCAAACTGTGCGCAATAGGCTGCATGAAGCACACCTTCACTCCTGATGTCCATGGCGAAGTCCATCTTTGTAACGAGGACACCATGCAGCGCGGTACAGATGGGCCCAACAACATGCTGAATGGACCGCTCAGGATTGGCATCACGTTCTCTTCACCGATGCCACGACGAATACGGGCATGCATCAGTGCAAGAGGACGTGCTTCTGGGTATTACAGGTAGAATTGTGTACAGCAATGTGGACCACCACCTCTGAAGGTCTTGCTGTATGGTGATACAATAAGCAATGTGCGGTTTTCATGTGCACAAAACGGGCGGAAATGATATTTATGTTTATCTATATTCCAGTTTTCTGCATAGGTTCCGGAACTCTCGGAACCGAGGTGACGCAAACTTTTTTTGGATGTGTGTACATCCTTCTGAATCTGCTTACTGAATTCATCTGCTGGTCTCTCTCTACAATTTAATCCCGCCCTCTTCCGTGCCCTTCCCCTCATATACACTGCCGGCCGGAGTGGCCGAGAGGTTCTAGGCGCTTCAGTCTGGAACCGCGCGACCGCTACGTTCGCAGGTTTGAATCCTGCCTCGGGCATGAATGTGTGTGATGTCCTTAGGTTGGTTAGGTTTAAGTAGTTCTAAGTTCTAGGAGACTGATGACCTCAGAAGTCAAGTCCCATAGTGCTCAGAGCCATTTTGAACCTCACATACACTTTCTTATAGTACTAAACTAGTGGTCTAGGAATGTGTCCTATCAACTGATCTTTTATGCCAAAAATGTGTCTCCCTAGTTCAGTTTGTCCTCATTAATTACGTGATCTACCCATCTAACCTTTAGTAGTCTTTTGTAGCACTACATTTTGAAAGCGTCTGTTCACTTCTTGTCTGAGCTGTTTATCGTCAATGTTTCTCTTCCATATATGGTTACACTCCAGAAATACCTTCAGAGGCGACATCCTAAAACTGAATTTTCTATTCGACGTCAACCAATTTCTCTTTTTCAGAAACGCTTGTCTTGCCATTGCTAGTGTACATTTTATACTCTACTTCCAACATAATCAGCTATGTTACTGCACAAATAGCAAAACCTATCTACTTCTCTAAGTGTGTCGTTTCCTAATCAAATTTCCCCAGCATCACCTGATTTAATTCGATTACGTTTCATTATCTTTCTTTTGTTTATGTTCATATTATACCCTCCGTTCAAGACACTGCACGTGCCGTTTAACTGCCCTTCCAAGTCCTTTGCTGTCTTCACCAAAATGTTTTCCCTAAACTTTAATTCCAGCTCCTAATTTTTCTGTGGTTTCCGTTACTGCTTGTTCGATGTAGAGATTAAATTCGTGTTAGTATTTTGCAACCATGACTTCTTAAACTGAAAGTCCGCTATCTTTCACATCTATCAGCAACTGTTTTCTTTGGTATTGGAGTTATTACATTCCTCTTTAAGTCTGGTGGTATTTCGCCTGTTTCATACAACTTGCGCGTCAGATGGGATAGTTCTGTCACGGCTGGCTCTCGCAAGGCTATCAGTAGTTCTTAGCGATTGTCTACTGCAGGGCTTTGTTTCGACTTATGTCTTTCAGTGATCTTTCAAATTATTCTGTCAATACCCGGGTGTAAACATAGTTGCACAATAAATTTTGTTCGGAGTACGGAAAGCAGCTGTGGTTTATGAACAGTGTGCTCGCAATTAATAACTGAATTTACTGCAGAAAATTGATGTTTATTTCCTCTCATTCCTACTACCACGCCCATATTTTTCCATAACTTTGTCTTACATTGTTTCCCGTATTACCTCATTCCAGTCCCTCATAATTATTTGTATTTGACACATAAACCGCTTACAGCTGCATATGAATCTTCATTTATTGGAACACGGCTTGTTCCGTGACATCAGATTGCATCCTCAGATGTACATCTGAACAATATACGTGAGATACAATCGACTTATGATCTGAAAACGAACCCCCATCCTAATAACATAAGCCGCATTATGACCAATACGCCAATATTCACAAGTCGCTGAAAAATCAAAATAATATCCTGCAACAAGCACGGCGTCTGGAATCAATTTCACCAGCTGAAAAGACTGAGATCATAAAACCATGTTAACCTACAGTGAAAGGAAACAGATAGAGTCCCAGCTAACAGCGTCGACAGCCAGACGGTTATAAAACTCAGATAATATCAGAAAGCGGTGGACGTTAACTGTCCTCATGTACAGGGTGTCCATAATTGAAGTTCCAAAACGCCGTAGAAAGAGGAGCATTGTTCAGAATGACGTCAGATTTGAACAGCATATTACTGACACAGGAGGAAACGTCACGGAACAAATAAAAAAATTGACGAAAATTTTACCAACAGGAGGCGCTGTAAGCGTCTTAACGTCAGTGTGGTCGGCTAGAAATGAGAGATGAATCGCAGTATGATGACTATGGTATGAGTAGCACATTACACCGTCCATACGGTTCAATGTACGCACTGCACAAGTTTGGCAGTCACCAGCTGTACCTTTAGTTAGGTAAGTTCATCTACCACGGCGAGGTAGTACCCCGTCGAATGGGGGAAAAATATGTTTTTAATTCTCCTCACGTCAAATAAAGCGTGAAACGCAAAATGACATCGGTTTTTAACTCTACTGGCGCCAAAAACCACATAAAAAGCAAAATGACACCTGTTTGCATAAAAAACGAAATGATGTCTAATTGTCGTGAGACTGGTGCAAGACCTGTTGAACATGCCGTCCATCGTTTTCTAACGTAAGTTGAATCTAGAAACAGCATGTTCCACATCAGATCTGAGTATGTCGGGAATGCGTGACTTCAATTCATCTACCTTGCTAAGCTGAGTGCCTTTAATATTTCTTTATATTCGATGAATTATTCTGATACAATTCTACGCTTGAATGACGTTTACTAATTTTTCATGCGCAAAGTTGTTTCATACAATAGCTATGCCATGAGCGCATAATTATTCTTTGTAGTACTTTCTCTAGTGGTTGTTAGAAATAACCTTCCGAGATTGTCTTCGTGCCGATTAGCCTGAGCTTTGTTTGAAGAATTGTAATCTGAATATTGCGATTTTGCGATTTATGACAACAGAGAGGGCTGTACAAGCAATTTCACACGCACAGCACAGCGGACACACCAGGAACCGCGGTGTTGGCCGTCGAATGGCGCTAGCTGCGCAGCATTTGTGCACCGCCGCCGTCAGTGTCAGCCAGTTTGCCGTGGCATACGGAGCTCCATCGCAGTCTTTAACACTGGTAGCATGCCGCGACAGCGTGGACGTGAACCGTATGTGCAGCTGACGGACTTTGAGCGAGGGCGTATAGTGGGCATGCGGGAGGCCGGGTGGACGTACCGCCGAATTGCTCAACACGTGGGGCGTGAGGTCTCCACAGTACATCGATGTTGTCGCCAGCGGTCGGCGGAAGGTGCACGTGCCCGTCGACCTGGGACCGGACCGCAGCGACGCACGGATGCACGCCAAGACCGTAGGATCCTACGCAGTGCCGTAGGGGACCGCACCGCCACATCCCAGCAAATTAGGGACACTGTTGCTCCTGGGGTATCGGCGAGGACCATTCGCAACCGTCTCCATGAAGCTGGGCTATGATCCCGCACACCGTTAGGCTGTCTTCCGCTCACGCCCCAACATCGTGCAGCCCGCCTCCAGTGGTGTCGCGACAGGCGTGAATGGAGGGATGAATGGAGACGTGTCGTCTTCAGCGATGAGAGTCGCTTCTGCCTTGGTGCCAATGACGGTCGTATGCGTGTTTGGCGCCGTGCAGGTGAGCGCCACAATCAGGACTGCATACGACCGAGGCACACAAGGCCAACACCCGGCATCATGGTGTGGGGAGCGATCTCCTACACTGGCCGTACACCTCTGTTGATCGTCGAGGGGACACTGAATAGTGCACGGTGCATCCAAACCGTCATGGAACCCATCGTCCTACCATTCCTAGACCGGCAAGGGAACTTGCTGTTCCAACAGGACAATGCACGTGCGCATGTATCCCGTGCCACCCAACGTGCTCTAGAAGATGTAAGTCAACTACCCTGGCCAGCAACATCTCCGGATCTGTCCCCCATTGAGCATGTTTGGGACTGGATGAAGCATCGTCTCACGCGGTCTGCACGTCTAGCACGAACGCTGGTCCAACTGAGGCGCCAGGCGGAAATGGCATGGCAAGCCGTTCCACAGGACTACATCCAGCATCTCTACGATCGTCTCCATGGGAGAATAGCAGCCTGCATTGCTGCGAAAGGTGGATATACACTGTACTAGTGCCGACATTGTGCATGCTCTGTTGCCTGTGTCTATGTGCCTGTGGTTCTGTCAGTGTGATCATGTGATGTATCTGACGCCAGGAATGTGTCAATAAAGTTTCCCCTTCCTGGGACAATGAATTCACGATGTTCTTATTTAAATTTCCAGGAGTGTATATATATATATATATATATATATATATATATATATCCCTTTTAATCGTATATATATATATATATATATATATATATATATATTGCTCCTTCATACAATAGGTGTGTATTTGACATTGGAGAATTAATGATATTCATCGATATATTAATCACAAGGGAATTTCCGAAAGACTGGATACGAATATGCATTTAATAATCCTAGAGCTCCATTACTTCTTCGGAAGGTGAAACTTCATCACAGCCAAATATCAACTTGATCTGAGGTTTCCCGACTGATTATACAACGCTTACAAAATTATGAGGCATTTTATTTGCACAGATTAGCAGACTGTCGCAAAGTACGAGCCTGCAGAGAAGAAGAATCATCACATGATTTCATTCTAACAAGTAAAATTTCTGAATCTTTTTGAGTGACTCAGTTATGATTGTGTTTCCTATTATGAATGATTGATTGCTCGAACGAATTGAGAACTACATAACTACATAATTACATGGATAGGAGGAAAAATTACATGCCGAACATAATATCTTTCGAGATAACCACACGGCCAGAAGTCACTGAGATCAAGTGGTTTGGATAGCCAGGCTGTAGAGAAATGACAGCTGATAAATCTTGTATTTCCAAGGTGTCTCCTGCAGAAGGCACATTACTGGGTGTGCAATTTGCGGAGGGGCTCCATCTTGTATAAGAATGATCCTATCCAAACGTCCACACTGTTGAAGGGTTTTAATGGTGCTGGCACGCGAAAGACTCCCGCGCGTTTACCAGTGAGGACCAGCACGACTTGTCTCCTAGGCGAAATATGGACTTACGATTACTTATGCCGTCAACCTGCACGTAAGGCCTTCACGATTAGTCTGACAAATAGATTCTAGCTGCTGTCTGTGGTGACACTGTACCTCAGCCAGATGCAGTCGTTTGTCTTGTTTCAGGGGAAACTTCTCAGCCTGAAAGATTCGGGCAATCACACAGGATGTGAGGTGGGAGCTCCAATGTTACATACATTATGGGGCGCCTTAGGGTCATGGCTGCCAAGAAAGGAAATACGACCGATGTGCACTGTGTGTACATGCTGGATGAAGTCATTCGAGATGTGGACCTGATTCTTCCGAATGCCATGAAGAGCACAGGATGCAGCCAAGTACAGGCGGTGGCTCACGTAGATACCAATGATGTATATCACTTCCGATCGGAAGAGATTCTCTGAGAGTGGACCTTCACAGTTACGACGCTTACAGTTTAGCGACTGGCGAAGGTAGCAGTGGCCCGGCCATAATGTTCAGGGAAGGGAATGAGGCGCGGACGTGTACTACCTTCAGTCGGCGAACGGTGTCGTGCTGATGGTCGGTGCAGTCTGTTGGTGAAATTTTTTGCACTTCCAGGCTCGTCGCAGCGCCGACAAAAGACCGCCTTCTACTCATACGCATGTAACCTCTTTGCTTCAAAGAAATGCAGAGCATTACATAGTGGGCGGCGATTTCCACTGTGTTCTGCGCCCTCCGTCCCATGCTAAACATTGCACATAGTGGTACGGGACCTAGCACTGCAAAACAAGGATACTACCACACGGCTACAATCGTGGGTACACGTACGTTGTCCTGCACTCGGCGAGCCGCTTAAATGGGGTGTATATGTATCAACAGGATGCTCGGCGACAGTTGGCTTTTATTGACCATCAAGCTTATATCTGCTTTGCTGCCTTGCGCTGACAACAGACAAGACGTTGTAGTGGACCATGGAATCTCACCTCAGTGATGAGGCCTGTCACCGTGAGGTTGAGGGTACTTGGCGCCGACATCAACGAAATTATAGTTCGACATTGCTGTGGTGGTTATTTGTGTCAAACCGGCAGGAGATTCATCGACTATGGCAGAGTTATGTCAGGCTGGCAACGGACGACATCAAAATATTATTACATGACCTGAAGGGAATTGGAAATGCAACCACTGTCACCATCAACGGGCCGTCCTACGCATCAAATCTCGCCTTCGGAAAATACGTGCACTGGTGCGGCTCCAAACGCTACGCACGATGGAAGTGTTCCACCGTGCACAGTACATTAGTATTTACTTCTTTCCAAAACTATACCACTTCGCACATGTGCTACCGATTCCCATTATGAATGCTACGAGACTACAAAACTGCAAGCTGCACTTGGACATTTTGTGTGTGCTCAATTTTTTTTTTTTTAATTCGTTACGATACCGTGACATTGCCTTCACATGAAGGTGGCATATGTCTGATCAATGTCAGAATCAGAGCATGGGCCTAGTTTCTTGGAACGATTCGCAGACTATGGTATTCTGAGCAAGTCAACCTGACTGGTATTTGCTGCATCCTCCAGCCCCTATCGGTTGTATTTTGCCGCCATACTATCACATTAGGACTTTCCTCGTGGACTGTAGTTATTTTCTGGATGATCTGCGTTCTACACGATCGTCCACGACGAAGAACTATCACCAATTGCAGAGACGTGCCAACGTGGTTGAACGACACTATTCCCCGCCGTACGATGGAAGAGGGCATGGCGTGTGATCCATCTATTCTTCGGGCTGCGTGGTGCGTGCTAGTGAATGACAAATTCGCTATTGCCAACGATTGCACTCCATTCGTTTGATCGACGCGCCTTTGTGTCAACTTCGTGCAATATCTGATTCTGATGAACATAGGTTAACATGTGGTACAGCAGAAACATGTTGGCTGCTCATGTGACGAGTGTCAGACCTGCTTTTACGACAGCCACCTACGTCAACAAATTCTGAAGTTTTTGTCCACCCGGATTCCGCCTGCTTCCCCGCCGACTGCACAAATGCAGTCACATGGTTTAAAGGAAAGGCGCTGTTCAGTTTCTTCCGCGACGGTACAGAGATGTGTGCGACTATTGGTCCTTCCTGCTTGACAAACTCACGGACTTACAATGCCGGGCGAAAGCCTAGTCCAGTTTTGCCAGCAGTGTGGCTTTGTTGTTGATGAACCCTCCGGCTGGGTGGGGTGTTCGAGGTGCGAGAAGAGATGACGAAGGTGCAAGATTCAAGATTGCTTTCTGCCTGTGTACCCAGGGAACAGTACTCTTCACCATACGAGAAGACTGCCTGGACGATCTCCGGGCACAGCTTTTGTAGGGTTTTCTTTACATAGTTACCATGGTACTTTCTTTGTAATTAAAACAAAAACAAATATAAAATGGACAAACTGCACCACGTCAAGGAAGAAAAGTTCAATTTCACCAGCTGTGGATCTGGAGTATTGTGAGTTGAACGTAAGCTTGATCGTCGCCGTGCTTGGAATAGATCTAACTCACACTACTTGACAACGCCGCATCCAAGTAAACAACACTCACTAGCGGAGCGCGGCTTCACACAGCCGAAAGCCAGCTGCTCCATTTGGCTACCCGAGCACGACTCACTGCCATACCGAAACCTCCCTAAGGCTTAACCAAGTCTGAAGGAACATTGCACCGTAATTCACAATAGCACAGGCACTGCAATATCTTATTGATCCGCCGTGAACGAGTAAGCGATTTATATGTAAAATGTCTCTCCAGTACGGGAATATACGTAATGGATGTAGGAGTACGGGTTTTGGACACATGGTTGACGACGTATAGTACTTTGTGTCAAGGCGCGAGTCGTGCGTGCTCGGACAGTCAAATGACAAGGTGATCGCTCGCGATGGGAGAGAAATCCGAGTGAGAGTCTCGGTCCGGCACAAATTTTCGCTTTGTCGTTCCATCATAAAGCTGATGGTTTTCAATATTCGCAACTGTGAATGTAAAGAAATAGGTGTTTGAGGTTGATACTATATTTCAGTGTAATTATATGTAACCTCTGTTTATTTTTGGAAGCTTTGGCCCGGCGGGAAACCCATTATCTACCTAAAAAATCTGATAATGCCGTACTGACAGTTAATAAGCGAATTGTTTGCATCGGGACTCTGAGGTGTTTGCATGGTCAGGAGCAGGCACAGAGGAAATTTATCGAAAATTATACTTGAAGTTAAACGCGTAAGTTCACCTGTATATAGCAGTTCCGAAAATAAAGTCTTCTCGTAAATACGCTGCAGTTGTTCTTATACATCGGATAAACGCTTCGTTGTGAACTCCTCTTGCGGTTTCCGTAGCTTATATGGCACATATGTGTGTGTAAAACATGCTTCAAAATACTCCTCGTTAACTTGTCCATTATTAAACATATGTTCTATGACTTTACTTGCGGTTGGGGTTTCTATGATGAAAACAGCTTAAAATGTGCTTAAATATGGCGTAGACTTAAATCTTTGATTAATCTGGTAAGACAGTGTCTTTTATTTTCCACTCAAATTCACTGGCTTCATCAGCTCTCAACTGAAATACCATCGTTTAACCAAAGCCACGCTACACAGCCGTTTTTCTTTTTGGGTTGGGGGGGGAGGGGGTTCTTTAGCCAAACATATCACTGCTACTGCCAGGTAAAATTCCAAGTGTAAAATTTTTCTAAGATCTAATTAATTTCTTTCTATATTTTCGTCTGCCTTATGTAATTTTTACATCCATACCATGAGACACACTGTTCTTAGAACGAAGTACAAACGTCCTACAACAAATGGTACACGTCTTCGAATGTTTATTGCAACTTTTAGTTAGTGCTTATGAATTCTACTTGTGACTGAAATTGTAGATAGATACTATAAAGTGTTTACTGGTAAACCGCAGTTTCTCAACAACTGTAATTTGTAACAGAATCGCGATGCCTTGCCCAACCCTATAGTGTACAAATCAGCGAAGAATAGATTATATTTATTGTGCAGTTAGTAATATGCAAAAGAATGTTAATAAACAGCAATTAAAAGAAGCAAAATACAGTTCCACTTTAAAAGATGTTTAACACAGCACGACCGTTATCAGCCTTGGGACCTTACCAAGTGTTAGGCTGTACTCAACTCTTATAATCAGTCTGGTGAGGATAGCTGCTTCCACCTCTCCCGCTTGTAAGGCCTGCCGCTTCATAACGGTCTACAGCAACAATCGTACATAACTGGAGTTGTACTTGTATTTCTTTTACACCATTAAATTATCAGTTTGCTCACGTGTTCGTGATGAGGGAAGTAGCAAACAGCAATAAGTTCTGAACTGGCTTACTACTACTCACAGGAATCTGTTTTTAAAGGGAAATATACTTCATAGTATCAACGTTAATGTTTGTGGTTAACGGTGCACTGTGAAATATTGAAAAGGTCAGATTAAATTTCCTCCTCTGCCTATATTCTCCCGATACGTGCCTTAACCTACCTGAGTTTGAAGTAGCTAAAAAATTGTATAATTAATATTTTCCGAATTAGCTATTCAGTCAATAATTTTTACCATTATTGAGAAATGTCTTTGATCTTGTTACTTCTGCAGAGAAAGAAAAAACGAACTACTGCTGAAAAGTTCCCCTGACTCAGAATCATCCCGTGTTTTGTCTGATTTCTTACTGTTGTCAACGTTAAAAACACTGGTGATTACTGTGCATCATCAGTGAAAAGGTAACTGCTCTGGAAAGAATTTACTGAAGATCAGGCGCGGCAGCAATTATACTTGTTTAGTCCTTTGAGAACTGGAAAAAGCTCATTAAATTTATATGCAATAGCAATCGTTAACACGAGGATGGGCACTGATGGTGGAGACACTTTACAAAAAATTGGTGTTGATGGTTCCGTTGAACATATTTCGGGAGCCACAGGCTTGAATAGGACGGAAGCAGTGACACCACCGTAAATTTCACAACGCCCTAGAGACCTCTTAATCCAGTGCCCGGAACGTACAGCGATATGCAAGACGCGTAGAAATTTTTAGTCTCGCTTATCAGTTCTGTAGTACTTTCTTATTTGAAGGCGACGTTGCTTTTTTTTTCTTTTAAGGTTCTACACCACTTTCTCACTCACTTTTAATACCCTCTTTACGTGACAGATAGAGAGAGAGAGAGAGAGAGAGAGAGAGAGAGAGAGAGAGAGAGAGAGAGAGAGAAAGAGGGGGGGGGGAGAATTTCATATTCAGATGAAGTTGTGTCTCTTTCCGCAGTTAAGTGCTTATCTTCGCGAAACTGCTACGGGATTTACGACAAAACTCGAGCCTTAAGTTCTCTCTTATCTCTTACCGCGGGTTAACACGGGTATGAGCTACGTAAGAAAATACTGCAGAAGATCGACAGAAACTTCAAACCTGTGAGGTTGCTTTAATTTGTTGTGCCCTGAATGGTCTCTTACTAAAAGACATCGAGATTCACAATGGAGTAGATAATATACTAAATCCAGTGCATTTGCGTATTATTAACAAAGCTGCACTTCCAGTGAATGTGTGTTCTCTGCTGCCCTTATCACAGCGTTTTAATCTACAGGATGAGTCACTAACTATTGCCATCGAGAGTAACTCCCAAAGTATATAGGAGATGAAACGTTTGTAGGACAAAAGTTCCATAGGACAACGTGGGGCATAATATGACATTGGTTGTTTGTTGCTAGGTGGGGTCGCTTCAGAGATATGAAGGCCAGTTTTGCTTATTTGAATGGGATGCTATAGTTTGGTACTTATTTTCTGATAGCGGCTATAGAGACGAATTCAATGATGTATAACAGTAAGGTCTTTGAAGGTCAACGGAGTTCACAAAAGTGGGATGAACGTTCATTTGCAGGTGTTGGAGGTGATGACCATTGGTATCAATTCAGTGCTGCAATCTTCTTACCATAGATTGACTAGTGTTCCTTACCACATCGGGACTTACCGAAGCATATGCTCTGAAAATTCGCTCTCTCATATCTTCAGGTGCCGGCCGCGGTGGCCGAGAGGTTCTAGGCGCTCCAGTCCGGAGCCGCGCTGCTGCTACGGTCGCAGGTTCGAATCCTGCCTCGGGCATGGGTGTGTGTGATGTTCTTAGGTTAATTAGGTTTAAGTAGTTCTCTAGGGGACTGATGACCACAGCAGATGAGTCCCATAGTGCTGAGAGCCATTTGAACCATTTTTTGTTATCTTCAGGTGTAGTTGGATCGTTTTTATAAACAATGCCTTTTACGAGTCCCCACAAGAAAAAATCGAGAGACGTCAAGTCTGGCGAACGAGCCGGCCGCGACACATCTCCGCGTCCAATCCAACGATTTGGAAACTGTCTCCTCAGTTCATTTCTAATCATCAGCGAAAAACGTGCCGGTCACCCATCCTGTTGATACCACATTCTGTTCCTTGTTCCTACAGGTATTCCTGCCAATAAAAGATCAAATGTTTCTTGCACGCACGTAGTGTACTTCCTACCATTAAGATTTCCTTCGGTAAAATAGGTGCCTATAATTTTGTCCTACACAATCCCACACCATACATTCACCGTCCACGGTTTCTGGAGCGCAACTTGCAGCAGCCAACATGGATTTTCAGCTGCCTAATAATATTTCCATGGTTCGTGAAGATTAATAAATGTGTCATCCCTCTGAATCTGAAGTTGGGCCCGTCGACAGAATTCAATGCGACCCATACAATCCGTACCAGTTAATTCATAATGGAGACTGATATGGTGAGGATGATATTTATAGCGATGCAGAACAAGAACAACACTACTCTAGCTCATGCGAAATTCCATTGCAATTTGACGCGAACTAACACAAGCATTTCCAACCACAGTGGCAAGAGTACTAATTTCCGTTTCCTCTTTAGTAACTTTCCTTTGCCGGATATGTTCCCGATGCGTTAAAGATCCAGTTCAAAATGGCTCTGAGCACAATGTGACTTAACTTCTGAGGTCATCAGTCGCCTATAATTTAGAACTAATTAAACCTAACTAACCTAAGGACATCAGAGACATCCATGCCCGAGGTAGGATTCGAACCTGCGACCGCAGCGGTCGCTCGGTTCCAGACTCTAGCACCTAGAACTCCGGCTGGAAAAGATCCAGTTGTTCTCAATTTACCGTACACATATTTAAATGTACGACGTGTAGGGTGAGCACGTTGAGGAGATCTTTAAGCGTATAAGTCTCTAGCTCTCACTGAGTTTCGTTGGAATTCTCCGTAAATGAGAAGCATATAGACTTGGTCTTCGAGGAATACACCATTCACATTCCCTTGATTCGACGATACTAGTCTTGCCGTTTCTATTAGTGTTGTAACGCGAAACCGTCGAATGGTGTTTACATGTCACGTTTTCGACGAATATTTACTATTTGAACGACATACGATAGAGAATTGTCAGAACATGTGGTCCATAAGTGCCAAAGTGATAAGGAATACCACACAATCCATGATAAGAAGATTGCAGCACTGCAATGATACCAACAGTCATCACTTACAACACTTTCTGTAAATGTACGTTCATACCATCTTTTTGACCTTCGTTGATCTTCGAAGACCTTACTGTTACACATCATTGGATTCGTCTCGATAGCCGCTATCAGAAAATAAGTAACAAACTATATTATCCCATTGACAAAAACAAAGCTGACCTTCATAACTCTGATGTGACCCCACATAACAGCAAAAAACCAATGTCATATTATGTCCCCCGTTGCCCCGTGCAACTTTTGTCCCACAAACTTTTCAACTCCTATCATACTTTCGGAATTATTATAGGTGACCACAATTAGTGACTCATCCTTTATATTGAGGTACCTGTGTGAAGCTTGTCTGATACATCTCTGTAACTTCCGGTCTCTTTCCAGATGATCTACAGGGGTTAATAGAGTATTACAGGAGAGGATCGGGAGAAAAGATCGTCAGTACTGTCCATAGAACTGAAGCCTTCTTTCAAGATAAATTCCGCACCGGGAAGAGAGAACAGTAACTCTGCACACCTCTACCACAACCATCCATCGTCGCTGCTTATAATCGCAATTACTATCCTCACGAAAGACGAACCCAAACTGAAAAACCTGAAAACGTAAAATACGTTTAATCGGAAACGAGTTAGTTTCTGTTTACATCACCATAGAAATTTTAGTTTTTGCTCTATGCGTAGATATGAATACAGAGTTTCTGAAGCCCGAAATCGATTATTAAAAACAGTAACAATTGTACGGTTTTCGGACAATATTTTGTTAAAGTGATTTTATAGTACAGTGTGCAAGAGCTAATGAACCACTGAAAGAAGAATTACCAGAGTCTGTAAGGTATTGTCAGTACAGCGCAGAACGACAAAACGAAAGCATATCTGCATCTACATCTTTACTAGATAATTCACAAGAAGGTGTGTGGCGGAGGATACGTCTGGTACGCCCCTTCCTGTTCCATTAGCGAAAGACAGTTGGGGATATTAATTAGCGGTAGGTCTCCCTATTAGCTCAAATTTCTCCCATTTTATCATTGTGGCCATTTCGCTACACTTCTCCCTTAATGTACTGGCTCGGAATACCAATAATAAACATCTACATATTTCACAACTCCTCTCTTTTAGCATCTGCTCCTCGAGTTCGTTGAGCAACTACGTAACCCTCTCGCACCTACTAAAAGGTCACGTGAGGAAAAGCAGGGCTCTTCATTCAGTCTTAATTCAATCTGGTAAGAATCAGAGACTGATCGTCAGTATTCAAAATTCGGTCGAATAAGTGTTTGGTTAGTTACTTCTTTCCTAAATTAATTATGTTTGTTTAAGGATCTTCATATGAATCTATGTCTTGTATCTGCTTTTCCCATTGTTTCTTTTTCGTGATAATTCACCAACGTGCCTGCAGGCAGTGGTGTAACGCACGTGGCAACGGAACACGACATCGGAATCGTGGGCGGAAAAATATCTTGACCGAGATTTGCTGCAGGCAGCGAATGAAGGTCCTATCAGCAAGAGACATTTGCGACGGAAACTGCACGCAGTGAACATGTGGAGATTCACCGGAATGGAAGAATATGTGACAGGTTTTCGGAACTCTTCCCCACCCAATTACATCTCGAATAGCCAGCATAGAACATCTGTGGGACATCTTGGAACAGGGGCTAAAACGCCGACATCAGCATCCCCACAAGTTCGAATTTGGCGTTCAAATACTCGGAGAATGATTTCACCCGGATGCTACGAACATCCAAAATTTTGTGAACTCACTTTCTAGCTGAATCGAGGCGGTTATCAAGTTCAGGGGCGGAATACACCGTATCAAGTGTTGCTTGAAATGATTTCTCAATGGATGACTAATTTTTTTGTCCGTTGAGCTTACAATCTATGAAGGAATACCTGTTGCCAATAACAATTAAGGGTTTCATAATGTTTATAATTTACGATACATCTACATCTCCGTGATTATTCTGCTTTTTACAATTAAGTGCCTAGCAGGGGTTTCAGTTAACCACCTTCAAGCTGTATCTCTACCGCTCCAGCCTCGAAAGGCGCGCGGGAAAAACGAGCACTTTAGTTTTTCTGTGCGAGCCCAGATTTCTCTTACTTTATCGTGATGATCATTTCTCCCTATGCACGTGGGTGTAGACGGATGTTTTCGCAATCAGAGAAGAAAACTGGTGACTGAAATTTCACGAGAAGATCCCGTAGCAACGATAATCCCCTTTGTTTTAATATGGCAGCCCGCATCTCGTGGTCGTGCGGTAGCGTTCTCGCTTCCCACGCCCGGGTTCCCGGGTTCGATTCCCGGCGGGGTCAGGGATTTTCTCTGCCTCGTGATGGCTGGGTGTTCTGTGATGTCCTTAGGTTAGTTAAGTTTAAGTAGTTCTAAGTTCTAGGGGACTGATGACCATAGATGTTAAGTCCCATTTTTTAAATATTGCCATTCCAATCCACGTATCATGTCTGTGGCACGATCTCTCCTATTTCGCCATAGTACAAAACGAGTTGCCCTTTTTGACTGTAATATTAACAACACAGTAAACATGAAGGCATTCCGTAAAATTAGGAGTCCTTCAAGTTGCTGTGGAAACCTTGCAGTACAAAATCGAAATTTTTTCCTGGAAGCCACAACTAATAAATGCATTAAACACGTTGTTGATGATATACGCCACTAACTTGGAGTGCAGCAAACTACATGAAATGAATGATCCTCATTTCTTTTATGGAAAAATGTTACTCATTGGGTCCACATACCCCAGCTCACCTGCTACAGTTCTCATTTGTATTAATGCAACGAGAAGTACAACCACGGGGCTAAAAAGCGAAATTTGCACTTCACATTGTACTCGTCTGAATATTATGAAGTACTGTAACACACGTCATCCGTTAATGGAGCTAAAATTAGTTACAGTAATCAAAAAAATGACTTAGAAAAGATGATCAATTTCAAAAAATGTATTTTTACCATTAGCTGTTTATTCGTCCGATTAGTCATTTGCCGGTTAGGTTATTAACCATCATACAGGATGTAGGATACAACAGATTAATTAAAAGCATCACATATTCCTATGACGCTGAATAATGTCAAGATTACCTAGTGAAATTTCGATATTGTTCAGTTTCGTAGGAATGTGGACTGTTTTTAACTATCTTACATCCTGGATGGTGGTTAATAACCGAAACTGATAAATAACTAATGGGACAAATAATCAGCTGGTGGTTAACATATAGATCAAAAATTAGTGTATACAGTGAATTTACACCCCCTACACTTTGACAGCACATAAAAGCAGGTCAGAGAAACACAATGTGTATAAGAACAAGGAAACAGTAACATAGACTAAAAAGACATGATGGTGTTCATAATATAATGGGTGAAAGAAGACTAATAATCTTTAAGGGCAGAAAATTGCAACAATACGTGAGCGATGAAAAATGATTCTGTTTTTAGATACCAGAGCTAAGAAACAAATAGAGAAAGACTCTGAAAACAGAATGTTCAGAGCTGGCAGAGTATAAACATGGAGGAAGCAACGTTTTGTTCTTATAAATATAACATGTTTAAAATATGGAACACCGCTAAATATTGTTGCTTCCCGTTGCTGCCACCATTTCCATTGTCACTTGCTTCCGAAAATTCGCCGATCTCTTACTTCCAAAAATTCACCGATTTCACTGACAGCAGTTACTGAGATAGCCACAACATTTAAAATTTGCTAGTTTGATGTACATTTGACAATCGTTACGTCTAACTACGTAGCAGTACATCTAGGTATAAGTTTTAATATGAACTTAAGTCGTTTTATAGAGATCCATTTTAGATTGACCATGCTCTCTCAATGGCTGTGACGCCATAATTTCAAACTATAAACTCTTCTAAGGGAGGTACAGCAAATTCGTGGGTTAATTTACTGAACTGCTCTCAGGGAATACATTTACATATGAAAATGTAATCAAGTAGTTCGTCTAACACGCCTTTCGTAGCTCCACAAATTGTCAGTGGGATTCCTCAGGGAACAGCACGTGGCTGCTATCAGCCGACTGAGTTAGCTGTCGCATTAACTGGTGTCAGGTCCAAGCACATTAGATAGTCATAGCCAAGCGTCAATGAGAATTCACAGGCTTGTAGAGAACATCCTGTTAAATCCACAGAGATCACGAACTATTTAACGAAGTATTAAGTCAACAACGTTGATATTCGGGGGTGTAAATAATGTGACATGCGCGGAGGCGGACACTGCGACTGTCATAACCAGACCTTCCAGAAACTTCGTTCAGTGGAAGACGAGCCAAAATAAGCGTGCACGTGTCTCCACTTATCCCTAGACACTTGACTCTTTCTGAGGAAACGACAATCAAATTTGTTGACGTAATTTAGCAGCCTTTTAACTCGCTGTAAATTTACCCGGAATGGTGGCACAGTGGCTAGCGTCGTTACTTCTCATTTTTGAGCAACAAGTTCAAAATCAGATTTTTTATCTATTTTATTTTAATTTTTATTTATCGACTCGTGTCCGTAGAAGGTTACTACACGAAATTTTCTTATCTGGTTACAGGATGGAAGGGCTTCGTATTAATTACAAAATTACCACTGGGTTTCACAATAAGTGTCACATATTTATTATAGTCTTGTAACATATTTTTGTATGGTATTTTCAGGGGTTACAATGTTCTTTTTCAATTATAATATTCCTATATTTCATATTACATCAATTTTCGTATTTTATTCTTACGTTTATTCTTAAGGAAGATTCGTTGCATTCTATTGGATGCCACCGACCGCAGAATCATTCTAAAGATAGATATTCCGAATACGACAAGCATCGCGCAGAGGCAGGTTTGCGACAGTGACATTTCTTCGTATAAATCTCATTCAGGAAAGAAACTTCATTAACTCTGCTGAAGATTTCACTCGTTGGCAATAATTTCGCGACAAACCACGCATAACGTATAACTTTACCAGACGTTTGCTGCTGATTAGAGTCAAGGTACACTACAGAAATTTCACAGAAATCAACTTGAAATAATATTTCGATTCATTTACATTTTACAGTTAATTCATCGGACATGCAGTTAGTATATGAATAAAAACAATCATGTAGTTGTCTTCTACAGGCGTGCGTAGATAAATGAAAACCAAAACCAAAAATTATAATCGGGTTTCGAACACGGGGTGCGAAAGTGTGAAGCCGCTATGCTAGCCACTGTGCCAATGCATAAGTTGAATTCATCCCTCCTTCAGTGGCACAATGCCTGTTACAAGCTTCTAAGTTTTCATAAGGGACTTATAACCGGAAATGTACCGTTTTGACACAAAGTATTTTCGGGGACGTGGTCGCCTACAAATCTCCGGCTTCACGGTATACTTACAGCGGAGACAATGAACTACGACCTGTGTGTTCTACAGGTGGCGACCCTGGTATTCGCTGCACAAGGCGTATTTGTAATGCGTGCTTTCATACACTCGGTCCTCAAGCCCTGGCGTGTGCTGAACAATTTCTGCTGACACAACTCGTGTAAGGAAATCTTCTTCGACTGTGCAGAAGTCTTACACAAAACACTCTTCGACTGTGCAGAAGTCTTACACAAAACACTCTGCGTATGGCCCCAGAAGAAAGAGTCGAGAGGAGTTAATTATGACGACCGCGGCGGCCAAGGTGTCGATCTACCTCGATCTACTCACCTTTCACCGTATCTTTGCTTGAAATGATCGCGGACACCAAGCGTAAAAATCTGCGGGTGTGTCGTAACGATGGAACCACGTTTGCCGGTGACAGAGACAAATTGTTCCGTACCCCCAGCAGCACCTCTTACAGTGAGTCATCTGTGAAGTGGTTCGGAAGAAAGTACGGGCGAATAAGAGACCATCATTGATCCCAGCTCACACACTGACATCGAACCGTTGCCGACACTTACGTGAATGTGCGGCATGAAAATTTTCACGAATACAAATGTAGCTGTTTCGACAATTATAAACAGCCTTCCTGGTGAAGTGAGCATCCTAAACAAGAACGCAGAGTATAAATTCGGATATGCCGCCATAGTGATGTAGAAATCACCTGCGGAATTTGAAATGTGGCGGAAAATCACCCTGGATCAAAGCACGCACGATCTGTCGGTGGTAAGGGTGGAATTTCTGATCATGCAGAGCACAACAGACACTCGAGTGGTGCACGTTAACGACACAGACAACATATCGAGAACTAGTCGTCGGGTTCTCTTCCATACTACGTGGGACGTACTCTTCAAAGTCGAGAGCGCAGCTCGTCCGTAAAGCACCCCAGTCAACTCTCCCAGTTGCGAACATTCCAGTTTCTCGCAGCCGTTGTTGTAGCGGGACGAAAATTGTTACGTGGCGGTCTGAGGCGATATGGGAAACGTTCTGGAAACTGGCTTTTTGCAGCTCTACCATGACGTCCAGCTTCACCGTAAACTTTCAACATCTGTGAGTACTCTTCAAACGCATATTGCGCCATCGTGTACCGCCGGCCTTGCATAGGGGTCCATGCCGGACTGACAAGTGAGTTTTTTTTTTTTTTTTTTCATCAGTCTACTGACTGGTTTGATGCGGACCGCCACGAATTCCTTTCCTGTGCTAACCTCTTCATTTCAGAGTAGCACTTGCAACCTACGTCCTCAATTATTTGATTGGCGTATTCCAATCTCGGTCTTCCTCTACAGTTTTTGCCCTCTACAGCTCCCTCTAGTACCATGGAAGTCATTCCCTCATGTC
Source organism: Schistocerca gregaria (assembly GCF_023897955.1). NCBI lineage: Eukaryota > Metazoa > Arthropoda > Insecta > Orthoptera > Acrididae > Schistocerca > Schistocerca gregaria. Next base: position 951,677,433 of record NC_064920.1, read on the forward strand.
TTAGCAGATGTCCTATCATCCTGTCCCTTCTCTTTATCAGTGTTTCCCACATATTCCTTTCCTCTCCGATTCTGCGTAGAACCTCCTCATTCCTTATCAGTCCACCTCATTTTCAACATTCGTCTATAGCACCACATCTCAAATGCTTCGATTATCTTCTGTTCCTGTTTTCCCACAGTCCATGTTTCACTACCATACAATGCTGTACTCCAGACGTACATCCTCAGAAATTTCTTCCTCAAATTAAGGCCGGTGTTTGATATTAGTAGACTTCTCTTGGCCAGAAATGCCTTTTTTGCCATAGCGAGTCTGCTTTTAATGTCCTCCTTGCTCCGTCCGTCATTGGTTAGTTTACTGCCTAGGTAGCGGAATTCCTTAACTTCATTGACTTCGTGACCATCAACCTTGATGTTAAGTTTCTCGCTGTACTCATTTCTACTACTTCTCATTACCTTAGTCTTTCTCCTATTTGCTCTCAAACCATACTGTGCATTCATTAGACTGTTCATTCCGTTCAGCACATCATTTAATTCTTCTTCACTTTCGCTCAGGATAGCAATGTCATCAGCGAATCGTATCATTGATATCCTTTCACATTGTATTTTAATTCCACTCCTGAACCTATGTTTTATTTCAATCATTGTTTCCTCGATGTACAGATTGAAGAGTAGGGGCGAAAGGCTACAGCCTTATCTTACAACCTTCTTAATACGAGCACTTCGTTCTTGATCGTCCACTCTTATTATTCCCTCTTGGTTGTTGTACATATTGTATATGACCCGTCTCTCCCTATAGCTTACCCCTACTTTTTCAGAATCTTGAACAGCTTCCACCATTTTATATTGTCGAACGCTTTTTCCACGTCGACAAATCCTATGAACGTGTCTTGATTTTTCTTTAGCCTTGCTTCCATTATTAGACGTAACGTCAGAATTGAATCTCTCGTGCCTTTAGTTTTCCTAAAGCCAAACTGATCGTCACCTAGCCCATTCTCAATTTTCTTTTCCATTCTTCTGTATATTATTCTTGTAAGCAGCTTCTATTCATGAGCTGTTAAGCTGATTGTGCGATAATTCTCGCACTTGTCAGCTCTTGCCGTCTTCGGAATTGGGTGGATGATGCTTTTCCGAAAGTCAGATGGTATGTCGCCAGACTCATATATTCTACACACCAACGTGAATAGTCGTTTTGTTGCCACTTCCCCTAATGATTTTACAAAATTCTGATGGAATGTTATCTACCCCTTCTGCCTTATTTGATCGTAAGTCCTCCAAAGCTCTTTTAAATTCCGATTCTAATACTGGATCCCCTATCTCTTGTAAATAGACTCCTGTTTCTTCTTCTATCACATCACACAAACCTTCACCCTCATAGAGACTTTCAATGTATTCTTTCCACCTATCTGCTCTCTCCTCTGCATTTAACAGTGGAATTGCCGTTGCACTCTTAATGTTACCACCGTTGCTTTTAATGTCACCAAAGGTTGTTTTGACTTTCCTGTATGCTGAGTCTGTCCTTCCGACAATCATATCTTTTTCGATGTCTTCACATTTTTCCTGCAGCCATTTCGTCTTAGCTTCCCTGCACATCCTATTTATTTCATTCCTCAGCCATTTGTATTTCTGTATTCCTGATTTTCCCGGAACATGTTTGTACTTCCTCCTTTCATCAATCAACTGAAGTATTTCTTCTGTTACCCATGGTTTCTTCGCAATTGAGTAGAACGCTGAAGTAGTTATTGTGAGGACACAAAACACCAGGGGACTGTCGGCGGTGCCCTCTTCTCAGTTTATGTGCGTACCGTGAAGCGGAAGATTTGAGTGTGATCCGATCGTCACACTAATTTTATATCCATACGGTACATTTATCGGGCGTAGGTTTCTTATCAAAAATTTATCTACTAAATTCACTCTACAATAGCTAGAAATCTGTAAAAAGAATTGCGAAATACACTACAAATGATATGCAACTTGCTATGTTTCAGGACAGATACTAAGTGCAACACTATACGACTGAACTTGGGTACACTACTCAAAGTTGTCAGATATTGTTGTGTGTACTTCCATCTCTGCTGATTTATATTAAGCTGCTGTCATTCTGCGATACAACCGTTTACAACCACCCACCTGAAGTAAGCTTAACTACTGAACAGTGTTCACTCAAATTCTCGTAGGAATTTTTCACTCCTTCCGTCTTCCTTTAGGAGTACTATAGCGACCTCAGCTATATATCTGAATGTGATAGGTAGTAGGTAAATTCATTGTGCGAATTTCGCACATCCAGATGATGCTTAGAGGTTTCATAGTGATTGAAATTAATAATAAATAGCATTAATACGGAATTAATTCTTGAATCACTTTCGAATTTTCATTCTGTGGAGTACAAGATATTAAAAACTTGCAAAAACTTAAGTAACTAGGTTTAAATGTTATGTTGCTCTAATTGTTCCTATTCCGAAGACTGATGTGATGTAGCCCTCCCCGCTACTCTACCCTCTAACAGTCTTCCCGTTTATGCCGAACTACTGTATCCTTCATGCATTGAGCAGTTTACTATAATCAAGTCTTTGTCTCCTAAACAAATATATCTGACCCCGCCACCCTTTCCCTCGTTCAAAAGTTCCGTTCAACACCAAATGGACGATTCCTTGAGTATTCAAGATGTGTCTTATCAACCGACCCCTTTATTTAATCAGTTTGTGCCATTAATTTCTGTTTGCCCCATTCGGTTCATTACCCCTCCCCCCCCCCCCCCCCTCCCCCCGCTAGTTACCGATCTACCAATCTAATCTGCAGCATTCTCTTGTAGCACCAGCGTTCTTTCTGTCTGAACTGTTGGTCGCCAACCTTTCACTTCCGTACAAGGCTACACACTATGCGAGTACTTTCGGAAAAACCTTCCTATAACTTAATTTTAGGTTTCACCTTAACGAACCTCTCATTCTCATAAATGCTATTGGCACTCTGCAATTCATATCTTCACTACTTCAGCCATTGTCATTTATTTACCAGACCAAATAACAAGAAACATCTACAACAAGTAATATTTCATTTCCTAATGTAATTCCCCAGTATTTAATTATACTAAAACCCATAATTCTTGTTTCGCCTTTGTTGGTTTTAATGGTGTAATGTCTTTTCACTACACTATTCATTCTATTCAATTAGTATTCTAACAGAATTGCAGTATCATTGGCCATCGTCAGTTTCTTTTTATTTCTTCTCCTTGAACTAACGGCATTTCCAAAACGCTCATTGGGTCCCTTCATAGCTTGCCAGTGAACTCAGGCATCGAAGATACACTACAATTGTGTCAGACTCCTTAACAACTGAGTCCCTTTTATATCTTACGACACATACTACGGCACCTTGCTTTAAGTCAAGGTGCAGATAAGCTGTCGCTCCCTGTATTTTTTCTCCTGCTACCTTCGTTATTGAAAAAACCGTATTCAAGCCTGCACCGCGCAAATAATAAACAGTTTTTCCTCTCTTTTTAAACAACTTCACTTCTGGGTGATTACAACTTGAGTTTGCATTGTAAACACGAAAATATTTAATTCTCTGCCTGAAGATGTAAACAGGTTTTTGTCTGGCCAATAGTGACATCGACTCTTAGGTACACAGACGGCGTTTCTGTGATAACTATATACCGTTTCATGGAGACAAAGAAGCGTAAATATACAAAATTCAGATACGGAATCCTCGTCTATAAATGACAGAATTTGGAGCTACAAGCAAAAACATGAAAATATCAAACGTAAATTTAGATCTGAGGATGAGAAGAATCAAGCCACAAACATTTTTATAACAGTTTTGTTTGTCTGAATGACTTGTTCAAGGTTACACAGCAACTGATGAAAGTGACGCGCTATCCTAGTTATATGCAGGAATGACATCGTTTCGCAAAGGTGTGTTGTGTACGTCGCAACAACCGCAGTGTTGTTTGAAAAAAGGCAGGAGTGTCAGGTCTCGAAGAATATCTCGTACCGAAGGGTTTTATGTAACATCTTCTTGTTACACGTGAGTGATTGATGGACGTACGGTAGAAGAAAACTCCATTTGTCACACAGAAGCCTTGCTTACACTTAAAGACACAATTATTAAGATACGGATGACTGTTTATTTACAGTCCCTGTGGGAATAAGAAACGGAGAATATTCTGAGTTCAGCTCTGATGTAGAAATTCAGGAAACATGCTTGTGACAGGATATCAAGTCATAATTTGGTAATGTGGGTGAGCTATATATAAATAAAATAGATTTTTTTTGCAGTACTGTTTAAATGAAATTCCTTTTTTCTTACAACAGGCACATGAGGGGGTGTATAATATTTCGTTAATTTGTAGTCTCCAACAAAGGAACAACATACAAAACGCTATACTGTTTGTGCTGTACTGTATTCACTGCCAAATTTTATGACCCTGTGTGTAGGTGAGGGACGGAGGGGATGGTATACTGTTCATTATTTGCTGCTGTCTTCACAAAATAACGTAAAGTGAGAATCAGCGTCGAACACACACCAAATATTACAGCAAAGACTATGAAACCTTTAACAATCCGACATTAATAAGGAATATTTCGTAATATAGCGTCCACGATAGGCGCAGGATCATTTGGGGAAAGTTATTGGTTCTCTTTATTACATATAAATTGAAACCAATTGTGGATACAATACAATTAAAGAAAAACTACGTGCGATAAGTGTCCTCGAAAGTAGAGAGTTGTTGGAGACTTGATGGAAGTTGAGCATCACCTCTCACAGTCTACCGACAGGTACTGCAGCAATCTCGTTCAAGTAGTGGGTGCATCTGCCTATCATTAGGTACACCCATTAAAAAAAATTATGGAGTTAACTCGGCAGAGCGAGGGGCTAACTGGTACCTCCGTTGCGAGGAACTACTGATTCTTCTTCAGTTTCACACACAATAAATGCCTTCGGCATAATGTTTATTTGTGGGCGACTGTGTTCGCATCACTTCTATTCCAGTACTCTGACACTTCGGCGTGCTTCTCGCATGAAACTGGCTGATGTGTGATCACAAAATGTAGCTTTGGTAATAAGACCTGCTAATGAATGTGAAGTTGTCAACCTACCCGACCGATAGAAAATAGCCGGAATACTGCGATATATGAAATTACGTGACCGCAACAGCGCGCGGAGCTGTGCGTAAAATGTACAAAGGATCCGTGCTGTCAGACGTACATTCAACTTCTAGCACGCATGTCCCAGTATCCAATATCAACGCTGTACTCACCATTCGGCTATATTATCGACATGTTGGCTGGAGGTTTCGTTTTCCTAGCACATCTGGTGAAATTTATTCTCAATTCTGTAAACGTACTTATTGTGTTTTTTTTTTAATTTTATACAGAAATCATAGCTACGGCTGTGTCACTGCAGTTTTTTAAGTGACTATAGGTAGTAGCAAGTGTATGACTTCGTATGGAGAAAAGCACCTTCAGGAAATATGAAGCACCGACCTCACCCGCAGTGAGCAATTGGCCGATAGCGATCAATATACTGGACATCTACAAGTGGACGAAATGACCGCAATCAAGTCCTTTGTGGACAGATGTCTGAGGAAGAGAGGGGACGCTCATGGATGTATGACAGCAAGTGCATGTCAACAAGCTACGCGCAGCAGACTATCTGAAGCGCTGATAATAATAAGTTGTCCTGCTGTTGAAAATCTGCTCTAGGAAATGATGAGGACATGAAGCAGACACTCGTCGTCATAATCAGCATTCATGGATAAAGTTCGAAAAACCTGCTACATCGCTTCCTGGGCCGACTTACATCCCTTACATCTCCGGGTAAATTCTGCAAAATTTTCTTAGGGTATCTACCTTGTTGCATGCTATCTAGTTGTTTCTTCCATTTCCGCTTGTATGTGTGGATTTTTTTGTTAGTGCTAATATTTTGTACTCATGTGTAATGTCTTCGCTTTACATTGTATCCTTTATTTTATTTATTTATTTATTGTTCCGTGGGGCCACATTAAGGAGAAGTCTCCATGGTCATGGAACGAGTCAATACATGAAATTATAATACGATTGTAGAAACAGATAAAATGAAATATAAGAAGCATATTCAGTTGTAGATTGTACAAACAGATAAAATGAAATATAAGAAACATATTCAGGCGACAAGTCGTTAGTTTAAATAAAGAAAATCAAGAATGTAACAGTGGAATTTGCTTAACTTTTTAGCTCTTCCAGGAGCTCCTCGACAGAATCGACGGAGTGAGCCATGAGGAAACTGTTTAGTGTACACTTAAAAGTGTTTGGGCTACTGCTAAGATTTTTGAGTTCTTGTGGTAGCTTATTGAAAATGGATGCAGCAGAATACTGCACACCTTTCTGCACAAGAGTCAAGGAAGTGCATTCCACATGCATATTTGATTTCTGCCTAGTATTAACTGAGGGAAAGCTGCTAACTCTTGGGAATAAGCTAATATTGCTAACAACAAACGACATTAAAGAAAATATACACTGTGAGGGCAATGTCAAAATTCACAGACTATTGAATAGGGGTCGACAAGAGGTTTTCGAACTTACACCACACATAGCTCGAACAGCCCGTTTTTGAGCCAAAAATACCCTTTTTGAATCAGAAGAATTACCCCAAAAAATAATACCATATGACATAAGCGTATGAAAATATGCGAAGTAGACTACTTTTCGTGTTGAAATGTCACTTATTTCAGATACTGTTATAATGGTAAATAAAGCGGCATTTAGTTTCTGAACAAGATCCAGAACATGGGCTTTCCACAAAAGCTTACTATCTATCCGAACGCCTAGGAACTTGAACTGTCCCGTCTCGCTTATAATATTCCCATTCTGTCTGATTAAAATATCAATTCTTGTAGAATTGTGGGTTAGAAACTTTAAAAACTGAGTCTTACTGTGATTTAGCATCAAATTATTATCCACAAGCCACGAACTTATTTCATGAACTACATTATTTGATCATGTTTCAATATTACACACAAGATCTTTCACTACCAAGATGGTGTCATCAGCAAACAGAAATATTTTTGAATCACCTGTAATACCAGATGGCATATCATTTATATAATTAAGAAACAGCAGTGGCCCCAGCACCGACCCTTGGGGAACGCCCCACTTAACAGTGTCCCATTGGGACTGAACATCACTACCACTCTCAATATTACGGAGAATTACCTTCTACTTTCTGTTCTTAAAGTAAGAGGCGCACCAATTGTAAGGTACTCCCCTTACTCTATAAAAGGTCCAACTTCTGCAGTAATGTTTTGTGGTCAACACAATCAAAAGCCTTCGTTAAATCAAAGAAAACACCTAACGTTTGCAATCTTTTATTTAATCTGTCCAAAGCCTCACAGAGAAAAGAGAATATAACATTTTCAGTTGTTAAGCCATTTCTAAAACCAAACTGTACGTTTGACACCAAATTATGTGAATTTAAATGCTCCAGTAACCTTGTATATACAACCTTCTCGATAACTTTAGCAAACAGCTATGGCATAGAAATACGTCTATAATTGTCAATATTATCCCTGTCTCCCTTTTTATAAAGTGGCTTCACTACCGAGTACTTTAATCGGTCAGGAAACCGACCACTCCTAAAGGAAAAGTTACAGATATGGCTAAGTACTGGGCTAACATACATGGAACAATACTTCAGTATTCTGCTCGATACCCCGTCATATCTATGAGAGTTCTTGGTCTTTAGTGATTTAGTTATTAACTCAATGTCCCTCTGGTCAGTATCATGGAGGAGCATTTCAGGTAACAGTCTTGGAACACTTTTTTCTACGAGCGCTATATGATTCCCTGTTGGGAATAGGTTTCTATTTAGTTCACCTGCTATATTCAGAAAGTGATTATTAAATACTGTACATATATGCGACTTATCAGTAACACGGACATTCCCACTACGCACTGATTCTATATCCTCTACCTGTCTCTGAAGACCAGCCACTTTCTTTACGCCTGGCCATATGGTTTTAATTTTATCCTGAGACTTAGCTATTCTATCTGCATACCACATACTTTTTGCCTTCGTAATAACTTTTTTAAGCACCTTACAATACTGTTTGTAATGGACTGCTGCATTTAGATTGTGACTGTTTCTAACGTTTTGATATAATTGCCACTTTGTTCTACAAGATATTCTTATCCCTCTAGTCAGCCATCCAGGCTGCCTGTTTGTGCTAGTACATTGTTTTAAACGTTCTAACGGAAAGCAACTTTTAAAGAGCATGAGAAAAGTCTTGAGAAAATCATTATATTTATCGTCTACTGTATGAGCGCTATAAACATCTTGCCACTTTTGTTCGTTGATGAGGTTTACAAATGTCTCTACAGCAACTGAATCCGCTTTCCTAAAGAGCTGATGACTATATTTAACACGTGATGCAGCACAAAAATCTATTAGAGTTAAAATTTGTGCATCATGATCTGAAAGGCCATTCACCTTTTTGCTAACAGAATGCTCTTCTAGTAATGAGGAATGTACAAAAATAATGTCTATGGTTGTTCTACTGTTCCCTTGCACTCTCGTTGGAAAGAATACGGGTTGGATAAGATTATATGAATTAAGGAGTTCTACCAGCATCCTTTTCCTTGCACAATCACTTATACAATTAATACTGAAGTCACCATATATAACTAACTTTTGTATTTCCTATAAAGTGAACCAAGAACCTCCTCTAGCTTTAGCAAAAATGTTGTGAAATCGGAGTCTGGGGATCTATAAATAACAACAGTAAGACGTTTTGCTCCACTAAATTTAACCACACCTGCACAACACTCAAACACCTTTTCAGTGCAGTACTTTGAAACATCAATTGACTTAAATGGGATACCGTTTTTCACATACATGGCTACTCCCCCACACCGCAAAGAGCTCCTAGAAAAGCTGCCAGCCAACCTGTATCCTGGTAAAGGAAGCCTCTGAATTATCTCCTTATTTAAGAAGTGTTCAGATATACCAATTATTTCAGAGTCAACATCTATAAGTAGTTCACCGACTTTATCTCTAATACCTTGTATATTTTCATGAAATATACTAATTCCCTCATTAATGCCTTAAGCAGGAACACCTATCAGCTGACTTCAATCTAAAAAAGGTACAGCTCTAACATCCACAACTACCGGAATTTTCCCATGAGTGATCCCACCAACCCCACCTATGCTGTCACCTATAAGCTTTGCCAACCTCCCCTTTCCATACCTGTTCACATCCTTTAACAGATACGAGGAACTTCGTTTATGATGTCAGTATTCGATTTATATTTTCCTTGTTTGCTATGCAAGCCTCAGATCCGTAAAGAAGCACTGGAGCAGCTAGTATTTCATAGAAAGCGTGCATGTGCGAAAGAAAATTGCATCGTACTTCTTACAAACACATGCAGAGCCATATCGTGTTTATCTGCCTACACTAGGCTAACGACTTTCGATTAAATATTTCCCCTGTAGGAAATTACAGAATGTGTACGAGTGCATGTGAACAACACATTGACGACGACATACGGAAATTTATATGATACTGAAGTGCCTGTGTTATTCCAAATCACGACGCGAAGTTCCTTCGGACATACTAGCATATCAGAGGGAACTTTGCGTCGTAATTTGGAATAACACAGGCACTACAATATAATATTTATCCGACGACAAATTGACAGCCGACTTTCAAGTAAAATGACTCCCCTCTACGGGGATAAGTCTAATGGATGTATGAGTACAGGCTGTAGATGCATGGCTGACGACCTATGGAAGTATGGATTTGGCCATGAGTCGTGCACGGGCAATGGAAGTATAAGGTGATCGCTAACGGTATTCGGACTGTCGTCGTTCCGTTGTACAGCTGATGTAGTCCTTATTGCCGGCCGGCGTGGCCGAGCGGTTCTAGGTGCTTCAGTCTGGAACCGCGCGACCGCTACGGCCGCAGTTTCGAATCCTGCCTCGGGCACGGATGTGTGTGATTTCCTTAGGTTTAGGTATTTCTAAGTTCTAGGGGACTGATGACCTCAGATATTAAGTACCACGGTGCTCAGAGCCATTTAAACCTTATTCGCAGCTGCGAATACATTTCCTGTATGGAAGTTTAGGTCTGTCTGTCAAGCGTGGACGGATTGCTACAATGGTTAGGGCGATCGCTCGCCACTAGCTGAAAATTCGGGTTCGAGTTTCGATTCGGCACAAATTTTCTACGCTGTCATTCCACTCTACTCGCATCTGCGGAAAACAATTCCGGTATTCTATTAGTATGTTTCTGGTGGATGTCACATTATGGTAATTTAAGGGCCGCGTGTGATCACCACCACAACATATGAAAAGATCGTTAGCGCACATGTGGGCAAAGCGTGGCAAACGCTGTTGCCATCGAGTTTCTCGTTGGCTGAAGCTTGTTGTGCTCCTACGTTACAGGCACGCGCACTGTGGAGCAGCAAATTTGCTAGTGGTAAAGACCGTGCCTGGAAACCGAATGGTTATGGGAATTCATCCCGGTCAGAGGGTGGAATTTTCGGTCTGCCAATAACCTAGCCCTCTATTCTCATTTACATGAGAATTCGCCAGAAACGAACGTTTTCGGATTCCACATTAAACTGTAGCTTCCCTCTCCTCGGTAGGACTACTGGGCAGGTCAGGTACATGCAAGTCACCGAAGTGGTGTCAAATTGATAGGATTGCACCAGGCTGTTGAACAAGTCAGAATTATGACTACTCAATCGAGTTTGCTTGTTCCTAACTTTCATGGGGAAGTTGGAAGTTGTAGATCTACGTTTCTCTCATCTTGTCGATTGCGATAAGCTGACTGAGCAGATTTCAGTTCGTCATGGCCAGGTGTAGGGTTCGGAATTCGAAACGTAGCTGGTCTTGTCACTCCCAATGATCCCTCTCTCTTTATAGCTTCCAGCAGGCTGCCGAAAGCGAAAGACGTTTGAGCAGCACAACACTGAAATATAAGTAATTCCAAGCGTAGCACAGACAAATACTTGTGTGTCAAGGTATCTGACTGGGCATCAAAACTTCCAGAAACTTGTTTTGCTCTCGAACAAGCCTAGTTACTAAATGAACTGTTTGACAGAGTTGGCGACCAGTACAATATCCATGCGCTCAGTTATTTTTCCAGGACTTGTCACGTTGCTAAATATCATGCGGAATCCTGCGGATTAAAACCACAACCAGATTCCGTAGCCAAGTTTGCTATACTCTGAGCGGTCGCGCCTGACTCTGTTAACTTCCTGGTTATCAGATTTCACGTCAAAACCACGGATTAAATTACAAACCTCTTCGCAGTGTTTCATGGTGTGTCTATTCATTGCGATCCATTCGTTGGATGGCCTGAATGTTAGCGGTCCCTTCGTACTATTTGAGAGGAGTAGCCTATGTTCTCGCTCCAGGATCAACCAGTACCTTTTCTCATCACCATTTAGTGACACCACATTGTAGACACATCCGTTAGTATCATCTGCACTCAGCACAGCGTAAAAGGGGACCGCAGAGTACAGAGGAAGAAACTCCTTCCCGAATATGGAGGCTGAACACCGTCACTCCTGAACACCGCCACGGGCTCTCGCCGTCAATAATGTCTCACAGCTCTCACTTTCATTACTTTACCGTCGACGTGGCAAAGTGTTGTTGTCATCTGTGTAGTTAGGTAATGCCGCTGCAAACACACATCCCTATTCTCCCATATGGGTTATGTTATTGCATTATAACGGTACAAGAAGTTATGTTTCATCGTTTACAAATGTTATGCGGTGCCATTTTTTACCCGGGTTCCCGGGTTCGATTCGCGGCGGGGTCAGGGACTTTCTCTGCCTCGTGATGACTGGGTGTTGGGTGATGTCCTTAGGTTAGTTAGGTTTAAGTAGTTCTAAGTTCTAGGGGACTGATGACCATTGATATTAAGTCCCATAGCGCTCAGAGCCATTTGAACCATTTTTTGCCATTTTTTAGATCTTATATTATTTTCCCTATAACATGTTCTAACTTTTCATGAACTGATTAGTATTGGGTTTTACTATTAGCATATATTTACAGAGACAGTGAAGCTTCGCACGACAACATTGTCGTTCAAAATTGGTTCAAATGGCTCTGAGCACTATGGCACGTAACTGCTGTGTTCATCAGTCCCCTAGAACTTAAAACTACTTAAACCTAACTAACCCAAGGACATCACACACATCCGTGCCGGTGGAAGAATTTGAACCTGCCACCGTAGCGGCCGCGCTGTTCCAGACTGTAGCGCCTAGAACCGATCGGCACCCCGACCGGAATTGTCGTTCAGATCACAAAATTCAGCGTTCGAGCGTTCGAGTTCCGCTACGTCACGTCTGATACGTGTAAAAATAGTCGCAACGATTATCGGATTCCGTCTTAAAAAACATCTCTATTCAGGCCATGAGACATAGCAACTCCAGTATGAAGCATTAGAATATGGCATGGTTTCAGCAAAGATTAGATGCAATAAAATCCTCACCTGTTACGGTAGGGTATTCAGGACTTTATGTGAAGTATATTGTCTCCTTTCGTATTCCAGTGTCGCCCGAGAATATTTTAGTGCTAGTATTCTCCAGGTTTTAGATGAGTCTTCGGGTTAAAAAATGAATTCTCGCGTAGAACAGACGTACGTCGGTTATAGCGAGATGTAAACCGGGGCAACATCGTGAATTAACGAAGCTGGCGAAGGTTGTTAACAGATAATTATTTGATGTAATATCGTCTGGGAAGGGCGGACAACCCTGTTCGATCACTATAACGGAGGAAAAATTGCACACTACGGATGGTAAGCTTATTGGAAACCAAATCCACTATGTGATTAAAAGTATACGGAGTGGCGCCCTCCATCGCTAATGCTGAAATTTAATACGGTGCTGGCCCACCCTTAGCCTTGATGACAGTTTCCACTCATGTAGGCATACGTTTAATCAGGTGCTGGAATATTTCTTGGGGAATGGCAGCGCATTCTTCACGGAGTACTGCACTGCGGAGCTCTATCTATGTCGGTCGGTAAGGCCTGGCACGAAGTCGGCGTGCCAAAACTTCCCAAAGATGTCCTGTAGGATTCAGGTCAGGACTATGTGCAGGGCAGTCCATTACAGGGATGTTATTGTCATGTAAACACACCACCATAGGCTGTGCACTGTGAACAGGTGCTCGATCCTGTTGAAAGATGCAGTCGCCATCCCCGAATTGCTCCTCAACAGTGGGAAGCAAGAGGGTGCTTAAAACATCAGTGTAGGCCTGTGCTGTGATAGTGGCACGAAAAACAACAAGAGATGCAAGCCCCCTCCATAAGAAAGACGACTACACCATAACACCACCGCCTCCGAATTTCTAAAATCAAATGGCTTTGAGCACTATGGGACTTAACATCTGAGGTCATAAGTCCCCTAGAACTTAGAACTAAGTAAACCTAACTAACCTAAGGACATCACACACATCTGTGCCCGAGGAAGGATTCGAACCTGCGACCGTAGCGGTCGCGCAGTTCCAGACTGAAGCGCCTAGAGCCGCTCGGCCACTCCTGCCGGCGCCTCCGAATTTTACTGTTGGCACTACACACACTGGCAGATGACGTTCATCGGGCAATCGCCATACCCACACCCTGCCACTGGATCGCCACATTGTGTACCGTGATTCGTCATTCCACACAACGTTTTTCCACTGTTCAATAGTCCCACGTTTACGTTCATTACAACAAGCGAGGCGTCGTTTGACATTTATCGGCGACATGTGTGGCTTATGAGCAGCGGCTCGACCATCAAATCCAAGTTTCTCACCTCCCGCGTAACTGTCATAGTGTTTGCAATGGATCCTGATGCAGTTTGGAATTCCTGTGTGATGGTCTGGATAGATGTCTGCCTATTACACATTACGACCTTATCACCTGTCGGTGGTCTCTGTCAGTCAATAGACGAGGTCGGCCTGTACACTTTTGTGCTGTACATGTTCCTTCACGTTTCCACTTCACATTGGAAACAGTGGACCTGGGGATGTTTATGAGTGTGGAAATCTCGCGTACAGACGTATGACACAAGTTACACCCAATCACCTGACAACGTTCGAAATCCGTAAGTTCCACGGAGTGCTCCATTCTGCTCTCTCACGATGTCTCATGACTACTGAGGTCGCTAATATGGATTACCCGACAGCCGATGGCAGCACAATGTACTTAATACGAAATCATATCTTTTTGGGGGTGCCCGGATACGTTTGATCACATAGTGAACATTTAAATCGAAGGTGGAATCGTAATTTGTATGATGAAACCTCATTTGTTGCACCACATCCCTTTATTTTTCTGTCGTTATTACGTTAAGCTGTAAAACCATAAACAGCGCTTTTATGATCTCGGAGTAGCAGTGAAGTTCCATTTTTTGACAGACTCCTATGTCAATTTAACTGAATTTAATGGTTATTACATAATTAGTATCCATTCTTCTCAATTGGCGAAGAAATGCGTCAAAGTATCCATGATGAGTACCTATACATCTGTGATCTACATCTACATCTACATGACTACTCTGCAATTCACATTTAAGTGCTTGGCAGAGGGTTCATCGAACCACAATCATACTATCTCTCTACAATTCCACTCCCGAACAGCGAGCGGGAAAAACGAACACCTAAACCTTTCTGTTCGAGCTCTGATTTCTCTTATTTTATTTTGATGATCATTCCTACCTATGTAGGTTGGGTTCAACAAAATATTTTCGCATTCGGAAGAGAAAGTTGGTGACTGAAATTTCGTAAAAAGGTCTCGCCGCGACGAAAAACGTCTATGCTTTAATGACTTCCATCCCAACTCGTGTATCATATCTGCCACACTCTCTCCCCTATAACGCGATAATACAAAACGAGCTGCCCTTTTTTGCACCCTCTCGATGTCCTCCGTCAATCCCACATGGTAAGGATCCCACACCGCGCAGCAATATTCTAACAGAGGACGACGAAGTGTAGTGTAAGCTGTCTCTTTAGTGGACTTGTTGCATCTTCTAAGTGTCCTGCCAATGAAACGCAACCTTTGGCTCGCCTTCCCGACAATATTATCTATGTGGTCCTTCCAACTGAAGTTGTTCGTAATTTTAACACCCAGGTACTTAGTTGAATTGACAGCGTTGAGAATTGTACTATTTATCGAGTAATCGAATTCCAACGGATTTCTTTTGGAACTCATGTGGATCATCTCACACTTTTCGTTATTTAGCGTCAGCTGCCACCTGACACACCATACAGCAATCTTTTCTAAATCGCTTTGCAGCTGATACTGGTCTTCGGATGACCTTACTAGACGGTAAATTACAGCATCATCTGCGAACAGTCTAAGAGAACTGTTCAGATTGTCACCCAGGTCATTTATATAGATCAGGAACACTAGAGGTCCCAGGACGCTTCCCTGGGGAACACCTGATATCACTTCAGTTTTACTCGATGATTTGCCGTCTATTACTACGAACTGCGACCTTCCTGACAGGAAATCACGAATCCAGTCGCACAACTGAGACGATACCCCATAGCTCCGCAGCTTGATTAGAAGTCGCTTGTGAGGAACGGTGTCAAAAGCTTTCCGGAAATCTAGAAATACGGAATCAACTTGAGATCCCCTGTCGATAGCGGCAATTACTCGTGCGAATAAAGAGCTAGCTGCGTTGCACAAGAGCGATGTTTTCTGAAGCCATGCTGATTACGTGTCAATAGATCGTTCCCTTCGAGGTGATTCATAATGTTTGAATACAGTATATGCTCCAAAACCCTACTGCAAACCGACGTCAATGATATAGGTCTGTAGTTAAATGGATTACTCCTACTACCCTTCTTGAACACTGGTGCGACCTGCGCAATTTTCCAATCTGTAGGTACAGATCTATCGGTGAGCGAGCGGTTGTATATGAGTGCTAAGTAGGGAGTTATAGTATCAGCGTAATCTGAAAGGAACCTAATCGGTATACAATCTGGACCTGAAGACTTGCCCGCATCAAGCGATTTGAGTTGCTTCGCAACCCCTAAGATATCTACTTCTAAGAAACTCATGCTAGCAGATGTTCGTGTTTCAAATTCTGGAATATTCCATTCGTCTTCCCTGGTGAAGGAATTTCGGAAAACTGCGTTCAATAACTCCGCTTTAGCGGCACAGTCTTCGATAACAGTACCATCGGCACTGCGCAGCGAAGGTATTGACAGCGTCTTGCCGCTTGTGTACTTTATATACGACCAGAATTTCTTCGGATTTTCTACCAAATTTCGAGACAATGTTTCGTTGTGGAACCTATTAAAGGCATCTCGCATCGAAGTACGTGCCAAATTTCGCGCGTCTGTAAATTTTAGCCCATCTTCGGGATTTCGCGTTCTTGTGAACTTCGCATGCTTTTTCCGTTGCCTCTGCAACAGCTTTCGGACCTTTTTTGTGTACCACGGGGGATACGTTCCTACTCTTACCAATTTATGAGGTATGAATATCTCAATTGCTGTTGCTACTATATCTTTGAATTTGAGCCACATCTCGTCTACATTCGCATAGTCAGTTCGGAAGGAATGGAAATTGTCTTTTAGGAAGGCTTCTAGTGGCACTTTATCCGCTTTTTAAAATAAAATTATTTTTCGTTTGTTTCTGATGGATTTGGAAGAAATAGTATTGAGCCTAGCTACAATGACCTTGTGATCACTAATCCCTGTATCAGTCATGATGCTCTCTATCAGCTCTGGATTGTTTGTGGCCAAGAGGTCAAGTGTGTTTTCGCAACCATTTACAATTCGCGTGGGTTCGTGGACTAACTGCTCGAAATAATTTTCGGAGAAAGCATTTAGGACAATCTCGGAAGACGTTTTCTGCCTACCACCGGTTTTGAACAAGTATTTTTGCCAACATACCGAGGTTAGGTTGAAGTCCCCACCAACTATAACCGTATGAGTGGGGTATTTATTTGTTACGAGACTCAAACTTTCTCTGCACTGTTCCGCAACTGTATCATCGGAGTCTGGGGGTCGGTAGAAGGAGCCAATTATTAACTTAATTCGGCTGTTAAGTATAACCTCCACCCATACCAATTCGCATGGAGTATCTACTTCGACTTCACTACAAGATAAACCACTACTGACAGACACAAACACTCCACCACCAATTCTGCCTAACCTATCTTTCCTGAACACCGTCTGAGACTTCGTAAAAATTTCTGCAGAACTTATTTCAGGCTTTAGCCAGCTTTCTGTACCTATAACGATATCAGCATGATGTCTGCATGCCGGTTGTTTCGTAGTTTTGGCATTTTTCTCGTAATGAAACATAGCGTTCCGCTGTTTCTGGAGTAAAGTGATTAATCATCTGAAAACATTCAGGAATTTACTCATTGTACGGGTACAATATTAATAAAAATTTGTGTCTTGTTGCATGTTTTAATTGCTCCCTAACGACGTACACAAGAATATTTCCTAATAAATCTTCGTAAGTTTTCTTAAAGTCGTAATGGTAATGGGTTCAGAAAATTACTGCGGAAATGAAATGTAATACCGCCAGTAGCTCGGCGGTTTGCCTGATATATTTTAAACGGCTTTCGACTACTTCTATTAATCTGCGTGCTGTACACCACGTTTATCCCAAATAATTTGAATACATTTGCATAGAACTCGCGCTCTGTCGTTGTAATTTGAGACATTACAAATTTCCACTGGTACATCGCAATTCTGAAAACAAGGAGCGTACATCTGTACCACTGGTGCACCATTATCCATGTTACGCGCAATAATACAACAGAGCTTTAACGTGTGTCCTACAGCTGCTTTTTTTTTTTTGTCAAACATGTTTCCCCAATGATAGGGTGGATTATCCGTGAATACAGTCTCAGAATTAAGACACAGCCGAAAATGACATTAATTCACCACTTTCATGGACCGCGAGACAGGAGTAGGACCCCGCTAGTAAATTTCTGAGGGGAGTTCTCACATAATCAAGTACTGAGACATGATTGTATTCCTAAATCAACTAACGATATATGGGGAATCAATATTGCAAATTTGAGCACTATTTTGTAATAACCTGATTATATGAACTACTGTAACTTTTGAAAACAGTTTCTCACTAAAAGAAAAAAAAGAAACTGCTAACTGTTGCATTGACTTTTCGGACCCTATAACAAATTTAACACGTAAATCAGTCGCTAATCTGTCTTCAATACTTAAAATTCAGGTTTGTCATTCTTAAACGTATCGTACTGCTGTTCCAACACCTAGAAAAAAGGATAAATGTTTCCCGGCTCTCTTATACACTGAATCGCCAAAGAAACTGGTATAGGCATGCGTATTCAAATACAGAGAGATGTAGGCAGGCAGAATACGTCGCTGCTGTCGACAACGCCTATCTAAGACAAGTGTCTGGTGCAGTTGTTAGATTGGTTACTGCTACTACAATGGAAGATTACCAAGACTGAAAAGAGTTTGAATGTGGTGTTATAGTCGGCGCACAAGCTATGGGAAACAACAGCTACGAGGTACTGATGAAATGGGGATTTTCCCGTACGATCATTTCACGAGTGTACCGTGAATATCAGGAAGCCGGTAAACATCAAATCTCCGACATCGCTGCTGCCGGAAAAATATCCTGCAGGAACGGGACCGACGACGATTGAAGAGCATCGTTCAACCTGGCAGAAATGTAACCCTTCCGCAAATTACTACAGATTTCAATACTGGGCCATCGAGTGTCAGCGTGCGAACCATTCAACGGAACATCATCTATATGGGCTTTTGGAGACGAAGGCCCGCTCGTGTGCTCTTGATGACTGCACGACACAATGCTTTACTCCTCGCCCGCGACCGTCAACACCGACATTAAACTGTTGATGACTGGAAACATGTTGCTTGGTCGGATGAGTCTCGTTACAAATTATATCGAACGGATGGACGTGTATGCGTGTATGAAGACAATCTTATGAATCCACGGACTTCGCATGCCAGCAGGGGACTATTCAAGCTGGTGAAGGCTCCGCAATGGTGTGGGGCGTGTGTAGTTGGAGTGATGTGGAACCTCTGAAACATCTAGGTACTACTCTGACAGATCACACGTAGTAAGCACCTGCATTCATTCATGCCTATTGTGCATTCCATCTGAGTTGGGCAATTCCAGCAGGACAATGCGACAACCCACACGTCCAGAATTGCTACATAGTAGCTCCAGGAACACTCTTCTGAGTAAATTCCCCCCGCTGGCCTAAAAATCGCCAAAGACGAACATTATTGAGAGTAAATGGGACGCCTTGCAATGTGCTGTTCAGAAGAGACCTCCAGGCCCTGGTACTCTTACGGATGTATGGACAGCCCTGCAGGATTCGTGGCTTCAGTTCTCTCCAGTCCTACTTCAGACATTAGTTGACTCCGTGCCGCATTGTGTTGCGGCAGTTATGAGTGCTCGCAGATGCTCTACACGATACTAGGAAGGTGTACCAGTTTCTTTCGCTCTTTAGCGTAATTGCAATGGCGAACGCTGCATTGAATTTTATTTCATATTTTTATGTAAAAACGTTTTTCAGAAACTGTTATTGTTTGACTGAAAGCTACCAATTCAATTCTTCAGCAATAGAAAGGAGCTAGCGAAACAGTTGTAGCACACACTTTAATTTTCTTTAAAGGTATCCACTGTACGCTAGTTTATAATATTCTCAGACAGTGCTGGAAAAAGGCCAGTCTGTCACTTTACAGTACAATGTTACGTCCCGATGTATTATTTCTCGTGTGGCAGTATCGTAGCGTCATTTTTCAACAGTGCGATGATCGTCCACGCACGGCACTTGTCTCTATGATCTCTCTGCGTCATGTTGGGATGAACTCTGTGCCTGTGCTATTATCCAGGGTATCAAGGACACATTACAACGGTTGGGGGGCAGCTTGCCTGAGGAGAGGATATAATGATTTTCATACAGGCCAGAGGCGATGGAACAATTAACAGATAAGCGGACCCTTACCACCAAGCTCTTGCGAAATTTTAGTCGACATAATAATCGCTAATTAACATCAAAAACTACTTCAAATGGCTCCGAGCACTATAGGACATAACTTCTGAGGTCATCAGTCCCCTAGAACTTAGAACAACTTAAACCTAACTAACTTAAGGACATTACACACATCCATGTACGAGGCAGGTTTGGAAACTGCGACCTTAGCGGTCGCTCGGTTCCAGACTGTAGCGCCTAAAACCGCTCGGCCACTCGTGCCGGCTAATTAACATCAGGTACCCTCCTTCCCTTTTGGGTGTGTCAGATTTTTGTCAAGCAGTGTGATTATGAGAAAGAAAAGGTTTCAATTATGTCGGGCAATTTTTTTGTGCAGGTGTAAGGAAGTTATTCGTTGAAAGCGATAGTGAGAATGATGTTAGTAAAAGAGGAGCGATTAACAAAATGAGTTGAGGGGGTGTCTACAAGAGTAGTATAACAATAACACAAACGTATTGAACGATACAACAAGGAAATGCAATATTTCTCAGATAAGACCAACTGTAAGATGATAAAACGTTCTGAACAAAAATTTACATCACTAATATAAGTAGAGAAATCTACAGTTATAGCGAAGACATACTATACATGGTGGTCCATTAATCATGATCGGGCCAAATACCTCAAAAAATAAGCGTCAAACGAGAAAGCTACAAAGAACGAAACTTGTCTAGCTTGAAGAGGGAAACCAGGTGGCGACTTGCTTGACCCGATAGATGGCGCTGCCGTAGGTCAAACGGATAACAACTGCGCTTTTTTTAAATAGGAACCTCCACTTTTATTACATATTCGTGTAGTACGTAAAGAAATATGAATCTTTCAGTTGGACCACTTTTTTCGCTTTGTCATAGATGGCGCTGTAATATTCACAAACTTATGGCTCGCAATTTTAGGCGAACAGTTGGTAACAGGTAGGTTTTTTAAAATTAAAATACAGAATGTAGGTACGTTTGAACATTTTATTTCGATTGTTCCAATGTGATACATGTACCTTTGAGAACTTATCATTTCTGAGCACGCATGCTGTTACAGAGTGATTACCTGTAATGACCATGTTAATGCATTAAATGTTCAAAATTATGTCCGTGAACCTCAGTGGATTTGGAAATACCTGTAACGACATTCCGCCCACAGAACGAAGTTCGTCTTCCGTAATGTTCGCACATGCACTGAAAATGCGCTGACGCATGTTGTCCGGGGTTGTCGGTGGATCACGATAGCAAATATATCCTTCAACACAAGGAAATCTAGGGACGTCAGATCCGGTGAACCTGAGGGCCATGGTATGGTGCTTCGACGACCAATCCCGCTGACATGAAATACGCTACTCAATACCGCTTCAATCGCACGCGAGCTATGTTCAGAACATCCATCATGTTGGAAGTACATCGCCATTCTGTAATGCAGTGAAACATCTTGTAGTAACATCGGTAGAACATTACTTAGGAAATCAGCATACATTGTACCATTTAGATTACCATCCATACAATGGGGGGGCGGGGGGGGCAATTATCCTTCCTCGCATAATGCTGCACCATACATTAACCCGCCAAGGTCGCTCATGTTCCACTTGTAGCAGCCATCGTGGATTTTCCGTTGCCCAGTAGTGCATATTTTGCCGGTTTACGTTACGCTGTTGGTGAATGACGCTTCGTCGCTGAACAGAACGCGTGCAAACAATCTGTAATCGTCCCGTAATTTCTCTTTTGCCCAGTGGCAGAACTGTATACGACGTTCAAAGCCGTCGCCACGCAATTCCTGGTGCATAGAAATATGGTGCGGGTGCAAATGACGTTGATGTAGTATTCTTATCACCGACGTTTTTGAGATTCCCGATTCTCGCGCAATTTTCCCTTCTACTGATATGCGGGTTAGCCACGACAGCAGCTAAAACACCTACTTGGGCATCATCACTTGTTGCAGGTCGAGGTTGACGTTTTGCAAGTGGCTGAACACTTCCTGTTTCTTTAAATAAAGTAACTATCCGGCGAACGGTCCGGATACTTGGATGACGTCGTCCAGGATACAGAGCGGATACATAGCACACGTCCAGTGAGCATTTTGATCGCAATAGCCATACATCAACACGATATCGACCTTTTCCGCAACTAATAAACGTTCCATTTTAACACGGGTAATGTATCACGAAGCAAATATCGTCCGCACTGGCGGAATGTTACGTGATACCAGGTACTCATACGTTTGTGTCTATTACAGCACCATCTATCGCAAAGCGAAAAAAGTGGTCCAACTAAAACATTCATATTTCTTTACGTACTACACGAATGTGTAATAAAAAATGGAGGTTCCTTTGTAAAAAAAAACGCAGTTGATGTCGGTTGGACCTATGGCGGCGCTATCTAGTGGGCCAACCATAGCGCCATCTGGTTTCCCCCTTCAAGCTAGACGAGTTTCGTTCTTTGTAGTTTTTTTGTTTGATGCTTATTTCGTGAGATATTTTGCCCAGTCTCTATCAATGGACCACGCTGTATATTTTACAGCTTCCGGTCGTTTCCATTTGGATAAATACAGGTCCGAAAAGGTTTTCAAGGGCACATTATATCATTAGACCTGCAAAATAGTGGGAAGTCCGGGTAAAGGTGATGGACGTGGACAGCGATCACTCCATTCTCTGTAAAGTATACCACAAATGCTCAATAATAATAAGTTGTTGTGACTTTGGTTGCCAGGGTAGATGTGATAGTTCATTCTCGTGGTCACAAAAGAAGTCCTGGGCCACGAAAACCTCGGGAAGCTGGTTCCATTTGTCTCGGAACACACAATCACCGTTGGGTAATAAACATTGTACCATGGGATGGTCACATAGTCCTCGTAGAGTAACCTTGGGGTCCAAATCATCACGTAAGGCTCGCCATCTTTCATTCTTGGGACATAAAGTTGGGCAGAAGCTGGAAACGATGTGGAACAGCTGGCTGTTGTGGCCGAGCGGTTCTAGGGGTTTCAGTCTGGAACCGCGCGACAGCTACGGTGACAGGTTCGAATCATGCCTCGGGCGTGGATGTGTGGGATGTCCTTAGGTTAGTTATGTTTAAGTAGTTCTAAGTCCTAGGGGACTAATGACCTCAGATATTAAGTGCGATAGGGCTCAGAGCCATTTGTACCATTTTTTTTTTTATGTGGAACAAGACTCATCCAAGCAAATGACTGTCTTCCATTGTTCCATAGTCCAATATTTATGGCTTCGGTACCACGTTTTCCTGTTAGTGGCATTTACATCACTGAGGAATAGTTTTGAAATTCTAACTGAACCTGAAATTCTCTGCTTATGGGGCTCCCTTCGTGTTATTTCGGAGTTCACATAGTTCGCGAGGGCGACATTTAGTTTTGCAGTAACATTTGTAGCTTATTTTTAGTAACAGTCTTCTTGAACAACAATCCACCACTATCACTCGACGCACTCTTTCGTCCGCGTTGTGGCTTAGCGGATGATGTTTTTCCGATTTCCCTTTATGCGGTGAGGTATAAAATAAATCTTCGATACTATTTCTGTTGAAACATCTAACACTTCAGTTCCCTTGTTTGCAGAAGCACCCTCTATTCAAACACCCACAATGTGGCCTCGTTAGAATTTACGTAGCTCCGATACTGTTCTGACCACGAGTGACATGTGCCGTTCGTGGTCAAATACACTATCTCTTCCAAAACCACTGCATCAATTTCAATCAAACTTGGTACATTCACGGTTTGTGTGAAGCAAGGTGGGATGGGAGCGCTTATCTCACAAAGGGTAGGTATAGGGTGAAAAAATACTGAGGTGTAGGCAGAGTACTATCAAATGCGACCTCTCCTAGTAGAGAATGAGATTTTCACTCTGCAGAAGAGTGTGCGCTGATATGAAACTTCCTGGCAGATTTCAACTGTGTGCCGGACCGAGACTCGAACTCGGGACATTTGCCTTTCGCGAGTCTCGGCACGGCATATTGTTTTAATCAGCCAGGAAGTTTCTGTCCATGTAGAGATCGCGCAGGAGTCATGTAGTAGTACCGAAATGCGGTGTAGGCGATTTACGATCAGTCGGCGCTGGTGTGTATTGAGAATGGAAACGAGGAAATCGGTATTGAGGGGAAACGGGGAGACAGATATGGAGAGGGGCGGAAAAGATGCATAGATAGAGGGGAATAAGGTGGTGGGCAGAATGGGGGAGGAGGTGATGGACGAAGAGGAGAAGGGAATGGTGGGAGAATGAAATGGACAGAGAGATGGGGGAGGAAGAGATGTGTGCAGTACGTGTGTCTTGCGCACGTAACTTTATTGTCTGGAAAATGATACTGTGGCAAGAGAACCACCTAGCTCCGTTGGGAGCTACATATGAAGTGCTCTCGTTTAACCATCGAATCTTTGAAGTACCGAAACTAGCGCACTGCGTACAAGATCTGGACTCTATGGTAGACGATCCATTTAGACCTTGGGTTTGTGCAGAGACATATCGTGCATTGTCATCGAGTAACATCGCTGGAGAAGACAATTGAGAATTGAATTACAGACCGTACTTCACAGTCGGCGAGCGGGACATTTTTCTTAAACGTTGTAAACTTCTGTAGCTGAGCACACAGACAGGCAAATGGGGTCTAAACTTGGAAAAGAAGTTCTTGTAGTAGACGCGCAGAGGCACTGCGGTGATGGCACTTCACTCTCGTGTTCATTCACAATCAGAAACACCCATTGTACGTGGCAAAGCAAGCAGATAATTTAATCTACAGTCTGCCCTATAAATCGCTGTGGTTTCCATTTACTTCTCAGGGTAACATGATTTATCGATGTTAATTTATGGTCAGTCGATGAACCACTATCCGATAATTCCATTATACACGAAGCCACCGTTTGGATATACGCCGTGATTATGGTCCATAAAGGATTGCCTACCAGCATTGAAGCGACAGAAAATGAAATATACATGAATATAATCGCATCATCGTAGTAATGATTCGTAGCGGTGATCATATATGTCAATTTGAAACGTACGTCACAATTTATCTCGGTTACGATGTAGTCACGCTGTGCTGTAGTGCTCGGATTTCACTTTTGTGGTTCTTCCTTGCGTGATTGCATGATCATTATGCCCAGAATGGACGACACGGCGTGGCTGTCAGGAGCCTACTATTACTCTAAGTCTGGCTAGATCAAATGGCTTCTATCTGAACTACTGCTTATCACTAGTAGACTACATTACACATGAGTGAAACTCATCTACAGTAGATTTTATAGACTTTTAACACATACTATTTCTACGTCAATACCGTTCACCTTGAACACCCCAAACACCATTTTGTCTAGAAGCAAACTAAAACATTTATGACGCAAATGTTATTCAGCCACCAATGGGACATTAGCTAGTGTGATTGTCTTTCTTGCACATTTGTTGCGACGATAAGAACACCAGTACGTTATCTTTAAATAGCATTCAATAGCTATCCTTTCTTTTCATAGAGAGCGATTCAAAAACGTATCATAGTGTACAATTCACGTAAACATGACGTTATTAAAACCTGACATGAAATTAAAACGTAACACAAAATTTATGAACTCGCAGCATGCTGCAGATGAAAAACAGTTCCCAAACACTCACAAGTGAAAAGAAATGGTAGTAACTCCGTCGTAAGCTGCATTAACAAGAGCCTTTTTTATAATTCTTGATGGGGACTAGTCCTGACACTTGTGTCCATTATCAGACCATCTGTATGGTAAGTGCGTTGATACAAGGGAAAGCATCACTGTGGCCGACTCAGAAACAGTAACTAGGCCACATACTGGAGAGTTGGCCACAGTGCCGCATTGATCTTCACTGGAGGGGCAAGTTTTGTACATAGACTTTCTCCTGTATGGTGTCACTTACGGTACGGACGGTTTCAAAATGGACATAAGTGCCGGCCGGAGTGGCCGTGCAGTTCTGGGCGCTACAGTCGGGAGCCGAGCGACCGCTACGGACGCAGGTTTGAATCCTGCCTCGGGCATGGATGTATGTGTGATGTCCTTAGGTTAGTTAGGTTTAATTAGTTCTAAGTTCTAGGTGACTGATGACCTCAGAGGTTAAGTCGCATAGTGCTCAGAGCCATTCGAACTATTTGACATAAGTGTCCGAAACTAGGCTCTTGTTAATGGAACTTACGACGGAGCTACAACCACGTATATTATTAATAGAAAATGACTGCCTCTTCTGTGCTAGCGCACGGTGAGTTGCTCGCTTTGGCGGAACTCGTACACTTGCCGTAGTTGCCAGTGAACAAATGGAAACGCACATTTGCATTCAGTCAGCTGTCTGTCATTAAAAGTTTGTGTTAGCGGAGTAAGAATAGAAGTAGAAATACTACTCATCGCCAGAAAATGTAAATAAGCAGAAGAGTAACTGAGATACTGTTTTCTTATTTAAAATAAAGGTACGAGGGCTATCCACAAGGTACATTACGTTTTGGAATTAAAAATAAATAAATTATTGGAGATTTTTTAAATTATATACAGATGAAAGCCACACTTAAATAATACTTTTCTACATAGTTGCCATTTAAATTAAGGCACTTATCGTAGCGATGGACGAGCTTGGAAATTCCTTCGTCGTAAAATTCGGCCCCCTGCGCCTTCAACCACGCTGGTTGCCTCTTCTTGAAGCTGTGCGTCGTCATCAAAACGCTGCACAGCCAACCACTTCTGCATTGCTGCGAATAAGTGGAAGTCGCTCGGTGCCAGGTCGGGACTGTACGGCGGATGAGGAAACAGCTCCCACTTAAAACATTCGAGAACGTCACGAGTGGCTTTTGCCGTGTCGGCCCGGACGTTGTCGTGAATCAGCAAGACCTTCGAGCCCAGCTTTCCCCTGCGCTTGTTTTGTATTGCTCTTCTGAGGTTGTGCAGAGTTTGGCTATACCTTTGAGAGTTTATTGTACTGCCTCTTTCCAGGAAATCCACAAAAATCGCACGTTTTCTGTCCCAAAAGACAGTCGCCACGTGGTTGAAGGCGCAGGGGGCCGAATTTTACGACGAAGGAATTTCCAAGCTCGTCCATCGCTACGATAAGTGCCTTAATTTAAATGCCAACTATGTAGAAAAGTAGTAGTTAAGTGTGGCTTTCATCTGTATATAATAAAAAAATCCAATATTTTATTTATTTTTAATTCCAAAACGTAATGTAGATTGTGGATAGTCCTCGTATATGTAGCACAGGAGTGTTAGATGGAGAGAAACCAAAACACTGTTGCTGCAAGAGAAACGGAGTAGGGTCTCGTGAGATTAGGAGGACGGCCGTAGGAGCTCTCCCCCTCCCCCTCCCCCTCCCCCTCCCTCTCCCTCTCCCTCTTCCTCCTCCGTACGGCAGCATTGGTGATGACAGTCGTGTGACCGTGGCCTGGGCTGGGAGGCTCTCAGGCGATTGCAGGACCCAGCACGCTGCTGCCACCGGCAGAGTTGCGGAGCCCACTCCCGGCTGAAGAGCTGCCGGAAGAGCGCCGGTCTTGTGAGTGCGCGCCGACGTAGCCTCGAGAGGTAATTGGCTGCCGGATGTCGACACAGTGGCCTGTGAACGCCATCAGCGACCGCTCTCTTTAAAGCCGTGCTGCGGATGTTCTACCTAACGTCTGTAGGGAACTACTGCAACATGTAATGGTACTTGAATTACGTAAACATTCGATTTCATTAATGTAGAGGTACTTTAATACACCGATATGTCTATATTGCAATGATATTATTCTTATGTGAACTCTTTCTTTTGTCACTATGATCTTCGACGTACTTGTAACTCTGATTTTTGGGCGCGTAAGCGGTTATTAGAGAGTCACGTCTTGGTCGTCATGATGAAAAGACGCAAATTGTAGTCAGCTTATAAATTTGAACTTTAACAGTGAGGAAGATATTTTCAAGTATGTTTTATATTGTGGAGTGATGTTTTGTGAGTTACGTGATATTGCAACAAAAGTAATAAAAAAGAAGTGTAACTTAATTTCGGAGTGCTGATTACTATTTTACATCACCATTGTCCTAACTTGCAAAATTTTAATCTTCAAGAATGGTTTATGAAACACATCTATAAAACTTTTGAATATCGCAGAATAACACCTATGTTTCTTTGCATTTGAGCTTGGAATATTCACCACCTACATTTTCGACGATTGAGCCATGAATTCACAACGAAACCAGTGTGGCAAACACCAAAATATGAGTGCCTAATTTATCCATTATTTCATGAAATGGCTTTATTATCTGTGCTCTAATGACACCTGCCACGTGATATAACTTCGTTTATGCCCGAAAATGTAATATTTAGCAGCGTGAGCAACACTACAAAATCATAGTTAATTTTTGGCCTTTGTTGTGGTAGGGTTGTTAGAAACAGCAGACCCTTCCTAAAGTGGAGTATTTTGATTATATATTGTGACGTCCCCTCTCCACTTTTTGTTGTCGCTGTTGATGTTCAGCCGCTGCTGCTACAGCTCGGTCGGTGGAATGGAGACGGGACGCGCAGTGATGGTTGTCCCCGTCGGACAACGTGGAACACCACCTGAAAATCTCTGAAACAAAATTGTTCCTCGTGTAATGTATGGAAGTCCGTTTGCGAATCCGCACAGTCTTCTCAGTGATGCGAGCTGCTGATTTTAATTCTCTGTTATAGTTTTATGATGATTTGCTATGCCCAGTTAGTTAGTTATTGCAGTATTAAGTGGATCATTCGTCATCGGCGTCGTGTCACACCACTGCAGCCAGGAAAAATTCATTTGCGGTTCAGTATCAGTAGCTGTTGGTACGTTTCTCGGCAAAATTGTTCACTACGGCACGACGCAAATCCAGAGATAATCTATAATGCGATCTTGCTTTCGTGCGTCGTGATATTATTTCGGTAAAACACTCCTTTCAATGCTCATTGATCATCAAGTCACTCTTTCAATTAAAATGTTCAAAGATAATTAATTTTGATTATCAACTATCACACAGTTCAATTAATGATGGAGCCAACACGTGAGATTTCCATTACTGGCGAACAATTTTGTTGTTCCTTCTTAGCAATTAGTTTATAATTATTATACTACACGCACACCGATGGATCAGATCAATTACGATTCATTTCAGTTCGGTGATCGTAACAATTATGACAGCTTTTACAATCGGCGTATCTGTATTATCTTCGAGTGGGCGTATTAATGTTTCCTAATCCAGGTGAGCCGTGTGTCGGCTCTCAACATATATCGCGCTGTTAAGATTGTTCTGAGTCCTTCCATTCCATCGTTAATTGATTGTTTCATATTTATAGTTATGCTGCGCTCGATTCTGTTGAGATTACCCTCTGGCGGCGTGTCTGGTCTTATCGATCTTCGAGCCGTTGCTTCCTGTTAGCCTTGTGTAAGGGAATAAGATCTTTGGGGGGATGGCCGGTTGGTTGCCTAGCGGTGACGAGTCGGTCGGTCGGTTTTTAAAATTGGGAATTAGAGAATGTCGCACGATGAGACCGCGGCGTGGCGTGGCAATCGAGAGTTGGCTGTTGTTCCGAGAAGCCGCGTGGTCTATCCTGGCGGTGCGACACGTAAACACCCTGGGGCCACGGCTGTGGTTCAGAGTCACTACTTGATGGGAGCGGCAACGGATGACTTTAAATTTTCCGCCTGGAGGCGGGAATGATGAACTAGTAACTCGCCTAACCTGAGGACTGGCATTTCGCCGCCGTCAGTGCAGAGATGACGAGGGCTCCAGTGACAGAGCGCGTGGCTGCGTGACTGTGCCCAGTTGGGTACGCTGGCGACGTGGGCACGGTCGGGTGTGAGGAACCTTTCCATCGGAGTTCAAGTGCTGTTTCTCTGATAAACTGCAAGTTAAGTTGGTAAAAGGTTTAGATATTAATTGAAGAATTTTGATTTGTGAAACCAGCGTCTATTGTGCCTTGTGGCCTCCTGCGTTCGGGTTTCCTGTCGCTGTCGCTGGTGTATTTATAGACAGTCATCTTTTCCGCTTCTTATTAGTACTGCCCGGTAGAAAGTGTATTTTTGGGCCGGGATTATTGCTTCAGATTACATTTTTTCTATCTTGTGCCCTCCTGCGTGCGGATTCCCTGTCACCGGTGTTTTTATAGAAAGTGATCTTTTGACTTATTAGTAGTGCCTGCGAGGAAGTGTAGGGATTATGGTTCCTGGTTTGATTCTTCCTCCTCCCCTGGCCTCACGTGAGGTTGATGTGATTGCTGAATGTGAGGCGTTGTGGGTCTATTAGTCGGATTCTAGACTGAGCATCCTTCGGGAGACAATTGTGGCCGCCCTTACACACGGTCGGTTAATTATTTCTATGCCAGGACATTTTGGTGGCAGGACGTAGTATTAAAGTTGTTAGTAATTGTAACCTATTCAATGGTTGTATTTTACTGATTATTTTAGGCCACTATTTAAAAAGGTTAAGTTTGCCTTTCAGTGATTTTTTTTTAATTACGTGGCTTTAATATTGTTAGTTAATGTAAAAAGTGAATGACTTAGATTGTTTTACTCTACTTGGCGTTCTTTGAAAATGCTAGTTCTGCCTCCCTGATAGCGAGCCCTTGTAATTTAATATCTTGTTGTGCCAAAATTTAAAAGTGGCTCCCTACATGTTCGGTAGCGAAATTGTATGCAAATTGGTGTTTTTGTTTCATTGCTTGGAAAGTTTTAATTTTGTTATTGAATGCTTTATGAAAGTCCATTTTAAGTAAAATGGCTTCGCTATTAACGGTAAAGTAAGGTTTTTAATTTCATTACTTGTAAAATTTTGATTTGTTATCAACTGTTTCACCAAAGCCGGTTTTAAGTAAAACTGCTTGGCCGCTAACTGTAAAGTAAATTGTTTTGAAAAGGCACTCATGCCTGCTAGCTATTTTGGATCTGTTCCTGCTCATGTGGTAAGGAAATGGCTTTTAATGGTTGAAGTAATCAATAAAGAAATTGTAAATTGCAACTCGACAGTAACCAACTAATTTTGGCCCCGTTTCCCAACTGGGGGGGGGGGGTTTCCTTGAATAATCGTAACACCCCTCTCACCAGGCTAATCAGGTATTGCAGTCTGCGATACTATGTCCATTTTTCGTTGTAACTGTTCACCCTGAAGAAGATTGAGTCCAACAATGTCTCCAATAATTAAAGTTCACTAACTCGTCGTACACTCAGAATATCACTTCAGTTCAAGTTGTCAAGTCAGAATAACTGAGAACAGTCCGCGCATCTCTATCACACGATATTACTCTTGGTGGTTTTTTTTTTTTTTTTTTTTTTTTTTTTTTTTAGAGAAACATCTCGTAGCGTTCTGCTTGTAGTACTATAACAAACGATGCTCTCTCTCGACTTGATAGCAAGCAAGCGACTAAAGTTTCCATGATCGAGCATTGTAGACGCATTGAATTTTCTTTTCGCCGCGTTTACAACTCTCTTTTACAATAAATGTAATCTCGGACCGACATATTACTTTGGACTCAACTTTCGTCGTACTGATTTGCAGTTACTACTAAGATGTGTGCGTGGTGTCACCGCCAGACGCCACACTTGCTAGGTGGAAGCCTTTAAATCGTCCGCGGTCCGTTAGTATACGTCGGACCCGCGTGTCGCCACCATCAGTGATTGCAGACAGAGCGCCGCCACACGGCAGGTCTAGTCTAGAGACTCCCTAGCACTCGCCCCAGTTGTACAGCTGACTTTGCTTGCGATAGTTCACTGACTACATACGCTCTCATTTGCAGAGACGACAGTTTCGCATAGCCTTCAGCTACGACCTAGCAATGCGCTAGATTGTTACTACAAGAATGTGTTCTGAGCAGGTAATATTGAGTCGTGTACCGTCAAGAGCGACGTTCATCATTAATGGATTAAAGTATGAAACAAATTACGTCCCCTTTCTGAATTCTCAGTCCTTGTCATTTTCCAGACCTCACGTCAGTATAGTTCTTCCCTCTTCACGCCAGCCTGCGTGAGCTAAAAGACGAGCATTTCGGCCCCCAATTGTAACAAGGTGTTGGCTCTTCTGCCAACACAATAGTTTGATAGGTAATTAAAATAATCTTACTTTCTTTCTAGCTTTTATATAATGAGACTCAGTAATTCTTGAAATTGGTGTTCATCAAAACTTTAAGGTGTTATGTTGTCAAAGTTGTTGTATCTCTCAGGATAACACTGTTCCCTACTTTAAATTATCATGACATTCTTATTTGGGTTTTCTGATTTCTTGGGATGTTACAGTATATGATTCTCTTTTCTAAATAATCAAAGAGAATATTCTCTAACTGGTGCAGAGAGTACGAATATCATGGGGTGAACATTGCGGTGCACAGCACAGGACTCTGCTCGTCAAAACATTAACATGTCTGGTTCTCGTAACAGACAGCTGGTACCACAATACAGTATTGATCAGTGGCCAACAAAAGCTGTCGGTTTGTTCATAGCCCTACACTTTGATAAGCTCCTGCATTTAACTGACTTGGAACCAGCACAGCATGGTACTCCGTCTTTGGGTAGTGAGAAACAGATTACGTGCTACAAACTGGAACTTTAGTACTACTTATTAATGAAACAAGAGGTAAAACACGAATTTGCAGAAGGGTGAACTACCTCTAATTGATGAAGGACGTATGTATTTAAACAGTCTCCTTATAACATTTGTATACTAATAAAATGATAGAAATAGCCCGAAAAACTTGGTGCATTGTTAATTTTTCACTAACAATGCGCTTAAGTAGCAAACTCTGGTGGCAGCTAGTCATGAGATGCTCGCCTTGCCGGCAGCAGTGAGTTTACTTGTTTCCATAAGGCTGTGAGCAGCGTAGAGCAGTTCCAAGCTAGGAATGTTATTTATTGATCATTGTACACAGGTGTTTTGTAAAATAGATGTATTATCTTGCATGTGATTATAGATTGTTAGTCGTTGTGGGTGCGCGATTTTGGTCCTATTATTTTGACTAACGCCAATGAGGTGTATGAAACAAAAAAATGGTTCAAATGGCTCTGAGCACTATGGGACTCAACATCCATGGTCACCAGACTCCTAGAACGTAGAACTACGTAAACCTAACATACCTAACTAACCTAAGGACATCACACAATACCCAGTCATCACGAGGCAGCGAAAATCCCTGACCCCGCCGGGTGCAGGAAGCGAAAACGCTACCACACGACCACGAGCTGCGGACTGAATGAAACAGCTGGCATCCCTTGCCATATTTCGGCTATAAACAATCTACGCTCAATGTGCTGAAGCCTAAATCCACACGCCCATGGTATCGAACAGTATCTATTAAAGAACAAATGCTTTACCTACCACTGCACATGGGGTGAAGACGCCAGGTCAGTACACCGCAAGACAAAACTATAACCACTACGAGCCTACTCCCCCCCTCCCCTTCGGACTGCGGCCCCAGTAAAAATGTGGCCCTTACCATGGAAACAGTTTTAATACTCTATATCTGAAGGTAAAGGGTTCCTCATAAGCTACTTTCGTAAGATACACCGCCTTCATAGCCATGTGACTTTCACGGCTTTCTGGTACTTACTTATAAGAGGAAATTGGTCCTACTTTCATATACTGATTTATGGATTTGCATTCGTATCAGCTACAATTATTGACTATCGCTGTTACGAATAAATGTGCAAAAGCAAGGCAAATACATGTGCTCAGTATAAACAAACAGCATTACACAGAAGCAAAGTAATGGTTCCGTTTCTACGACAAGCGCAGAATACTATTCTCATTCCTTAGATACTCAGTCTATGGTCTGATGCAGAGATGGTCAGTGTCAATGATATTACTTTTTAGCTGATGCATCTCTCAAATAATTTCTAGTTCTCATAATTGGTGGTGAATCATTAACGATAGTTATAGTATTTCAATGTGTTACACACTTCGTGCGTATGTGGAAACTGCGATAAAACAAACAAAATTCTGACACTATGGCACCGTACAGTATCAGCTTTGACACTACACGTTCCAACAACAGAATTTTGGAGCCCTTCGAATACAAATATGTTGAATCACAACAAAGATTTTGGATGTTAACGAGTGCAATGTCCCCTTAGAAAAATTATACAGCACTGTGCTTAAACTGATACACAATATTTTTAGCGCAACGCAATCTGACTTTCAAAAATCCCTACAAGAGATTGGCCCTGACTAACATTAACCTATACGTTTCACATATCACTTGCCTCACAAAAATCTTGGTTACTCGAACTACTGCAATACAGCGAGCACCACTACTGCCAGCTAAATAAAAGATTCAAACTACTGAAGGCACTAACTACTGATAGGCATAGTTAGCAAATGAAAGATTTTAATACAGAACAATGTATTTACCTTAATAGTTAAAATATATATAGCAGTTCATGACATCCATTCTTACAAATTTGAAAACTCCGCCATCTCTCTCCCCACATCCACCACTGCTGGCGGCTCACCTCCAACTGCGCAACGCTACGCGCTGTTAGCATCCAGCTGCCGCTGCCCAACAATACAATGGCAGACAACAATGCAAACCAGCCACAGACTGCACATGGCACAGACAGTGATTTTCATACAGAGCGCTACGTGGCGGCGGCGTTACCAATAAAAAAACGTAAACAGCCTACTTACACGAGTTTAAACAAACATACTGAGACATATAAGTGCCATGATATTCTTAGTTTAACACACTATATCTAAGTGCAGTAACATTCAGTTAATCAGAGCACTTGGTTCTTGGTCTTACACTTTTATTACTCCTCCTTGACTCTTGTACATGGTGTATGTTACCCGTCTCTGCTTGTGGCTTATCCCTATTTTTTCAGAACTTCGAATATCGTAGGTCATTTGACATTATCGAATGCTTTTTCCAGATCGATAAATTCTATGAACGTGTTCTGATTTTCTTTAGTCTCGCTGCCATTATCAACCACAACGTCACAACTGTCTCTCTCGAGCCTTTACCTTTCCTACAGCCAAACTGATCGTCATCTAACACATTCTCAAATTTCTTTTCCGTTCTTCTGTATACTGTTCTAATCAGCAACTTAGACGCATGGGCTGTGAAGTTACTTTTGTGATACTTTTTGCACTTGTCAGCTATTGCACTCTTCGGAACTGTGTGGGTGATATTTTTCCAAAAGCCAGATTGTACATCACCAATCTCATACATTCTATATACCAACGTGAATAGTCGTTTTGTTACCACTTCCTCCAATAATTTTAGAAATTCTGATGAAATGTTAATTGTCCATTCTGCCTGTCTTGGTCCCAAGCCTTCCAAAGCTCTTTTACATTCTGATTCTAACAATGAATCCCCTATCCCTTCTATATCGGCTCCTTTTTATCTGTTATATCGTAAAATTCTTTCTCCTCATTCTTTTGTCATCAGTATTCTGATTGCTATGGGTCTATTTATTGACTTTCGTTTTTATTTGTAGTCCAATGTTTTTCTTTAGAGTTTACATATTGTGATTTTGTCGTTTGGAGGTAGTGAGTGGAGTTGTGGACTCTAGACAAAAGGGAGAGCCAAGTGGAGAAATCGGAAAATTTTCGACATTTTTCTGTTTGAGTTCGGTACATGGATGACATCAACAGAGGTAGCCAGAAACATGTATGCAATATATGAGTTAATACCATTGGACAGAGCGCTGGTTTGATGCGGCCTGCCACGAATCTCTCTCCTGTGCCAACCTCTTCATCCCAGAATAGCATTAGCAACCTACGTCCTCTATTATTTGTTGGATGTGTTACATTCTTCCTCTCCAGGTTTTTCCGTCTATAATTCCCTTTAATATCATGGAAGTCATTCCCTCATGTCATAACAGATGTCATATAATCCTGTCCCTTCTCCTTGTCGCTGGCCGGTGTGGCCAGGCGCTGCAGACTGGAACCGCACGACCACTACGGTCGCAGGATCGAATCCTGCCTTGGGAATGGGTGTGTGTGATGTCCTTAGGTTAGTTAGGTATAAGTAGTTCTAAGTTCTAGGGGACTGATGACCTCAGTCCCATGTGCTCAGAGCCATTTGAACCTTCTCCTTGTCAATGTTTTCCACATATTCCTTTTCCTCTCCGATTCTGCGCGGAACCTCCTCATTCCTTTCTTTATCAGCCCACATTAATTTTTTACATTAGTCTGTAGCACCACATCTCAAATGCTTCGATTCTCCTCTGTTCCGGTTTTCCGTCATGTTTTTCGACAGTCCATGTTTACTACCATACAATGCTGTGCTCCAAACGTACTTTCTCAGAATTCTAGTCCTCAAATTAAGGCCTATGTTTGATGTTGGTCGACCTCTCTTGGTTAGGAATGCAATTTTTGTCAGTGCTTGTCTGCTTGTAATGTCCTCCTTGCTCCTTCAGTCACTGGTTATTTTGCTGCTAAGGTAGTTAGAAATTCTTAACTTCATCCGATCTAGGGAGATGCGATGACCATAATAAAATAATGGAAATCAGAGAGCACATAGAAAGCTATAGATGTCCAGTATTTCTGCTCTCTGTTCGGCAACGGAGTAATAGAGAATTGCTGTAAAGGTGGTTCGATGAACACACTACCAGGCATAGTCATGTGGTTGTAGGTGTATATTTTCTCTGTAGGTTCTTACATTTGTTAATCATCAGATTAAGACGTCCGTAATAAAGTGTCACTGTCAGCAACTGCAGCAAATAAAATTAATCTTCAAGGTGAAATGTTTAACATTTTTCTACTTTTTCG
Source organism: Schistocerca gregaria (assembly GCF_023897955.1). Taxonomy (NCBI): domain Eukaryota; kingdom Metazoa; phylum Arthropoda; class Insecta; order Orthoptera; family Acrididae; genus Schistocerca; species Schistocerca gregaria. The sequence goes on from NC_064920.1 coordinate 951,714,060, forward strand.
TATGATTCAGATAATACTACGTCACCTGATGACACTAGCTGCTGCGAACATTTTTGGTAGGTAGCAATTTTTAAGAGATCGGGACGGAACAAAATCGTACCCCTGAGGTGAAAAGATTTGGCGGCAGGAGGTGCAAAACATATTACTATAATGACGAAATGGTTTTGAGGTTTCACGAAAGACGGCTATAAATATATGTGCTATTAGTTAGTATCCATTACTTGTCTTGGCTTTATTCTAGCTGATACTACATTAATAAGACTGTCAGACTGACGAGTTCGATAACCACATTTTTTTGTAGGTATGGGCTAAATTCCCACCGTGAGGAAGCCAGCGTAAAGGAATCCGTTCTAATGAGGAGTTTTAACTTCATAGTATGTTTATACGAACTGCTGATTAACTCAGCTTTCCCTAGAATATTAATTGCTTCCTAATTCGTATATGGCTACGATGTGTACATCATGTTGACGTCATATTACGTAAAAAAACTGTAATTATGATAATATGCATATTTCTTCAGCGACTCTACTGCAGGCAATGGGAGAACCTTATACCCCGGTTTAATTTTAATCTTTTCATGCCCGATATAGGGAGTTCACGTAGCAAGAAGGCCACGTTGTTAAGACTTCCTTTCCTCCGACCGCTACCTGCGCGCTCATCCGCGTTGTAGCGCACCAGTTGCTGTCTCTACCTAATGCTCCCTCTGTTATACACGTCGCTCAATCGATCGCGCTGCTAAGTACATGGGGTGTTAGGTGCTGCTATCTCGTCACCAGATTACCTACCAGCACCGACATACCAGCGCGGAACATAGTCCACCGTTCGCTGTAGACTATCACTTATTAAGAACAAAATTGTTCTTTTTATATCTCAGTGGCGCTTGTATCCGTTGTCAGGTTTTGTTTGTTGATTTTAGGAAATACATTACTTGCACGTGGCAATGCCGAGATAGTATGGGAGTATCCAGAATGAATATTTCACTCTGTATCTGATTGTGCGCTGGTTTTGTATGTCACAGGAGTGGTAGTTGACTTAGCTACGCTGGAGTACTTCTATTAAGCTTGTAAAGTGGGAGAGAGATGGTGGCACACATGAGGCTGTGAGGGCGGATCATGAGTCACATTGAATAACTCAGCCGTGAACAGCATTGCCCGTGAAAGACAAGATGAGATGTTAGCGACCCAACTCAGCACAACGTAAGTAAAGTTATTTTGTGTTAATCCTATTTGTAGCTTTGGAAAGCCTACTTTTTGTTATTGCACTACTTAACATCGAGCAGTATATGTCTTCCATAAGGTAAGCTTTAAACAATACGCACTTGACATTATTATAAGTCGTGCATGCTACAGAACTTCTTGGAACGAGCAGATACTTAAGTACAGACCACGGAGATTTAAGAAGTCCATGATGATTGTCTACGTTTTTGCATTTTCAGGTGAGAGGACGGTGATGATGCAAGTGGGAAATTTATCACTTGCTGAATCTCTTGCACAAATTGACTTGCTGTTTGCCATGTTGCACATCCGAAGGGAATACTGGGAGTAGGTGATTCAGATGGTCTTACGCTGAGTTGTTCAAAAAGCACAGGTATTTCTGACGCGGCTACGAAAACTTGAAAAAAATATACCCAGAGAATTGAAGTTAAATTAACGATGAGCGAGGAGAGTAGGCACCATATCAAAATGAGGACTTTTATTTCTCTACAACAGAGCTACAAACCAACCTTAAGCAGGGCTTTAGCCACAGTTTCTAAACATCGATAATCTAAATGGAATAATATTCATATAATGAAGGCATTTTGTGGTAATAAGTATTTTAAAATTTTTGATATACACTCAATCTCATAAATTAAGGATAATGCTTATACTTGGTGAAACATCGCTCTGGTGGCTGGTTTGTGGGTTTAAATCACCTCGGAGTATGACCATGCCGTGCATTTAACGTGCGGTCGTCGCACGGTGGCATGGCAGCAGTCCACATACGCAAAGGTGTGTTGGTGCATGTCAAAGTATGGTGCAGCGAGTAAGTTTGCAGACGTTTTCAGATGTCCTAATGGTGATTGTGTGTTGAAAATGGCTCAAAGAACACATATTGATGACTTTGAGGGGTAGAATACTAGGTAGGCTGGAGGCTTTCCAGACACAGCAGGTCGTAGCATGGGCTCTCCGTGTGGCACAAAGTGTGATCTCAAGATAATGGGAACGATTCCAGCAGACAGGAAACGTGTCCAGGCGCTACAGTACGGGACGTCCACAGCATAAAAAACCACAAGAACATCTATATCTCACCATCAGTGCCCGCAGACGGGCACGGAGTACTGCAGGTAGCCTTGCTCGGGACCTTACTGCAGCCACTGGAACAGTTGTCTCCAGACACACAGTCTACTGACGACTGAACAGACATGGTTTATTCGCCTGGAGCCCATCAAGGTGCACTCTACTGAACCCTGGCCACAGGAGAGCCAGTAAAGCCTGGTGTCAAGAGCACAGTACATGGTCATTGGATCAGTGTTCCCAGGTTATGTTCGCGGATGAGTCCAGGTATAGTCTGAACAGTGATTCTCGCAGGGTTTTCATCTGGCTTGAACCAGGAACAACATACCAAACCCTTAATGTCCTTGAAAGGGAACTGTATGGAGGTCGTGGTTCGATGGTGTGGGGTGCGATTGTGATTGGTGCACGTACACTCCTTCATATCTTTGACAGAGGAACTGTAACAGGTCAGGTGTATCGGGACGTCATTTTGTACCAGTATGTCTGCCTTTTCAGGGGTGCAATGGGTCCCACCTTCCTCCTGATGGGTGATAACGCACGGCCCCACCGAGCTACCATCTTACAGGAGTACCTTGAAACACAAGATATCAGGCGAATGGAGTGGCCTGCCTGTTCTCCATCCCTAAACTCCATCGAGCACGTCTGGGATGCTCTCGGTCGACGTATTACGGCAGGTCTTCAAACTCCTACGACACCAGGAGCTCTGACAGGCACTGGTGCAATAATAGGAGGCTATACCCCAGCAGCTGCTCGACCACCTGATCCAGTGTATGCGGTCTGTGTACGTGTGCATGATGATCATATCCCATATTGATGTCGGGGTACATGCGCAGGAAACAGTGGCGTTTTTTAGCACATGCCTTCTGGACGGTTTTCTCAACTTATCACCAATACCGAGGACTCACAGATCTGTGTCGTGTGTGTTCCCTATGTGCCTACGATATTAGTGCCAGTTTTGTGTAGAGTGCCACGTTGTGTGGCACCTCATTCTGCTATTATCCTTAATTTATGAGTGAATAAAGCTCAGTAACATTCAATTTTCTTGCTAGGTTAAAACCGCTGAAATTCCTAGTATTTGCTAAGATTTCTATGATTTTTAGAAGTAGATAGTTCTAAACATAAATTGTAATACCTATAATTATTTTCGACCGCTACAGTATGTAGCCCAGCGGAGTGGTCGTCAATTTTTTTAATAAACGCGAACGAAAAATTGACGTAGGCATAGGCTGTCTACCAGTATTGACTCTTACTGACTTATAACAACTCACAAAAATACATATTTACGTGAATTTAACTTACTTTTAAGAGCGTAAAATTTATTTGGGCAGGACTTTTATAAAGATTTTCGCCTTTATTCATTGATTAATCCATCAAAGTTAAAGAGAAAGGTGCTATGAAATATTCAGTTCTACTACGAACCCTCTTTCAAGACAAATTTTGAAGTCAGTAAACTGTGAAGTATTCTCGCAAAGAAAATTAACAATTCCCACGCGTTGAGATCAGAAAGATTACATTGACGACCGACCACTACCAGCTAGTCAAAGAATATCATTATCACTAGAGACGTCACACACGACGTGATAATGTTAAACAAAGTATGGCCTGCATTTCGGCGGCGAACTTCAACAAACGACTTCCCCATAAAATGGTATTTTCTTACAGTACATTAATACTTTTTTTCCGACTCCTCATATGTAAGAAAGAGAGAAACATACGTCCTACAATAATACCTTTTTTCCACGCAAGTCACGTATGACAGGTGGCACACAAAACGATATTCACATGACGAGGCAGCAGCGTCAGATTTGCTTAATGGAAGAATGACGGAGACAAGACTGCTTTATACGCTTTGACCCAAACAATGAAGAGTTGCTCAACAGAATGGTCAACAGTGCGTTACCTTTTCTAAGGCACAGTGATTAGCACACTGGTCTCGCATTCGGTAAGACGACGGTTCAGCCTCGCTTCACGCCATCCTGATTTAGGCTTCCCATGATCTCCCTAAATCGCCTCAGGCAAATGCCAGGATGGTTCAGAGGAAGTGCGCGTCTGATTTCCTTCCCCATCCTTTCCTCATCCCATGGGACCGATGACCTCGCTGTCTACTATCCTCACCCAATTCAACCAACCAACGGACCTACCACTTCTAAAGACAGAGAGATCACAAGGACGTAGATAACTCATCGTCATAAAGTATATATTATTCACAATAATTTGTACAGCTACTATCGACGCACAGCCAATACGTCCCTCCATCTACATCTACATCCATACTCTGCAAGCCACCTGACGGTGTGTGGCGGAGGGTAACCTGAGTACCTCTATCGGTTCTCCCTTCTATTCCAGTCTCGTATTGTACGTGGAAAGGAGGATTGTCGGTATGCTTCTGTGTGGGCTCTAATCTCTGATTTTATCCTCATGGTCTCTTCGCGAGATATACATAGGAGGGAGCAATATACTGCTTGACTCTTCGGTGAAGGTATGTTCTCGAAACTTTAACAAAAGCCCGTACCAAGCTACTGAGCGTCTCTCCTGCAGAGTCTTCCACTGGAGTTCATCTATCATCTCGGTAACTCTTTCGCAATTACTAAATGATCCTGTAACGAAGCGCGCTGCTCTCCGTTGGATCTTCTCTATCTCTTCTATCAACCCTACCTGGTGCGGATCCCACACTGCTGAGCAGTATTCAAGCATTGGGCGAACAAGCGTACTGTAACCTACTTCCTTTGTTGTCGGATTGCATTTCCTTAGGATTCTTCCAATGAATCTGTCTGGCATCTGCTTTACCGACGATCAACTTTATATGATCATTCCATTTTAAATCACTCCTAATGAGTACTCCCAGATAATTTATGGAATTAACTGCTTCCAGTTGCTGACCTGCTATTTTGTAGCTAAATAAGGGACCTATCTTTCTATGTATTCGCATCACATTACACTTGTCTACATTGAGATTCAATTGCCATTCCGTGCACCATGCGTCAATTCGCTGCAGATGCTCCTGCATTTCAGTACAATTTTCCATTGTTACAACCTCTCGATATACTACAGCATCATCCACAAAAAGCCTTAGTGAACTTCCGATGTTATTCACAAGGTCATTTTTATATATTGTGAACAGCAACGATTCTACGACACTCCCCTGCAGCACATCTGAAATCACTCTCACTTCAGAAGAATTATCTCCATGCTGCGTTCTGTTATCTAGGAACTCCTCAATCCAATCACACAATTAATCTGATAGTCCGTATGGTCTTACTTCGTTCATTAAACGACTGTGGGGGAACTGTGTCAAACGCCTTGCGGAAGTCAAGAAACACGGCATCTACCTGTGAACCCGTGTCTAAGGCCCTCTGAGTCTCGTGGACGAATAGCGCGAGCTGGGTTTCACACGACCGTCTTTTTCGAAACCCATGCTGATTCCTACAAAGTAGATTTCTAGTCTCCAGAAAAGACATTATACTCGAACATAATACGTGTTCCAAAATTCTACAACTGATCGACGTTAGAGATATAGGTCTATAGTTCTGCACATCTGTTCGACGTCCCTTCTTGAAAACGGGGATGACCTGTGCCCTTTTGCAATCCTTTGGAAAGCTTCGCTCTTCTAGAGACCTACGGTACACCGCTGCAGGAAGGGGGGCAAGTTCCTTCGCGTACTCTGTGTAAAATCGAACTGGTATTCCATCAGGACCAGCGGCCTTTCCTCTTTTGAGCGATTTTAATTGTTTCATATCCCTCTGTCGTCTACTTCGATATCTACCATTTTGTCAACTGTGCGACAATCTACATAATAGGTACTGAACTGTGAAGACAGATGTTAGAATAATCCAAAAATGTATATCAATACCTTTCATGAAACTACTATATTGCAGTACCTGTGTTTTTCCGAATTACTATGCGAAGTTTCCTCCGACATGCACGAATGACTGAAGGAAATTCTCATTGTACATCGGAACAACGCAGACTCTGCAAGGTCTTAATTATCCGCCGACACCGGGCAAGTAACTTTCAATTAAAATGTCTCCCCCGTAAGGGAATATACATAAATAATGTAAGAGTATAGTTGATGACACATGACTGAAGATGTACGAAGTTTCGGCCTGGCTGTGAGTCGTGCTAGGATAGCCTAATCGTAAGGCAATCGCTCACAATATGCGGGAAACCCGTGTTCGAATCCCGGTTCGGCGCAGATTTTCTTTGCCGTCCTTTCATTATACAGTTGATGGTTCTCCATATTCACAGCTGCGCATGCGTTTAATGGCGTTCATCAAAGAGTCAAGATACTCGCGGTTAAACTTGAACCAAAATTGGTTCTCTTCTGAAGAGAGGTAAAAATATTAGAAAATTGTCACGGACTAGAAATGAAGAGCTGCAACTAAGTATTCTGTAGAGAGAAAAACCCTCCCAGAAAATAACTGTTGAGTAAATAATGTTTCGTCGACATAGTAAAATCTATGTAGTAAGCAAAGGAAGTACGCAACAGAAAGTAAAAGAAATGTACATAACAGCATCGCTAGGGGCAAACATAAGAACGCAGTATGTCTGGATGAAATTTGGGGAAGGAATCTTCACAAGTTGTTGAAGTAATTACGTAATCTCGAAGCAATATTTCAACAAATTCTTATTCGTCATCAGTTGAAGTCAGACTTCTCTTTGGCCGGCAGCTGTGGCCGAGCGGCTCTAGATGCTTCAGTCTGGAGGCGCGCTGCTGCTACGGTCGCAAGCTCGAATCGAGCCTCGGGCATGGATGTGTGTGATGCCCTTAGGCTAGTTAGGTTTAAGTAGTTCTAAGGGAGCTTAGAGCCATTTGAACTTCTACTTGTCGAAATATTGCTTCAGATCGACTCAGTTATTTGGCTGAAAACATGTCCGAATAAGTAGCTACAGTAATCAGTGAAAGCTTATTATAAAACCTTCAGTATATGTCAAAGGTGGGCAACTACAAGAAAGTTCAACGTCATATAATTACAATATCTGAATAAGACAGCGCAAGTGATGCTTTAGCTGCTAAGAACGTGACAATGCGATGTTCTCGTCATTCAGGACGTACCACGTACGCCTCAGAAAATTCTTGGAAACTGTAGAATGGAACAAACAGTAAAATGGTTCAAATGGCTCTGAGCACTATGGGACTTAACATCAGAGATCACCAGCCCCGTAGAGCTTAGAACTACTTAAACCTAACTAACCTAAGGACTTCACACACATCTATGCCCGAGGCAGGATTCCAACTTGCGACCATAGCAGTCGCGCTGTTCCGGACTGAAGTGCCTAGAACCGCTCGACCACCGCCGCCGGCAGCGTCACTTGCGCTGTAGGCAATAAACAGTTTGTATCTGAGTACGCAGCAACTATTCTCGGTTTAAATTGCTTTTATCCTATGCCTCTCAAGTTTCTCTTCACTGATTTGGTTACATTCAATTTTTAATAACATGAGAAAACACTACCCCTATGAGTAAGTTTAAAATTCGTTTGTTTCATTGAAAATGTCAATTTAATGCGAAATTTTTAAGTTATAAAAGCCAAAGCAACTTAAAGTATCATCTGCTCGTAACTATTACAGTTACTGCTGGTGATGCTTTTTCAATAAAAGCGAAAAGCGCATGATTAATGAGCTCTTCACTTTTCAAACATCTCAAGGCAGAGAGAAACCGAAGTATCAGGCAGAGGTTAACCTAGTCGAACGCGGGACGGGGTTTCAACGTAGCTCCTTGCAGTTGGCGAATTTTGCTTGTATTTTATTTGTCGGTTGTTTCACTTTAACAACGCCTCTGAAATAAAATTTCTGCGTCAGAAACGCTATCAGAAGTCTCGTGAAAACTGTCGAAGTGCGACTGTTAGAACAGTTATGTTGAATGTTGCTATGCTTTCGACAGAATCTCTGTGGACAACGTTAATTGTACAGTAAATTTATTTCATCATGGAGACTACTGGAAAGATTTAATAACACTATCAGAATAGCCGCTGCGCACATCAACGTATCTCCTGATACCACCGCTGTCTTGTTAACTAAAAATGTTGAGGAGGGATCACAAAATCATGGCAATACCAGAACGACAAATGGACATGGAGACCTGACTTTCGATATGGAATAATTTGCAAATTAAAGAATTGGTAAGACAACAGATGTAACTGATACGAGAGTGATGAAATACAAATTTCGGGATCAGACTTTTTCTTTGATGCACTTCACCAATAGACGGCACAAATTTTTGCAACTTCCTCCCTTGCCTGCAACACTATTAAAAATACTGACAACAAAGTTTGACTAATGTGAAATATTAAGATCGATTTTGTATCACTTGAGCTACGATCATCATAACCTGAAACTGTGAAACATTTAAGTCACTGCGAGAACATTTCTAAAACCTCTAACGCTTGATAAATACCCTTACAGCAACCTGTGGTAGCATCCCGTACAAAATTAAGCAGCAACCTTTTTCTTTCAGGTCAATGTTGCCATGGTAGGTTACATATTTCGATATTCTTCACATCATCCACTGCATGAGAAAGATCACAATGTCGTTGCCTACGCAGTTACATGAGACGAAATGTAGTTTAAAGAAATAGAGGAAAGTGTACTCGATATCTTGCCTCTGTGTTCACACTGTGCCTGATTTATCACTAGACCATAAAAACATAAAACTGCGCACCAGTTCCAGAAGAAATTCACGCACCCTCCGTGTTGTTCGTTCATGGTTATAGCCATTATGTAATTCCGGTATTTACAAAATCAAGTATAATGTGCGCAACAGTTTTTAACAAACAAGAAAACCCTTTCCCGCCTCTGGTAACACCAGTTGAACAAAGTAGGGTTGCACCGTGATCCCAGCTCCATTTAAACGTGACGTCCCTTCACCACTGGCTGGAGGAGAGTCGGCCTGTGTGGGGCCATGATAGAGGCGGGGGTCTTGGCAATTAGAAGCTCAGGCACCAGTTGTAAGTAGGCTGTCTATGTGTTTGTATGTTGCCAGTTCTATGTAGCACTCTGCTTTAATGACTCTGACAGCTATGTACGTACTCTGTAAGAGAATCTATGGCTGGTCTCACTAGCAGTTGGAAGATAAGTCAGTGGTGACGGAAGTTGGAGGTGAACAGCCAGCAGTGATGGAAGTTGGGAGTGAGAAGTCAGCAGTGACGGACGTTAGAGGTTAATAATTAGCAGTGTTGGAGGTTTCAGTATTAGCGCGAACGGACGGTCTGAATTTATATCCGTCATTGAGATTTATTACTGATGATTATAAAATTTTTTTGAACTGGTTGTCAATTAAGGTAACATTTCGAAAATACATTGTTTGCTCTGCAATGAAATCTTTCCTTTGCTAACCACATGCCTATTAGTATTTAGAGCCCTCAGTAATAGAATCTTTTAAATAGCTGGCAGTATTGGTGCTTGCCGCATTGCTGTAGTTTGTGTAATGAAGATTTTTGTGAGGTAACTGACTATTTCAGGACCATTCTTTTGTATCAATTATTTGAAGTCAGATTATCAATTTTAAAGCAGTCAGATCGTGTTACCGTTGAATATTGTGGGTAATTAATGAATAGAAGTTTGAGTTCAGTTTCTCAGGGAAAATTCTGTAGGTCAGAAATGGAACGATAAAGAATAGCAAAGAGACAGTAGATTCAATATAGTTAATTTCATTCAGCAATATGAGCAGAAAATTTAAATTAAGAACTTTCACCCAGCAGTTTCAGTAAAAAATTTATTTTAATAAAGAAGTTTCACAAACTTTCTTCCACGAGAAATTTTACTTTATTAATGAACCAATCGTCTCGTAAAATAACAAGGTAGTTACTTCTTATTGCCTTTGAACTTGGAAGTTGAAAATATTGGTTCAGGACTGGACTTGAGCTCAGAACTACGCTTCGTGTGATCAAATCCTTTATTTTCCCAAGATCCCCACTCCTCAAGAGAACCACAAAAGGTGCGTGTCTGGTTTCGAGTTCCGGTCTGGGACTAAATTATCAGCATCTCGTTTCACGCTGTAACACTAGATTACAGGTGTATGATCATCATGTTTTCTAATGGCTCTCCATGTGTTGCCAGCAACAAAGATAGATTAGAGTTTCGACTCCCAGTCAGATACAAAATTTTGCAACACAATATTTCAGCTTCAAACCTGCCAGCCCTAGGTATCGGAGAAAAGAGAATCAATAGTTAACATCTTTTCACGTGTAGCCAACGGTGATGTTACGTCACAATCAGCGCAGAACATTGTCATGTTATTTCCAGTTTAGATCTGAGCGCTTCTTATACTGGTGAAATGAACCGATAGTTCTGTGTTCGTGGATAGAAGGTAATAGAGAGAGGTGCCATGTTAAAATCTCCGTAAGACGAAACTTTTCATCTCGTCATTTCAGTTTGTCATCATCTCACTACTGATGAAAACATTACATATCTAACACTCGTTGGTGCTTAGCAAACAAATCCATTAGGTGCTGGGTTAGAATCTCCGTCCAGCACAAGCTTTACATCACTTCGTTTCAAGTGTTAACATGGGCACACTTTGTTACTTTCAGTAGTAACCAGGTTTAAGATTTATTATGGTTTTTCAAAGGGGGCCATAATTGCTGAATAGGAGTCAAAGGTCCGGAACCAGTAAAAAAATATTCGTCATGTAATTTCAATTTGAAACTTTTCGAAACATCATTTACTGTAATAAATTTGAATTTACAAACGTTAGACTGTGTGATGTCTAATAACGTGTATCATGATACTTGCAGTATTGTGTTGATTCGCATCAGCCGGTCGGAGTGGCTGTGCTGTTCTGGGCGCTACAGTCTGGAACCGAGCGACCGCTACGGTCGCAGGTTCGAATCCTGCCTCGGGCATGGATGTGTGTGACGTCCTTAGGTTGGTTAGGTTTGATTAGTTCTAAGTTCTAGGCTACTGATGACCTCAGAAGTTGAGTCGCATAGTGCTCAGAGCCATTTTGATTCGCATCTGAACTGATATCCATACAGAGATGTTCTCTAGTGGTCTCTTGTAGTATCCATTTTGCGAATTCAAACAACTGTAACGAAGAGAAATTGTAGGACTTGCAAGAAAGTTGAGTTTTGCGGGTTGCATAAAAAATGAGACGCAAACCAGTTCACGTCATTCTGTTATTTTGTATATGATAGTACGTTAATTCTCCCTCACCGATCACAGCTGTGCACACGGTACCTTTGTCGTTCGGACACTATTGCTACCTTCCATAAATGTACGTGTGCCAGAACGAAAAAAATTATGTACAAAGAGATTTTCTGTACCTCTGAATGGCATCTTTCTTTTCTCGTGTAATGCTAAGGAAAGGTCAGTATTTTGTGGGTCAACCTCGTTACCCAAGACTGAAGTAATTGTGTTTGAAAAAAATATAGTTTTTGTCCCCAGACATGTAACAATACTGCTCTTCATACAGAAAGTCATTACAGACGCTAGTACACAGGTAAGAAAATTATATTTCATCACATAGTGAAATGGTCTGAGTATATAAGCATGACTTTAACGGAACAAGACATGTGAATAATTCGAAAATGTATTTACCTTACACAAAATAGACAAATGAAAGGCATATAAATTCTTTGATATGCACTACTGGTCCTACGTTTTAAGCCACATAGCTTTCTGCTACTGCCTTCAGAATGTTGATTAGATGGAAATAAAGTAGAGCACAGGCAATGGTAGCTCTCCGAATATAATAGACAACAGCCGTCCGACTGAAGGAGCCGCCGAAGCCACGTTCGTTATTTCACCCTACTGCTAGTCATTCCCAAGAGGAACGGAGTAGTTTCCCATTTCGTGCGCCAGTAAACTCCTCGTTAGTATGCAAATCTGAGAAACCCGACTCCACTTTGCATCGAGGAGCTCGTACATCAAAGTCAATGGCAAATGAGGTATTGCTCAGTAGTTTCTCTAGCAGTAGTATATTAGCAGCTGAGACAGGGGTGGAGGTACGAAGAGGTCTTGACGAGCACGCTCTCTCGGGTAGTAAAGAGGCTTACGATTCGAGTCTGATAAAAGCTGAATAAAACGGAGGCTAGATTCCATTAATACGGATAACTCGTGATTACAAGAAGAGACGTTATGAGATCTCTGTAGGGTGATCACGTGAACTCCGTGTACAATGGAGCACGGAGAGGCATGACACTAAACAAGGGTGCCAGCTACTATCGCCGCTGAGCCATTTACAAGGAGAAAAATGTCTCAGAAGTACTACGCTGGCAAATTAACGACCACATTTCATAAATCATATTCGAAATTCTAAGAGTACAAGTAAACGTCAATGTGCATATCTGAGTATGTCAACTACATACAGAGCACCACAGTAAAATATATCGAGGAACCCGAAAGTCCGTTAACGTTTGAAAATTCTGTACTTTACAAAATAACATACGTAGAGAGGTAAAAATTGAAGCACGTCCTTGAAATGATATTGGAGCTTATTGAGGCATAAAAAGGCCACAATATGTCTGACATATGATGCGACGTATGACACAACAGCAAAAATTGACGTAATTATAGATTTTTTTGCAAAGATATGTTCTGTACAACAAATGACTATCACGTCGGCTGTCATTCAACAATATCTGTAGTCAGAAGGCTGTGCTATTGTGAACAGCACTGTACAGCATATCAGTAGGTATGGTGTGAAACTGCCGTTGGACGTTGTCTTCTAGAGTTCGGACGATTACGGTAGGACGACTTCAGGTAACCCCTCAATTAATAATCACACGGATTGAGGTCTCGCGACCTTGGAGGCGCGCAACACAGATATTACACACCTGTAGCAATATGGCGTGCATCACCATACTGCATGAAAGTCGCATCTTCCGGCAGGTGTTTATGATGCGATTATGTTACATACCGGTATACCTCTTACCCGTCACGCTGGCAGTCTGAAAGGCAGCACCCCACGTTAACTTGAAGAAAAAGGGTCCGACCTCGATGTGGGGAATCCAAACGACACCCTGACTTTCTTGACATGCAACGGTGTTTCCACAACAGTTCAAGGATTTTCGGTAGCACATATTCTGCAGTTGTGAGTCTTGACAGACCCTCTGAGTATGAAGTGGGCTTCGCCGTTCCGCAACATGTAAAACAAACAGTCTCACCTTCTTTGATTTTCTTTTAAGTGCCCATGCCACAGACACTCTCCGCGTCACAAAATCGATGGCTAACAGCTCATGATGACGATGGGTTTGGTACGCATAGCACTGGAGAGTACGCCTTATTGTATACTACTGGCCATTAAAATTACTGCACCACGAAGATGTACTACACACGCGAAATTTAACCGACAGGAAGATGCTGTGATATCCAAATGATTAGCTTTTCAGAGCATTCACACAAGGTTGGCGCTAGTGGCGACACCTACAACGAGCTGACATGAGGACAGTTTTCAACCCATTTCTCATACACAAACAGCAGTAGACGGGCGTTGCCTGCGAAAAGTGGTTGTGATGCATCGTTAAGGAGAGATGCGTACCATGACGTTTTCGACTTTGATAAAAGTCGGATTGTAGCCTATCGCGATTGCGGTTTATCGTATCGCGACATTGCTGCTCGCGTTGGTCGAGATACAATGACTGTTGGCAGAATATGGAACCGGTGGGTTCAGGAGGGTAATACGGAACGCCGTGCTGGAACCCAACGGCCTCGTATCACTAGCATCCGAGATGACAGGAATCTTATCCGCATGGCTGTAACGGATCGTGCAGCCATGTCTCGATCCCCAAGTCAACAGATAGGGACGTTTGCAAGACAACAACCATCTGCACGAACAGTTCGACGACTTTTGCAGGCCGGCATCGGTGGCCGTGCGGTTCTAGGGGCTCCAGTCCGGAGCCGCGCTGCTGCTACGGTCGCAGGTTCGAATCCTGCCTTGGGCATGGATGTGTGTGATGTCCTTAGGTTAGTTAGGTTTAAGTAGTTCTAAGTTCTAGGGGACTGATGACGGCAGAAGTTGACTCCCATAGCGCTCAGAGCCATTTGAACCATTTGACTTTTTCATCGGAATGGACAATCAGCTCGGAGACCACGGCTGCGGTTACCCTTGGCGCTGCATCACAGACGGGAGCGCATGAGATGGTGTACTCAACGACGAACCTGGGTGCGCGAAAGGCAAAACGTCATATTTGCGGATGAATCTAGATTCTGTTTACAGCATCATGATGGTCGCATCCGTGTTTGGTGACATCGCCGTGGTAACAGATTGGAAGCGTGTATTCGTCATCGCCACACTGGCGTATCATTCGGCGTGATGTATGGGGTGCCATTGGTTACACGTCCCGGTCACCTCTAGTTCGCATTGACGGCACTTTCAACAGTGCACATTACATTTCAGACGTGGTACGACCCGTGGCTCTATCCTTCATTATATCCCTGCGAAACCCTACATTTCAGTAGAATAATGCACTACCGCATGTTGCAGGTCCTGTACGGGCCTTTCTGGGTACAGAAAATGTTCGACTGCTGCCCTGGTCAGCACATTCTCCAGATTTCTCACCAAATGATCACGTCTGGTCAATGGTGGCCGAGCAACTGGCTCGTCACAATAGGCCAGTCACTACTCTTGTTGAACTGTGGTATCGTGTTGAAGCTGCAAAGGCAGCTGCACCTGTACAAGGTATCCAAGCTCTGTTTGACGCAATGCCCGAGCGTATCAAGGCCGTTATTAGTGCCAGAGGTGGTTGTTCTGGGTACTGATTTTTCAGGATCTATGAACCCAAATTGCGTGAAAATGTAATCCCATGTCAGTTCTAGTATAATATATTTGCCCAATGAATACCCGTTTATCATCTGCATTTCTTCTTGGTGTAGCAATTTTAAGGGACAGTAGAGTATTTTATTTGAGGTGCTATGGAACTTATTCCCTGTAGTCTCTTCTTGTAGTCTTACGCGTAGATTCTGTAGTTTCAATTTTAACGACACTAACGCCTTCTGTTGATATACCGCCCTACTAGCGCGGGCAACACCGTTTTCCTCTGGACTCTAGTTTCAATAGGGCCGTGTATTAGACCGTTTAGACACCTGAAATCCAGGTCATTCGATATACGTGTGGCTCTATGCTGCGTTTCACCTGTCAGGTGTGGCTATTTTATGGTATTTTCCGTTAGTTTATTTGTGTATGAGACTTCCTGCACTTTATATTTGCCCCGGTGTTTATCGTTTTAAGTTTATAGATTCGTTTTGTTTTTTCTGAGTATTTTTCGACGATTTTTCACTTATTACCATCGTTCTAACTGCCCTTCCAGCCGATGATATGTAATTCTGTGATACCCTTTCGTGAGTGTCAGTCAGCTTTTTTAAAAGTAATGTTTGAAAGTCAAGTGGATATTATAATCATGCTTCTTAACTGATAATTCAGTTCAGCTGCATTCTTGCTTCTGGTTTTCTTTTAGAAAATCTGAGTAAACCTTAACCAGGCGAAACGTGTTATTTGCAGTAAAAATTTCTTTGGAGCCTAGATTGTTTGTATAATCGTGGAAACCGGTTCTTTTACTAATCAGCCAATCTTGGAATGGAATAAGGTGCGCACTGATTCATAACACAGCAGCTCTGAAGTTTGCCTTCGTCACAGCTATTAATTAACCGGAAGTACCCGCTGGTAAAGCGTACTTGTCAACTTGCACTCTTCGCTCTCGCTGTTCCAGGTTTGTTTGTGATCTACCGACTAGCAGGCCAAACTGTGGACTGCATAATGCGAGCGCTGTCCGCCGCTCTAATTGGCGGAGCGCTAGAGCGCGCTGTATAGCCGCACCTACGCAAACAACCGATATCCGCCTCTGCTGCCGCCGCTGCCGCCTTAAAGCCCTGTGGACACTGCAGCGCCGGTGGCTGATTGCCGACAATGTTTGCCGAGGTCCGGGTCTGGGCGACCCGCCTGCTGCCGCTGAGCACACTGGCGGCGTCAGACTGGCTCTGGGGCGGCCGCCGGGGAGTTGTTAGCGCAGCCACCTGCAGCGGCGGCGGTCGGGCTCGGCTCTCCGCGTCTCCGCCGCAAACGGGCGGTGGCAGCACGCTCGGAACACCACTTACCTGCTGCCTCCCACTGAAGCGAACGGCGCGGAACAGCCGCTAAACTCCTGGGCTCGTCCTTAGAAATTTAACGGTCCACATACATTAAAAAAAAAAAAAAAGCCACGGAATTCTGTATATGCGATGCAAGAGATGTACACGCACTGACAAATTCCAGAGAGAGAGCTCACAATGAGCTGGTCTGTAACGCGTTGCTCTACCTCTGGCCATTACTCAAGCAGTTCTTCGACTTGGCGTAGATTCATAGTTGTTTGATTCCCTCCCTATGGATAACTTGGCAGACTCTGTCCAATTGGCGTGTTCTCCAAACGTTCTCAATTGAAAAGAGATCCGGCGACCAAGGTATTCAAGGTAGATTTTGGCGAGCGTGAAGGCAAGCAGTAAAAGCTCCCGACGTTGTTGACGGGCTGTGGCGAAACAAGCGCTGTGTCATTGTCAGAGGTACAGAAGCGAGCGAGTGTGCCGGGATTTACCGCAGTTCACTGCTATTGGCACCACGTCATCATAAAGCGCCTGTGCGTATCATACAGAGTATTGCTTCATAATGTAAGAACGAAATTAAGATTTGAAGTAATTTTTCCAAAGTTTGTCAATGTGGGCTTCATTATATTAATTTCAACATAGTGAAGCCTCAGAATGATCACATCAATAAATTTTACTAAATACATTTTAATAAAAAATAAGTGGCACTAAATAACGCAGCTAGAAAGCTAAAAATTGTTCTGAATTTGTGAATTATGTCACAATCAAAAGTTAAATGTCTTAATTTGGTCGTAGCAATATTTTGGCCAAAATCCGCGTTTTTACGATAATTTGAAGGCTTTAGATATTAGGCTGAGATAGACAAAAATTCGTATGTAGCCTCAGTTTCATATAAAACATTAACTACGTGACTTCATTAAGCTTTCCCGGATAGTTTCCAAGTAATTTACTAAAAACTAATTTGGGACAAAAACGTCATTGATTCAGTGTCATTTCCAATTGTTACTGGAAGTACTAATAATGGCGGTTGATGACATTAGTAGAAAATACCGCTTCAAGACTTTAGTAAATGACAGTTAATACAAGATCTCTTAAAGAGATACTGTAAGAAAATGAAACACCTACAGACGTCCTTAAGATTGATTTATTGTGTAGCTACCAGTTTCGGCGCTTCTAAACCGTTTGTTGGTCACTGATGGATCGCATATACGGATCGCGATAACCCCTTCAGCACCAACTAAGGCCTCAAAGAGGCGCATAGAAACTCCTAAACTTGTAGCTACACAATAAATGAGATCTTAAGGGTGGCTCTAGGTGTTTCATTCTCTTAGAATAGCGAATGGACGTAGTCACCCAGACCTACAGCCACAAGGAAGGAGATACAAAATCTTACGAAAGTGGTTCAGAGGTCATGTTCCATAGTCGATTCCGTTCTAATAATTCTAGCCGCAAAGTTTAAATGCAGTCGAGCTAAGACTTTCTCAGTAACTAAAGCCAACTTACACATTAACTCCAGTCATATAAGACTTACGAACATTGTAAATTGTTACTCAACAGAGATATTAATAAGTACGTGTCCGAGATTGCTGCCACTATGATGCTGCTACTTTGCCTAGGAATGCTTGCAGCGGATGTTCCGTTCAGCGGTCCGCTGCGCCCATATCCAGGGTGTATCGTAATTAATGGCGAAAACGGATATAGTTGTAAGTACATGATACCAGAATAAAAAAAGCATCACTAAACATTGGGTCGAAAATGCATACCTAAAGAGCTATTAGCATTTTTTCATCTTCGATACTTTGTAGCAAATCTCTTTACCGCAAGCTCTTTGCTTTCCACATTTTGGGATATAGTAGTATGGACCAAAAGAAAAAAAAAAGTTCAGTAAACATTAGCTCTAAAACGCATACCTTAAAAGTTACGAGCAGTTATTAAATAGAAGAGTTGTTTCGAAGCAGCGAAGATGAGCGTATGCTCGTAGCTCTTAAGGCATGCATTTTAGATGACATGTTTACTAGACTTTTTTCTTGTTTTTCTCCATACTACTACTTTCAAAAACGTGCAAAGCAAAGAGCTTGCAGTTGAAGAGTTTTGTTTCGCAGGATCGAAGATGGAAAAATTGCTCGTAGTTCTTAGGTGGTGGTTAGTGTTTAACGTCCCGTCGACCACGAGATCATTAGAGACGGAGCGCAAGCTCTGGTTAGGGAAGGAAATCGGCCGTGCCCTTTCAAAGGAACCATCCCGGCATTTGCCTGAAACGATTTAGGGAAATCACGGAAAAACTAAATCAGGCTGGCTGGAGACGGGATTTAACCGTCGTAGTTCTTAAGGTACGCTTTTTCGACCCTGTGTTTACTGAGACTGTTTTGTATCTAGTATCGTGTACATTCAATTGTTTACGTTTACGCCATTAACTATGATAAACCCTGTACAAATACGGCCAGAGGGGCAGGAGGAAAGACATTTCGCACCGAGCCGTCAATATGTCCACGTCAGTCCAACGCCGGCTTACGTTGTGCCTCGGATGACATCAGAGCTGGGCGCCTACCAAAAGTGTTTTCGCTTTGTGCATGTGACCTTTTTCTGAATATGTTAACCAATTACAAATTTAAAAGTTATTTCCGAGTCCTCTGAGTAGATATCAAGTAGGAAAATTTTCATATAGCGAGCACAACCCTAATATGGACTTGCACACTGGAAATCATGGTCAGTATATTTCCATCGCTTTTTGGCTGACCGCAAAAATAATGTTCAGTCTCTTGTACATACTTCGATGATAAAATCCACCCACCGCTCCTCAGGACAACAAAACGGGGCGTATAACATCGTCAACGTTCCGCTGTGCTGTAAGGGAGACACAGATGACGAAGAAAGGGGACCTGCTGTGAAGAGAAATGGCGTCTCAGACCTTAACTCCTGGTTGTCAGGACGTATGATAGGAGACAGTCGGGTCACAACGCTCTCCGAGCCTCTCCAGACATGTATTCGCTGGTAATTAGGCCTCACTTAGAAGTGGGACTAATCACTGGAGACTACTCCATTCACTGAGATTCCAGGCAGAAGTAGTGTCTGGAGTCGAGTCGGACAGTGGTAGGACAGCAGCGTTGCCCACCATACGACTCGAGAAACAGAAGTGATGTTCTGGGAGGACATCTCTCTTCATAGCAGAACCTCTTTGGTTTTCGTCCGCGGTACGTCAACGCCATCCGCAGCTCGTGGTCCTGCGGTAGCGTTCTCGCTTCCCGCGCTCGGGTTCCTGGGTTCGATTCCCGGCGGGGTCAGGGATTTTCTCTGTCTCGTGATGACTAGGTGTTGTGTGATGTCCTCAGGTTAGTTACGTTCAAGTAGTTCTCAGTTGAGAATGTTCGCAGGCGTTATGGGTAGGGCGTTCCAACCAGCTCTGGATTTTAGTAATCTAACGCACCACCCTTGGACAGAATTTGGCACGATGTGTCTCAGGAAGACATCAGTCAACCCCAAGCCGGATAACTGCTTGCATAAGGTCCAGTAGTGGACCTACGCTTTGACTTGCTCAGTTTGTGAAGCTTTTTATCTTGAATAAATCACACGATTTTTCCGAAATTGTAGTAATTTGGTCGTTTGTAAAGGCACATCACATATACCGATTTCCTTCTCATTCAGAGAATCCCTTTATGGTTGGTCTGTTTTGTTCCTACATTATTTGTTTCATTCATCTAATTAACGTTGTTATGGACTTCAGTCCTGAGAAGTTTTATCTCTGCACAAGTACCGCAGCCTTCATCCGTCTGAATTTCCCGGAGTGCAGCCTTGGTCTCCGTTTACAGTTCTCATCCCCCCTCCCCAATCACACCCCCTCCCCCACCCTCCATCCACATACACACTCTTCCAACCATTACCAATTTGACAGTCCCTAGATCCGTCAGGACGCGACCTGTTAACCAATCCCCTGTTTTACTCAAGTTATGTGATGCATTTACTTTCTGCCTACTTTGATTCATTGACAATTAGCTGACCAATATACCATCTAAACTTCAGAATTCTCCTGTAGAATCGCATTTCAGAATATCTATTGTCTGAACTTCCATACAAGGCTACACTTCTGATACTTTCCGTACAGACTTTGACATTTCGCTTACGTCTCTGTTTCAGAAAAGCATCCTGTGGTGTCACCGCCAGACACCACACTTGCTAGGTGGTAGCCTTTAAATCGGCAGCGGTCCTTTAGTATACGTCGGACCCGCGTGTCGCCACTATCAGTGATTGCAGACCGAGCGCCGCCACGCAGCAGGTCTAGAGAGACTTGCTAGCACTCGCCCCAGTTGTACAACCGATTTTGCTAGCGATGGTGCACTGACAAAATACGCTCTCATTTGCCGAGACGATAGTTAGCACAGCCTTCAGCTACGTTATTTGCTACGACCTAGCAAGGCACCATATTCAGTTACCCTTGATATTGTGAATCGTGTACTGTCACGAGCGACGTGCATCATTAATGGATTAAAGTTAAGTATTTCACCAGCTACTTCCGTTTTTCTCAATTCTAATTCCCTTGCCATGTTCCAGACCTCCCGCCATCCTGTGTGAGCTAAAACGCGTGCATTTCGGCCTCCTTTAGTAACACGGTGTTGGGTCTCCTGCCAACCACAACAACCACAATACATCCCTTATTAAAGTCAGTCTGGGTTTTATATCCTCTCTGGTTCGAACACAAGTTATTTTGCTTTCCAAACAGTGAAACTCATTAACTACTTTTAGTGTCAAATTTTCTAATAGGACCCCCTCAGCATCGTCTAATTTAATTTGACGACTTTCCAGTACCCTTCTTTTACTTTGTTGAAGTTCATCTTATTATTTCTTTTAAAGATTACTTATTGTGTTCAACTGCTCTTCCAAGTCTACTACCATCTGTGAAAGATTTGAAATGTCATCAGCAAGTTCGTAAAAACTTTATTACTTGTTCCGAACCTTAAATTTACTTTCTAAATTTCTCTTTGGTTTTTGCGGCAACTCCCACACGTTACCGTGTTACTAGTTGTCTCCATCTCCAGCTGCTGCTCCTCTAGCAATGGGTACGGCCGTTCGTGTGGCCATCACTCGCAGCACGCGCGTTTGACATGTGGCCACGCAAACAGCGTGGAACTATTGCCGCCTTCCGTCTCGCCATCAACGCTCAACCGCCAGCCTTTCGGGGTCCGTTCCAGAATTCACCGTTAGGAACAGCAATTGCAACCCCATAGCGAGTCTGCGGAACAGATACGCGCACCGATGCTTACAGCGCGGCAGTTGTCGATCTGAGTTACGTCTGCTTACTTAGGCCGCTGCCCGAGCTTCTAAGCCTTACTTCACTAAATGCAGCGCAACTATCGTTTTCTTGTACTCAGCACTACGACCGTCTTTGATTTGCTACTGGAGTCGGAGGTACTACTGTCCTTGTATCATTGTTCTCCAGTCATGTAGTTTTGATACCAATAAATAAAAAAATGTCTCTAAGCTCTATGGGACTTAACATCTGACGTCATTAGTCCCCTACACTTAGAACTACTTCAACCTAACTAACCTATGGACATCACACACATCCATGCCCGAGGCAGGATTGGAGCCCACGACCATAGCAGCAGCGCGGTTCTGGACTGAAGCGCCTAGAACCACTCGGGCACAGCGGCCGGCTATCAGTAAATACACTGAGATAACAGAAGTCGTGGGATACATCCTAATATGTCGCACCTTCTTTTCCCGGCGCAGTGCAGCAGCTCGACATAGCACAGACTTAACACATGGTTGTAAGTCTCCTGCAGAAATATTGAGCCATGCCGCTTCTACAGAAGCCAATAATTGCGAAAGTGTAGCCGGTGCAGGATTTTGTACACGAACTGAGCTCTCGATTATGTCCCGTAAACGTTCAAATGGTTCAAATGGCTCTAAGCACTATGGGACTTAACATCTGAGGTCATCATTCCCCTAGACTTAGGACTATTTAAACCCAACTAACCTGAGTACATCACACACATCCCTGCCCGGCGCAGGATTCGAACCTGCGACCTTAGCAGCAGCGGAGTTCCGGACTGAAGCGCCTAGAACTGATCGTCAACAGCGTGCGTCCCATAAACGTTCGATGCAATTCGTGACGAGCGATAAGGCTGGGAAAATCATTCTCTGAAATTATTCACAATGTGGTTCAAATCAATCGCGAACAATTGTGGGCTGGTGACATGCGCATTGTTATCCGTGAAGATTCCAGTGTTGTTCAAGTTGATAAGGCTGCAAGTAATCGAGCATAACCATTTCCAACCAACGATCGCTTCAGTTGGACCAGATGGTCCACTCCATTCCATGTAAACACTCCCAATAGAAAATAAAGCTTTAATCTGCCAGGAAGTTTCATATCAGCGCACACTCCGCTGCAGAGTGAAAATCTCATTCTGGACTGCCTATAGCATTATGGTCACCACCAGCATGCAGAGGTTCTTGTTAACAACTTGGGTTCATGGTTTCCTGCGGTCCGCACCACACTCGAACCGTACCTTACCAACGGAAATCGCGACTCATCTGACCAGGCCACGGTTTCTAGTCGTATAGGGTCCAAGTGATCACGGTCACGAGCCTATGAGAGGCTGTGCATGCGATGTGCTGTTAGCAAAGGCACTCGCATTGGTCGTCTGCCGTCACGGCCCAATGTGTCAAATGTCGCCGCACTGCCCTAACGGATACGTTCAAGGTACCTCCTACACTGATTTCTGCGATTACTTCACGCAGTGTTGCTGCCTGTTATCACTGACAACTCTACACAAATGCCGCTATTCTCAGTCATTAAGTGAAGGCCGACGGCCATTTTGTCGTATGTGGTGAGATGTAACGCCTGAATTTTTTTTTTTTCTCGGGACACTCTTGACTCTGTGAGTCTCGGAAAATTGACTCTCCTTACGATATCTGAAATGGAATGTCCCATGCGTCTACATCCAAGTGCCATTCAGCGTTCAAAGCCTGTTAAATCCCATCGTGCGACCGTAATTATGTTGGAAATCCTTGCACACGAATTACAGTTACAACGACGCACTGACTTTTTATACCTTTTGCAAGCAATACGACTGTTATCTATATACATGTATATATCGGTTTCCAATGACTGTTGTCTCCTCAGTGCAAGTGTTACTGTTGTTCGAGTAGATGGGTAGATCAAATAACTAATGATGAAGTATTGAATAGAATTGGGGAGATGTCGAATTTGTGGTACAACTTGACAAAAACAAGGGACCGGTTAGTAGGACATGTTCTGAGGCATCACGACATCACAAATTTAGCAGTGGAGGGCAGCGTGGACGGTAAAAATCGTAGAGGGAGACCAAGAGATGATTACACTAAGCAGATTCAAAAGGATGTAGGTTGCAGTAGGTACTGGGAGATGAAGAAGCTTGCACAGGATAGTGTAGCCTGGAGAGCTGCATCAAACCAGTCTCTGGGCTGAAGACAACAACAGCAACTGCAGTCACCACAGTTTTCGTTTCTGCTTTCTCAATTTTCGAATTGATTATCTAAATAAGTTCTCAAGTACTGAATACCTTTCACACCCGCGTCACAACTGTAGCCTGCTTTCTGGACTTCCGCTCCTTCTATTTTATCCTTCTTATCTTCCAGATTTCCGAGAAGTGTATTGTAGTGAATACTGTCAAAAGCCTTCACCAAATCGACAAATTCAATAAACATATCAATTCTTCAAAGTTACGTCTCAGGTTCAGTACTGCTTGCGTGTTCCTATATTTATCCAGAGCTCAGACACTTCTTTCCCGACGTCGGATTCAATCTGACTTTCCATTTTGTTTTAAATAATTCGTGTCTCTAATGTGCAACCATGTTTTATTAATATGATGGTTCTGTTATATTCACACAGTTCAGCACCTACCGACATTGTCATTGAGATTATCACATGCTTCCTAAACTCAAGGGTATATTCTCATTCTCATACACCCTGCATAACCAGTGGAATAGTTTTGACAGGGTGAATTCTTCCAAGGCCCTTAACCATTGTGAGGGAATGGCGTCTACTGCAAGTGCCTTGTTCCTACTTAGATTTTCCAGTGCTCTTAAATTTTTCTCGCTGTATCATATCTCCTACTCCGTCTTCATATACTTCTCCTTCCGTCTCTGTAACAATGTTTGCATTTCCTTTGTATTGTACTTCTATATGTTCCATCCACCTTTCAACCTTCCCTTCTTTGGTTCCTTCACCTACTTACTACCTAGTAATCCGAAAGAGTTACATTACAAGCAGCTTATTTCTTAAGCTGAATTCTTATAATACTATTTGAGGTCATAATCTTATTTTCAAGCATAACGTCTTGCTGTTAATGTTTAAATAGTGGGCCATTATCGGTGGGAGGTTCTCAGCTCTTTCCTGTGCCCAGCAAAACTGTTGATACGTGAGATATTCCGATGAACACCAGCAATCACTGTGCAGGTTTAGACTCAAGTGATACTGGAGAATTTTCGAATTTGAAATAAAATTATAAATGAAACAGCAACAATGAGGAAACATCAAATTGATAGGCACCCTTAGATGAAGTTGCAATCATGGTAATAATTAGTTCACTATTTGAATATTATTAATTTATATATTACGTTATTAGTTGCTTCCATAAAGCTGTACAAAGGAATGTCTGGGTTATCACAAGGGAAAAAATACAACACGGCTGTTAAAATGAGATCCAAACCATTTTATATCGCCACTGAAACCATTCATGAAACAAAATCATTAAAACATTTCCCTAATAACATAAACGACGAATCAGATAAATTGGGTCTACGTCGTACATTTTAGCCCAATACTAAATTATAACATCTCATCTCTAACTGAATCAGCAACTCACTAACTGAAGCTCTTACTCATAGGAATCCAAAGTGTGCAGGAAAAATTTTTTATGGGAGGGGGAGGGGGGGGGACATACCTCTATGCGTTTTTAAGCCGTTCTGGAATTCCGTCTTTCTCAACTGCATATGTCACCCATGAGCACAAAATAGCTAACTCTGTCAATGTGATATGTACAAACGACGAAAATAGAAAGCAAATGTAGATCAGACTCCAACGCTGTGGATTGGTTTTCGGAATTTATGAATTCATATTACCTATTTGAATGTGTTTTGTACGCAAATAAGATTTTTAAGCCACGATTGCTTACGTGCTAATTACGAAATATGTTGTTGATCATGTTCAAAGAATTCGCAATGTTCATCTTATTGGAACTGGGGAACATTAACGCTTAATGTATATAGGATCTAGCATTATGAAAAGATAAATGATTTTCAAATTATGTTAGTATTTTACTGTTGTTTTCTAATTACATGAATGCTGGAGATTTTTCTTGGTGAGATTCACAACT
Organism: Schistocerca gregaria; assembly: GCF_023897955.1. NCBI lineage: Eukaryota > Metazoa > Arthropoda > Insecta > Orthoptera > Acrididae > Schistocerca > Schistocerca gregaria. The sequence continues at coordinate 951,739,694 of NC_064920.1, forward strand.
TTTAGAAAGGAAAAGGAAACTTTCGAACGTGACCATTACCAAAGAGTATGCATAACAAACCTAAAAGTCCTGAAAAAAAATGAAAATTTCTGTTTAAGGTTACTATGTCCCTTCATTTGTTTATAATTAGTATAATCGGAATCAATAGTGAGATCGTAAAAATCTACACGCTGTGAAATAGAGTAACTGTCTCCTTATTCTTATAGGTGCTTGATAGTTTTTGGGGAATGTAATGTTTTTAACAGACGATTGCAACGCAGGAGCGTCAGCGACATTTCAAAAAGTAACAACCAAGTACACACAGAATGCTGAGCTTGAAATAAACACGGATATCCTGCAATTCAAATCCTGAAGAAATATCAGGAATATGTTTACTGACCTAGCTCGCCGATTGCAGTTTACAGCAACAAAAATTCGTATTAGCCATTGAATTCACTGCTAATGCCTTGTTTATTCTTGCTGTATTGTATTGCCATCCATAATAACACTCGATAGCGCAAGTTGAGCTGTTATGTAGAAGTCTCAACGTCACAAGCTAGAATGGAGGATAGAGTAAACGCACTGCTACTTGGGTGAGGAACAGTAACTAGCATAACAATTGGGAGCTAGTAGTCAGAATTATTTTACTATATTTGATTCGAACCAAGTTATTATAGGTATCAATAAATCTAGTTATCGCAGAAAGCAGTAATAGTCATACATGCATCGGAACTCGGCAGTGTTTGTGCTTCAACGTTCGCCGCACATTACAGAACAATTATCGATACTAACTTTTGAAATATATATATATATATATATATATATATATATATATATATATATACCCATGACAACAAGGTACCTCAGAAGGAAACCACTGTTTATAATGAAATTGTGTAAGAGTTACATGAATAGTAAGAAGTTTGAAGGGAGAAATACTTGGGGTAATTGGTAACACCTGCAGCTCTTGTACTAATCGTCAAATAAAGCGAAAATGCTAATATACAATTTTGGAATTGAAGCTTCCTGGAAGATTCACACACACTGCCAGAACGAAGAACCCTTTTTTCCTTCCGCAGGCAAACGCTCTGCCAACTGAGCTATCCTTCCACGACTCTCGACTTACCCTCATAGCTTCACGACGGCCAGCTGCTCATCTTCCTCCGTCCAGATTTCACATAAGACCTCCAGCCTATCTTGCGGGGCTACGACTCCTGGAAGAAAGGATACCACCTGGTTGACTAGTTGTGAGCGGTGATCGAATAGCGCCGGCAGAACACCTGCCCAGTACAGACAAAGGTTTCTGGCTCTATTCCCGGCGTGGCACAGTTTTAATCAGCCAGGAAGTTTCAAATTGGCGGACGCGCTCATTCAGAGAAATTTAATTCCAGAAGCTTGGAATACTGATCCTTTGTTACGTGTATCACTTTCCTGTGGAAACCTGTGACTAGAACACTCTATGCCATTTTTTACATGACAAATAGAACACCGTTCGTGGTTCATCAGAATAGGTAGATACGTCCGCGGGATCTAACGAAAACAAAAAATGTCACATACTTCCCAAATTTTAGCTTCGTACCTGCGAAAGCAAACAAGTGTCCAGATTCAGATTATAAGCGCCAACGAAATGGTTTTTCCGTCATGATTTAATTAAAAATTGTTTCCCTCTGGCTGAATTTGTAAGCGAGATCCGGCACGAATTATGCCAGTATATTAAAATCCCAGATGACAACTCGCAGCTATCTTTTTGTGGACGTTTCAATCTGTTATCTGTCTAATGAAAACGCAATGAGGCCGGAAGCAAGTGATGGCGTCGTCTGACGAATTTCGACGCCGCGGCGACAGTGGGATGGCGTCTCTGTCTGCGCTGCCGGTGACAAATGAACGTAGGCGCTCCACTGTAGCGGAGCACACTTGTACGGCGAGAGAGACGAGAGGCAGTGGCAGCGGAATCAATGTGCGCGGTAGCGTTAATTGCGAATGGCTCGCTGCATGCAGGTATCGAGTTCGCCATAGTCCACTGGATTTGTTATTTAGTGCGCGTCCACACTACGTTTATTAGCAGGCGTACATGTGTGATCACAACTGGCGAAGCTTCAAATATATACATATCAGGCTCAAGGAGATTAATGACATTCAGATGAATACAGGAAAAAGTTGTCATTTACTCCTAACGTAATATATATATATATATATATATATAGTGTCCCAGCTATCTTGTCCACCCAAAATATCTCTGGAACAATCACCGGTATCAATGTAGGACTGTGGCCCATGAATGTACATATTTCGAAACATTCTAAAACGAAAGCATATGTGTTTTTTAACAAAACGTATGTTTTTTTTAAATGGACCTCCTATATTTTTTCTTCAGCAATCCATAGCATGACAAAGCACATACTCGATGGCGTTAATTGCATCGCAATATTTCCATTACATACCGAGATATTGAGACGCGAAGTTGACGCTTGAAACACCCGACATGCGCTGCTAGCGCACGTCCTTAGGCTCAGGCGTGAACCCCATGCTGCCCGTAATCGTGCAGCAGACCGTATTATTCGTTTCGGACCTCTTGATAAGTATGGAAGTTTGATTACGCAAGTCAATCACATCGCGATTACGGGTAGCATGGTGTTCACGTCTGAGCCTCAGGACGTGCGTTAGCAGCGCATGACGGGTGTTTCAAGCGTCAACTTCGCGTCTTAATATCTCGGGATGTAATGGGAATATTGCGATGCAATCAACGCCATTGTGTATGTGCTTTGTGATGCTAAGGATTGCTGAAGAAAAAATATAGGAGGTCCATTTAAAAAAACGTAAGTTTGTGATAAAAAACACATATGCTTTCGTTTTAGAATGTTTCCAAATATGTACATTCATGAGTCCCAGCCCTACATTGATACCGGTAAAAGTCGTTTTCCAATAGCTGTGATTGTTCCAGAGATATTTTGGGTGCACAAGATAGCTGGGACACCCTGTATATATATATATGAGATTTTCACTCTGCAGTGGAGTGTGCGCTGATATGAAACTTCCTGGCAGATTAAAACTGTGTGTTCCAGTTTAGAATCGTGCGTGATGAACAATGCTGGACAACGTGTCTCCTGTAGCTACTGCCACTACTGAAGATGGACAAAAATTTCCGTGACGAAATGTGTTTCTCTTCTTGGCACCTCTATTTGTTCAATCCACATTTAATACGGGACCTAGTCGACGATCAGTATTTATGTATAGCTGGAACGAGATATCTATATGGTCCTTCCTTTCTGTGTGTACCACACTTTTTGAGGATTGTTCTACTGAATCTTAAGCACGCATTTTACCATTCGCTTTATGTAGTTGTCCCGCTGTAAATCGCTCCGTACCCATAATCCTAGGTACGAGCAATGCAGCATATTTTTTTCTGAAAGCCTGTTGAAGTTATTCAACATTCCAAAACATGACATTATTCCCTACTCCAACAAAACTTTTAACATAATGTTCGTAAAATGTCACGGTCATATGTCACCTTACTGGGAGAGCTTGTATGACACACTCCTAGTCGACGGTGGAACCAAGGACTTCCTGTATCGATAACCTCATCATCACCCACGTACTACTTCCATCGGAGTGCGTCCTTCATTGGGCCAAATGGTTGGAAGTCTAAAAGTGTGAGATCAGGGCTCTAGGGCGGATGAGGAAGAACAGTCCAGTGAAGTTTTGTGATGTCCTCTTGGGTGCGCGGACTTGTGCGAGGCTTTACGTTGTCATGGAGAAGGACACGTTCGTTTGCATTTTTGTGGCAAGGAACAGGCTGAAATTGTTTCTTCAATTTCTTGAGGACAGCACAGTACACTTCAGAGTCGCTCGTAGCACCATGATGGAGGACATGATACAAAGTGCCAAAAGACCGGCTGAGGATGCGGCTTTGAACTTTTTCTTCGGAGGAGAGATAGTGCAGCGCAAATCCATAGATTGCCTTTCCGGTACGATGTTCCATGTTACATGTATGAATGGTCTACAAAAAGTTGCCACTATTACCACGAAACGCACTAGCAGATTCGCACACATGGTCCTTCGTCGCTCTTTATAATCTCCGGTTAGACGGCGAGGAAGGCAGCGAGCGCACACCTTTGAGTACCAAAGCTGTTTAACGAACGTGTCAGCACTGCTAAAATAGACGTCTCTTGAACAGCGAGGGCTTTAATTGTGATCCGTCGATAACGTCTATTGAGTGTGTCTGCACGTACCAATTTTGCAGGAGACAGCTTCGCCTGCCCTGTGGACAAGCGGTTCCAGGTGGTTCAGTCTGGAATCACATGGGTGCTAAAGTCGCTGGTTGACGAATGTGTCAGCACTGCCAAAACAGACGTCTCTTGAACAGCGAGGGGTTAAATTGTGATCCGTCGATAACGTCGAATGAGAGCGTCAGCACGTTCCAATTTTGCAGGGGACACAGCTTCGGTGGCCGCCGTGGCCGGGTGGTTCTAGGTGCTTCAGTCCGGTCGCAGGTTCGAATCCTGTCAAGGGCATGGGTTTGGGTGATGTTCTTAGGTTATTTAGGTTCAAATGGCTCTGAGCACTATGGGACTTAACATCTGAGGTCATTAGTCCCCTAGAACTTAGAACTACTTAAAGCTAACTAACCTAAGGATATCACACACATCCATGCCGAAGGCTGGAATCGAACCTGCGACCGTAGCGATCGCGTAGTTCCAGACTGAAGCGCCTAGAACCACTCGGCCACACCGGCCCGCGTTCCATCTGTAGTAACTCGAGTTGCGAGCGGCGTAGTGAAATACGTCGAGCTGTAGTCAGTCACCTGTTTCATTCCTTTTTTCCGCCGTATTTAGTCTGTCTATATGATAGGGCTAAGTAATAAATTCTTATGTATATGTAAATGAGCGATATTGTTCGTGGGTGTAGGTGATGGTTCTAGAAGATTTCCTTTAATTTCTCTTATTTATAAAATGCATGGTGAATACATTCTGGTAGTTAGCAAGGAATGAAAACATGGCCACTACAGTTTCCGCTCCCCCTGGCCTGCCCTCAGCGGACGAGATGGCTGGTTGGAGGAGCACTAGGGAGTAGCGCCAGCCACCTGCGTCCTGTAAGCGGCCGCCCGCTGTCTCATTCACCTTGGCTGAGTGTGGCCTGCTTCTTTGACGAAATTAGCCACGCTCGGGAGAGAGAGAATTTTCGTGGTGACTTCAGCCAACTCTCTCAGTGCTGGCCGTGGGCAAAAATGAATTTAGAGGTTTCGCCAAAGGAAAGACCACCCGCGCAAATGGCATGTCCCGTGCAGTAACATAACGGTACTGTACAGTAACCATGGGGTGCCTCCACCGTCGAGTCTCTTTTCTAGTGCCGACAGGTCACTGACGACTTCAACATAAACAATGAGAAGAGTAAATCACGAAAAGTTTTCCGAGGGACGCTGTTTAGTAGGTCAGAACTCGAATATGTGCAATGGCGATATGCCATAAGGTGGCACCCGCAAGTTCTAGAAAGAAGAGTTTGGGTAGCTCGGTGTTAAGAATCGATACCGAATCTTCAAGAAAGAAAACTGTAAGGTTTCGGATTGTTGAAATAAAGTAAGCTGTCACAAATTGGCCAAACTGACATTTTTGGCGGGTTCACACCGGAGAGGGGCAAGATAGTAATGTGTCAGGCACTTCTTGGCTAAGATACACAGAAACGTCGTCTTCATCAGGAGTAATGATAAACGGATTCGGTGGTCGAGATCCAGAAAGACTTCTAGCGACCGATCCCACCTTCGGCCTCCCCAGGCCTTGTCTCCCGCAAATATGTCGCATCTACGGTGTAAGAAATGCGTACGGGGTGATAGGCGCGTTGGGTCACAATTAGCAATTGGTCACTATTGGTGAGCATTCGGATATGATTCTGCTCTCTTTACTCACTAATCTTCCAATGCAGTCATAAAGAATCTTTAAATTCCAGCCAGTTAACACGATTTCTTGTTCGTTCAGTCTATTTTATGAAAACGTTTCCTGTCCCTTCCCTCTGAAGATCCACAATTATCACACACTGATATGTGAATACGCTCTCACTCTCTGTGATGAGTATTTGATCCTTGTCTGTCGTGAGCAATCGTTGAATTCATAACAAAAAATTTGTGTATTTTGTAACCCTTGTTTCATTAGGGAAGATGATAGACACCGTAATTATTAATTAGGACACACATCTACCGCTCAAGTATTAGGGCCAACTATTTCCTTCCCTTTCCGTGCGCACTCTTCCTATATATACACCTGGACTTTTCTTCCAAGCTGCGTTATTACTACTAGGGCCCGCCATCTTCTTACTTTACGCTTCACACAGACCCCTTAGCCGGAACGAGTCGCCACCACTGCGCAGCAAAACTCAAAACTGGGCTACGCTTTTGAGGCCATGGGCACTGTTCCCCATGCAGCACAACGTGGAGGTGGGCTGTATGGAGTTCTTTTGTCTGCACTTCGGTGTTATCATTTATTTACTTACAGCAATTACACTTTTTAAAAGAAAAATACAGGGATTTTGAAACAGGAAATTATAAATTTATGGTATAATTTAAGAAGCGAATCAAAGTAGGCAGGAAAGGGTAGATACAGATATTACTTCACACACACTACATGGACAAAGGCGCTTGGTATTGATCTTGAAGTCCAGCGTCCACACGTGGTGCTACCCGTTTTTCTATCCACATGGAAATCCCTCTTCGGGAAAACTCGATTTGTTCAGTCCATGCGTATCTGAGCTACATCGGTATGTTTGTTAGAGTGCTGTGTGCCTTCCTGTTTGTTAGGTTACAAAACAACTACTACCACTTGGTTGGTTAGAGTTTTCTCCTTCGATTGCGAAAACATTCTATTGGCACCCATCTACATAGGGAGAAATGGTCATCACGATAAAATAAGAGATATCAGTGCTCGTACAGAAAAATTTATGTGCTCGTTTTTCCCGCGTGCCGTTCGAGAGTGGAACGGTAGAGAGCCAGCTTGAAAGTGGTTCATTGAACCCTCTGCCAGGCACTTAATTGTGAATAGCAGAGTAATCACGTAGATGTAGATGTATGATTATTCATAGCAACACAAAATTGCAATCATCGATTAATGTCCACGCAATTAGTTGTGCGTGTCTCACTTGTCTTTTGTTGTGTATATTTTCTCTGTGTATATTTTCTCTGTGTATGTTACCTCAGTGTTCTCACAGTCATTCGTATTGTCGTCAGTACTGGAGCTTCACTTTGCTTTTTGTCATCAGTCTTCTGACTGGTTCAATGCTGCCCGCCACGAGTTCCTCTCCTGTGCTAACCTCTCCTGTGCTAACCTCTTCATCGAATGGTTCAAATGGCTCTGAGCACTATGGGACTCAACAGCTGTGGTCATCAGTCCCCTAGAACTTAGAACTACTTAAACCTAACTAACCTAACGACATCACACACATCCATGCCCGAGGCAGGATTCGAACCTGCGACCATAGCAGTCGCACGGTTCCGGACTGAGCGCCGAGAACCGCTAGAGCACCGCGGCCGGCAACCTCTTCATATCACACTAGAACTTGTAGCCTACGTCCTCAATTATTTGGTGGATGTATCCCAAATTCTGTCTTCGTCTACAGTTCTTGCCCTCTACACATCCCTCTAGTACCATGGAATTCATTCCCTCATGTCTTAACATACGTCCTGTCATCCTGTTCCTTCTCATTATCAGTGTTTCCACCATATTCCCCCCCAGGGGGCTCGCGGTCCTTTCGTGAGTACGTGCGTGGCGAGCACGGGGCCCCGAGCTATTGCAGCCTTCCTTCTTTTTCCGGGCTGCATTTCCTTTCCCTTCCCCTCCTTTCCTGTCCTTCATCCTTCCCTCCGACCTCTCCTCTCCCTCTCTTGGTGTCCCTACTTATGGTGTCCTTCCTTATGTTGGCCCTGCTATTCTCCTGGTTCTGTTGACCTTGCAATTCGGCCTTGTTCTGTAATTCCTTCATCCTTTTGGTATTCTCTGGTCCCCTCTGGGGTTTGACCTCCATCACTAAATTTTCTTCCGTAGTGTGAGCCATTTGGGGAAGAGCACCTTACCTAGTGTCTCCGGCGTGTGCCATCATCATTGATTCCATCGTTTCCTTTACGTCGTTGTTTGACGCTAGGGTCCATAGCCAGCACGGTAGCCAGCCCGTGTGGTGGGGTCGCTATGTACCCTTTTGGTTGAGCCCCCTGAAAACACAGGGATCACACGTCTGATACCTGAGCTGTGACCTCCTCATGTAAGCCTAGGAGTGGTTGCTTGTCGTCCTGGAGCATCGGAACTCCCAGCAATGGCCGCCGTGCCAGACGGCCCTTGCTGTGGCTGGGTGGCGCCCATGAGGAGAGCCCCTGATCGGAGTGGGTGGTATCAGGGCGGACACTATGCTCATGAAACGCATAAGAGTCCAAAACTCTGGCCGTTCTCCGGCCGTCTCTTTGACTGGAAAAGATTCTTCACGTGCTGCTTCTTCTGCCCCTTCCGCCTTCCCTTCCGTGGCTACCCCCTGGGAGGAGGGCCAGGCTCGTCGGCTGGGGGCGAAACCTTTCCCTCGCTATCTGGTTTGCGCCAGAACTGATGGGGATACTTTTACTCATACGAAACCTATGTTTTTTGTTGAACACATCGAAGACAAGTTTGGCGAGGTGGACTCTATCAGCAAGATGCGGTCTGGGTCGCTGTTGATTAAAACCGCTTCAGCTACCCAGTCTGCAGCTCTCCGTGCCTGTACCCATCTTGGTACGATTCCTGTGTCAATTACCCCACACCAGTCCTTGAACATGGTGCAAGGTGTAATTTTCCATAGAGACCTCCTCCTTCAATCTGATGAGGAACTTCGGGACAATCTAAGCCGGCGGGGGGTTCACTTTGTTCGGCGGGTTCAGAGGGGTCCGAAGGACAACCGCGTTGACACTGGTGCCTTTATCTTGGCCTTTGAAGGGGACACCCTCCCTGAGAAGGTCAAGATTATGGTCTATCGGTGTGACGTGAAGCCATACATCCCACCACCTATGCGATGTTTCAAGTGTTTGCGTTTTGGCCACATGTCTTCGCGCTGTTCGCAGGCCCCCCTCTGTGGTGACTGTGGACATCCGTTCCATGAGGGAAGTTCCTGTGTTCCCCCTCCTGTGTGCGTAAATTGTCGTGGAAATCATTCTTCACGGTCACTGGATTGCCCAGTGTATCAGAAAGAGAAAAAGATACAGGAGTATAAGACTCTTGATCGTCTCACCTATACCGAGGCCCGTAAAAAGTATACACGCCTTCATCCAGTGACCCTGACAACTAGTTATGCTTCAGCAGTATCTTCACCCCCTCCTCCTCATTCCTTACCCCAGTCCCGAACCCCTTTCCTCCCCCCTCCCCCTGCGGTTCCCACACCATCCCCCCCGGGCACCGCTTCCTCTCCCCGGCTGGAGAAGTGTCCTGCTTCTTCGGCGTCTGCCGGTCATGGGCGCCCCTCGCGGGATCCCCCTTCCCGGCACCTTCCAGGCCAAAGGTCTGCTGCCACGCGGCCACCACGAGAACCACGGTCTGCGGGCCCTCAGATCGCCCGCTCTCTTTCTGTTCCCGATCTTGCTGTGGCTGGCTCCATTTTGTTGCACAGCCCTCCACGATCCCAAACAGAAAGAAAGAAGAAGCACAAGTCCCGGGACAAGGAGTCTCTGGTATCGCCAGAGGTCTCGTCCCCATCTTCACAACCTAACTCTGACCTGTTATTCATGGATGTCGCCCCCTCCTTGTCGGTGACGGGTGGTGACCCACCGGCATGACTGACATTAGCCTGTTCACTCATCGTTCTTTGGCTATCCAGTGGAACTGTAATGGCTATTACCATCACCTACCGGAGTTGCAATCCCTTCTTTCGTTTTACTCTGCGGCTTGTGTGGTTCTACAAGAAACTCATTTTACTGGTGGTCACTCACCAACCCTCCGTGGCTTCCGTGCTTTCTGTCGAAATCGGGTCGGCCCCCTACGGGCGTCTGGTGGAGTTTGCACGTTGGTCCGAACGGACATTGCCAGCACGTGGATTCCTCTCCAAACTACATTGGAAGCAGTTGCTGTTAGGATCCACCTGGACTCTGGAGTCACAATTTGCAATCTGTATCTCCCTCCTGACAGAACTCCTACACCTGCCTCCTTAAGTGCCCTCCTTCAGCAACTTCCTCCTCCCTTCCTTATACTTGGCGATTTTAATGCACATCATCCCTTGTGGGGCAGTGCATTTCCATCTAGTCGGGGTCATCTCATTGACCAGTTTATTACCGACCACGACTTGTGCCTTCTTAACGATGGCTCCCCAACCCATTTCAGTGCCGGTCATGGTAGCTTTTCTGCCATTGATCTTTCTCTCTCTTCTCCCTCCCTCCTCCCTTCCCTAAAATGGTCACCGCACGACGACCTTTGCGATAGTGACCACTTCCCGTTGATTCTCTCGCTCCCTTCCCGCTCCCCCATGGACAGATCACCTCGTTGGTCCTTCCAACGTGCCAATTGGCCTCTGTATACTGCACAGGTCGTTTTTTCTCCCTCATTGTCGGATGGTATTGATGATGTCATACGTGACATGTCTGACGCGATTGTTCACGCTGCTAGCCTTGCTATCCCGCGCTCATCTGGACCATTTCGCCGCCGGCAGGTCCCTTGGTGGAGTTCCGACATTGCCGTTGCCATCCGTGATCGCCGTCGAGCTTTGCAACACCTTAAGAGGCATCCATCCGTTGCCAATCTTATTACCTTTAAACGCCTTCGCGCAAGGGCCCGTTACTTAATCAAACGGAGCAAACGGATGTGTTGGGAACGCTTTGTTTCTTCCCTCGGTTCTGCTGTCCCTCTGTCGCGGGTATGGGCTACACTTCGCTCTCTCCAAGGTTGCCATCGGCAGTCTACCCTCCCGGGTCTTCACCTCCCGGATGGCCTTTGCACGGAACACCTTGCGACCCATTTTGCAACAGCGTCGGCATCAGCCTCCTATCCGGCTGCTTTCCTTCCCCAGAAACAGCGGGCCGAAGCTTCCGCCTTATGTTTTACCCCCAGCCAGTCAGAATCATACAACGACGCTTTTACTGAATGGGAACTTCTTTCCGCACTCTCCTCTTCTCATGATACGGCCCCTGGCCCAGACTTCATTCATAACCAACTGCTTCAACATCTCAGTGCTCCACAACAGCGACATCTTCTCCGGGTATTTAACCGTATTTGGCTCCAGGGTGACTTCCCTTCTCAATGGAGGGATAGCATCGTGGTTCCCGTCATTAAGCCCGGTAAGAACCCCCTGTTCGTCGACAGCTATCGGCCAATTAGTCTGACGAACGTTGTTTGTAAGTTACTTGAACGGATGGTAGCCCGTCGGCTCACTTGGGTCCTCGAATCTCAGCGTCTGTTGTCCCCTTACCAGTGTGGCTTCCGAGAGGGACGGTCTCCGATCGATCATTTACTTCGCTTGGAATCCGCAGTTCGGCAGGCCTTTTCCCAGCGCCGCCATTTGGTTGCTGTATTTTTCGACCTTCGCAAGGCCTATGATACGGCTTGGCGCCATCATATTTTACTTACACTTCATGAGTGGGGTCTTCGAGGCCCACTCCCGATTTTTATCCGCCAGTTCTTGTTTCATCGTTCATTTAGGGTTAGGGTTGGTACAGTTTTAAGTTCTCCGCGAACCCAGGAGAATGGCATCCCTCAGGGTTCCGTATTGAGTGTACTTCTGTTCCTCATTGCTATAGATGGACTTGTGGCCTCCGTCGGTCCTTTGGTCACTCCTGCTCTGTATGTGGATGATTTCTGCATTTGGGTTAGTTCCTCTTCGATGGCCGCTGCAGAGCGTCAGCTCCAGGGTGCTATACGGCGTGCCTCTGCATGGACCATCTCACACGGATTTCAGTTTTCTCCTTTAAAATCGCGAGTGGTCCACTTTTGTCGCCGTGTGACAGTCCACCCCAATCCAGAGCTCTATCTCAATGCACAACGATTACCTGTGGTCCCACAGTTTCGTTTCCTTGGCCTTATTTTCGACAACAAGCTCACTTGGCTGCCTCATATCAGACGCCTGAAGATAGGATGTTTCCGTAAACTAAACGTCCTTCGCTTCCTTGCCCATACCTCTTGGGGTGCTGACCGTTCCACTCTCCTCCACCTTTATCGGGCCTTAGTGTTGTCTCGCTTGGACTATGGTTGTCAAGTTTACGGTTCAGCTGCCCCTTCTACATTGCACCTCTTGGATCCGGTCCACCATCGTGGTATCCGTTTGGCCATCGGTGCCTTCCCGACTAGCCCTGTAGATAGTCTCCTGGTTGAGGCTGGGATCCCCCCCCTTTCCGTTCGGCGCTCCCAGCTTCTGGTTTCGTATGCAATCGCTGTCCGTTCCTCTCCCACTCATCCTTCCTATTCTATCCTGTTCCCTGCCCAAGGAAGTCGCCCACCTGACTCCCGCCCTCGGGCGGGTTTACCGGTTGGGCTCCGCCTAGCGTCTCTTCGCCGTGATTTTCAGCTTCCTTCCTTTTCCTGTATCTCACGTTCCCTCCCCAACACACCTCCTTGGTTAGTTCCTCGGCCCCGAGTTCGGATGGATCTCTGCCGAGGTCCGAAAGATTCCGTTCCCCCGATGGCGTTCCGTTGTTTTTTCCGCCGCATTTTATCTGAGTTTCGGGATGCTGTTGTGTTTTACACTGATGGCTCTAAATCTGCTGATCGTGTGGGCTATGCCTTCACCTCCTCTGTAGGCATGGAAAATCATCTCCTGCCAAATGCATGTGGGGTGTTCACTGCGGAATTGATGGCGGTCTCCTGGGCCCTGGCCTTTATTAAACAGTCCAAGCTCAATCGCGTTTTGTTATGTACAGACTCAATGAGTGGCCTTCAGGCACTTGACCAGTGTTTCTCCCGTCATCCCTTGGTCTCCTCCATCCATGACCATCTCGCTGATCTCCACCATGCTGCTTGCTCTGTTAGCTTCCTTTGGGTCCCTGGCCATGTGGGCATCCAAGGAAATGAGCTTGCTGATCGTTTGGCTGGGGGAGCAGTCACTTACCCCCCATTCCCTGTCACCCCTCCTGTGGCGGATTTACGGCTTCATCTCAAATCCCACTTTGCGCAATCATGGGCCACATCCTGGGAGGCTACCTCCTTGTCTAATAAACTTCGTGCGATTAAGGTGACACCTGTCCCATGGCGTTCTTCCTTACGCCTCTCGCGAAAGGACTCAACCACCCTCTGTCGTCTTCGCATCGGCCATACCAGGCTGACCCATGGTTTTCTTTTGCGTGGTGAGCCACCCCCACTTTGTGGTTGTGGAGCTTTCCAGTCAGTGGCCCACATTTTGGTGGAATGCCCCCTTCTTTTAGCTCTGCGTACTAAGTACAGACTTCCCTGCACTTTACCCTTAATATTAGCAGACGATTCCCGGATGGTTGAACTGGTTCTCAGTTTCCTCCGTGAAAGTGGTTTTTATTCTCAGTTTTAAGGATTTTCATCTCCCTCTGGAGTAGGGGCAGGGCGGTGAGGGTTGGGATGTCTCCCACTGTAGGCTGTGCTTGGAGATTCCTGACTCCCCTCCCTGGCCATGTTCCTTCTTTTTTCCCTTTTACTGTTTTTATCGCCTTTTAGGTTTGTTTAATCCCTTTTACAATCCGCCCTTTTACACTCTGGCGGTTGAACGCTTTTAAATAGCATGTGGTCTTGCTTGTACTGCTTCACAGGTGGGATATTTCCTCTCTTGAGTTTGCCCATTTACTGACTTCCCTCCTTGTGTTTTTATCATTGACGACACAACTGCACTTTTTTTTTTTTAGCCTTTTACTTTTTACCTTTATCGTTTTTGACTCTTCTGAGCTGTCCCTCTGTCGGAACTGACCGTCTTTGTAACAAGGGACTGATGACCTTGCTGTTTGGTCCCTTCAACCCCAATCAACCAACCAACCAACCAACCAGTGTGGCTTCCGAGAGGGACGGTCTCCGATCGATCATTTACTTCGCTTGGAATCCGCAGTTCGGCAGGCCTTTTCCCAGCGCCGCCATTTGGTTGCTGTATTTTTCGACCTTCGCAAGGCCTATGATACGGCTTGGCGCCATCATATCTTACTTACACTTCATGAGTGGGGTCTTCGGGGCCCACTCCCGATTTTTATCCGCCAGTTCTTGTTTCATCGTTCGTTTAGGGTTAGGGTTGGTACAGTTTTAAGTTCTCCGCGAACCCAGGAGAATGGCATCCCTCAGGGTTCCGTATTGAGTGTACTTCTGTTCCTCATTGCTATAGATGGACTTGTGGCCTCCGTCGGTCCTTTGGTCACTCCTGCTCTGTATGTGGATGATATCTGCATTTGGGTTAGTTCCTCTTCGATGGCCGCTGCAGAGCGTCAGCTCCAGGGTGCTATACGGCGTGCCTCTGCATGGACCATATCACACGGATTTCAGTTTTCTCCTTTAAAATCGCGAGTGGTCCACTTTTGTCGCCGTGTGACAGTCCACCCCAATCCAGAGCTCTATCTCAATGCACAACGATTACCTGTGGTCCCACAGTTTCGTTTCCTTGGCCTTATTTTCGACAACAAGCTCACTTGGCTGCCTCATATCAGACGCCTGAAGATAGGATGTTTCCGTAAACTAAACGTCCTTCGCTTCCTTGCCCACACCTCTTGGGGTGCTGACCGTTCCACTCTCCTCCACCTTTATCGGGCCTTAGTGTTGTCTCGCTTGGACTATGGTTGTCAAGTTTACGGTTCAGCTGCCCCTTCTACATTGCACCTCTTGGATCCGGTCCACCATCGTGGTATCCGTTTGGCCATCGGTGCCTTCCCGACTAGCCCTGTAGATAGTCTCCTGGTTGAGGCTGGGATCCCCCCCCTTTCCGTTCGGCGCTCCCAGCTTCTGGTTTCGTATGCAATCGCTGTCCGTTCCTCTCCCACTCATCCTTCCTATTCTATCCTGTTCCCTGCCCAAGGAAGTCGCCCACCTGACTCCCGCCCTCGGGCGGGTTTACCGGTTGGGCTCCGCCTAGCGTCTCTTCGCCATGATTTTCAGCTTCCTTCCTTTTCCTGTATCCCACGTTCCCTCCCCAACACACCTCCTTGGTTAGTTCCTCGGCCCCGAATTCGGATGGATCTCTGCCGAGGTCCGAAAGATTCTGTTCCCCCGATGGTGTTCCGTTGTTTTTTCCGCCGCATTTTATCTGAGTTTCGGGATGCTGTTGTTTTTTACACTGATGGCTCTAAATCTGCTGATCGTGTGGGCTATGCCTTCACCTCCTCTGTAGGCATGGAAAATCATCTCCTGCCAAATGCATGTGGGGTGTTCACTGCGGAATTGATGGCGGTCTCCCGGGCCCTGGCCTTTATTAAACAGTCCAAGCTCAATCGCGTTTTGTTATGTACAGACTCAATGAGTGGCCTTCAGGCACTTGACCAGTGTTTCTCCCGTCATCCCTTGGTCTCCTCCATCCATGACCATCTCGCTGATCTCCACCATGCTGCTTGTTCTGTTAGCTTCCTTTGGGTCCCTGGCCATGTGGGCATCCAAGGAAATGAGCTTGCTGATCGTTTGGCTGGGGGAGCAGTCTCTTACCCCCCATTCCCTGTCACCCCTCCTGTGGCGGATTTACGGCTTCATCTCAAATCCCACTTTGCGCAATCATGGGCCACATCCTGGGAGGCTACCTCCTTGTCTAATAAACTTCGTACGATTAAGGTGACACCTGTCCCATGGCGTTCTTCCTTACGCCTCTCGCGAAAGGACTCAACCACCCTCTGTCGTCTTCGCATCGGCCATACCAGGCTGACCCATGGTTTTCTTTTGCGTGGTGAGCCACCCCCACTTTGTGGTTGTGGAGCTTTCCAGTCAGTGGCCCACATTTTGGTGGAATGCCCCCTTCTTTTAGCTCTGCGTACTAAGTACAGACTTCCCTGCACTTTACCCTTAATATTAGCAGACGATTCCCGGATGGTTGAACTGGTTCTCAGTTTCCTCCGTGAAAGTGGTTTTTATTCTCAGTTTTAAGGATTTTCATCTCCCTCTGGAGTAGGGGCAGGGCGGTGAGGGTTGGGATGTCTCCCACTGTAGGCTGTGCTTGGAGATTCCTGACTCCCCTCCCTGGCCATGTTCCTTCTTTTTTCCCTTTTACTGTTTTTATCGCCTTTTAGGTTTGTTTAATCCCTTTTACAATCCGCCCTTTTACACTCTGGCGGTTGAACGCTTTTAAATAGCATGTGGTCTTGCTTGTACTGCTTCACAGGTGGGATATTTCCTCTCTTGAGTTTGCCCATTTACTGACTTCCCTCCTTGTGTTTTTATCATTGACGACACAACTGCACTTTTTTAGCCTTTTACCTTTTACCTTTATCGTTTTTGACTCTTCTGAGCTGTCCCTCTGTCGGAACTGACCGTCTTTGTAACAAGGGACTGATGACCTTGCTGTTTGGTCCCTTCAACCCCAATCAACCAACTTCTCCATCAATTAAATTCAAGAGGTGTACAATTGTGAGATGGTGGACTGTTGTTAGAAGGTTGTACCTTGATAGGAAATACGCAGTGCATGTCAGTGGTAAAACAGATTGACTAGAGCCTCACCGCAGTGGCGCCTTGCAATAAGCTCGTATCAATTTTCGGTGCGAAGTAGTTGGCTTATGAAACAAATCTATTGAGGGTTGTTCTATCTTTCGTTTACGAAAGGTTTGTGAAATTATCCTGAATGCTCGTGATAGACTCAAGAGCAAAGTTATTGCTGTAGCACAAACTACTGTCGAACCACCGCCAAGTGACTTTTTACTGACCAAAATTACGCATATTGAATTTTGCTGCAATTTGGTGTCGTTATAGAAATATTAAATTCATTAGCTGAATAGAGCCGCGTGGGATTAGCCGAGCGGTCTGAGGCGCTGCAGTCATGGACTGTGCGGCTCGTCCTGGCGGAGGTTCGAGTTCTCCCTCGGGCATGGGTGTGTGTGTGTTTCTATTTAGGATAATTTAGGTAAATAGTGTGTAAGCATAGAGACCGATGGCCTTAGCAGTTAAGTCCCATAAGATTTGACACACACACACACACACACACACACACACACACACACACACACACACACACACACACAGCTCAATAGATTTATTATCATTTTTGTAAAAAAATACTGCTGAGAGTATTTAGCTAAAGTCCAACGATTGAACTGGTGGAGATTTGTTTTCGTTGTGTAACTGTCATGTCTTCAGTGGTTCGTGCAATAGTAAATTTATTTTTTTTTGCAAGGAGAGGTTAGGACTGCGCCACACTGGTGCTCGATTTCAGTATATGCACCAAACTGAAGTTACCACAAAACCTACCTGTCTTGTAGCATCAAATAAAAAATCATGATTTTTTTTATTCAATAGCTCTGCTGTCTGTATATAAGGGGCCATCAAAAAGTTTTCGTTAGAAGGTCGTAGTCCAGATCCGATATGCCAATCAGACAAAATCGCTGTCAGCATTGAGACAACCATCGGACCGAGGCGCCAAGTTGAAGATATGCGTTTAGTAAAACACCATGTCCTGCTGCCTGAAGAAATTCCTAACTAGTGCACATTCTCGTCCGACAGGAACCATCGACCCTGCAAGGCCTTTTCTGATAGACCCAAGACCTGTTAATCGCGAGGGAAGAGCTTGGGGACTAGAGGGCGGGTGCTAGCGTGTGTCCCACGTGAGTTAGCGTAACTTCTGCGTTGCGGCATTTACGGTATGGGCTGTGCGTTATCATGAAACTGAAGCAGCAGAAGCCCTTGGCGCTACGTTCCAAAACAGAGGTTTTCGACCCACATGCTCCCCCATCACCAATATACATTGTCTATTGGATTTCCACCAGTGTTCATCCTTCGACAACCAAGAGCAGAATAACAGCACATCGGACGTGTTTGGACACATTTAGTAAAAACGTCGCCGCAGATCACGTTTTTCCATTTACCACACGTACGTCGGAAAGACACGAATCCCACACTAATCCTTTCGCTACGTGTCGGCGTTTATATAACCGAATCGGAGTTACGCTACTTTGCAGATACGCTGCAGCAACGTTCCCAAACGAAAACTTTTTGACAAACCATTGTAATAACTAATTGCTGGAATTCGAAGGAAATTTGAAATCGTGTTAAAAAAATTAAAAATCCTTTAGTAAAATCAGAAATCAAAAGAAAAGAAGGGAATGATAAAGCTTAAATCTATTTCACGGATAAAGTTACCGTAGCTTTTAAGTGGCCTTGGGTTAAAAATAGTATAGAACTACATTCAAATTCTACGGTATACTCCAAGGAAACAAAGAGCAAATACTGAATAAGGTAAAATAAAACAGAAAGTTGACATTTTGCCATTCATAGTATCTCTGACCACAGTGTTAAATGATACTTTTATCTTACTTTGTGAAGCTGCGAAGGAAAAAATCAACACTCGGAAAGTTGAAATTAGCCAGTGGAAAAGGTTTGACGTCACAATAAGGTATGCTGTAGTGTACGATAGTGAAAAGGTAAGCCCAAAATATAAATCAAATTTTATGCAGTGTTACCATAACCGAGTAAGAGATATTAGTTGCTGGGATTTCATTTGAAATTAGCGCATAAAATTATTTTTCTTTTGCATTCTATGCGAGCCTCTAAATGGCATAATGTAGCAAAAAGGAGATTTTATTTCTGTTAAAGGCCTTGGTGACGTCCAAGTCACTTATGAATCATCTAGATAATGGTATCAAGATACCCTCCATAGTTCCAGATTTTTAACGACTGCATCAACATGCTTGACTGGCGCATCTACTGACAGCAACCCTATTACATGGCAGCACAAAGTTCACATCAAACACATAATCGATGGGTTCAGAAGGACCAACTGCTGACTGACACACGCTGATAATTGAAGACGAGCACTCGTTCGGAATTGCCTCGATGTTTATCCATTTGACGTAGCTGGAGCCAGCCGATGTGGCCGAGCGGTTCTAGGGGCTAGAGTCTGGAGCCGCGCGACCGCTACTGTCGCAGGTTCGAATCCTGCTTCGGGCATGGAAGTGTGTGATGTCCTTAGGTTAGTTAGGTTTAAGTTGATCTAAGTTCTAGGTGACTGATGATCGCAGACGTTAAGTCCCATAGTGCTCAGAGCCATTTCAACCACGTAGCTGGAAGTTCGATAAAACTGTATTAAGATAGAACTAAATCCCAGTCTGGGAAATGTGTTCTGCTGCTTTGTTATGTGGTAATATGAAATCAACTGCTCGAACATAGGAGACAGAAAAAGCAACTACTACAGTCGTCAAGATGTGATGCACAAGAAAACTGACGGCTGGAGAGGCATATCAACCAACAAAATATGGAATGTGATTCCCTCTATAAGGAAACGGAATCTGATCTGAGGATTAAAATCTGAAAAAAATCGTCGTCAATTCAGTTTTCGGAAGTTTTCTTACACATGCAGATATTTGCCTTATAAAATACTCGTTCGATCGCATCCGCAGCTCGTGGTCTAGTGGTTTGCGTTGCTGCCGATGGATCACGGGGCCTTGGGTTCGATTCCCGGCCGGGCAGGGGATTTTCTCTGCCCGCTGACCGGGTGATTGTGTTGACCTCATCATTTCCTCATCGTCATTCCTGAGAGTGTCTAGATTGGACTGTGTAAAGAAAGCTGGCCTTGTGTAAAAATTGGGACTTTTCATGGGTTATGATGACCGCGCGGTTGAGCGCCCCATAAACGAATCATCATCATCATCATCATCATCGTTCGACCGACTTGAGTATTGCTCGCCAGTAAGGGAACCTTATAATGTTACATTAATGAAAAAAAGAGTAAACTAAGAATGGTGTGTTGTGCCAAGAATTTGTTACGTAAACGAGAGAGCGTTACGACATGCTCAAAAAACTCTAGCTGTAGATGCTAGAAGAGGTGTGTTGTGTGGCTCGGAGATGTTTACTTTTGGAAATCCGAGATCGTACTGTTCAGGAAGAGTTTTCAACATAAAACGTCCCTTAGAATGAGTACAACTAGAGTATTAGAGACGTTAGAGCTCATGCGGAGACTTCTCCCCATGGACCATTCGCAAATGGAACAGGCAACGGACATCACGGGTAATGTTGCTTGTGAATTATGGATGCCTGTATGGAGATGAATTTTGTAACAAACCCTAATGTTCACTTATGCTTTCTGTCTCACTGGTAATTTTTCTTCCTTCAACTGCTACGAAAATTAGATGTCTGCAGCTGTATTCTGTGCGGTCTGCAACTTTCGCTGCAACTCTCTAACGTTGTCCAAGCAAAGAAACAAACTTCTGTAAACATTAATGCTCTTCAGAAAAATATTGTATGGCACGAAGTTTTTTAAGGCATACAGCACTTATACTCTTAACCGAAATGCAGGTTGTCACCTAAACTATCAACACAAAACAATTACGCAGGCGGGTGTGGCCGAGCGGTTCTAGGCGCGTCAGTCAGGAACCGCGCGACCGCTACGGTTGCAGGTTCGAATCCTGCCTCGGGCATGGATGTGTGTGATGTCCTTAGGTTAGTTAGATTTAAGTAGTTCTAAGTT
The DNA here is from genome assembly GCF_023897955.1 of Schistocerca gregaria. Classification (NCBI taxonomy): domain Eukaryota; kingdom Metazoa; phylum Arthropoda; class Insecta; order Orthoptera; family Acrididae; genus Schistocerca; species Schistocerca gregaria. The sequence goes on from NC_064920.1 coordinate 951,760,181, forward strand.
CTAGGGGACTGATGACCTCAGATGTTAAGTCCCATAGTGCTCAGAGCCGTGTGAACCATAAAGGAATTACGGAACCGTCTAAGATACGTAGTTGTGATAAGATGTTCTCGGCTACTCAGCCGAGTGGTGACGTCATCTTGTCGCACACCACATATTCAGGCTGTTGCGGTTTTTTTTTTTTTGCGTATCTGCATTGACGGAAAAAGAATCGCAACACCTAAAAATAATTGAAGTAGAGTAATGAGATTACGAGAGTACGTTTGTCTAGGTAACACATCTCACACAACAAAATCACAGGTTGATGTAAGCGCACAACAAACTATTGCAAATGTGAAACGCTGGTACGTTAGCAACCGGGGTAACCGCTTGAATGCTGAGTGCAAATATGCAAACATGATTGCATTGTGTCGTGCAGGTGCCTGAAATTAGTTTGTTGGATCGAGTTCCATGATTGTTGCACTTGGTCGGTCAATATAGAGGCGGTTAATGCTGCTTGTGGATGACGCAGGAGATTTCGTCTTAGGTACTCGATTGGAGACAGATCTGGTGATCTAGCGGGCACACGAAACATTGCGACACTCTCTAGTATATGATGGATTACAATTGCGGTGTGCAGGTAAGCATTACCATGTTGGAATAGTGTTCATGAATGGGAGCACAACATGTCGAATCACAAAAGTGACGCACAAATTTGCAGTCAGGGTGCTTATGATAACCGCGAGAGCTGTCATGCGAAATCGCGCCCCAGACCAGAAACCCACGTGTACGCACGTCCAGCGTGTCTAGCACTCTGACAGGTTGCTTGCACCTGCAACGAGCTTCCGTCTAACCAACATACGACACCCAGTGGCACAGGGGTAGAACCAGATCTCCTCAGAAAACACAACACACGCACTGTCCTCCAATGAACTCTCACTTGACAGCAGACGGTAGTTTGGGGTTAGTAGAATGCACGCTATAGGGCGCCTGGATCGGAGCTGTCCTTGAAGTAACCGGTTTATAACAGTTAATTGTGTCATTGTGGTGCCAACTGTTGCTCACTGCTACTGCAGACGCTGTACGATGCGCCAGACCCACACGCCGAACACGATGGTCTTCTCTCCCGGCTGTGCCTCTTGGCAGTCCGGGCACCGGTCTTCTCGTGATCGTACATCCTCGTGCCCACCCCTGTCAGCAGTCATACACGCTGGCTACATTCCAACCAAGCAGAAGGAACGTCCAGATTCTCGTAGCCCTAATACATGACGTTCTTCGAATTCGGTGAGGTATTGATGATATCTTATAGCTTTAAAGGCATTGTTTACTAACATCAACTCACCACGTACAATCTCAAAGATAACTAGTGGTCATGATCGTTACAGTGCGAGTTTAAAGCTAACTTGATTTGCATCCTTATAGTGGAGGTACTAGCGCCTCTTTTATGCGACCGGTGAGAAATTTGAATATACATCATGTTTCGTATGTAGAAACACGCCTGCCACTTTGTCCTTCGTGATGCTGCGATCTCTCTCTGCTCTCTGGTATGGACAACCTCCTCTGGGGTGGTCTACAATATCGGAGTGTCTGACTGTTGACATTTACTCCACAAATATAATACAAAATTATTAACTGGGATTAAAAAGATTTGCTAAAACTTGTCTGAGCTCGACCGGATATAATACTGTGGGTGATAGGAAACTAGCGGTGCGAGGAAGAGGAATGTTTGTTTTCCTTCTTCTGCTTAACTCTTGGAATAGCAGTGGTTATGCGTTGCCAGTCATATAGGTAAAGATAGGGAAGCGGTTTATGAGGTCCACGTCCCTCCTAGGAACGACGGCGGCCAGATTCGCAATTGCCCATCCGAATTCATAGGGCTTGTGGGGTAGAGGAGGTTTAGGAATAATGGAATCGGTAAAAGGGTAGGGGGTATTGTGATGCGCATACGTATTGTCAGGCAATGATTTTCCAACCTTCTCCAGTAGTGCTGGCGGCGTCATCTATGTCTCTGCTGGCGGCGTATTGACTACCTCTTCTGTGTCCTGTTCTTGGATGGCGCACCAGTTGTGACTTCACGGCTGTTCCGTCTTGTCCTCGGGAGGGCGGACGTGCGATTCTATGTCTTTGGCCACGTCGTCCAGTGTTGCTGGTGGAGCTGGCTCGGAATCTTGTTTCCACAGGCCCTCCTCTTTCGAGGAGGGGGCAGACATTTGTATCACCACCTCAGTGGGCACCCCCACAGCGCCCTGCGTTGCCGCAGGAGCCGGGAGAGCGTCAATATACGTGGCGATAATGGTAGTCGTAACGTCTCGCCCCTTGCGAGACTTGCAGGCCAGCGACTCGAGGAGTTGCGCGAGCTGAGGGAGCTCCTCGTCCACCTTAGCCCGAAGTGCAACCCTCTCCTGGGCCACGGCAGATTTGAGAGCGGCAACTGCGTTGGCGACAGCATCGTCAACCTTGCGAATGTTGTCAGGGGTGCATCCACTCACGCCAACACCTGCAGAAGTGCTGATGGTGTGATGCGCGGGCGGGGCGTTTACCGCATCTTGGTCCATTGCCACCTATTTTTGCGCGGTAATTCGCCGTCGGCGTGTGTGCGGCCCCCTTCCCGCGGCCACAGCTCTTGAGATAACTGCAGCCACGGTAGTTGGCGCGTGTGCGCCGCCGCAGTTGCGACATGTAGCGGCGGCGGCCGTAGGCTTCGTGCACTCCCGTGTGAGGTGCAGATTTGCACACTTCAAGCGATCGAGTATGCCGGTGCAGTCCGCGGCGAAGTGCCCCAGCTTCCGATAGCGGAAGCACTGTACAGGCTTCTTCCTGTTCTGCTTGCTGTCTAGCCCGAGCGCTTGGCCTAGGATGCTGACGATCGAGGCAACTTGTTCTCCTCGTCTTCCCTTCGGGCGTCCAGGCATGTTGGCACAACTATCGTGAACTGCAGCGAGCAGCAACGATGTCACCCGCTGAGAGTCAGTAGAAGAAGTCCGACCGGCCATGCTGCGATCTTTATTTCCGTCAGTGCATACAGCCGCTGGATCACTGGTTCTTCTGTGTGCGGGCCAATCACAAGCCTACGGAAGGCGGTGACGTGCCAGTAGTGGGGAAACGCGGC